>NC_084515.1:20013281-21219531 GCF_024500385.1 Phyllopteryx taeniolatus | reverse complement strand
ATCCCAGCCTCGCCAGTGTGGAATTTGCATGTTCTCCCTGTGCCTGCGTTTTCTCCGGGCACCCGCTACTCCAGCTACCTATAAGATACATCTACCGGGTCATAATACAATACCGAGCTGCGGAGGGGAATGTGCGCATTGCATCCGTTGTCAACGCAGCATGAGTCACTATTCATCGCCTCCGTGACAGCGAATAAACTACATTTTGAGAACTATCGTTATCACGGAGACAGGATAAGACAGGTGACAGACGGCGGGAAAGCCAGTTGATAACATGAAGTTGCAAAACACCAAAATAAGTGATTGGGTGGTACAGCACACTTATCACATACTGTAGATCTGACTGGAACCGCGTTATAGCGGAGATTAGCCAACTATGAAGAGCAAAACATCAGGCAAATTAGTATGCGTTTATAGAGGAAAGTGCCGCTCGACATGACTACCAAAGTGGATTAGCGGCTCGTGCATTGATGAAGAAGGCAGCTAGCTAGCTGCGAGAACTAATTTCAATTGCAAGACACATTTGACGATCGACACTTCAAACGTATGTCGCGGTGATGAATATGCTTCAATTCGCCGCCAGGCGGCATCGTGGAAGACGAGACCCGCTCCCCGCACCTGTTTAGGTGGATGGTGGATTGAAGCATTTTACGAAGCGTGGGGGAGGGGGGTAAATAAAACCACTAACACTGTTCACACATGGCAGAATGAGCGTGATCACTTTAACTTTTATCAGGAAGGGCATTTGATTTTTGATACAGGCAATTTTGATTCTTCAGCTTGGCAAACGTGGGCAATATTCGCTCACCACATCCTCTTTCAATTAGCCGTTGTCGAACGGGCAGCACGAACCCTGAGGGGAGAGGGAGAGAGAGAAAGAATGAGGGGTGAAACAGGAAAGATGATATCAAGAATCTAAATCTCAAATGCTCGGATCTCATTTGAAAGTGGTTGTAATGGATCGTTAAGAAATACTTCGAAGAGCCCCAAATGCTTCCATCAGACTTTTTGAGAAGAATTCTAATGCAAGGACGAATTCATAAGACATGGCAGTAAATGAATAAAATCTGACTAGTATTCATTGTACTGAAACTGAACTGGACCAGATGAATATTTAACACTGTTCAATGTTGTGTATGCAATGCCCATGTGTGTGTGTGTGTGTGTCTGTGTGTGTGTGTGTGTGTGTGTGTGTGAGAGAGTGAGAGAGAAAGAGAGAGCGAGAGAGAGAGACTGAGAGCGTGAAGGTTGGCCCCAAGGGCCACATGAGTAGCCAGCGGGTCTCTGGAACAATCCGATTTCCTAGGAATGTTTTAGAAATGACCATTTAAAAATGTAAATACTTGCAGAGATCTACAGAAATAAATTGTTGCAAATTGACATTTGATAGTTGTGAGAAATCATTAACATGATCGGTATCTTCACATAGATGAGTGTCAGAAATTATGAATAATAACATTTCAAGGTAATTTGAGTAAATGTTTTATTTGAAGTGTTTATCAAACTGTTGGCGCGATGCATTAATCAGTACTAAAGCTCTCAGTTTAAAAATGGTTGGTGACCCTTGGTATATACTGTCCATGGAAAATAATGCAACGTATACTGGAAGACCCCGCATCTTAAATTGCTTCTTGCACACTCAAATTTTGGCCTAAACTCAAAGTTGGGTCATTGTCATGAATTAATCATTTTCTTCAGGCAATTGCCATAACATGGTTAATGTTGGAATATTGACCGAAGTTCAACCATTATTGAGTGAAGACAGAAGATGAAAAGAAAAAAAAGAAAAAATTGTACGTCCTGCCTTGTCTCTTCGATGAAGGTCAGTGGTAACAAATGAATATCAGCATTGTGTCCTTATTAAAATGAGCTGTTAGCCCTTGAGAGAAATTGTTTGAGAAAGGGGACAGATGGAATGATAACAAGAAAACCTTTCTGTGATGTTAGCTGGCATCTCTTCAAAGGCCAATACCCCTGTGTTCTGGAGTTGCACAAAACATCTGTCTCCGTTATTCAGTGATGATCAAAAGGTTATATTTTTTTAATCATGATATGACTTTTTAAAAAGGTGGTGGGGTTGTGGCCCTACATATGACTTGAATTTTTCATACATCGCAATGCAAAAGCAGCACCTTTTCACTTTTTACGTTATTTTTTATAAACTGTACCATGCAATACAACACAAGTCCACATTTTTGTCGATCATAAACAGTCTTTTCAAGTCAAGCCAAGTCAAATTTCACAAATCATTTATTGATATGAGACAAATGGCTTTTGTAGGGAAAACGGATTTGCTCTATGGCCCCTGCCAAGTGTTTCCGTTGTCAAGACTTTCAAGAGCAACAAGAAAAAGAGAGAGCAAAATAGAAGCACCAAGTGGTGTGAACAGGTGCCTTTTGGTGTAACAAACACATATTCTAGGGGGAATTTGGCTCATACACACACAACACACAACTAAAAATACAAGCATGACCTCTGCTTTCAAGGGTGCTAGCACTCATGGCAATTCATCCATCCATTCTCAGTACCACTTATCCTGTTCAGGGTCACGGGGTGCTGGAGCCTATCCCAGCTGACTTTGGGTGAAAAGCAGACCACACCCTGACTGGTCGCCTGTCAGTCACACGGCACATAAAGACACGGACAACCATTCACATTCACACCGTCACTGAGTGGGAACTGACATCGTCAACTTTGGGCCTGTGAAGCCCTTTTAGACGCTCGTGATTAAGAGCTGAACAAAAAAACTTGACTCCAAATCATAGGCTCTGGTCCTTAATGTGAAAAGGGTGGAGTGCCCTCTCTGGGTCGAGGAAGCGATGCTGACCGAAGTTGAGAAGTTCAAGTATCTCGGGGTCTTGTTCATGACTACGGTACGTATGGAACGGGAGCTCGACAAGCAGATTGGTGCAGCGTCTGCAGTGATGCTGGCCCTGCCTCAGTTTGTTGGGATGAAGCAAGAGTTGAGCCGAAAGGCAAAGCTCTTGATTGATCTACATTCCCACCCTCACTTATGATCACAAGCTTTGGGTCGTGAGAAAAGGAACAAGATCGCGGATACAAGCAGCCGAAATGAGCTTCCTTTGCAGGGTGTCCAGGGTCTCTCTTAGAGATACAGTGTGTATACTGTATGTGTGTGTGTATATATATATATATATATATATATATCAATCGGGCACCGATCATGATCGGCCGATTTCTGTGGATAAACGTGATCGGCGGTCGTCTATCAATGCCTTTCATTGTTGGGTCAGAACAAAATCATCAACTTGCTCGACTTGTTCACTGTAACGCAAGGCAAGTAATCCAAATTTGAACGTGCTTTAAGATATCAAGTGACACCCGTGTTGGAGTTGACTGGAAAACTAAATGCACAACAAAAATAATTACCCTCATTTTATATTAAAATACACCACCTCTCTTTTTTATATGTATAGAATTGGGGAAAAGTGACGAAAAACCTCATCAGTCTCATAATCTGAAGGTTGCTACATTTAGGAAATACAAATTCTAGATTACAGAGGTTTCATTATTAAACTCAAAACCCACACAAAACACAACAAGGAGTGGAATTTTATAGAATATTTAATGAAATCTATGAGGGATCTAACTACAAAAATAATATAACACTAAGGGTAAACTAAAGGGGAAGATAGGACATTGTGTGTTGCTGGACTAAAAATTAGCGTGAATAGGTTGCACCGTGTTGAGCGAGTACAAAGTTGGAACTTGGGTGAAGCTGGCATTTTCCCCAAAATTAGAAGGCACTAATTTTGCACATTCTGGCAAAGATTGCAGTGTCCTACTCATGACCGTAGATCCGTGGGTCTTTAAGGTGGTCTGTCTCAGTCGTCTCGGGATGCACAAAAATAAAACAAAAACAGGCAGAAAAAGGAAAATAAGTTGTCCCGTCGGAGTGCGCTCGGAACTTCCCTGCCGATTGAACTTGTGGCGGGCCCAGCTCTTGCTCTCAGCTGCGTGCGTGACCGGTACGGAAGGCCGGTAGTTGCTTACTGAGGCTCCGCCAACAGACAACGGCTAGGAAAACGTATCGAAGCCACACGGCCGGCTTCCTCGATCGAAAGCGCCGCCGTCTCGGTCAGGCGGTCGCTCGCGCCCATGTGGTGGCACGAAAGGATAAAGGAAAGGGAAGGGGGTTGGCCGAAGACCGCCCCGTAGCTAGAGAGCGGTTAGCAAGACACAAGAGAGCAAGACCCAAGAGAGAGAGAGAGAAGAGGCGGGAGTCAAAGGTTAAATTTGGAATATTTCTGCAGAATTCGTGAAATATCAAAACAGACATTTATCTTCAGTAAAAGAAACCTCGAAAGAAAGTCCACACAGTGCAGTAACTCGCAAACGCCAGCGGGTGTCGCCTGTGTCCCAACAATTGTTCCCAGTGGGCGTTTGGTGGCGCCTTGCGTGCATGTTTTAATATTACACAAAGAGTTCATTGCTGTATTTGAGTTCCTCCAAAAGAGGGTGATTAAACATAACTCAAGGTCCGGGACTAATAGTTCAATATGGTGGCATATCCACTAATAAATCTATCGTTGTCGATCTGTCCCAGCTTGGTCTTATTGGAGAGAGAATCTCCCAGCCTTTTGGTCGCTATCTTCAGTTCTGCACATCAAAGGGGTCTTTGTTGACTGGAATCCAGATTCGACGGGAAGCTGCTAATTAGTTGAAGCTCCAGCTGACATACGCCAGGCGTTCTTTGGTGGCCGTCTCACACTGCAGGGCGGCTTGGGAGAACGCAGTTTATCAAGTTATTGGTGGGGGGTTGCAGTGTCAACCGGGCCATAGTCACGACAACATTGACACACAAATGTCGTATTAACACACACAGACAGTTAATATTTTGGATGTGCTTACTGACCACTGGAGGGAACCTCATGACGTTGCTCTAATACACCAGAGGGATATGTGAGCTGAAGTGCCAGGTTGAGACAGCCATTTTGCATTCACACAATAGCAGACACCAATATACAGTAAATTCTGTTATTTCTGAGACGTGTGAATTTGAGCAATTTTAATGTTGACCTTTATTACGATTGAGTGTAATTGGTTTAATGAATAGTTAGGATCATTTATGCACTTGAATCCACAGAGTTTGAAGGGCAACACATGTAACTTGTTCCACCCACGTCATTTTAATTTTTTATTATTTTTTTGTTTTATTGCTTTACCGTTATGCAAGAAGTGTATTTTAGTGGGCCACCACCATTTTCTCTGTCAATGGGTTCTATCAACAAAGCTCTGGCAGAATATTAGTCGGGATAAGTTTGATGCATTATATTCTAAAGGATGGGTGTTCTTTTAATCAATTATTTTTCTAGTTTGCATTGCTAAATTACACAGTTACTTTGTCAGTTGTTCAAAGTATAATGCTATAAGGTTTTAACACCAGTCGGTTAAGTTTAGCCTTTAAGTTCCCGGCTGATTTAATACAGTTGTACTTCCTAAATGCAGTACCATAAAAGAGCAAAGAAATGCACGATTTCACTGTCGCCACACTATTTTTGTTATTTTCCTTAGTATAAAGTTTATTTAATTGTTGTTACTTTTTGATTTACACATTAAGAATACAGTTTTACTGGCGTGTTAAACTCACAATGCATTGTGAGTTACTTATTCATACCGAAATGCATGGTCATAAATCGGTCATGGTCACTACTGACCTCTACTACTGAAATAGAGTGGTATATATTTCTAAATTATTCCTGTTAAAAAAACTATTTCGTTGAGAGCATAATTTGATACACTGTCGGCGCCATAGGCGGCACGGTGGCCCGACTGGTTAGAGCGTCAGCCTCACAGTTCTGAGGACCCGGGTTCAATCCCCAGCCCCGCCTGTGTGGAGTTTGCATGTTCTCCCCGTGCCTGCGTGGGTTTTCTCCGGGCACTCCGGTTTCCTCCCACATCCCAAAAACATGCATTAATTGGAGACTCTAAATTGCCTGTAGGTGTGACTGTGAGTGCGCATGGTTGTCTGTTTGTATGTGCCCTGCGATTGGCTGGCAACCAGTTCAGGGTGTACCCCGCCTCCTGCCCGATGACAGCTGGGATAGGCTCCAGCACGCCCGCGACCCTAGTGAGGAGAAGCGGCTCAGAAAATGGATGGATGTCTCCACCATGTTTACCGTGCGCAAACAATTCTGGGAATGATGACGTTGAATGGCTATTGTAAAATTGTTACGTTGCTGCTCTCTACGGAGCTAAGCTAGCCACTTGCGAACAACTTTTATCGTCAGTGAAAAGAGTTAAAAATGGAGGGAAACATTCATAGCTTTCCCAAAAAGATCAAGTTGAGGAAACGGTGGGAGGATGTGGTCGGAAGAGTTGAGCTCCGCAGTTGTTCGAAGCCTTTGATCGCCCCCAGCTCGTGGGAGAGCTCACCGGTGTGTCTGGGTATAAAAACGCCGGCTTAAATTCAATGCAGTGCCGACTATCTTTCCTCACAAGGAGCCCAAACGCCCGCGTGTGACATGCGAAAGCCGAGCAAAAAGACGTGAAAGACAGGAGGCGCTGACCGCGTACCTCGATCCGCCCACTTTAGCGGCAGCAGCTGTTGTCAACAAACCTTTGCCACCGGACACTGAGTTCGCAGTGAAAAATAGCAAAATAGGTATGCATATAACTTGACTCTGTTATTACTGAATGCATTTATAACATCGGGCAAAACGAACAAGTACCGTCGGAACAGATACTCTCTTTCTCAGTAGGCATTGCCAAGCAGTCGCTACAAATACACCGCTGAAAATGAGCAACTCGAGGTTCTTCGCACCTGTCATCTTCATCCTCATTTCTTGTTTCGTCCTCTCTCTCCTCATTTTCCTGATCACACTGAAATGGCTGAACAGTGTTCATCGCTGCCTGGGGCCACTACTGTGGCTACGGCGTTGGGCAGATCCCCCTTTGTCGTTACTACCCAGAATGCACTGCGATGAAAAATCAATGTTGAAATTACGTTTTGTGAAAATATATCAATCTGGATGCGATTATCGGAAGTTGTATCTTATTGTTATGTTACTCAAGTCGAAAGAGATCATATATACCAAACGTCATTGAAAACGGAGTTCAGTTTAAGAGTCTTCAGACAAGTATACTGAGAATGGTCTGCTTGTTTACATTTAGGTACTTATTGTACTGTGTTACCATGTCAAGTCTGGACTAAGTTGATGATTTAATGTGTTCAACTACACTAATATTTAAGTTATTGGTTCATGTTGATGACATCATTCTGTAACTTGTGCGGCTTACATTACCAAGTAACGGGTACAGTTAAAGTAATGTTTTTTTGTTTTTTTTTTGTTTGTACTGTGGATAAGTGATTTTGCTGCCACTTGGCAGCTGCTGAAAGTAACTAAAAAGTAACTTTTTTCGAACTTGGTTACTTTTGAAATCAAGTAATCAGTAAAGTATCTACGTTACTTATTGAAGGTAACTGTGGCAACGCCCCCTACGGAGCAGCAAAGTCACTTAGCAGGAATGTTAGGAAAAACACACACTTAAATTGAATCGGGATGACTTACTGAAACAATTTGACACACTTTATTGCAAACACACACATCTGAGGCACCAGGGTCAGTAAGTTTAAAAGCTCTGAAATTTCTAAAATATTCCAAATGACAAAGAATATTTACAGTTTTGTCCTATGTTAACCCAAGACAAATGAAGGCCTGTATTTGCAATCTTTTCAATGATTTCATTTGAAAAAAAAGTACATGCATTAGTGGATGAATATCAACATGTTGTGTACATACTGTACATATTATTTGGCTCGCTATCTCCCCCACAGACACCCTCCTCAATCCCAACATTTAATTATGACTGGATTTTCTGTATCGGAATTCTTCCTGCTGTTCTTGTGATACAGTATATTCTATCTAAAAAGGACTTTCTCTTTTTTTCTCCTCAGACAGAAAAACTTTGCAAGAGGTATCGAGCAGCAGCTACCAGATGGCACGGTGGTGGCGTCTGTGCCAACAGAAGTTCAGTGTCACGAGGACCTATCGCAGCCACTGCCTGACCCAGAATACCTCACAGGTGAGACATTTCTTACCAGGCAAGAAACCATATGTGGTCATTGAAATAAGAAGACAAGTAATATCCTCTATAACTGGACATGTCCTTTACATTCTTGATTTCTATACACCATGCATGCCTGTATACAGTATGTACACACACCACTCCAAAGGTTTTAGAACAGTGAGGCCAATGTCTTTATTAAAGTAAGGTGGAATTTTACCTGCTCGGACTGAAGGGAGTAACCCCCTGCAACAAACAACTGAAAGAGACTGCAGTGAAAGCATGAAAAACAATGTTTGTTAAGTCTAAAATGCTAGAAAATAATTTTGAAGAGTACAGAGATATATACAATAAATGAACAAATCATGTAATTAGACACATTGCTCCATCTTGTGATTGGATCGTTGATCGGTTATCGTTTTTTTAAACTTGTTGATCGGTGATCGGCCCCAAAAATCCTGATTGCGTAAAGCCGAGTAATAACAATTGTAGTACAATTTACAGATGCTTTATGAATTGAACCTAATTTTAAAGAGTCCAGAATTGCACGTTTTCTGCGAACCGTGTTGATTTATTTACACATCATGAGGCTGTCCTGACCACTTGATGGCCTCTGAGAAAGATCTGGCAAAATGTTTCATAATAGCTTTCACAGACAAATACAGGATGTAACTATTCAATGTGGCACGGTTTCCATATTCGAAGTTGGGCAAAAAATACGGCACTAGCCGCAAGCTCTTTTATTTTTAAGATGTAAGCAATAAGCAACATGTTGTTCCACCACCTTGTCAGAAATGATCCAAGTATCACATAAATGCCTCATGAAAGCTGACAAGTGTTCACTCTGTGCACCCAGTGGAGCCTCAGGAATGATAAATATATTTGTTGAGTTCATATCCTGGCCATTTTTAACACGACATTTTGTAAAACAATTGTTTCATATGACAGTAGTTATAACTAAAGGATCTTTGTTGACTGCTGCAAAGATACCGTATAAATAGTTGCAATGAAACGTTCCTGTATGCATATCAATGCCAGAATGTTTAAGCAATGATTTTTACAAGCAGTCAATCTTGTGTTCAAATTCATATCAAATTATTATTAGACACCTTATTTACACTTTGTGTATCAATCCGGCTCACTAGTCTAAAAAATAACAATCAAAGATGACAGTTGGATTTAGTCATTTTTAGGATTTATGTTTAACTTGATCTTTCTATCATCCCAATTTAGATGCTACAGTCATTTCCTTGCCACTGGTCAACATCCAATGTGTTTCAATTTTTTTAAATGAAATCAAATGTGCAGTCATAACAACTGCATTAACGGTACAAGCACTGTTTTAAGTAACAGTTTACAAATGTTAACACAATAAAAATGGAAGTTAACCACTTCAATATTAATATGTTAAAACAATGACATGCTCTTTAAACACACTCCTAATAGATGCCTAATGCATCTGCATCTGCAGTGCAAAATGAAATCAGCCACAAATGCCATGCAAAATGTTTCAAACCATTTCAGCACTCTCACGTTAGAGCACATCCTAAGGATGTAGCAGCTAGCCAGTCAAAGTAACGAAACAGCCTACAGCTTCACTCCGCTCACTGCTCCTCAACCAACACGAACTGATGGGATTTAAATGCGCAACACCAGTCATAAAGGATCCAAATCAATGCTGTTTGTGCACAAAAAAAGGTTCTCGTTTAAATAGGACTCCTTCAATTTATTAGCCAAGAAGCAGAACAAAGAAAACTGGTAGAAAAGTTGACAAAATAAAACCAAGCTCTAAACGTAACATCATCTCCAGGTTAGTATGACACTGAAATAATGTGGAAGTAGCAAAGCTTCTTGTCTCACCCCTTGTGGGGACTGGTTCTTCTTTCAGAATCCGGCAACTGTGCGGCAGGGCCCATAATTATCATTCAAATAATTTCATAGACCTGCGCAGGCCGGGGGATCCGACAGTGGGTGGGATTCGCCACTGTGGGTCTGTGTGTACAGCCAACTTAATTCGCCAACAATCAAAGTACAATAAGGCAAAATCAACACATTTTCTTGACGCAGAAAGACATTTATTTACACCGCTCAAGTACATGTTGATGAACAAATTTAAGATTAAAATAAAATTTGCCTAATTCCTTTGCTTTTTGTGTTTTGGCCTCCAACTTCAGCCAGGCCCATCTCCACCTGCATAATTGGATAATTATAGGCGCGTTCCCTCATTAATACAAGCTGTACTAGCGGGTAAGCTCTTGTCGCCGATGTTACGTGTGCTTCGCGGTTCCCCGGGGACCACAACCGGGGCCGCGACCCGCAGCACCTCAACGCGAGAGTAAAAAGTACACAGTGAAATAATGACTCAAGTACTGAGTAAATAGCAGAAACGATTTACTGCACAGTGTTTTGTCAAGTTCTCAGTGAGCTGAAATATCCACATTTGGGCAGACGGTGCCAGACAAATACTACAATACATGAAAGCTGTTGTTTATGATGGTCTAAATGTAAACAAGAGTAGCGCGCCGTTGCCTTCATGGTAACGACGACCTTCCCAAAATGGTAGCCACACAGGCACGACGATCAGCCCGGCTGGCTTGTCTAGTGTTAATACCTATGCCCGGGAAGCCCAATAGAAGATGTTGTGCAAGGTCATGTGACTTTCTTTTGTTGTTTGATTGGTAAACTAGACTTAAAAGTCACTAGCGCTTAAATTAGATTGGCGCAAACACCGCCCGATGCGGAAGTCAAAGTCGTAGTCTCGCACACGAAATAGTTGATAAACAAGCAAAAATTGATGAATAAAAGGAGCAAGCGACATTTAGATGCCAGCGTTCAAAGAGTATGAAACAGCCTATGACGACGTCACGTTATGTACCTTATCTTACGCCCGCCGTCGACACTGGGGCCGGTGGCAAAATGGACGCCTCAGATTGTAAAACATGCAGACAGTATGGAAAAGGTAGGTACATCTCAGTAATTTCCTTTGGCCTTAACTCAGCAAACTAATGCTTCTTCTCGAGTCCTCGTGCTCCACTTATACGGTCTAAGCCAAATATGGACAAAGCGGGTACAAAACTTGGTCAAACAGAAGTAGCTGTCAGAGGGGCCTTTTCTGGACACTGGTATGACGAAACTAAGGGTTTTTTTTTTTTTTTTTTTTTTTTACAAAATTGACACTTTTATACTAAGTTCAAGTAATAATACTAATTTTAAGTTAGACTCACTCTATGGAGGTGTAAATAGCCAAAATATGGGACCTTTGATAATGTAAACGCATTTCACATATGGCACTAGCTGCCACACAAGGGCAAAGTGTTTGTTCTTTTAATGCAGGATAAACATTGAATTTAGTTTACAAATTTTGTAGGAGAAATTTGTGAGAATTCACCCAGGCTATCGGCTTCCCTTACTTTGCACCTGACCTCTTGGCCTCCTTATTTCCCGAGGGTGGAAACACAACCATCTAACACAGTACCTATACTCTCCCACCGCAGCAAGCTGGCAACCCACAGCTTCCACTGAACTCCTGCATTGCTGTCAGCTGTGTCACTTTGCCTGCAGTTAATTGCAAGACTCGGGTTATTGTCCATCGAGTACAGAGACTGAGGCTCTGTCAGAAAGTGTAACATCTATTTAGCCACATTAAGACCATGCCACACCCCAATCCCATCTTTATTCAGACACGGTTGGTTGCTCTGGCCAGTACATTTGTCACAACGTCAGCAGTCTGTGTTCCAGCTCCCCCTGGCCTCCGCAGGGGTGAAATCATTCATCTTCCTATTCATCTCCGGGCTTTAAAGCCATTCATCGTGAGGCCAGAGACCTCCATCAATTATTCCGAAGGGAAAAAAACTGTGAGGAAAGGGAACCTTTTGAAAGGCAAATACATCTTGATTTAATTGGAAAGCAAGCATGCTCTGGCTGCTAAGCAGATTTCCCCTAAGATGGCGCTTGAGCAATAACTGATTGGTATAGAAAAGATAAACAGAGAAAAGCATGCAAAAGGCAAACAATAGTGAAGAGAACAATGGCAAAAAAAATACAATTACGATTTTGAGCAGTACATACTCACAGCACAGAACAAAAGCCTTAAAGAGAACTCCCAAAAAAGGAATATGGATAGATATATTTCTCCAGAGCAGTGACAAACAGACCATTGGATGGGGTATTATTGCGTCAAGGGAAAAGGAAGGCCCCCCCCCCAAAAAAAAAAAAAAGGTTGTCCCTTTCTCGTGATCTGTGAGCAGCAATATCATTTCACTGCCACTACTATTTGTAAAACATGCATCACATATGTCTTTCAGTGTAAAACAGAACAAAGAATGCCCAAGGTGAAATATTTGTTCCTGACAGTCACCACAGCTCTCTCGCCGATCCTCTGTCATTTATTATCAAAGCTGAGGGTGATGCTTATAGCTCGGGGAAAATGGCTGACACAAGCCCTTCTGTGCTGAAAAGAACTGAGTCTAAACAGACAGGAATGAATTTATTTATTGTAAGTCCAGTTATGCATGTGGGGTTTTTCATTCATTCACTCATTTTCCGTACCGCTTCTCCTCACAAGGGTCGCGGGAGTGCTGGAGCCTATCCCAGCTACCCTTGGGCGAGAGGCGGGGTACACCCTGAACTGGTCCCCAGCCAATCGCAGGGCACATATAATCAAACAGCCCTTCGCACTCACATTCACTCCTACGGGCAATTTAGAGTCTTCAATTAACCGACCAGGCATGTTTTGGAATGTGGGAGGAAACCGGAGTACCCGGAGAAAACCCACGCAGGCACGGGGAGAACATGTAAACTCCACGCAGGGGAGGCCAGATTTGAACCCGGGTCCGCAGAACTGTGAGGCAGATGTGCTAACCAGTCGTACACCGTCCCACCTTGTAAGGTATTTTTAGTTTTCTAAAAATGTTGAATGAGGACAGGATAATAATGGACATTTGTAAGTGAATTGTGTTAATGAAGCATATTTTATGGGTCATATGGTTCAATGAATATGTGTCAAACCTAAGCAAGGGGACCTTTCACGTTTGAACCAGTACGGTACAGATTCCTTATAGCTGGGAATCCATAACAGTACTCAACGGTACAAATTTACTGTACCTTTGTGTGTTTATGTGGAAAGAATTATTAATTTCTTTCATAATGAAATGTACATTTTAAAATTTTTCAATAAATACACTTCAAAAAATATAACAAAACAACATCCTAAAAAAGCAATTGAGCAAAAGTGGATGAGTAAAAGAAAAACGAATACAATAAAGGTATAATCTTTTAAAAATAAAGTATTACAAAATACTTTGGAACAAACGTCTTTGCAATGAACTGCAAAAGGAACGAAGATAAACAGTAATTGTATTACCATGTATTTTACATTATGATAACTAATGCAAGTTACAAAGGTACATAATACAGCAAGTACCACATAACATTGTAGGGACTGCTGGCAAGTTGCTGCGCCTCCTCCGCTGTTTTCACTATCTTGTACCTATTTTCATCGATTTACTTAACATTGTCTCAAATGAATCCTGGACTTTAAAGCCATTTATTAGACTCGATCTAACAATCTGCGACCTCGAAAGAGTAGTGAAACAGGCTTTATCTTTCTGCTGCTTAGTGCTTTGCCACTCTTTAGCCTAAAGCTAACTTCGCTGGTGGGGCTAACCTGTATGGGACTCTTGTGTGGGCCCCACTTATCACTGTCTCATATCATACCATCAAAGATAATACGAATATTTTTTTAACATGATTTTGTACTGAAAGGGGAGCGACCTGTAAATTTATAGCCACTGTCGGCTGTCGGAACTCCCGGGGGTACGCAAACCAATATGCAATACATTAATAAAGGGGCTTTTCTCTCCCCCAAAAAATAGGCCTAAGTACTTATGGTAACCACTGTTCCAACGTATGAATAAATAATTCATTTATATTAACTTTGGTATGTGTTATGATTTGGTATGATGTAAACCACTTACTTGTCTCTTGGCACAAAGTAAGAGGTGTGCACAGCTCCTCCTCATCGCTCAACTCTAAAGCACAAGAAATACAATATCTCAGGAAAAAAATGACTTCACCCCTAACAATTTTGTCAATAACAATAAAACATCTTTTACAGGGACAACATTGAAGAAAGGACTAAAACGTAGACAGTATTCAGCTTGTATAACAGTGAAAATTTACTGCCTCCTCAAAGTAACTCAATGCAGAGATAACTCGGAGATGTCGGTGGACCAGGTGAGTTCTGCTGGGACACAGGCAAGGCCGGATTTGAACCCCGCTCCTCAGAACTGTGAGGCAGATGCGCTAACCGGTCTTGCACCGTGCCGCCTGATTGATAATATTGGGTATAATTCATATAAAAATTAATACATGAAATTAATTGTCCAGAATAGAAATACAGTGATACCTTGACTTACAGTAAGAGTTTAATTTGCGCCGTGATGATCATGAACTAATTTATTTTTATATCGTTAGTTTTCCCCATTAGAATTCATTGAAGTGTCTTCCTAGACCTACCAGGAACTCTTTGGGGGAGCGGGCTGCGCTGACGAACGCTGATTGGTTGACAGACCTCTGTAGGTCTGTACTTTTTCATTCACACAGCCGCCATTATGCGTCCGTCACGCAAGGCTCGAAATAAGAGGATCAAAATAGATTGAAAAGCAAAACTTCGAATTACTGATCAAAAATGGCGGACCTCGCCAACGGCTTGCGGCAAGATCTGCTGCCGGTAGCAAGGTCCGCCGCTGGCCAACTAGGTCCCGCTAAAGCGGGAAGGTCCGAGCCCAAGTGGGCGTGGGCGTCTTCCTCGGCCGACGCTCTGATGGTCCAATCCAGTCATCCATCCATCCATCCATTTTCTGAGCCGCTTCTCCTCACTAGGGTCGCGGGCGTGCTGGAGCCTATCCCAGCTGTCATCGGGCAGGAGGCGGGGTACACCCTGAACTGGTTGCCAGCCAATCGCAGGGCACATACAAACAGACAACCATGCGCACTCACAGTCACACCTACAGGCAATTTAGAGTCTCCAATTAATGCATGTTTTTGGGATGTGGGAGGAAACCGGAGTGCCCGGAGAAAACCCACGCAGGCACGGGGAGAACATGCAAACTCCACACAGGCGGGACCGGGGATTGAACCCGGGTCCTCAGAACTGTGAGGCTGACGCTCAAACCAGTCTTCCACCGTGCCGCCCCAATCCAGTCAGTCGCAGGGAAAACAAAAATTTAAAAAACCTTCCATTCGCAAATAAATATTTGCAATGTACAGTCTGTTTGCAAACACATTTACAGATACCAAATACTTCACACTGCTGTATTTAAAAACTGACTAAGAGCTGTCCTTGTATTTTTAAATGTATTTATTGAACCTTATCCAGGCAAGGTATTTGCAATGCCAGCCTGGCTCCAGACAGCAGAGTAAAACTAAGCAAAATAGAAGCAAATACATATACAAACTGAACAATATGATATAGTAACAAGTTCAATATTAAATGACATTATAGCACATGGTGAATAAATGGTCCATTAAGGCCATTTTCCAGCTGGTAAATCACATCTTTAGTCATCAGCTTCTATTTATGTACAGTATGTCATCTCAATAAAATAGGATAAATATATTCTAATTTATTGAACTATACCTGTATATAATAAAACTCCCTACCTCAAAAACTCTCTGCAGCCAGGTTGGCTTTGCAAATGAGTTTCAGTTCTAATTGCCTCACCTGGATGGATATATGGCAGGAGGGTGACTTTGGAGTTATCCGGTATGTTTGTGTAGATCTGATCCAAAGTGTTGTTGTTTTTTTCTGGTGGGAAAGCTCACGTTCTTGAGGAATCAATGCAAGATCTCAGGTTTGCGTGGTTGAAGTCTCCTTTCATTATCACAAAAAAAGTCCGGGTGCGCCGACATCTGTTAGTGTATGGAGCGCTGATGCATTTCCATGGCAACCTTAGCGTTATAGACGGTGGTTTTAATGATGCATATGAGGTCTCTCAGCAGATAAAAAGATGTACACTGCAAGCTCCACTGGAAGTTGAATATGGCACCTATGGCAAAGAGTTCTTTGGAGATCTGAAAAAAAGAACTGTTGCTCTATGTAAGGATGGCCTAGCCTATAATAAGATGTTCAACCCTTGTAAAACCGAGCTGCAGAATGTACCACATGCACTCCCAGTAATCACAGTTAATCAGTAAATGTCCAGCATGATCACGAGATATGTTCACAGTTTTTTCAAGTGCGGAATTGTGTTGTAAGGATAGCAAAAGAATGCAGTTAATTTGTGTAACTTTGAACATCTCCGGGATGACATAAAATGTAATTTTGAGGTTACAGTATGTGGTTGAAGCAAGAGTGTGCCTTTGATCAAACAACTGACAGTTCATGGAAATTAGGGATAATAACAAGGAATGTGTTTGTCGGTGCATCTCAGTGACACTGTCAGTGGTGATCTGTCACGACAGAAAATGAAAGTAAAGGTTAGTTTGACAGCTCTCAGCTCATTCCCACAGACTTACTGTATATACCCCTGCACCAATCATTCATACCATGTTGTTAATTTGAGTGTTTTCATTTCTTGTGTAAAAAGCAACTCAAACATATTTTTAAAAAACATTTTAAGAGCCATATATGCCAAATTCAAACATTTATGACAATAGCATTTTTTGAAATGATAATATCAATGAGTTATTAAAGTGTTACATGATATACTTTTTAAATGTTCAGTTTTAGTTAAATTGTTTTTTCTATTTCAAAAAAAAGATTCAAGCTTATTTATTACTGCTGAATTGCACTGCACCATACTAAAAGCTACAAACATATTTCTATCATCTCAGATCTTTTTAGATTTTTAAAATCTCATAATATTTTGCAATTGGTCTTATTGTTGGTCAGTTTCAATACAGTAAATCTTGTTGCATGAAAGGTGATTTCCTGATAGCAGTTTTTTTTTCTGGGTTTGAGCAAAGGGCGCAAAAGTACCTTTTGGCATTCATGCTGAAAGATTAAGACACAGCGTTAAGTGCCAATTGTTCCAAAGTCATCTTCTGTCCATTAATAAAACATGATTAGTGGTCCAGATTGCAGTTTAGGGTAACGAAGAGCATTACAATCAGTGCATTTCAACATGTAGCGCCCTGATTAGAATTGAATTGATCACAGACAACCCAGGACGTCAAGCTCAATATTTATTGTTCTTTTCTTAATTAGAGTATGCAGGGTTGTCTTCATCAAGGCTGTGATCAGCAGCAACTATATTAGATTCCTCTGATCTTTTCATATTTAACGTGGTTTCCCTCGGGTTTTTTTTTTCCATTTGCTTGTCTGCATACTCCCGATTGTATGAGCGTTCACACGTGTCAGAACAGAGACGGCGCATAATCTATATTTCATCGGGCCTTCATATAATTGGTCCCAGTGTGGGAAGGTCATTGTCATACAGGTGACGTGTGTTTACTCCCATTTTTTTCCAGACAAAATCCCCACCTAAAATAGCAATAACACAATAAGACGGCACTTTTTTTGTGTTCTCACTGTGCTTCTTCTGTAGGCTCACTCTGGGTGTGTGTGCGTGTTTTGTTTATATACAGCTATAAAATGAGACCACTGCAATATTGTCCCAACATACCATAATTACACTTTGTCAAACAGGTTTATTTCTTCGGTTGTATTGTGTTTTATGATATTTTTAAATAAAAGCACAAGACAAAATTGGGGGTTGGGGGAAGGGCTGGATCGCATTATGGCATTTCAATGAATTCTAATGGGGAAAACTAACCATATAAAAATAAATTAGTTCATGATCATCACGGGGCAAATTAAACTCTTACTGTAAGTCAAGGTATCACTGTATTTCTATACTGGACAATTAATTTCATGTATTAATTTTATATTAATTATACCCAATATTATCAATCATGCTGAACGGCGCACGACTGGTTAGGCAACCTGCTTCACAGTTCTGAGGACCGGGGTTCAAATCCGGCCTCGCCTGTGTGGAGTTTGCATGTTCTCCCCCTGCCTGCGTGGCTTTTCTCCGGGAACTAAACAAACTAAACTAAAGTCGCTCCGGAGTATAAGTCGCAGCGGCCAAAAAATGCATAATAAAGAAGGAAAAAACATATGTCGCACTGGAGTATAAGTCGCATTTTGGGGGGAAATTGATTTGATAAAATCCAACACCAAGAACAAACATTTCATCTTGAAAGGCAATTTAAAATAAAAATAGAATAGAGACGGTCCCTTACAAGTTTCTCGCTCACTCCAAACTTTCTTTCTGCTGCTCGATTACCGTTTTCGGCTGCATATTTCGCTACTTGCAGCTTGTAATCTACAGAATATAATTTTCTTTTCGATGCCATTTTTGTTCAGTCCTTCTCAGTTGTTTTTATAAGTTACCGCTAATGTTGAAATGATCAATTTTCAGAGGTACAAAAGTAGCAGGAACAGATGCACAGGCCTAGAGCCCGCTCTTGCGGTTGTCAGTGTGAAAATAACATGTGAAATTATATAATAATGTGTTAATAATTCCACATATAAGTCGCTCCCTAGTATAAATCCCACCCCCGTTCAAACTATGAAAAAAAAACTGCGATTTACAGCCCGAAAAATACGGTATAAACCATAACTAAGCACAGCAGCACACGTTATGAATATTCAGTCAGTAGTTGACTTCAGCGAACCCATTTTCAGCGTCATTGGATTGACATGTAAAGGTCTCGCATCACAGTCCAGCAGCTTGAGGGTAGGCCCTGTTTTGTATTTCATCCTTTATTCAACCAGGGAAAAGCTTATTGAGAGATAAAATCTATTTTTTTTTTCAAAAGCCAAAGGGCAGCAGACATTATACAGTACATGACACACCAAAATAAAATAACAAAACAATATAAAATAAATGAAAATAAAGAGTAAAAAACAACAGTGATATTAATCTGATATTATCTGATTTCAAAACAGTGACAAACCCCAAATGCTTTTGAGTACATACATGGTGTTTTGTTTCTTTTTTCATTCAAATTTTGCAGGCTTTAAGACATTTTGGGGTCTCTTTTGTGGGTTAATGGCTCTACACATATGTGCCAAATGTTTCATATTTGATTAAGTGTAGTTTTTGCAAACAGAGCCGGAGTCTGATTTATTTATATTATTTTATCCAAGATATTTTATTTATTGTTCTACATTACAATGTCAATGCTCTTTAGAATTGAAATGTAATTGCTCTTAAAAAGGATTTACATGAATTATTATGTGCTATAATATTATTATATAGTGGCATTAAAAAAAACATGAAGGATACTATCGTTTATCGTGATAGTTTTTGGGAAAATCTATCCTAAAACATTTGCTATCATGGCAGGCTGAAACATAATATATTGAGAGAGAGCAAGATCAATAGATAACACAAAAATACTGTACAAATGTACAAATAAAAACCTGCAATATCGCGGGACCGCGAAGCAACAACCGTCATATAGCGAACGATTACTGTATCTGTACTCTGTCATAAGTTGGAGGGACTCATTGTACCAGGGCTGGGACTCATTTTTTCCAGACAAGTGCATCCTGGGACTCATTTTGAAAAATGAATCGATTTTAGTGGCACTTAGAAAGTTATTTTATATATTCGGAGGAGACTTATGATGAAATATTTTTTTATCCTCATACAGTATGTAAGAACAGTCTCTTTATCAACAACTTCTGGTCTGAGCTGTTGATCTTCGGAGGTTGGAAAAGGGCACCTGCAGTCCCTCATTTCACCAGCTTTGATTTCCCTTTGCCTCATTCTCTGCCCTGGGAGAAAACGCTCAATGCTCAGATACTACCTTATCTAGTTGGGCAGCGGGCCATCGACATGCTCGCTGCTGACCGAGGTGCACTATGCGGCGGCCAGGGGAGCGTGGCGAACCGTATTCTTCCCGAATCTCTTTTGTTGTCCAAGTTTAGTGAGCTCAGGGCGTTTCTTTGGGCAGAGACACGAGAGGGACTGAAATGAGGCTACGTTCAAATATTGCAAGCAGTTTGAAAACTGCATACTTTCCCTTTAACACCTGGTGGTGTCAATCAAAGCTGAACATGATTCCCTTTCAGCAGTACCACGCTGGTACTGTGGTGAAAAAGAGTCTCCAAATACTGGGGAATTTAGGTGGAGAACTGGGTCATCTAATCCTCTTCGATCAGTTAATGTACATACTGAACATTTCAGTATGCACGTTTTACCTGCAGTCCACATACTTGCTCCTGTGTGTTGATGTCATTTGCATTGTTCCATGTCCATTCAGAATTTTTCTTGGAAATAGCTTGTGGCGTGTTAATCCATGAGTTGTTCCTGTATTCCTTTGTGCTTTAGGCCATAACTCAAATATCACATGAAGCTCTACTGAAATTAAAAATATTACTGCAAACCCACAGTGGATTGAGAGAATTCATAATTTTTTCCTCAAATGATAATTTATTGGGTGGATTTTCCATCATGTTATGTGTTAAATGTCAGGTAATTAGCTGGACAAAATTGGACAGGATCATTTTTACAATGCATTGTCACAGCATGGTTCCAAAGGGTGAGGCTCAGAGGGACTGGACGTTCCGCTGACATAGACGTTCATGCCTGTTAGTTCCCAGCTGATGGTGTTGATTTTAGACCTAATGAGATTCCAGGTATGAATGCAATTGTTCAGTCGACCAATGCTCGGTTTGGGTTGTTATATGACCTCTGTATTTTACTTTAGTCCAAGACACAGTGGTAGTTGTGTTTTGTGTCTTTTTTTTTTCCGAGCAATATGAGAAGGACATCCAGAACCCATCACTTACATGAGTTCGTCCTTACACCACTGTCCAATAAGGTACTTATTACTTTCCCTGAACTCAGATGTTATGGGCATGTTTTGTATATGGCTGTGCAGATTTTCCATTATACCTTCAAGGCTACCTGTCCCATTTTCACAAAGATGAAGCGTGTTTCTGAGGAAGAAAAGTAGGTAAATAGCTTACTCACACACTGATAACGCAGCATCAGGAGAGAGAAGTTTTTTGAATTTGTTTTATCTGAGTTTGGGTTAATTGTTCTTAAAAAGGTTGTACTTGAATTATTATGCGCTATAATAACATTATATCAGTGGCATAAAAAAACATCAACAATACGTCTTCGTTTATCGTTATAGTTGTTGGGAAAATATATTCTAAAAAAAATTGAGCAAGAGCAATAGATAATGAAAATACTGTACCAATGTACACACACTGATGACACAACATCAGGAGAAACTGCAAGTTTGTTTTTTATCTGTGTTTGGGTAGCATTACTAAATGATAAAATCATACAGACTCAGATGTAATTAAAAGGTAGATTCTTGATTGTGATTTTACTCAAAATGAGCAAAATGGCAATAATTTTGTACTTTTGCCAGTCCAAATTTATGTATGTAGCAATATGTATTTTGGGCACAGTAATTGTCGGCTGATAATGTTTCGAAGGAGTAGTGTGTGCAAGATTAATTGTATTTCCTTGTCGTCATCACCAAAACTTTGCAATGTTTTGACGCAATTAGGTTTGGAATCAGCTGAAAATGAAATAAAAATGTGATGTCAGCTGTCATCTCATGCACTGGGACATGTTTTACTTAATGAGAGGGAAAAACCTCTGGACAGTTCTGAGACCAGTAGAATGGGGCTTTGGAGGCAGCCAGAGTGGCAGTGATTCATAGTTCAACCCTGAGTCCCTCTCTCCCCAAGTCCCTCATAATTAAAGTTGAAGCACATGGCCTCATGACCACACAAGCTCAGAGGTATCTGCTGAACTTTTTTTGGCATCTTATTTCAAATTGCTGACAAAAATGGTCCCCCCTCGCCTTTCTTCAGCGGAGCAGAAATAGAAAATGTGTCACCTTGAGTGGTTACAAGCCACATCTGCCAGCCTAATTATCAGGTTTGCAAGGCATATTGTTTATGTGGGTATCAGCATACAGCTAATGAGATTTCGGTGGATATTTTTACAAGGAAAAAGTTAATGAACACACCTGCCATACTCTATCAGGTGCACATGAATATTGCTTGCACCACATCGACAGCAATAACCCAACTACAGTAATGACCTTATTCTAAATACAGTATGATGGTTCTTTGTAGAACATAGAATAAGTCTTTGGACATGATCTGAATCAGGTCTAGTCAGATCAGAAGAGGACAAAAAAAAACAAAAAACTGGGGGGTCGAGCATAAGCCACAAAAAAGTGATTCATCTGAATTTTGTGGGTGAGGTTTCTGTTATGTTGTGCAAGCTAAAATGATTGATTTTCACCAGAATGCTCCTTCATCTTGGAAAGACATTGTTGATGCAGCGAGACCTCCTTGATCCTTGTTTGCCTTTTTTGGAAATTCAAACTTTTTTTGATATTCCTGCACTCCTGCCTTGTCTCCCTGCTTCCCTGCACTTGGGTCCTCCGTGTTTTGCCTCCACGTGCAGCTGCCGAGGAGCAGGAACGGGATAAGCAGTCGCTTCTTCAGCCTGCCACCATTGAGGTTTGGGAGCACAGGAAATGACAGGGGCGGAGTACACAGGAACTCGGAAAGGTGAACTAGGAAAAACTGGTAGTACGAGACAAGGTGATGAAAAAAGGCTTGGAACGAGGTGGCTTGGGGGCAGGTTTGGATGGACGGGACTTTGTTGGAAGGGTGGAACGAGGTGTGGAAAAATTAAGTAACTTGGAAACGGGAAGAGGCGGCACGGTGGCCGACTGGTTAGAGCGTCAGCCTTACAGTTCTGAGGACCCGGGTTCAATCCCCGGCCCCGCCTGTGTGGAGTTTGCATGTTTTCCCCGTGCCTGCGTGGGTTTTCTCCGGGCACTCCGGTTTCCTCCCACATCCCAAAAACATGCATTAATTGGAGACTCTAAAAATTGCCCGTAGGTGTGACTGTGAGTGTGAATGGTTGTTTGTTTGTATGTGCCATGGGATTGGCTGGCAACCAGTTCAGGGTGTTCCCCGCCTCCTGCCCGATGATAGCTGGGATTGGCTCCAGCATGCCCGCGACCCTAGTGAGGAGAAGCGGCTCAGAAAATGGATGGATGGATGGATGGATGGAAACGGGAAGAAAAAATGGAGGATGAAATTTGACTTTTACCTGGGCGCCTCCATTGGCCACCACGCGGAGGTCCCGGATAGATGCCCAAACAGGTGCCCAAGTAAAGTTCAGGACTCGCAGGGGTCGGAAAAGGGAAAATGTAACAAAAACTGACAAGGACGAGAAGAACTAGGGAAGGAACTGGAAAAATATGAATCTAAAAAAACATGGAGGTAAAATGGTAGGACAGGGTGAATAGCTAGGACAAGTGGGGGACACTGGTGAAAAGGATGGGGAAGAAAGACCGATGGGGCTTACTGGAGTTGGGTAGGTATGGTTGGCAGGCTGGGGGCGCTGGGAGGCAAACTGGTGGCGTGCAGGGTGATGCCGTGTGCTTCCCGCCGGGTCCTTGTTTGGTGGGCTCATTCTGTCACGTTGGGGTTTTTTGAGGGCACTGGAGGCAAGGCAAAAAATGGAAGACCCAAGTGCAGGTAATCAGGAAGGCAAGGCAGGAGAGCAGGAGTATAAAAAAAAAAAAATGTATTTACAAAAAAACCAAACAAGGATCAAGGTGGTTACGCTAAATCAACAAAAGTCCAAACATCAAAATAAAAATGTAACAAAGAAACATGACGGGATAAGGAAACATGGGCTATGACAACTACTAAATTCTGATATATGACAATGACAACGATCCGACAAGGACTGAAAGAAACCAGGGAACTAAATACACACAGATGGGCAAGACAACGAGGAACACCTGGACAAGACACGAGTGGCTGGAGGGAGCTGATTGGTAGAAGGTTGACGAGAACAGGTGGACACAATAACTAAATGAGCACACGACATAAAAAACATGGGACGCAGGGAAAACATGAAACAAAAGAAAACCAAAACATAGACCAAGACAATATGAACGTGTATTAATATTTAATTTATTTTGTCTTTATTCATAAATTGAAGCAATGCAAAATTACTTACTTTAATATTAAGGGACTTTGATTACGCTACTAACCACATTTTATTAACAGGAAACTCGATTGGAAAACATAAAAATGTTAAATAGTAACGTTCCCTAACCTCAATTTCTGTCAGTTTGTAGAGAAGTGTACTTTAGAATGGTGTGCTTTTTCCCCCCATGTTAAGTACTTATTTGGCTCATTAAGTGTGCACTTAGTAGGCCATTTAATGTGGCTTCAAGCTCAACACTGATATTTAAGGTACTGGTTCAGGTTTATGTCATTCTTGTAACTTGTATGGCGTTTATTACCAAATACAGTGTTTCCTCATTTTCCGCAGTTAATGGGGACCAGAACCCCCCACGAAAGGTGAAAAACCGCAAAGTAGGATTTGTAGCAGCACTATGTGTGTGTGTGTGTGTGTGTATATATATGTGTGTATATATATATATATATATATATATATACAGACAAAATCATAAAATCCCCTTCACGATTTCACGTTAACAGTGACGACTGACAGACTTCAGAAGAAGAATTTAATTGTTACTCCTTGTACTATTCTGAAATTAGGACATGTCATTGTCCAACAAATGAAGAATCAAATTTGATCAGTTGAAAACTATCTATTAAACCAAAAATACACTGGCATGTTATCCCTGCTGCGTTTTAGCTAATGTGTCTGCCTTTGGAAAAGCTTTTCTTTTAATTTAAAATGGCTTACTTTAACCAGGATCCCTCACTGTACAGTGGCCAATGGTAGAATGCAGCCCTTCGGGGGGCACAAGCCAGTGGAAACTGTAGGCCAGTCCCAAGCCCGGATAAATGCAGAGGGTTGTGTCAGGAAGGGCATCCGGCTTAAAACTTTGCCATACAAAGAATTACATACCGGATCGGTCGAGGCCCAGGTTAACAACATCCGCCACCGGTACCGTTACCCTCCAAGGCGCCAGTGGAAATTCAGCTACAGTGGGTCGAAAACGAAGGAGAGATGGAAAGTGGGTTCTTAGGCAGAAAGAGAAGACGAAAGCACAAAGCCTACAACTGAATGTGGGGACTTTGAATGTTGGGACTATGACAGGAAAGGTTTGCGAGCTGGTTGACAGGATTAGGAGAAAGGTTGATATATTGTGTGTCCAGGAGAGCAAGTGGAAAGGCAATAAAACTAGAAGTTTAGAGGCAGGTTTCAAATTATTTTACCACGGTGTAGATGGGAAGAGAAATGGAATAGGGGTTATTTTAAAGGAAGAGTTAGCGAAGAATGTCTTGGAGGTGAAAAGAGTATCAGATCGAATGATTAGGCTCCAACTTGAAATTGAGGGTGTTATGTATAATGTGATTAGTGGCTATGCCCCACAGGTAGGATGTGAGCTAGAGGTGAAAGAGACATTCTGGAAAGAGCTAGACGAAGCAGTTTCCTTCTGTCCATCCATCCGTCCTGACGTATATGTAGGTAGTGTGAGTTCAATTCACACTCAGTGACGGTGTTTATGTATCCTGTGACTAACTGGCAACCGGTCCAGGGTGTAGTCCGCTTTTCACCCAAAGTCACCTGGAATAGGCTCAAGTTTCCTGTGCCCCTCAACAGGATGCACAATATAGAAAGTGGATGGATCGATATTGGAATTGACTGAAGAGCCCAAGCCAAGACGCTTCTATACAAGGCCCTTACACTGTCTACATGAAGAGAGATTATGAACTTGGGGTGTTTGCAAAGTGAAGTGCAGGCAAATTAATCATTGTGCCAGAGAATGAGAGCAGAACACCCTAGGGCTAAAAGGGAGACAAGGCCTTTCAGCAAGAAGAAGAATATGCTGCAGTGCAATGTGTTTTGGACTTGTTCATTTTAACTAAGGGATCTGGGGGCCAGCAATAGAAGGTTATGTAGTGGTGTACTCTCTCTTTCGCCGGGGATTCTATGCGTCATTCCGGGGAGCTACTTCCCATAAGAGGGGATAAATGGATGTAGCTGAAGGTGAGGACAATGGTGGAATATCACACTGAGTGACTTATTTATCAATTTCTTAGGTCATGTTAGACTCTCACCAAATGTTGCATTTTCATTGCATCAATCCAGAGGACCTGTTTACTGGCCTAAATGAATAGCCATAGCTTTAGTCACACTTCATTTCCAATTCATGTTCTTTTTAACGCTCAGGCAGACTGTGTTCATTTTTGCCATTTTCTTCTTTTTTTAATATTTTGTTTGGCACATGCAATACGTCTGCTCTTTTCAACCCCTCTGTGTTGCTTGCCTTTTTCCACATCTGGCTGCAGCATATAATAGGTCTCAGTTATGAACAATATCGAGACACCTTCTGGGTGTGCAACAGAGCATGTTGAGGGCATTCAGAGTGATATATGGCTTTAATCCCACAGCTGCAGTAGCACACAGTTGCTACGAGAGATGATCTTATTTATATTCAAGCATTACGCTTATGGCCGAGCATAAATGATGATAATCTTGAAGTTCAGGATATGTATGAGGGTTTTTGGCTCTTATTTGAACAAACGAGGCCTCCCATCGGAATAACTCCAGCTTCACAACCGTTTATTAAAAACCTCTGTAAATGACATTTGTGCTTACATCACCCAAGAGAAAGTTAGAAGATTAAAAATTAAGTCTGGGTTGTGCTCATTAACATGCGTCTTCTCCACGTCATGTTTTATCTATAATTGTTGATTTGAAAAGTGAGATTTGTCTTTTAAAACATACATTCGTCACTTACACAGTGGTACACAATGGAGATGCACTCTGCCAAGCAAAATTTTATATTTACATATGTGCATGTTAATCATTTGTATGGCTTTAATTTGTTGTATCTGCAATTAAGATGCAAGTTGTTTGTCAATGGGCCATGTTGATAAACGGGATAAATAAAAGGTCATCCTTGCGTGTTGCTCTGTGGCCTTTTCACACCCTTAACTTTTTTCCATTAACTAGTTATAGACTGGCTTGGCCAGCGATTTATCAGGAAAGGCTGAATGACAATTACGAACAGCGTGGTGACAACTGGAGAGACAATGTACAGCACGGAGACACAACATCTGGGGCAGAGGGGTCAGCGCTCCAAGCTGCAGATTCCAAAATGGAGCATCCAGGAGTGCCAAAAGATGCCAAATGGACAGGCAACTTGAGCAACTGACTACCTACGATGACAGCAATCTGTTTTTGCAGCAAAACCTGCAAGAATCTGAGAGTATGAGGATTCACCAGAGCAGGATGGGCTGCTCAAGCAACGCACAGAGGCAGTGGCCAGCACTGTCCCTGGTGAGATCCTGGTGGACCAGGGCCCATAGCCACCCCGCAGTGTCCAGAACCTCCAAGCTCTGCATATTGGCGCTTCATCGTCAGGTCTTATGTCCTGCTGCACAAGGGGACTGTATGGCGCCAGTTTGATGAGAACGCTGTCCTTGAAGTAACATCATGGGGGCCAGCAGAGTTGTGACTTCAGTTTATGTGCACCTTAATCATCAGTATCAGGGCAGAGAAGTTTGTCATCAAACAACCAAAGGCCAAATACATTGCTGGCCAAACCCGCGTGGTAGAACTGAAGTCTCTGAGCTGCGGTACAGGAAGGAGACAAAGGAGGAAAGACCAGGCCTCACAAAAGTACATAAACTCAACTCCCTCCGACATATTGAGTGGCACAGAAGAAGGGGCAGAGAAAGGGCTTCGAAAGCGTGCCGCATTTATAGCAAATCCTTTTGGATGCTGGGGCAGAAGTGCACTAGGACCCACCACCTACGTCCTCCACCCAGTTCAACACAAAAGAGCTGACCCCGACAGAAGTCAGGGAAGCAGTCAGAGCTGTGTGGATCAATCCAGCCCCAGGTCCCAGTGGGAAGCCATACAAAATGTACAAACATTGCCAGACTGGCAAGATGTGAAGACACGTGGACCATATGGCAAATGAGGGAAATCTTCTTACACTGACACCACAGTGCTTCAGGGTGGAGTTCTACGCATGCCACGCTTTCTAAAGAAAGCAGGAGGGGTCAGTCAGCTGATCCGTGATGTAAGCCACGGAGACCTGTCAGTCATTTGGCTGGAACTTGCGTTGCTTGAATCTAGATCGACCTGCATGGTCAATTTTAGAATTGCATTTTTTTCTGGTGTCCTAAAAATGTTGCAAATCCTCTCAAAGTAACTCAGTAAATACAACAAGTTGCAAGTACAACATGCACCATCCAACTACTTCATATTTAGTCTGTGCGTTAACCCAGCGCTGCACAATAGTTAAGGCCTCTCCAATACTTACTGTTATTAGTATTTTATTTTTTATTTTTTTTGCTAAAAGGGCAAATGGATAAGCATGTGAAGTGCACAGCCAATTTGAAATGTGCAAGTTGTGTAAAATGATGTTGAATTTCTAATTTTTTTCCAAGCGGGTGGCAACTTACACTATCATCTTATGCCGAAAACCCCTTTTCTGCCTATATCTAAATATTGACATTGCCTGTGTGTTTCATTTGACGGTGAGCTGCCGTTTATGCCTTGGTTTGATCTTAAATCAATGAATTTAAAATGCCTCTCTCTTCTGCCAATGAATCTACGTATATAGAAATTTCTCTCCAGTTCTTTAGGTAAAATAAGACTGATATATAAGGCTGTGATCTGGCACTGAGCTGTGGCATCCAGTGCATTGTGAAGATTTTGCGTTGACGTTTCTCTGCAAGGGTTTATAGTAGTAGAAGTAGTGAAGTGCACTCGCAATTCTTTATCTTATACTGAGGATGGCATCCATTATAATGCATGTGTTTATTCTATGTCATTGCAGGCATGGTGAACTACAGTGAAGTGTCTGGCTACCCCCT
The DNA here is from genome assembly GCF_024500385.1 of Phyllopteryx taeniolatus. Classification (NCBI taxonomy): domain Eukaryota; kingdom Metazoa; phylum Chordata; class Actinopteri; order Syngnathiformes; family Syngnathidae; genus Phyllopteryx; species Phyllopteryx taeniolatus. Next base: position 21,190,676 of record NC_084515.1, on the reverse strand, counting down.
TGTGCAGCGTTGGAGTCTTCGCTCTGTGCAGTACCACGTCAAACTCAATCAGTGGGTCTTATCTCAAGGTAAACCGTTCACCTTTTGACAATAAATTATCTTTTGTTAAAAAAAAAAAGTACTTTTTTTATGCTGGAGGTTGTACTCTAGGCTGTCATTCTCTGAGGGAAAATTCAGCCCTGTTGACAATATTTGCCATTTGTTTGTCATGTTTGTCAACAAGGTTAGCCTCTCATCATAACAGTGGGTGATTTGTTACACTGGCAAACAAGTGTGTGTCACGGGCACATGAGAGCTGAAATATGAAGGAAAGACAGGATAAGAATCAGAATCATCTTTATTTGCTTAGTATATCCAAAATGCACAAGGAATTTGTCTCCGGTAGTTGGTGCCGCTCTAGTATGACAACAGACAGCCACTGTGACAAAGTATACTTTCAGGAATCAGGACATAAAAAACACAATATGGAGAGTCATTGAGCAATGAAAGGTTACCAGTAATGTGGTAATGCTGATACAGTGACAATTGTGCAAATGATACAGAGCCCTCAAGCAATTTAGAGACACAGAGAGATTTGAAGTGACTAATCGTGCAATAATCTGGTACAGTGACAATTATGCAAATGTTGCGGCTAGTTCTCTGGAAATGTCAGCAGTTCAAAGTGACTAGTAGTGCGATAATCTGGAACAGTGACAATTGTGCAACTGGTCCAGATTGTTGTCAAGCACATGAGTAGCCACTATTGGTCAACAACAGGTATGCAAATAGTGCGGAGTGACGAGACTGGTAGATGCTGCTTTAATGCATTTACAGTGGTAATGCTGTAGTTTATAGGTTGTGCCACTGGGGGCACATATACTCTATTTGTTCATCCAGAAGTCATTCTCTGCCCTTCTTCTCTGTTTCTGCCATTTCTCTCTTCTGCTCATCATATTTCAAAAGCCACTAGAGGGGTAACAATTTCAGCGGTCTTACATTTGAAAGTAAACGATCCATTGCTCATCCGCATAAAGCTCGCTGTCTCTCACTTCAGTGGATGCCTAATTTAATTTTAGAGGGGAAATAAGAGCAGAAGCCATGTGGGAGTTGTGTTATTAATACCAGATCTTTAGGAAATGATATTGATTAACCGTGGTTGCACTTTTGCCCATCAAGGCTCAGCACATAGCAATATTGATCTCTTGATCAATGTGTCACATTCAACATCCATCCATCCATTCATTCATCCATCGACACACCTACTGCATTTCCTCATTAGTGTTGCCGGTGGACTGGTCAGCAGCCATTATCGGGGCACATTTCAACAAACAACTATTCATACTCACTTTCACATCTATTGGCAATTTAGAAAATTCAGTGATCCTAACTGCATGTCTTGTCTCATGAATGTGGGAGTAAGCCGGAGTACGAGGAGAAAATCAACACAATCATAGGGAGAACGCACAGATTTGAATCCAGGACACCTCAACTGTGAGTCACACATGCCAACCACTACTTCATGGTGTGTGTGTGTGTGCAACTGGTTAGCACATCTGCCTCATACTTCTCTGTTCTCCCCGTGCCTGCGTGGGTTTTATCCGGGTACGCCGGTTTCCTCCCACATGGTAGGTTAATTGAAGACTCTAGAAAAAATGTCACACACCCGCGACCATAGTGAGGATAAGCGGTACAGAAAATCGATGGATATATATATATATATATATATATATATATATATATATATATATATATACCGGGATCTCGGTAGTTTCTTGCTGAGGTTCCGCCAACCGATCGTGGCTAGGAAAAGCACCGCCGGCTTGGTTGAGGTGGGCGCTTGCACACGTGGTGGCGCCTGGGGGCACCGAAGGACAACAGAAAAGGAAGGCTGCTGGCCGTGGCCACCCCGTGGCTGGTGAGATTAGAGGGCCAGGACAGCAGAGAAGCAGGACACAACAGAAAAAAACCGAGAGAGAAGAGGCGGGAGCCAAAGGTTAAATACCCAGGGGGCATATCTAAGGGACAGACAAGCTGGAGGAAGACCACACCCATCAGCTTGAATCTAGTCTACAATTCTGAAAAATCATATATTAATCTAAAACACTCCCAACTTTGTACTCTTACTCATAGATCAAGCATTTAGAATGATTGTTAAAACTGTAGTCTCGACAGATCAATTGCTTATTGTTCAATCACATTTCATGCTGTCTGTTTTCAAATCAAGACAAAAGAGTTCTCAAAATCTCACAGCTGCACCTGTAAAGTTGACCAACTGACACAGACATCAAGGCGTACATTTGGAACATTTCTGCAGAGTTTTTGAAATATTAAAACGGACATTTTATCTTCAGTTAAAGAAAACCCTGAATGCAAGTCCACATCGCAGTCAGTAACTCTCAAACGCCAGAAGTATGGAATATGTTAAAGGTCCCATATTTTGGCTATTTAGACCTCCATAGAGTGACTCTCTAACATGGATTTACTATAAAAGTATCAATTTCATTGAAAAAAACACCTTGATGTTGTCATACGAGTGTCCAGAAAAGGCCCCTCTGACAGCTACTTCTGTTTGACCCAGTTTTGTATCCGCTTTGTCCATATTTTGCCAAGACGGCCCCCTTTCCTCTGATTGGTTGCCTCTCTGTAGAAGACCCACTTGTGAGAGCACACGTGTTTATTATGTTGACAGTCCTGGCTCGGGAGCGGAAAGGGAAGGCCGAGATCTTCACTAGTGACGTAGATAAGCTCGAGAAATTTGAATGACCTGATTTCAGGCCTCTCGGCAGAAAAACGTTTGGAACTCAGCAATGAGTGGACGATTAAATTCATATTTCACATGTTTACTGAGGCACCATAAAGCCAATATTACATCCTAAATACTAGAAAAAGTTGGTTTGGCAAAATATGCCCCCTTCAAATTAAAAGAATGAAAACAATATATAAATGGTCATCTAACATCAAAAAATAAATGTGATACAGGGACACAAACAGATTCCTCTTCTACTTTGATATATTAAAATGAAAGAAAAAATATAAGGCTAATCTGGGTTAATTTAATATAATTTGCGTGTTAAAAAAACAATCTAAATGATTAACAATATGTTTATTGTATTTTTTTGTTTTCATTCAATCGATTTATCTTTCCCATTTTCTTCTTAGCCTTCAGCTCAGCCATCCATTCACTGGATGGAGCAACGGAGCGGGGCGACTTTGCATCAATCCTAAAGGAATTCGGAAACCACTATGCACAGGAGGCCATGTATGGGTTTCAAGAGTCCTGTACTATTTGGTACCCCAACAAACAGGTTCAGAGACAACTGTGGCTCGAGTACCAGGACATCAGCAAAGGTCGGTTTGAACACACATTTTGCTTTGTGGATTAAGACAGCTCTTTGTGTCATTTGTGAGCATTTATGATCGATCATCAAGGAACGCATAGTAAATACTCAGTCATTCAAGCAGTAGTGAATTTAAGGTTTGTGTTACAGTGTAGTTGAAAGTGTGTGTTAGCATGAATTGGATGAACCTACATAATGGTCAGTGCAACCATATATAATGTTTTATCCAAAAAGTCTACTCCGCATTACCGTATATAGTATAATCTTTCGTGCATTTTTGGGAACATGGATCCGGATGGCTTTAGATAGTGTGTTCCAGGTGGTGGGAGAAGCAATGGAGAAGGTCCTGTCCTCCCAGGATTTGTGTTTCGTCCAGATGGGAGGGGACAGGATTAGTGCATTAGTGGAGCACAGGGTGTCAGGTAGAGTGGGGCCAGGTTATGTAGGGCTTTGTAGGTCAGGTGGAGGATTTTGAAGTGGAGCCAGTGGAGCTTGTGGAAGGTAGGGATAAAGTGATTTCAGGTCCGAGTACGTGTGAATAGGCATGTGGGAGAGTTCTGGATGTATTGGCGTTTCTGTGGTTTTTGTAGGTAGACCCTAGGTGGAGACTGTTTGCAATTGTACAGACAGGATCTAATGAAGGCGTGGATGAGGGTTTAAATGTAGGTTTGCACATTGAAAGCTATAGCCTATTATTTAAAATGTGTTACAAGAGACTTTGAATAATGAATTACCATTGATCTAATTGTCTTATAAGAAATGGTGTACGTAATATTTCTAAGTACTAAATTCTGATAAAATGCTGCAAACATGCTTTGTTTGCAGCAGATTGTTGCGTCGCAGTCTCAGTCGTCATAGGCTGTTTCGTACTCCTTGGACACTGGGAGCTAGATCCATTCCACACATCCACCAGCCACATACAGATTTAATTTCTGATTATTAATCCGCGGCGGACTAATATGCGAGCGCATCGGCCTGAAGTTCCGCCTGTGCCCTCGGGACCTGCTTTGGATAAGTCACAGGAGCTGACGAGACCGGAAAAAACACTTCCGCCGCTTCTGCTATGAAGAAGTATCGGTACTTTGACTCCGTTTCAATGATCTAAATGTCGCTCGCTACTTTCATTTTTCAATTATTGCTTATTTATCATCTATTTCATGCGCGAGACTACGACTTCGACTTCCGCATTGGGCGCTTTTTGTGCCAATCAATTTGTAGCGCTAGTGACGTTTAAGTCAACTTCACCAATCAAACGATACTAGAAAGTCACATGACCTCACAAAAGGTCTTCCATTGAGCTTCCTGGGAATAGGTATTAACACTAGGTAAGCCAGCACTGCTGATTGTCGTGCCTATGTGTCGGCCATGTTGAGAAGGTCGTCGTTACCATGAAGGCAACGGCGCGCTACTTGTGTTTACATTTAGACTAACAAAAACGACAGGTTTCATGTATTTTTCTGGCACTGTCTGCCCAAATGTGGATATTTCAGCTCACTTATAATTTGAGAAAACATCGTGCAGTAAATTGCAGTAAGTTTTTTTTGTACTTTTGACTGTAATTTTTTTAAATTGATGTCCATGCTGTGGTTAAAAATAAAAGAAGTTACTCACTATTTACTCAGTACCTGAGTAATTATTTCACTGTGTACTTTTTACTCTTAAGTAAAGTCATTTTTTGGAGGGCTACTTCTTACTTTTACTTGAGTCACATTATTGTCAAATGACAGTACTCTTCCTTGAGTACAATGTTTGGCTACTCTACCCACCTACAATTATCTAATTAGTTTACGGATGTTAATGTTAAATGTATTAAGCGACGGAGCGATGTTAGGGATTATGTCACAACATAGAATGAACTAAGTTCCAATTCAGAAATGGCCAATAAAAACAGAAAAATCTTGGATTTAATATTTTTCTGGAGGATGCATTTGGGATTGTTTAAACTTTAAGTCTGGGCAGATCAATTGCTTATTGTTGTTGTTATTGATCACATTTCATGCTGTTTGGCTTCAAATCGAGACAAACAGTTTTCAAAATCTCACAGCTGGACTTGTAAATTGACACCATGACGCAGACATCAAGGCAGGCATACCTTTAGAATATTTCTGCAGTTTGTGAAATATCAAAACCAAAGTCAAACATGTTTCAGTCAAAAGTGGGGTATCTGTTTTGAGGAAAATTAATAGATTTCATTGGGCAGAGCTGAAATCAGTTATATTTCTTAATCCCCATCTGACATCTTGCAAACGTCCCGGCCTTTTGGAAGCAGTAATGAGGTCACAGGAGAGTTTGATGATCCACGTCCTCACCCTTTGCTCCAAATATGAGAACTGCCTGACTGCAGCCAGCCTCCTTTCGTATTCAGTGATGGACAGGCTGACCATTTCTTCCTTTTTAGCTTTGTAGGCTTTTATTTGGCTGGTAAATAAATATATATTATTAATATAGAAATAGTACTTTCTTTAAGTCACAGAAAACAGACGTCAGAGAAAAACTGCTCGTCTTTTCTGAAAACAGCTCTTTGTGATATTCATCTTTTTTTGTCATTGAAGTGCTCTGAAGCAGTGCATATCTGGGTTATATGATTTCAGGCTTCTCATTCCCATTTCAAAAAGTTGCATGAGCTGGTCGAGAACAAAACAGAAAAGCTCTTGTGAATTCCCATGAATACATGATGGCAGTGTGACCTAAAAGAACCACAACCTCAACAGAGAAAATAACTTTCATTCCAAATGTATAAAAAGGGACCAAGTAACTATGAAGCTTTATGTAGTAAGGCATGTTTTGTTATTTTTCTCTCTTATTATGTGTAGTTGTAGTTCCTGTTTTTATTGTATATAGTAGTTGCTTGTCAATGCCTACACTCCCCCTAAAGGTTGCAGTGACCTGACTGTGGTAGTTTCTTGACATACACAATATGCTAAACAGATGGAAAGGATGTGGATGTTTTGCAGTTGGTTTGAATATAAGAAAACTTGAATGATCGGGAAAAACACATTTTATTTTGAATGGGATTCAAATTAAACTATAAGGCATCTCAGAATCAGTGTCTTGCTCAAGGACACCACAGCCGTGAGTCCGGGGGTCTTGCACCTAGGTCGCCCACGAAGATCGTAACCATTGGGCCACGGCTCAATGGTTTTTTCCTTGGCTTTTTGCTTACCTGTTTGCTTACCAGCAGGGAATTGTTCTACACGCGTATTTAACAGTTTACCATTTACACTCTGATTTAACCACTGTTGCATTGTTTGATTAAAATGTGTTGAAGAGAGGTGTTATATTTATTTGAATTACAAAAAATGTTGTTGTGTTTAACTTTGAGGAAGATGGTCACTCATTTGTTATGTTGCTTTATTCCTTGACATTCCTTGGCTTTTTCAAGTGGTAAAGCTGCCCATTTCCATTCTTGCTGGCAAAAAGCCCCCAGGGCCTGTAAATTCTTTGGTTGTCTTACATGAACTTTGATATCTCCAAAAAGTGACTCACTGCTTTTGAGGTCAAGAGACTGTGAGTTGTTTTTCCTTCGCAAAATTAAAAACATGGAAGGTTAAATTCCCACCACCATTTCCCAAACCCAACCAACGGCACATTTTAAAAGTTGACCTTTTGGAACATTTTAAATATGAGGTTTAAATTATATTATAGTCAAACAAAGGGAAGGTGCGTGCGTGTGTATGTGCAGTCTTGAAAGACCAAATGCAGTCAGCAATCAAAAGATTTCTTACACAATGAGAATTTGTTTGTGAACCAATCTAAAAACAACACTGGATTTTGATTAGATACCTCTAGCAAGAATGTTGTCCCCCACAATTGGAACATCAAAGACATTTGAAAATATTTTGTATACAGTATTGACACATACTTTGACAGAGAACACTTTTGAGACATGAAGACATTGAGAAAAACAGTCACTGAGCAATAAAGGGTGATAGCTATCATACCTATGATTGACAGGTGATCAGTCCAGACTTTAACCTACCTCACATCCTTAATCACCTGGGATAGGCTCCAGATTCCGAATGACCTTGAACAAGATGAGCAATATGGAAAAGGGATAGATGGATGGATGAATTTGTCACCATCTCTGTCTGCATCATCGTGACTTTCTGTCTCGAAAGAAATGCTCTGACCTCGTTTTCCAATCTCTGCTGCACCAAGTCGCTTGTCAGCTATTTACCAACCTCCAACACATAGGTGCGTGCGAATATGTAGGTGCGATTACACTGCTGGCAGCCATGAAAAAAAAGGTGTCTTATTTATGTTCTTACATGATGTAATTTTGACAAAGAAGGAGTTCGCTTCAGGAGTTCGTAAGCGTTGAGGTGAAGGCAATGAGGAAGAGCAATAAAGACAAACATCACCGACACAAATCTCGCATACCTAAGATTAGCAGCAACTGTCCTGTTTGCTTACCAGCAGGGAATTGTTTTGCACACGTATTTAACAGTTTACCATTTACACTCTGATTTAACCACTGTTGCATTGTTTGACTAAAATGTGTTGAAAAGAGGTGTTATATTTATTTGAATTACAAAAAATGTTGTTGTGTTTAACTTTGACAATGATAGTCACTCATTTGTTATGTTGCTTTATTCCTTGACACTTTAAACTATGTTTTTAAAAACGTTTTCAAAGTAATTCAGACAATGCTCTACTTCAGCAATATCACATAACAGGTAGGACATGCTTCAATGATGTCATTTAAAACTTATAAGTGTCTCTGTAGATAAGTATATTGTTTAACCTTATTTTCTGTGAGAGAAGTGAAGCATGTGCAATAGCATTTGATGCTATTGCACAGATAAAATATATGATAGAACAGACAAACAGAAAATGAGCCGCTTCTCCTCACTCGGGTCGCGGGCGTGCTGGAGCCTATCCCAGCTATCATCGGGCAGTAGGCGGGGTACACCCGCAACTGGTTGCCAGCCAATCGCAGGGCACATACAAACAAACAACCATTCACACCTACGGGCAATTTAGAGATTTCAATGAACCTACCATGCATGTTTTTGGGATGTGGAAGGAAACCGGAGTGCCCGGAGAAAACCCACGCAGGCACGAGGAGAACACAGGCGAGGCCAGGGATTGAACCCCGATCCTCAGAACTGTAAGACAGACAGACGCTCTAACCAGTCGTCCACCGTGCCGCAAGTAAAAAAAAACAGACAAAATTTTAATTTGGGAGAAAAAAAAATTGGGGGGGAGGGGTCAGCGATTACTCGACGAAATATCTCCAGGATAATCAGTTCGAAAAAGATTCAATAGTTACAGCCCTACTTAGTATGTAAGAGTAATACATGAATCTGATGCAAAATGGGAAAAATTGCATGACAGTTTCCGCTTTCACAATGTTGACAAGCTACTGGGACACCATCTTACTGAAAAATAACCTCTGTCGTTAAAAGTGTTCTAATATAGGGTTGTGTAGTTGGTACGTTCAATAGTTTTGTGCAAGTACCTTTCGAGGTTGAAATGGCATCAAAGGTTTTTACTTTTCAAAGACGAGGAGATTGCTCCTCCCGCCAACACTGCTGTGTGCCGCGCACTATGTTCAGTAATTCGATTCGGTTTGGAGTTTTCACACGTTTCCCAGTGACCCGGAACTCCAAAGGAGATGAAAGTTGACATTCGACGAGACAGTTTCACCATCACAGAGTCTGTGGCGGTCAAAGGTGCGTCTCCATCGCTGCTTAGCTCCGGGCCAAGCCAGCCACTACGTCATGAAGCTCCCGTCACGGTGATTGAGAAACTCTCGAGCCGTTAGCAGATTGATCCTGCAAGTAGACTATGCTTGTCATTATTAATATGATTTTATTATTCTTTTTAAATATTTGTTTTAACCCCAGTTTTATTTTATTTTCACTAAACAATGTAATAAAGGCATTCTATTCTATTCTATTTCTATTTTTTATTTGCATTTTTTATTAAAATGAAAAAAACAAAAACAAAAACAATAGCACTAAAACCATGGAACCTCCAAAGTCAAATTTGGTGACTTTGGCAGAATATTTTTTCCCAAAACTTTTAACTTAAAGTCAGCTCGATAGACTCAATTTAAGTAGCAGAAATCATTGCGGTGAAGCAGATGAGATTTAGGATTAATGCTTGTGCTGCATAACAGAAGGTGGCCAATGCTTGGTAATACCAAAACGGAACAATGCTATGTAGGAAAGCTTGAAAGAAAATAAAAAAGAGAGAAAATACTGCATTAGAATATTTTTTTTTTTTTAGAATTAAATGCGTTGCTTTTTGTACAGAATCCGACCAAAATATGCTTCTGATAAACAATTCATGAAAGAAAGCCTGACGAAAGTAACATGGCTCTTCCCCCCCCCCCCCCCCCCCCCCCCCTTTTACCGCATAATCATTCAGGTAATTGGCGAACTCATTACACAGTTTCCTAGTTTATTTAAAATAGTGAGTATTGTCTATATACTGTCCTAGAGATAGTTTTCTAGTTCTGAGAAGTGGAAAGAACAGAGTTGAGAAAAAAGAGTTGAGAAAATCTGTCAAGTCAGCTGGGACGTCTTAGTGATAAATCCATCGGAGTCTCAATTGTCTTCACAAATGTCTGAAATGATGAGCAACATTGCCAGCTTTGCAATCTGTCGGTTCCATTTCTCTCTGCAGTCAAGTCACATTACGGAGCTGTGTGTGTTTTGATGTTGAGGCATTGTCATTCATTCTGCATTGTAACAATGATCGCACATAATGTATGCCATTTTCTATGTCGAGAATTAAGCAGTCAACACGGTAATTTGTTTGGCACCACTTGTCTATGCAGAATAGATTGCTGCTCGTTCTTGTTCACAGCGATACAATGCCACTGAATGCAGCTCATAAAGATACAATATGTGAATTAGCACTGCACTTGCTTTGATCCATAAGGTTTTCTTTTGTTCTGATAGTCCACTTGAGGATAATATTGTGGGACTGATTGTGTACCTGATTCATCCTTATGTATTCCATGTTAGGGGGTGGTGAAAACAGTTCCTATTCACGGGATCTTGTTGTGAGGACCTCGGCACACATTTTTATGACTCAGTTAATAGTTCTAAGTCAAGTAACATTGCGTTTCTAAACTTTTAAAATGAAAGTCTTTTAAGGGGCTAATCTCTTGTGTTGGCTTACTGCACATTGCTCTAGCAATGTGACAATCATGACTGCTACTACATCATCATCATCATCATCATTTAAAGCAGGGAATTTTTCTACACGCGTAGATATGTCCATTGTTTCAGATGTAATAGACTGTATTGTCTGACTGTATTTTTAATTCAAATAAAATGTATTTTTAAAATTAAAGTATGAAAAGCCTGAAGATAACATTATAAAAAAAGAACTTGTCCTAAATTGTAAATATTTTAGGAAATCTGCAAGTATGTATGTTGTTTAAAAAGAGGGTGAAAACCCTATTTAGATGGGTGTGGGTACAGCATGCTAAAAGGTGTGTACTATTTGTAGAATATGACCTGCTGTTCAACACATTCTTATTGTCCTTTTAAACCCCACTTAGGGCCTGATTTACTAAGATCCCTAATAGCAGGCACTTTAAATTGCATGTTCACTCTAACAGGATGCTGTTGGGTCGCTGTGATATGTCCCAAATGCATGGTAATTGGTTGTATCGGCCCATCCTGCGCATTATTGTGTTTAAAACTTGGGACAGCAGACTCGGAAAACTGCTCTGAGAGACGCCAGCAGCAATTGTGACTGTGCACTGAAATGACCCAAACAAACAGTTAAACAAAATGTTTTGGCGGGTGATATGGCATGACTCCTTCCTGTGACTGGCTACAAGCCCTTTCAGGGGCGTCAAACTCTTTTTAGTTCGCAAGCCACATTCATCCCAATTTGATCTCAAGTGGGCCACTACAGGTACAGTATGTGCCAAAAACTTTGAAAATTTAGGGAAAGTCCATTTATTTCAATAATTTGTTTCAAAACGTTAATCTTGTATGTTACAGTATATTAGGTCACCACAGAGCACAGAGCCTAGAACTGAATGTGGGGACTTTCATTGTTGGGACTATGACAGGAAAATCTCGGGAGTTGGTTGACATGATGATTAGGAGAAAGGTTGATATATTGTGTGTCCAGGAGAGCAGGTGGAAAGGCAGTAAGGCTAGAAGTTTAGGGGCAGGGTTTAAATTATTTTACCATGGTGTAGCTGGGAAGATAAATGGAGTCGGGGTTATTTTAAAAGAAGAGTTGGCTAAGAATGTCTTGGAGGTGAAAAGAGTATCAGATCGAGTGATGAGGCTTAAACTTGAAATGGAGGGTGTTATGTATAATGTGATTAGTGGCTATGCCCCACAGGTAGGATGTGACCTAGAGGTGAAAGCGAAATTCTGGAAGGAGCTAGACGAAGTAGTTCTGAGCATCCCAGACAGAGAGAGAGTCGTGATTGGTGCAGATTGTAATGGACATGTTGGTGAAGGAAATAGGGGTGATGAAGAAGTGATGGCTAAGTACGGCTTCCAGGAAAGGATCTTGGAGGGACAGATGGTGGATGACTTTGCAAAAAGGATGCAAATGGCTGTAGTGAACACTTTTATCCAGAAGAGGCAGGAACATAGGGTGACCTACAAGAGCGGAGGTAGAAGCACGCAGGTGGATTACCTCTTGTGCAGACGATGTCATCTGAAGGAGGTTACCGACTGTAAGGTAGTGGTAGAGGAGAGTGTGGCTAGACAGCATAGGATGGTGGTGTGTAAGATGACTATGGTGGTGGGGAGGAAGATTAGGAAGACAAAGGCAGAGCAGAGAACCATGTGGTGGAAGCTGAGACAGGACGAGTGTTGTGCAGCTTTTCGGGAAGAGGTGAGACAGGAGCTTCCAGAAGACTGGACCGCGGCAGCCAAGGTGATCAGAGAGGCAGGCAGGAGAGTACTTCTGGAAGGAAAGGAGAAAAGGAGGAACCTCACAGTACAGGAAATCATACAAGGAAAAAGGTTAGCTAAGAAGAAGTGGGACACAGAGAAGACCGAGGAGAGGCGAAAGGAATACATTGAGATGCGACATAGGGCAAAGGTAGAGGTGGCAAAGGCCAAACAAGAGGCATATGATGACATGTATGCCTGGTTGGACACTAAAGAAGGAGAAAAGGATCTATACAGGTTGGCCATACAGATGGATAGAGATGGGAAGGATGTGCAGCAGGTTAGAGTGATTAAGGATAGAGATGGAAATATCTTGACTGGTGCCAGTAGTGTGCTAGATAGATAGAAAGAATACTTGGAGGAGTTGATGAATGAGGAAAATTAAAAAGAAGGGAGAGCATAAGAGCCAAGTGTGGTGGACCAGGAAGTGGCAATGATTAGTAAGGGGGAAGTTTAAAAGGCATTAAAGAGAATGAAAAATGGAAAGGCAGTCGGTCCTGATGACATTCCTGTGGAGGTATGGAAGCGTCTAGGAGAGGTGGCTGTGGAGTTTTTGACCAGCTTGTTCAATAGGATTCTAGCGCGTGAGAAGATGCCTGAGGAATGGAGGAAAAGTGTGCTGGTGCCACTTTATAAGAACAAAGGTGATGTGCAGAGCGGTGGGAACTATAGAAGAATAAAGTTGATGAGCCACACAATCAGAATCATCTTTATTTGCCAAGTATGTCCAAAAAACACACAAGGAATTTGTCTCCGGTAATTGGAGCCGCTCTAGTACGACAACAGACAGTCAATTGACAGACTCAATTGACTGGAATCCCCATGGACCGTGATGTTCGCAGATGACATTGTGATCTGCAGTGTGACATTGTGATCTGCAGTGAAAGCAGGGAGCAGGTGGAGGAACAGTTAGAAAGATGGAGGCATGCACTGGAAAGCAGAGGAATGAAGATTAGCCAAAGTAAGAGAATATACGTGCATGAATGAGAGGGGTGGAGGGGGAAGAGTGAGGCTACAGGGAGAAGAGATAGCAAGGGTGGAGGACTTTAAATACTTGTCAAACTTCCAGGGCAATGGTGGGTGTGGTCAGGAAGTGAAGAAACGGGTCAAAGCAGGTTGGAACGGCTGGAGGAAGGTGTCAGGTGTGTTATGTGACAGAAGAGTCTCTGCTAGGATGAAGGTCAAAGTTTATAAAACAGTGGTGAGGCCAGCCATGATGTACGGATTAGAGACAGTGGCACTGAAGAGACAACAGGAAGCACAGCTGGAGGTGGCGGAAATGAAGATGTTGAGGTTCGCTCTCGGAGTGACAAGGTTGGATAAAATTAGAAATGAGCTCATCAGAGGGACAGCCAAGGTTAGATGTTTTGGAGACAAAGTTAGAGAGAGCAGACTTGGATGGTTTGGACACGTCCAGAGGAGAAATAGTGAGTATATTGGTAGAAGGATGATGAGGATGGAGCTGCCTGGCAAGAGAGCGAGAGGAAGACCAAAGAGAAGGTTGATGGATGTCGTGAGGGAAGACATGAGGGCAGTTGGTGTTCGAGAGGAGGATGCAGGAGATAGGCTTACGTGGAAAAGGATGACGCGCTGTGGCGACCCCTAACGGGACAAGCCCAAAGGAGAAGAAGATGTGTGATTGAAACTGTGATGGCTGTCAACCCCGTCACCGAAAACAGAATTGTGGCAAACAAAATGCTCCTCCGTACAGGGAAGCTGTCTCAAAAACTTAGACAGTGTTGTTGTTCAAACTAAGTTGTCACTTTTTTTTTTTTTTCCTGTAAGTGCAATCTCTCCAGAGACCATCTGCTCACACTTCAAGCGAAAGCAGAAAATAATTATCTTTAAACAATTAGTTTTTTTTTCTTGAACTTTCACACAATTTAAAACTAATCTTTGAAAAATGTATAGAAACTACACTTCATTAAAAGTATTTTTACAAAAAAAAAAGTCTCGAACAACCTTTATCCTAATATGATTTAACCAGAGGGTTCCTAAAGCTCCTGGGTAATAGTCAGTCAGTGAATTAAAGAGACATCTTGTGTACCTGTACTACATTTTACCTCCTGTGTTAACTAGTGTGATTAATTGCCTCCCCAAACCACAGTGTCTACTTTGGAATGTGATCGCAGCAACAGAGTACATGATTAAACAAATACTAGAAGAGGATGGAATGTACGCGAACATTGGGAATAAACTGAGTAAAATTACACGTTTTTTAAAAATTATTATTACTGTGGTGTGCATTGTGAGCTTAAAAGATTTTCACACAATTTATCCAGCCCCCTCCTTGAGCCGTCACCCTGTCGTGGTGGAGGGGTTTGTGTGTCCCAATGATCCTAGGAGCTAAGTTGACAAACAGGTCCTAGGTGAGGGAAGACATATTCTTAATCAGTTCATTAATCATTCACGAGTTGGACCGAGATTCATTTTTTCCACCCCTCAATCTAAATCTTATCATGACCTGTTAAAAAAAGAGTTTGTAGGATATAAATATGGTATGATGCTCATTGGCGCAACACAGGGAGCCGGGCAGGTCTGACAACCGCTGACAGTAAATCCAAGTTAATCTTAAAAATGATAACCAACCAGGGGCATCAAAAGAGTCAACTAAAACATGAACATTCATTTAAATATGAACCTAAAATAACCTAAGAAGCTAACAACAACAAAAACGACCCAAATACAATGGCAATACTGTCGTCAGAAAAACAAACAACCCATGCAGGTCTGGGAAATTAGGCCATTAAATTATCCTTTTTATCTAATTTGGCTTATTGCTGAGCTCTTATCCTTGTATTCCGTATTTCCATCCCATCAATTGTTCCCGCTAACCTTCTTCCTCCATCTCCGTACATTTGCATATTCTGCTCACATTGATCCTACTGAGCCCGCAGAGTTGTCTGTGAGCTCCCACAGAGCTCTTCCTCACCTGATGCTTTTGAATCCTCCAAGGCTTGAATCTCCGACTCCTCTCTTCTTCAACCTGCATCATCCTCTCACTTGCTCCCCCTTCTCTGCTTCCATCTGCATATCCCAGGTGTGTTGACGTAACGGATCACTATATTCTTCGTCACCACGTATAAATGTATATCCATCCATCCATTTTCTGAGCTGCTTCTCCTCACTAGGGTCGCGGGCGTGCTGGAGCCTATCCCAGCTGTCATCGGGCAGGAGGCGGGGTACACCCTGAACAGGTTGCCAGCCAATCGCAGGGCACATCGAAACAAACAACCATTCGCACTCACAGTCATGCCTACGGGCAATTTAGAGTCTCCAATTAATGCATGTTTTTGGGATGTGGGAGGAAACCGGAGTGCCCGGAGAAAACCCACGCAGGCACGGGGAGAACATGCAAACTCCACACAGGCGGGGACGGGGATTGAACCCCGCACCTCAGAACTGTGAGGCTGACGCTCTAACCAGTCGGCCACCGTGCCGCTGTATAAATGTATATCTTCCCAAAAAGCACACATCTTGCAACTGCTTCCTTTCTTCCGTCCCTTGGGCTTTTCTAATCTCCTTGCCCTCTATCTCTGCTTTACACATTCTTCCCTCCTTGGTTATTTCCTTCCTTACTTCATTCCTCTCCTCTTGTACCCGCCCTCCATATGTTGCCATTTCCCATGTGGGCATATACCAGGGCCTTTTGGAGTCCGGTTGAAACAATCAGCTGTTTCGCAGTACCCGTTCACGATGTGAAGGAAAACTATCCTGCACAACACAGATTCCTTACCTCAAGGCATTGCATCGCCATCCTCTCAAAGTGCTCACTTTATTCATTCCATCTAAACTCCATTGGAAGCCGTGCTCTAACCACTATGCGCTCAGCATCCACCCACCCGAGTACATCCACAAGCGATTACATTTGTAATGCTGTGAATGGAAAGAAGGTGTGTGAGAAAGGTGCAGGATTATATCCTTCACCTATACGGGGATGCAGGTTCATACTGGTTTAATACATGTGTCAGGAAAAGTGGGGAATAGACAAAATAATTGGTGTGGAAGAAAAAGAACCCAAGATAAAGATAAAGGTGCGGAAAATTTGGAGGTAAAGGAAAAGACAGTGGCAAATACTAATCATATGGAATAACGAACGTTGAGGGTACATTAAAGCGAAACAAATAATTGCGTGAGTGAAGAAATAAAGAGGAAAAGTGAAAAGAAAAGAGAGACATTTTGAGGAGAAAGGACGACACAGGAAACCGGGAGGGGTGTCTGTACAAGAAAAAGAATCATTTGAAGTTGAGAGAAATGGAAATTATGAATGGAAAGATGTAGAGAAGAGAGAAACAAATGAGAGAAAAGAGATGAAACATTGCATGGGGAAAAGAAATGTCCAGTTAAAAGTTGCGAATAGCGGGGTTTAAAGGAGGGAGCTGAGGGCTGCGAAACCATAAGTAGGCCAGGAGAAATTTCTGCAAAATTGATTAGCATTAAAACAGACCTTGTAGGCAAGAAGAGCACTGTTTATCAGAACATGCCCTCCATTGGCTGGCACATTGACACACCCAAAGGCAGTGAAAGAGATGGGAGAGACATACATCCAGAACAGTGAAATAGAGATGCAATAGGGACAAATAGAGGACGACTAAGAGAATGTGACTGACACAGAGCTTCGTTAACACATCCAGCGGCTGTTCTGTGTTCTCTCACACTGCTCAGTGAAAAGAGAGCGGCTTTTGCTCACTCCCTCTCACGGCACTCTTCATGCATGTGTGTCTGCCTTTTCCCAGAAATAGTTTGTTGTATTATCTCTCATCAGCATCCCTGGGATGTGTCGTTGCATTAAT
This sequence comes from Phyllopteryx taeniolatus, assembly GCF_024500385.1. Lineage (NCBI taxonomy): Eukaryota > Metazoa > Chordata > Actinopteri > Syngnathiformes > Syngnathidae > Phyllopteryx > Phyllopteryx taeniolatus. The sequence goes on along the minus strand of NC_084515.1, from coordinate 21,173,681 downwards.
AAGCAACACACCACGAGATGGTTTCATCCAGAGCAGAGCAGTATACAAACCAGTTCCCCCGTTTTGCACAATCTCTGGCGCTTTTAATTTATATCGCAATTGTCACTGTTGCATGAAAATCCTTTTTGACTCTTTAACATAAATTACAGTGTCATGTTGTCCTGCATTTCCAGTTAAAGGTACATGGCCCAACAACCAATGAATATTTCGCAACACCATGCCTATCACAAGAATCTCCATTCACTGCCAGAACTGTCATTCAACACAAGTATTGCCGTTAATGTGTTTTAGGCTATGTTCACACTGCAGGTCAATTCGGATTTTTTTGCCCAGTGTGACATGGATCAGATTCTTTAATGTCAATGTGAACAATGCAATTCAGAGTTTTTTCAATCCGACCCAGACCTCTTTCATACGTGGATATAAATCGGATATGTATCCGATGCGAGTGCAGCATGGAGGCTCACGGGGCGCGCATCCGACCTGTACGTCATCAAAAGGTGACAAACGTCACAATTGTTGGACAAAACAGACATGACAAAAGCAAACGGCAGATGAAGGAGCAGAAAACAGTCAGTGGCAAAAGAAAATGCTTTAGAACTGATAAATAGTAATGACGAGACCTTGCGCACGCGCAACGTGACGACGTGTTTTGCGCACGTGCATTTGACGTCACGGACGCTTTTCATCCTTAACGGAAGCCGCATTTGTTGTTGTAATGTAAACAGCTCGGATTTAACAAAAAAAAAAATCTGAATTGGGCATCATGCGTCTGCCTCACAGTTCTGAGGACCGGGGTTCAAACCCCGGCCCCGCCTGTGTGGAGTTTGCATGTTCTCCCCGTGCCTGCGTGGCTTTTCTCCGGGCACTCCGCTTTCCTCCCACATCCCAAAAACATGCGTCCGAGGTTGATTGACAACTCTAAATTGCCCGTAGGTGTGAATGTGTGTGCAAATGGTTGTTTGTTTATGTGTGCCCTGTGATTGGCTGGCGACCAGTTCAGGGTGTACCCCGCCTCAGAAAATGGATGGATGGATGAATGGATGGGTACCCTGCAGTGTGAACGTACCCTTAATGAACTCCCAATGTTTTCAGTTAACCTGGTTTGTACAGGTCAGAATCAGGTGGATTACGATGACTTTCACCAATTTCAAATGAAAAAATGTAAACGCATTGCTTTGAGAACAGCGCACATAAAATTACAAACAGGGAAGTACGATAACGATCAGACTGATAATTATCGGCCCGATAAAAAAAATAAAAATAATAAAATAATAATAATAATCACGTCACACTGATCGGTCTGATATCGAAAAACTGGAACGATAACAACAGCCGCTTCATGAAGCGGGGCATTGTTCGGCAGTGCCTACTGCTGCTACATTGACTCGTCACAGTCATGGATATTTTGAGCAAAATCTTTGCCTAAGACCCTAAAAATAGTCAAGATCCACAATAAATGAGCATATGACTGTCAGCAGTTGTTGACGCTCGTGACCGTTTACGTCCTTCGGAGCGCAGCTCTCAGCAAGACCCAGCAGCCTACGAAGCAGCGGGACTCGCTTAACAGCTCCAAGCCGACAGAGGCGGGAGCGGGGGTGGTTTGGACGCATGCAGAAGAACGGTCGTCATGGTGGGCTGACAGCTAAGGTAAAAGCTAGCCGTTCCTATGCATCCTCCTTTCCAACTTCTGTCACTGGACAATAAATTCAATCATCTCCAAATGGAGTTAACATAAAAACACACAACGGCCCTCGTTTGTTCGGCGGGGCCAGTACGAGTGCGCATCCACTAATGACGCGCATCTTGCACCAACACTCCGCCCCGCCATAGCACTCTTCGCCCGGCCACAAATTCAAATGTCTTTAAATAAACATTCACATGAATGATTGTCTGTCCTTATATTGTTTAAAATTTTTAAAAAAAACATGAATATTTGAACCTGTGTTATTCAAGTTGGAGAAGAAAAAAAAATAAATGTTGCGTTATCAACGCGCACAATACTATTGATCGTTTCCACAATAATCTCATCTCAATCTCGTATGTGTGTATAGTGACAATAAAAAGGCATTCCTTTGTGTTGTATACATATTATATATGATAATAAATGATGCAATATTTTAGTATAATACTATTTTAATTAAAATGGTAATTGAATATGAATAAAAGACATTATATTATACACCCAGTTTAATATAAAATAAAATGAAACTCCCACTCCGGCTCCCCATCAGTTTTGGGGCCTTTGGCCTGGAAATCGTTGAAGACCCGTGATTTGAACCATTCAAAAATATATTTTGCTTATCCGTATCTGTTTGGAGCGGCAGCACATAATTGGTTATTGGTATCGGTGGCACAAAAAAAAAAAAAACAGTTATTGTGCATCCCTAATTACAAACACTCTTCCTCTTCTCTACAAGACAGTCGAGGTTACACGCAATATATAAAATAGATGGATTTTAAACTGATAATGCATGTCCATTGATGAGATCTCAGTTTCCTGGAGGCTTGTTTTGAAATTAAAAAAATAATAATAACCCAGATTCATATCCCTGTCTCTAAACACTCCTTGTCGTGAAAATCATTCTGTATTCATACGCTACATATCACCATTATAAATATTTAATAGAAAAAGAGAACACTGCACAGCTGGCAAGGAAGGCTGTAAGATACCAGCATGAGTAGCTGTTCAATGCAGTTTAAAAGTTTTACTTCCCGGAATATGACTGTTGAATTAAATTATTTTTATTTGATTTTTGCTTGAATCAGGCTGTGTTACTTTATACACAGCACAGTTCACACAAAACCTCATGTTTGCGCGGAATTGAAATTCAAAATATTAAATCTGTGCCTCATATTAAATTACTGTAAATGCTTTCTGGACACTTCACCCAAAGTCCAAAAGCGTGAAAATGTACACACTTTACCAAATTGTTTGGTACCCTTCCATTAAAGAAAGAAAAAGCCTTCATGGTCACCAAACTTATTTGAACCTGACAAGACTCGAATTTGCCAAAATGTATATTGACAAAGCTTTAAAAAGTTTACTTTTGTCCTTGGGGCAGATGAGCCGAAACTGGAGCTTTTTTGGCAAGTCACTTCAAAGAAAAAAACAGGGTACTGCAGGCTGTGGAACATGGAGGAGGCTTGCTTCTATGGTGGGGCTGCTTTGCTCCATTTGGCACAGGATTTATTGCATCTGTGAAGAGTACATTGAAATGAAAGATTAGGAAGTCAAAATGTGCTGCCCATTGTTAGAAAGCTTAGTCTCAAGTCCCAGGTCCAGGGGTCTGGGTAATAAAAGTGGCCTCGAGGTTTCCTTTTTCCCCAAATCGGGTTTTGAGTTTTTTCTTGCCCAATTGGGGGGTGTCGATTAGGGAATGTTGTCAATCTTTTGACAACTGCGGGCCTGTGAAGCCCTTTGAGACTCTTTTGTGATTAAGGGCTATACAAATAAACTTAACTTAGCCTTTTAGGAAATACAGTATGATCTAAATCAGGGGTGTCAAAGTCATTTTAGTTATCCCCCTGCCTTGTAAATATAGAATACAGGCAGATTGACAGAGTGAAACTAAAAAAAATTAAAAAAAAAAAATGAAACAAAGGTAATGTATTGGCTACAGTATGTCTACCAAAGACATACAGTACATATCCACAGTAAGTGTAAAATAGAAACTTAAATTAGCTGCTTATTTAGTAGTTACCCAGTAGGTTGCCATAAAAAGGTGAAAACACAAACAATGAATCGATATGAGGTTAGCATTAGTCAGCACAAACAGTGAGCAACCCCTTTCCAACTCTTAGCATGCATCAAATTAGCTCGTAGCCCACATCTCACTGAAGAAAAGACTTTCGGCTTTTCCCTGTCAGTTTCCCTCGCATGATTTGTTTGTCCGACGTCACCCAACAATTTTCTATCCGGGCCTAAAACCATGACCCAATGGACGTCACAAACGTATTTTTAACTTGACGTGTGCACATTTGCACCTGAAATTACTTGACAAATAATACATGATGTAATACATATATTGTATACTGTAGGCATTGCTTCACACAATGACTTATTCTCTTACTGCATATGGATCTGCAGCGATCTTTTCTCTCTCGCTCAGCTTTGTGCATGTCACGTCACGCCACTCACAGCACTTCCGTTTCTACTGTGTTTGTGTCAAAATAAAAACAGGAGGTTTAAAATAAGTCTATATGTATAAATAAACTAAAATCTGTCTGACGTGCAGAAAAATGACCGTGGGCCGGATTGGATCATTGAATCATTGTAAGAATTTAAATTTGTGCATTATTGCTCATCTAGGACTGACTGAATATTCTGGTAATTCTGATTAATGGATGGTCAGGCAGTCCAAAAACAGCATGCAGTGTGCTGTCAAAATCGTTAATCATGACGTTTTAATCAGACCTGTTTGTGTTTATTCGTGTCTCGCTTTGGGAGTCTTGCTAACTAATTGATTCCCTCATCTGGCTCTGTGTGGGAAAAAAATGAACTCAAATTTAAAGAGAGGAAAAAATATCTAGTAGCAGTAAGAAGTTCGAGCTGGGGAGTTCGGTGGGAGACTGGTAAACCACGCGATGCCAGTTGTCACTGTTGCACTATAATTTCATAGAAATCAGTTGTTTCAGCATCACCAAGTGACTGCCTCGCACAAGCTGAACTGGAATAGGCTTCAGCTCACCCGTGACACTGCGAACAAGCAGTATAGAAAATGGATGGATGTTTTGCTTACCATGAACTTGCTTTCTTCTCTCACTACTTACCTGCCCTACACACATAATTAGCTGATTCGTGTCAAGTGGGAGTAGTTACAATGCATCTAAATTGCTTCTGAATTTCCTGACTATATACGGACCATAAAAGATGTCATTCATCCATCCATCCATTTTCTGAGCCGCTTCTCCTCACGCGGGTCGCGGGAGTGCTGGAGCCTATCCCAGCTGTCATCGAGCAGGAGGCGGGATACACCCTGAACTGGTTTCCAGCCAATCGCAGGGCACATACAAACAAACAACCATTCACACTCACATTCACACCTATGGGCAATTTAGAGTCCTCACTTAACCTATCATGCATGTCTTTGGGAGGTGGGAGGAAACCGGAGTACCTGGAGAAAACCCACACAGGCACACAGGCTCTGGATCTAGTTTGAGGTACACCTGTTCAGGACCACAGGCCAACTGTGCCAGACCCTGCAGTTCAGTTTGGGAGGAGAAATGTGTGGGAAGGGGGGACTTAAAAGGAGTCCATTGATGGATCTGACACAGGATCAAAACCTGATGTATGCTTCATAGGGACGACAATAATAACCTGAGGCAACGTTGAGCATTGATCTTCTGTTCAAGATTAATTCTTCTAAATGTATACTATATAAATAATAATAAATACTCCTTAAATTATTGTGCTAAAATGTGCAGACAAAGAGGTATATTTTTAAGGTTTTAACATGAACTCAACCATTTGAGGCTTGTGTGGAGCTAAGCTCCACAGCAACGGGTTGGCATGAGGATGTGTGCGTGATGAGCATGACCATAACGGTTAAGCGAATCAGTCCCGTCTGTCTGATAGCCTGCACCTCTCTTCCTGTTTGATCTGCTTGCAAATTATGGTCCAAGACTGAATGTTGTGGTTACAAACACATCACTTCTACTGCGAAGGCAATGAAGGGTCTGTATATTAATTGCTGTAATGATGTCTTATCAATTCAGTGTGATGTCCTTTCATCTCAAGTATGCATGCAGTGCTTCACCTCTGCCCCCACTTGGATTATCAGACCAACATTTTGTGCTGTTAACACGGTATGTTCCTGTCGTTCAAAAGCTTCCTGTTACCACAAGGGTTACTAGAAGGTAAAGTCATGAAGCCAGAAATGCGCAACAGCGTTTCAGTGCACAGACTAGGACGAGTTCTGTGAGCCACATGGTACGGTGTCCGAGACAGGTCACAACAATTGCAAACGCCACAACAAATGTAAATGCCACAACACAATGACATTAACGCCACAATTTAGCGACATTTAGGCAAACCGGAAGTGTGGTGCCGCTCGCTCCGACTGTATAATTAGACAGGATTACCGAGGATTAATATTGCCGATTGACCAAGGGGGTTACCTTTATCTTTAATAAATAAAGGATTCATCTATTAAAAGATTATTCATTGATTCATTCATTCATCTTCCGTTCCGCTTATCCTCACTGGGGTCACGGGCGCGCTGGGGCCTGCCTATCCCAGTTATCTTTCGGGCGAGAGGCGGGGTACACCCTGAACTGGTCGCCAGCCAATCGCAGGGAACATATAAACAAACAACCATTAGCACTCACATTCACACCTACGGACAATTTAGAGTCTTCAATGAACCTAGCATGCATGTTTTTGGGATGTGGGAGGAAACCGGAGTCCCCGGAGAAAACCCACGCAGGCACGGGGAAAACATGCAAACTCCACACAGACGGGGGCGGGATTTGAACCCCGGTCGTCAGAAATGTGAGTCAGATGTGCTAACCAGTAGCTCACGGTGCCGCCCCTTTTAAAAGATTATCCTCAGTAAATTAAAATTGGGATTAGAACTATATATACCATCACCAAAAACTAAGGAAACAAATTTCAAAACATTAAATGATACATATCCTTGAAATTACTTTGATTATTAAAGTTGAGGGGAAAAAAGTTTTAATGAATTTCCAAACCGACCGCTTGTGATTGGCTCTCTCTGGTCATGAGCCATTGTGCTGTAGTCTCAAACATGACATAGTTTTCCAAATATGACCTTAAAGTGGCACATTGTGCAGTCTATTATTTTGTCCGAGATTTTGAAATGGTTAGACTCATATTTGCACGTTCAAACACATAAAAGAATATTGACTTTTGAACAATTTCAGCTTTACAATATTGGACTTTTTTATGGAACATTCACTTTGTCATATGAAGCAATATTTTCTAAATTGTGGACATTTGTCATTAGGTCAACATGATATCATGTTTTCCACGTTGTACACATAACGTAAGTACAAGTACAAATAGTACAAAGTAGTACTAGTACAAAACATTTGTACATAATACAAATTATATATATATATATATATATTTGTTTGTTGGAAAGGAGGGTCACTCGACAAGGGAACGATAAGGGGGGTAGGGGGGGAACCTAGGGAGCAGCCGCGGGTCATGAGAGGGGAGTCCCAACGCCAAGCAGTCATCCAGCCTGGGGGGCCGGCTTCAGGATCAGCGCCATGAAGCTTAATGAGAACCCACCTCCCCCTCTGTTACTATGACTGCCAGGTCCCCGACCCCGTGTATCAGTGCCCCTCACCGAGTGGTGTGGTGCATTAAAATTTGGAGAGGCCAGTGAACCGGGGGGGTGTCAGGCCTGCCACGCACTGCTGCCTAACAGCCAAACCCCCCCCCCCCCACCCAAGATCCACTATCCCCCTAAAATGGGTATATGTGGTGGATTTAAAATATGGGGATGAGTGTGTGTGATGCATTAAAATCCAGGGGGGCAGGCAGGGCGTGACGTGCTGAAACCCGGTCCGATACCCACACCCTCCCAACCCCATACCAGTCCCTCAAGAACCCCTGGATATGTATGTGTGCTTTGCACTTTGAATGGCTTTAAAAGTATGGATGTGGCTGAGACATATTGGGAAAGTGAGGGGACATGAATATATGCTCCAGTGCCAGCCGTCTCTGGGGGCTCTCTTCAGCTCGTGGTCCGAGGCAATTACCTGGTTTGCCTCCCTTGTTGCAGCACCTCTGCTTCCAGCTAATCTACAATAAGTGTACATAGAAGATTTGAGGCATGCCCCTGTTTTACTCAGGTGGTATAATAATGATATGGTGCACATTGCTTTTCAATGAATTTATGAATTTAACATGAGACCAAGCTGGAACATTGGTTGGTCTGATTATTTGCCAGTAGAGGTCAAGGAGGCTTGTAAGGCAAGTACTGTATGTACACGCATGCAGTCGATGGCACAGCAACTGCAGTATTTTCTATTTGAATTGTTGAATCTTCCCCATCTGCGCTGGTGGTGAATGGGAGTGCAGCTGTTGCTGCAACTTTGCACTCAATCTTTTTGTACACAGTGAAATCTCAAGGATGTCTTTCCAAAGACAAACTACATGTTGATGTTGGCTATGTACATCTATAGAATTAGGTGCATGGCATCTGACCTGCTGGTAAATGTTATGATTTGTCACTATAGAAAAACAATTGGTTAATTGCTATGAAGTCCATCCATTTTCTATTCCCTCATTAGGGTCACAGGTGGGTCTGATGGTGGTCTGACGCAGGGTTCACCCAGTACTGGTCGCCAGACAAGCAAGCATCCACGCTCAAATTCACATCTTGAAGAACTTGGAGTGTTCAGTTAACCTCCCTTGCGTGTCTTTGGAATGTGGGAGTAAGCCTGAGAACCTCTTGATTGTGAGTTAGACATGCTAACCACCGCAACCCCATGCTTCCTGTTCATTCACTGACATGGCAACATGATCGGAAGAGTTGGATTTAACTTTTATAGTCAGAATAACCAGAAGGACTTGAAATAAACCACACAATTAGGAAAGTTACAGAAATACAGTGTCCTATCGCTATTACTTTGTAGGTAGGCAAGTGGAAGGCTGGCAGGGAGGGGTCAAGGGAGAACTCTTCCAGTGTTAGGACGTAAGTCAGTGGGTGTCTACTTGTTTTTTTTAAAAGGTTAATCTTAATCTTTATATTCAAATGTTGTAATGCACAGTACATGTGTGGATCATGGCTAAGGCAATGCACAATGATGTTGCAAGAACTCTGCAATTGCATATCTTTATTCAAGTCACTTTGTTTTGTTCACTTAGGGGAAGTGCCTATTATGTTGACATCACAAAGACAATGTGTTGGTTATTTGGTAGTTCTTTTTTATTTTCCGAAATATTATTATTATTATTATGGCGGCACGGTGTGGACTGGTTAGCACATCCGCCTCACAGTTCTGAGGACTGGGGTTCAAATCCCAGCCCCACCTGTGTGGAGTTTGCATGCGTGGCTTTTCTCCGGGCACTCCGGTTTCCTCCCACATCCCAAAAACATGCGTGCGAGGTTGATTGAAGACTCAAAATTGGCCGTAGGTGTGAATGTTAGTGCGATTGGCTGACGACCGGTTCAGGGTGTACCCCGCCTCTCGCCCGAAGATAGCTGGGATAGGCTCCGGCAGGCCCGCGACCCTAGTGAGGATAAACGGTACAGAAAATGGATGGATGATTATTATTAGTGGAGGCCTTCAATGTTTGATTCGAAGGAAACATGAAATTAGAGGAATACCAAGGGATTTTAGAATAAAGTGTCCTTCCTACTGTGACTCTGCAAGGTTTCTTCAGAGCAATCAAGACCTTAAAAAAATGCCTCCAAAGCACGTAAAAAATTGTTCAGGAAAAGAGTGAATGTTTTAAATTTGCCAGCAGAAACATGATCACAATGCTGGGAAAAAAAATGTGGAAATAGCTGGTCCGCCATGGGAAAAGATTTCATGCAAGATTTCTGATAATGTAACAAACTGACTTCTGCAAGATGCTGTGAGAAATGTTTGGAGGTTGAGCTTCCGCAGAGCCAGAACTGGGTCTGCATCAACCTGTTGTCATAAAGGTTCAGTGACACCAGAAACAAGGGGGTACAGATTGTGCAGCCACTAAAGAGGGTGAGTTAGGATTAACACATTGCACCATTGGAGGGGGCGGGACCGAATGTGGTGACAACGAAATGACGACGAAACAGGGTCAACAGAAAGACTATGACCTTTATTTGTGCGCCTCAGTTGACCACAACCTTGTTGTTCGGTACAAATGGCCAGAGGACAAAGATGTGTGTGCCAGTGCAGCTACATGAATCCGAAAAGGAAAACATGGCAAACCATAAGGGGAAGGACTGGAGAAAGCGAAATTTGAATCAGAGTAGAGAAGGAAGTTGGATAAATCAAGACTTTAATGATCAAAATCTGGAGTCTGGTAAAATGTGTGGAGGGGAAGGTTTAGTGGAAGGGAATGTGAAAGGGTGAAATAAATAAATAAACTATCGCAGGAAACATTGGGGTCACTGGGAGACTGGAGGGCACCAGTAAGAAGGACAGAGAGGGAAAGACAAGAGGCCTTATAGGCAGAAGAGTTGCTTGGTCTGGAGGCTGATGGCGATGGTGAAGGCGAGCACACTGAGAGTGCATCCTGCTGGGTCTTGCTTAGCTCGAGTCGTTCTGTCACAATCGGAAGGTTCGTTATGGTGGAGTGGAGGAAAAAAAGGCGGGTGGGCCCAAGCACAGGGAAGCAGGCAAAAAGGGCAAGCAAAGGTACTGGAGTGCAGCATCAACAAGTACAATAAAGCCCAAAAACCTGACGCAGTGAACAAAGAAAACAGGGAACAAACTCACAGACGCCACAGACAACCAAGACATGACGCAACATGGAGAGAAAGCGTGAATAGGAATAATGCAACCAGGCACATGTGGAAGTTGTTCTCATATTATCATATTAAGCAGCTTCTTCCTTCTCTTAAATAAGCATCGAGGAGCAACGATAGTGCATCGAGGAGCTATAATCAAGGAACCCATTATGTTTTCTTTGCAAAAGTTTTAGCTCCTCGACAGTGATATATAAAACCGCCATGATTACCGGATTGTAATCGGAGTAGGACCTCCATCATTCATCCTTGATTTTTGAAATTTCACGATTATTTTACTTTAAAAATGCACATTTTGCTGGGGTTGTTTTTTTGGTTTTTTTTTTGGGGGGGGGGGCATAATTTGCTCTGAAATGAGTTTTAATTACAGTGCTTCAATGGTTTCTTTAGAATGGAGGTCTGTAATTGAGATGTAATGATCCCAAATACATTTAGCAGCATCAAGAAAATAGAAATTCCCCGACATAAAGTTGAAAAGACTGCACGCAGTTTCTGCAATGCACGTAATACAATTGAAACAGAACCAGTTCTTTAATTTGTGTGTTAGTCTTAATGATACTGCAATTGTTATATAAATCTGTCATTTACAATGTCAGTGTTTAAAATGACTCTTTTTACTTTATTCATTGCATGATACATACAGTATATAACAACATATCAACTCTGTAAACATATTTACAAGTCACCATAAACACGCTGTGTGTGAGGCGTTGGGAAATTGAGGCTGGGGAAGCCCACTCCTGATCGGCTCTGCTCTTAAAGATAACATTCATACACTTCCGGAGACTAACAGTGTTGATCATGTTTGTGTTTGACTGAACTCCACTTCAAACATAATAAATCCATCCATCCATTTTCTGAGCCGCTTCTCCTCACTAGGGTCGCGGGCGTGCTGGAGCCTATCCCAGCTGTCATCGGGCAGGAGGCAGGGTACACCCTGAACTGGTTGCCAGCCAATCGCAGGGCACAGATAACAAACAACCATTCGCACTCACAGTCATGCCTACGGGCAATTTAGAGTCTCCAATTAATGCATGTTCTTGGGATGTGGGAGGAAACCGGAGTGCCCGGAGAAAACCCACGCAGGCACGGGGAGAACATGCAAACTCCACACAGGTGGGGCCGGGGATTGAACCCGGGTCCTCAGAACTGTGAGGCTGACGCTCTAACCAGTCGGCCACCGTGCCGCCACATAATAAATCATAAAGTGGAAATGTATTGTGATAGTAAAAATTTTAGACAGGGACAAGATTGATTTGTGACGTCATCTTTCGTTGATGTCTCTATGAAATGACGACATCAAAGAGCGAATGTCTCATTTCTCCAAACATTTGTCGCTCCTTGACTCTCGCTGGGATCTCTGGTGGGAGGAGCTAACATGCAACGAGAGGAGAAAGGACCCAGGAGGTTGCAATTAATATGAAATGATATTTGGCCCTGGATAAGACATGCGTAACTGGAGAGAGTGTGACATGAGGAGATGAACCCAAACTAAGACCAAAACATGATCTGTTCCGATTAAAACCCAAAAGCTGAACAAAAACAGAGATCATGACACAATCTGCCTCATCTCTACAAGACAATAAACATTTGACAAACATAAATCAAGTATCAGAAGAAAGCTGTATGGCAGCAGCCACAAAGTTTGGCATATAAAGGGGTGTTTGTGGAGAAGCAGAAATTGCGATGTACAGTAAAAGGCAGTATGCATAATTCATGTTATTCTGCTGCCTTACATACACCCACTGGCAATTACATGTATTTACCAGTCATGTCATGTCAAAAAGACGCACACACAAAAGGACAAGACCGTGGTTATGATGTCTTTGCTGTTTTCTTCTTTCAACGCGCATTGGAATGTTTACTCTGAAATCGTGTACATATTGTTGCGCTGTAATTTTAGCATTGCTGTTATCTTTTAATAAGGGAACACAGGCATTGTCAGAGTTTTCCTACGCTTATTTACCCAAGAAGAACAATATCTGTCTTATTTATACTGGGGAGAAAATCATGGAATCGTTTCCTGGACGTGAAGTGGAGTTTGACCGTTCAAGTCTGAGGCAACTCTCAAGAGCCACTATTTTGCGAATGTAGTCATAATTACACGATTGACAGCGTCATTGGGGTAATTACGTGTAAAGCACTAATGAAATTCCTCGAAGTGGTCACGGAGGCAGAGGTGTCAGGAAGCACTTTAGAGAGTTCAACAAAAAATCATTATTGAGGGCTGATGAATAAGAAAGGAGTGGTAAAAAGGAGAAAGAGTGAGGGAGCCTGATGTAGTTCCATCGAGACTTACAGTAGCTACGGAAAGTGTTCAGACCCCCTTCAATTTTTCACTCTTTTTTTATATTGCAGCCATTTGCTAAAATAATTTAAGTTCATTTTTTTCCACATTAATGTACACACAGCACCCCATAGTGACAGAAAAAAACGGAATTGTTGAAATTTTTGCAGATTTATTAAAAAAGAAAAACTGAAATATCACACAGCCAAAAGTATTCAGTGGAACAAGGTTGATTCTCAGGTAGGTCAGCGTCCTTTGGCTCAGAATTGGATTTTGGCTCTGCTGGCTCAAACATGGAAGGATGTGTAGACTTAAGAAAGTTGCTAGCCGAAGTGGCATTTAGTCTTCAGGTTGCAGTAGTGGTGTTTGATTGACAGTTGAGTGGGGTGTGGTTTCAGCGCATTCAGAGCACACGCCGAGAACGTTTTAATGGCATGATTTTATATACCGGTACATGGCAATTTTCTAATTCAGATTTGGCAGGTTTGTCACCAACACTCTTCTCTGTGATGTGCCAAATTTAGAAGACATTTATGCAGAGACTTTAAGAGCAAAAAGAATAGCTGTTCACTTAAACTTAATTTCTATTGGTGACATTTGGGGGTGTATATCTTTGTAACTGATCTTAAAACGTGGATTAAAATAAAGATGTACAGTACGTTCAGCCATGATGAAAGAAAAATGAAATGCAGTGGGTTTGCAATCGCAATTTTCTTTTGACTGAGCCTGATGTCCTCACATCACATAGCTTGATTGTTTTTTTGTTTTTTTTTTAAATTCAGTTTTTGTTTGGTACCAAGAGCGAAATTACAAAAAAGTGAGTCACCTGGACATGTATCAGCAAATAAGATGAAAAAGACTTTGTCTTCCTCTCATCATCCAAAATAAGGTATGTTGGAGTAACTGAAGCGACATGCCAATTTGTTTATCCAGTAACCACGTCTGGTAACTTCACGTGTGTCCCTAATTACCTGTCAGCAGGAGACCAATAAAAGTCTCTGTTTCAAGTATTATCAGCTACTGTACATTGCTCATTGTGGAGCACTTCAGGTAGGATTTCAGGAAAAAAATATACAGCTGTAGCATCACTTTTAGGCAATTAAGGTGTTTACTGCATGCTCCTTATTTACAGGGAATAGAGCCCTGTTATTCTAACACCATCCTGGAAACAGTTAGTTGTTCAGCCCTCACTGTCTCCTTCCTCTCTTCCACTTCCATCTACACCACTAATTAAGAAGAGCTGTAACCAGTGGTCTGACTTGTTTGGTAAGTGACAGCATCGATCGTCTGGGATTGAAGAGTCACTCTTAATAAGAGCTGGTTTCAGCAGCGGGGTACTGTTGAGGCAAGGAAAGCCAAAAAGATGAGGGGTTTTTTTTTTCTAATGGGGATGGATGGATGAGGAGGAGAGAGGAAAAGCCGGTCTCACACTCTACTCTCATTTTGGGAAATTACCATTTGAATCAGTCAACACCGTGTTTCACCATGTGGACCTGACTATTCAGTCCCTTGCCAGGCCAAGAATTAGGTTTGGAAATGTTTGTATTGCCTTTATATATATGTGTGTGTATATATATATATATATATATATATACATATATATATATATTTTTTATTGTTTTTAGAATTCCCCATTCCTCTGCCACAGAGAGAAAATGTCAGCATAGTGTCTGGTGATTGTGTTCTGCACAACCAGGGCAAAAGACTGTCGAGGGCATGTTCCATCTGTGACATCAGCAATGTGTGCAGTGACGCCGACGTAATTTGTATTACTAACGGAGGTCCAATGATCCCCAGTCAGAGCCACATATTGAGCTTTCTGCAATGCATCCAATTTTACTCGCTTTTCGGTGTCATAAATTTGTTGAATTTTGTCTGAAAGTCTTTCTGCATGATAGTTGAAAGCTTGGATCGTATATCCCTATCTGAGCACTTTTTCTAATCCTTTGTCTCCAACTACTAATAATTGTCTACAGTTCAGAGCAATCCATTTTGTGAGTGAATTTTCTCCGATGTTGACTTACTAGTTTTGGTCCTGAATCCGGTTACTTGCTCGAGTTTGATTTGACGACAACTCTTAGAACTCATACCGTGACTGCTGGCACTAACAGCGCCGGCTGTTTCTATGCTTGCGCCGACATGCGTAGCATTTAGATGGTACAGGACCGTTGAAGTGCGCCGATGGTACGCAAACTCCTTTTTGCATAATCTGGACAAAACCACGCTTTTATCGCGGATTCCACTGGATTCCTTCATTCATTCATCTTCCGTTCCGCTTATCCTCACACAGGTCGCGGGGGTGCTGGAGCCTATCCCAGCTATCTTCGGGCGAAAGGCGGGGTACACCCTGAACTGGTCGCCAGCCAATCGCAGGGCGCATACAAACAAACATTCACACCTATGGGCAATTTAGAATCTTCAATTAATGCATGTTTTTGGAATGTGGGAAGAAACCGGAGTGCCCGGAGAAAAACCACGCAAGCACAAGGAGAACATGCAAACTCCACAAAGGCGGGACCGGATTTGAACCCCGGTCCTCAGAACTGTGAGGCAGATGTGCTATCGACTGTGCTCGTAGGACCCTTAAGTGCAGCAGACATTTATTTGCAACCTTGGCCAGATCTGTGCCTTGCCACAATTCTGTATCTGAGCTCTTCAGGCAGTTCCTCCAAGCTCATCCATGCTTTTATCTCAAGTAGACTTGACTATTGTAATGGTTGCATTGAGAACTACAGTACTGCTTTAATATATCGTGGCGCTGATGAGTCGCACAAAGAAAACGGAGGTGCTTTTGGCTTTTTGAATAAGGAAGCTTTAATGAGCAATTAGTAGGAAGAACACGCTAGCGTCTTAACGCCGGGTAACTCTTTTCGGTACAGTAAACATGAGCGTAAGGCTCATGTTCACCACACAAGCCACAGTCAGGGCTTCATGAAATAAAATGCACACACATGAACCTTGCTCAACGTACAGCTAAGGCACACACTCATAATACGGGCAGGAATAGATCTACGTAAAGAGCAACGTTTACGACAACTATTTACAAAGAGCGCCGCAAAACATGCTGGGGCCGCGCAGCTTCACCGTCGCTACATTATAGTGTGTGTTGTGTTGTTTGCTTTTACTTTCTAAATTACAGTTGAACTCAAAGGGTCAGGGTTTTTCCCCACTTTTGATAAACTTTACTATAAATCAGTTTCAGGGTAAAACTGTCACCATCATATAACCTTTATTAACCATCCAGCCATTTTCAAGTAGGTATTTACAATGCATAACAATCATGCTAGTATAAAAACAAAATGTTCTGCATTAACTTTGGTCAAAAACTTTGGTATAGTTGAGCTGGAGTGTTATTTGAAAGTGACTTTGCGTTGCATTCTTTTGTTCTTTTCTTACATTCTTGTCTTAAAACCCATTGTCGAGGCAGGATAAATACACACAATTAATCTTTTGATGCTTTACTGACTGAGCGCCAAGAGGTTTGCTGATATCTTATAGGTAACATCATCACAACTGTAGCCTATTTCAGAATGTGCCTTTAAAAATGCACAAATAGCATACGCTCTGAGGTACTGTCTATGAATCTGCAGGGATCCTGTTTGTGTGATGCATATTTTCTGCAAAATGTTGGTTGGAATACTATTTGTTGAATTTTTCCCCATGGTCTAATTCTCATTTCCTGCCTTTAAAATAGCTATTTATTTAACTATCAAAGTTGATCTTTTCAATATAACATATACAGTTTAAGAATGATTTAAATAAGTACATGTACTAAAACAATCTTTTAAAATTTTGATTGTGAAGAAGGTTTTAAAAATTCATTGAGAGATGCTGTCTGCAGAGAGAGAGAAAAAAACAAAAAACAAATATGAAAATAGCAACTTATCATTTCCAGCAGGGATGTCACATAAGTTGCCTAATTCATTTGTTTCGTCAAACAAATGAAAAAGGTGGAAGAGGGGTCAGGCACTGCTGCAGTCCTAAATTAGGAGTCACCAATTTTATTTTTAGCGCTTTGTTCAGTACAGATGTGAGTTGTACTTAATTTGACTCGGGTTTAATTGTAGCACAAGAAGATTAAAATCAAAACAATATTTGATTTGAAGGTGTTGATAGGATGAAGATGCTGCTTTTAGGTTACTGTGAAGTAGGAATCTGGATGTTTTGATTGCGCTGTATTTCATATTATCAAGGTATGATTGAGCGAGCCAATATTTATGTATGCATTGCCAAATATTATTTTATGAAGAGAAGTGTCAGCCCTGAGTTATCTATTGAACAACCAAGCAGACTACAATGATAAATTATCGAAATGAATTCTACATAAAGCTCATCTGAGACAAATATGACGAGTTCATCCAAAATCTTGGATTACACAGGAATACAAGTATATATTTTTTAAAAGAAAAACACACTAATCAGCTGGAACCCAATTGGCGACGACCTATGAAAGGAAATGTCCGTTTCCTCCACCAACAACTACTAAAATTGCAAACGACTTCCCTACAAACTATCGGCTACCAATGACAATGGTAACCTCCTGTTGCCAACCCTTTTAACTTTGAATCACTGACACCTGGTTTCATCATCATCTCATCCACCTCTGGACATGGTACAGTGCAGACGCAAGAACCCAAAAGGCGATTGACCACATCATTATCTACCATGATTTATCAAGATACCATTCAACCGTTATCTATCAAGTTACGAGCATGTCATTTGGAAGCTAGCATCTGCCCGACATCAAGTATGAAGACCATACAGAAGCAGCTAAACTCAGCCTTCAGGTAATTTGGCCGCTTATGCATGTCAGCGATTGACATCCCATCGCTGCATGTGGGCTACAATGTTGTGGAACGATCACTAAAAATGATGACCTCAAGTCAGAGATAGGCCTCACAGGTGCAGCCATGACAGATCTCAGCATTTGTGTGCATGTATAACTTCTCTCGGCTCTTCTGTATGGAGCTGAATCCTGACAATACCGTTTTACCCTAGCCTAGAAAATTGAAGGCTTCGACAGCAGTTCTCTCAGAACCATGGACAACATCAGATGGCAGTCATGGCACCATCTCATCTCTTCCGCATCTCTGGATGGAGATGGATCGGCTATGCTCTCTAACTCCCTCCAAACATCCCACGTGTGCCATTCTCTCATTCGAGCTCATCGCAGCCATGCGGAGACCAACGGGCCCAATCCCAAATTGATAATTCAAAAAGAGGTGTGTCCTTTAGTGTACTGGTGCATCTTTCCCTAACCAGGCTCAGTATAATAGCAAAGTTGAATGAGTATGTCATCAACACAACATGCAACATAGGACTGAACAATGATTCTGTGTTGACATTGTCTGCTTTCTGCCACACTGACTTTCGAGCTCCCTATTTCATTCGCATATACTGCACTGTAATAGAAAAAGTGATTAGCGCACTAAAATGGCAGGGGAGACATCCAGAGCCTCCGGGTGAATTGTTCCGCCATCATTTCTTTGTTAATTGCTTCTCTGGGGAAGCATGAGCGAAAAGGAAGCCCTGGGGTTACTCACTCTGCCACACTTGCACACTGGCCTGTTTTTGGTCGTCATCACATTAATCCCCTCCTCCTCCCCCTGCATATTAACTTGTGGCTTCTTCCTCATCATTTACAGAATTGCAACCTGCCTGTTGATCCCAATTTTTCCTCTTTTGACAAATTGTCATCCTGCATCACTTATTTTCATCACTTCCTTTCCTTGTAATATTCTTACTCACCTATTTTGTCAGTTTCCCCTTGTATACACATTCGCTTCCAACTTACTTGTTACTCCAGCAGTTTAAGCGTAAGTTCATCATCCCACCTTCACAGTAGTGCACTTAAAAAAAATAACACCAAGATAAATGTTTTCAAAAAAATTTCCACCATTAATGTGACCTATAACCAATAAAACTCAATTGAAAAAAATTGAAAATATTTGAGAGGCGAAGTGAAAAAACTGAAATTGCCGTTTCACAGCTAGGGATGTGGCTGTGTACCTAATTAACCAATCACATTCAAACTTATGTTAAATTGGAGTCAGCACATGAACTAGAAATAAAATATATTTCTGTTCGAGTAGGCTTTTCCTGACATTTTTGTAGTCACATCTTGCAGCATAAGCCATGGTCCACAGAGCGCTTCTACAGCATCAGAGGGCTCCTTTTGTTCAAACGGCTACAAAAGAATTTCCAAGGCATTAAATATAAGATGGAAGACTGTCATCATCAAGTGGAGGAAATATGGCACAAAAGTGACATTACCAAGAAATGAACATCTATCCAAAATTGATGTAAAGACCAAAACAAAATTTGTCAGAGAGTCTGCCAGAAAGCTGAAAGCAGCATTGAAGGAGCTGCAGTAATTTCTGGCAAGTACTGCTTGTTTTGTACATGTGACAACAGTCTGCCTTCTTTTTTATATATCTCCGGGCTGTGGAGGAAGGTTGCCTTATCATCAATGACTCAACCTGATTTAGACGTCTTCTGCATGAGGAATACGGAATCCTTTGTCTGTTCAGACCCAAACTAGGCATAAGTAAAAGAAAGTTTTCTTTTTTTCCCCTTTTACTTTCAGAAATGAAATGTCTTGTACAGTGGAACGTCAGTTCACAAACTTGTTTCGCGAAACAAAATGTTCACAAAACGAAGCATTTTCTCCCATTAAAATGAATGGAAATTAAATTAATCCATTCCAGCCCAAGAACCAAGTTGTTTACGTTGTTTTATGAGTTCAGTTAAAAAGTAATAATAATAATAATAATAATTATTATTATTATTCTACCTTGGCCTTTTGTGACCTAAAATCATTTTTGATAGCTTTTCATCATGTCATCAATTAAGTTGTGTTTATGGCAACATAGACATACCGTCAAGTTGTTGTTAGCAGCCAGTCTGGCTAAAAATAGGAAAAAGAGAGAGACTCAACTTTTACTAAATATAGTGATGCCTCTACATAATGTCATGGAAGTTATGTTTTGTTTTTTTTTTTTTTCATAATCCTGCTAACAAACACACAGCGTTCAAAACAATACCTTTCACCCTCGTACAATGTCGAGTCCTCAGAGGAGGAACTTGGGATCAAAACGTAACTGCTTTAGAATTGCTAGACATTCTTTGACACTTGCACTATTTGCAAGATTAAAATTCCTTTGTGTACTACTACAAGCACTTGTGGGAAATCATCCCTTTAAACAGGAAGTAATCAGTCTGTATGGCTGACTATCTTCGTTAATTACTTAATTATAGGAGTCATGATAAAAACAATTGTCCATCTGCTATGAATGTAAAATTCCCTAGTTGTTATCTGAAGTGGTTAGTGATGTTAGCATTTCAAACAGCTGTTTCCAAATGATAATAAGTTAACAGATATTTCATTTTGTGGGAAGCAAGGCTTATTCATGGTAAAATGCAATTACTCCTTTTGTTATTAACTCAATTTATAATATAATTAATTGTGAGAATTTCATTTAGATTGAATGTTCCAAGTGGCTCAGAATTGTATTTCTTTTTTTTTTTACTGATTTGCAAATGATGATAGTACCACATCTTACCTGGGTGAAATTGCTTCATTCAGTGTTTTCTTAATGACAGGCACAAAATGAATGTAATTTGAAGGGATTACCCAGGAATGAAATGATGATCTAGTTTGAATGCACCATAGTTTTTACTTTTACTTGACTATTTATGTTAAGAAGAATCAATACTTTTACTCCATTACAATGATCGAGACGCCGCTCACTAATTATTATATAGTTAGATATATTTATCCATTATTGCGTGCGCAATGACTTAATCTTCCATTTCCGCATAGGGTGCCGCTGCGCTAATCCAAAGTGATCACCAGTGTCAGTTGACTCCAATTCACCAATCACATGGCACAAGGCAGTCACATGACCGCACACAAAGCCTTTGCGGGCCAATCTAAATGCCGCACGAGTGTTTACTTTACAGACTCCGAAAAACAACAGCTTTATGATGCAAATGATGATTATGATGATGATGTCGTGTTGCGTCTGCTCAAACGTGGCCATTACAGCCCACTTGTAACTTGAGAAAACACCTTGCGGTAAATCGCAGATGTTTCTATAGTTGTTTTGGCAGTGCATATGGCAACATTAGCCCTATTTTATGATCTGTAAAAGAGGGATCTGTAAAAGAGGGATCTTTTGGGGCATGTGTCAAGCTGCAATATCTATCTATATGTGTGTGTGTGTAATTTCACGAGGGCTAAATAGGATTTTTGTTTTTTTTTGCAAAACACTGCTATTGTGAACAACAAAGATTATTTCTGCAGCTTTATGGTCTGATCATTGTGTTTTCCTTTTTTCTATGTTTTTATGCTTTTTTCTATGCTTTTATTTATATGTGTAATGACTGTTCAGTGAGGTTTATCATTTTGACAGACTCGGGGTCTGTTGGAGGCAAAAGTTTGGTTTTGCAGGAAGTCAAGGGTTTTGTGAATTTAGCTTGAATTTTTGTATTTGTGTTTATTGTATTGAGAAAATGGTTGTTGGTTTGAAGCAATGTGTTTTAGCAAAAACTGTATTAATGGAGGTGGCTATCAAGATACAACACTTTGTAAAGAGTTTGGGGGGCATCCTCCCACATTGTAAAACATGCATGGTAGGTTAATTCAATATAATGTGCGTGTATATATACATATATATATATATATATATATATATAAAATTTCGAATAGTCATGGGTGACTTTAACGCCAGGATTGGCCTTAACTCTGGCGAGAAATCATTTGGATCCTACAGAATGGGATCAAGAGACGAAAGAGGAGAACGGTTAATAGAATTTGCTGAACAAGAAGGCTTATACTTTATCAATTTGTTCTTTAACAAGAAATGGAACAGAAAGTGGACATGGATAAGCCCCAAAGGTAACACTAGCATCATAGACTACTTCCTGTCCAACGATAAAGGGGTATTTACGGATTGCGCCACACTAAACAAATTTGACATTGGAAGTGACCACAGATTGGTTCGGGTCAAAGTGCAAATCAACTGCCAACTTGAACGAAAGAAACTTCTAAAGAGCAAGCTTACCGAATTAAACATAATTCAAGAAAGAAGCGACGAGTTTCAAATACGTTTGGCTAGTCGCTTTGAAGCTCTTCTAACGCTGGAAGACACATATCTGTCAACACACTGACGAAATTGTAAACGGGATTGTTCAAACTGCACCAAAAGTAGCACCATCAATGAGAAAGACAACAGCATCCGGAATAACTAAAGCTACTCTCGACTTCATGAAAAAGTGACGAGAAATGAAGAAAAGGGGCAGCATTATCAACAAAATTGAATATGTTGAATTGTGCAAGACGATTCGGAAAAAGAAACGAGAAGAATTGAGAACTTACAATGTTCAGCTTGTTCAGAAAATGCTTGAAGCGGGACATGGAATAAAAAATGTAAAACGTGTATTAATTCACCACAAGAAAAGAATTTTTGGTTTGAAAATGGAAGATGGAGCGATATGTCACAGCCGCCATGAAATCGTACAACGAGTTAAAGAATTTTATACAAACCTATACATTGACCCTCACCGAATGATTGCTAGAAGCAGACCCAGTTTCAAGTATCCTGAATGAAGAGGTTGAAAATGCTATTAGTTCACTTCAGGCCGGAAAAGCTTGTGTCTGGATGAAATTTCTGTTGAAATGCTTAAAGCAGGAGGGAAGGAACTTAATAAGATCATTGTAAAACTATTTCAACGCTGCTTGGACTTGCAAGAAGTACCGGCGACATGGAAAGACGCAGAAATCATTTTGCTCCATAAATCAGGCGATAAAATGGACCGAAGAAATGATCGCCCAATAAGCCTGCTCTCAACTATCTATAAAGTCTTTGCAAAGATATTGGACAAACGAATTGGAATCAAACTCAATGAAGCACAGCCGATAGAACAAGCGGGTTTTCGTAGCAGTTTTAATACGATGTACCACATACAGACAGACAAATAATCGAACGACACAACGAGTACGAAATGCCTCTGTGTTTAGTCTTCATTGATGATGAAAAAGCGTTTGACTCAGTTACCACCACTTCGATACTGCAGGCGCTGCTAAATCAAGGGATAGAGCCGACCTATGTCAACATTCTACAATCAATATACAACGATTCTTCAGGTTCAATACGAATTGATGATGAAAGAGTGAAAATAAGTCTCCGAAAAGGCGTCAGGCAAGGTGACACACTGTCTCCGAAGCTATTTACAGCTTGCCTTGAAGAAATACTTAAAAAGCTCAATTGGGAAAAAGAAAGACTAAAAATGAACTGCATCTCTGGAGCTCAGCCACAGTGATCTTTGGGTTCTCCTTTACCTCTCTCACCAAGGCTCTTCTCCCCGTTTGCTCAGTTTGGCCGGACGGCCAGCTCTAGGAAGGGTTCTGGTTGTCCCAAACGTCTTCCTTTTCAGGATTATGGAGGCCACTGTGCTATTAGGAACCTTACGTGCAGCAGAATTTTTTTGTAACCTTGGCCTTGCCACAATTCTGTCTCTGAGCTCTTCAGGCAGTTCCTTTGACCTCATGATTCTCATTTGCTCTGACCAGCACTGTGAGCTGTAAGGTCTTATATAGACAGTGGTGTGGCTTTCCTAATCAAGTCCAATCAATATAATCAAACACAGCTGGACTCCAATGAAGGTGTAGAACCAACTCAAGGATGAGCAGAAGAAATGGACAGCACCCGAGTTCAATATATGAGTGTCACAGCAAAGGGTCTGAATACTTGTGGCTGTGTGATATTTCAGTTTTTATTTTTTAATAAATCTGCAAAAATTCCAACAATCCCATATTTTTTCTGTCAATATGGGGTGCTGTGTGTACAGAGGAAAAACAAAAACTTAAATGATTTTAGCAAATGGCTGCAATGTAACAAAGAGTGAATAGTTTAAGGGGGTCTGTATACTTTCCGCATCCATCCATCCATCCATCCATTTTCTGAGCCGCTTCTCCTCACTAGGGTCGCGGGCGTGCTGGAGCCTATCCCAGCTATCATCGGGCAGGAGGCGGGTACACCCTGAACTGGTTGCCAACCAATCGCAGGGCACATACAAACAAACAACATTCGCACTCACATTCACACCTATGGGAAATTTAGAGTCCCCAATTAATGCATGTTTTTGGGATGTGGGAGGAAACCGGAGTGCCCATAGAAAACCCACGCAGGCACGGGGAGAACATGCAAACTCCACACAGGCGGGACCGGGGATTGAACCCTGCTCCTCAGAACTGTGAGGCTGACGCTCTAACCAGTCGGTCACCGTGCTGCATCCACTGTGTGTGTGTGTGTGTGTGTGTGTGTGTGTGTGTGTGTATGTGTGTGTATATATATATATATATACACACACACACACACACAGATCTGGTGTGTGTGTATATATACACACACACACCGGTGTGTGTATATATACACAGATCTGAGAGAGAGAGAGAGAGAGAGAGAGAGAATGGATACTTCTCCACTGCTCCTGGGAAGGAGACAGTTAAAATTGGGACATTCCTTCAAATATCTCCTCAGCATTTAGCACCCAAGTGGGTGGCATAGTCATTTTTGACACTGATAGGTGTTAGTCAGTTCTTGCACATCAGAAGGTCCCCTGCAACGAGTTTGTGGGAGACAGGCTCACTCCCACTGATGAAAAAGCCAAGATAATGTATAAGACCTGGCATTTACAAAAAGACAAGTTGCTAGGGTGATGACATTCCGTATTTTCATCCATCCCTGAATACATTCTAATTTCTCCAAATTAGGCATGGTTAAATGGAGCAGTTATGTACAGGGGAAATAATTGACCTACTGAAATTGTTAACCACTCTTTCATGAAGTGACAGTGACCTTTAAAGGTTATATTTAAACACTTTTATCGAATGCTTGGTTTTGATAGATATTGTTAGAATGAGTGATCAAGAGATCCAGTAAAATGTAAAAATTTTTTATACTTTATCCAAACCTCCAGGAGATTTTCTCGTAGAGAAAACAATGCAGCTGAATTTTTCCTACTTACTGCACATAATTGTAATGAGAGAGACATTTTTAGCATCCATATTATAACACAAGTGAATGATTGCATTTTAGTCACTGGGGCGCTCTTTGCATGGCAACAAACCATAGACGTCTTAAGGCTGTTCTTCCCCCATACCGTATATCAGAATGCTTATCTGTGAAGTCTGCTGCAGACTATTACTGAGATGTCATTAGCGCTCTCTCAGACTCTATCACACATTGCAGTCATAGCGATGATGGGAAGTAGGGCCTGGCACTAAATGGCACCAGGTTCAATTTAACTTATGATCACAGGCCCCAACTGTTTCCTTGGCGCGAGAAGGTTTTTCAGTTCCCATTGCACCTGCAGATCAGTAATAGTGTGGGCTCGCTGTGTTCACCACTCTGTAGGTTAATTGGAGCAGTACATTTTGTGAAATACAAAATAATTTCAGTCAAACATGAAATTTACAGTTTAGTATTGAAATACATGTCTTTATTTGTTACAAAAAGCATTAAATAAGATGAAGCCCAAACACCCAGTGTACTGTGAAGTGTTCGATAACTATGCGCTAGTGTAAAATCTAAATAAATCAAACAACAAATGACAAAGCGCACGTATTAAATGTGTCCAGCAATCTTTTTAGCACGCAGTCCCCCTTGAGGATGTATGGAAACAGAGTGAGGCTCAGGAACAGCTCAAACCGATACACTCCTAAAGAAAAGTAAGCAAACAAAGATGTGAGTGATAGGGTGTTGAGCGCACATATATGGCCATGATCTTGGACCTCCTTCACCATGCAGACCCAACACTTGATGCACCTCTTACTCAGTATTTTTTATTTTTTTTTTTTTTTTAATTGCTTTCTTTTCTGTTCACATGAAGAATGATCAAACATTACACATGATGGAACTAACATTTTCATTTCAGCTTGTCCCATTAGGGGTTGCCACAGCGTGTCTTCTTTTTCAATGTAAGCCTATCTTCTGCTTTTAGCCTCATTTAATTGAATTAACAAGTACTTCATTATTCTGCTTCCTTAAACAGAATCATACTTGTGGTTTCATGAGTCTGATTTAAATACTGTGCGTGCATCTCGTCAGTGTCTGACAAAAACCTCAAGTCCTTTGCAAAGCCCACTTACATTATGATGATTTAGACATGCAAGACTGTCAGAATAAACGGGTGCGCAAACCTTTTGAGCAAGGGTTTGCTTCAGTGCCTTGCTAAAGGGCAATTGGACAGTAGTCAGGAGCTGCACAGAAGCAGCATTATGCATTGCACCTAGAGTATTGCACTTCAAGTTCTGTGGACTTTTATACAGTACCTTAACCTGTATCCGATTTGTGGATGGTTGTTCATATGTTAGTTGCTAGTAAGTTAATACATGTTTTAAAATGGTGTCTTTTGTTGCATTTTTCATACTTATTCTAACCTTTTTGGGTTTCACATATGACAAATATCCCATATTAAAAAAAAAACAAATCTAATAATAAAACTAATAAAAAATAAACTAAAACTAAGTATTTAAAAACAATCAAAACTGATAAGAACTAGCAAACTTGGTCTAATAACTAATGAAAACTAAATGAATTTGAAAAACAAAAGTCAAAATGAATTAAAAATTCACTATGATGAACAATCCAAAATTATCATAATGCTCTCTACTCGATTTACAGTGAAAAGGAAACACCGTACGCTAACCGAAAACACCAATTTAGATGGCCAAAATGTTCTTAACGCTGTTCTTAACAATGTATTTGTTGTGTATCATGTAACCACAAGCGCAAAGTTCTGCTCTGTCTCTGAAAGTGCATCACAAGTACTTGGCCGAGGAATACAGGTGAAATATTGATTTTGTTGCAGATTTATTTCTGTTCAGAATCAAAATCATCTTTATTTGCCAAGTATGTCCAAAAAACACACAAGGAATTTGTCTTTGATTGTGAAACCACAGAGAGACCCTTTTAAATATGAGTCAAAACTTATCAGAAAGGCCCGAGTTTGTGTGCTTTGAGAGCCCCCCGTAGGATGTTGAGATCAGCGGTGTGATCTCTCTATCGAGCCATTTATCTATTTTTTTAACTTCATGAGACTCCAGCTCACGCCCCGGCTTAATGAAGACAAGTGGTATCGAAAATTGACAGATGGATCCATCCATCCATTTTCTGAGCCGCTTCTCCTCACTAGGGTCGCAGGCGTGCTGGAGCCTATCCCAGCTGTCATCGGGCAGGAGGCGGGGTACACCCTGAACTGGTTGCCAGCCAATCGCAGGGCACATAGAAACAAACAACCATTCACACTCACAGTCATGCCTACAGGCAATTTAGAGTCTCCAATTAATGCATGTTTTTAGGATGTGGGAGGAAACCGGAGTGCCTGGAGAAAACCCATGCAGGCACGGGAAGAACATGCAAACTCCACACAGGTGGGGACGGGGATTGAACCCCGCACCTCAGAACTGTGAGGCTGACGCTCTAACCAGTCGGCCACCGCGCCCAGATGGATAATGATAAATGAATATTGAACGCAATTGAGGTTAGCCTGATACTGCGGCGCTTGACAACTACAGTGTTGCTGTTTCTCATGTAACTCGTTGAGAAGATACATTTTCCGTTCTCTGCCCTTGGTGGTCAAACACACGGAATGTCCATCTTTTATCTGAAATAGTTGACTGATTGGACGCAAAGAGTATTCATCCTTGTCTATGGTTCTCACAGGCACACATTATGCACAATCCCATGGCACCTCTCCGAGTATATCATCAGTAAGAGGAGTGTTAGTGAGTGTGACAAGATGACAGTTGACTGGAAAGAGGAATTAAAATGAATTTCACAATTTCCCACTATAGCGTGTGTGAGAGTGTGAGGTGTCAGTCATGCAAAATTGCGTTAATGAAGAATCCAAGCTTAGTCTGTTTTTCGACCCTGCGACTTCCTCTTTCTCAAACATACAAACAGAAACACGCGATGCAGATAGAAGTCTCAAGAAGGTCTATTAGACACGTGCCTTTCTGTCCTGAACCAGGAGTACGGCCTCATCATTATTATAGTACAGGAGGTGTGTGTGCACCCAGGCTTGAAGATAATTAACGAGTGACTGGGTTCATGCATGCAAGTTTTTGGGCACACACTCATTACTTTGACAGTGTTCTTACACTCTACCATTAATAGAAAGTGGAAAGTTTCTATCAAACTTCACAAATGTATTATAGATCTCGTTCTTTTTAGATTGTCAGTGTGTGTGCAGTATGTGTGTTTATGTGCTGACAATGGCAATGATCGTGAGGAAAGAAAAATGAAGGCGAAAGTCATGAAGTGATGTGATGGTAGAAAGAAGACCAAATGAGTGAAATCGAATTGGGGGTATGGAAAATGACATCCTGACGCAAGTGACTATCGTATTAAAAGAGTTAAAGCTGCAAATTTCAATTTGAACTTTGCACAAAGCAAAAGCTGGAATCAACTTCATTTGTGGCTGTCATGTTCCGTGAATGCAAATATCCTAATTGAAGTAATAACTAATCAAATCAAACTTGTATTTTATGTACAACGTGGATAAAATAACATTTTCTTTGTGGACCACAAAGTGTCTGCTTTCTCCTGGCTGGATCTAGAGCGTCATTCATTTTTAATGAGCTGCACATACACTATTTCCCATCTGCAGTGACAGCTGCAAAACATTTATGAAGCGGCTGGAAGTGTGATGAGTCAGCCCTCACTTGTGTGCATTTAACTGGCCGGCTGCATCGATTGTACCAATCTTCATATAACATTTTGAAAATCACCAACAAAATGTATTTTCTTGCTCACACGAGCCTTTATATTGCTAGCATTGTCCGCAGTATGTTACGATTAGCGACAGGTCGGTATTAGCGACGATCGTACAATTAAAGGTTGTTTAACATAAAGCTCTACTGACGACAAGGAAAAATACCCAAGGGACAATAAGAACAAAAAACACGAATGAGTAGGGATAAGAGTATCCAAGTACAAAAAAAACAATAATAATACTGTTGACTGAACACAGCAGGCTTCAAAGTGGATTGAGACACAAAATAAACTTTCTGTAACAAAATGTAAGTCATCTGTTTGTATGACAGTATGCTCTTTAAGTCTAGCTTATATTTAAAATATATGGCTTCTACAGACAGTTTTCATTTGACTTAATATCACCCTTTCCTGTCCCCTTTTCCAAGGTTGTAAAATAACAGAAAAATAACATTTCTATAGGGAATGCCACCAGAGGTGGGCAGAGTAGCCCAAAATTGTACTGTACAAAAAGAGTACTGTTACCTTAAAATAATATAACTCAAGTAACCGTGCCGCCCAGTAAAAAGAAGTCCTCCAAAATAATTACTCGAATAACAGTACTCAGTACTCGGTAAAAAAAACTACTCAAGTACATGAGAACATGAAGGTCAAATAAAATACAAATAACTGAATAAAATATGAATGTGTAAATTTAGCTATTGCTGAAAAATATCACTTAATCTAAAACAATAAATGCAATCTTTATCAAATTAAATATTTGTAAAATATCAAATGAAGGCAAAATGAGAGCCAATAAATGGTCTTAATGGTCTGTAATTACAAGGGACAGGAAGTTGGTCAAAGAAATACGGCACAAAAAAAGTAGAACTACAAACTTAGTGAAGATAAAATGTGAATCTATCAAACCATTGTCTCCAGTTATCTATGCGAGACCAGCTCTTTTCAACATCAGGTCACTGGGTAATAAATCAATGTTGATTAATGACATCATTATAACCTATGATGTGGACTTTTTGTTACTAAATGAGACGTGGTTAACAGAAAGTAGCTGTAATACCATTTAAACGGGTCAGTTCTTGGACCCCTCCTGTTCAGCCTGGACATGCTACCCTTGGGTCAAATTCTTCAGAACTTTAATTTTGACTATCATAGTTATGACACAGTTATATCTAGCAGTGTCTCCAGATGACTACAGTTCAATTGAGGTGTTGTGGCACTGTCTAAAACAGATAAATCACTGGATGAGCCAAAATCTTCTTCAATTAAACCACAATAAAACTGAGATAATTGTTTTTGGCAATAAAGAAAATAGGATTGCTGTTAGTAAATACCTGGAGTCACTCTCTTTAAAAACAAAAGACCAGGTCCGAAACCTTAGTGTTCTGATAGATTCCGACCTGACTTTCAACAATCATATCAAATCAATTACTAAAACTGCCTTCTACCATCTGAAGAACATATCCAGACTGAAGGCTTACATGTCTCCAGCAGACCAGGAGAAGCTCATCAATGCTTTTATCTCAAGTAGACTTGACTGTTGTAATGGTCTTCTGACTGGACTCCCTAAAAAGAGCATTACACAGCTGCAGCTCATTCAGAATGCTGCAGCTCGGGTTCTGACCGGAACAAAGAGGTCAGAGCATATTACTCCAATTCTGAGGTCTTTACACTGGCTTCCAGTCAGCTTTAGAATAGATTTTAAAGTTCGGCTACTGGAATAAGTTGCCAACAGAAGTGACGTCAGCCCCAAGTGTGCATGTTTTTAAGTCCAGGTTAAAAACTCTGTTTTTTTTAGAGCATTTCCACTGTTAAAGGATATTTCTTACACTGCACGCTGTTTTAATTGTATATTTATTTTATTTTCTCTTTGTTTTAAATGTTTATAAGCTGTCTTTTTAATTTGTTTTTAAATGCTTTTAATCATGTAAAGAACATTGAGTTACCTTGTGTATGAAATGCGCTATATCACTTAGCAGTGCTTAGCAGTCATCCACCGTCCCGCCCATTGCTCGTTTAATACAATAATATTACGTTGAGCCACTATTAACCTTTTCTGTGTTGAACAAAGTAAATACAGCAGTGTGGAATAGCTTGACAAAAATTATTCAATAAAGTCAGTTTTGGATGGACATCATTTACTCATATGCCTTACGAGAGATGTGAAACCAAAGGTTGGAAAGTTTTGGTCTCCAAATATATAAAGGAATACACTGTAAATTAGAAAACTTACAATTTAACATATCTTAATGAATAGTTAGCCTGAAGTGTGCATCCCTTCGTCCCCTATACACAGTATGGTACTTGCTTCACTGACCACACACACTCTGCATCAGCATTATGCATTGTAAGTCATAAGAACACATATAGGTTCCGACTTTTTAATTACACAATCCATTCTAATGAAGTTTTGTTTTTGACAGTTTCATGGATTATAAAACAGATTATCGTTCTGTCTAGTCCCTTCCTTCTTCTTGCTCTCTTAAGTGTACTTCTGTGACCTACCTGTCCTTGCATTTGCCAGGGAGCGTCATCATAGCAAAAAGGTTGCTGTCAGTGCCGCATGACCATCTCAACCCTCCCATTTACAATATCTCACCCACCACATCCATTCCATCCACAGTGCTGTGGTAATGCAGCTAAAGTAACTCTCTTCCTTATCTCACTCACTGCTTCCTCTCTCTTCTGTCTGTCCAGTCCATCTGTCCGGACTAGTGTGTCTAAAAGGCTTTGGGTTGTGCGCTGTGCCAAGGCAAGTGCACGGATTTGGATAATCACTGTCTGGAGATATGTCCGAGATAACAGCTATAGTCACTCTCTCCTGGCGTGGTTGCCAAAAAATGTGTGTTTGTGTATCTGTGTGTGTGCATGTGTGTCTGTGTGCGATAACCCCATAGCCTCTTGCTCTTGACCAAACCAGCTGTGGTTTACAGCTGATAAGTGACACCAGGACATTTCATACTTCCAAATAGTAGACACCTTGAAAACTAGATTTTCCGAGAATGATTGGACATGTGGCGGCACGGTGAGAGACTGGTTAGCACATCCGCCTCACAGTTCTGAGGACCGGGGTTCAAATCCCGGCCCAGCCTGTGTGGAGTTTGCATGTTCTCCCCGTGCCTGCGTGGCTTTTCTCCGGGCACTCCGCTTTCCTCCCACATCCCAAAAACATGCGTGCTAGGTTGATTGAAGACTCTAAATTAATAGGTGTGAATGTGAATGCGAATGGTTGTTTGTTTGTATGTGCCCTGCGATTGGCTGGCGACCAGTTACGTGCGCACCCCGCCTCTTGTCCGAAGATAGCTGGGATAGGCTCCAGCACGCCCGCGACCCTAGCGGAGAAGCGGTACGGAAAATGGATGGATTGGACTTGTACAATTCAATCAACATATCACCAGTGTTGCCACAGTTCCCTTGAAAAAGTAACTGCTACTTTACTGATTACTTGATTTCAAAAGTAACTAAGTTAGAGCACTTATCCACAGTATAAAAAGAGCATTAGTTTAACTGTACCTATTACTTGGTAACATACACCACACAGGTTACGGAATGATGTCATCATCATGAACCAATAACTTAAACATGCGTGTAGTTGAAGCCACATTAAATTAGCTACTTAGTGCAGACTTGACATGCTAAATACAGTACGTACCTAAACATGTACGCAAGTACACTTTTCGAAAGATTCTTAACTGATAGATAGATCATCACAGGTAGACAGATAGACTTTAGCAACTCTGCATATTATTCGAGTTGTGCGGTTTCCGATTGTATGGGTGTCCACGAAAGCAACTGTGTGTGTGTGCGTGTGTGTACATAAATGTGAGAGAGTGGCGGTTAGATGTTGGGCTTGGGGGAAGCAGACGGGACTGCACTTAATGTTGTTTTAAATGCGTGATTGCGGCCAACAGTACTCACTTTATTTGCTTTATATGGTTTTTGGTAGCTTTTCCTGATTCCGTCCCCCAACAACAGACAGGAGCGCGCAAAGACAAACACACACACACACACACATTTGCTCCCACCATCGTAATTTTGATGCGAAAGAACGGGAAAACGTCTTTGTTCCCGGTGACAAGTTTACGCAGCTGTTTACCTTGCAAAGCTGTGGGTGATGGATGGGGAGAGAAGCACTTACGTGAACGTCATGGGTGCAGCGCGTTCACCCATTATTCACCAGCTCACAAGCAGTCTGGAGTACAGACGAAGTTGAAACTCTCACTTTTCATTGTAAATGTTGTTTTAGCTAAGTGCTTATGAGTCCATCAGTGAGTCAGTCCTTACCGCCGTGACGATTTCTGACCGCGCACCTCGGTATGAATAATTAACTCACCATGCATTGCGTGCTTAACACGCCAGTAAAACTATATTCGTAATGCGTAAATAAAAAAGGAACAACAATCAAATACACTTTTTACCAAGGAAAATAACAAAAATAGTGTGTTGACAGTGGAGCCGTGCATTTCTTTGCACTTTTATATTTACTGCACCTTCACTGGGGATTGTATGATAAACAGTGACGTCCCAGTCAGGAAGCGGTCTGCCAATTTGGTAAATGGACATCTAGATGGGCTGCTGCTATCAAGTCATCAGCTAGAAATGATTGCTTGCTAAGAATCATTGTTGACTCAATAGTAACTATTGTTGGTTTGATGAAATAACTGTAATCTGATTACTTTCCTGGATACAGTAACACGTTACATTGCTCGTTACGCAAAATGGCAGCCATTTTGGAGTAACGCATTACCGGCATCACCGCACAACAGAAATGATCATACTGGTAATAACTGAAAAGTGAAAAAAACAAAACCGTTTTCTTCAACTCAAACTCATTTGACAACAATGTTTTCCTCAGTGCTGCATGTCTGCATGTTATCTTGTCTATGTTTGCAGAGTGTTTGCAGCAGGGCAAAAACCATGTTGCTCAACTATCAATGAAATGCAGGACTTGTATTTATCCCACTCAGTGCATGTCTGACGAGACAAGCCTCTTTGTTCCGCTTGTAGGTGTTTCACTAGATATATTTGTGACTGAAAACAATAGTGTGTGCGTGTGTGTATGTGTGTGTAGTCGCCAATGTGTTATGGAGAGCAATGTGAGCTAATTTGACTCTTTATTTTGTTGGTTCTGCAATACATTACAGTTTTCTGTGCAGACTTTCTCTGGGCTGTCTTACATAAGAGTATTTTTACATGACTCAGTGCATTGTGTAGCATCTGGGGAAAAAAAATATATAATTTCTGTAGTATGACATATAGTTGCTGACCTTTCAGTTATTTCTTCTCTCACAAAGTTTTAAGAAAAAGAAAGAAAAGTTAAAGGACAACCCAACTCAAAGAATCTTTTGTTGTGCTGTCCATGTATGTGCTGTCGGGGCAATGGCAAGTGGAATGCAACACAATAAGAAATAAGTAGATTGCAGCTAATAATTGACAAATGTTTGCTTTTGTAAAGCAGTCAACAACAGGGGGGTCTAATTAACACGTCACCATTTTTCTCATTAAATATACTGTATTTCCAAAGGTGCTATTGACATGAAATTTTCACCAGATGTTGGTAACAACCCAAGCAATCCAAACATTCAAAGAAAGTAGAACAAATAAGATCAGAAATTAAGTTGTGTGTAATAATGTGAAATGACACAGGGAAAAAGTATTGAACACATGAAGAAAATGAGGTGTAAAAAGCCAAGACGACACCTAAAATCTATCAATAATCAAATAGCAATCCTTCCCCTTGTCAGTGCAAATGAATATCAACTGGTTCAGTCTTAAGGGTCTAAGATCTCCTTTGTGGGCCTTAGGTGATGGCATCAATTATGATCCAAAAGTTTGAAATGTGGTTTCTATGCATGGATTTGATATAAAAGCAAAATATATATACACACACTGTATATATACATGGATACGGAATGTATTCAGACCTCCTTAAATTTTTCACTCTTTGTTATATTGCAGCTGTTTGCTAAAATCCAATCTTCTCCCCCGATCGCTCAGCTTGGCCGGACGGCCAGCTCTAGGAAGGCTTCTGGGCATCCCAAATGTCTATCTATCTTCGGGCGAGACCGATATAATTGGTCACGATCAGTCCTTGCCTTGTTAGCCTTCCAGAGGAAATCTGTCAATTTAAATCATTTTAAAAGGTAATTGATTGATTGTATTAATACTAGGAAATAATGTATTGGATTTCCGCACGGCAGACTTTATATGGATATGTGTGTGTGTTTATTTAGGACTTAATGATAAAGACGTTAAAAGGAGCATTAGTGATTAAGATTTCCTGTCTGTCACAGGGGATCATGGGAGTATCAAACTGTGTAGTTTTTTCTGGCGCTATTGTGTGGGCCAGTCTGAGAAGCAAACCACATCTTTCATGATCCTCTGTGCAGTGCAGGAAATATGACAAAGCAGCATGCTAATCTTAACGAGTGGAATCCGCGTAGGTTGAATAAAGGCAACTGGACTTTTTTGTTGAAGATGTTGGGGAACGCCCTGGGAAGCTAAAATCAGAAGTATGGAAGCATTTTGGTTTTGCAGTCACAAAGGGCATGTAATAACTTTTTGCTGACCACTGCCGTCGACAAGTCGTGGAATATAATATGAAAAGCCACAACCACCCGAAACCGAATGTCACGGTCGGGTTTTCGTGGTGTTGGAAGGCAAGACAAAATGTGAGACAAGACGACTTTAGACATTCGACAATGAACCGACGAGCGCTGACAGAAACCAGGGAACTAAATACAAACAAATTGACGAAGCAAACGAGGAACACCTGGACAGGAGACGAGTGGCTGGAGGGAGCTGATTGGCTGACGCAAAGTAGAGGGTTGGACGAGAACAGGTGGACATAATAACTAAATGAGCGCACAAGACATGCACAACATGGGACACAGGAAAACATGAAACACAGCTAAAAACAAACTAAAACACAGACCATGACACAGGAAGCAAGCGAGGACAAACACCAATTTGTGAGACCTTTCACCCAGGTTTTTATCTTTTCGTATACAATATATATATATATATATATATATATATATATATATATATATATATATATATATATATATAGATTAATTGAAGACTCTAAATTGCCCGTAGGTGTGAATGTGAGTATGAATGGTTGTTTGTTTATATGTGCCCTGCGATTGGCTGGCGACCGGTTCAGTGTGTACCCCGCCTCTCGCCCAAAGATAGCTAGGATAGGCTCCAGCACGCCCAGAGCGGAACAGAAAATGGATGGATATATACAGAGTGATTGAAAAGTAACTCCCTATTGTAAAATACTTATAATTTATTTATATGTTGTAATATTTTTCCTCAATTTTGAGGGTTGAGATGGTCAATTTCCTCAACTAGTCACTCACGGGGCGCAAATCGAGACAGACAACCATTCGCACTCACATTCACACATCAATTTATAGCCTAACATGGAGAAGAACCCGGCAAAAACCCACGGAACCACGGGGAAGGCCAGAGCTGAAATTGGAACCCTGAACATCAAACCTGCGAGGTAGTATGCAGCATATGCTAACTACTCCGCCACCGTGCTGCATGACAATGAAGTCAACTAATGAAAAAAGATATTATGGGTTTTTCATACTCTAGCCACTATGTGCGTTGTAGCAGGGTTGATTAATAAAACTTTTTATCCAACGTGTTTGGGCATTTGTAATTTTATCCAGTCTGATGAACAGATTGAAATAGTACAGTACCTCACTACTAGCCATGATGCATAAAGCTTGTGGGTCTGCCTTCTACCATTGTCTTTAAAATCAGGCTGTTTTCTTTAACTATATTTCTTCAACCATATTTTTAGCAGAAAAAACCCCACAGCAATCATAAATTGTTGCTATGATGAAAATATATTCAATTATCTTGAGTAAAGCCTGATCCAATTGATTGCCTACAGAAAGGTCTCATTTCCAAGGTGTGAGTCAAAACACATCTCATGATGGGAAAGAGCAAAGAGCTGTCTCAAAAACATCGCAGAGTAATTGTTGCAAAACATAACGATGGTAAACTTCACGTTATTGAAGGAAGGATGAATGGGCAAATGTACAGAGACATTATTGACAAAAATCTGCTGCCATCTACGAGGATGATGAAAACGAAACAAGGGTGGACATCGCAGCAGGATAATGATCCAAAACATACCACCAAGGAAACTCTCAATTGGTTTCAAAGAAAAAAATAAAGCTGCTACAATGGTCCAGCCATTCACCTGACTTGAATCCAATGGAAAATCTATGGAAAGAACTGAAACTAAAGGTCCATAAAAGAAGCCCACGGAACCTTCAAGATTTGAAGACCGCTTGTGTGGAGGAATGGGCCAAACTCACACCAGAACAATGCATGCGACAAATTTCTCCATACAGGAGGCATCTTGAACCGGTAATTGCAAACAAAGGCTTTTGTACAAAGTATAAAATAAATACCAGCTGGCGTGTTCAATACTTTTTCCCTATGTAGTTTCACATTATTACACACAACTTAATTTCTGAGCTTATTTGTTCTAGTTTCTTTGTATGTATAGATTACTTGGGTTGTTCCCAACATCTGGTGAAATTTCAATAGTACCTTTGGAAATATATTTAATGAGAAAAATGGTGATGTGCTAAATACTTATCAGAAGATTTCACAGTGTTAGATATGTGTGTGACTATGTTAAATGAGATTTTCCATATTCAACTCAAATTGCTTTCCATAATTTTATATTGCAACTTTCTTCAAATAATTAAGTAGACTTAAGTCATTTTGTTGAATGTTGCAGAGACAAGAGAGTGTGACAAGAGAGTTTTACTGTAAAGACAAGCATATTCTTATTTTTTGGAAGGACCTATAGGCAAATGATTGTGCTACTGCATAAATATATTTTATGAATGTGTGAAAGAATTGCATGGGTTCTATTACAGGTGAAAGGTTGGCACACTTCAATCTTGTTCTTAATTGTGAGTCGATTCAGACATGCATGAGTGTTCCCAATACATCTCTAAGTCAATACATCAATGCACTTGTATAATTACGGTAAAAAAAAAAAACTGATCATGTCACCTAGGCGTATACGTAACTCTCTCTGACATTTATCAAAATTAGAATTCAGTAGCAGTAGTAATAGTCATTTTATCAAATCAACCACTCCGACTGGAATATGTGGGTTTAGTATCGAACTCCACCCCAAATTGAAGATGGGACCTCGGTTTGCCAAAGGTTAGTCAAATGTATGTACAAGCCACTGGATAATTAAACTTCAGAAAAGAACAGGTTTTGACATTTGCATGTAATTATATCGTATAAATAACATAAAATGTCAGGATCTGCAGTTTTATTGTATTTGTGTTATGAGGGTTGGACAACACTGATTAGGCTTGATATACTGTGTATTAATATAGTCTGTGTATAATCCATATTTTGGCACATTTCCTTGTCTTTGTCTATGGAGACATTTGACAAATGTACAGGCTCGTATATTGTAAAGGCTAAATATGACAATAAAGGACATAATATATATAAACACAACTGTCAAACTTTACCTTTGATCATTCAATATGAATGACAGTAAATCATGTATATTCATCAAACTATATGTTCTTTCCATTTAATTTACAAAAGGAAGCAATTTATGTATTGTCCTGCTAAGCCAACGGAACATTCGTTACCATGACGACAGTGGGCAGCACTGTTACGACAAGGCGAAGCATTGTCAAACACATACATCGTTTGTCATGATGAGGCTAAGAAAATGGATGATGCTTATAGTCATCAGAATTGAAGAAGCTCATCGAGAGTATGAAATATAAACTAGAGAATAGTGGATGATGTGAGAAAACAGTTACAAACATCTGGGATATACAGTACACAACCGCCCATTCATAATGAAGTTATATTAGGCACCACTAACAAGCCTAACAAATGTGTTGAATCATGCAGTGCAGAGACTTGTCACTGCCTAATGACTGATATTTCCTGACACACCAATTGGACCTGGAATACATAGGGAGGCTGGAGTTATTACTGTACTTTATTTAGTAGAACAGCTCCTGTAGCAAGGGGGTGGAGAGAGAAAGACCATAATACAGAATTCCAATTATAGAACAGAGCAGGTTCTGTCTGTTTGTGAGAGAGAAACTTGAAGCTTTACTTTGTGGAAGGCAATCATTCCAACGTCATTATAAGGGTTGTTTGCACAATATTGAAGATTGAAACTCAATTGGTAAGAATTCATTTGCTGCTTTGAATGCTTGAAATTGCAAATGCATAGAGTTAGGCTACCCTGGGAGTGGCGTTTTCAGCTTCTGGTCTGACTAGGACTGTCTGAGGATTCCAGATGTATCCCTTTTATGCCTGAACAGTTTTATTGTGTCACAGTGGAGTTTTTAAGCTTCCGCTGTGGTTTCTTAGTATTATAATTGATGGATACACGAGCAATTTGCATATTTGTCGCAATAAGTGAGTGGCCCCACACCCAGCGAAAGAGGCCCAGCGGTGTGTGCCTGCGGGCACATGCAAGGGAATTGACACCGTTTTGCATGCACAAAGACTGACAGAAGTGTCCTGTAATTGCTGTGCCTGCACCGCGGCGGCTGAGGACCCCACCCAATCGATCGAGGGGCGGGATCGGACCCCGGGGTCCACCCGTCAGCAGCCCGGCGGATGGGACACGTCCCACACCGAGGGACCCCGACACCTGGCCACCCGGTGGAGGCCGCATGGACGATGCCACCCCTCCAGCCGGGAAATAGCACAGAGGTGCTGAAACCCGATCCGACATCCACACCCTCCTGACCCCATACCAGTCCCCCAGGAACCCTTGGATATGTATATGTGCCCAGATGTGAGTAGTGAGAAATCCATCCATTTTCAGAATCGCTTATCCTCACAAGGGCAACGGGCACGCTGGCGCCTTTCAAAGCTGACTTCGGGTGAGAGGCGGGTAAACCCTGAAATGGTCACCAGCCAATTGCAGGGCACATTTAGACCACATGCACTCACATTCACACTTACAGACAGTTTACAGTCCCCCATCAAGCTACCAGGCATGTTTTTGGAATGTGGGAGGAAACCGGAGTACCCGGAGAAAACTCACGCAGGCAATAGGTGGAGATGCAAACGCCACACAGGGAGGCCGGATTTGAACCCAGGCCCTGAGAACTGTGAGGTAAATGTGCTAACCAGTCGGCCACAATGGATATCAGTGGGGTAAAATGAATTTGTTTTGTTAATGTTGGCATGCGCCTCGAGCTCCACTTCCTTTACGAAAGATGCTTTTTGTCATTGCTCAAACAAGCCTGCCTAATTGCTGCAGTGCTGAAATCAAATTCATTGTTGCAAAACCAGGCGGCACGGTGGACTCCAGCACCCCCGCGAGCCTTGTGAGGATTAGCGGTACAGAAAATGGCTGGATGGATGTTGCAAAACACAAGTTCTTCAGTATTGTACTTCGAAATGTCCTCCTGCGCAGCTCGCTAGACAAAGTGGTCAAATTGGACCGGAATGGTCTTGAGTTGCACACTTGATGGTGACAGCACAAGCGCACCACAGCTCGCTTGCTCTGTTAAGTGGCATCAAATGCACACTTTACAACATTCATCCCTTTTTAGTTGTTGTTTTCACATCTTCATACAGAAGAAGAGTATGGGCTGAGCAATTATTAGATAAATGTGATGCTTTACCAAGCCTCTCACTTACTTCAAATTGTTTATTAAATGAAAATTTAAAAAAAATAGTTTGTGCCTTTCCAGTTCAGTGTAAAGACAATAAACGGTGTTGCAATACTATAGAATTGTAGTTGTTTCTGGGGCGTGGGGACGACAATGACAAATGACAAAATAGTTGGAACTGAATTGTAATACACTGTGTCATTTATCTTACATATCAGCTTGAACAACGGAATAGAATAGAATCTCTAGAATGGGAATGTCGGCACGGTACAAAGTAATTTGGAATGTTTTGCTTCCAAACTCACCGTAGAGTTGGCAACTTTACTTTTACAAGATTGTGATGTACTTGTCAAATGTAAATGATCATGTTTGTGCACATCAAAGTCTGCACAAGCACTCCGCTCATAACTCTCAACACTAAACAGTTGCGCTTTACAATATGTCCAGGCTGGACAATCAATATTAGAAACCATTAAAGTTCTCGCTGGATGTTGAGGCAATGACAGGCACTGCACTATATTGCAAAGGTAAAATCGGGATCTAGAGCTTCTTTAAGCGAGTCCAAGGAAAGATAAAAACTATATCGGAAGAATAGATTTTCCCACCTTCTGGCATTAATGGACTTTCACAATGCTCACTGCACCCATCTATGTTTTGCACTATTAATGTATTTGTTAAATACTTAATTTGTGCTTCATTACCCTTCTCTCTCATGCATGTCAGCCATGCATCCTAAATAGATTGAGTAGGTGTGCTAAAAAATGTAATTACCATCTTGTACATCTGCACTGGTTTTCAATAGTTGGGCCCGCATGAGATTGTGGATAATGGTGCTCCTTCTGCTCTGGGACTCAGAGGTAAACAGTTTTAAGACTCCCCGAAGCTGTCATAATAAATAAAAATCATATCTCCATAGAATTTGCAAAAGACCGCTTATTTTTATGCCTGATCATGAAAACTGACTGATGGAATATTTTATTTGACAATCATATATGACCACAGCTTCTTTGTTTTTTCATGAGCGGAATAATGAGAACATTGTGGGTTTTTTTTTTGTTTTTTTTTTAAATAAATTAGAGGTGCATAAAACCAAGTCATTTCACACTTGACCATATTTGCAAAAATGAAGAGTGACAAACAGTGAAACCATTCTCCTAAATTTGTACAGTGTCAGGGGAACAAGAGCTGTTTGAGGAGAACTGCAGCAGGCGTAAACTCCTTGGAGAGCAGTGTTTTCTCATTGCTTTGATTATGCCTACACAGTTCGAGATTTTTCTGTTAAACCCTATAGCATGTCAACAGCCCTCAGCAAGCCTCTGCTGCTGAGCCTCGGTAATGAGAAGCGATTTCAGCACACTGTGGATTAAAGCCGTTCTCCCCATCGCCGCGGTGAACTTCTCACAGTTCTCTCTGTAAACTGTTAGATGATGCATACAATAATTGAACATTTTCTTTTTCTTTTCTTATTGTGGTTCCCTTCACACTCGTACACTATTTGTCTCATGCCCCCCCCCCCCCCCCCCCCCCCCCCGTTGTGAGTCATGAGTTATTTGCCAATTGTGGTGGTTTTCTCGCAGATTTAAGTGAGCTAATGGTGGCTCCTATACAGATTTTATTCATTTATTTACAATGGAATATTGGAAGTAGAGGACAGAATTTCCTAGTTTTCTCTATTTCAAGTGTTTATTTATTTGAATGCTGATGACTGAAACCCCCAAATTGAGTATCTCAGAAAATTAGAATATTGTGGAGAATATCTGGTGTCACACGCTAATCAGTTACTTAACTCAAAACACCCGCAAAGGCCTGTAAACGGTCTCTCAGTCTGACAGTTGTCCAAAAGACGACCATTGACACCTTGCACAAGGAGGGCTAGACACAAAAGGTCATTGCTAAAGAGGCTGGCTGTTCACAGAGCTCTGTGTCCAAGCACATTAATAGAGAGGCGAAGGGAAGGAAAAGGTGGGAGAGAAAAGTGTACAAGCAATAGGCATACCTGCACCCTGGACAGGATTGGGAAACAAAACCCCTTCAAAAATGACAATCGACAAATCACATAGAATCACAAACTTAAACCAGGACACAGACTCATTTTGACAGGTTATGCATAAAATAGTAGAAAACTATGGATTTTGGTGGAAGGGCAACTTTAATTAAACGTCACCTATATAGTTAAAACATAAAGGTTGATTATTTCAGTTTCCATTATTTTCTATGGGCAAAAAAGTACAGTATTCTTAACACATTCACTGCCATTGACGGCTTTAGAAGTCAAATATCCATGTTAACTGGGAAGGCTGGCAGTGAATGAGTTAATTTGAAGAATCCCCCTACACTGTATCCTGCTCAAACTCAGAGGTTGCACTGGATTTAATCGGTCAGCAAAGTTCAAACTTTGGGCAGCGTTTCTGCCACTTATTCTCCCTTTCCTCAGCTTGTTTGAGTGAGGCATATGGTTTAGCAGCGTTAGACTCCACAATGAAGGTCAGCGCTGTGTCTGATAAAAGTTACTCTCTCTTCAAACTTTTTCTCCCCTGCGGTCCCTGTGTAATCTCAGTGTGTGGAAAATGCCAGCTGCCAGTCTCATTTGCAGAGATATGGACCAAGCCCTAAACGCACTTGCTTACCCACGGCAGAATAACAGTGAGTGAGAAAAATATGTAGATTATAAAACGGGGGCTTTCAGATGATAATATTCCAGCACCAAGCTGGCAGGTCCCAGAGAAACTACAACAACCAGGTGTTGCTGTTTGTTGATTTTGTTTTTACGTGTGCATGCATGCGTGCGTGTGCCAGAAAATGTGCTGTCAAGTCCTCACTGTAACTCCCTCTTGGGCAGGACAAAATGAATGGCCTTTGCTATAGATTTTTGGCAGACAAGTCCCTCTACAACCATTTTATATCTTATTACCAACAGCCTCAGATGCTCAAATTGATCTCAAATTATCTGTTTGGGGAAAAAAAAAAACCTCCCCTGGTGAAAATGACCTTTTACGGTCCTTACCTTTCAGTGGCAATTTTTTCCCCTCCACTGTGTGTGTGTGTGTGTGTGTGTGTGTGTGTGTGTTCCCCTAGAAATTCAGTGGATATCCTCAAAGCCTGAAGGAGAGCAATTTCTGGAGCATTCACTATGGTAAGCATGTCCAAGGTGATAGCACTCAAGTTGTACTAAGATAGGGAGGAAATGCGACTGTTTTTTAAAATCAAAAATCCAGCAAGGACCTTCAGGCTGCATCGAACTAATCTGCCTGCAAAAATATCATCAGCATAAATATTTTGTCACTCGCATTTTTAGTCTCAAGAGAGGAAACTTTCTACAGTTTTTGCAGAGCCTAAAGATTTCTATATTTTCCAATATAATATGATTAAAGTAAAAGCAAATCCTGTACAAGGACATTCATATCTACCATGTCTCATTCCTACTTGTATTTTCTTGACCTCCTTGTAT
Organism: Phyllopteryx taeniolatus; assembly: GCF_024500385.1. NCBI lineage: Eukaryota > Metazoa > Chordata > Actinopteri > Syngnathiformes > Syngnathidae > Phyllopteryx > Phyllopteryx taeniolatus. Next base: position 21,130,074 of record NC_084515.1, on the reverse strand, counting down.
AAGAGCAACTGTCGAAATTAACATGCTGTGGCTAAGACCACAGGGAAAACATTCTGTGATGCAGTATCAAGTCATATTCCTGCTATAATGAAATAAAGGTGCACATGAAATGTATATGAGGGAAATAAAACAGAATGTAAAATTTTATTTCTTGTATTAAACACTCAGGCATGAATTTGAAAAGGTCGTTAGTTAAAAGAAGGCTGCTTTGCCGTCACAACTTTACTGGTAATGGTTCTTTCGGCCAAGATATGCTTCATTATTTGACTACTACATGTTCTCGCAAATCCTTTACTCCACAGGTGTCAAATTCAAGGCCCGGGGCTTCAAATCCGGCCCGCCACAACATAGCATATGGCCCGCAAAAGCAAATCATGAGTGTGAACTTCCATGATTCTTGTTCAAATATGTAGCAAAATTTCTAATTTCACATGTAAAAAAATATTTAGTTACCAAAAGGAAAATCTTGGCAAAACCTAGTACTGTGCATAATACTTTTACACATAAGTTTGGTCAACTCTGCAGTGGCAATACGAAATGAGCTTTCCATTTCATAAGATCATGACAAAGGTGCCTGCCAGTGGAGGTCTAATTTCAGTAGTCCTACAATTGTGCGGAAAGAAATGTTCCAGCCTTACGAACATAGAAGTGGAACAGTTGAAACTGTCTTATTCTAACTACTCTCGTGTTTGTCAACCCACAAGTAGAATTCACTACACAAAAGTAGAAACAATTTGCCAAGATGTGTGATGGCCATGTCCCCATTGTGCTTTGTCATCACACCACAAGGATGGATTGAAGTGTGAAGCTATAAGGTTATTTTTACATTGCTAATTTACCACTTTTTAAATTACAGTTTAGGAAACGCCCTCGTGCAGGCCTGTCAGGCAAATGCTCGAGGTCTGTACTGGATGTCCACAGACAGAGGGAAAGACTGAAGACTGCTGCTAAAACAGAAACATTGAGACACGTGCTGCATGAATGGAAATTGAGTGGACAGGATTTTGATCTTTTACTCTACCACTTGCGAAAGATGTACACTCCCCTTCAGAAGTATTGAAACGGTTCGGCCAATGATTTTATTTTCGCTGTAGAGTGAAAACATTTGGGTTTGATCTAAAGATGAAGTGGCGACAAGACAAGTTTGCTTCTCACAAAATAATTCACGCTCAGACTTCTACAGTATCAGGAAAATTGCTTAAATATGGAACATTTGCTAATCTACGTTGCCCTTTCAACTCTGCCGCAATGCCGCTCAGCCAGCAAGCTTGCGTTGCAAAATGAGTTTGTTGTATCTCTCGACTTGCCCTGACTGTCAGTAGGGTCAGCAAAAGTTTGTGGAAATATCTCTCTCTCTCTCTCTCTGTCTCTCTCTCTCTCTCTCTCTCTCTGAACGCAAGCTTACTGGACAAAGGTGCCGCTGTGTAATGTGTTGTCAATTCACCTGTTGTTTTTTTGTAGCTGCTTCCAGCTGGCGGTGTCCCTTACTTTCCGCACTCTTGAGCGTGCAGCGCCCTGAGAGGCGGCGGAATAAAGTAACACTACAGTATGCAGCAACATACTCGCCCAACTGTCGTTATTTGCATCTACAAATACACACTTTATCGCAAGAAGCCAGCTCTGTCCAAAATAAAGAAATAAATAAGCCGATCTTTTTCAGCCGATACCAATTATCTGAAAACGCAGAGTCATTCATTCCAATCCAAACTCAAGGCACACATATTCCGGACTGCCTATTCACTTTAACATTTCTCGTATCATTTGCCATTTTAATTGATCGGACTCTGCCTATACTCCTTCACGGCCTTACAGACATTCAGAACTCTTGACGCAGTGGGACACAACCTGACTTGCTTGATTTTTGTCACAGTAACTTGGGACTTGCTTGAAACTTGAAGGTTAAGACTTGAGACCTACTTATGCCTTGCACATACAGGTATTTGACTTAGTCCCACCCCTGGAGAATGTATAGGAAAAGTCGGTCATAGTTCTGTCAGGCACTGGTCAGCAGCCCTAATCAGCAGGCAAAGAGCACGTGTTCAGTGCCAGTACTTCAAATGCTGCTTTAAACACAAAGCGTCCATCAAGGCTCGCTAAGCTTGTCAGATATCGCTAGATATCCTCAGTGTTAGTATCTGCATGCCCGACAGGTGGATTGGATTCAGCGGGATGAAACTGAGTCAAGGGTTTTATCTTGATAGGTCGGGCGTGAAAGTTTGCAAAGTGTACAGCGTAGAAAGGTTATGTTGTGGAGGCATTAATCAAAAGTGGCTGAACTTGCGAAATGTTCTAACTTGTTTCCGTATTATTCATGTTGATCATAAATATTCCCCCTCAGTGTCACATGTCAAAACATATCTTAAAATCCATGCCTCAAAAGCAAGTCTAATGGGCTTTATTGGCACTCTGCTGGGGGCTAATTTCAGTGGCCTGGCAACATGAGCAAACGGCTTCAGAGTGGTTATTTTGGTGCAAATATTCACAAGTTTTAATTGCTGTAAGCAATTAAACACTCTTTGTTACACCACTCTGCTTAATCCAACAACATTTTTATGCTCTCTCATACATAGTCAAAGTATTGTTCTTGTCTCTTCCATTATAGTCCAAAGTTGATATGTGGAATTTGTATTGTATACAGAACTAATTAAGGGTCAAAGTTTCTCTTCATTTGTCTCCATACTAAGAAATTTGTCTCAGAGCAAGGGGACGTCTGCAAACATGAATACAAACAATCATAAATCAACATACCATATAAACACATCAAACACATTACATTAGTGCAAAACATCCTGCCATCCACAGTCCACACCGCATCCTATTGGATGTTCCGTCCATCCATCCATCCTCAACACGGCTTATCCTGGTTAGGGTCACGGGGCACTATCCCAGCTGACGTTGGGCGAAAGGCCAACTACACCCTGAACTGGTCGCCAGTCAGTCGCAGGGCACATATAGACACGGACAACGATTCACACTCACATTCACACCGTCACCGAGTGGGAACTGAACCCACGCTGCCCGCACCGAATTCAGGCGAGTGTACCACTACACTATCAGCGACCTATTGAATGTTCATGTTAGTTAATTTAATTGACTAAAAAACTAATGGGTCCTGCATTTGCATAATGATACATTCCTTGCATTGTGTGCTGCTCCATAACGTTTTGGTAACATACTACAGAGCTCACAGGAGAGAATTTAGCATACTTGGCCGGCAGGAAACCCAGTGGGCCTCCTGTTCCTTTGAGATCAAGTGTGTCTAAATTCCTTTTCATGGGTCAACTGTAGCCTGCGGCAAATTAGTGGCAATTCAAATCTTAAAATCAAATACAGGCCGCATCATCAGAACATCGAGCTAGCCTTCGGTGTGCTTCTTACTATTAACATTGGGTGGTGCAACAGGAGGACTCGAACTCGAAAAAGGGTGTGTGAGAACGCTAATACGTTGTACATTTTGAACCAGTGGTGGGCAGTGAATTTGCTCTAGGAGGCTTCAGTGGGGCATTGCCCAATAGTACCACCTATCATGTTGCAATTATAGACACTGTCAATACCAAACGCAACACAACTGTGCCATGTCATCTGGCAGTTCAGAATTACTATTTATCCAATAACAAATATATATTTTTTAGATAATAAATAAAATAACATCATACGGTTTCCTTAATAAAATCAACATTCTGTATTTTGTGTTTACAGTACTCTGGTTATCTTTGTCTGAAATGTACATTTGTATGATGATTTCAAACAAAGTGGGAAAACCATGCAAAAAAATTGAGAAGAGGAAAAATACTTTTTCACAGCGCTGTATCTATCTATAAGGACACATAAATATAAAGTATACAAGGGGTGACAGTAGGTAATCCGTAAGGACTTGAGATTTGGAACAAGAGATTTTGAGGATGTTTCTTATGATGAGGAGTCCACCAGCCCAGGGTGTAGCCCACCTCTCACTAAAAGGCTCCAGCACACATGTGACCATCAACAGGATAAGCAGTAGAGAATGGAAGGATGGATCCAAAAAGAGAAACATTCTTGGCTCAAGCTGAGGAGCAGGTCACCCAGTTGGATGAACGTCGAAGCATCTTGCTCAAAGATACGTCTGCACCCGCTGTACGGACATCAAACATTCAACAGGTGAAAGATTACTCATCATTATTGCGTTTAAAGATCACAGCTTACCTTCAAATCAAAGGGATACTTTCAAGGATAATATCTCGGGCAGGGGTTTTGCAAATTGTGAGTCGCATCTCCTCAGGAGGTCACACCGGGGTGCAAATCAAAACCAGAGAGAAAAATTGTCTTGGTTAAAAGTGATCCTCATATTTGTAGTTTCAGGGGTGCTGTTACCTCACCTGATTCATTATTATTTCAACAATTGTATTCTACTTAAAATTCATTTCATCCTTCCACCCATTTCCTACACTGCTTATCCTTACCAGGGTCATGGGTGTGCTGCAGCCTATCCCGGTTGATTTCGGGCAATCTGTCAAATGTGCAGATCAGCGAATGTGAACACACCACCGAACACAAATACCACCTAGCCCCACCACGTCCACGCTGAGCAATCAAGTACGTGCCAATGAAAAGAAGATACACTTTTAGCTCATGCTAATTTCCGCATCCAACAAAACTCAGCGGCGTGCTTTTGGCTTTGACATATTTCAGACAATGTGGTTCGGCTGGAGCTTGGGTCTGGAACTTCGTCCAGCGTAGCTTCAAAGTTATGGGCATAAAAACTTGGTGGGGAGGTGGTTATTATGTAAGTCTACAGAACAGTTTTGACGGAAATCCAGAACGGCCCACTTACAGACACATTTTCAGAAATAGGGAGCTCACAAATGGTTTATGTGATTGTCTAATTTCACACTTGCTGGGTGGGCCTGCATTCCAGAGATGATGGACTCTATTTTTTTTTTCAACATAAATCTGGCATGACGGGCGGCGCAACTGTGCGCTGGAGATGGGTTGGACCGGTGTTGGTAATTTCGTAGACCAGCGTAGCCCGACGGATCCGACAGTGGGCAGGCTGCGCCACTGTGGGAGTCTTTTTTTTTTCCCTCTGTGCGGAAGACAATGCGCGGGGAGAACATGCAAACTCCACACAGGTGGGACCGGGATTTGAACCCCGGTCCAAACGAACCAGTCGCCCACCATGCCGCCTCAGAAATATATATAAAGAAAGTATAAATAATGAACATCAGTATAAAGAATTAAAAAAAACAATGGTATATACAGTATCAAAAGTATAGATTAAATGTGCAAATACGAAAGATGAGGAGACTTGTGCAACAGTCAAAGTCTGAGTAGCAAGTCACATTTAGAGACATTTACAAATCAGAAGGCAGTGTGGGGAGGTGTGCACGTGTGTGTGCATGCGCATGTGCATGAGGGTTCAGAGTTCAAAGTTTAGGTGGGCAGAGAGTTCAGCTTCCTGACAGCCTGATGAATAAAACTGTCTTTAAGTGGGCTGGTCCTGGCCCGCAGACTCCACAGTCTCCTCCCTGATGGCAGCAGACTGAGGAGGCTGTGAGATGGATGGGTGGCATCCCCCCATTCTATGTGAGACGGGTGCTCTAAATGTCCTGCAGGGAGGGAAGAGAGGTTCCAATGATCTTCTCAGCTGCCCTCACTATGTTATCTCTCTCTCCATCGAGAGTCTTGCGGCAGGATGTGGCGCAGGCTCCCTACCGCACGGTGATTTCGATGGTAAGGATGGGGGTCGGGGCTCGACGCTGGTGAGCTTTCTTGACCAGTGATGAGATGTTGCTGGTCCAGGACAGGTTCTGCATTGCATGGGAGCGCACTCTCCGGAAGCCTGCTGAGGCTGTCGCTCCAAACGTAACATCCTTGCATGCAGAGGAGAGTTGCAAAACCATGAAAAGATCTTCCCAAGAAGAACTGCTCTGTATTTCATTTCACAGGTTTAGAGTACACAATGCATCATGCACAGTCACGCAGCATACTCATTGTTTATCTGCTTCTTCTGCGGATTCCTTTTTTATTTGTTCTAATTGTTTTTTTGTTTTTTAATTCCCCCCCCCCCTCCCCCTCCATAGACATTATCCCTCAAAATCTCTGCATTTTTAAATACAAATTTCTCATCTCACTGCTTTCCAATTTACTAAGCTGCTGGCTGCTTTGATTTCTGACATTCAAGCAACAGCAGGGGCTCATGATTACATTCCCTAACGATATAATGTTCATCTCAGGCCAAACACAATCAAAAGGTTAGTGTGCTTTTCCTTGCTTCAGTGTGCCGAATTCAACAGGCACATGGTTTTTGGCGGCCCAAAAGCTGCTGCCGTCAAAGTGATCCACTATCACCATCTAGTGGCAAACAATCCCACAAGTTAAATTACATGCAAAAAAAAGTAGAAACCACAGAGAAGTCAAGTTTCGAATTTCGGCTCATAGTGTCAGGGGACTCAAAATCATGCAACATTGATCATGCAGAATGATAACTGGTCATATATTCATTTCCACTGTCTGTCTCTCCTATCCCAAGAAATGTGAAAGCATTGTGCAAATAGGACATATGACTCACGTCAGTGCGCTGGCAGATGAACTGGTGTTCGCTCTTGCTGGAGTGTGGGAGGAATGAATGAATGGAGAGCTATTATGTGAATCAGAAAAGCTCTTTGCAACATCAGGGGTGCACTCCACTGATGTGCCATTTCACCAAATTCGGGAATGGCTATAAAAAGCCCCAAATTCCATGACGCGCGCACACATGCGCACTCACGTGGCACACGAACACACGCCGAAAAGCATGGTCATGGTGGGTGTCCTGCAGTTTAGAGGATATTACTTGCCAGCCGTTATCATAAATGACCTTCCGCACCAGACTTGTCTGGTACAATATCAAAATATTAACTGCAATGACTGGATGCTTAATCTTGACCATTACACCAACAGAAATGGAGGAGCATTGCTTTATTAGCTACGGAGCTGCTTATCTGCTGCCCAAAGCGTAAACCATCAGAAGTTATTTTATCACTGTTTGGTTTCCTGTTTGAGTTCGTGTGTTTTCTTGAATAGCATTCTGTCTCTGGGTCAGCGTAGATTGATAGCGTGTGGATTTCTTCTTGATCTAATCTGTTTCAATACAGCACAAATAAACATTCACAAGGATTAAAAAAATAAAAATAAAAAAACCTCACGGCAAATAATTAATCAGATGCATCATTTTGAAATGACATTTTAGCTGTTCAAATCCAGATGCAGCATGATTAATGACATGCTGCCCTGCCTTGTGGTCTTATGCAATATTTAAAAGCTAATTACAAGTGCCAAAATTGCACTACTATTATTGTCTTTATAGTCAGAAAACAGGTTTTAACAACTATCCAGAGCAGTGGTAAGTTTCTTTAAATGTAAGAATCTAGTGTCTTTTTCAGATTTTAAAATTGTTGGACTAACTTAGCATTAAGCTAACTAACGTGCTGTGAAAAAGTATAGGCCCCCTTCTCAAATTCTTAGATTTGTGCACTTTGTTTAAGATCATAAAAAAAATTTAAATATCAGACAAATATAACCGTAGTGACCTTAAAATGCTGTTTTTTAATGGTGATTTCATTTATTAAGAGAAAATAAACTATTCAAATTTGCCTGACCTGGCCCTGTGTGTAAAGGTAATTACCCACCCTTGTTACATCATGAATTAATTGGGGTAATCCCAATTTTTGGTTCATTTTCACTGATCACACCCAAGCTTGATGACCTCCAGACCCGTTCAGTCAAGAAATCACTGAAACTGAATCTGTCCCGACAAAGTCAAGTCGGACAGAAGATCGAAAATAGATGCAACAAAATGACGCGATCCGAAGAAAATACAAAACAGTTGAGTCATTGACATCTATCAGTCTGCAAAGGGTTAAAAAAACAATTTCTAAAGCTTTAGTGAACCACAGGGAGAGCCATTGTCCTCACATGGAGAAAACATGGAACAGTGGTGAACCTTCCCAGGAGTGGCCGGCCTACAAAGATTACACCAAGCGAACACCAATGAGTCATACAGGAGGCCACAAAAGAACTGCAGGCCTGCCTTGCTTCAGTTAAGGTCGCTCAGTGTTCATGACACAACAATAAGGAAGAGACTGGGCAAAAATGGCATCCGTGGCAGAGTTCCAAGGCCAAAACCACTGCTGACCAAAAACAACATCAAGGCTCATCCGACTTTTCCAAAAAAAGACTTTTGGGAGAATATTATATGGACTGACGAGCTGAAGTTGAGCTTTTTCGAAGGTCGTGTGTCTCGTTACATCTGACGTAAATTTCAGAACAGACTCAAGGTCCAGACTTTAATCTCCTCGAAATGCCCAGGCATGTCCTTAAAAAGGCCGTTCACACTCAAAAACCCTCCATTTTTGCTGAATTCAAACACTTCTGCAAAGAAGAAGGAGACAAAATGTCTCCCCAGAAATGTGAAAGGCTCATTGCTGCTTCCAGAAAATGCTTGATTTCAGTTGCTGCTGCTGAGATTAGCCCAGCCAGGGGGCCATTACTTTTTCACACAGGGACAGGTAACTTTCAATGTTTTTTTTTTTTTTTTTTCCCTTATTCAATGAAATCACAATTTAAAAACAGCATTTTAAGTTCACTTGGGTTTTTATTTGTCAGATATTTACGTGACTTAAACATTTAAGTGGGAAAACTATGCAAAAAATATAAGAATTTGAGAAGGGGGCCAATACTTTTTCATGGCACTGTAACTAGTGTTAAACTAACTAACATATTTATGTTGTTTTTTAGCCAACCTCCTGCGTAACTACGGGTTGAATACGTGATGCTTTGAAGCCGGACTTGCAACAAATATTTGTTGTCTTTATGGTTGGTGTCTACGGACAAAAGCTCAATGCATATGAATATCATTTATTTCTACAAATATGATAAGAGATACGGAAACACGAACGAAGCCTAAACATCAGATATTGTCATCTTCGGTGACTCTGTGGTGCCATCTTGTTTCAAACAAAATTCATTGTTGACATTTAAAGTTCGTGCAGGCGCTTTGTCCTCGACTATATGTTTCGGCCATTTACCGTGCCGGAAGTAGGTGCTTTCACCTGTTTTGCCCAATGCGGAAGTTGGTAGGCCATATAACCTGTTCATGTGGTTAAAATTCCAAGTGCACCAAAATGCCTCACAACGAACTTGCGGGGTTGCTCTCCTCTCTTATTTGTCACAAAACTGTAAACAGGAAATAGGTGTGGTGCACAGACTAAGCAAATAAAACGGCACTAATAAACAACACCAAGGAACATTTGTTGATACCTTTGATATATGGACAAGCAACTAGGATACAATACACCAGCCAAGAGTTGAGTGAAAAAAAAAAAAAAGAAGAAAAAGTATGGTATAATCAGACATCTTAGCAAGATAAGATTAGCTAGATAAGATGAGCAATGGCAGCAACTATTGAGCATGTATGACAGTATCGTACACGCTTTGCCAACGACGTTGTTAATTGTCTGGTCTGTTCACATGCCACCAGTAGTTACCCCATTTTGCTCTTAGAATTGTTCCATTGCGTCTCTTCACCTATCATCCCCTGCCCCTTACAAGGGGCATTAGGGTGCATTGATGTGAGCATATCAATAACACCTTGGTTCATCCTGTTACCTGCAGACGAGCAGGCTGCAGACCCATTTACTGTATAACTCATATGCATGTTGCAGCTGACCGAGGTAAGATTATTTTCACACCACCAGGGGTACCGTAAGGGAATCAAAGTGCAAAAGCGCTATTTTTTTCCACAGGGGTCCCATGTCCTTGGCGGCACTCCTGAGCACCGCTCTGGCGTGTGTTCGAAGCAACCTCTCGCTGGTGGCCTCAAGATGGTTTATAGTGGTTTTTTTTTGCTGTGGTCACACATGTCCAAATGAAACTCAACAGCCTAAAGGGTGCTCGCGTGGAAGCACCAACAGTGCTGGCTTGTAGACATTCATAAAGATGCTATGTTTTAACATCAAGCAACACTACAGACTTTGAGTATGTGAAGTGTTGCTTTGTAAAAGCTGTCTAGACTTACAATATAGAATATATTACATTTGGAAATAGAATCGAAGCATTTCAAGCACTTGAATTGTTTACTGAAGAATTCAGTTGATTCGAAGTACTTCTCTGTGTTCAAAAATACATCACATTACATTACATCCGTCTTCCGTTTCTTTAAACTTAAGTTACTCAAACTTATAGGTATCCTTGTTTTAGTGCATTCTGTCTGTTCCAGTTTTGCAAAAATGCCCGTCGGAACGGCAGGTTGATTGTGCCGTACCTTACCGGCCTCTTATTTTGCCTACGCCTCCTTCTCACACCTGCCTTGCAGACACTGTCCGTGTATTTAAAGACGCCAATTTGTCTTAGTTTTCCTTCGTTACATTGCGCTGCTAAATTCATCATGTATCATCGATCTGCTCCTCTCTGTATTTTGCACTTTCTGATAGAGACACGCAAAAGGAACTGCGCTGTAATTTTGCCTGTTTGGCGTACTGGTTATTAAATAAGGAAATGCCAGGTTTTTACCTGTGGTGCATGTTTAAGGAAATAAAATGGTTCCTTATCTTATCTCTTATCCTCCACAAGGTCAACTGCCGCAAGATGCTAGCCGCATAGAAATACTGGATGCAGAAATAAGATGTGCAATCTAAAGATTACAGTATATGATGAATGAAAGGTTGCGCTATTAATGTTCACTGTTGCCAAAAATCAAAGTGAATCTGAGCCACCGCGGTCACAAGGGTCATGCAAAATCTGTTACTAAGCGAAGCTAAGTGAGTGCTGCTGGGATGCTGCAGTGTTACAGATCCAGTGATCTTAAATTATGATTAAGCAGTGATGGCTGCTTTATTGATTGAATTAAAGGGGTCTGTTGGACCTTGGCGCAGCGCTGCGCTTGACTGAGTGCCATTCTAGTTTGAAGAAGCGATCCATTTTCTGCTGCTGCTGCAGCTTTTATGTTCGGTGTCTGTAGGCTTTAACAAAAGTGCTCGTCAGTCGGTCAGACGCCTTTAGAAACCTCTGCTCCAGCAATAAGTAAAACACTTGATAAAAGAGTGCTCTAAGGTTGTTCAAGGATAAAGGCTTTGAATATGGAAAAACAAAAAATACAATTAATGCTTTATGTTAAAGTGGGAGATCAATCCCTCATTTACTAGTAAAAAGGAATGCTACACATGCATAGAGAAATGGCGAATACCATCACCGCCGTGACAAATGTGAAACTAATGCCTACATTACGGCTTTGAAAACAAATGTAGTCTTAAAAGGATTCACTGAACTTTTGAAGGACCCAATTATAATTGAATTCATCTGTTCAAGAAGCAAACTGCCGCCAACAGAAAACTTTTATCAACTATAAAGGCGATGTTGAAGCAACATTTGAACATTCCGAATTGGCATCCAAGTATAAATGTACGTATCCTAACAACAGTATCTGTATGTACCCAGCCATTTCCTTGCCGTCGCGCAACAAACCCAGTGATGAACGTGCTGGGGGGCCGCAAGTCGCCTTACATGCCTGCAGCTCACTTTGAGGTGTACCTTCCACATTTTCTTCTTTTATTATTATTGTGAACTGATTGTTGAGTTAGCCAAATTGTGCTAAGAAGTCAAAAGAAAATTCTGATTAACATCCAAATGGTTCGACATCGAAGGTGTTCAAGCGGTGCATTCGTCCGACTTCGGGTTCAGTTCCCACTTAGTGACGGTGTGAATGTGGGTGCGAATGCTTGTCCGTGTCTATACGTGCCCTGCGACTGAATGGCGACCAGCTGAGCGCCTAGTCCGCCTTTTGCCCCAAAGTCGGCTGGGATAGGCTCCAGCGCCCGGCGGCCCTGAACAGGATAAGCGGTATTGAGAATGAATGGATGGATTTTTGTATTGTATAAATAAAATTGTAGAACGTGGAGTCCCCACTGCATCTTTGGTAACAAACGTTTCCCCGACCTTGTACAGCAGGGTTATGTCCAGTGACACGTGTAATCCCCCCACTGTGAAAAAAAGATTAAAAAAAAGGCAAACACACAGAGTTAATCCTGTGATTCGCTCTGAACTGGGTTATTGCACAATATCGTGACATCTCATGGAACATCCTGCATGACTTCAGATGTGACAGCTTGATCAAATTCCAAATTGTGTGACCATGATGATAGACTTTAGAGGTTTGAACCTTGTTTTTTTTTTCCCCCCAGAATTTTTCACTCACGTCAGACATTTTGGCTGCCCGTCAGAAGCAGAGCGTTGTGATTGAATTTCTTGCTTTGGAAGGTGAACCGCCCGCTAAACATTTTCAAAAGGTGTTTGGGGAAGCTGCAGTAGGCTACAGCACAGTCAAAAAGTGGGTGTCCAGGATCAAAGACAAAGAATAAGAGCCTTGTTTGAGTGACGAGGAAAGGAGCTTGTGAAGTCATCAATTCCTTTGGTCAGATTATCACCCTGTTTCAGATCTTCTCTGAGGACGAATAAATTAAGCAAGTTGCAAAGATATGGTTAAAAGTGCAGCCTACTGAATTTTACGAGGCTGGCATACATGTGCTTGTTCATCGATGGACAGTCGACGTTGAGAAAAAGCGAGAAAAGTAAACAATGAAATCCCCACTTTTTGGGCTTTGTTTCTATGCGTATATCGCCTTTCTATTGCAATAAATAATGCTAGAGGATAATTGGGCTCATTGCTTTTTGAATGCCACTCCGACATTATAAATATGGTCTTATAGTACTATTCTTTATGGTATAGTCAGATAAACAGTCGAGATCAACATAAACTCTTTTGACTTTGGCATCTTGCATCACTAACACACACACACACACACACACACACACACCGAGGGCTCAAGACGCGTGAGTTGGATTCTTGGTGCGACTCACCTCTCCATCAGACCTCATTTACCGACACAGCCCTCTTGATTGGTGAGAGTGTCGCTGTCAACTGGTCCCAGTGGCGTCATCCCAAGGTCCTTGTGCTCCATGTTGAGCTGGTCAAGGACGCATTTATCCAGGATCCACGCGCACTGAGACATGTATAGCATAGAGATTGTCTGGCATAAAAATACAAACACACACAAAAATGTGGCTATTCCTTTAGCAGTGGGTCATTAGTTTGTGTGTCGGAGCTCCTGTGCGCTTTGCCTCAAAGAGTCTTTTTTTTGCATGTTCATGTAACTATGAAGTATGCACGTTTGAAACGATGCGACTGTAATGCCCCCCAGTGGTTGTAGCAAAATAAAACACACAAGCGGTCGAACTGACGGTTGTTGAAATGGATGAATGTAAAGAAGCCATTCAAAAGGTCATCATTTGACTATTTTCATTTTAATGAGGTTCAAGATTTGCTAAAGCATTAAATGTAAAAGAGAAGGGGAGGTCTTTTTTAACGCACCTGCTCATCTGAAATTGGAGTTATTTAAATTGAACTTCAGTCGTCCTATCATGTAATTAGAATAATGACATAGCTTATGTAAAACAGTCAATGATAAAAGCATTTTTTTTTTTCTGCCTTCTCTTACAAGGGTGAGACTCATTCCAGAGACAAAAGGTTATCATGATTAATATTCGGACTAACGAATTCAAATGACCAGAATAAAAGCAATCAATGCTTTGCGTTGCACATTATCAAAGCGAAATTATTGCATTAGAAAAAGCGAAAGAGAGGACAGAGATTTTTGATTATTATTTCTTGAGCCAAGGATTTCGGTAGACCTTCCTGTCAGTTTCATCATTCACATCCACTCGCACGTAACCTGGGGCTGAAGTTCCATGCATTCAAAATACAAAATACCACTGTCGACTTCAGACTGTATAGTGCAGAGATACATACATATTGTATGTTGTTTTTGCATGCGTGTTGCATTGAACACGCTTTTGCTCCATTTTTATAATTACAAACATCAAGTACTGTATTCTTTTTAAAATACAATTTCTTCAGTTCTTCAAGGCTTGTCTGTCCGCACCGGATGGGGCGGCTTTCTGGGCTCCCTGCGGCTTCTCCGTGCTGGGGTCCCATTAGTTCCCTGGTTTCTGTTTGCAGGGGGCTTAGTGCTGGTCAGGCTCAGAATTGATGTTGCAAAAGCGTTTGCAGCTGAGTTAATATCATGATTAGGTGCCTTTGAGACTCCCCAGTCCTTCCTCTAAACGTCTATATTAATTCGCTGTTATGCTGTTTGAAATGCATACTGGTAAAGCTCCCGCTCTTTCATAAATTAACTGCAAACAGGCAATGTACATGCAAACAGCAAAATATGTGTGCTTACTGACACAGTGGAGATTTTTGGCTATTGTTAACATTTAATGAGCTCATAGTTGACCTTCACTTGGCAACATAATTCAGTTAGCAAGCTGACTGTGTACTGTTTAACAAATATTTCAAATTTCTGAACGTTTTTTATGTTCACTGCTTGTTCACTATGACAGAGTGGACAACATCCAACTGCACACAAAATATGATGATAATATGTGATTTGTATTCTGCAACTTTCCACTGTTTCAGCCACCAGTGAAGAAAGACAAAATGCTGATGGTAATGAAAATTCAAAACATCAGAAGTTTTCTTAAAGGGGGAGTTGCCCCATAATAACAGGGTGGACAGGGTTGGCACTACACTGGCGCTTTGACACATCGGCAAATCTTCATGTGCGTCAGAAAGAAAGGTCTTTGTTCAGAATGACATGGCACTGTGTCCATTTTAATTTGATGTATCAAAAGTACTAGTACTTGGTATCAGTGAGTACTCATGAGTTGATACTCGTACTGGTATCGCTCTGAAAAAAAAGTGCTATCAAACATCCCTATTCAATATGATTATGAAAATAGAATATGCGGGATCAAAATGTGTCGTTTTATCAAATAACATGTTGTGGACAATAGAATCCTTTAACCACTTTTTCACAGAGCAGTGTGTGGGACCAAAATCACTTACATCCAGAGGTGTCAAAAGTACTGCTATTGAGTACTGAAGTAAAAGTACTGATACTTGTGCAAAACAAACTACTATGCTAAAAGTAAAAGTACTGAAGCGACTCCCCTACTTAAGTAAAAGTACAAAGGTACACAGTTATAAATGTACTGAAGTAAAAAATGTAAAACGTAAATGGATATTTTCCAGCCCAATGTTGTGACGGCACAAACACGTCAGGACAACATTTCGGTCCTACAAATTGTATTTTTTTATGCCTGCAGCTCAAAAAAAGAAAAAGGCTTGCAATCATTTGAAGTTAAGCAGCACATGCATGTCAAGTTTAAGTTTCAAGTAACACTGAACATGCAACTTGAGTAAATCAGATTGATCATTGATTCACATTTCAAGTAAAAAATTTTTTTTTTTTTTACCAGATTAGTCTTGGCAGGTGCATTGACAGATTCCTTTACATTCTTTTACGACTGAGGGCGGCTGTGGCTCAGTAGGTAGAGCAGGTCGTCCGGGGACCGAAGGCTCTCTAGTTGGAATCCCGGCTACGACTGTCCGCATGTCGGAGTGTCCTTGGGGAAGACACCGAAGCCTAATTTGCCCCCAGTGGGCCCGGCAGCGCCTCCCACGACATTGTGATGCATTGTGATGGTGTAGATAAAGCACTGCATACTGAAAGTGCGGTCCAGTTACCATTTACTAAATGCTTGACGTTGCCCCTTAAAAGCACACATCAACACACACATATATAACGATGTGTGTGTGTGTGCGTGTGTGTGTGTGTGTGTGTGCACGCGCTTGTAAAATTGCACTAAAATTCCAGTTGAAATAATAATGTAAAAAAGTAGTTCTCTTTGTATGGCTTCTTTGGTTTCTGTACCTTGGATCTTGACATTCTGTTGCTGTTGACTTGGTAACGTGAAGGGAAGAAAAGTGAAGGTCAAGAGCAATTTGCGACAGCCAGTATCACATTAATGCATGTTTCATTGTTTCGAAGAAATCCTTCTCTTTCCCCGTCCACCTTCTTTTCTTGAGGGAACAGCGTGTGACTGTATTAGGTCCAAATATTTACACTCCTCCTTAAGCATTCTTCCTGTGATGTTGACAGGCTAAAAGTCTCCAAACGGGAGTTAAGGAAACGTGGGAGTGCATTAATGCTTTGTAGATTTAGCAAGCTAGTACAGAGGAACAAAATCTTTTTGTCAGTTTAACTTTTTTTTTTTTTTTTTTTCAGTCCCTCTGACCCGATCAGGTGACTTCACCATCTAGCTCTCTACTCTCCATTTTGGGCTATTTGGGACCCAGTGAAAAATAGCACCACATCGCACATGGCGAATACTATTTTCAAGGCCGTCATCACTTTTTCTGCCCTTATGGTGCCCCTAATTGTGTAAAACAAAAGATTAGGATAGATTACCACCATTTTATTTTTTTCCCACGTTGCAGTTTGAAATGATTATAACAGTGTCTTTATAAACTTACATATAATTGGCCCCTCATGTAGTCATACTCCGCTAACCAACTTTGTTGAATCTGTCCACTAGGTAACTCACCTTCTGAGGAATCAGAGGAGCATGACAAGGAGCCTAGGACTTTGACCTACCCTGCATACATTGCCAGCTTGCTGGATACAGGAGCCAAGCGGATGGCAGCCGGTGTCCGGATGGATTGCACCAGCCAGGGCCAGTGTCCTCGTTCCTGCCATCTCTGCCATATGAGCCCGAGGGCAGCTCAAGGGCGACAGCAGTCCGAGCCTGTCCTGCTGCAAATCACCAAGGCAGCACCCATCTATGAATTGGTGTCCAACAACGAGACATACCAGGCGTGTTGAAGTTTATCTTTGAGATGCATATAAAATCTTCACCGAACTGGAAGTGTAATGTTTCGAACAGAGTAGAATAGGCCCTTATTAGTCCCAAATTAAATGCCAGTATTTTGGGGGTAATAACCCGTCAGCAACATATACAGAGAAAAAAAAGAACTATTAACTAGTTCATTTTTGGAACGATGAACTCAGTTCAAAAAAATGTATTATGAACTGTGAAGTGAACTAGTTCAGTACCTAACCTAGGTATTTTGACAGTACCATTTTTTTTTAGGACTGGTATATTTATTTATTTTACGAGACAGCACTCCAATTATGTCTTAATGGCCACTACACAAAAAGCTTAGGGGTCAGCCAATGACTGCCTGTCTTCCGACAAATTACAAATGCTTTTAAAGTGTGGAGGGAGGCTTTTGTGTGCGTGCGCGCGAGCCAGGAGCAGCAATTAACACATTAAAATGGGTGCTTTCTAAGTGCAGCAGTGCAGTTGCAAGGTGCATCCCTCTGATTGGTCAGATTTTGAGTGCTGTCATTGTAGCATTCATGGGCTCTCTCCTTCCTCATGCTAAATTGGTGCTCTGTCGTGATGGACACGGCAGCTCTTTTGAGTGTACTGAATCACTAGAATAAGTTTGTTCATCGAATTGTTCAATTCTTTTTCACAGAATCATTCAAGTGCTTAATAATTCAGCCCTGAGGTTCACGTTCACTCAACAAATTCGCCGGACTATAGGCCTCTTTATACCCGCATTGCATCACATGACCGACGAATTGCCCAGCGCAGCACCTCTACGTAGCTTGCCGCGCACCCGACCAAAACGCTGAACGCCGCGGAGATCATCTCTCGTGATTGGTCCGTTTTAGTCACATGCTGTGATGATGTACTCAGCGTACTCGCCGCCTTCTCGATCGATTTTGCGGCATAATTAAACGTATCATCTGGTCATCCGGGTCTATTTGTTCTGTCGCGGTCGCCATTGTTGTTGCTTTGTTCCTTGTTACTGAAAGGAAAGTAAAAACGGCTCCTGGAAATGGCAAAAAACAAATGCAGAGGAAACTCCACCCTGTGGTGTCCTAGCCAATACCAACCATGCATGTTTTTGGGATGTGGGAGGAAACCGGAGTGCCCGGAGAAAAGCCACGCAGGCACGGGGAGAACATACAAACTCCACACAGGCGGGGCCGGGGATTGAACCCCGCTTCTCAGAACTGTGAGGCAGATGTGCTAACTAGTCGTCCACCATGCCGCCCTTGCTAGATATCCATCCATCCATTTTCTAAGCCGCTTCTCCTCACTAGGGTCGCGGGGGTGCTGGAGCCTATCCCAGCTGTCATCGGGCAGGAGGCGGGGTACACCCTGAACTGGTTGCCAGCCAATCGCAGGGCACATAGGAACAAACAACCATTCGCACTCACAGTCATGCCTACGGGCAATTTAGAGTCTCCAATTCATGCATGTTTTTGGGATGTGGGAGGAAACCGGAGTGCCCGGAGAAAACCCACGCAGGCACGGGGAGAACATGCAAACTCCACACAGGCGGGGACGGGGATTGAACCCCGCACCTCAGAACTGTGAGGCTGACGCTCTAACCAGTCGGCCACCGTGCCGCCCCTTGCTAGATATGTCTTCATCAATTAGCTCAACACGACGAGCCACTGTCCTGCGTGATGACCTAATTCAAATTTGGTCTTGCTCTATGGACACCAGATATCTGCTGTCTCTATATCATGCCCTCTCTGAGAAACTCCCTTTTGTACAATGGCTTGCTGGTCTTTGCAAATTTGAATGCCAGCAATTAACTTGCATTTGTGCTTGATTCTTGGATGGCGGTTTGTCAGATAACGGTGTTCTAATGAGCCTATAAATTAGCTGTCACCCTCTGAGTGGTAGCCATCCGTTCTTGCGTTGACAAGCTGTTAGCGTAATTAGCGGGCTTGGTGGAAAAGTGACGGCTGATGTTGTATTCCTTTAAAACTGCAAAAGTTTCTTGGCAAATAAGACCAACAGCCTTTGACTGGACTTCAGTGAAAAAGTATTTAGTTGTCCAATTCCTTTTCCTTTTTCAGCACCCATTGTCGACTTTTCTTTTCTGGGGCCCACTCATTGATGCAGATGGGTGCAGAGCAGTAGCAGAGTAATAACAAAGAGTAGTCCATCTTAGCAAAATCAAGTCAATGTACCACTGTGTGTATTGCGCCACCTGGTGAAATGCCAGGCATTACAGGATAAGGTCAAATGAATGCAGTCATAATTAGGATATGATTAGATTTAGCCAATTCTGTACCTTCGGCGGGCCAGGTTCAAAAGACCAATGGGATGGGTGTGGCCTGCGGGTCGTAGTTTGACCACCTCTGCAAGCAACAGAGGGAATCATTGGGATAATGAAACCCTCCAATTTATTTGAGTGGTGCTTCAGCTCCGAAAACCTCATTCAGAAACATGTTACAGAAACTTCCTTCTTGAGTAACATGGTTTACACGACTAACTTCACACCTTGCTGTGTTTTTGTGTTCCAACCTATTTGACCACATCAATATTGTAGGTCAATACTGCCGTGACTCCTCCAGTACAACTGAATGTCAATATGGTGCGCTGTATTCTCCCGGGCTGTCAGGATAGATGCAGCAGCTGGTATTGAAAAAGGTGAACTGCAGGTTGTTGGTGTTTGTGCAGGTGGAAGAATGAATGCATAAAAGGTGTTGAAAAGAAGTGAAAATAAAAAGTGCCATGTCATATCACCATTAATCTTTCGAGTGTAGCTCTGCAGATTACCTGTGTATTTTGAATTTAAGGCTAGATATACCATACATCGTTCGAGTGACGATTAAAAAATATCAGTTGTGATGTTTCAGAATGAATCACATCTGTGAAATGTATAAAATTGCCATTGAACAGGAAATTTTCTGATGTCTGGTAACATTGCGGTTGGTGCCCCAAAACATTGTTTCACTAAAAATGTCACTGGATTCATGTTTTGTATTTTCAGTGCAGGTGACATCTAAATCCCACACAAGCATCCGTAGAACATGCTAACTCCACACAGACACATCCGCGTCGAGACTCCAAACCAGAACCTTGTACTGGTGCAGAATCAATTCTGATTAATGAGTTTCCTTATTTACTGACGTGTACAGTGGATGAAAATGAACTTGGCATTAGGCTAACTTATTTATATAGCTGATTTCATACACAAGGCAACTCAATGTAGCAGCACCTACGTTTCATCTATAGACTGCCTTAACAGAATGTAAAAATGGATCAGAAAGTGAGAAACGTGAAGGACTCACCAGAGCATGACGGGCCAGGAGGAAACATACTGGCATTCGTGGTGGACCACGGGCCGAGCCATAGTGCGCCTTTGAGCCGCCGGAACTCAGCAGCCCATTTGACGAGCTAACGAAAATTAGCATTGAACTCACGGCACTTTTATCTCTCAAAATAATGAATATTGGGACACAAACGCTGCATAAACACATACAAACAGGCAACATAATAATACTTTCAGGCATATATGCTTCACAATGTGAAAAACAAGTTGTGTGAACAATATTCATTTGTGACGTCTACTTTCTTCGTTACTCTAAGTGTGTATCTCATTGCGTGCAGCACACTGCCCCTTAGGGGTCAAAACGTGCACAGCTGGAACAGCCATCCCCAAAAAGCACACACAAACAGGGACAGTACAAGCACCTGAAGCCTCACTACTGGACATTGCGCCTATCTGCCACGACATTGTCGATATAAGACTATACCCCAGATGCATTGCCACACGGGGAGAAACCAAATGCTGTTCCCACCATACATTGACAGTAAAAAATAAAACAATTGAACTTGAATTTGTTATTTTGCACTTTAAAGGTATAATTTGTGTTTATTATTTATTGAGGTTACATGCCATATTTATTGCCCAACTCTGTCTTTCGATTTGTTTTGGTAAAAAATGTTCTTCTCTCTGCCTTTTCACAGGCTCTTCAAGAGGCAATGATGAGCATGCTGTGGTGTTCAGGGAGGGGTGATGTGATTGATGACTGGTGTCGATGCGATTCCAGTGCCTTTGGCGTCGATGGACTCCCTACTTGCGCACCTCTCCCACAACCGATGTATGCAACCGATACATATTGTACAAATGATGCTAAATTCCAATTCAAGCCTACTGCTAAATAACCAGACACCTTTTTGTTTTGGGTAGTGGTTAATCTATTTACATATATGTAAGTATGAGGGCTGCACGATTATGGCCAAAATAATCATCACGATTATTTGGATCAATATTGTCATCGCGATTATTAGGCACGATTCATCTTCATGTTAGGGAAAAATCTTTATTTTGGTTGCACGACAACAAACGATCTGTACGTATGTATGTTTAAATACAAATAAATTATAGATAATAATAAAAAAAATTCTACTTTACCAAGGGCTAAGTGAATAAATACTGTATGTTAGTACAAAGTGCAATCACGAATTGCAACTTAATGGAAGCAAATATAGTTAATGCATAAAACGCAATACCATTAGGCAGTCAGCACCGACTTTTCATTTGAAAATCCCCGTCAATATAATGAATTGTCCAGGACGGGTACGTCTCTGTTGTTCTGCTTGATTGGTCAGTCCCGCACGGTCACCATTTTTAAAGAACTCGACAGTTGTGATTTCTTTCTCTGCCTTCTCCGGGGGGGCTGTCAGAAATACAAAGCTGCAGGAACTCTCCTGAAGTTGGAATAGTGTATCATTCCTGTTGGTTTTCACTGGTTGTTATTTTGTGGAGCTTTTATGTGTCACCAAGATGTCATGCTCATGTTTTCTATTCTTGTCGCCAGGCTGAAACTGTCTTACACTTATGAGCCGAGTAGCTCATTGCTCATCATGGAATGGAACCACACAGAGCCACCTATTGGTGTGCGGATCATTGATTATCTCGTCAGCCAGGAGAGGGTGACTGAGAGGACCGACCACTCCAAAGTTGAGACAGGTATTTTTACTGAGAGCAGCAATTGTAGTTTTAAGGAGGGTGATATGAAATTACACGCGGGAGTTCCGGTCTCCTCCAGTAAGGCATCCAGTACGTTCTATGTTCACCCTGTAAACAGTACATGTATATATGAGTGCCATGGTGTTCTTTATGGACAATCCGTGATGAGCACAGAGGTCCAATAACAGAACACCGCTCAGGTTCTGATTGGAGGGGCCGTTCCTCCCAATCACGCCCTTCCAGGTCTCACTGCCATTGCCCACGTGAGCAGTCACCCAGAAGAATGATGGAGTCCCATTCATCATTCTTCTGTGACTGGTGCTATTAGAGGAGCACATTATAATACGAATACTAAAACAAATAAAAACTAAAGTAAAACGAAAAAAAATCAAATAATAAAAATGTGAAATCTTCTGTGAAAACTAATTAAGACTGAATTTAAAAAAACAAATAGTGAAAACGAATTATTTCCCAAAAATGTATTTATGCATTTTCCAAAATCAAATTCAAGCACCTCCACACTTAGAAAGCATTTTACAACTGTGGTGGTTTAAATATTTACTACTCATAGACACAAAATCCAAATGCTTAATACAAGCCCTATGACAAACAAGTTATTATGCAAAAAAAACAACTGGAATCTGATATAATCTTTCCTTCACCAAAATGTTAAAAAAATACATTTAAAACAATAATAGAAATGTGGGCGACACAGTGGTAAATTGGCCTCACAGTGATGAGCTTGGGGTTCGAATTAGCACCTTACTGTGTGGACTTTGCATGTTCTTCCTGCGCTTGTGTGGGTTTTCTCTGTGTGTGTATGTGCGACAACTATTGAAAAGTTTTGGGTCACGTAGAAATGTCCTGATTCTTTAAAGAAAATTGCAGATTATTTTTTTCAATGAAAATAACATTACTCAGGAAAAAACAAGTCTGTACAGACACTATAGGCACAGTCAGACAATGTGGAAAAAAATAAAGACTCCGAAGTGACCCACAAACTTTTGAAAGTGAATGTACTGTGTATACACAACGATGAGTTTTCTTGGGATAGATAAACTTGTGTGGCTGACCCCAAAGTTGAACAGCACAGTAGTATAAATGTATAAAACATGAATATTTATGTGTGCAATGCACTGCATAACTTTAAGAAAACGCATATATCTGGAGTTGCACTCATGAAAACAACATGAGTTCACGTAAGTGCCCTTTGGCACTGAGATGTGACGATAGGCAAACCAACAACTGAACTGCAGTATATCATTCAAAATGAGGCTCAATAGTCATGACACTCATCAGCATGTCGAGATCCTCATTTTATAACTGGCCGCAGGAGTTTATGGGTCGAGTATTATTTTCAGAAATGATGTGACTTTATTTGCCACCATTGGAAAGAAATGGACCTTTGCTTTAAAGATGGCATCTTGCACGATCTTCTTAGCAATCTGAAAATACTTTGTTGATGGTTCTGTTATGGTTTTCTATTTGGCAGCATTTTCGGATAAGTTAAACACACACATGACACGTGCTCAGCCACCTCCACGCTTTCCAGTCCGTCGTTGATTTTAGAAGTTAAGAAGAATCTTCCGTACGAGCTGGAATATACTTGAAAGCCCATTTATGGCTTGACATAACACTTCCCAGCTCCCATTCTTTAGCTGCACACAGGAGTTGTGTAGTACTTTATATGCAGGCTACAGCTTCAGACTTGCAGCATTTTTTGGGGGGGGGGGGGCATTAATGCTTGAATATTTTGCTGGGCGAGGGATAAGAGTTTCTAAATTAACATTGGGCCATCCAACTGAATCAGGCTTCAGAACACATCTCCCAAAAGTTAGTACCTCCCTTCCATTTTTGTCAATGTTTTATTAGATCTTTTCTTGGGACCAGACTGAACAGATGGCACTTTGCTGCAAAGTAATCAGTGTACCGTTTGTATATCAGGGTAAAGTTATTGTTTCCTTCAAGACCCAACAGACAGCCTTTAATGTCTAAACCTCAGGCAACAAAAGTGAACCCCCAAGTGAAAATGTTAACATTATGCCCAAAGTGTCAATATTTTGTGTAGTCACCATTATTTTACAGCACTGCCTTAACCCTCTTGGGCATGGATTTCACTACAGCTTCACAGTTTGTGACCAGAACCTCTTGCACTCCTCCATGATAACATCACAGAACTGGTGGATGTTAGAGACCTCGTGCTACTCCCCAGTCAGTTTGAGGATGCCCGACAGATGTTCAATTGCCTTTCAGTCTGGAGACATGTTTGGCCAGCCTATCAACTTTATCAGCCCACAGCTTCAATAACAAGCAAGTGATCATCTTGGAGGTGTTTGGGGTCGTTATCACGTTGGAACGGACACTCTGCGTCCGCGTTTGGGAAAGGAGGCCCGCTAACTTCTGGTGGCTCGGCAAACGCGTAGCGAGAACAATGACAGCATCAAACTCTAGACGTATACTCGCGGTCTGCTGGAATTACGTAAAGATACAATGAATGACGTATTACCATTATAATTTCTACAGTTATCCAAGTATCGATAAAGCGAACAAAGGCTCCATATCTGATTTAATGAGCCATTCGCAGTTTCAGAGTACACGCAAGTCCATGTGTACTTAAACTTGCATGGCTTAACCTTTGAGACCATTGTTCATATAGCTGTCACAAAGTGCTGTACATAAAGATTGAACATAAATATTGTCATTGTATGGTACATATAAAATGAAATTGGGGTCATAAAATAAAAAGCTACTGCGCCCGTGACCCAACCTCGGATAAGCGGAAGAAGATGGATGGGTCATAAAATATACAACACAACCAATAATAAAATAATAATAATGACAAGCATATACTGTACTACCGGCAGGATCAATACTCTCACAGCTCGAGAGTTTCTCGATCCCCGTGACTGGAGCTTTGTGACGGGATTAGCTCGTTGGGCCAGCCGTAGCCTAGCAGCGGGAGAGAGCGAGTGAGACGGAGCTTCAAGTCGACTCTTGCTGTTGCGATGGTGAAATTGTCTCGGCTAATGTTAACTTTCCATCTCCTTTGTAGTAGCCCACCAGGTTTTAAACATATTAAAATAAAAAGCCGAGTTGAATCGCTGAATGTAACGGGCGGCACACCAGAGTGTTGGCTCGACCTCGAAAGTAGGCATATGATTCATACTGCGCTGCAGCCAGGTTTCCAAAGGGAGGGAATCGCGCTTTACTACAGTAAGACGCAGGACATGTTGGCGCTAATGAGTCCCTCAATGAATTGTAGCTGCCGAGTGCCGGCAGCATTCACGCAGCCCCAGACCATGACATTCCCACTTCAATGTAGGCAAGACACAATTGTACTCCACACATGCTTGATACCACCTGAGCCAAATAAGTTTGTTTTTGTCTCATCTGATCACAGACAGACCAATAATCCATGTCCTTAGTCTGCTTGTCTTCAGCAAACTGTTTGTTGGCTTTGTGCATCATCTTTTGAAGTGCTTTTCTTCTGGGATGACCAATTTGATGCAGTGTTGGAGCACTAACAGGCTGAGCCCCTCCCCTTTAACTTCTCCAGCAATGCTGGCAGCACTCATACGTTTTTCCAAAGACAACCACACTCAACTTCTTTGGTTGACAGTGGCAAGGCTTTTATGTGTATGTGTGTAAATATATCCATCCACCCATCCATTTTCTGAGACGCTTCTCCTCACGCGGGTCGCGGGCATGCTGGAGCCTATCCCAGCTGTCATCGGGCAGGAGGCGGGGTACACCCTGAACTGGTTGCCAGCCAATCGCAGGGCACATACAAACAAACAACCATTCGCACTCACAGTCACACCTACGGGCAATTTAGAGTCTCCAATTCATGCATGTGTTTGGGATGTGGGAGGAAGCCGCAGTGCCCGGAGAAAAGCCACGCAGGCACGGGGAGAACATGCAAACTCCATACAGGCGGGGCCGGGGATTGAACCCGGGTCCTCAGAACTGTGAGGCTGACGCTCTAACCAGTGGGTCGGCTATACATATATATATATATAGATTGCAGGATTTTAGCCGTGATATTGGCTCAATTAGCTATCGCAGCAGATTTCCCAGATCGGGCTCGACATATTTTGTCGGGAACGACAACATTTCTTATAGTGCGACATAATCCACAACCAACGAGTTGGCCCTATGATAGCCCTATGACGGCAAAATGAAAATTCTAGTAGGTTTGATTTTTTGGGGGGGGATTATCTTCCATGTCGTGTGAGTGCACCTTAACGTCGACCAATAGGATTGCGTATTGTGACCGGCGCGTCGCCTCCTGTGCTTGCTGCTTGCCGGTAGTTCATAGTGACAGATGAAGTTAGATGTTGCTGTGACTCTCATTTTTGAGTTGGATGTTGCCATTCTCTTTTTTCCAGATTTTATTAAAAAATGTAATCCTTAAATCCATATGTAATCATTTTAGAATTTCCCCGCTCCATGATACTTGCTTCAATAGGTGCCTCCTGCACTCCGAGTCATAGCGTTTTGAGGGGTTCTGCGCCTTGCTCAAGGGCACCTTGACAGTAGTCGAGATACCAAATAGTATCATTCCAATGTAGTGAATCAATTAATGACTATGGCTGGCCTTTCATGTGTCTCGTTGGCACTGACTCGGCCATCAAAACAGTTGTAGCTCCTTTTTGCACACTCCACAGAAGGCTACTTAGGGTGTAGATCCTGGTTTTAACCACAATTTATACGAATATCTATTAATACAGGTATATTATTAATGCTCCCAGAATCTGCAACCTCCTGGCATGTTGCCGCCTCTGTGATGAACCCCAGGGGCTAACACACCAGTAACAGATAGGAAAATTGAAGATTTGGGATTCTGTAACGATTTTCACCCATTGATATTGGAAGAGGACCTGGCTCACCATCTTTATTCAAGTTCATCCCAATGTTGTTTCATGGGTTTGAGGTTGGTACTCTAAAATTCTTCCACATCAAACTCGAGCATAAGTGGGCCTCGGTCATGCTTTATCACAAATGGCCTTCCTTCGTGATTCCTGAAATTTGAAGGCTCCTATATAGTGTGTTCAGGAGGTCCCTAACAAGACCTGGCACTCATGAATGAAAATGAAGTCCCGTTCGAAACCTGTTCTTTTACGCCAGAAAGAGTTCTCAATTACAGTCATCAGGCAGAAATGAACTCAGTTCAGTTCATGTCTGCCCAAAATATGAACTATTTCATGACTTTTCATTCATTGGGCTCGTTCAGGTACAACATTGTATATACAGTATATGATATGATAATCCAAAAGATGTTTCTGCTTTTTTGCAGATTGAAAGTATTCCGGCACTTCGACGAAACTAAACCTTTGTGTTACAATTAGCCCAAGTATCATCTTTTTATGTAAAATATAGCCTAATTTTAGAGTGCTACCACCTTGACGCCATTTTGGAAAAGTTCCGATCCAAAGTACACTCCTTGAGTTTGACGTCATCATTCATTTGCAACGTAAGAGAAATCAATGAGCAGAATCGTCAGGCATGCAAACGAACGATTCCTGGAAATCGAATTACTGGGAACTAGTTCCTAAAAAAGGAACACGTTTTCCATTCTCATGCCTATGTGGCACCTAACCTGCCGTGAAAGTTCATCATTTCTTTATTACTAATTAACTACAAATATATCTTGGTTCATCTATCTTTACCAGTTACATGAAGTGAAAGGCAGAAAAATGAAATTAGTCGTGGCTTACTGCGAGTATATTAGCGTTGTGTTCAATTAAACAGGCCAAGGTAGTTTCACCCTGAATAATTAAGTCAATTGAGACACGATCATCATTATTTCAAAATTCATACTTGTTGTAACATTTTTGTTTGGTGGTGCCAGGGGATTTTTCTCAATGTAAAATGGGAAAATACTGACATGTACTGTAGTTTTTAAGCAATCCACAAGATGGTGGTCATTCGTAACAATATTGACATTCAGAGTACTTTTACTCTGACCAAAAACAATTAGTTTTTTGGACATGGCTATAGTCTGTAAATTCAGCAGTATACAATAACAGTGCCATTTAGATCTAAAATGTATTTTTTTCCTCTCCTACTGCAAGTATACAACGTTGATCAACAGATTGCACAGATTCAGAAATGGCTGGTTTGATGTTGATGTTTGATGCTGTTTTTTGTGCGTCTCTTTATGCGTCCCGTTGATCCGAGTTTGCATTCAATGCATTATGCAGTGACAACTCAACTCAGCTCGAGGAGATGATCGATTACTTTTGGCAAACACATACCGTGATGTGAACGTAGAGGCAAAGGTAGTCGGTCGCGGTGGATGTTCAGAGAGAGGGGAGCGAGGGGGTGAACAGACCACCAAGGAGTGGGGTGACAGACAGACTAAAGAAATCAAAGACAGGCACGAGTTTGAAAAAGCCTGAAAGCAGACTGAACAGTGTGGTTTTGATTCCAGCTGTCTGTCTTTCATCTCGGAGAATCAGACTGACATGAACCGATGGACCTCCACAAGCTCTCCTTAGCTGCTCATTCTTCTTATGCTTCCTCTAATCTCCGATTCCTCCTGTTGCATTGATTTGTTTCTCAAAAGTTCCCTGTGTTGGCTTGTTTCTGAACTGGTTTATTTTGTTTGCATCTTTCTAACCCCTTTGTTGCTTACCACGTTTTTTTCCCCTGACAAAATCTATTGTCCTAACCCGCTCACCTTTGAGTGTCTTTATTAAGCATGAACAGTAGCGTAAAACAGAGATTGACCATGAATTTATACACAATATACAACCAGTCGTCGGTCAAAACTGATTCCACTCACCGAGCCTGTATGCAAGCAGACAGGAGTAAAATGGGATGAATGATTGATGTGTTTCAATATCTTTCCAACTTTAATGGGACTTTATTATGAATGCTCGAGTCAAGTGACAAGGAAAATCAATCACAGAGACCATATAATTTTAGCTGCCTCATGTCTTTGGATACTGTCACTGTGGTACTTTGGATTGGAATGAGCCCCAAGAGTTTGTTCTGCAGTTAAAATTCATATGCTTCCTAAATCTGCTATATTTTTTATTTGTTTTCAAAACAGGGATATTACAGTTTGACTCAATTGCAGGGCAAGACAATGAAACGAACATAGTGTTTAACCAATTTTCACATTGTGAGGAAGGAATTTTTTATTTATTTATTTATTATTATATGTTATTATTTTATTCCACATACATTGCTCATTGTACATTTCTGACTATTGTGAGACTTTTGCCAACTGCATGAACTTCATATTTGTGCAAGCTGCTTTATAGATTTTCTGAAAAATGGATTTTTTTTTTTCATCGGGGATCACACAAACAACAGTCGGACGTGCATATAACGCCCATATGAATGTGACAGTCATTCTATCCTGGTGCCACTTGGAAACAATTTAATTTGACTGAATATTGGAAATATATGTATATTTATTGTCTATGTCTGCCCGTGATAGTGGACAAAAACGTTGAAGTATTTATTTCCTGTGCAAGGTGATGAAGGATGAGGATTAGGGCTCATCAGAAACCGATGTCCGAAAAATGTAACTTCTATTGAGAATCTAAAAATTGCACTTCTGTATTTACCATGTTTGTGGTTTCTCACTATAAATGTCTAGTTTTTAGGTAAAAAGTTGATGATTTGAGTTGCAGGACTCTGCTATAAGTGGAGCTGATGACAGCTTGTGTGTGCAGGAATGTCTCCCTTAACAAGATTCAGGCACATAAGCTGAGATCATAGTGGGAGTGCATGCTCACATATGCATAGTACCTGGTTGATGACGGGAAGCTTCCTGAGTAGGAAGTCTGCTTTAAGTCAAGTCAGGGTAGCACTTGGCTTCCCCAGTGTTTGCTCTGAAAACAAACATATCCTGAGGTGCGAGCAAACCAGCGATGTAACTCCTTTGATTGACGAGTGAGCCGAGGTTTGCTTTTGGGTGAGAGGAACACAGAACATAATTAATTAACACATTTTTTTCATTTACATGCATGCTCAGACAATTACTTCATGTCAGTATGTTGGTAAAACTCGTTTTCCTTATGTGTGATTATAAACATCAGGTGGTCACCAGATGTTCTTGGTCCGTCAAAATACATCGTCAACATCTGTCGTCATGTATCAACTGAGCAGTACAGCATATATAGATAGATAGATAGATAGATAGATAGATAGATAGATAGATAGATAGATAGATAGATAGATAGATAGATAGATAGATAGATAGATAGATCAATAGATAGATCAGGGCTATAACAATACACCAAGGGCTGTAACGGCACACGATTATTTATTTATTTTATTTTTTTTTTGGGTTGCGATGGGACAAAGAGATGATAATAGCAAAGACTGGACTATTTATTTAGAACACTTAATGATACATGAGTGTCAAAAAAAACTAGTACCAGAGTATAGCTACTGTTTAAAAAATACCCCGAACAAAACTACAGAGTGGAGTTTAGGAAATCAACTTGCTTTCTGTTCCATAAACTGAAACAATGTAAACACTGAGGTAACAGACTTCCTATCTGAAATTAAATAACAAAATTAGTTTAAAAAAATGATAATAATAATAATAACTCTGCGCCCAAGGAGTCGCCACACCACACCCAGCACTTTCTGTACAGGCAGGTTAATGGTAGAAAACAATAAATACTTCGCATTTAAAGCCAATAGAAATAATTTTAGTAATCCTAATTGACCTAAAACAGGAACATTTTAGTCTGATTTCATGTCAGACAGTCAGGGAAAAAAATGACTATATCTCCTGTTCCTGCTGTTAACTTAACATAATATTAATAATAATTCTTATTATTGTTTTATGAATTCATTTAAGCCGGCACGGTGGACGACTGGTTAGCACAGCTGCTTCACAGTTTTGAGGACCGCGGTTCAAATCCCGGCCCCGCCTGTGTGGAGTTTGCATATTTTCTCCGGGCACTCCGGTTTCCTCCCACGTCCCAAAAACATGCAGGGTAGGTTGATTGAAGACTCTAAATTGCCCGTAGGTGTGAATGTGAGTATGAGTGGTTGTTTGTTTCTATGTGCCCTGCGATTGGCTGGCGACCGTTTCAGGGTGTACCCCGCCTCACGCCCGAAGATAGCTCCAGCAAATGGATGGATGGATGGATAATTCAATTAAGTTTGTAGCACTGTGAGCACATGTGACTGTGTGTGGAGTGGAGAGACACAGCTGAAAGGGCATATCATGGTTCTGCCATTTCAAAGACGACACGGGTTCGTGGATTTGAAAACCGCGATTTTCGGTTTCAATACAAAATTGTGACAGCCCTATACATATATATATATATAGATAGATAGATAGATAGATAGATACACACACAGTGGTTATGAAAAGTATTCTGACCCCCTTAAATGTTTTACTCTTTGTTATATTGCAGCCATTTGCCAAAACCATGATTCTTTTTTTTTTTACTATCCATCCATCCATTTTCTGAGCCGCTTCTCCTCACTAGGGTCGCGGGCGTGCTGGAGCCCATCCCAGCTATCATCGGGCAGAAGGCGGGGTACACCCTGAACTGGTTGCCAGCCAATCGCAGGGCACATAGGAACAAACAACCATTCGCACTCACAGTCATGCCTACGGGCAATTTAGAGCCTCCAATGAATGCATGTTTTTGGGATGTGGGAGGAAACCGGAGTGCCCGGAGAAAACCCACGCAGGCACGGGGAGAACATGCAAACTCCACACAGGCGGGGCCAGGGATTGAACCCGGGTCCTCAGAACTGTGAGGCTGACGCTCTAACCAGTCGGCCACCGTGCCTTTTTTTTACTATTCTTCTAGTATTTATTTATATTCCATTAAAGTTTGTAGCGGCAGTGAACGATCACAATATTTCATTTGGTCCCTCCTCCGCCCGATCCGATTTTCAATGGTGGGGTGTAGACTTTGCAGGGCGCCATTAAGGCCAGCACCAACAGTGAGTGGCTGGAAAAAAAAGTATGTGAAATATTTTTGAATTTCTTTAATTTCTGCATAAATTGGTCGTAAAATGTAGTCTGATCTTCATCTAAATCGAAAGAATAAACAGAGTCTCCTTAAACCAATACCACACAAACAATTATGTTGTATGTTTTCATATTTTTACTAGAGCATAGTGCTAGTAGCTTTTCTCCGGGCACTCCGGTTTCCTCCCACATCCCAAAAACATGCGTGCTCGGTTGATTGAAAACTCTGAATTGCCCGTAGGTGTGAATGTGAGTACGAATGGTTGTTTGTTTAAATGTGCCCTGCGATTGGCTGGCGACCGTTGCAGGGTGTGCCCCGCCTCTCGCCCGAAGATTGCTGGGATAGGCTCCAGCACTCCCGCGACCGTTGTGAGGATAAGCGGCTCAGAAAATGGATGGACGGATGGATTCCCATTGATAGTAAGCTGTCCGGGCCCCGTGGAAGCGAGGCACGCCCATACTATGACGCTCCCTCCACTATGCTTCACAGTTGGGATACAGTTTTGATGGTAGTGTGCTGTGCTATTTTTCCCCCACAAATAGCATTGTGTGTTCTTTCCCACTTTGGTTTAATCTGTCCACAAAATATTTTTACCAGTAGTGTTGTGGAACATGTAAAAAAAAAGCAATAATATTTTCATTTATCATGACAGCTTTTGGGAAAAGAATTCATCTTGAAAAAATGTATCATGACAGGCCCTAGGCACAGACAATTGGAACCTTTATTTTAACATATGACCACTCAAATTACTGGTAAAATCATGATAAAAATAAACATACTGGCTGAAAATGGATGTTTCAAAGTTGCATTCCAAAAAGCCGCATTGTGAAACTGTTGGCTGTTACCAGTCATGATGTAGTCGAGAGCTTCAGTGTTGGAGAGCTGTTTTAGATTTTAACTCCTGTTTGGGTTGTGTTTCACTTGTTATGCGAAAAAAAAAAGAAAAAAGATACTTGGATCAACCCAGTGAGAGTTGCTCGATCTGTATAATTTCACTTGCGTGGATAGCTGGACAGCCTAAACACCTCAGACACACTTTGAAATGCTTTCAGTGTGGACTGCCCTTATGAGAAGAGTACAAATGGGAGACGAACAGAAAAAGGAGAGAGAGGTATTGAAAAGTGGAGAGGACAGAGAAGAAAACACTTCTAAACCATGTAAAAACCAAATCCAAAAAACAGGCATGCAACTTTTATCCCTTTGAGACTGCGTTTGTGTGCAATTAACCTAAGATCCTCTTTTCAAGTGTTGCAAACGTTCATTGATACATTTGGCAAATTGGAGTATTTGCGTGCAAGGCTCTCTCACAGCATATGATATCAATTGGTCAGGGGTAATTATAGAAAATTGTAGAACATCTTATCACCCCTCTAAATATGCAGTGTTCGGTGATTTATGGTGCGGTGAAGTAAATGGGAAGGTCAGCAGCTCACATATCAAACAGAAATTGGAAGCGAGAGAGAAGAGATACCGTAGATCAGGGGTGTCAAACTCATGTTTGTCTCGGGCCGCATTGTAGTTATGATTTTCCTCGGAGGGCCGTTAGAACAGTGAAACCATATCAATCTGTGATCGCCAAATCATATTATTACCATTACACAACCAATTGAGGGATAAGTACTTTTGAAATCAGAAGACAAGGATAATAGTTTGTTCAAGTGTTGTTGAAGTTACTGTAGAAGAAGGGTTTGGTCACAGAAAAATGCAATATCTCCACATTATTCTTCATTATTATGACAATTTGGAATTTGGGTAAGGATTTTAGCAAAAATCACGGAGGTTGACGAGCATGATCTGCTTTTGCGGGCCACATAAAATGATGTGGCGGGCCGTATCTGGTCCCCGGGCTTTGAGTTTGACACTTATGCTGCAGCTTGAAGCGTCATTCCATCTCTTTAGAAGCTGTCCTTTTTCAAGCTCGCACCCTCCCCATCACTTTTGTTCATTCCTCCTACACTATAAGGCTGCTGTTTCTTTTTTTTTATAAAGTTAAAAACAATTGTGCTCATTTAACTAATCGTACTAATCAAATGCTTCTGACCATCGATCAAGTGCCAAATAATCACAGACATGAGAGATGTTATTGTTTTTGAGCTAGTCTCTTTGCCTTTCCATCGTGGAAAGGAAGACAACAAATTCCAGATGCTATTTAGTGAGGGTTTTAGCTGCAAGTTGTATTTGTTTGTTCATGCATGTGTGCGTGCGTGCGTGCGTGCGTGCATGTGTGTGTGTCACTGTAGTTGTCGGCAATATGTGCTAACTGTAGGATCAAGTAGAAATTGCTTCCACGTCCAGTGTGTGTAACTACGTGTATCAAAAAGCAACAGGACTGCTTTGTTGTTGATATTTCACTTTTTACTCAAAAGGATTTCAGCCTGAAAGTCTTGTTTTCTTTCAATTCAACCTTTCCTATCCACAAAATGCCCCGCCCACACAATCAGGACACATGTACTTCCATTTGACTGTTGACATGAGATAATCCACACGACTTTGGGGGGGAAATCCTTTCAAAATCTTTTTCCAACAAGAACAACAATTTGTCTTTAGCACTTAACCACTTTGAATTTTTCTGTTTGCAATTTGAAACTTTTTCTCCTCTCAGTCGTCACTTAACTTGGCATTTCGTGTTTTTTTTACTTTCCATATTGGACAATCGTCTGATTCCACAACAAAAACAGATTTATCTTGAATGCGCCCCTCCTTTCCATTTAGAAGCACGGGGGGAGCAGATTGACTTGAAGGGTCAACAGGCACATACTCACATACGCACACGCACAAACACACACTGCCTGGCCAGGCCTGCACAACTGAACTGACAAAAGCAGGCACAACTTCAAAAGGTGAGCGATCCCATAGCTCTCATAAATCAGTCTCCTGGCAATCCTTGATTTTCCAACCAATCAGACTTGAAGAATGCAGAGGGTAAACATCTCCAGCTGAAGGACAAGTGGTCTCAACCGCTTGTTTCTGTATCTTGTTATTCCTTTGCATTGAAAACCCTTTTCCATTGACTACGCGCCCTGAAAAAATATTACACTTACCTGACGTGTCTGAATGTATTCTTTTTTGGTAGATTTGTGGAGAAGATAGTTTTGAAAGCCAATTTTCATAAGCTTCAGTCCTTGCAAAACCTTCAGTCCCCTTCAACCAGTTCTCATTTTCTTGACCTCTGCATGGAACCGTTGATTCTTCACAACAGGTGGTTGGAAATGTGAACCCTTTTTTCTTTCAAATTACTGCTTAATGTTGAAGAATAAATAGTATCATTCATAAAATAAAATGACCTTAGAACTCAAACTGTATGCTATTTAAGATAATTCAACTTCAGTAATCACTTTTAATCACTGTTAAAACTATAAATCTGTTTGGCATGACGTGGCTAGCTGGCTGTAAAAAAAAAAAAAAAAAAAAGAATCGGTAGTGCTGTGCCTATAGCAACAAATTTAAAAAACATCAATTTAATATCATACTTTTACGACCACATTTATCCCCCATAGTAAAAGCCCAAACCTTTGATGCCCAACCAAGAGCTGACAGACATGAAAGTACAGTATCCTGGAGATTTAGGCAATTTTGCTAAATAGACAAGAGTTACACCATTTCCCAAATGAGCCCAACAGTCCTCCTGTGTCATCTTTGGATACGTTGGTTGGCTTGCACTGCAAAAACTAATAGGCTCATATTTCTCACATTGCGGGTAGCACAGCGTGTTACACCAACTGACGGAAAATATACTTCACTATGTTTTGAACAATCTTCACTTATTTTTCTTGCCGATAGTTCCGCTGTTACTTAATACGAATACAAACCCTAGTTACAATGAAATTGGGACGTTTTGTAAATTAAAACGGAATACGATGTTTTGCGAATCCTCTATTCCATCGAATACTCTACGACAAAGACATTGAATGTTCAAACTGATCGTTATTGTTTTGTTTTGCTTTGCAAATATTCTCTCATTTTGAATTTGATGCCTGCAACATGTTCCAAGAAAGCTGTGACAGGGGGAATAACAAAAGACTGGGAAAGTTGAGGAACACTGTCTGAAACATTCCAAGTTGACTGGAAACAGGTATAAAGGGAACAAAAGCCAGCATGGGGTGATGGTATGGGATTGTGGTAGTGTCCATGGCATGGGTAACATCTGGGAAGGCACCATTAATGCTGAAAGGTACATACGGATTTTGGAGTAACATATGCTGCCACCCAAGAAACATCTTTTCAAGGACGTCCCTGCTTATTTCAGCAAGACAATTCCAAGCCACTTTCTGCATGTGTTACAATAGCGTGGCTTCGTAATAAAAGACTGGCCTACCAGCAGTCCAGACCTGTCTCCCATTGAAAATGTGTGGTGCATGACAAAGCACAAAATACGACAACGGA
Organism: Phyllopteryx taeniolatus; assembly: GCF_024500385.1. Taxonomy (NCBI): domain Eukaryota; kingdom Metazoa; phylum Chordata; class Actinopteri; order Syngnathiformes; family Syngnathidae; genus Phyllopteryx; species Phyllopteryx taeniolatus. Next base: position 21,094,026 of record NC_084515.1, on the reverse strand, counting down.
GACCCCGGACTGTTGAGCACCTGAAGTTATACATCGGAAAAAATGGGAAAGAATATCACCTTCAAAGTCTCAACTGTCTGTTGTGGGTGTGTTTACAGCCGATTTCATTCACCGTCAATCACAGCGGCTCCTCTCTTTCCCTTTAAAAGTGGCGCATTGACAGTCTCGATGGAGACATCTCTGTGCAGAAGAGGACGATGTGTAACGCAGCAATCCGTGTGGAAGTGGAGCATTGACCCTGCTTTTGTCCAATGTGGCAACAGACAATGGGCCACATTCACTAATAAATGTGTACGAATGTTCTCACTCTGTTGCGCGTATACATAAAATCGCTGTCAGATTCATGACACGTGCATACAGGCCAGTTTTCTTCACACCACCATGTGTATGTTAGTGAATAGACTAGACTCGTTAGACTCGTGCCTGCGACGTGCAATCTGGCAACTAACCCTAACCCTGTTGTCGATTAGTTTGATCATTTAGCAATGAACGGCCATAACTTCTCTTTCAGGCTTGTTAATCAAGCTGGGGCTTATTCCTGTAATTCAGACTGAGCATGCAGACAAAATAACTGTGTGAAAGACACCACCCTGGGATTTATTGTGATGAAATGATTCTGCATTGAGTATTGAGTCAGATGAGAACAATGTCCAGGAATCATGAACAATCAGACTGATCCGCATATGGAAGTATAGAAGTCACTAGCTTGCCATGAAACCAACTGTGAAATGTTGCACACGTTTCAGGACCATTTTATTTTATTTTATGTGCCCCGCAATGCGTCAGCCCACTAGAGAAATGTTTTTCTTCTTTAATTCAGATTTTTTGGGCCCCCCTCAGTGTTGAGGCCTGTACATAAATGCCATGGCAGCACACTGTGTTGACTGTATTACAGGTCTCCTTTGAATGAAGCAATTACTGTGCGTAGTTGTGCACTCTGCATTCATCTGGCCACCCGCATTAAGCTTTGTTCTCGGCATGATAGTGCACAGTGGGGTTCCACAAATTGATTTAATGGGCTGCTCTCTGTTGTACAGCCACTTAAGATGAACAGAGATAATGGCATATGCAGTGAATTGCAGCACTTGAAGTAAACCAGAGAAAGATTCATGTGTCTTAGGCCACCACACCTCAATAAGTTCCAGAGAGGATCTAGAATTTGAAACAAGCATATCAACACCAAAGCAGCATTTTAATGAGCCTGTGAATGTTTATTCAAGGCTAGTTAAAGATTTGGTGAACAAACGGATTTGAGACATTTCTATTTTGTCCGCTATCCAACCTGCAAGAAAGACTCACGGGGAGGGACAGCAGGCAAGATTGGGAAGGAAATAGATCAACCTCTGATAAAGGGGACCAGTCGCTGTGGGTGCAAGATTTAGGGGGTTCAAAATGGTTACAAATAATAATAATAATAATATTGGCCCACCGAAATACACTTCTTGCATAAAGAAGACAAAGACAAAAAATGCATCACAGTAAAGACAAACAGCTTGATAAAAATCATGTGAATTGCACACTTTACATGTGTTGCCCTGCAAACTCTGCAGATACAAGTGCATTTATGATCCTTACTACTCATGACACCGTTCCACTTTTGTCTTTATACACTCCTAATAATGGTAAAGACATGCAATTATTTGGACATTTTCACAAATTCATACATATTTCAGTAATGCCACTATTCTACTACTCTATTTTGCTGTCTGCTGTTGTGTGAATGCCACATACTGGCACTTCATATCACAGATCCCTCAGGTGTATTGCAACAAGATAACGCATTCATGGTAAAGACAGCTTGAGTGACAATTGGGTTGTACTAGCAGTATAATCATTGTTTTTTGGAATCCAAAAATATATTTTAATATATGATATTTTTTCCTATCTACTTAATGATAATATTTTTCATTATAATATTACTATGAAGGCACTGCAATCCAACAGTTTGACGTGACATGAGTATTGTTGAAATCTCTTGTCTCTCTCTGCGCCTCAGAAATGCTTTTGAGCTTCGTGGATGACATCTTGTCAGGTGCCAGGTCTCCATGCGTGATGTTGGGTGACATCCCAAACCTCCTGTCATCCTCTGTCAGCATGATCGTTCGCTGTCTGGAGCCTGACACCACATATATGTAAGCTACTCTCATTTTTTTCCCTCTCGTATGGTCAAGTACTTGTCCACTCCATTGGTACACTTCAAGTTAGGAACACAGGAGTTCCAAGCAGCAGGAAAAAAAGGGTTTTCAAAGCATGTTTATTGTGTTAAAGAAAAAACTGTGAAATTCCATCAATCCACTTGCTACGGCTCATCCTGTTCAGGGTCAGGTGAGCCGGAGAAGGGTGGCGTACACCCTGGACTGGTTGCCATTTAATCATATGGCACACATAGAACGCATGTTTTTGGAATGTGTACCTGGCGAAAACCCACACATGTCCAGGAAAAAACATGCTCCACACACCACGAGCTGAGATTTTAACCTCCAATTATTGTCAGTCAGGCAGACTTGCTAACCGCGAGTCTCTCTGCTGCCCAATTTAAAATTCATTCATTCATTCATCTTCCATTGCCCTTCTCCTCACGTGGGTCGTCATCCCAGCTATCTTCGGGCGAGAGGCGGGGTACACCCCTAACTGGTCGCCAGCTAATCGCAGGGCACATAGAAACAAACAACCATTCGCACTCACATTCACACCTACGGACAATTTAGAGTCTTCAATACCCTGCATGTTTTTTGGATGTGGGAGGAAACCGGAGTAGCCGGAGAAAACCCGCCCAGGCACGGGGAGAACATGCAAACTCCACACAGGCGGGGCCGGGGATTTGAACCCGGATCCTCAGAACTGTGAGGCGGATGTGCTAACCAGTCGATCACCATGCCGCCCAATTTAAAATTCCATCCATCCATCCATTGTCTTCCGTTTATCCGAGGTCATGTCGCGGGCGCAGCAGCCTCAGCAGGGAAGCCCAGACTTCCCTCTCCCCAGCCACTTCCTCCAGATCTTCCGAGGGGATCCCAAGGCGTTCCCAGGCAAGCTGAGAGACATAGTCTCTCCAGCGTGTCCTGGGTCGTCCCCGGGGTCTCCTCCCGGTGGGACGTGCCCAGAACACCTCACCGGGGAGGCGTCCGGAAGGCATCCTAAACAGATGCCTGAGCCATCTCATCTGGCTCCTCTCAATGCGGAGGAGCAGCGGCTCTACTCTGAGCTCCTCCCGGATGACCGAGCTTCTCACCCTATCTCTAAGGGACACCCTGCAGAGGAAACTCATTTTGGCCGCTTGTAAACGGGATCTCGTTCTTTCGGTCACGAACCAACAGCTCGTGACCATAGATGAGGGTAGTAACGTAGATCGACCGGTAAATCGAGAGCTTCGCCTTTCGGCTTAGCTCCTTCTTTACCACAACGGTCCAATACAAAGTCCGCATCACTGCTGACGCTGCACCGATCCGCCTGTCGATCTCCCGTTCCAATCTTCCCTCACTCGTGAACAAGACCCCAAGATACTTGAACTCCTCCACTTGGGGCAGGATCTCATCCCCGACCCGGAGAGGGCACGCCACCCCTTTCCGACTGAGGACAATGGTCTCAGATTTGGAGGTGCTGATTTTCATCCAATTTAAAACAATTTTTTTTTTTAAAGTTGTAGGTTCACTTGGATCTGTTGGATTTGTTGATTGTTATTTTCGTCAAAGGTTCCAGCAAATCCAAAGTGAAGCATAGGAAGGGCAAGGCTAGGGATTTTACTTCAGTACCGAAAATGGAAAATACAATACTATTTTTTAGCGCTTCTGTCAGTCATGGGTCATTAGAATCATTACTACTTTTCTCTCCCTCATGTCTTTTTGCTTGTATTCAAGTTCGAAAGTTTGGAATGTGAATTTTCACCTCAAGTTTAATATTGACCAATTTAGAAATGTTGGCTCTGGTATTTATCCTCAGATTCTTAGGACTCAGGTCCATTTGATCTAAGTGTGGATTTATTAATTTATGGCAATAATAAGTGTAATAAATTTAAAAGTTGCAAAAATGAAGATGAGGTTAGACTCGTTGATATGTTTGTGAAGGTCAATTACAGCAATTTGGGTTCATTTTGGCAATTTTGAAAATATTTCAAAATGATCTTTTAATGTTCAATTCCCACAAATAGGCAGGACAATAATTCTGTACAAATAACAACGTGGCGTTATCAAAAGACAGACGTTAATGAGTCATGGAAAGATGATTAATTCCATGCTACATTTACACAGGGAGTTTACTGTCATGATACTGTATATGCATTTGTCAGTCTGCACGCACACAGCGGAGGCTCAGTACACACGCTCACACTTCGCCCGCATACAACTTGCCCGGAGTGAGCTAATGCACACATCTCAAAGAGCAAATGAGGCGGCGTCGGGAGAGACCGAGGGACGAGAAAAAGATCAAGAGGGAGAAAAACTAAATTGAAGAAAATGGGACGACAAGAAGTGTTTTGATGTACTGTATATACCGTGAGTGCTGCAAAGCTCCACATGCCCTTTTAATCTTAGCAACAGCAGGGCTCCTACACTTCTTTCTGTCTGGCAGTTCATTCATGTCACTGAGCCAAGGCTCTTTCTCTTCCCCCTTCGTATATTTTCTAGTCGGAGAGAGCCCATCCAAAAATTGCCAACTTGTCTAAATGTCCTGTCCTGTCTGCGTCTTTCTAACTGTTTTCTGGACCTGCATTCCAAGGACAACCCAGTGCCTATTTTTCTACTACAGTATGGTGCCCTATTCCTGAAGCGCTTCATGTGGATGCAATGAGCGTTTCAGCCACTGGATGGAGACCTAATTGAGAGAAATGTTGCCATTTGTGTGTTCAGTCTGTCCCTCGAAATGATTGGAGGCTCTCTTCAAGCAGTGGAGTCATCCAATAAAATGACCTCCACGGGAAATGCAAAAGATTCCAATGAGATTTAGTGCAGCATATATAGCCTATATAGGTTACCATATTGAGCGTTTGTCTGTCTAGGTTCCGACTGTGGGCAGTTGACAACACTGGGCGTCGCTCCAGTCCAAGTGAGGTCACCATTAAAACTCCATGTCCAACTGTGGATGATGTCAAGGCTCAAGGTGAGGGAAGAAACACAGGAGATAAGAATCAATTACTCCTTGGTTCGGGGCACAGTTGAGTCACCTCATCGAGTTGCATGTGGTTGTCAGGTTTCACAAATGATGTGTATGCAGAGAATAGAATGAAAATGTATTGAGTTACTTTTTGCCAACTGTATATTGATATGGGTTTGACAAGCGTGTTCAAGTGTTATTCGTCAGTCCGCGCTCTCCTGTTCCAAAGAAAACATAGGCATGTGGGAGGTTCTTCCCAATTCGTCATGTACTGTGGCTGATTTACAGGACAAACATTATCTTTGTTGATTAAAAATGATGTTAGTCCACACGGTTCAACAGTTAGCCTGCTGTTGATTTGCCGATTGAAATGAGCTATTTCCAAATGCGCCAGCCACTGAATTATGATACATTCAGGCCATGCTGTTGCCATTTTTATTCCCTGGAAATGCGGTGTTGTGAAATACAAATCCGAAATTGGACTGCATTTGTATTTTTCTTGAACAGGCTATTGGCATCCAAAGCATGTGGATATATCTCGATTGTGGCGATTGTGTCCAATGTGGATACCCAAGAGGTGGAAAAACAGTTTTCCCTGCAAATCTTCAAATGTCTCCAAAAGTTCTATTATTTGCCTGACGTTTGTCATTTTCATCATTGTGTTGCCTGCAACAGATTGTCTCTGATTGTGTGTGTCCATCCAGACATAGCTGATAAAATCTACAACCTGTTTAATGGCTACACCAGTGGGAAGGAGCAGCAGACAGCATATAACACTCTGATGGACCTGGGTGCCCCAGCGCTCCACCGAGTTCTGTATCACTACAACCAGCGCTATGAGAGCTTTGGAGAGTTTACCTGGAGGTGTGAGGATGAGCTTGGACCCAGGTAAAGTCAGCGGCTTACTATATGTTCTGCAGGCACTGATGTTTAGTTTGGCTTTTCACAGAGACACAACCTCTACGATTGCTCTTTCCGTTAGAGTACTTCCAAAAATATTGGAACACTGACGCCAAGTCCAAGGCCAATTTTTGCTAGCGAGTGAAATCATTTGGGTTTGACATCAAAAGACAAGAGATGAACATTTCTGCTTTTATTTCCGGGTATTATATCTGAAAGTGACACACACAAGAAAATAGCACTTTTTGTTTGAACCAGTTTCATGAGAGTATTGGTGGAATTCTTTCCCATTCTTGCTTGATTGTCCACCTTCAGTTGTGCAACAGTCCAGGGTCTCCATTGTTGTATTTTGCGCTTCATAATACACCACACATTTTCAATGGGAGACAGGTCTAGTACTTGCACTCTTTTACTACAAGGTCAGACTGTTGTAAGACATGCAGAATGTACTGTAGCTTGGCGTTGTCTTGCTGAAATAAGCAGGGACCTCCCTGTAAAGACGTTCATTGGATGGCAGCATATGTTGCTCCAAAACCTGTATGTACCTTTCGGCATTAATGGCGCCTTCTCAGATGTGCAAGATACCCATGCTATGGGCATAAACACACCCCCATACCGTCACAGATGCTGGCTTTTGAACTTTGCGCCGATAACAATCTAGATCGTCTTTTTCCTCTTTGGCCCAGAGGTTATGACGTTCATGATTTTCAAAAACAATTTGAAATGTGGACTTTTCCACTTTGCCTCAGTCCATCTCAGATGATCTTGGGCCCAGCAAGACCAGCGTCATTTTTGGGTGTTGTTGATATCTAGCTTACACTTTGCATGGTAGAGTTTTAACTTGCATTTGTAGATGTCCAACGAACTGTGTTAAGTGACAATGGTTTTCAGAAGTGTTCCTGAGCCTACGTGGCAATATCCTTTACACAATGATTCCTGTTTTTAATGCAGTGCCGCCTGAGGGATTATTAAGACTTGCTTCTCAGGTGCTGAGATTTCTCCAGACTCTCTGAGTCTTTTGATGATATTGTGGACCATCGATGGTGAAATCCCTAAATTACTTGGAATTGTATGTTGGGAAATGTTGTTCTTAAACTGTTGGACTATTTGCTCACGCAGTTGTTCACAAAGTGGTGAACCTCGCCCCATCCTCTCTTGTGAACAGCTGAGCCATTCGGGGATGCTCCTTTTATACCCAATCATCACACTCACCTGTTTCCAGTGAACCTGTTCCCCTGTGTAATGTTCCAAACAGGTGTCTCCTCAACTTTCCCAGTCTTTTTTTTGCCCCTGTCCTGGCTTTTTTGGAAAGTGCTGCAGGCATTGAATTCAAAATGAGAGATTATGTACAAAAGAACAATATTGTTCATCAGTTTGAGCATTATCTTGTCTTTGTATGTATTCAGTTGAATATAGATTGAAAATAATTAGCAAATGATTGTATTCTGTTTTTATTGAGGTTTTACACAACATCCCAACTTCATTGGAATTGGGGTTTGTATGTTAGAATAATACAAGACATCACTAAGAGCTGTAGGACAGGGGTGAGGTGTGCTGTGGGTGAGACAGAGGAATTTAAGGTGGAGGTGGGACTGCATCAGGGATCAGCTACGAGCCCATTCCTGTTTGAATAGTGATGGACGACAGATGAGGTAAGACCAAAAATCCACATTGACCATGATGTCATTTTGATCTTCAGTGAGAGCAGGAAGCAGGTGGCGGAGCATTAGGAGGAGACCAGACTTAAATGGCGTGGACAGGTTCAGAAGAGGCCAGGCCAGGCAAGAATGTCAGAGGAAGACCTAAGAGAAGGTTGATAGATGTACTGAGGGCAGTTGAAAGGGAAGGAGGCAGAAGATGGGTTTAGATGGAAAAGGATGAGTCACTCCACAGAAGATGGGTTCCGATGGAAAAACTGTGACTCACTCCTGCGACTGAAGGAAACAATGAGAACTGATGGGGCTTTTAAGTTTACTGACGGTCTGCTTCTTGACGGCATCAATAATCTCTAGCTGTGACACACTGCTGCCACCATCAGGCTTAGGGAGCCCAGACAGGGGCAGCACACTCCTAATTGTATGTGTGAAGAAAGTACCTTTTTTCATTTAGTAGGTGCGATGTGCTCTGTAGAGCGTATTTCACAGTAATTGATAGGCCTGCTTACCATTACCAAGTTTGTTACTCTTCCAGATGTAAGAACCAATAAGTACTGCTTATAATTATTCAATTGGATGAACAGTCAAACAAAAGGAAGGCAGGCAGGAGGAAAAAAGAAATGCCAGTCGCAGCACAGAGGAAGAACACATGCTGACTGAGGTAGTAACATTAAGGTTTTGAAATACTTACTGTTTGTATGATTTTAAAAGGTATAATATGACTGACATTGTATCAGGATAAACTAACAATTAAAGTTGTGCACTACCTTTGGAACCCATGATCCTTTTAATTTTCTTGTGTGGTATTCTCCCAGATTTATGAATGCAATTCCTCATTCATTCCTGCAGGGAATTCCTTCAAGTTTGGCTCAAAGTTTCACTTGGAATCAAATAAATCTATTTGATTTTAGTGGTCCAAGGTCAGTCTTACTGTGACTGAACAAAACTTACTTTGGCCATCTCTCTCAAATTCACTCACCAACCATGAAATAGTTTCAAATAAATCTTTAATAAGATGAAATGATAAGCATATATTAAAGTGAATGTCCCGTGTGTAAACTTCATTGAGAAATCATGACAGAGTGGAAAAGGCTTGTTCTCCCTAATGTTTCAGGAATTTCAACTTGTTTTGCACAAGTGTTCCCCTGGATACAAGTAGGAGATTGTTGTTACTAGGTCATTGACTCATTGTCACAGTGATGTTATGTTGAATATATCTGAACCACACACATTTAAGGCGCTTGAGTGCTGCGATATGCATCTACAATGTACTAATTCAATTTGTGTTTTTAATAATGAAACTAGGACCTGATTTGCATAGAATAAAAAGGGTATGAACCGGAGGCCCACATCGGATGACAACACTCCCCCCTTCCGTTATTTCAAATTGATCTCATCTAATATACCAAAAATATAAACTATTGGCAGTGCAGAAGTAGACAATTAAAAACAATTGCACTGTATGTAAAGATTAACACATAAATGATGCAAAGAGTTCTGGCAAGCAAAGTACAGATAGTCAGTGTCTCTCATACAGTAGAATGTCATGGGAGGACATTTTGTGTCATTGCTACGTACAGTAAATTCAGATTGTTTACATTTGTGTCATGCTTCTTTTCCTCATATTAGAGGCATGTCAATGACCTTGCTTCCAATCCTGTTGCTTATCTTCTTCTATTAAATACATATATTTAAATACATGTGAATAATAATACATTTTATTTGTGTAATTATAGATAATAAAGCACTTGAACAGTTGGAATTGTGAATTCAGAACTTTAGAGAAGGTCGAATTAAGTTCACCTGCAAAGGTTATTATTCATTTTAGGTTCACCCTGAAATTTCATACGAAAACTAAGTAAGTAAAGTAAGTAAAGAAAGATGCTGAGATAGGCTCCAGCACGCCCGCGACCCTAGTGGGCATAAGCGGCACGGAAGATGAATGAATGAATTTCTTTTCTTAACCGCTGTGACATCATTCAGGTCATTTCGTAAAGCTTCTGCAGGGAGGGCCCCAACTTTCTGTCCAAACCATAGTTGTGAGCCCAGCATGTAAAATTGTACATTAGTGTTTTATAAACAGAGCCATGTGTCCGATATAAAATATAAATGGCAGTTTGTGGTACACACTAGTTTGGCAGGTAAAACTGATTAGTCAAGGCTCCTTTAATTCTTCGTTTGTCTGTCTATGGATTCTCCCCACAGTAAACGAAAGGTTGTTTTTAATGGGCTCCATGATGGAAAGAGTTGTGTAATTGAGGGAGTTGCTTCTTGCCGTGTTCCATTAAAGAGCACCTAAATTAACAGCCCTTCCAATTCAGCTAAAGAGAGGGGTGATTAGCAATAACAAGGACAGCTCAGAGTAAGGAAACAAGTACAGAAGTGCATGCAAGGTGAGATAATCGCATGAAGTACGATTGTTTTTCAAAACAAAGTCTTGTATGCAAGATTAGGCTTTATTACTGTATGATTGTGGTTCATTTTAAGTAAAGAGACCCTATAAGAAAAGCTTAGGCAGAGCTGTGACACTAAGAAAGGTTGACAGCCTTACTGCTCCATTACTGGATGTCTGAATGGTCGGACAACTCTGCCGTCGGTCTATTTTTAGCGAGTACTCTGAAGAAGTAGCTCATCTGTAAGGACTTGCGCTTTGGAGCCAGACGGCTCGGTTTCAAGTCCCCCTGCAGACCAAAATGTTAAAATGGCAACTAGTTGTTGGAGGAAAGTTAGTTTGCTTGCTGGCTATTGCATGCCTGCATTTGTGTGATCTGGTTCTCTGGATGGTGTCAAACACAAACACATTTCCCCGTGAGGGATTATAATGAGTATACATTGGCAAGTAAAAAAAAACAAGAAGAACAACTTAGGCTCACCAGGATACGGTGGGGAAAGACGGACAAACTGGATGTAGTTTTGGGTTTGCATCTGTAACTAGCAAACAGGTCTGCGGATGACGCAGTCAACATGGGACTGGACTTCATCCTAGAACACCTTGACAGCGCGGGGACCTATGCGAGTATCCTGTTCGTGGACTTCAGCTCTGCGTTCAACACCATCATCCCCGAACTCCTCTGCTCCAAGCTTCTCCTGCTCAGCGTCTCACCTACCATCTGCCAGTGGATTTCCAGCTTCCTGACGGGCAGGACACAGCAGGTGAGGCTGGGGGAGGCCACCTCATCTACACGCACCACCAGCACCGGGGCGCCCCAAGTTTGTGTCCTCTCGCCGCTGCTCTTCTCTCTCTACACGAACGACTGCACCTCAACGCACCCGGCTGTCAAACACCTGAAGTTTGCAGACGACACAGCAGTCATCGGCCTCATCAAACATGGTGACGAGTCTGCGTATCGACAGGAAGCGGAGCAGCTGGAGAGATGATCGTGCACTTCAGGAGGCATCCTTCGCCACGGCTGCCCATCACGCTGTCCAACTGCCCTGTGTCAACCGTCAAGACCTTCAAGTTCCTGGGAATTACAGTCTCTCAGGACCTGAAGTGGGAGGTCAACATCAACTCCATCCTCAAAAAGGCCCAGCACAGGATATACTTCCTGCCGCTTCTGAGGAAACACGGCCTGCCACGGGAGCTGTTGAGGCAGTTCTACACAGCGGTCATCGAATCAATCCTGTGTTCATCCATCACATTCTGGTTTGGTGCTGCTCCAAAAAAGGACAAAGTCTGTCAATGGACGATCAAAACTGCTGAAAAGATTGTCGGTACCCCCCCTACCCACCCTTGAGGACTTGCACGCTGCCAGAACTAAGACAAGAGCATGCAAAATCCTCTTGGACCATCCTCATCCGGGTCACCCCCCCCTCCAGCTCCTTTTCTCAGGCAGGCGCTACCGAACATCCATCCATCCATTTTCTACCGCTTATCCGAGGTCGGATCGCGGGGGCAGTAGCTTTAGCAGGGACGCCCAGACTTCCCTCTCCCAAGCCACTTCAAGTATAACAAGACAAAATAACAAAACTTAAGGTGTGTATCTGAGTTCAGAAGAAAATTGATCAATGGTGGAGATTCATATGATAGCTCTGTTTATAGTAGTCATTTTTAGTAAGATCCAGTGTTTCATAATAGTGGGGTGGAAGTGCAGAAGGCTCACTTAAAGAAACATTTTCAGAAATGGGCAGCAAAATTTACTTGGTTGTTTAAGACCCAGTGAAGTCATTTCCAATTTTTTTTTTTTTTTCTAAATACATTAAAGACTGCAATTGGTTGGCGACCAGTCCAGGGTGTACGCCGCCTCTCGCCCGAAGATATCTGGGATAGGATCCTGCACGCCCGCGACCCGTGTGAGAAGCAGAACGGAAGATGAATGAATGAATGAATACATTAAAGATGTTTGAAGGTAATTGCTGAAAACGTGTAAAGACTGAGAACAATTTAGTATTGAATTACTGAGCTATGGCATTGAACTCCTTCACCTTCTCAGTTGTCTGGATCTTTGGAGCAGATAACGCAACAAGGCCTCAGGCATGTGTCAACCCTCCCCCACCATCTAAGTACCAAGCACCTTCATTCCATGCAGTGGCTATTCGGCACAATTTGCAATAATTTATAGAATAAGAAGTTGAGGGTCTTGGTGGGCATCAACAAATTCATTTCATATCAGTTCTGAAATTATCTTTCCCCCTGCTTGAAATGTCAAAATTTTTACAGATCAAACAAAATTATGTATGGTGGGAGGCGTGTGTGTTTGTGTTGGGGGGGGGGGGGGGCATTGATAGTCCACATAAGACTTGATGGATGGAAGTATACAATAGAATTAAAAGCACTGGAAACCCCACGCTTTCCATAACGGTCTGAAAATGTTTTGTTTGTAGCTTATTCCTACCTCACACATGTGGTATCTTGAGAAGAAAAGTATTTCATCCCCCCCCCCCAAAAAAAAGTGTATTTGAACACCACTACACAAGAAATAATGGAGCAGCTGGAACGCAGTATGAAATTTTGAATATGTGACTACTCATGCATAGAGGCACAAACAGCTCCCTCTTTCAAAACGGTTAAAAAAAGAATTTCCTAGCTTCAATGTCACAAACAATAAGGACTAACTAAAGTTGATTTTCATTACGTTGTCAAACCACTGATAATAAAAACCCCTGTGGGGCTTTGACTCTCGATCAACTCGTGCGAGCCAAGTATGCAATACAGGGAAATAAATGAATGATCGAATACGGCTTTATCTTTCCTCTGACAGCAGATATTTGGACATGCCATTTTTAGAAACATATCAACTCTCACTGACGAGACGGTTTGGCTTTCATTTAGGGACATTTTTGTTGCTTTTGATGCCTGATGTTTTAACTAAAACCATAAACTCACCAAAAGTCTGTCGATCCAAGTCTTGACATTTCTTCTCCTGAGGGCCAGACCTTGTCACCGCTATGAAAGTACCCTTTATTCAAGGCACACCGCTTGTCTGTTTATTCAGAAATTCAAGATACTTTGACAAAACTGAAAACTGTTTCTGTCTATGTCTTGGTTGGACCTCTTTTCCCCGCACATTTTCTTTTTTGTTTTTGATGACAGAGTCTAATCCGAGTAGTGCCTGCAAAGATTGCAATGCAGTTGAAATCGAACTAAACCCCCAATTTCCAAGTTTATAGCGCAATAACTAGAATATCTATGCGTTGGAGACATGATGGTTTGGGTTTGAACTATCATGTCATCAAACTGTAAATTATGCAAGTTATCACAGAATACGCGGGGAGTCCGCTTCCTGTTTTACGGCTTTGTGGGTGACGTTCGCAACGCAAGCGGGAGAGCAGTTGTGACATTAATTTTGGTCGACAGCGGAGGGGAAGATTGCCAAACGTGGCCCCTGAGATGGATGAAAATTGATTCATTAATCTGTTTAATTCTTATTACATGAACGCAGTATTAATCAGAATACTATATTTAGACTAGTGGGGGGAACATACATACGTATTCTTGCAAAAAAGAAAAGAAAAAAGTTTTAGTTTGAGTTTAGGTCCCTTTTAAACGCAGTAACCTACTTTCTATACAGCCGAAATTTCCTCAAATACTCAAAATAAGTACCTCTCACCTGAGAGCTGTCTCCGTTTTAACGGCCCAGGAAAAAAATGGGTAATAACTCTAATTACCTCAGATCATAGTTGCTATTGTTTACACATGGACAGTAAAACGTTGTGAGCTATGTCACTAAACAAAATGGGAGCACGTACATAAACATGCTCCCAGATTAATTAAAATGTGAGTTTTACCGGCCTTTGGGATGTCATAAATGTGTTCCCTACGCAGTGTGAAAGCTGTTTTTTTCCACCTCCTCAGTGTTGTATTTGTCATTTTTTTTGTACTATAGAGAGCTACATGACTTCCATCCATTTGGTACGCCATACTGGGTCTAAACAGATTCTCCCGAACATTGGACCCATTTTCTATTTATTAAGCTCAGAGCACTAACTGTGGCATCCGCTCCAGATTCGGTTGGTAGTGATGCCAACAGAACACTTTGTTAGAAATGCCAATATTTGTCCCTTTTTTAAGAGTCATACTATGACGCAGGTTACCTGCACACAAACACTCAGTCTTTTATATACTCTGAGGTAGAATACATCAGTTCCAGAACACTGAAGAACCTCTGATTTTTAGAATTAATTCCACTTATAGGAAACAATGGAAAATGAATTGCGTAATCTATAAGAGTGACACATATGGGGAAGTGGTGGTAGATTACTGCTTGGGACACAATTTACCTCAAATAAAGACGATGCAGGCGGCACGGTGGGCGCAGGTTAGCACGTCTGCCTCACAGTTCTGAGGACCCGGGTTCAATCCCCGGCCCCGCCTGTGTGGAGTTTGCACGCCCAGAGTCAGCTGGGATAGGCTCCAGCACGCCCGCGACCCAAGTGACGATAAGCCGTACGGAAAATGGATGGATTCATCTCCTGTTTTTAGCTTTCACACAAGAGTAAAAAGAAGTTCACCACTGTTCATGTTAAAAGGTTAACCCTATAATGGATAATCACCCTTAACTTTTCTGTGTTTGCATCCCAAAAGGAAAACGCAATACACAATGCTCACTGAAGTCTTTTATTTACTGATTTACTGAGGTTTCACAAAATATGCCGTAGTTCTGTGTGATGTCATTCATGAGAGCAGTTCGAACTTTATACTGTATATACAAGTGTATTGTTCATTTCATTTTCAAATTTCAAAACAAATTTGTTTTGGTCCCCCTAAGCCAGGCCTGTGGTCTTGATAGTGAGGGAGGGGGTCAACTTATGTAAGGTGTTTCGCAGTGCATCCATGTAGCCGTCTATCAGTACAATGTGCAGATAGATGTTTCCAAATAAACACACGAACACTTGAGACTAACAACTCGAGGACAGTTTTCTATTCCAATTCACAAGAATGTATGGTAAAAACTGACGCTGCTCTAAGAGCCCCCTACTCCTTCCTGAGGAACGAAAGCATAACAAACTACATTTCCTTTTTTTTTTTAAGGAAATAAAAACCCTGTTTTCCTTACACCACTTAAATCTGTAGAGAAAAAAAAATATTCAGAACATAAAGACATTTCAGAAAAATGATATGAATGACACAACAGCAGAATACTTCCAGTACCAACACAAGAATTCTTGTTTGCAGACGTGGTTTAAGAAGATTAACAACATAAAACAGACATTTGTGTCTGCATCTCACCACAAAACATAGCCGGGTTTGTTGAAGTGGCTGTCGACATATACTGTACTTTACATGCACAGACATGCGTGTCTATAAACAGTATGTTTATGTACTGTACATCAATGTTTTTTAAACATACATGCAAATAAAATATGCAGTGACATACTTCATAATCCAGCCGCATAGAGCATATTTTCCCTTTTATATTTTCATCTTTAAATAAGCAGAACAATACAGTGACGTCATTAAAATGTGCTTTTAACAAGAGATGAAATAGTTTTGAGACCTTAAACGCATCTTATCTTTGTAAATGTTTTCTTACACAGCAACCGATATGAGATGAAAACGTTATCCGAGGCTATGTGCAGTATATGATCGAGAACACTGCACAGTGTATTTTTTTTTTTTTTTTTTTCGTCTTTGTATCCACACAAATGTGTCAATATGGTAAAAGCTGAAAAAGTAAATTGGCCTATTACGCCTGAAAAAAATAAATGGAACACTTAAATCATAGATCCCAGATCTTGGTGAATGAAAACATTTATTGATTACAGAAGTGACAACAAAATAATGTGACAAGGATCAATGAAAATCTAAATTGTTAACCCAGTGACAAAATGTTTCAGAATCATACTCAAAAGTGAGACTGACTTGGAGTTACATTGTGATTATGTGTGCTGTTTATTAATTTTTTTTAAACAGTGTATTTAGTACCTGCTGAACAGGTTGGAAATGTGGGTTATACTAAATGGAAAATGGTTCAGATCCTACCTGGAAGAAAGGAGTTGTTTCGTAACCACTGGAAGTGTTCAATCTCATCGATTGGCAATGACCTGTAGGGTCCCTCAGGGGTCAGTTCTTGGACCCCTCCTGTTCAGCCTGTATATGCTACCCTTGGGCCAATTTCTTCAGAACCTTAATTTTGACTATCATAGCAGATGACACAGTTATATCGAGCAGTGTCTCCAGATGACTACAGTTCAATTGAGATGATGTGTCGCTGTCTACAACAGATAACTAACTGGGTGAGCCAAAACATTCTTCAATTAAACCGCAATAATCCATCCATCCATCCATTTTCTGAGCCGCTTCTCCTCACTAGGGTCGCGGGCGTGCTGGAGCCTATCCCAGCTGTCATCGGGCAGGAGGCGGGGTACACCCTGAACTGGTTGCCAGCCAATCGCAGGGCACATAGAAACAAACAACCATTCGCACTCACAGTCATGCCTACGGGCAATTTAGAGTCTCCAATTAATGCATGTTTTTGGGATGTGGGAGGAAACCGGAGTGCCCGGAGAAAACCCACGCAGGCACGGGGAGAACATGCAAACTCCACACAGGCGGGGACGGGGATTGAACCCCGCACCTCAGAACTGTGAGGCTGTCGCTCTAACCAGTCGACCACCGTGCCGCCTAAACCGCAATAAAACTGACATAATTGTTTTTGGCAGGAAAGAAAAGCGGATTGCTGTCAGTAAATACCTGGAGTCACTCTCTTTAAATACCAAAGGCCAAGTCTGAAATCTTGATGTACTTATAGATTCCAACCTGACCAACAGTCATATCAAATCAATTACTTACATTACAGTCTTCTACCATCTGAAGAACATATCCAGAGTGAAGGCTTGCATCTGCCAAGCATACCAGGAGAAGCTCCTCCATGCTTTTATCTCAAGTAGACTTGACTATTGTAATGGTCTTCTGACTGGACTCCCCCTTAAAGAGCATTAAACAGCTGCAGCTCATTTAGAATGCTGCAGTGCGGGTTCTGACCAGAACAAAGAGGTCAGCGCATATTACTCCAATTCTAAAGTCTACACACTAGCTCCCAGTCAGCTTTAGAACAGATTTTAAAGTTCTGCTACTGGTCTATAAATCACTAAATTGTTTCGGTCCTGTATACATGAAAGAAATTCTAATGCAGTATAAACCCAGTAGTGCTCTGAGATCTGCAGACTCAGGTCAAATAGTGGAGCACAGAGTCCAACGCAAATATGGCGAAGCAGCATTTGGCTGTTATGCACACAAATGGAATAAGTTGCCAACAGAAGTAACACCAGCCTCTAGTGTGAATGTTTTTAAGTCCAGGTTAAAAACTGTTCTTTTTTTTTTTTAATGCCCATTCAAACCCCTCTGCCCCACCTGAGTTGGATGCATGGGGCCACCGCCCCCTCGGCCCCAACTTTGCACGCCACAGACCACCAGGAGCAACTGGCATTCAGTATTATCTTGCTCATGGTTACTCATTATCACAGGACTGTCGGAATAATGTATAACAGTGTTTTATATTGATGACTACTCTGAATAATTTGCTAGCACTGCATCTTAATTTCAGTTTAGAAATGTTATAACTACTGTATGTTGACGGTTGCTCCCTCTTCTGAATGAATGTGAACAACAAGTGATGAACAGCACATTGAAAGGTGGTGAAAACAAATTTTACAGTTATCATCTGTGTTGTTGGTTCCCACAGGAAAGCTGGCCTTATCCTCTCGCAGTTAAATGAACTGTCCCCATGGTGTAAAGGCCTTCTTCAGGAGCCCAAGATTGGGCTTCGCAGGATGTCACTCAAGTTCCTTTCCTGCCGCTACACTGACACCAAGGCCTTTGGGATGAACTGGGCAGATATGGGCCAGGACGTACACAAGGCATGTGATGAGCAGATGCTAACTGTCATGTATAATGACTACGGTGAGCCCAAGGAGATCTAAATGTATATAACCTAACCTAGACTATTAGGGTTTGCCAGATCGAACAAAAAGTGGTATTACATTTAAGTGTGTGCATTTAAAAAATGACAGCAAGCTTATTTTTTTTAGTATGTTTGCAACTCTTCAGTGGCTCTTCATCAGAAACAAATCCAAAGTCAAAGTGTAGGGTCCAAGCAGGTGAATATCTCTGTTCTTATGTCATGTCACCGACTGGAGCCTTGTAACTATTGGTCATCACTGTCTTTTTTTAAAGAACGTTGTAGATGTGCTGCCGCACTTCTTTAATTAATGTCATCAGCTTAATGAGTTTCAAGATATATTCTGTATATTATAGCGCATTACTATACAACAAAATCACTCCCCATTTCATTTGAATCCTGCATGTACTGTATCTCTACATTGACATTAACTTTGCATTTTGACACTAAACCTCGTTGCGCACAGGATATCGAAGAAATCATTAGTTAGCACCAGAAATCCCATCTGTATTTGAGTAGATGGGTTGCTTTTGAAGGAAACGTGAGTTGGCGTGTGTGCGTAAATGCAGGCATACAGACGGTATGGAATGCTAAGAAAAAAAAATGATCTGCTTGCTGTGTTATGCGCTTCAACAATGTACAGTACATTGCACTCAATGTCGAATTTTAGATCCAAGCTGCTGAATGTAGAATTTATGGTTGGTCATTTTGAATGAAGTTGTAAAAGAGATTCACTCACTGGGATATGTCTACTATTATACTTCAAATCATTATATGAAAATATCTTTTTTGTTTATGTTTCTGTGATTAAAATTCCCACTCATGACGGTAAATGTTGTAATTCACTAACTAGTTTTAATGAACTTTATCTGTTATTGAACTTTGATTGTTCTCGTGTGACCTTTGAATAATTGTGTTTCGAGTAGACTGTCCGAGTGTTTTATTCGTGTTCGTATTTTTGGGTGGACTGCAGAGCCGCTCTGCAGTGTGAAGGTCAGATCTGTTGTTCATTGCTAAGACGTTTCTTTCTTAATACTAACATGAAAGCTCGATTTTTGTGGAGGCAGCCGTGTTTTACACATACAGCAATGTACAGTGTTTCCTTCTGTATATTCAACTACAAAAATAGTGTGCGCTTCACAAGATGGCTGCTAACATGTATTGTCTTTTGCCGTGTCGCTCAATCTTTGCAGTTCTAATGTGAAAAGACCGGTTTCGTTTGTTGTATCTGAACATGATCAAGTACTGATTGAAATGCTCAATAATTGGTTGATTAAAGGACTATACAACATTGTGTTGCTCAAAAAGGAATATGACATGGGATTGAGAGATAGAAAAGATGGAGAAATTTGACCAATTACAACGTGCATGATCCTGTCTTTAAACGTGGCTGTCATCACGTCAACATTTTCACTTTATGACTTCAAGAATAAAGACATGAAATGTGCCCGTAGGAATTTGATTTCTTTCCATTTTAGAATTATTTTTTTGTGTAACCACCCATTTCAGAGATGAATTACAACTCATGAAGCATGCGTCCTAAGATTACATTTCTACATTGACTCTTAGTAGTACTTTGCAAATGTATTGCAAATTTAGAGCTTCATTAATGTGGAACTCTTTTGCTATTTATTTTTAAACGGAGATCTGTGGGACTTTTAGTGCCAGAATAGATTTGCTGTACAACAGGAGAGTCTAATATATCTTCCTCCTGTTGCAGTTGGCGTTGAAATTTATCGGATTGACCAGACATCCATCCATCCATCCATTTTCCATAGCGCTTCTCCTCACTTGGGTCGTGGGCGTGCTGGAGCCAATCTCAGCTGACACTGGGCGAGAGGCGTGGTACACCCTGAACTGGTCGCCAGGGCGCATAGAAACAGACCACCATTCGCACTCACACGTACGGGCAATTTAGACATTTCAATGAACCTACCGCGCATGTTTTGGGGATGTGGGAGGAAACCGGGGTGCCCGGAGAAAAGCCACGCAGGCAGGGGGAGAACATGCAAACTCCACACAGACGAGGCCGGATTTGAACCCGGGTCCTCAGAACTGTGAGGCAGATGTGCTAACCCGTCGACCACCGTGCCGCCCTAGAGACAATGTCTCAAAAGCGATATGCAAGTTTGTGTTTTTATAAGAGAAAAGTCAAACCACTGAAAAAGATGTCGTTTCTATTTATTCAACACAGATTATAAAGTACTGTCAAATAATGAACACAGTTACACTTCCTCTAGTTTGAATACAATATTTGGAGACGTTATTTCCTTTTTCCTTAAAGCTTTCTTGCCTTTGTATAACGGTGCGCGGGTGTTTTGCTCCAATTGATATGTAGGTTTCATTTTTCAGCTTCAACTGTCACGAAGGAAATCCGCAATATTTCAGAGCAGTTATTTTTACACGGTTGTGTTTACACTGTAGTCAGCGTTTGTTTGAGGCTGGACTTTACAGTCACGTCTGCACAATAACAGAAGCATTAGTTCCATGGAAATGTAAAATATGTATTATATTACTACGATTATATACGCCCATTGTTTCTTTTAAATGTGAACATGTCAGCTCGTAGATATGTAGTTGAGACATGTACTGTTTTAGTCAATGCACATTAGTCTTAACAGAGCCATTGAGATGTCTAAATGTAATGGAAATATGTCCTGGGTTGAGCTAAAACCATTGTGATCATTTCTGATAATTAGATGACACATAATAGCAGCAGCAAACCTCATACATATATCATGCGGATAACTTCACCACCAATTCCTCGTACCCATTAAACTCATTACACATTGAAATGCTCTATTTGATTCATATATTTTTTTATTTCCCAATGCGCTATTTGGCAATGGCAGTTTGAATTACCACTATAACCTTGTTCAAAACAATGTATTTGCCTTCCAAACCTTTGTCCGCATGATAAGGTAATATGTTTATCTATTGTGTATAGTATCTACAGTTGAACTTATGTTACACCACTTTCTTTCACTCCTCTATCTTAAGGGATTCCTCCTCCCCCCTGCGGGGCCTCGGCTTTGCTCTTATTCTCCTTGGCATCCGGATCGCGGCAAGAGCACTCATCCTGATTGCAGTCTGCCCCAAACTGAATGACCTGTCAGAAAACAAGCATCATTGTCACAACTCAGCTTCCGAAAATAACCACGTCCAATAGTTTACATTTTGGGGAATTAAAGAATGCATCCGATGTACAACTGTACTAAGACCTAAGAGCTCTAAAAGACACAATATGCACACATTATTGTTATTTAGACACACACGGGCACCTTTGCGGCCAGTTTTCCAACTGCGGACCCAACCCTCCTACTGGCAAATGCTAAGGTTGCTGTGGCCTCTGGGGGGCGCCACAAAATTGTTCAAAAAGAGCGCAACTTCAGTACAGTTTACTTATTTTAAAAACAGATAACTTAGATTCACAATGTAATGCAATGCACAATTAATATTAATACAAGTGATAATACAAAATAATACCATACCAAATAAGATAAAGAAAATAAAATCAGTTGCACTGCATAGTACTGTGTACTGTTAAGTTGATAACTTGCTTCTGAGTTATCAACTTGGTATGCTAATTAGTAAAAAAAAAAAAAAAAACTGTTTTGTATTGGAGGGGTCTTTTTTAGTCCTGTAAAAAGAATTGTGAGATTTGATTCTAGATACATATACCGGTACATGTTTGAAGATAATTGCTCAGTACGTGGAAAGAATGAGAACTATGCCGTACTCCTTTGTGAATATGTAGCGTTAAGCTGTTTTTCACCGTTTCAGTTTTCCTGATTTTTTGGGGGTGTGGCTACAACAGTGTCCAATGACGCACTTGAGCGTCCAGCATGAGTAGCCCCTAGCCCACTATATAATAGTGCCTTTGCTCATTGTGCCATGCATTTACCTAGCTACAGTAGCTATGCCTACATCCCGAAAATGCATCTTCCCCTTCGAATAGTCTGCTGGCATGGCTGCTTCCGAGTGCCTCGTTGTCGGCTGTGAGCGTGCGCACACCACAGTGAGAAAGGTGGAAGCTCGAGAAGGGAAAAGGAGGAGAAATAAAAAAAAAACGTCTGACTTGACAGTCAGCGTGTCAATGTCATCTCAAACCCAGCGGTACGTCAGTGTAATGAAACAATAGAATTCTTAGCGCTGGTTTGGCCGCTTCAAAGTGCCTCGTTGTTGCAGCATGTAAAAGCCCCGCGAAGACTCGATGACATAAACAGTACGGTGGACCCCCGCCACTCGGATTTCCTCTCATATTTCAAAACATGCAAGTTTAGCTGAAATGAAGACTCTAAATTGCCCATAGGCAATGACAGTGTGAATCTTTGTTTTTCTATATATGCCTTGCGATTGACTGTCGACCAGCCCAGGGGGCACTTCGCTACTTGCCTAAAGTCTGCTAGGATAGGCTCCGGCTCATCCACAACCTGAACTGGAACAAGCCCTACAGTATAGACTGTAAATGTATGGCTGGACAACACACTTATATATGGATGACAAGCATAATTCACATTTCAAAAAACTGTTAAGTATTTTAAGTGTAGCAAATCTTCATAAATGGTCAAATCATATATGTGAAAGACACAAATGTCAAAATGTGCTTAGCAGCTATTGCCAAAAAGTAGCACTTAGGAACATGAGTGGGACTTTGGATTTTTGTATTTCCTTTCAGGTTTAAAAAGAAGTGAGGAGGCAAATAAAGCACTTGGTGTCAAATGCTTGAACCTGGCCTTTGAACAGCAAGAAACCTTTGGGTCTTCAGGGAGCAGGAGGGAGGAACACATCGCCGTGGGTGGAGGTGAACCGATTAACACATGTTAAGAGTCAACAACAAGAGCTGCCAGCTCTGCGTAGGAAGCAAGCCACCACCACAGGTTGTAAAACAAACTCCGGTGCCCCACGAAGAAGTCTGAAGTAAGATGTAAACATTTGCTCTTGGAGAGAGGGAGCCAGTGGAAGACTGTGAGAGGAGAAGAGGGAGAACGGAGAGTGGAAGGTAATGAAAGAAATGACAGCAAGTGAGGCAAGAAGAGGAGTGGGAGGTACGCTTGTACGCCTTCACTGCCGATTGCTACCGGTTTTTGGATTCACACTAGTTTGATGGCAGAGTAATAGCTTCATTGAGGCAACTCAAGCAGTCTCGTTTAAAATGAACGAATGTAAAGACAGGCTTTTTCCATTTGTTGTCTTTTGCTTTTACTGCTTTGGGACTTTTTTTTTTTTCCCCTCATGGCACAATTGATGGTGTGGTAGCTCAGCAGCGCATTTGCAGCCGTAAACATAGCAGCTGGCTTCGAAGGTAATCCTTGCTGCAGCGTGTAATGAGTAACATTTATAGGCAGGAACAATCAGTGGTCCTGTTCTAATGATTGCTATTTACTAGGGCTGTTCACGAATGGGTAGTGACTCGAATTGGAATTTGAGTGGGCGTGGAAAAGCGATCATTTTTTAACATGAGTCAGAATAAATCTTAGAATATCATATTACAAGTACTTTATTCTGACAAGAGCTGCAGTTGCTGCAACGCCACATTTACTTCAAAACATACAAAGTATTTCACCGTGTTAAGCCTTTGTTTATGGCCGATGCCATTTTGACTGATCGCGCACATGCGGAGTTGTACAGTAGCCTGCTTCATTCTTGCAGTTGATGATGGATCGCGGATGCAAATAGCCCCAGCCCGCCACAAGGAGTTGTTCGATAGCCGTCCCCGAGGAGCTGCACGGATGTTCATGGCAAACAGCGACCGCGGCAGAATGGATGGGAGAAAGTTGCCAACCATCATTGTGGTCGGAACCATCATGATAGTCGGGATGGTTTAGTTCCCTCCCTGAGCATGACTCCAACTTGCTGAGCCAAATTTGGTCGGTGGCCAAATAAACCACCGACCTTTCAACACTTCAATGCTCCCTGCCTGCGGCCTTTTCTCCTCACCTTTTTCCACAGTCAGTTATAGTTAGTTAGTTATAGACACCCAATCCTTCTCCATTGAGAATGCAATTCCCGTGAGCCATAATGTAGGACCAACAAGGTAACGGGGCGCCCGAATAGGTGGGATGAATACGCAGCTACACAAGTACTTTGGTTGTTTCTTATGTCATGTCTCATAAATCACAGATGTAAATTTTAGACGTGCAGGTTTGATCATTAGTTTCCCAGATGAAATAAAATGGTATTTTTAAAGAGGTTGTTCCACATTATTAAACAAGTTTCAGTTTGTATGCACAATGGGAAAAAAGATCAATCAATCTCTTTGCTGATGAAAAGGGTGAATAGTCAATTGACTTGCAAAAGGAACGAAAACAGTGGACTGTTCAAGACACCCATCATACTGTTAAAATGTGTGCGATTCAAAGAGAAAAGGGGTTGTTCACATAAAAGCATGTTAAGAAAGGTTTATGTGAGTAAATAGCAGCTGATACAAAGCCACTGGTCAGCAGCAAGCAGGTATTTGAAACTGCTGGTGTCTTTGGAGTCCCAATAACATCTTGCATCAGGATCCCAAAGCCTTGCAGTCATGCTTTAAGCTGTATTTCGGTCAATCCCAACCCTCCTCATTTGCAGTGGGCTCAGGAATACTGAAGACTCATTTTGAAATCGACGTATTCACTGATTAATGTTGTTTTTCTTTGGATGGTCCAGATGGATGGTGTTGTGGATGGTTGGTGGAGGGCCATCATGTCCCAACAAGGCTGTGATGTCAGGTAGGAGGTAGCGAAGAGATGTTTTGGGCTGGAAGAATGGAGAGTGGACATATGCCCTTTTATGGTGCCTGAAGGTGTTAAAAGGACCTCTGTAAAATACGTGGAGCTTCTATCTGACCATTTCCTGTCATGTTATGAAAAGAAGAACCGTGCATCCGCTATAACGTCTTTCTGATCCAAGACAGCACCATCCCAGGCTGCAAAAACTACATTAAAGCTTTAGCTGCTATGGATATAAAGGGCGCAAAACCTACGGTGTGGCCACCGTGATTCCCTGACCTCAACCCTATTGAAATCCTGCGGAGCATCCTTAAAAGGAAGAGGATGGTAATGTACCAGCAAAAATGATTTTGCCATTGTGGTGATTTTGTTCAACGAAATCGTGACTACAACAGAAAGTAATGTAATTGTTGATGATCCAAAAATATTTACTTTAAATTGCCTTGACAATTTAGGAAAATGACCAAAAACAGCGCATGCTTAACAATTTGGAACACAGTGTAGTGAGACCAGGTAACCAAGTGTGTGCAAATCTACACTGTAGTTCACCAGAGGTAAGCTTTTAAGAAAGCCCCCAAAAATGTACGCTATATGTGCCGCAGTAGATAAAGGAATGAATTCCTACATACCATGTAATACACAGTTGAATCTTGTAATGAGATTGGACACGCTATCATCAGACAATGAATACAGATGTGGTGGATACACAAAAGAAAGACATTAAACATTCCTCAACTGGGCACAGTTAACCCTGGTTTATTGCTCCAGACCAGATGCGCTAGATGGAAATATATGCGATAGAGACCATATAAAACAAATGGATTTACATACTGCAGCTTTACCCCTCAATATGCTTTTAAAAAATTGAAACGCATCAAAATGCATTCAAACGTATGAAAACACACTTTACTTACGTATAATGTAATGAGGGAACCAGAAGAAGCAGACGCTCTAGGGGCAAAAGTGTGCTTGCTTCAAGCTGTTTACAGTAAAACTGACACATAAAACAATGGAGCATTTCAGAGCATCGTGCTGTGTACCAAAACATATTATTTAGTCTAATGAAAGTCTGCGAAATGCCATACACGGGCTAAGGGAAATTTGCTTACGTTAGGGTGATTATAAACCTTTCAACTACTACTTTTACAGACCCTGAGTAGAGTACAAACAGTGCATACAACAGCACTCACGAGCTCCATTCTCTCTGCTCTGTGGGAACAAGACTATTACCACAGCTTAGTTTTTGTGTCCTCTTTTTCCTGCTCCTAATTACACTCCAATAATGCTCAGTGCTGCATGTTGCGGCACAAAATGTCAGGGCCGTCCTGTGGCATAAACAGTTCATGCAGTTGTTTCGGGCCACAACCGCTAGGGGGGGAGCATATTCATTTCTGCGTTGCTAACGCCACACCGCAGACATACCGTAAACAATCCATAAGCTGCTGTAGTATGTTATTTATTTAGCCGCAAGCCAAGTTAAAAAGTCATTCAAATGTGTGGCTCCACTAGGCTGTCCAGATGTTATGATACGACAGAAGAACGAAAGGGGCATTATTTTGCGGGTTTACATGATGCTCAAAGCAAATGATCCTTTGTTTTCCAGCGGGTATGCGGGTGCTCTGAGGGGTGCTCCACCTAGCAGGCTATGTGAAAACTCAGAGGAGGTTGACCTTGAGATAAGTCTGAACTACAGTATCTGACTTTAAAGACAAATTCTGACTCTGTCACCATGGTAAAAGACTAACCTGCTTGTTTGCAGGTTTTGGATGCTAAATCCTGAATTTCTACCGGCCGCGACAGTGTTGCGAGGAGGGGGAAGGTGAGGGTGGGGGGAGGATGCGGGGATTCCTTGGCGCACGCGTTGCAAGTTGCAGCCTTTGGCGGCCACAGCCATGTGTTCCTTCCCCGCTCCTCTTCCTCGCCCACGACGCGAGTGGCTGAAAGTCTGTCGCCATTGCGTGGCACCTTCGCCATGCACTCTAACCGCCGTCAGGCTGGCACGGGGCCGCGGAGTGGCGGATCCCGTGCGACCGGTTCACCGCCGCCTCGCAAGGCAGCGCGCGTGGGGCCAGACGGCAGAGACATGTTAGCCCAGATAACACCAAACACAATGCACATCAGGGAATATGGATTTTTGCGAGTTATGGGCATACTTTAAGGGCTAACTGCACGCTACACTGTTCGAACTGGGTCCATTATGAATGAGGAAGTGACAATACTGCCGGATGGCCACTGCATGGAATAAGGGTGCCTAGTCTTTATATCGTGGGGGACAAAAAGTATACGGCCAAACCTCTTGACGTCACGAGGATAGTTTTTAGCCCCGCCCACAAAATCAGGAAACTTTAGAGGGTGAAAAAGAGTTTTAAGCCATATCTCAACAATTCAGTACTATATTGTTCTCAGTCTTTGCAGATGTTTTCAGCGCTTATCTTCAAACATATTCCTGTATCTAGAAACAAAAGAAGGATTTCCATTTTGGGGCACTTTAAATGATGAGCCAGCATCCTCAGACTAATTTCTGATCGGACAGTATTTCTTGTCATCAAACTCAGCCATACTGTACCTTCATTCTCCGGCCAATGTCTAATCTCACAGGACTTGCGTTGACACTGGTGCAAATCTTGTGCATTGCACATTTTTTTGTGTGTTGATGCAGAACATAAGCAACGATGTGCCCGCGAGTGGCAAAAGTGAGCTCGTCACTCTCGCAGTTTTGAACACCTGCTAACTGTTATAGTGTGAGAAAAATAATTCCACAGGATTGCAAGTGATTGATGTGAAATCATTTATCTGGACTCATATTTTATGTTTTATTAAATTATGAGCATTACGTTGCAGCCACATACTGGGACCAGTCCAATTCAGCGGCTTTCAAAGTACAGTTCTGTTATTTAATCTGGCCCGCCAAGCATTGACATTATCAACAGTCACAAATATTCGTTAAATTAATTTATCTGATTTAAAAATAAAAGGATAATTGAATTTATTTTTCACGTGACCCTGGTGAGGAGAAGCGGTGTGGAAAATGGAGGTATGTATGGTTAATTGGTTCATTGTAATTCAAATAGAACAATATTAAACAACTATTTTTTATTTTATTATGAGAATCAATTATTTTTGATACACATTAGCTATTTCTTTTTACCTCATCTACAAATGTCATCTGGCCGATCTGTCCATTTAAAAAAATCCAATGTGGTTCTTAAGCACAAAAGGTTTGCGCACCTCAATTAGATGTGGTTTTGTCTTTCGAATGCGATGGCAATGGGACAAATATTTCGATATTAGGGGCCACGTAGAAAATCTCTTTTAAATCCTGCACAATGTGTTACTGAAGTGAAGGCCCACAGCTGTAAATTTGGAATTGCCGTGTAAAAGCCATAAAAAAAAACAATCTCTGTGAAACAGCGGGGCTGCAAAAGATGAGCCATGATATAGTGACGGTTCAGTTTTCTTTTCAGCTGTAAAACAATATTTCATTTTTTTTCCCCTATCCTGCGATTGCCTGGCGACCAACCCTGGGTGCATAGAAAATGAATGGAATGGTTGTTTCAAAGGATCCTAAATTTGAGCAGACTTGAGTCGAGGAGGTTTGCCATACTTGAGAATGGGATGTGGCACGAACACTCGTTCAACAAACCAAGCATGGCACAAATTTCCTGGTGTGAGCGTTCCTCCTTTTACAAAGTTGATAAATAGGTTGTGTCATTTTTGTGTAATCGTATTATCTAACAAACAAACCAAACAACAATACTTATTGTGATCAAAATAATACTGATGGCCTATGAGGTAGATAAAAGTCATATTTTTTAAATTGGGTGTATTTTCACACATATTTGCACACACAAAAAAAAACCAAGCTATTGTTGTATCATGGTTGAGTCAATGCTATTCTAATGCATTGAGCTATAACGTGATATTTCTGCAGCAGCATGTAGCAGAGGTGAGAAAGTGTAAGGTGGCGAAAAACCTGCTTATTTACTGTTTTAGCTTCAAACGTGTAGGGCACAGGTCCACTCTCTTCTAAGTAGAGAGAGTAAATAGGTGCAGTCTTTAACAGCAGAGAGGGGAAAGTAGTCGAGATCTCTTTATTTGCTTTCTGAAAGTCTCCTGCCCACCAGCACAGCAGTAATGCCAGAGACAAATTTCTATAAACAACTATAACTATAAACAGGAAAAATCTGGCTTTCAATCCAGCTGCAACCTCTAAGCGCCATCTCGGTTACAAGATTCATGCCACCATTCACCACTGTTCATTTTACAAGTACATCCTTGGAAAATAGTGTATATTTGTATTATTAATACCAAATCCAGAGAAGGCATGAATTCAATTTGGAATTGATATGGCAGATGGGATGGACAGCACAGGAAAAGTGTTTTACCTTTCTTGACGATAGTGTAGAAGGGCAGCAATCTCCTCCGTCATACTGGCAATAGGCTCGATTGTTGACGGTGTCACACCAGCCATCCCCACCGAAAGGCTATTCACAAGTTAGGAAAAAGAGTACCATTTGTTAGGATTGTTGAATTCATTTCATGAACGTACATTTTGATCCCACACACTGTTTTTTAGGGCGATAAAATGTAATGCTTCCAAGCTTTTCATTGGTAAGCAAGCACACCAATTAGGAAAAGCAACTGAAGCGGCATCTCCAACCATGGTTTGTGCTTCACGGACAGCAATGTCCACACCGATCACGCATCTCCACTAGCTCCAATCTTCCAATAATGTCCAGTATGCTGGTATGCTCTCATAGTGACGCACACACGCAGAGCTATTCACATGACGTAAAAGAAAATGTGAATCAGCAAACTCAGCCCTCTGAAAACACGCTGGTCTGATTCCGACGTACACAAGCTCTTTATTTAGGCTGCTTGACAGTGGAAAGAGATTAGAATGGCCGCTTAACTAGTCTTTGGCCACATAGCCTTAACCCCCGTCATATGCCATGTGTGTTTTTGTATTTTTATATATTTGCATTTTGTGGCTTCACAGGATAGCTTGGGTCATTTTAGAACCAGTAAGTGTCTATACCAAATTTCACACTACAAATCTATTGGAATCTCTTGGAATGAGTTCATGGCCTTCGTCATTAACCCAGAAGAGAGATTATTACTATTACAGCGTAACATCTCCCATTAAGAAGACATAAAGACAAAGTCATGAACTATTCAATACATAAATATTCGTTATTTTCAACTCAATCGCGTTTCAGTATCTTCACTGATTGAAACATTCTCAAACTGTTGTAAGTCATAATATTTGACCATTGCAACCATTAAAGACTTGACTCGCTGCTATATCGTAAGATAGCACAATGATCAACATACGGTATTCATTTGTCCTCCAAATCACTATCAATCTCATCTTGGAAGATCTGGAAGACCAGATCAAGGGTCCGCCTTCAACATCCCAACTGGAAATGATGTTGTAAGGTGCAGCTCTTCAAGGCACCCTTTGACCTTTGGAAGACCTTTGTTCCTTTGTGCACCATACTGTATGTCCTGCGCTGTCCTATACTGTTTGACTATTTGACTCTTTCGAGATTGACACGTAAACATTCAATTTTTTTCCTTACGGTCCCATAAAAAAAAATGCAAGGCCTGTTCAATTTCACAGTTTCAAGGTTCCCTAAAACCAATTTTTTTTGTTTTTTTTAATTTGACCCACACTTATAG
Source organism: Phyllopteryx taeniolatus (assembly GCF_024500385.1). Lineage (NCBI taxonomy): Eukaryota > Metazoa > Chordata > Actinopteri > Syngnathiformes > Syngnathidae > Phyllopteryx > Phyllopteryx taeniolatus. The sequence continues at coordinate 21,063,651 of NC_084515.1, read as the reverse complement.
ATCTAAAATGCAACTCAACCGATAAGGGTCACATTTCAACCGAAACAGCCTCAGTGTACAAAAATGTGTAGCACCTGTGCAAAATTATATTTAAAACCATTTTCGTGTATTTGTGGTCTTTTTAGGGAAGTCATCAAGTCAGACAAACATAGTGACAGAAAGTTCGCTATTTATAAAGGCTGTTAGTAGCTAGCTGTTTATTACACAGTGGCTCATGACTTGGATGACATTTACGCTAATTGTCAATTATCAAAAGTTTCTTAAAGAGAAAAGCAAAATAAATGAGTAACATATGTGATCCGTCATAATATGTGTTGCTATGGAAGACCAGGTTTTAGAGAATTGTTTTGCCTCACAACATTGACTGCAAAATGGAAGAGGAAAATGTTTGTTGGCAGTTCAGGAGAGTACGTTTAATCAGCAGTTTGTGTTCCAACTGGAGTTCCAGGATTTTCTGAACCAAACAAATGATAGCCAAACAATATCCGGTTTTGGTATTTTAGAGGGCATATATTGTAAAATAGATGAAAAGACAACGGAATGGTGTTTTACTCTCGTGTGATCACCACAAATTTTAATGCTGGACACAAAATAGTCAATTAAAAAAAGCAAATGTATATGTATGTTTTTGATTTTTGAAATATAATCTTAATTTAATAAATGTTACGTTTGATAGGCTGAGCAAGTTATATTTCCTCTTCACCTTAGTTTGGTGGAACCCGAAGTTGAACAATTTGGAACATGGATTTTAGATTTGATCAAATAGCTGCAATATAACAAAGAGTGAAAATTTTAAGAGGGTCTGAATACTTTCCATGCCCACTGTAGCTTTTTTGGAACGTGTTGCAGCCATAAAATTCTAAGTTAATGATTACTTGCTAAAAACAATAAAGTTTATCAGTTTGAACATTAAATATTTTGTCTTTGTCGTCCATTCAATTAAATATAGGTTGAACGTGATTTGCAAATCATTGTAATCTGTTTTTATTTATGTTTAACACAATGTCCCAACTTCATTGGAATTGGGGTTGTAAATCCATCCATTTTCTTCCGCTGATCCGAGGTCAGGTTGCGGGGGCAGTAGCTTTAGCAGGGAAGCCCAGACTTCCCTCTCCACAGCCACTTCCTCCAGCTCTTCCGAGGGGATCCCGAGGTGTTCCCAGGCAAGCCGAGAGACATAGTCTCTCCAGCGTATCCTGAGTCAACCCCATTGTTGATTGTGCACTGCTTCCCCCTCCTGAGATGGCAGATGGCAGAGCAGAATTTCCTCAAAGCCATCCAGAAGTCGTTCTCCATGGCCTCAACAAACTCCTCCCACACCCGGGTTTTTGCCTCAGCGACCTCCAAAGCTGGGTTCAGCTTGGCCAGCCGGTACCCATCAGCTGCCTTCAGAGTCCCACAGGCCAAAAAGGCCTGATAGGACTTCTTCTTCAGGTGAAGCCACTAGTGTCCACCAACGGGTTTGGGGATTGCCGCCACGACAGGCACCGACAACCTTACAGCCACAGCTCCTTTCAGCCACTTCAACAATGGAGGCACGGAACATGGTCCACTCGGACTCAATGTCCCCAAATGCACATGTGGACACCCTTAGGTCTGAGCATGCTGTTTGATATGGACAATCCATGACGAGCACAGAAGTCCAATAGCAGAACACCACTCGGGTTCTGGTCAGGGGGGCCCTTCCTCCCAATCACGCCCCTCCAGGGCTCATTGCCCACGTGAGCATTGAAGTCCCCCAGCAGAACGAGGGAGTCCAAGCCGTGTGTGGAGGTGAGTCCGACTATATCTCGTCGGAACTTCTCAACCTCACACACCAGCTCAGGCTCCTTCCCTGCCAGAGAGGTGACATTCTACGTCACTAGTAGCCGGGGATCGGACCGCCATGGTCTCTGCCTTTGGCCCCCACACAGCTCACTATGTACCCGACCCGCTTGGCCCGTCCCGCAGGTGGGGAGCTCATGGTAAGGGGGACCCACGTTGCCTCTTCAGGCTGTGCCTGGCTGGGCCCCATGGGTGCAGGCTCGGCCACCGGCCGCTCACCTTCGAGAATGCTTAAATTTCTAAGTGGACCACAAACATCAGATCTGTAAAATATTATCTCTGTGAAGCCATAAATATTTTAGTATTTCTTGGCAAGACACAATGTCAGTCAAGATTGAAAAAGACATTCACCCGTTTAATGGTCTCAAAAACCTGAGTGACACAGATGCCTGTGGTGTTGGCCTACACAAAATGTGTGATTTAATGAACAGGTACGAATGCCAGGGGGAAAATATATTTGCACACACAACCAAGTACTGATAGCTCTCTTGATGCTTACCTCACAAGCCTGAATGCAATGAATGTTTTCAGGGGCCGGGTACCACTTTATCATCCCTGTGCAGACAACCATCTGGAAATGAAAGCACAAAATAAGGAAAGTTAAGCAATCCTACATCAAGAAATGTAATGGTCAAAGGGTTTACCAAGTGAACCATAAAACCAATCATTTCCCACACCCCTAAACTCTATTTAAACAGGAGCCCTTTAATGTCTGATACAAAGCCCCAAAAATGCAGTACTATAATATATGCAAGATTGCTAGATTATGAAGAAAAAAGGCTTCATCCCTCGTCAGTGATGCTACAAGGCATTTGTTTTCCCATGAAAAAAACTCACTTTGGGGCCCTCCACGTCAATGCTGCAAATTTTAATTATTTTCTAGTCATTGGCCCCTACAACCACTACCAAACTGTCGGAATTCTGACCAGCCAAGGCGCAGAGAGGCCTGGGAATACAGTAGTATCTGAACTATTATGTTTATGTTTTTACAATTATGTTTCCTGGATGGACTCCTCAACCTGTAACCTTCAGCATTTGCTGATGTGTCGCAGAGTCGCAGCTGTCGGCATGTGAAACAGCACATCAGAATCTGTCGAAAAAGGGCGACTTGAGCCCTCTGGTAGGAGAGTGAAGTTCTTACTCCAGTCTCTGATCGATCAGGCTTAACTCTCAATTCCTACCCTCATCTACAGACACATACAAAGGGTAGTGACTAAAAGAATAAGGTACAAGCGAATGAAATGAGTTTCCCTGTCAGGATGAGATAGGTGAGGACCTTCGTCATCTGAGTCGATACATACAGAGACACATTTTATTTGCAGTGAATCGGAATCTCTGGTGAGAGGAACACACAAAGAGATTATCGAGGACAAAGGACCTTGCAAGTGGGAAAAGGATGACTCCCACCTTTGTTGTATGCTCCTAGTTGAACAAATGGCTGTTGTCCCGATGAGTCAAATGACATAATTAATTTTCAGTTTTCTTCAGTTACATATAAAACATCTTGGAAGATAGGAAACACAATTACTGGACTCAAATCACAACTGTTTATTGACCATAAGACAAGATGTTTAGCAGGCAGGAGGCAGAAGGTCAATCCTCCGTCGTGACTGAGGAGTCTGAGCTTGTCAGGGAGCCCAGATACATGTATTTGAGATAACACACTGCCTTGAAACTCGCAAGACAGTTTCGGGAGTATGTTGTAAGCAACCACCTCTATCCAACTATTTGACCTTGGTAAGGTCAGATTCACCGGCTGTCTGGCAGGCTGACCGACCACCCAAAAGCAAGGCAAAAGCAGAATCTCTTCATGAGATATGATGCTGTGTAACATGACTCAACTTTCAAGTAAAATCTGGCAGTCCAACCAGTTTTTTCATTTTGTGAGTGTGTATGTGTTTCCTGAAATTTTGAGGTGAACTGCAACCTTTCCTCTTGCAGAATGCACTCATTTCCAGTATTGCAGAAACATTTGGACACACTTCCAAATACAAATTGGGAGTGTGATAGGCTGTAATATTTGAGAAATAAAAAATGTTTTCCTAGAAACTATTGCCAATTAATTAGTCGAAGATCTGATAAAAGTTAGGACATATTCAGAAATGTCAACTGCATTTTGTAATCTTATTCAGCGAGGCTGAGAATGTCTAGAAAAAAAATCCAACCATTTGTATTTACTGTAATTTTAATGCTTTTCATAACTGAAGTGTACCGTCGCTACAAAAGACGTAGAAGAACTAGAACATATTAGTTTCGATGAATAACAGAACAAAAAGCGCATTTCTTTTATCTTTGTCAGTGCCTTCATCCAATAACACGAATGCTTAAGATACATTGAGTCACAATCTCTCTGCAAGCACATAGAAGAGCATAGTTGGGTGCAAATTGTTCAAAACCTGTGGTCGAGGACATTTGAAGGTTTCCACTGTTTTGGAATGTGAAAAACAAAAACACATTAATACTGTATATTAAAAGTGTCAAGGATCAGTGTTGGAGTGGCAGGTGGACCCAAGCTCAGGGAAGCAGGCAAGCCAAGACAGGAGTGTAGGCGAAAGAGATATACACGGAATTAGACTGAATATTAGTCAATCTATAAAGATGGGTCAATGGCAAGAAACTCATTTTACTGCATGGTGTTGTTCAGACCACCAGCTGTTTCACTGCATTATTCATTCTGATGGATTTATTTCTTCGCTGTTTTTCAGTGGCTCAGCTTTCCTGACAATCCAGAATGGTTACGTGGCAACAGGAAAACAAAACAAAACAAACACTTTTTACAGAACCTGCCAATGGTTTTCAAGTTTCACAAGCTGACCTGAACAGCATCACATAACCGATAAAGTGAAATTATGACCGTTCAACCACAAAAAAAGAACATGCACTACTTTGACCTTTGATTTAAGATTCAACATTCAGCTTATGTCAGCTACTAATCACATTAAAATGTGACGCTTGCTAGAATATAGGCCAATAATCCTAGGAGGCCTCACGATGCCGAGCTGTTGCATTTATTTCCCTCTCAGACTGGCATTTGCATAGCATTTGCAATATGATCTCTCGCGATATGGTCGTAGCGGTCTGCAGTATTCAATTATTTCAGTACGTTTCAATAGGCCCTTTCTGCTGTTACACATCGCGACTCTGATTGTTGGGCAAAAGTTAGTGTTGTGCTCAAGACCAGAACTCACCGATACCAAGACAAGACTTTTAGGAGTCAAGACCGAGTCAAGAAACTTCCACACTAAAAACCTCAACAATCGTGAGCTGGAACATGAACTATTGATTATGTACAATAATTAGACTTATAGAGTGACTATGTGACTGATTACGCCTAGCTTAAGGGTATGTAAATATGTCCACAGATGAGAATATTATTATAATATATATTGCAGGCTTGTTTTGATTAACATTTGTATTAGCAGACTTAAAATATATATATTTTAACATATTGGTGAATGAATAATGATGTGATAGTCATAACAGTAATTTAAATCGTGAGCATTATTCATGTGAATCTCACCTGAACTTTGATGGGAAGCATCCAGTGTTTTAAAGAGCCAACTGTGGAGCCATTGGCCAGAACCACTGGGTCATGAAGATCCATGTCTGGAGTCAAGACACATGTAGGGTAACAAACAGCACCTGTTCGGAAGAGATATAAAAGTAAATTACCATGTTTCAATTTAAAGTTGAAAAAGTGAACACAGTCGAATCAACTGTCACTATTAAAGCAATACTGCATGAGGGCATCTGAATTTGATATGGTTGCAAGAAACAGGCAGTTCACAAAAAAACTTGGTGGTGTAATTTCGCTTTTGTTGTGTCCGCAGAAACTCCACAGACCCAAATATTGTTATACAAGCAATCAGAAAGTATTTACTACTAATAGAAACAGCTAGTTCTATGTATGAGACTCTCAAGGTAGGTCGAGATGTGTGTTGATACTCGGCATGCAAAGGGGGAGGGGGGCTGGCCCGGGGCATCCAAATGTGTGTGTGTGTGTGTGTGTGTGTTGGGGGCATCCAATCAGAGAGGGGAATATGACAGTGATTTTGAATATCAGAAGTGATTTATTTTTAAAGCTCACCACACGACAGAGGCGGTAGTTAGCCCTTTCTGTCCGGAGAAAATTGCGCCCCCTCCCGACAGTCACGTCCATTGCATTTATTATTCTGCACCAACATCCAGAAGTTACATAACTTGCCTGTTCTTTAACCTTTGCTGCATTCAGGTTAGTCCTTTGACCTCATGAGTCAAACTAAGTTTCACTAGTTTTGATATTTAATGAGGCGACACTGGTTAGCACAGTTCTGAGGACCCGGGTTCAAATACGGCCTCGCCTGTGTGGAGTTTGCATGTTCTCCCGTGCCTGTGTGACATTTCTCCGGGCACTCCGGTTTCCTCCCACATCCCAAAAACATGCATGCTAGGTTGATTGAAGATTCTAAATTGCCCGTAGGTGTGACTGTGAGTGCGAATGGTTGTTTGTTTGTATGTGCCCTGCGATTGGTTGGCGACCGGTTCAGGCTGTACCCCGCCTCCCGCCCGAAGATAGCTGGGATAGGCTCCAGCACGCCCGCGACCCTAGTGAGGAGAGGCGGCTCAGAAAATGGATGGATGGATATTTAATCAAATAATAATAATCATAAATGGATGCACAGATGACGGATTGTCAACAGGGCTAAGGATCGTGTTGTCACGCCACATCAGCCATTACGGTGTTCTTTTGCTTGCTTGCTGATAACAACTCTGACGTGCCTCCTGCGATGTTTCTTCTGTTTTTCCGCTAAGTTTATTACCATTATTATTATTATTACCATGGGGAAACTTGGCTGACTGCTGTGTTGTGGAACGAGCACCTCCTTCTCACAAAAAAAGAATTGCCCTATTTTGATTGTTAAACACCGTGAAATGAATGCTACGGCTGTAATTTGGGCTGTGTGGTATGTCCTTAAAATAATACTGATACCGGTGCTCATACTGATGATATTTCAATGTATATACAGTTATGCTCATAAGTCTACATACCTTGGTAGAATGTGTAATATGTGTACCATTTCAAAAACAAACAAACAAATAAAAACCATGAGTGCAGAGCTGCCATCCTAGAGCAATTCACTTCGAGAACAATTTCTTTGAATTTCCATATTTTTAAAATTATGTCAACAACATTACCGTGAAAGTTATTGTAGTATATTATGTAATAGGATAAAAATCCTTCTGCATACTGTTCAATAGCACAACATAAGCATTACTCTATAATCGTAATCATTAACAAATTATGGCTTCAGTATTTATTTTTTAATGTATTTATTGTATCAACTTTGTAATGGCGGAGACAGTTGCAGCCTGAATCAAAGTACAGTATGTCAGATTTGAATGTGCCATTTTCCAAAATATCTGTGTTCATGGATGAATTAGCCTTTACATATTCCGTTTTCAACCATAGTAAAGCCAACAAGTCTATTAAATCAGAATAATCACACCTCAAAATACAAATTCAGCATTCTATTAACACTGCTGATAGATTGGATTGGATTACGAACAACTTCAATCCAAGAAAAGTAAGAATACATTTTGAAAAATATATGAAAATGAACCAATAACAGTAATACATTTCTTTTGAATTATGGTTCAACAGAACTATTTGGAAAAAAACAAACCCATGAAACAAGCCTAGACAAAAATGATGGTACCGTTAACTTCATATTTTGCTGCAAAACCTTTTGAGGCAATCACTGCAATCAATCGATTTTCATAACTTTCAACTTTCAACTGCTCCAGATCTCTCAAGTTTGAAAGGCGCTTTGTCCAGATGGCCCGTTTAAGCTCCTTCCACAGATGTTCAGTCGGATTTAGATCAGGACTCGTAGAAGCCCACTTGAGATTAGTCCAATGTTTTGCTCTTAGCCATCCTTACTGTAGGTGTTCTTAGCTGTGTGTTTTGGGTCACTGAGACCAAGATTTCTGACACTGGGCAGCACATTTATCTCAAGAATACCTTGATAATTTTGAGAATTTATTGCACCCTGCACAGATTCAAGACACACTGTGCCAGATGCAGCAAAGCAGTCCAATGTTTCACAGTAGGGAGTGTTCTTCGCTTGATATGCTTCATTTTTGCATCAGTGAACATAGAGCTGATGTGCCTTGCCAAAATGTATGGGGAGAAATATGGCTCAAAATTATTTGCACGTGCTATTCAAACCCACAAATATAGCCGTGATTTAGACGTTTTTCAAATCCACAAATTATTTGCACGTGTTTTTCAAATGCACAAATATAGCCGCAATTTAAAAGTTTTTTTTTTTTATGTTGTGTGTGCATTTACCATGACTTATCATTTGTAAATATTAAATTTTGCTTGTGAATTGTTAAAAGTGCATTTGTGGATGAGCGGACACGTTCATTTGTTTTTGAGACAAACATAACGCGGTTTTAAGATTCACACGTGTAGGAAGGCCCTCCCTCCATCCGCTAGGCGGCAGTGTTGCTGTCTCCGTTGATGACTTCACTGCAAGTCATTTTTATAGGAATCCAACAGTCTAAGGTCCGAGCCTGCTGAAATCCCCAATAAATTGACCATGGCTGAACAAGGCAGCAGCCCCGTCATTTGAAATCACCTTCCTCATCTGCCAGCAAGATACAAACAGCTTATTATTAGTGTTTAAATAATAACAGTCACTTGCTCTCGACATCTCTCTCGCTCTCTCTCAAAAAAAAAAAAATATATATATATATGCGGCACGGTGGACGACTGGTGATATATATATATATATATATTATATATTATTTATGTTTAACACAAAGTTCCAACTTCATTGGAATTGGGGTTGTACATGGCAGCAGATTTTTGTCAAGAATGTCTCGGTACATTTGCCCATTCATCCTTCCTTCAGTAATGTGAAGTTTACCAGTACCATTTGCTGAAAAGCAGCCCCACACCATCATGTTCCCGCCTCCGAACTTCACTGTTGGTATGGTGTTTTTAGGGTGAGAAGCAGTGCCATTTCTCCTCCAAATGTGGTGTGCATTATGTCATCCAAAGAGTTCAATTTTGCTCTCATCAGACCAGACTATATTCTTCCAGTATTTAACTGGCTTGTCCAAATATTGTACAGCAAACTTTATACGAGCTTTGACATGGTTTTTTTTCAGCAATGGGGTCTTGTGTGGTGAACGTGGATACAGGCCATGGCAGCGGAGTGCATTACTCACTTTTTTCTTGTGACAACAGTACCTGCTAATTCCAGGTCTTATTGAAGTCTTGGGTCTTGGTGAACTCCTCTGATTATTCTTTGCACTCCTCTGTCAGAAATCTTGCGATCGAGGCACATTTATACTGGATGATTGGTTTTCCAATTACGTATTATGGCCCCACCCGTGCTCACTGGAACACTCAGAAGGTTAGCTATGCGCCTATAACCAATGCGATACTTTACGATGGTCTTGAGACAGCTCTTTGCTCTTACCCATCATGAGATGTGTCTTGGGTCAAACCTTGGCAATGAGACCTTTTTGCAGGCCATCAATTAGGACTGAACCAGCTGATATTCATTTGCACTGACAAGGAGCTGGATTGTGGTTTGATTATTCCTAGATTTTCCCTTTCTTCATGTGTTCAATACTTTTTGTCATTTCACATCTGATCTTATTTGTTCTACTTTATTTGTTTGTATGGATCACTTGGGTTGTTCCAACATCTGGTGAAATTTTCAGGTCAATATATTTTGTGAGAAAAATGGTGTTATATTCTAATTACAGCCGCTGTGTGTGTGTGTGTGTGCGTGTGTGTGCATGCGTGCGTGTGTGTGTGTGTGTATATATATATATATATATATATATATATATATATATATATATATATATATATATATATATATATATATATATATATATATATATATATATATACCTTCCCACACGTGTGATTTTTTTTCAACTTGAAACTGCGTTTGTCTCAAAAATAAATGCACGTGCCCACTGATCCACAAATGCACTTTCAACAATTCACAAGCAAAATTAAATTGAAAAACACACATGTAAATCACAGATATACTTGTGGATATAAAAAAACGCGTGTGAATCGCGAATATGTTTGTGGATTTTAAAAACACATGCAAATAATTTGTGGATTTGAAAAACACACGTGCAAATAATTTTAAGACATATCTCTCCCCATAAAAATGTTCCAATTTTGCCACATCTGTCCAGAGGACATGTCTCGTCTCGAAGCTTTGACAAGCCACAAAGCTTCAAGACGAGACAAAAGTGGAACTTTCTGGCAAGCTAGCCAGCCATAGTTCGTAGCTAGCTGGGGCGGCGCAAAATAGCTTACCCCAAGCATTCCCCAAATGCGGAAAGCAGGGGGATTGGGCGACTGTTCAGTGTGGATGTGTCCTTTTTTTCTTCTTCTTCTTCTTGTTTTTAACAATATTATTATAATATTTATTTCATCTAATTCATTCATGAATTTTGTACTGGCCAGCGTCTGAAGCATATTGATGGCCCGACACAATGCCGTACTGGTTCAGGGCCACTATTCATGTCGGACGCTGGATTTTTTTAAATATATGGAACAATCAGTGTTACGGGCATAAGGACTTAGCATTCAGTGACATCTGTAACAAAATACAGATGATCGATAACTTTTGGCAGATCTGAGAGTGATCAGGCAAATTGCATTTATTTTATCTTTAACGGCATTCAAATCAAACTATAAGCTAATTGTCCTCCACTTAACTTGCATTTACCTTGTCAACAATTCTGACGATTTTCCATGTGCAATTGTAGTTCACACACACCCAAAACATTCGCGATCCACCTCCATGTTACACAGTCGGGCTGGTGTACTTTTCACCATAAGCTTTGTTAACTCCTCTCCAAACAGAGCATTTATGGTTGTGACCATAAAGTTAAGTTTTGGTCTAATCACTCCTCCTAACTTGCTGTTTGCCATATTGTAAACATTCTGTTTTGCGGTGTTGGGAACAGCTTTTTTTTTTTTTACTGTCAACTCGACTGTTGAGCTCATTTTTGTTCAAGTACCTCCTTATTGTGCATCTTGAACAACCATCTTCATGTCAGTTGTGGCTGAAATCTTTGCTCTACCTGACCGTGGCTTGGTATCACCAGAAACACTAATATATATATATAGATAGATAGATAGATAGATAGATAGATAGATAGATAGATAGATAGATAGATAGATAGATAGATAGATAGATAGATAGATAGATAGATAGATAGATAGATAGATAGATAAAATACATAATGAAATGTAATGTACATGCGCAGTGTTAATGTCACTCACCAATATCCATGCCCTCGACACAGCTATACACTACAGAGTTCTGATCAGTGGGAGAAGAGCAGGATCCTTGGAGCTTGGAGCACATGGTAAACTGTGCTGTCCATTCACCATCCTTTGTGCAGCGAATCACACTCTGGGAGCCAGCAGAGTAAATCACATAATTCACCGCTTCTTCAAACAAAATAAAATAGCACTCGTTTTAAGAGTAGGTCTAAGACTTTCATGTCTATTATCTTTATATCAAATGGAAATGTGCTGTTAGTAGCGCTCTGTCAGCAATTAACAGAGGACACAAACTGTCATAGGAAACGTAAACAGATTGGAGCGCTTTAAAAACATTACAAGGGTGCTTTGTTTTACCAAACAACCCAAACAAATCATTGCGCCCCATATATACTGTACAGTATGTTTGTGAGGAGCGGCACTTTATGGAATCGAGTAGAGCAAGGGTGTCAGACTCATTTTTGTTGCGGGCCACATCGTTGGCACGGTTTTCCTTAGAGGGCCGTTAATAAATGTTTCATCGCCTCAGTATAAGATAGTCTCTTGGACCCTCTACATCCTGGTCACCACCTTTTCTAGCTCCTTCCCTCAGGTAGGCGCTATCGAACAATGCACACTAAAACCAGCAGATATTCTAACAGCATCTTCCTTCTTTCCATTAACTTCTTAAATAGTTGATTTACAATTCCATTGTGATATACTACCAATTTTGCCAATTTCTCACATCTCTGTTGGGACACTACTACATTACTGTCCTCACTGCTGTAGCTTCGTCATGCTGCATTATTTGCATAAGTTATTGTTGACTACTACTGGCCACTTATGTGCTTAAGAACTCTGCACCATTTGCACAATTGTCACTGTACCAGATTATCACACTGTTAGTCACTTTAAATTGCCTGAGGATTCTGCATCATTTGCACAATTTCTACATTACTGATACCTTTTTATAGCTCAATCACTCTCCGTAATTGTGCTTTTATGTCCTAAATGTATATTTTGTCATAGGGGCTGTTTGGTGTCGTACTAGAGTGGCTCCCGGGGACAAATCCCTTGTGTGTTTTAACATAGTTGGCCAATAAAGCTGATTGTAATTCTGATTATAATTATTATATTATTATAATTATTTGTTTCTATGCCTGTCTGTCGTGATATGTGAACCAGTCCGTGAAAAGGTTGGGGACCGCTAATTTGGCACAGGAGGCACACCCCTTCTTTATTGATAGACCTCCAAACATGCATTCAGTCATAAGCACAGCATTCTGATTAAATTACTTTTATTGGATTTTTTTCATCTAGAATTGGAAAGAAAAACAGGGTCTCCTTCTTTTTCACGGATTTAAATGACATCTACAAGTCTCAGGAAATATCCATGTTACCAGGGTTTTGTGAAAACCCTGGTAACATGGTTTTGGCAGCCTCCATCACTTTTACACCCCTTGCCAAAAGCGAAAGTGAGTGAACATGCAATTTAGCACCCACGATTTGGGAACTTAGTAAAAGGGTGCAATTTCACTGTAGTAGATCATGCACAACACACCCACCATCAGCATGTGCAATCTGCTAGAGTGAACATGCAATTTACCCCCACCTATTTGGAAACTTAGTAAATCAGGCCCTGGGGTCCAAGGAAAATACGATGTCTGCTTACCATATTTAGCATTATCAAAACACTAACATGCATATGGCAAACAATTTGTAATATACATTTACTGCTTCTGTAGGAATGGAGTGGAACTATCGTCATTTATGATCTTGAATGTGCTTTGAGAGTCATCTGGATATTGATCTAGCGATCAACTGATACTGCTATTGATGTCGTGATCTGTGCCCTGCAGTTCCTGTGTGAGGCGTGGGTGGCGCCTTGTGCCTCTTTTTTTCCTCTCTCCCTCCAGCACTAATCACCTCCTCGCCTGCGTACCTGGTTCCAGTCAGCACTCATCACTGCCTGCACTTAAGCCTGCCTGCTCCTGTGTTCCAGCGCCAGAGTATTCTCCCTCCAACGCGGTACACCGACCGACGCATTGCTCTGGGTAGTAAGAATAGATTGTCTGATACTCGTGCTTGAACTTACTCCCTGTTGTTCCTCCTCCAGTGCCCTCCTGCGTCTCCTGCCACGATGCTCGGTCCAGCTGCATTGCCAAGTTCACTCATTTGCTCACGCTCCAGTCTCGCGCACACTCCTTGCTCCTACTGACCACCATCACGCCTTGGAATTCCTGACCTCGTCCTTCACCCAAATAAACCCCTTTCAACTGCTTCCTCTGTCTCAGTCTGGTTTTGGGTCTCGTCCAATACCGTTTGGTACAAATCGTGACAGTTGAGGCCTTTGACTGTTATCGTCCTCTTAGTCAGGAGTTTTTTGTCCATGCAGTAGTAATGCAGCAAAGCTCTCTTTTTTAGAGGTTTTCCTATTTGCATATATAAGTGAATGTTTTGTTAATAACTTACATTTTCTTTTGCATCTGGACACTGCAGGGTACAGAGCGTCTCATAGTAAAGGCCATTGGTGCAACTATACATGCCCTGGAAAACATCAGGTAAGGCTGGGCAAGCTACGGGCTCACATGAGGCATCCTCCCACTGCCCTGCCTGTAGGCACTCAGATTTGAAGTATTTCCTAAAAACAACAGAAATATAAGAACAACTCTGTGCCAGATTATTACAGTAAAAAAAAAAAAAAAAAAGATCAAAAAATCCAATACCAAGATAAGAAAGGTGGAAATTGAACTGCGCTGAGCTGATTTGCACTTTGACCTTGGGGACATCAATTGATGCTCTGTCACATTAAGTTGGGATGACCTGACCTCTGCTCCTTTTTGCTTTAACATGCTTTATTTAGAAGTGTGCACACACACACACACATGCACACATGGTACATTATGTAGATGAACTCGAAGCCCCCACTCAACTTTTCCCATCATACTTTTACTGTTTCAATAACAAATACATACCAAGCCACAGAGGACTGCCCACTCTCCAGTAAAACACATTTATGTTATACACCAACAGTGCAACAGAATGTGCTATAGCATAAAGTTATATGGGTACATGCGTCAACGGCATGAAAGCCTGTTTAAAGCTCTTTCACAGCTGCTGCTGTTCACTTTCACACATTGAACTAATAAAGCATCAGGGGTTATTAAAATGTTTACAAAATAGTTTGAGAAAGTGAAACTCGTAAAAATGCCAAGCTGCAAACAGATCTTAACATTAGGTTGTTTTCACCTTCCTAAATGGAAAATGTATATATTAAAAAAACATTGAATCTATAGTTTTCTGGTTTCATATCATATTAAACCCTTGTTAATATTTAATGAGCTGCCATTAAAGGCAGGACAGAGAGAAGCTAAGCATGTTTTAAACATGAACTCCATGAGCATGAGAATTCCCAACACAGACTGAACTATGTAAAGAGGGATGGCGTAGTTCATCTGAAGCAGGGCACAAACCTGGCATAAAGCCTATGTTTCCTTCTAATGGTGGTTCAGCAATAAGTAGTAACCACTGAGTACTGCCAATGTAATATAAGAAGTGATAGACATTTTACTGGACCGTAACGTGAGCCTGTTGGATATACAGTTCTGTAACTTGATAGTTTTGCTTACAATAGACAAAAAAAAAAAAAAGCCTCTTTAAATCTGTGCAAATGGGTAATACTGTGGTATTAATTATTAGTCTTATGGATTTGGGTGTGAGTATATTGTATTGTGGATGTTCACAAGATCAATCAAAGCTTTCGATTTTATCATATTGAGGGAAATCAAATGGATTATTGGATTATTATGTTTATATTATTTCATGATTATCCATTAAAATAATGCATATAGATGCTTTGATATGATTACCAGTATTTTAGTCTCCCAAAATAATTATGAAACCAAATGAAAGAATATAGAGAAATGCTTTTATACTCACAATATTTTAATTTCAGTCATGCATATTGGATGCATTTTTTAGACATGTCAAAGCACTACCGTATTCACACCAAAAGTACCAAAACACTCACCTCGGTGTCTTCTTTTTCAGACTCCCCAATACAAAGAAGCCTGGGTTGCATTTGAAACGGCAGGTGGAGCCAACATCATGGCTTGAGGACAGGCACTCTGTCGTTAGCAGCTTAGCGTTGGGTATGTTTGGAACCTCCAGGCACTCGATCTTACAGTAGGCCTCTGGAAAAGACCACAGACCATCCTCCAAACATACCAACCTGTCACTGTCACCTAAGAATAGAGAGGAGAAGAAAGACAGGAGACGATATGAGAGGAAGAAAGGACAGTTCATGGTAATAGAATTGTTACACACAAACTCTTCCCTTGGCCACATGAATGCACAATTGTGGCTTTTCCTTTATTACCTGGAAGGAGGTTGATACTGTGGGTAGAGATGTCCATATACATTTTGGTGATGGTTGCTCACAGTTTAGTGACATTAAGTTACTTTAAGGCTTTTCTCTAATATGAGCATATCGACGAATCGCCAAAAGGTCTCCAATGAACATGTTCGGTTTCATTGTCAACTTGTGGACACGGCTAGTCTCCGGGAGACTAGGAGACATCACAGAGACGTCTCCTCAACCAGCAGAGACTTGAATCGTCATCAGGTCACCAACTAGTCACCAACTAGTCTCCAGGCCAGTGAGATAGGGGTCTTAACCACAATAGTTTCTCTGCAGTAAGCCCATGTCGTGCCATTTTGGGATGCAATTAGGCAATTGGGGGTGGAACGGTGAACAACTGGTTAGCACATCTGCCTCACAGTTCTGAGGACCCGCGTTCAAATCCGGCCCCGCCTATGTGGAGTTTGCATGTTCTCCCCATGCCCCCATGGGTTTTCTCTGGATGCTACGGTTTCCTCCCGCATCCCAAAAACATGCATGGTAAATTAATTGAAGACTCTAAAATACCCGTAGGTGTGAATGTGAGTGCGAATGGTTGTTTGTTTATATGTGCCCTGCGATGGGCTGGCAATCCGGGTGTACCCCGCCACTCGCCCAAGGTAGCTTGGGATAGGCTCCAGCACGCCCACGACCCAAGTGAGGATAAGTGGTATGGAAAATGAATGAATGAACGAATTAGGCAATTGACTAGGTCTTTAAAATTATTACATTTCTCAGTGTTTAAAAAGTCTGGAGTTGCTTAATCAAATCATCAAATGACGTGAAAGACCACAAAAGAGAATGTAAGTGGATGATAGAGTCCTTTTCTTGCTGAAGAAACAAACCTCTGAAAGATCAACAGAAGTTCAGGAAACTCAGTTACAGTATAGTATAGTATTGTATTCTAATGTCCATAAAGGCATGTGAGCCGGTGTTCTCTAAAGCTCAAGAACTTGCATTTTTTTTTTTAAATTAATCGGCTGAATGCCAAGAGATTGTTAAAAAAAACTCATCTTTTTGAATAAAAATGTATATATACAGTATATCTTAAACTATCTGCAGTCAGGTTGGCATTGCAAATGAGAATCACTTCTCAATTGCTTTACCTGGATAAAAAACCTATGTAGTCAGTGACATTTTTTACGCTACCCTCAACTAATAGGTGCGGTGGAAATGCAAACCACATGGGCCACAAGAACATTTTGCTACCAGGAAATCAAAGTTCCTGGACTGGTTGGTGGTGTCTGCAGCCAGGTCGGCGCCTTGACCGGACAAATAACGCAAAGCAAAGCAAATCTATGTAACCGGTGAAACCCCCCCACCCCGGGGATCGATCCCATGCCGCCACTGTGTCTTGTAGGGGGAGAAGAGAAGGCTGACCACTGAGCTAAAAGCCCACACCACCACCTTTAAGGATTGGGGAGTGAGATTTCTTAAAGTACATCCGCAAAGCGCTTGTTCCTGTCATCTATATAGTGCATTTCATATACAAGGTAACGATGTGCTAAAAATAAAGAGAAAAATAAAAGATAGCTTCAAACATTTAAAAACAAAGATAGAACAAAAACATACAGTGCAAGAAAGATCATTTAAAAGTGGAAATGTTCTCAAATATTCAATGACAAGCATGAGGAAAAAGTTTTTAATCTGGCCTTAAAAACATTCACACTTGGGGCTGACTTCACTTCTGTTGGGAACTTATTCCATTTGTGTGCAATATAGAAGCTAAATGCTGCTTCCCCATGTTTGCTTTGGACTCTGTGCTCCGCTATCTGACCTGTGTCTGTAGATCTCAGAACCAGACTGGGTTTATATTCCATTAATATTTTAGTATATTCAGGACCTAAACCATTTAGTGATATTTAGACCTTTAAAGTATATTCTAGCTGACTGGGAACTAGTGTAGAGACTTTGGAATTGGAGTAATATGTTCTGATCTCTTTGTTCTGGTCAGAACATGAGCTGCAGATGTTTAAGTCTTTTGGGGGAGTCCAGTCAGAAGACCTACAATAGTCACATCTACTTGAGACAAAAGCATGGATGAGTTTCACCTGGTATACAGGCTGAACTGGAGGGGTCCAAGAACTGACCCTTGAGAGACCCCATAGGTTATTGCCATTCGATGAGATTGGACACTTTCAATGGTTACGAAACACGAAAAAGTCCTTTCCCCCAGGTAGGACCTGAACCATTTAAGGACTGCTCCATTTAGTCCGACCCACATTTGCAACCTGTTCAGCAGTTTGTTATGATCTGCTGTATCAAAGCCCACACTGAGATCCAGTAAAACAAGAATTGACACCTTCCCCAAGTCAGTGTTCAACTTTATTTAATTTAGCACTTTGATAAAAGATGATTCTTTACTGTGATGAGTTCAGAACCCTGATTGAAATTTGCCCATTTAAGTCCAAGTCCATTAAGTCCATTTAAGTTCAAGAAGTGCCTGAGTTGATTAAAAAACACTTTCTCGACAATCTTGGCTATGAAATGGAGGTTTTAGATGGGCCGATAGTTTGCTAACATCCAGCATTCTCTTTTTTAGAAGTGGCTTATTGGAAACCACTTTAAGAGGTTTGGGAAACTTGCCTGTCTGAAGTGAGCAATTATTTGCTGCAGGTCAGCTAGCATATATTCTGCAATAGTTTTGAAAAAGTCAGATGTTATTGAGTCAAGACAGCTCGTTGATGGTTTCAGCTGCTAAACCGTTTTCTTGTTTTTTTTTTTTTTTTTTTTTTGGTCGAATCAAATTTTGTATTGAGTATTTTCCTGGTTGGTTTTAGGTGTATCAATTAATCATTTTGCTGATTTGTGCTGATACTTGACCTGATGGATTGTAGTTTTTCACTAAAATAGCAAACTCATTGCATTTATCAGTTGTGTGGAGTCTGATTAACAGGGTTAGTCAGCATGTCAACCACAGCAAACATAGTATAGTAGTATAGTAGTAGAGTATTGTTGAGGTTCTTACTCATGATTTCAGAAAAGGATTGTATAGCCCTGACTAACTCTTAGCTAAAATTACAAAGACTTTGTCTGTAGAGGTCGTAATATATTTGCCGTTTCACTTTTCTCCACTTATGTTCTGTTGTCTTACATTTTGATTTCGAGGACTTTATGATCATAGTGCTTCTCCGTGTGTTTTAGGTTCAAGGTTGTGTTAGTTTTAACGGGAGGAACAGTATCCATGATATTTGAGATTTTCCAGGTGAACTTATCCAAAAATTCATCAACGGTCTCTGCATTCACAGTTGATGAAATAGCAATGGTCTCCATAAACTTAGCGCTGGTACTCTCATTTATGTGCCTTTTCTTAATAGACACAGAGGTTACCTGAACTTTTGGGAGAATCAGTAACTCAAAGAACACAAAAAAATGACCAGAAATAGGCAAGTCCTTAATGTCAACTGATAAAATCTCAACATCCTTAGCGATTACTAGGTCTAGATGTGACATTGAGTGTGAGTTGGACTCTTTATATGTTGAGGGAGGTCAAATGTGCCCAGTATAGCAGAAAGTTATTTAGAATTTTTTCCCATGCTATTGTCAACATGAATGTGTAAGTCTCCCGTTCTGACAAAATAGTTGGAGTCAGTACAGATAACTGACAGCAGTTCTCAAAATTCTTCCATAAATTCTCCATTGTATCTTATTATTGTATATATTATTAAAACAATAACCTTTGGATCATCTTTTACTAAGAAACAGAGGTAAACAGCAACAAAACAACAACAAAACCGCTAAAATCACCCAATTTAATTTCTTTACAAAGGTTCAATAAATTAAGAAAATAAATACCTGACTTCATGGACAGCTCTAATTGAATTTTTAAATACAGCGGTGTGACATATTTCGTATCTCTAAATGAGTTTTCCATGACCAGTTTTTGGGAGAATAAATAAATAAATAAAAAGAACGTATTGTTCAATTTTAATGTTTATTTGTGCACGTGCAATCACACAAAACAAACACAGCACTATGGCAACCAATTTTCCACAAGCTGGAGGAGCTCCTGCTTGGTAAGGTTTATTTTCCATCCCTGTCCACACCAACCGTTCGGCAATGACCTGCCACCGGAAGGCTCACGCTGGTGTTCAGCGAGTACAAAGTTTCTCCATCCTGCTCCTACCTACATCGGGTGCTGTAAATGTCCTGCAGGGAGGGAAGAGAGGTTCAGATGATCTTCTCAGCTGCCCTCACTATGCGATGGAGAGTCTTATGGCAAGATGCAGTGCAGGCTCTGTACCACACAGTGATGCAGTTGGTCAAGATGATCTCTACGGTCCCTCTGTAGAACGAGCACATGATGGGGGTCGGGGCTCTGGCTCTTCTCAGCTTGGTAAGGAAGTAGAAACGCTGTTGAGCTTTCTTGGCCAGTGATGAGGTGTTGCTGGTCCAGGAGAGGTCCTTGGTGATGTGCACTCCCAGGTACTTGGTGCTGCAGACCCTCTTCACCGCAGCACTGTTGATGTTCAGGGGAGCATGCTGGGAGTGCCCCCTCCTGAAGTCCACAACAATCGCCTTGTTTTTTTTTTCCACCTTCAGGGAGAGATTGCTGTCCATGCACCACCCAGCAAGGCGGCTCACCTCACTCCTGTAGTCTGTCTCGTCCCCATTGCTGATGAGACCCACCACAGTTGTGTCATCTGCAAACTTGATGAAGAGGTTGGAGCTGTATGTCGGTGTGCAGTCATCGGCCAGCAGGGTGAAGAGGAGGGGGCTCAACACAAAACCTTGAGGAGCCCCCGTGTTCAGAGTGATGTTGCTTGGTCTGTTGCTGCTGACACGTACTGCCTGCGGTCTCCCTGTCAGAAAGTCCAGCAGACAGTTGCACATCGAAGTGTGGAGGCCCAGCTGGTCCAGTTTGTAGGTCAGTTGTTTTGGGATGCTGTTATTGAATGCTGAGCTGAACAGGGTAAAAAGTGTGATTTCCCTGTGTTGGAAAGTCAATGTTTGAGTAGAGTTTAGGAAACACATCCTTGGGGGTCAGCATTGTTGAAGTCCCCAACTTGGATGAGGAAAGCATCTGGGTGGGCCGTCAGCTGTTCACTAATATGATGGGAGCGCTCATTTTGCACTTCACTCCTTTTATTGCAAGTGTTTGTAGGAATATATAGTAAACTGCCACAAGCAGTATGGCAGTAAAGACAACAGTGCTAAGCATTTGAACACTGCACTGAGCTCACTTCAGTGTCGGGCTTTTGAATTGGTTAAAAATATTCCTCTGATTTCTTTTGTTTTTTTCATGTTTATTGTCCTTGCCTGCCCTTGAGACTCCTACATGTCACTGTTTCTGGCTACTGTCATTCTCAAATCCATCATTGAAACTGGTCAGAATTGTAAGCCTTGTAATGTGGATTCTTCTAAAACCCAAGACATGAACCACAAATTCTGCAAAATTGAACTTCAAGACAAAATAGTGTACAGAGGAACAACTAGGTCACATCGTGGACTGATTTGTCTCAGATAACATTCTTGTTTTCCAACAAGGCTCAGTCCTGTGATAATACAGGGAGTGAACCTTAAGGTTTTGCAATGCCCCCAAATTATTGTTTTGTTTTTTTTCATTCTTCACGTAGGACATGAATGTTGGGTATGAGTGGAGACTACGAACATTCAAAAGTGATCATAAAGGTATTGGGTCTAATACTTAAAAATAACATGTTTAGACATGCTGGCACAGGTATAATCCAAATCTATTAGTTGTACTTGGTACTAGATATATTCTTGTGACTTACAAGCGCACCGGTCTTTGGTTGATATGGAAATGCCGCCAAAAATATGTAACCAAAAGCCACAAATTAAATTATTTCTGCACAATCTGTTTTCAGATCACAAAAAGTGGGGTCGTACTGCTGACTCCACAATGACATTTGAGCCTTCACTGTGGCTTGTCAACCACAGACAAGTTAGCGTGCATCATATTTGTACATTCTGATCACTTCAAGAATGTACAAAGCAGAAAATTGGGCATATCTGAGGAAAATCATGTGTAATAGTATTTTACATAAAACTGTGTGGTCCTAGGGAATCAATCACTGATTAGCATGGAGGAAAATTAGCTGAAAATTACAAATTGTAAGAGTTTACAGTAAAGAAATTCCCCTCCAAAAGAACACTGGAACAGTGAGGCCAATTTGTTTATTTCATTCTGTAGACTGAAAACATTTTTGGTTCAACATCAAAAGATGAATATGAGACAACAGACCAACATTTCTGATTTAATTTCTGGGGATTTACAATAAACCGTCCCCCCACCCCACCCCACCTATTTGCGAGGAGTAGGGACAGCTCTGCCATTAATAGCGAAAAACCACAAGTAATCCCCCCAAAACTACCCCCCCCCACACACACACACACACATACAAAAAAGGTTCATAATTGCCTATATTAATAATTAAACCATAGCTATACCACAAACTATGAAAATTTCAAACTCATCTTATAACATTACTCTTACGAAAACAGCTTCCAATTGATTTCATTTTGAAATTATGCACCCAAAATGTGCATGCACGTGCGGCTTCGACTAACCTCTAACCTCTTCCGCCTCCTAGGCTAAACTTAACTCTGCTCAACATACACAAAGCTAGTCTGTCGAAATTTCATAACATAGGTCCTTGACACCAAAATGCCACAAGGTGGCACCAAAGCCCTGTCTAAGTAAGATGACTGGCACCAAAGCCAGTAGAAACGGTCCTTGACCTTTGCGGTCATTCGTTTTTTTTCGATGATGTAAGAAAACAAAAAAACGGGAAATGACCCTGTTTTGTTTGGTTTTTATGAATGTAAATAAAAAAACGTGAACGACCATGTTATAGTTTTTTTGTTTTGATGTAAACAAAAGATGGAAAACGACCCTATTTTTGTTTTTTGTTTTGATGTACATAGAGTATGTAAACAAAAAACAGGAAATTAAATTGAAAAGCGGAAAATGAGCCTTTATCTGCTTTTCTATTCTATTCTATTTCTGTGTTTATTTAACATCAATTGGGAAATAAAATACGACCGTAATTCTTTTCCACAAGCTTGTATTGTGCAGCTTTGCCATGACCCAAAAGCCATTCTTCTCCTTCTACAGCTGCTGCTGCTGCTGCTGCCACTCCGTACAGCCTATGAAGCTTTAAAGCCCCGCAAAACAACCTCGAGAATTACAGTTGTATTTTATTTCCCGATTTGTGTTAGAAAAACATCTAATAGAAAATCAGATAAAAGTTTTTCTTTTTTTTCAATTCCCAACTTTCAAACAAGAAACGGGAGACAACTCATTTCATGCTTTTTAAAATTGTCAGAAGTCAATAGTGCGCATTATACATAGGTAAAAAACGTTCACATTTTATAAATGTATGTCGCCATCTAGTGGTTATGAAAAAGCTGTACACTTTCATAAAAAAAAACTTTCATTCCAATATGACAGGGGTACATATGACTGCATATATGTACAGCTGTGCTCATAAGTTTACATACCCTGGCAGAATTTGTGAAATATTGTTTTTTTAAATAGGACTGACTGAACAACAACCATCATTAATTTCTTTATGGTTATGTTTTCTTTAGTGATAATGCTTTTCTGAAATGCTTGACCATTTAATTTGAATCCCATGAAAATAAAATGAAATGTGTTTCGCCTGGTCCTTCATGTTTTCTTTCAAGAATTGTACCAATTTTACAAATTCTGCCTGGATAATCAAACATGAGCACAACTGTGTGTTTTCTAATTTACTAAATAAAAGTAGGGCTGTTAATTTCAAAATAAGAGCAAGTACACTAAAAAAAAAAAGGATTACGTGTTCAAATAAAGTGCTTAACTTCAAAATAATTATTTGAAAAAAAAAATAAAAAATACAGATAATACAGTTCATGTTTTGATCATATGGGTGGAAGCAAAATCATGCATTGTAAAAATGTATTATACATAGGTAGAAGGGTTTTTCAGAATTTTAAGGTCAACTTTGGGGGTGCGTAACTCAAAGTTCCTGGGCTGGTTAGTGGAAATGTCCCTTATGCTTTCCGGGGTTTTCAGCAATGTAAGTTATGTTAATGTGAGGGGAACATGTTGTCGTGTTATGTGGCTTGGGTTTTGTGGATTGGCGCATGAGTTTTATAAGATCTGATTGTCTTTGAGACCGTGAAGATACAGTATCTATGATTGGGATTGGCGAGGGAGTGAGTCAGGGGATGGGTGCGCGGCGTCCATCTGTCTGCTAGAAAGCCAGAGAGAGACGTTGGATGTTTTACTTTGGTGACATTAACAGTTCATTTTTACAATAAAGAGGTTATTGATTGACCAAACCTTGTCTTCGTTTCATTGTGGAAGCAGATGCGACAGTATATTGTCTATCTTCACGGAGTGGGTTTGGTTGACGGCTGAGGCCATACCGTGCGGTTCCCAGCATGCATTGAGCCATGCAATGCATGCCAAATTGTTGCGATAATAAGGACGTTAAACACGATAAGGATTATCTTACCTGTAGTTCACTGAATGTGTGTCCTATTTAAATGTCCACCACACACAATACATTTATGTTGCTTTTTTTTCTTGGAACCCTGACCGTGACGTGTGCGATAGAAAGACCTCCCGGTCAGTTCCGCTCTATGTCAAGCAAAGCTAGCCTAAGTGTAGCCTGCCATCTCATCAGCTGTGTAAGACAAAGCTTACTTAACTGTAGGCATGAAGAGCCTTCTTTGTCTCTGTGAGACTTATCCGCGGCACCATGCATTAGTTTGAGGCACTGCCGGTAGAAAGCTGCGTGGAGCTCCCACCTATTGCTTTCTACAAGGTGTCCGTGTTACAGATGCATAAACACATGATTGAAGATGAATCAATTTGAAGCTTTAATCGCAAATGTGAGGCACCGAGTTATCGTTTCAACCCCTAGTGTACAGCAATGGGCAAAACTTAGCACCTTTCCACCTTGAGTCTCCTTAAAGTACTTAGGCCTATCTTTAAACTTCATATGTACAGTATTTGATGGTTATTCAGATGTTTATTATTTATTAGACAAACTGTTCAACTAACAACACATCAGACCATACTTGAAAAAGTGGTGGTTTACCTTGAAGAATGGCCGGTGATCCACAAGTAAAGGAGCATTGTTTTCCATAGGTTGTTCCCAAGGGACAACTGAATATGGCATGGTAGACATGAGACTGATCTGGCAGGCCACAGTCTACAGGCTGACAAGTAACTGCACGATTCCATAAGCCATGAAAACACTCGATCTCCGTCTGCCTCTGGAAGAGGTAGGGGCACAAAAGTCAGAGGGACAGTATCATCCTAATAATATTCTACACATCATTTCATTCCATAACAAACCCCTTTAGACACTTACACCTGTAGAGCACTCACATAACGTTTTATTGTTAAACACATTTCTTCTCTTATTATGTATTTGTCTCTCAGGGTTTGTTCCGTCACAAAGTAACTCATCCAAGGTTCTATAATCCGTTTTCACAATCTTAACATTTTCCTTCAGCGTTTCTATACATAACTATAAACATGTTTTTTTTCTTTTTTAATGGATAGATACCACCGCAATAACTAACTTCAATCTATCAAGATTCATATAAAATGTATAACATTAACAAGTAAAAAGGCAGGCCTGCAAAATACAGCAGGAGTGCACCTTCCTGATCTGTTTTTTAATAGAATAAAACTAAATGACCCTTTTGTTTTTCGGGTTGTTTTTTTTTTTTCCACAAGAGGTTTAAAACCCAAACCTATTCATTTCTAGCTCGATTAACATCGATTCATACTTGACCTATGCAATTGTGAAAAGTAGGGAAGTCATATTAAAGACGCTCTAAGCAAATCGCCGTTTTGTTTCTAAATACATTAAATATGTTTGAAGATAAGTGCTTAAAACATATCCAAAGACATAATATAGTCCTGAATTGTTGAGGTATAGCATAAGCATCTTTTTCACTGTTTGAATTTTCCTGATTTTGTGGGCGGGGCTAAAACACAGCCCCATATCACGGGGCTGGGGCGTATACTTTCTAGCGCGAGTTCCCTCCCCCACTACATAAGTACAAAGTGACGCTATGCTGCTCACTTGTGAGTTAGCCGTACCTAGCTTTCATAATAAGGCTCGTTCACCACTCCAGCGTGCAGTCAGCAAGCTAACAATAGCTGCACCCCGAAAATGCGTCTTCGCCGGATGCCTCAATTTACAGAACAGCTCGGTGACGTGTTTTTAAGCTTCCACAAAATGAGGAAATAAAATAAGCGATGGACTGAACACTGGAAATAAAAAGCACGCCCGCTATTGACCAAGGCGTCTTTCCAATCTTGGTATTGTGATCCCAACCCATAACAGGTGCTCAAATGAACCCGACATTCCTAGAAAATGCGGTTTTTGAATTGCCCCTCACGTAAGCATGATATCTTGAAGTCCGGTTTGATGCACTGCGCACAATAGCCTCTGCACGATAGTTTTACACACCACAAACGCTGACAGCAATGATAGCGTAAAACTGAATTTCTCTGGAATTTTATACTTACATCTATAATTCGTACATGGATTATAAAACAAGCACTTAAAAGTGTAAAAAATTGGGCATTATTTATTGTACCTGGTGTGGTGGGATTTCCCTTCCGTTAAGTGGAGTGAGACTGAAACCAGAGTGACACTGAACAGAGCAGTGAGACGACTGCCCACCTCCTACACACCTGCAAGGATGCATTTCTATTTTGATCAGTTTGCAGTTTACAAATATAATCTAATTCTATTACCTGACAGAGGCGTGCTCAATCTGGGGGAGGCTGCAGCTGTCCATCTGACATGTTTGCCTCAAACAGCTAATGCAGGGACACAGCATGGGAGCAGAGGCACAAAAAAGAGAGAGAAAATTAGAATCTAAACTTCTCTAGCCTTGATATTGAAACCTATATTATTATTATATTATAATTCATATTGTCATGTAGTGTGTTGTACGTAGGTAGCTGTGGGAGAGCCCACCCTCTGATGCGCACCCGGTCACGGCGAAGGTGCTGAAGTGGCAGGATGTCCTCAGGGCTATGCCCCCGATTGCCACAGATGAGGAGGAGAAGAGGAGGATAACAGATGAGGTGAGGAAGAAAGGCCGAGAGAGGTCATGGGTCACGTTAACCACCAACGGGTTCCGATGGCATGAGAGGTTATGGGTGCCTTAAATGGAGATATTTCATTGAGTTGCACATACAATACACACTCAAATGACAACCTTGTATTGACTGTGACGTATGCACTTTGCAATAAGAATTCCGTTTTTTTAACACGATTCTTAAAAGCCAAGGTACCTAATGAATGATTCTTTCCAATAGTATCACAAAGCAGGATAGTAGCAGTCCTCTGACAGTGGTCCCCGCTCCATGACCCATCTGAAGCCAGATACACCAAGACAGAGGCTGCCACGCCGGAATGGACAAATCCTACCTATAATAGTAGTCAAAACATTTCAAATATATTTCTCTGATAAAGATATTTTCACATCCACAGTTTATTATAAAGGAAAGGATATTGGTAAAGCCGTAAATGTTCTTGTATTTGGTTCTATCAGTAGAACATGGATGACTAAAGAGGAAATAAAATACTGCTGAACTTTAAAATTCCTATGATTTCAATATATCTCAATGTAAGAGTATGCTGTGATGTACATTTGTATCTGGTATTGCAGCAACAATAGTATTTGATAATCTAATACATTCCAGGTAAAATGGGTGATGGGAAATATTGGGCCCTCGAGCTAAAACTTTCTATTTCAAGTTACAAAAAAGAAATCATAAGTTCCACTTATGATTTCTTTTTTGTATGGCTGACTCTCCAAAGTCAGGCTTGAATATATCACTACTATCACTACAAGAACAGTATGCTTGTAATGTTGTACCTGTACTGCTGTGGTTCCCCAATGACCACAGTAAATATTCAGTGACAAGATGAATACATTTCATACATACCTGCCCCCCAACAATGAAAATTTCACCCCAAAAAGATGAATGGCCTCAAAACATCTGATGTCACCTGTTGAGTAAAGGCTTTGCAAGAATTGGTAGAGATGGATTTTTCAAAATGTTGGGGTGGCCAGCAGCCCTGTATCCCACTGTAATAGATCCACGCCTATACTGAGCAGCAGAGAATCATACCTTGATTTTCAGAAGCAAAACAAGACCAATCTGTACTAAACTGACCTTGACCATCCCGATGCCGAGACATGCCTTACCTAATGATTTGTCATTGGTGGACAACAAGAAAGTGAGGGAACGTAAATAGAATGCAGGCAAACGACACGGGCGGTGATAATTGTTCATTTTAATATAAAAACGAACGAATGGCCACAAATGGCCCCCAAGCCGAGGCTCGGACACCCTTGATAGTGCGGGTGGCTTTTCGGCGACAGAAAGAATATTTCAGCTGAATGAGTCGTTTCAAGGAGACATGGCAGACATGGGTGCTATAACGATGGCTTTTCAGAATGTCAAAGTGGGCAAAGGCCGCCTTCTCAACAACTTGCAGAGTTGTTCGACGCCAGTGAAAGATGAGTCATTCAAGCCGAAAATTACTTCAGCCCTGCATAGATCATTAAAAAGCCAACTAAATATGTGGCACACTCGGTTACGATGAAGGACATTACTTTTTTAAGTTAAGAAATGACCAACAACCAATTATCTCCCTTGCCATCCCACTATTATTCATCCAGCCTAAAGTCACCAGATTTTTTGCTGCATATTGTTCCGGTCTGAAGGATTGAGGTATGAGATTAACACATGACCCGGGACCAATGATTTTAGAGAAACATGTGTTGCTGCCCATCAAGGAAGCCCGTTAAAAAAAAAGTTATTTCATGGGGTGAAAATACAATGGAAAATATACAAGCAGATGCTAATCTTCTTAGTAGTCAATGTGACATGCATGTTCACCCCAAGTTCAGACTTTTGCAATTTTAAAATATAAAGAAAGTGAAAACAGAATATCCTGATATGGATCAATAAAACTATGAAACAAAACTACAAAATATGAATAAGCAAAGGCTCAATAATAGCCGACCAAACGGTCTGGAAAATGATTTGTTTGACTTGACATAAAGTGATTGAAATTGTGAAAGACAAAGTATAGCAACCCACATGCATACTGAAGAGGAAGAACAGTTGCAATCACTTACCTTTAGCCAAAAAGGATGTTCTACATCATTACTTTTGTCAGAATGAGCTGTGCAAGGGAACCATGCATCAGTGGGCAGTTTTTCACTCACATCCATGTACTGGTACCTACAAAGCTTTACAAAGTAAATACACACAGCAGGTTTTATACACTCCCTTCCAAAATTACTGGAACAGTAAGACCAATTTGTTTCTTTTTGACTGAAGATATTTGGCTTTGAAAGCCAAAGATGATTATGAGACAAGAGATCAACATTTCAGGTTAGATTCCTTGTGTTACTGTACATCTAAGATCGGATAACCAACTGAGAAGATCACAAGATATCACAACTTAGACATTATTTGTGACCCCCCCCCCCCCCAAAAAAAATAGGTGGGCAAATGTATTGGAAAAGATAAAGAAGAAATAAATAAAGAAGGTCAAAGTGAATAACTATTTAGATGCAAATCCTTTGCCTACTGAGTCTGTTTCCAATCGACATCTCCACATATTTGCATTCTTCTTTTGAGATGTTTTTCCAATCTTTCACCACAGCTTCTTTGAATTGTTTATTTTGAGGGCTTACTTGTTTCAGTCTCCTCTTTAGCCAGTAAAATACATGCTCTATCATTTTCAAGTCTGGATATTCAGTTGGCCATTCTAAACCTCCCCTTCACACCCCTAATGAACTCCTTTGTTGAAGGATCTCCTAATAGTTTGGTTGCATCATACTTTCAATTAATAGACAA
The DNA here is from genome assembly GCF_024500385.1 of Phyllopteryx taeniolatus. Classification (NCBI taxonomy): domain Eukaryota; kingdom Metazoa; phylum Chordata; class Actinopteri; order Syngnathiformes; family Syngnathidae; genus Phyllopteryx; species Phyllopteryx taeniolatus. The sequence goes on along the minus strand of NC_084515.1, from coordinate 21,034,269 downwards.
AATATTTTTATAGACTTCAGAGTTCATTTTACTGCTGCCATCTGTGAGCTCATCCGTAAAAAGCTATAAAAGCCAGAACCAGACATGACCGCCACTGAATTTGTTGTTTGGGGGTGCCTTTTCTGGACACTCGCATTACAAAACCAAGGTGTTTTTTTTTTGTTTTTTTTTAATGAAATTGACACAAGTACACTAAGTCCATGTTAGAGAGTCACTCTATGGAGCTGTAAATATCCAAAATAAGGGCATTGAAGCAATCGCAATCACAACTGGACTGTTCTGCTTGTCTTTGATGACGTTTTGTCTCTCATCTGATATCTTTTAAGTTGTGTACCAGATCCAGATAGAAATCCCTAAATACCTGGAAATACAAGCTGTTGATCTCTCATATTGATTTTTATGGTGTCAAACCCAAACATTTCAGTCGATGGCAAAAATTAAGGAATTGGTCAACATTTTCGCAAAATATTTTTGGAAGGGTGTATGTAGACTTTGGCTTGCCCATCTCTCCAAAAGTCAACAAGAAAAATATTTACCAATAACAAAGAAAAGATAAAGAGCCGAATTAAAGTTTACGCAAAACCTATTCTACAATCACGTCAGCTCAAGTATGTAATAGAGCTTGCTCCTGCTATTCAGCACCAAGTCCTGCTGCCAAAAGCGTGAAAAATTTGCGCCCACCCAAAAAGAATTGGAATTTCTTATAGATGCCGCAAGGCGGTGGCAAATCGCTCTTTTTTTATTCGACGAGGCTATGACTTGTCATGATCTGTGTTTTTTGTTCATGTTGTTTAAATATATCACCCAAATATATTTTTCTCTACACTACACTACACCATCAGTGACTGGGATGATGATGATTATTATTATAATAATTACTGTATAGTAGGAGCAGTAGAAATTGGTAGTAGTTGTAATGTAATGTTATGTAATAGTAATGTTTTATTGTTGTGGCTGGTTACACTTATTGTGCAGTGTAACACATTAGTTAAAGTTTACTGTAACTGCAAATATATATATATATATATATATGTATATATATATATATATATATACACACACACAGACCCTTTCCAAAAAATTGAATTATCTATACTATATTATCTATAACTATCTATAACTCTACTGTACTATACTATCATCTAGAATTTTTTCCTAAGCCTTCTGGTTTACATGTCATACTTTTTGAAATGATGGTTCACCAGTGGCAGCATGGGCGGGACAGTGGTCAGGGTCCTGATGCGAAGCTGTAGCAGTAGATGCCCACTGGTCTGTGTAACCCAAAGGTGTAAAATAACCACAGTCCTGAACACTGGAAACCCGTTCAAAATCTTCGCACACGCCGTCCCCATCAAAAACATAACATTGGCTGGGTTCACCTATTGGAAAAAGAGCACAGGAAAGAAGGATTTATGAAAGAATAAATATCCACATTTGAGCGACCGGTTAGAGCGTCTGCCTCACAGTTCTGAGGACCGGGGTTCAAATCCCGGCCCCGCCTGTGTGGAGTTTCTCCGGGCACTCCGGTTTCTATATAATATATATATTATATAAACAAACAACCATTCGCAAACAACCATTCGCACTCACATTCACACCCGGAGAAAAGCCACGCAGGCACGGGGAGAACATGCAAACCCCGGTCACCAGAACTGTGAGGCAGATGTGCTAACCAGTCTCCCACCATGCCGCTCCTTAACTTTTATTACTTCAAATACACCTGAATTAGCCTCCAAACGCTTCAAGAACCCCAACAAAGATGGACTGCTGAATATGCTTCTACTAAACAGCGTGTTCACAGTTTCCACAGAAATGCTTTTCGAGACTCACCAATGCAGTTGAAGCCCTTCTCCTTGTGACATTTCTTGGAGCAGCCATCACCATCCAACAAATTGCCATTGTCACATTCTTCTGTCCTACAGAGTCAGTACAGACACTATCGGTTTAGTCTTTATCAATTGCCTATTTGCATAGTAGTCATTAAAGTGTGCCTACCCACGAATGACACCGTCTCCGCAGTAGGGCTGCCCGTGAGTGTAAAAAAGGGATGGGGAGATATTGCTGAGAAGACCACCAATCTCCACCTGGATCATGTACTCATAGCTTTCTCCCGTTTTTACAGTCCTGGAAAGAAGAACATTTACTTCCTTTACTTAGATGTGTGGCTTCAGGAAATTACACTTTACAGCTTTACACACATGTACATTTCTATAAAGCATTGATATTCATGTTAGGTTTACTTTATATGTGCTGGAATGAATAGAATGCGTTGCAATGAATGGAATGAAACTCTTCCAGAAAACATTGCAGTGCATTGCCCTCAAAATGTCAACTTGCAATTTCCATGGACGTCACCAAACCAAGAAGTAAGAAAAAGAAGAAGAAGAAAAAAAGGTGGGATATTAAACTTTTCACTGTTAATATGCTCCCTCCGCTGCTTTCAGGGTGCATTCAACAACGGTGGACGACTGGTTTAGCACATCTGTCTCACAGTTCTGAGGACTGGGGTTCAATCCCCGGCCCCGCCTGTGTGGAGTTTGCATGTTCTCCCCGTGCCTGCGTGGCTTTTCTCTGGGCACTCTGGTTTCCTCCCACATTCCAAAACCTTGCATTGTAGGTTAATTGAAGACTCTAAATTGCCCGCAGGTGTGGATGTGAGTGCAAATGGTTGGCTGTTTCTATGTGCCCTGCGATTGGCTGGCGACCAGTTCAGGGTGTACCCCGACTCTCGCCTGAAGATAGCTGGGCTAGGATAGGGTCCGGCGTGCCCGCGACCCTAATGTGCTAACCAGTCGGCCACCGTGCCACCCCCAATTGCCTAATTGCACCCCAAAATAGCATGGCATGGGCTTATTGAAGACAAACTATGGTGGTTATATATAAATATATATATATATATATATATATATATTTATATATAACCACCATATATATATATATATATATATATATATATATATATATATATATATATATTCAAGTGTGATGTTGAAGTCTGACAGCCCGGTGAGACGTGGTTAGTAAGTCTGCCTCACAGTCAGACAGTCAGACTCCAGCTCCCCGCAACCCTGAACAGGATAAGCAGAATAGAAAATGGACCGATATTCATCGATACAGGACTTGGCTAGCAGTCCACACATACAGTATGATTCCCCTTGCTCTCTTTTGTTGTATGTATTAATGCCTACAAATGCCTCCTATGACTAAAACGGCCCTACATTCTGGCGTAATAGCTCCATCTGTTGCTTTGGCATACACTCAACAGCCTGGATTTTTACTGCCTGTGTAGACGTAGATTTATTGACCTAAGAGAAAGGTAATAAAATGGAATGAGGGGAAACCGTTCAAAACCATGGATTTAACCGTGATGAAATCCAAAACGATACAAACATTTCGCAAGCACCACTGTGACACAACTAAACTCAAAGTACCTGTGCAAATACATTTTCAAATTTATTACAATCTACCTCTTGTAACCCTTTATAAACACAATGAAGATACATAATACATAACGTCCTTGACAGGGGACATAGAATTGAAATTCCAAATAATTACCATCCGAAACGTGAGGGTGAGAGTTGAGCATGGAATGTTACGCAAGAATCTTATCCAACACTTTGATTTAAACTTTTAACCTGAAATTATACCAAAATCCAAAGTACAACTGAAGGTTTTTTCTAAACCTAGTAAGAGTAAATATAGGAAAGTCACTTATTTGCACCAGTACCTCATCTTTGCGTGCTAGCGGCGCAATGAGTAAAGTGACTGACAACGGATCCGAAGATTCTAGGTTTGACTCCCGGCTAGCTTAAGCACATTTTAGGGCATAAAAAATGTCAGCTTCGTTGAATGTGGACAAAGAGAGCGAGACAGCATGCAGCAATGGACGTTCCAACACCAACATCCCCCTCTGCACCTATTGTGTCCCTGAGCAAGACACCAATACCGGGAGCTTCTCTCCGGGTCCTAAGTCACTCACGGCTTCAGTGCATGCCACAAACTGAAGAGGGCAAATTTCTAGAATATGCATGCGTCACAAGGAAAATAAAAATATTTTTTTAAGGACGAGGACTTAGTAGTAGTAAATTGCTCGAGCAAATCCAAGCAGTCGCTGGTGTTCATGGCCTCTGATTCCACAATAGGTTACTTTTCAAAATATGTTGGCACTTCCGTTGCTTTACCTCTGCTGTATCATCCTCAGAACTCTCACCCCAAATCGACCAGTTCAGGGTGTACCCAGCCTATTACCCAAAATCAGCTGGGATAGGCGCCAGTACGCCCGCGACCCAAATGGGAATAAGTGGTTCAGCGAATGGATGGATGGAAAAACCTTTTAACCTTTTTAACCTCGTGCTTGATTTCCTTTGATTGGTTGCTCTTTATAAGGCAAAGACCAAAGTACCATTAGCTTGCTTATTGGGCGGCATCTGTTTATGATGTCTTTTATGGATCACAAACTTGTTTAAAGATTCATTGCTGTATTTAAGCCTTGGCATTTCAGCATTCTCATTCGTCGTGTCTCGAACTTTTCATATCTGATACAGAATCAAGTGCTACACCCTGTTGTACCCATCTACAAAAGGCAACCTAACCTCATGGCTTACCCTGTGGAATTAATCTTTATGATATTTATAATGATGTTTTGGTTTAATTTTTTTCACAGTGGTTCAACCCTCAATTTTCCTTTGAAGAGCCCAGAGGGTCTTTCTTCCTTTGGCTTTTTGCTCACAAATGATTGTGCGACATGAAATCTGCCTAAAAACTAGCAAGGACTATCAGCCGATATTACAACTATTATCACTCCTCATCAAACTGTTTTAACAGGGCAACCGTCAATAATAGATTACAACATCACAGCATTTTTAGTAATTGCTGCAATGCTATTGTATTTCCACAAATAAAACTGGGTGGGCGGCACGTGATAGACGGGTTAGCAAATCTGCCTCACAGTTCTGAGGACCGGGGTTCAATCCCCGGCCCCGCCTGCGTGGGTTTTCTCCGGGCACTCCGGTTTTCTCCCACATCCCAAAAACATGCATGGTAGGTTCATTGGAAACTCGAAATTGTCCAGCGGTATGAATGTGAGTGCGAATGGTTGTTTGTTTCTATGTGCCCTGCGATTGTACCCCGCCTCTCGCCCGAAGATATCTGGGATAGGCTCCAGCACCCCCGCGACCCGTGTGAGGATAAGCGTTATGAGAAAAGGAATGAATGAATGAACACTGGGTGGTGGTGGTGGTTTTTGTACCAATAGTTTTTGTTCCACCTCCTTTTGACTTTGTTTGACGGAACTTTTTTTTGTTAGTCTATTAACGGAAAATGCGTCACATTTACAATGATTGCATATGTTGATTTTCGGTAGACTCGATAAAAAATTCCAGCACAAAAGCATAATATTCTCAGCAGAGCTATTCCTTCAATTAAAAAAAAATGCTCCTGACATCCATAATTTTCTTACAAGGAGAATGATTCATTGACATTGAATAAAACAGTGTGCAATTGGCCTTGACAGAGGTCAGTGCTAAATGATAGCTTTAATTTTGCTGAACTCCATCTTGACCTTGTTTTGGTCAGCTTCGAAATATTGCATCATGCATCAATAATCACTTAATAGTCACCTGTCCGTGAACGTCTGCTGGGTCTGAGGTGATGGCAATTTGGTGGTGAAAGGTGGCCGCCGGTGAATCCGATACAGCAAAGGGCGACAGTCAGAGCAGAGAGGACTACCGGGGCCAGAAGACAACATTGCAGCATCAATCTCCATCTTCTCATCAAAGGTGCAGAGCTTTATGGCACTGATGGCAACATTGTTGGTATCGAGGCGCAGGGTGAAGGGCATGTCACAGAAGACGTGCTGTGGTCCAAGGTTCAAGGTTTTACCTGTGTCTATTATCAGCTCTATGTCAGCAATGGCAGGATTATCTGAGAAGAGGCAAATGAATGAAGTCGATAAATACACATTTGTTTCTTTTAAAAACGAATAATGAAACCTAAAATAATGTTTTGACTCTTTGAACCCCATACATAATGGATACACATGTAGGTCCTAAAGCATTTGGAAAATAACAGTGCTTTATGATTTCATTTTTACAGACACCAGATTGGATGTGGTTGAAGTGTACAATGAATGAGCCCTTTTTCTAGCCATATCACGCATACCACAACATATGCATCGTGGTGATACGTGATGAAGGCAAAATCATTCAAATGCCGGCAAGGTTCAGATTTTTCTGGACTTAATAGCAGATGTATTTTGACTATCATTTTTAAATGTTATGATAATACATTTAGAGAAAAGGGTAGTTAAAAAAATACCCTACTATTCTCCCATACAAAAGTCATCGAAGCATGCCTTTATGGACTTGCACTGGGGTAGTTATTCTCGAAAAAGAAAGCCTTCTCCAAACTTCCCAAGGGTTTCAACGCGTAGAATTTTAAAAATCTTTTGTGTGTCCAAAGACTATTATTTATATAGTGTGCCACTGTACTATAAAAATTTGAACATGAGACTTACTAGTTGAAATGTATGTTATCCAGAGGGTAAGAGTGTGTGGGACAATGGGGTGGAGAAATTTCAGTGTGAGGGTACAGCCCTCCGTCTCAGGACAAGGTGATGTCACATTAGTATCATAAAGGTTGAGGTCAGGACTCCACGCTTGGAGACTAGGCTCACATGGCTGCTCAACATCAGGTGGGCCTGGAGTTTGAAAACACAACACAGAATAGGACTATTACCATCATTTCTCATGTATAATGGGCATTTGGTTTCCCCCAAAAATGTCAAAAGTCAAAAGTGTGCATTATACATACATAGGTATAGGGGGAAATGAAAAAAACTTTCACATTTTATAAATGTATGCCGCCATCTAGAGGTTATGAAAAAGCTGTACAGTTTCATTCCAATATGCCACCGCCACCTAGAGGTTATAAAAAGGTGTACACTTTCATTCTAATATGACAGGGGTACGTATGACTGCATATATGTACACTTGTGCTCATAAGTTTACATACCCAGGCAGAATTTGTGCAGTCGTTTTTTTAAATAAGACTGATGACTGAACAACAACCATCATTAATTTATTTATGGTTGTGTTTTGCTTAATGATAATGCTTTTCTGAAATGCTTGAGAGTTTAATTTGAAGCCCATTAAAATAAAATTAAATGTGTTTCGCCTGATTCTTCATGTTTTCTTTAAAGAATTGTGCCCATCTTACAAATTCTGCCTTGGTAATCAAACATATGAGCACAACTGTGTGCTTTCCCGTTTACCAAATAAAAGTAGGGCTGTTAATTTCAAAATAAGAGCAAGTAAATAAAAACAAAGTATTATGTGTTCAAATTAAGTGCTTAACTTCAGAATAATCCTTTGAAAAAACTAACAAAATACAGCTAATGCTTCATGTTTTGATCATATGGGTAGAAGCAAAATCATGCATTGTAAAAATGCATTATACATACAGTGGGTACGAAAAGTATTCGGACCCCCTTAAATTTTTCACTCTTTGTTATTTTGCAGCCATTTGTTAAAATCATTTAAGTTCATTTTTTTCCTCATTAATGTCCACACAGCACCCCATATTGAAAGAAACAAAAGTAATTATTGAAATTTTTGCTGATTTATTAAAAAAGAAAAACTGAAATATCACAGAGTAGTCAGACCCTTTGTTGTGACACTCATATATTTAACTTGCTGTCCATTTCTTCTGCTCATCCTTGAGATGGTTCTACACCTTCATTGGACTTGATTAGGAAATCCACACACCTGTCTATATAAGACCTTACAGCACATCTGCCTCACAGTTCTGAGGACCGGGGTTCAAATCCCGGCCCCGCCTGTGTGCAGTTTGCATGTTCTCCCCGTGCCTGCATGGTTTTCTCTGGGTACTGCGGTTTCCTACCCTGTCCCAAAAACATGCATGGTTGGTTGTTTGAAGACTAAATTGCCCGTAGGTGTGAATGTGAGTGCGAATGTTTGTTTGTTTCTATGTGCCCTGCGATTGGCTGGCAACCAGTTCAGGGTGTACCCCCCCCCCCCCCCCCCCCCCCCCCCCCTGCCTGAAGATAGCTGGGATGGGCTCCAGCACGCCCGTGAACCGCGTGAGGAGAAGCGGTAGAGAAAAAGGATGGATGGATGTGTGTGTGTGTGTGTGTATATATTTGTGTATCTGTATCTTGCGTAATCATGCTAAATGTATCTGTCCTACTTCACCGGTTGCATGTTATGAAAAAGATGCATAATAAAAGCAAAGCACAGTACTGTAAATAAAATAAAGCAATATATCAATGGTTTGACTGACCAATCGCCTCGTCAGGTGCCCAGTAGCCAGACGTGTCACAGATGCGAGATGAGGCCGCCTCATAGGCATACTGGTGGAAAACACCATCTTTCTCACATTCCCCACAGTTGACAGCAGACAAGTGGGAGGAGGAGCTAGAAGAAGAGAAAAACATATGAAGGCTTGTGTTGCTTTGCCACTTTTAATACAACAGCAATGCTTGCTATGTTGATCCATACAGTGGTATCACAGAATTCAAACAGAAAATTGGAACTTGGCATAGATTTCAAGAAAGGTTTGGCCAAGCTTTGAGGTCAAATTGTTGGCACGCATGATGTCATTTGAGGTTTAATTCGCAAACAAACCTTGCAAGACCTCAGCGAGCCAAGAGTTGAGTAACAACAAGGAGTAGAGAGTGAGAGGGGGAGGGTGCAGAGATGGTATCATCCCGGTAGTGGGATAGCTGCTAGCTGTCACCGCTAGTGTGATGCACTAACTGGCTCGCTGCTTTTTGGGTTTTCACTTGTTACTAAAGGTAGCCGCTTTTATTGATTTTAAATTTTTTTTAAATAACATACACTCACATACAGCTACAAAAGTATGTGAATCCTTCGGAACTGCCTGGATTTCTGCACTAATCGGATAGAAACCTGATCTGATCAGTCACAACAATAGATATACACAGTTGTTGTTTTTTTAAACTAATACCACACAAGCAATCATACAGTATGTTTTCATGTTTTTACTGAACACAACATGTAAATGTCAAAAAAAATCTTGGCTTTAATAACTGGTTGACCCTCTTTTGGCGGCAGTAACCTTAACCAAGCATTTCCTGTCATTGCAGATCAGACCTGCACAATGTTCAAGAGGAATTTTGGACCGTTCCTTTTTCGAAAACTGTTTCAGTTCAGCAATTCTCTTGAAATGTTTGGTGTTAATCACTCTCTTGAGGTCATGCCACAGCATCTCAGTCGGGCTGATGTTAGGACTGACTGAGCGATTCCAGAGGGCACATTTTCTTCTGTTGAGGCCTTTCAGGTGTCCATTGGGTCGTCTTGTCGCACCGCCCATCTTCTGTTGAACTTCAACTGGCAGACAGATAGTCTTGAATTCCCCTGCAAAATGTCTTCATAGACTTGGACATTCATTTATCTGTCAATGTTAGCAATGCGTCCAGGCCCTGAGTTAAAGAAAAAAAAAAAAAGTGTGTTCCTTCCACACTTAATCACTCCACACAATACAGTAGTTTGCCAGTCGTGCTTTAAAAGATAAAGGTGGTCTTTTGGAAACTTCAAACACGAAACAATGTTTTTTTTGGACAGCAGGGGGTTCCTCCATGTTGTTCTCCAATGACATCCATTCTTGTTGATATTTTTACAGAGTTGCTAGCATGTTGTTAGCATGTATCAGAGATTTCTGTAAAGTCTTAAGCCGATGCACTAGGATTTTTCTTCACCTCAATGAGCATTTTGCACTGTGCTCATGCAATCATCTATACAGGACAGCCACTCCTAGGGATAGCAGCAAAAGTCAGGAACTTTCTCTATTTAAAACGTTCTTTCTCACCATGCACTAATAAACAACAAGGATTTTATAAATTTGTTTGTGAATCTTTTCAGCTTCATTCCTGCAAGTTAACAATTCTTGATTGTTGGCAGAGCTTTTTTGTGCAAGGGACGGATCACGTCAAAAAAATGCTTTTTGAGAACTGAAAACTTCAAACTGGCACGTGTGTTTTTATAGGGCACGGCAGCTTTAAATGACATCTCCAATCTTCGTGTGTCCAATAAAATTATGAAAACATATCATTGTTTACATTGTATTAATTTAAGCAAACTGTGTTTGTCTCTTGTTATGACTTAGATGAAGATCAGATCACATTTCATGACAAGTTTATGCAGAAATCCAGGTAATTCTAAAGGGTTCACATACTTTGTCTTTCACCTGTATATAGTAGTATGGTATTGTAGCATTTACAGTATATAGTTGGCATAATATACTGTAGTATGTGAGTGTTGTTGTTTTACCATTTTTAATATTACATTAGTTAACTTCTTATTGCTTGTAAAGGTACTAACCTTATTTTGCATTCTGTTTTATTTACATTTTATACAACATTCCAACTTCATTGGAATTGGGGTTTGTATGATAATAATAGTTTGGTGGAGTAATTCAAATTAAATGATGATTTATGGAAATGTTGCCATGCCATTTTGGAATAAAAAAAAAAAAAACATATTCATTAGCCATTTGTCACCATTGACTGGTTTATTATCTTAGCACTTTGTCAGCCCATAATGTCAGTGTGATGATATACCCGCATCAATAATATGTTTGAGTTCAAGTTGCCATAACAAATTGCAGGTTGAATCATGGATTAGGTTAAATGGACATTTTAACACAAACAAAACAAACAAAAATTGTACAGGAGACAGTTATTGGTACCTTTGATAGAGTGGCCCCGTTAATGGCGCTAGCCAATAAATAGAGACAGAATCTGGACTCTGGTCAGTCACCATTGCTGGCACAGGGATGGCACCAGGTAAACGTTCCATCAACCAGTTCTGATAGACCAAGTCAAGATAACAGTGCATCCTGGCTACTTGGTTGGGAGTAAAATGATTGGTGCAGTTGTCATCTATGAAAGGGAAAACAATTAGGACAATTGATCAAGGGATAATTGTGGATTCATCAACTTCATCCTATAGCCGGTATGGTGGTAAGTGAGATCAGGTTCATTTTTGTTTATCCCTTTTATTTTTACAAATTCACTCACCTGTGTAACTCATGTAATTGTTATAAGGGGTGTCCTGATACATGGTGACGCCACATGTATCATTAACAGCTCCAGGATCACGGCAGGCTTTGGATTTGGGCGTTGGTGCGGTGTCGGCACACAGATCTCCTGTTTCCATGGATGGGGTGGTTTCCTGCATACACACAGGACAGAACCAACAAACACAAGTAAATGTCTGGGTACGTCTACGTTGCACAGATGACGAGCCACTTTCTTTCATTTCATTTTTTATTGAGCAAAGTTTCCATATGAAGTAACTATATCAAAAGAAAACACAGAACTATTTAATGTACTGTACATCACGTCTCATTAAAAGCGGACAGCAGTTTTACCTGACACGGGTCATCGCAGGAGTCTCGTTCGCTCACCCCCTTGAAGACATGGTACAGTCCAAATATGTGGCCCATTTCATGGATCATCGTATTGTGGTGTCCGCTTGTGCCGAAGTAGGATGGGTTTAGCACCATTCCACCTGAGCAACAGAGCTAAATATTCTCAGTAATCTTTCAGTATTACAGTTTTACGAGCTAGTAATACACTGACGGTAGACAAATCAGTGTCTGTTTGACTATATTCTAAAGTCCCCTTATCTCTATCACGGGGATAAACAGCATATCTCTTTCATTCGGACTAAACTGAAGAATTGGCTTCAATTGGCAAAGGTCTGAGACGCTCCATCACATGTCATCACATTAGTAATGAAGAGGAACTCATAATAATAGCTATTAGGTCATCATAATTCAATACAATATGTTTCAGATTTACGACTTTACCCCCCACAGTATTGGAACAAAATGATTTCATTTTTGCTGTAGACTGAATACATTTGGGTTTGACATCAAAATATTGTCTGACTACAAAATAAGAGACCAACATTCCAGCATGGTCTTGTCACTGACTTTTCAGCACATTGCAGGAAGTCCTTTGTATTTTTCTTGCTAATGAGAGGTTTGGATCTGCTGGAGCAGCTTCAGTACTTTCATTCATGAAGTCTTCTGGAAACAGCTGATTGTGATACCTTCACGACTGCCCTTTGGGGATTATAATTGCCGTCACGAAGATTTGCTTTGGGGTCTTACTTTACAGCTCGAGTCAGCCCCTGCTGTTTTCCTTTGTTTTCCACCCATTGGACCCCTACTACCTTCTTCATACATTAGCGGTTTCTTTCTTCTTCAGGACATCCCCAATGTTGGTACTCATGGCTATGGCCAATCCTTCTGCCATGGCTCTGATTGAGTTTCCATCTTCTCTCAGCTTCACAATTGCTTGTTTTTTTTGTTTTTTTTTTACTAATTAACAGCCCTCTGGTTTTAACGTTTCACTAACCAATATAAAGGTAAAACCCAAATCTGAAATGAGAGTACACGTTTAGCGCTACTTACTGTTTGAATGACCACCGTAGTAGGACACGCGTTGTCGACAAAACACATTTGCTCACGTGAAAAAGGGTTGAATTCAAACAAAAGATGCTATCTTCTGAATTGTCTATTTGGTCCAGATGGAAACATCTGGAATTGAAGGTGAAAATGTTTCTCTCTTGTCTCTTATTCATGTTTGATGTTAAACCCAAATGTCTACAGCAAAAAAAATGAAATAATTGACTTCATTGCCCCAATATAGTGTAGGTTAAAAATAAACAGCAATATGTAATATATACTATAGATTTACTGTATGTGTGTGTCAAGTTATGTCCATATTCAGGCCCATTGCCTAAAGTTTAAAAAGAAAAAAAAAAACTCATTTAAATGACTTGCCCATGTCTGATCTGACGACTGAAAAATATGTAGTGTCAGCTCAGCCTTTTGTATGAAAATGTCATGCCAACATTGTAATTAGGAAGTTCTTGCTAATCCATACATTAGTCCATTAAATCAAGCTGTGCAGCTCCAAGGAAACCCTGGAGGAGAAGTTGAGTTCTTCTAAATAATTTGGTCCAGCAGATGTCTGCTTCTGCCTCAAAGAATAGATGTGAATTCGTCATTTCAATTAAATCATGCGTGACAGTTGTGGAATAAAATGTTCAAGACAGTCATTGTGCTCACTGTTTCTACACAGCAGTCGTAATTCAGCCACTCAACAATCGCAGACTATCTATTTTCCATCCTTCATTGTCAATCTGTGTCAGAGAAATTCGATAATTCTGTAAAATGGATGGCGGTGGATCATGAACAATTCATTCCCACTTCACTTACGAAAGTTTGTCATATATTTATTACCTTTCAAGGGGGCGGGCAATTCATTGTTCCATGGCAAAGAGTCTACAAAGTTTTTTATGTTGATGCAACGTTGTGGCACAAAAAAAGAAAAGAGGAAAGGTAATAAATAAATTCAGAACAGCTGTATAGTGGGAATCTGTTGCAACTGTACCAAGCCCACACTGACGTTTTCTATGTTTTGTTGTTGGGTTACTTTGCCTTTTCCAGTGGAAAGTGGTCTAATGATTGGGAGAGGAAAGTGGCAATATGCCAGGAAATCTCTGCCATCTTGTTCTCTCCATCTCATTTGGACAATAACAAAGGATATAGAAGATGCCAAATGCAGAAACTGAAGGGATAAATAAGAGCAAGAACCATACACATTTTACAATATCACCATTTCAACCTTATCAAAGAATGTATACCTTCCCAAACTCTTTTCTGTAAATCAAAATGTTTCTTCTTAAATCAACCAGCGAGGTGAGATCATTTCAGCCACCAGGGAATGAATGGCTTTGGAAGTATTTCTATGTTTGTATGGTATAGTTAGTTAGTTCTTTTCTTCGTTATGAATTACCTTGATGAGTAAGCGCTTCCTTTGCCCATGGCCAGGTCGCAGCTCCTGCCAGCGCTTCTCGTACAGAATTGCTGGCAAAGAAAACATTAAGGGTATCTTTGCCACTCAGGTGAAGCTCCTCTTTAAGTTCTTTAACACTCATATATGCCCTGTAGAAGTGGAATAGGTCAAGGAAAAAATTATTCTCCCATTGGAATCAATCACACAAATGAGAAGAGAAGCAGAGAAATGCAAAATGTATCAACTGACAATTCTGAGATCAATCAAAGAGACTCCCTGAACATCCATCCTCTATTTTCTATACCACCTATATTGTTCTAGATCAAGGGGCGCTGGGGGGGCTTGAGCCTTTTCCAGCTCACGTTCAGCGAAAGGTGAGGTACCCTGGACTGATCTCCAGTCAGTCACGGCTGAGAAAGGGAATGATTCACACTCAAAGAGGATTTACTGAATGTATTAAAACCAGGTGGCACGGTGGGGAACCGGTTAGTGCGTCTGCCTCACAGTTCTGAGGACCTGGGCTCAAATCCCCTCCCCTGTGTGGAGTTTGCATGTTCTCCCCGTGCCCAATAGAAGACGTCGCGTGAGGACATGTGACTTTTTTGTCATTAGTGGTGAAATTGGATTGGCGCAAACAGCGCCCAATTCGGAGGTCGAAGTCGTAGTCTCGCGCACGAAATAATGACAAATAAGCAATAATTGATCAATAAAAGTAGCGAGCGACATTTCGATCATTGTAATGGAGTAAAAGCACCGTTACTTCTTAACAGCAGATGCGGCGGAAGTGTTTTTTCTGGTCTCGTCAACTCCTGTGACTTAGTAAGCAGGTCCCCAGCGCACAGGATGAAGCCTCAATGCGCGCGCATATTAGTCCGCCGCGGAGTAATATTCACAATGGCATCTGTGTGGGGATGATAGATTTTTGGAATCGATCTTCCTACCAGTGTTCGAGGAGTACGAAACCGCCTATGACCTTAGTGACCGTGACGGCGACCCCCCCAGGAAAAACTCATCGGATCTGTACGATTCACGGAAATGGTTGTTTGTTTCTATGTTGGCTGGCGGCCAGTTCAGGGTGTTCCGTAACTCTCGCCCAAAGATAGCTGGGATTAGCTCCAAGCACGCCCGTGACCCTAGTGAGGATAAGCAGTACGGAAAATGGACCGATGGATATTAAAACCAGTTAGACTTGGTCGAATGGGCCCAGTGTTGTAATTTATTTATGTATTTATGTATTTATTTATTTATTTTCCTGGCGGCACGGTGGCCGACTGGTTAGAGCGTCAGCCTCACAGTTCTGAGGTGCGGGGTTCAATCCCCGTCCCCGCCTGTGTGGAGTTTGCATGTTCTCCCCGTGCCTGCGTTGGTTTTCTCCGGGCACTCCGGTTTCCTCCCACATCCCAAAAACATGCATTAATTGGAGACTCTAAATTGCCCGTAGGCATGACTGTGAGTGTGAATGGTTGTTTGTTTCTATGTGTCCTGCGATTGGCTGGCAACCAGTTCAGGGTGTACCCCGCCCCTTGCCCGATGACAGCTGGGATAGGCTCCAGCACGCCCGCGACCCTATAGAGGAGAAGCGGCTCAGAAAATGGATGGATGGATATTTATTTTCCATATTAGCAGGAGTGTCATATTCATTTTTGTAGGATGCTATCTCGTAGTTATGGTTTCCCTGATGACTGTGAAAACCACTTATTGCAAATGTATCATCACCTCATCATATCATTAAATAAACAAATTCACCTGTATTTAATTGTTGTTATTACTATTTTACTGTGCTAACAACAAATTCATTTGACATCAACAGTCATGGAAAGTAGTGGCAAGAAAATATTTTACTATTCAACTACTGTCCAAATTATGTTTAAAGAAGTGATGCTTGTAAAACTAGTAGAAGTGAAGAAAAAAAATGCAATTTCCGTACAGATTATCTACAAAAATGAAAAGGACCAATCAATTCATCAAGAAACGAGAAGTAGACGCTGTATTTGCTTTAGTGGACCGCATAAAATGATTGCGGTGGGTAAGATTTGGCCCCTGGGCCTTGAGTTTGACACCCATGATATATGGGGTTGGTGGAGCCTAAATATTTGAAGGGTCCATAAAGGCCATAAGGCCATAAAAATAAGCAAAAGTCTGAGAAAAATTCCAATGTTTTCAAACCACTTCAGCATGTTATGGACAACCAATGTTGCGAGAGCACAGCCTGCGATTGTGACAGTTTATGGATGTCAGGTATGCCTTGATGGTATCCCATCGTACCCAATAACAAAGATCCTGACTGGTCGTGACACACTAGCTAATGTACAGATATGTACATCTATCCATCTGCCGCTTTGCTGTTCAGGGTCGTCTATTCCAGCTGACTGCGGGCGAAAGGTGGCCTTCATTGGTCATTAGAGACAACTATTCACAATTACACCTGAGCAGGAACTGCACCAAATATGTTTGCACGAAGGTTAGACAAGTGAGGAGCTTAGTCTTTCTAAAGACATTCAGTACTGATAGTCCATTGGGGAAAGTTTTCATGACTGATTTTTTTATAGTCTCCAGCGTATTGAACTGTTCATGTTTTTGGTGGAAGGGAAGGATTTTCTAAACAGAAATATTGACTCTCTAACAACTCTTCTACAACCCCAATTCCAATGAAGTTGGGATGTGGTGTTAAAAATAAATATAAAAAAGACAATGATTTGCAAATCATGTTCAACCTATATTTAATTGAATACGCTAGAAAGACAAGATATTTCATGTTCAAACTGATAAACTTGATTGTTTTTCGCAAATAATCCTCCATCCATCCATTTTCTGAGCCGCTTCTCCTCACGCGGGTTGCGGGCGTGCTGGAGCCTATCCCAGCTATTATCGGGCAGGAGGCGGGGTACACCCTGAACTGGTTGCCAGCCAATCGCAGGGCACATACAAACAAACAACCATCCGCACTCACATTCACACCTACGGGCAATTTAGAGTCTTCAATTAACCAAGCATGCATGTTTTTGGGATGTGGGAGGAAACCGGAGTACTCGGAGAAAAGCCACGCAGGCACGGGGAGAACATGCAAACTCCCCACAGGCGGGGCCGGGGATTGAACCCCGGTCCTCAGAACTGTGAGGCCGATTCTCTAACCAGTTGCCCACCGAGCCGCCCAAAAAATCATTAACTTGGAATTTTTTGTCTGCAACACATTCCAAAAAAGCTGGGACGTGGCAAAAACGACTGAGAAAGTTGAGGAATGCTCATCAAACACCTACGATCCCTCAGGCGGCACCGGCACCAGCATTTACGCTGGACACATTCTTATTCCTGATTCATCTGTAGACTTCTTCCTTGTGAAGTAGTGGCAAATCGACTACTTGGGAGAGACAGTGCTCCACCTGATCGCTTAGTCAGCGCCGCTTAGCTTTCTTTCCAATATGTGCTTTATACTGAATTCATAAATACTGTATGTACTGCACTGCATACATTGCACTGCACATTTGGCTGCCTTTCATACAGACAGCGCAGGTTTGATTCCTGGCCAGTGCACTTAAAAAAAAAATGAGTGCGTTGCATCAGGAAGGGCATCAGGCATAAAACACACACATACCAAACAAACCGTGCGAGCGACTGCCAAGTTGCCTTATTTTCTGAATTGAAGTCTTTATTTACATGACAAACAATAAACTATATATATGAGATTTTAAACTCACCTGTCAGGTGACTCGGGATCAAAACACGTCTTGAGAACATCTGTCACTTCTGGGTCACAGCAGTCTCCATCATCATAGTCGTAGTGTATGCTGTTACATTCCATGTTACAAACTCCATCCTGTCTCTTCCAGGTGTAGCAGGGCCCAAGCCTGAGGCAGTCCCCTCCATCATGGCCTGTCTTTGGGTGGTCACACTCGGGATCACAATGGCGATTCCCAATTTTCCCAATTCGACAGTTGCTAAGAATAAAACGCTGCCGGAGGCTCGTGTTTCTGACCGTGTATACGGTCAACTCTAGGGTGATATTGTAAGGGCGAAAGGCATCACTCAGAGCCTGGTGTTGGTGGAGAATCTGGGCTTGAGACACAGTGGGGTTTCCGCTATCGTCATTGGAAAGGTTGACAATCCTGTAGCGGACTCGTTTGGGTGCACGGAGCGGCCAGTAATTGTTGTAGCCAGAAATTACGTCAGTGTTGTCACAGGGTGTAAGACCACAGGGTGTTGGCAAGAAGGAGGAGACCAGTTCTAAATCAGGGACAGGAGTGGAGATGACAGCTGGATGAAATCCCATTTTGTAAGGAGTCCATATCTGTTCCACCTTAAAACAGGAAGTAAACATTTGAATTGATATTGCAAGTGCAGCAGACGAGCGAGTATAGCGCGGTCATCAAATGAGACGCAGGCAACGTCGACACGTACGCAGATATTTGGAAAACTCACAAAGACAAGCACTGCTGCTAAACAAGCTACATCAAGCAACAGAGCTGTCAGAAGTCGCAATTGATGCTGCTTTATCGGGCTTCCGATAGGCCGAAATGCTCTCGATTTTGTTGCCAGATTTGTGCAACGTGCACATGTTGTACGTTGAAGCCTTCCGTGTACGTGTTGACATGGCCTGAGAGTTGAGTTGATTAAAGAGACAAAATCCAAGTTAGCTACATTTTTAAAGTCAGCCCACATAGCCAGAAGGGGCTCCGTCTTCTGTAGCGCTCGCATCTGCAGGTCCTCATGAGAGAGGGCGTGGTCCCACAAGATGACACCTCCTATATGGCCTCGAAAGCCCTGTCCCTGCGCTTTTTGGTTACTGCCCAGGATGAAAGTTCTACAGGTCTTCATGAAGGGGCTGTAGAGATTTCCCGACTGGAGATTGCTTTCTCCCACCTGAGAGGGAAATTGGAGCCGACGAGACAGGAAAGAAACAATTGAATTTTGAATTCATCAATTCCAAAATAAATGTTGTGATTTGACAAAAATATATACCTAAGTGAAGGTGTGTGCCGTGGTACTTACTCGTTCACCAAATTACATATTTTTTTCATCTGTAAAATATTTGAATGGAACCACTGTATGTGACCAATATTTGAATAATAATTCATTTTGAAACGTAGTCATGCCATCCGTTATGTGATTTTGAATGGTTTTTCTTTGTTTTTTTTGGCCTTTTTGTTTCTTTTTGGCGCTACTTAATCTTAAAGAGGGAACAACCTCAACAAAGGGCAGTGTTTAAGAGAGACGAATTTACGTGTTATTTAAAGACGACAGCGTCACTGAACGCACCATCACTTGTTGTCAAAGGAAGAGTTACTTTTTTGAAGTGCGTTACGAATGTTAATAACGGTTTTATTATGGCAATGGTCTGACCCTTGGACAGGTTATTCCTTTTTTCTTACATAATTACAGAAAAGCGATGGTACAGGCAAAAATGAAAATGTTGCAATAAAATGCATGTAAAACGTCTTAAAACCACACACCTTGGCACCATCAACATACAGGGTCATGTTGTGGCTATTGTAAGTCACAATCAGGTGAGTCCAGGTATTGGCTCTGTACCGCTGGTGGTTAAGGATAGTGGTCGATTTCAAGGCTCGGTCTGTGCGAAGCGTGAAGTAGAACCGTGCGTCCTTGGTGCCTGCAGAGTCCATTGTGCGAATGCCGACTGACCAGCCCTTCTCACTCAGTGAATGGGAACAGTTGTCGTACACGCCTACGACACGGAGGCAAAAAAGCACCATATTGTGGAACACGTTTCTGTCGCAGAAAAGAGTAGAACAATATATTGCAAGATCAGGTGAAAGCAATTTTCCAAATGTCTTTTCCTTTGGTCCGCCGCACAATGAGCGACGCGGCGGAATGCGACTGTACTGACAATCTCGAAAAAAAATACAGCCGGCGGCTTTCCACAGCACGGCAGGTGATTGACCCTCGAGCGCATAACCAACTTGCTGCAACAGATCAACTACAACCCCTGCCATTGTTGTCAAGAAGCAAACTTTCAACAAGGTACATATACCACTGTATTTGTTTTTTACCACAAACAACATTGTGCAATTGTCAAGGAAGAAGCCAATTGCTCTGGCCGACGAAGCTATATTATAATAGTGTAAAGAGAGGAAAATGGAGAGAAATAAGGGAGAAAGTTTGGATGTTTGAGAGGCCATTGGCATTCATTGACTGCACGCATGGATTTCGGTTACAGAGGCTCTATACGCTTCACTTTTTAGCCACAGGGAAACATGGAATTATAAATATGGTCAAATATAATGGCAAAACATAATATATACTGGCTAGTGTAGTCGTAAGGATTTGGCAGCAGCCTTTTGGCTCTTGCTTCGTACCTGGAAATGTCAAACAGTATGTTTTGCAAGCTCACGAGATTCGTATGGCGTGGCGTTTTCATTGTTGTTTACGTCTGCGACACTGTGACGCTGTTCACCTGCAATTCAAATTCCGAATCGCAGGAAAAACTAGCGGTTGACGGTCGGCCACTCATAAAAACCCGCTGCGGAATTCCACACGCTGCCCGACTGTGCGGTCACATTGGGCCGCGTTGCTCTAAGTGCTGTGGGCCTGAAAGAAATGCAATAAAATTACACATTTTCCAAGTGCGTATTTTAGGTTATTGAGCCACGTAGAGTACCTTGGCAGAAAGGCCAGAGAGAATAGACAGAGCCACAGAGACAGGACAGAAACGTCAAGGGAACAGAGACATTTCAGACAGTCAAAAGCAAGGCCTGCCTGGATGTTTCCATCTGCTCTTGCAACAGACAGACACACAGAACGACATCTGCTTCACAGATGTCAAACTGTGGGACAACAAAAGGTCAGGGAACCCCTTCTCTCTCCATAACCCTGTCTGTGGGTGTGTGTAAAGGTGATAACTGGGAAGAAAATCATCCATGAACATACTTAACTCTTAACACTTCAATGATTGATTAATTTAATTAAGCCTTAGCGGATGGTTAGAAGGTCGTATGTTGTCATTTCTGTTACGTGACGAAAAATCCAAACCTAAAATACTCCATTATCACTCCATACGAATTGCTAAATAAGGGATTAATATGCATATATTCAACTTGGATATTTACAAAGTGGTTTGTCGTGTAATGTTCTCGGAATGGATGGCTGAATTCTTATCAATAACAAGGAATAAACAAGCCCTAATGCTCATTTTACATTCTATAAATTCAACCAACGGTCCCGGATCTCAGAAGTGTGCGGAAGAAGCATACGCGGCCACAACAGCCTGGCACCTGCCCCTCGTGCACACGCAAGTCACGTGGATGTGACGGGCACGCTATCACCAAACCGAACCCAACGGAGCACCTCACCGTTGGCTTGACTTTAGGACTGCTGGCAGGCAACTCTTTCTACACCCACATTTCTCTGCATATCGATGGCCTTGTTTCATCCAGTGATGGAGATGCATCACCACCACCGTCTTTCTCGAGCTGCAATCACCACAGCACTCTCCCCATCCCCAATACTGTGACTCAAAAATGCAAAATCCTTCGGCAGAATCTCGTGTTTTGTCCCTGCCGCTGCAACTAGAATACCAGGGGGCACAGTTGTTGGGTTTTTGTTTTTTTTATCTGCTGGCATTTCGCATCGAAAGTTGATGAAAGAGGATCAGACAAACAGAACACCAAATCCAAACTGAAAGACATTATTAACGGCATCTTTCATAAAGTACCCACATCTAATGAAAAATAACAATACACATTGCGCTGTAAGCTGTATTGTGATGTTCTCTGTGACAAACATCAACATGTAGAACATAACAGCTGATATCCAATAGAAACTGTATTTTTCTGTGTTTTCATCATGTATTAGCAGATTCCTTCGAGCCACAAAAAGAGAGGCAATGAAGGAGAAAAAGTTCAGTAATGGTGTTGGATCTTTGATCAGAGTAAATGTGAGGAGACGGAACAGTTTGAGGTCTCCCTCGCTATCAGGACAGCTAAGGCATTACACCAAAGTGCTTTTATTACCCTTAATTTGTGTGCTGTACGTGTTACTCTTTCAAATAACCAGCTGGCAGTGGCATTCATCATTCAATAAATCACTGCATATTTATCACACTTAAATCTTTCGGATCATCAAGCCAATTTGAATCTCGAAAACACAACCTAATTAATACAAAATGCACTTCTTAAGCGATTTTATTGATGGGGCCGGATCCAAACCTATCTGGCCCGATATAAAATATAATTGCCTCCCCTTTTTAAATCATGAGTTAACTGATTATCTACAGATTTCGGAAAGCTGAGCTCAATTTTACTGGCCACACCCATGTCTGATTGCTACCACATTTGTTTGATCGCAAAATCACATAAAAAGAAGCTGTCCGACAGAGTGAAGCAGGCAACAAGTTCTAAAGGAGAAGCACGTCATGCCACTATACAAAGAAAAATCAAGAAGAAATGAGAAACAAAGTGATTCAAGCCTACCAGTCGCGAAAAGGTGACAAAGCCATTTCCAAGGCTTTGGGACTCCAGCGAGCCACGGTCTCCAGCCATGATCCATAAATGGAGAGAACGGGAAACCGTGGTGAATGGTCAACCTTCCCGGGAGTGCTCAGCCAACTAAATTGACTCCAAGAGTGCAATGATGACTTATTAAGAAGCTCACCAAAGAACCCAGAAAGCCAGGGTGCACCCTGAACTGGTCGCCGGCCGGCCAATCGCAGGGCACACATAGAGACAAACAACCATTCACACTCACATTCAGACCTATGGGCAATTTAGAGTCTTCAATTAAGCTACCATGCATGTTTTGGGGATGTGGGAGGAAAGCGGAGTACGCGGAGAACATGCCGACTCCACAAACGCGAGGCCAGATTTCCGGAACTCTGAGGCCGATGCGCTAACTAGTCGGCCACCGTGCTGCCGTAAAAATAATAGCATTTGATTAAAAAAAAAAAAAGAACATCATGCCAACAGTCAGACCGCTGGCACTGTGATGGTTTGGGGTGCTTAGGTATTTCAGGACCTGGATTACTTCTGTGGACCAGAAAATCCCGCAGGTGCACGTCCGGCTATCCGGCTATTCCAATTGCAAGCTGACGCAAAGTGCCAGAGCAGACCTCACCGATCATCAGCGAGAGGGGACACAAGTACGCGTCTGACCGAGCCCCGTCCCGGTCCGTGCGTCTGCTCTCCGTTTGGGCCCTCAAGATCGAGCGCTCTGAGATTACGCGGCAGGACGATGACCTGAAACATACCAGCCAGTCCGCCTCGGAATTGTTAACACAAAAACAAATGAAAAAGGGGCTTTGGAGCGTAAGTAATACGATTTGGGTGATAGAAGTCAACAGTTTAAGGAAAACATGAGGTCATGATGTTGTGTAATGTGTTGTTTCCAGTAGTTTGTAGTTCTGTAAATTCTGGCCTCTAACTTTGGAAAACACAAATATTTGTGCTCAGATCTACACGCACGACCATCGTGAAGCCACCTGCTGTGACCGCAACAGGTTGTTGCTTCTCCAAGAACTTTTCTTCTTCTTTTTTTCTTCTTTTTTTTTTTTTTTTTTTTTATTTGTTCACAGCATTTCAGCAAACCACATCACGTGCCATGTTTTCCTTGCATATTTTCATTGGATGTCTGCGGTCAATGTGTGATTGGTTCCCACAGGAACATTATTTTTGGTCTGAGCTCCGAATATTTGTTTACTGTAGGGTTTGAAAAAATCCTGGAAGTGGACGAAAGTATCCCCTTTTCCACTCAAAGTCAGCAAAGGCCCATTTGTCAGAGCTTGTTGTCAAGCAATGATCCTTTCCTCCCCTATCCGGTCAGACAACGACAATAGTAAATATTAAAGCTGATGTATTTTTTGCCGTATTTCTATTGCTCATCCGTATTTGTGCAGTCAAGGCCAGCACCGAGTTGCGCCAAGCCAGGGACAGAGCAGCAAAAGGTGTTTGCATACGCGTGCAATGTGTCCCCCGAGGCATTCGGCACAATAAAAAGGAAGACGAGTCTGCCAAGCTAATAGTCTACGGTCTTCTATTTCTTTTTTTTTTGTCGCTACTTGTCGCTAATGTGCATCGTTTGCGAGTCTGAATGCCCATCTGTTAGCCGCAGGTCCTTAAACCGCAACACACCAATAAGATAAGGGAAAGTGCAGAAAGGATGAGTTGAAAGGACATGACAGTTGGTTTTGCTCCAATTCCAAATGCATTGGGCGTGCGACCACCGGAGCAAGTAAGCGGGCAAGGCGATGCGACGCGATGATCGATGATGCGCGACCCACCTGCGAGGACTGCAGGGCTGCTCTGCCCGCCCTCCGGATTCACCCATAATTCCAGGCTGAACTTGTCCCTGGGCAGCTCCAGGCCCGCGGACGGCTTCGGGCGCAGCCGCTCCCGGCGCCCGCTCAGATACAGGCTGGTCATCCAAGAAGGGGGCACCTTTGGCACGGGTCCCCCCCACGGAGAATCCGCATCTCCGAGGACGTCCTCGTCCCGTCGAATCTGCGGACTCACACGGTGCCCACTCGGAGCTGCGCTGGAGTTCCCCTCGTCGCGGGCGCTGCGCTCAAGCCTGGAGCCGCGCGGTGGCCCACTTTGCCCGTCTTCTTTTAGCGACAAGGGCCAAGGCTGCGCGTGGAAAGGTCCCTCCTTTCCCGGCTTCGGAGCCCTCGCGCTCGAGGCGGCGCGGAGTCCTCCACGGTCGCCCCGGTCGCTCCTCGGACCGGCCACTGAATGGCGGTGTTGGGACTGCTGCGGGGGGCTCCGGTGGCCGGAGACCGCGCACGGTTCACCGGCGAGGCGGGACAGTTCGCCGTCTGCGCGCCGGGCCAATGCGCGCTTGGAGCCGCTCGGCGGCCGCGCGCCGATGGCGAGGACGAGGGCGATCGCGAGCACGCTGACTGGCAACATGTCCGATGGGATATTTGCATAGGAATTAAGAGGCGACGCTAATCTACCGCTTTGCGATTAGAACGACTTCGTTGGCGCAAAATACCGAGATTTCACTTGTTGGGAAAACTATCATTCTAATGTGCTTGAACCCTCTCGAGCTTTACGTTAGGGTATATTTTGGTCTTCTGAAGAGCTTCGCCGCTTCCAAATATGTATCCAAAATATTCCTTCAAATTTTGGTACTTCACTTTGCCCCCCACCCATTCATGGTTACCAATTCTTTTCTTAATCTTTCATTAGTTTTCGGAAAGATTCCTTACCTATTTCCACGTGTCAGTAGACTACAAGGATCAATTCCAACTTGAATTAAGATGAATTTCATTTTGTGGTTTCCAAATTGACGAATTTGGGGCTTTTGTCGTGTTGTTTTACCTGACCATTGCGGCGCAGTGCGTCCGAGGTCCAAAACGATGTGGCCGCTGTAAGGTGGATGGGAGCAATACAACTTTGTCTCACAAACCCCCCCACCCCCCCCGCCCCCCGCCCCAAACGCAAAGTGATGCAAAGTGTCAGAGCAGACCTCAACGATCATCGACGAGAGGTGACGCCAGCATGCGTCCAATCAAGCCTCATCCCGCTCCACGCGTCCGCTCCTCTCGCTTGCGGTGTTTGTCGTTCTGCGAGCGCCTGCTTCAATCCGCGCAGTCAATTTAGGATTCTCTCTCTCTCTCTCTCTCTCTCTCCACCGTTACATGCCCTTACATCACTAGAGGGGAAAGTGCGGCCGTCCTACCTTTGCCTCATCATTTTGTTTTACAAGGGAAATCCTCCCCCTCCCCCTCCCCCGGTCCCGTGCATCCCCCTGATGCCTGAGGGAAGAGGAAACTGGCAATAAACTTTCTATATTTATTATCCACGTCCCACCTCACCAATACAACAACACATCACCCTCCACTTTTTTTTTAGGTTTTAGGTTTATTTGATGTAGTTTCATGACCTTTTGGCACTTCCCCCTCGATTATGTCCATGCGGTGTGTTTGTATCTTAGCTCGCCGTTGGGCCTTTACAACTCGTTTGCCTCAGTTACAACTTAACCGTGATAGCTATTTGTCCGAATGTTCTGCACTTCATAATTAATTGTATATTTCAGTCCGCTGTTGAAGCGACATTGGACTCTTACTCAAGGAATGTTTGGGGTTGATCTTGCACTTCAGGATTATGTGGCTCAGTCTACAACATATTGTGGATATGCATACCTGACTTAAATCTCAGCACTGCGGGAGAATACGTGTCCAAATATATTTGACAAATGGTATCGGTGCTGAGATCGGGCGGGGGCTTCGGTGAATTCAAAATGTGCAATATATCGGAATGGCGCAGGCCGCGCACGTGCGTCTTCCTTTTGGAAACAGAATTGTGATTGATTTTTCTTTGTTAGCGCTCGTGAGGTTCAGGTAACCTTTCTTTCCCCCTTTTCCTCCCCAACTGCCCCTTCCTCGTCCTTTTTTCCTGCCCTTCGCTCCCCCTCCCTTTATCTATCTCGCCTTCTCGTTCATTCTCTGGCTCTCCTCGCTGGCGTAAAACAGACAGGCGAGACATCTGTCCAGCACATGAAGAAAGTTTTTATAAAACAAATATGCTACCAAACTTCTGTGCTCTTGGGACTGAAAAACACAGAGGAGTGTCAGGTGAGGAGGAGAAATGTCCCCTAATATTCCCTCTTATGTGTTGTTGTGCACTTGCCACATGCCGCAATGTTGACAATCCACTCCGGAGGCGACTGTCGAGCATGGTGTAAATGGCTCTCAAACTCTTTTTCAAATAATTACCTTCCACACATTAGATGAGAATCAGAATCATCTTTATTTTGCCAAGTATGTCCAAAAAAAACAACACACGAGGAATTTGTCTCGGCGAGTTGGAGCCGCTCGAGTACGACAACAGACAGTCGAATATGAAATATAAATCTCAGTTTCTGTCTCCAGTTGTTTACACTGCACAACCTGACCATTATAGAACAGATGTAGCTCTTACACACCTTCTGAAATGTTGCCCCTATTTACCCTCACACCCAACAACTTTTGTCAGGCTCAATTTAGCCAGAGATGGAAATGGAAGAGGGGGAGATGGGGGCTGGGGGTGCTGAAAGCTATGGCGGAGGCCCCCAAAGGGGCAAAAAACAGAGTGGGAGGTAGGAATTCCACAATCCCAGTTTGCCTGTCTGAGGGATCTGCCAGCTCAACAGTCACTCTTTTTCTACGGTAGACGTTCTTTGAAATCCAGCTGCAACTATGTTGGGGGGGGGGGGGGGGGGAAGAAAAGAAGGGGAAGGATTTAGAGAAAGAAACAAAAACATTAGGGGGAAAAAGAGGATGATGGGGAAGATACAGAAGAGGAAGAGAGCGATAAAAGGGCGCACAGTATGTGTAAGAGGGTCTGAATGGGCGTGCTTCACCGGGGCCTCACCCCCCACTGGAAGAGGACCTCCAAAGATTAGCCTTCAACTGAGCTTGTCCATCCTGACCCCAATGACCCCAGGGCCCAAACTTGTCTTCTTCTCGCTCCTTTTGGGAGGCAATTGAATACATTTTTTGGAAGCGCACACTTATTTTCTTTCCGACGTACGGGTACAGCTGACTCTCGTGCTTAAACAAGCGACAATCTCAACCTCGCATATTTCCCCTGAACACACATGCGACCTAGCTCCTTATTAAAAGGAGGTGGGGCCCGAAAAGAGAAAAACTAGGCTTGCATGCGGGACAAATGAGGTGTGGTAGGAGGAAGAAAAGGAGAGAAATAAAGAAGGCAAGTTGTAGAAAGAGGAGAGAAGGGAACCAATGCAACACAATTTATACACGGAATTCTTCCAAGCTCATGATGAGGAAAAACTCATATGGTATCCATGTTACAAACTTGATTATATATAGTTTTTGTTTTTAATATATTCTCTATTTTCTGTTGAATCAGTTACATGGTTATACAGAAAGTCTACAATTGACCAAAATCTGAGGGAGTAAAAACAAATATTCATGTCAGCACGCAGACTTTCCATACTTTTGAGTCACACAGTAAACATGTCGGTTGAGCGATCTCTCAGAAACTTCGAAGTCCCTCTCATGGGATTCGCTCCTTGGTGTATCCAGTAATTTTCCTCTTTGCTCCAAACTTTATTTTACATTCTAATCGTGCCCTATAATGGTACACGTGAATTTCTTCCACAAACAAAAACATGGGAAAATCTATGTTGCGCATCCCGGACACCAGTTACACGGAGGTAAAAAGGGAAAAGGAGCAGGGTGGATAAACTGTGAGTATGAATACAATAATGCTGCTTGCGTTTTATTTGCCAAGCTGCACGCAGGCTGATGTTTGATTGACAAGACAGGGTTTTTCTTGGCTCGGTCACAGCCCGCACTTTGTGGATGTGACCGACTGGCTTGCTTGTTATATTAAGGAAAAATAATTTGGGGAGGGGGACTGGTAAGATACAAGAGGAAATGTTGTTCCTGTGGTGGATTCAAAGGACTTTAGCTTTCCATTTTTTGATTTGGTTTTTTCCAGACCAGTGATTCCCAACCCGTGTGCTTTGGCATATTAGTGTGCCATGGGAAATTATCCAGTTTCACTTAATTGGTCTAAAAACGGATGTATTTGCTCCAAATAATGAATCTTTGTTTATCTATCTATGCCAGCGACATATAGTGACTTGTGGAACAATGAAATGCTCTTCACTTGATAGCAGAAGGCACATCATTTACCTGTGTGTCCACTTTTTCTCCTGTTTTTGTTTGGTGGTGTGCTGATGATATTTTTCTAATGTAAAATATGTGCCTTGGCTCAATAGAGGTTGGGGAACACTGTTCTCGACAAATAGTGCAACACGTTTTGATCCATGTATTCTGCTGTTTCAGTGGGATTAAATATTAACATATACAGTACGTACAATACAACCAAACTCTGGGAAATATGTTATTTATTTATATAATATTTCCCTAACCTGACATTTTGAGGAGTGTAGTTGCTCTATTCTATGGATAGACTGATTATCGATTACCTTATTGGTTCCGATATTTGGCATTTTGACGCATATCGGCATCAGACACTTTTTTTTTTTTTTTTTAATCCAATGGCCGATAAGATATCAATTTAAAACTGGCTAAACTTGAGGAAACTATTTATTTATAACTTCATAGGAGATGCTGCTGACATTAGGAACTCCCTAAAATGTTTGTTTTTGCTTGAACTCAAAACAAAGATAAATGCAATATTAATATTTCAGTTATATTGAAAATTTGGAAAACTTTATTCACTGTAAAAACTTTAGGGAGTTATTTATTTGTTCAAGTTTTCATTTAAATTTCTAAGACATGCTGCTGAGCCTGGGCACTCCCTGCAATTTGTTAGAATTTTAAATCAAATATGTCTATTGTCTACAATGGAAAAAAATTTCAAATAAAATAAAATTTCAAATCTGAAAAGATGTTAAGTAAATATATGCTTAAAGGCTTTTAAATGAAGTTAGGCATTGGAAAAAGTTTGATGCCAATATTTTCCCTTTTACTGCAAATTAATATCAGCTCCAAATAACGGTTATCGGACTCGTTGACTACTTACATCCGGTTATCAACCCTGAAAAAACAATACTCGTATAGATATACTCTACTCTCTAAAATTAGACATTTATCAGAAAAAGTAGGTTAGTTGTGACAGTGACCTAAAAGTAGAGAATGCAAAAAATAAAAAATCGAATAAATGCACTTCACAGCTCACTGCTCCACTGAGAAGTACAGGTAACTGTAAACCAATAATAGCTTTATGTTGTAATTTATATCTTGTAATATATATAATATTTTCAGTTTCAATTTAACTCCCCTGCCAAGATTATATGATAGAAAACACGAAAAGTATGTATTATTACAACTACTAATAATTGGAGGATGAGTGTTTTAATGTAAATACCATTAGTATTATTAAAGCCGAGTAGCATATTATAACAAGCGGCAAGATCGAAGTAAATAGTACAGCACTAAAGTTATGGAGAACGTACTACTCCTAACCACTGGAGGGTGCTGTGTATAAAGCAAGGCGGACACTGCGTACCTAAGCAATCAAGGAAACTTTACATAGCCCTCCTGTAGCTAAAAGTGGCTAGCCGGCTAATCGCCCGCACAGCGCAGAAGGTTGTTGTTGTTTTTTTCTGTATCAATGCTCAGGTATTTGCTTTGCTATTATAATAGTTTTCGACTCGGTCTCTATTGACGAGCCAAGCGAAGCAAACGCCACCAAGTCAGTTTGAATCCGCTCGACGACGTACTCGCCTTGCCGGGATGTTAGCATATAAACCAACCAAGTAGCCCCGCCGTAGCGTCCGGATGATTTGAACAGCACCACGGGCTAATTTTGGGGAGTCGGTCGTGGGGATTTGCATGATGTCAAACAAGCGGTCCCCGCAAATCGCTGGCGGTGCGAGTTCTGTGCCCAGCACAAGTAGCAGTACTAGTAGCAGCAGTGCTACAGGAGGCGCAGCGGTCAACCCCAGCGGTGGAAGCAACGGCGTCACGAGCAATGGCAACAACTCTGGAACTGTTGTCCCCTCCCGGACACTGGCAGTCGCAGGTGACAGCGGCTTGTCGGTGCCAAATTTGGTGGCCGTGTCGTCGTCCCGAGGTGGGTTCGCCTCTCTGAGTAGACCGGCCGCATCCTTCGGCAGCAGGAAGAGGTCCCTCCACCAAGCACCTCTTTACAATGGCCTGTTGAACTCGTATGAAGATAAAAGCAACGATTTTGTCTGGTTAGTGTCTGTCAATTGGACTCATTGAGTTAGCGTGCGTGACACAATATAATGAAATCTGCATCAAAATCCTGCCAATTTATATTATCTGCATTGTATCATAATGTAATGGTTTTGTTCTATTTTGGTTACAGAACAACTACTGTACTAATGTCTTTCTGTTAATTCAACATCGGGCGAGAGACAGTCTAAAACGCTTAACGTAAAAAAGCTTAAATGTCTGAAAACTGATCAATCATCACTCAAATTTATCTGGACATCTCTACTCATGCTCACTTCCACTTCTGAAAAAATATAAAAACGATAACCCGAGTATTACAATTGCTGTCCTTTAAGCCTTTTCCTATCGGTGCTCACTATAGAGAAAAAGCTTAACATATAGAAAGTAAAAACCTAAATGCATCTGTAATACTGGAGTTTTTATTTTGAAATTTTCTCTGGGTACTCTAATTTCCTCCCAGATCCCCAAAACATGCACGGTAGGTACGTTGAAGACTCTAAATTGTCCGTAGGTATGAATGTGAATGCAAATGGTTGCTTATATGTGCGCTGCGATTGGCTGGCAACCAGTTCAGGGTGTACCCCGCCTCCTGCCCGCAGTTAGCTGCGATAGGCTCCAGCATACCCACGACCCTACTGAGGATACGTGGTATAGAAAATGGATGGATGGATGAATGGATTTTCAGAGGATGATGTGTCCATCAGTCGAGATGTGCACACAAGTTTTGGTGTTGACTGACTGCAGTTTTTGGACGTTAAGCTTTTTTTATCTTAAGCATTTTAGTCTCTCTCTAAGTTTTCTGCTTAGTTCCTCTATTGGATCTCATTACATTCTGCAGGTGTGACTAACGGAATGTACCGTAAAGGTGATGTCTGTACAGCACACCAGGTGCAATATAATATGGTCTGCATGTAAACTCTGTCAATGTAAATAATCTGTTTTATGTTATACTCCACAAAAAATGTATGCGTTATAGTATACCATTTTGGTTGAAGTCAGCAGGTGTGTAAAACTACTGCATTGCATCATAAGGTCAGGCTTTTTAAATATTTTGGCTACTGTCATACCAATACATCTGTTCATAATTAGGCATTATCTTTGCACAGGAGCTTTCATACAGCGCATTACATCTTACAGTTGTGCCTCATGAAATGTTCTGTGAAGGCAACCTATTTGTATAGATTCAGCATGCACATAACACTTTTGTGCTTACTTCTAGCCCCATTTGCTTCGAAATGATAGAAGAGGCACACATGACCAAGTGTGGGCACAGTTTTTGGTAAGTGAATTTGATCCATTTCTAAGATGGGGGGGGAGTTGTGTCAGGTGACTGATGTTGATTGGCCGCACTCGTTTGTATATGGGACTTTAGGGCAGAATGACTGAGCGTTTTCTATGTATTTAGCTAAAATGAAGAAATCTCAAGAGAAAACAAATGTTTCCTTTATCTGACTTCACCAAAACCCTCCCCTGTTTGGGTGCATTAACAACGTCCGCCCCCGGCAGCGTTAACCTGCAGGGCGCCGGTGGAAATGGGTCGAAAACGAAGGAGATGTGGAAAGCGGGTTATTAGGCAGAAAGACATGAGGAAAGCACAGAGCCTAGAATTGAATGTGGGGACTTTGAATGTTGGGACTATGACAGGAGACCAGGTGGAAAGGCAGTAAGGCTAGAAGTTTTGGGGCAGGTCTTAAATTATTCTACCATGGTGTAGATGAGTAGGGTTATTTTAAAAGAAGTTAGCTAAGAATGTCTTGGAAGTGAAAAGAGTTTCAGATTAAGTGATGAGGCTGAAGCTTGGAATTGAGGGTGTTATGTATAATGTGATTAGCAGCTATGGCCCACTGGTAGGATGTAACCGTGAGGTGAAAGAGAAATTCTGGAAGGAGCTAGATGAAGTAGTTCTGAGCATCCCAGACAGAGAGAGAGTCCTGATTGGTGCAGATTGTAATGGACATGTTGGTGAAGGAAACAGGTGTGATGAAGAAGTGATGGGTAAGTACGGCATCCAGGAAAGGAACTTGGAGGGACAGATGGTGGTAGACTTTGCAAAAAGGATGGAAATGGCTGTAGTGAACACTTTCTTCCGGAAGAGGCAGGAACATAGGGTGACCTACAAGACCAGAGGTAGAAGCACGCAGGTGGATTACATCTTGTGCATACGATGTTATCTGAAGGAGGTTGCTGACTGTAAGGTAGTGGTAGGGGAGAGTGTGGCTAGACAGCATAGGATGGTAGTGTGTAAGATGACTCTGGTGGTGGGGAGGAGCTTCCAGAAGACTGGACCACTACAGCCATGGTGATTAGAGAGACAGGCAGGAGAGTACTTGGTGTATCTGCTGGCAGAAAAGGAGAGAAGGAGACTTGGTGGTGGAACCTCACAGTACAGGAAATCATACAAGAGGTTAGCTAAGAAGAAGTGGGGCACTTGAGAGGACTGAGGAGAGGGGAAAGGAATACATGGAGATGCTACGTAGGGTTAAGGTCGAGGTGGCAAAGGCCAAATGAGGCATATGAAGACATGTATGCCAGGTTGGAGACTAAAGAAGGAGAAAGGTATCTATACAGGTTGGCCAGACAGAGGGATAGAGATGGGAAGGATGTGCAGCAGGTTAGGGTGATTAAGGATGGAGATGGAAATGTGTTGACTGGTGCCAGTAGTGTGCTGGACAGATGGAAAGAATACTTTGAGGAGTTGATGAATGAGGAAAATGAGAGCGACATACCTGTGGAGGTATGGAAGTATCAAGGAGAGAGGGCTGTGGAGTTTTTGACCAGCTTATTTAACAGAATTCTAGCGGGTGAGAAGATGCCTGAGGAATGGAGGATAAGTGTGCTGGTGCCAGTTTTTAAGAACCAGGGTGATGTGCGGAGCTGTGGGAGCTATAGAGGAATAAAGTTGATGAGCCACACAATGATGTTATATGAAAGAGTAGTGGAGGCTAGACTCAGGAAGGGAGTATTTTCGAGCAACAGTATGTTTTCATGCCTAGAGAGAGTACCACAGATGGATTATTTGCCTTGAGGATGTTGATGGAAAAGTACAGAGAAGGTCAGAAGGAGCTGCATTGTGTCTTTGTGGATCTAGAGAAAGCCTATGACAAAGTACCCAGAGAGGAACTGTGGTATTGCATTCAGAAGTCTGGAGTGGCAAAGAAGTATGTTAGAATAATACAGGACATGTACGAGGGCAGCAGAACAGTGGTGAGGTGTGACAGAGAAGTTTAGGGTGGAGGTGGGACTCCATCAGGGATCAGCCCTGAGCCTGTTTGGAGTGGTGATGAATAGGGTGACAGATGAGGTTAGACTGGAATCCCCGTGGACCATGATGTTTGCAGATGACATGGTGATCTGCAGGGAGCAGGTGGAGTAACAGTTAGAAAGATGGAGGCATGCACTGGAAAGGAGAGGAATGAAGATTTGCCGAAGTAAGACAGAATATATGTGCATGAATGAGAGGGGTGCAGGGGGAAGAGTGAGGCTACATGGAGAAGAGATAGCAAGGGTGGAGGACTTTAAATACTTGGGGTCAACCGTCCAGAGCAATGGTGAGTGTGGTACGTGAAGAAACGTGTCCAAGGAGGTTGGAACGGGTGGAAGTTGGAACGGGTGGAGGAAGGTGTCAGGTGTGTTATGTGACAGAAGAGTCTTTGCTCGGATGATGGGCAAAGTTTATAAGACACCGGTGAGTCCAGCCATGATGTACGGATTAGAGACAGTGGCACTGAAGAGACAACAGGAAGCAGAGCTGGAGGTGGCGGAAATGAAGATGTTGAGGTTCGCTCTCGGAGTGACAAGGTTGGATAAAATTAGAAATGAGCTCATCAGACGGACAGCCAAGGTTAGATGTTTTGGAGACAAAGTTAGAGAGAGCAGACTTCGATGGTTTGGAGACGTCCAGAGGAGAAATAGTGAGTATATTGGTAGAAGGATGATGAGGATGGAGCTGCCAGGCAAGAGAGCTACAGGACGACCAAAAAGAAGGTTGATAGATGTAGTGAAGGAAGACATGAGCGCAGTTGGTGTTAGAAAAGAAGATGCAGGAGATAGGCTTACGTGGAAAAGGATGACACCCTGTGGCGACCCCTAACGGGACAAGCTGAAAGGAAAAGAAGAAAGAAGAAGTCTGTTAGTGTCAAATGAAAACAGACAGGCGTGGGGAGTGTACAGGTTATCTGCTTTGCAATCTATAAATTACTACGAACAGGCTCACAGTGTAACTGTAGAACTGCCGAGGGTAGCGTTTTCCTGCATAGTAGAAGCAAATGTCTCAGATCTGATGAGTCTTTCTAATCCAATTTTATTTTTATCTGATTAGGAGAATGCACATTAATCAACACATTAGCAAAAAGCATTCATGTAAGAATGTCGTAAGCACAATGGCTAAATTTCATCCGTTGTCCTAAAGTGGATATCATATTATACAGTGTGGGTATGGAAAGTATTCAGACCCCCTTAAATTTTTCACTCTTTGTTATATTGCAGCCATTTGCTAAAATTATTTACGTTCCTTTTTTCTCCTCATTAATGTACACACAGGAACCCATATTGACAGAAAAAAACAATTGTAATTTTTGCAGCTTTATTAAAAAAGAAAAACTGAAATATCACACAGCCATAAGTCTTCAGACGCTTTGCTCATGTGGTAAACATGACTGAAAATGATCACTTTCATCAATTTTTCTGAAGTTTTAAATGTTACAAAGTGATAAAATAGTCCAAAGATCTTGCCAGTAATAGCTTACTGGAACAGTAATAGCTTTGTATTATATAACACAATGTAACTTTTCGGTTTGTTTTAGTACCGGTATAGCATTACTAACACAGAGACACACACACAGTCTGCCCTCTGCAACACTGCGCGCTATGGGCAGTCATTGTAGCTAACAATGTTGGCTGTGTAGGCTATAAGGCTCCTGGTCTGGACCCAGAAGCAGTCCCTTACGGACCCACACCATAACCCAAAAAGAGAGGTTATGATTCACGACATACGGGGCTTTTCTATTACAGGCTTTACAGTAGTGATAAACCGTACCGACCAAACACATGCGAGTTTACCCATTCAAATCAGTATATCAGGCGGTAATAACTGACTGCATGCAGCCTCGACAGAGATGAGGAGAGATTGCAGAGGTCAATCTCTTTGACTCAAACACACTCTGTACACAATCGGATGCGTGATATGTGGAACATTTAATGTGAAACTACATGCAAATTGGGGACAAATGCAAAGGGAGTTAACTACGTAATAAAAGACAAGAATAGATAACAGGAGAATGTAGAGTTAGTATTGAGAAAGAATAAAGTTGGGACTCATAAGATCGTGAAACTAACCTCAAGCTACTATACACCAGTTTGTACCTATTCAGGTAGTTGCTCAAATGTTTACTCACTATTTGTGGTTCACAAGGTCACAGAGTCAGAGGCTCTTTTTTTCGGTCATCTCAGACAGAAATAAGGCAGTTGAAACCGCGGAAGATGGACAAAAGGTAGAAAAATGGAAGAGGACTGCAGAAATGAAAATTGATGGTTACGCGAGTGCGGGAAGTTGCGCTTGTCACTCTTCCTACCATTGGACTTGCAGGCGGCCACGCTTTTTACGCTTGGTCGATAGTGTAACTTGTGGGAATACCAGAGATTTCCCTCCGTAGCAGCCACAGTAGAAAATTAGAAGGCTAGGAAAACACAGTCGCATTGCAGGATTAGCACTGCACCAAGCCTTTCTCGGGATCTGGAGCACCCACGTGGAGACTAACAAAGGATAAAGGGAGGGGGGGGCTGGCCGGAGCCGGGAGGATCCGGTGGACAAGGGCAGAAGCAGAGCCAGGAACAAGAGAGCGAGGAGAGAAAGGAAGGACCTGCTTTGGGGAGAAAGAGGTCATGTCCCCGACTCAGATTTCTGTTCTAGGTTTCTTAAGTCCACGGGTCACACCCTAATCACGGGTGGACTCCGCACATTTTCAAAAACGATTCCCTACTTTGAAACTGTCTCTTGCAGAGATTAAGTGTATGAAACGAGCTTGCTTCCAACTTAGTTCTGGCATATCAAATAATGTTGTTCAACACGTTATTTCATACTTTTGGCTTAAAACACTGTTGTACAGTCCTCATGAACAGACTCATCGCCAAACCTGCAAAATCAACACATTGATGAAACAGAAATCAAGGCGAAGATTCAGGGTACTCATGCAGGCTTGTACATGTTCATAGACGTGGGATTTCCTTAATTTCATTGTTCATTCTGGACACACACTATATGGTGACAAGGGGTCCATCTTGCAGTGTTTTCAGTCTCTACTGGAGGGTGGTCGTGTTCCATCGATGAGTGGTGCCCACTTGACCTGAGAGTTGGGAGTATGGTGTCTATCACTCTGCTGAGAGCTTTTTGAGGGCTGATGAGAGGGATTGTGTTCTGTTCAACTGTCATGAATTATTTTCCTCCCCCAGCCGCGCTGTGGTTCATGAGACACCCCGGACCTTCTGGGGCGCTCTCTGTCATCGCCACAGCAGTCTTTTTTTAATTTTGTTTTTATTTTTTAAATTTAAAGGGGGGGGAAACAAGCTTTATCTGGTAAAGTGTCCATTTAATTCAACACAGACATCTTGTGGGCCCTGTTTTTGGTGGTCCTTGTGTTGAGATTCGATATCCGTTACACTGGTCACTCCTAGAGAGAACTTCAACATAATTTCCCTTACGTCCAGCTCTGCTTCCTGTTGTCTCTTCAGTGCCACTGTCTCTAATGTGTACATCATGGCTGTCTTATAAACTTTGCCCTTCATCCTAGCAGAGACTCTTCTGTCACATAACACACCCGACACATTCCTCCATCCGTTCCAACCTGCTTGGACCCGTTTCTTCCCTTCCTTATCACTCTCACCATTACTCAGAACTGTTGACCCCAAGTATTTAAAGTGCTCCACGCTCGCTATCCCTTCTTCCTGTAGCCTCACTCTTCCCCCTCCACTCCTCATTTATGCACATAAATTGTCTAACTTCAGCTAATCTTCATTCCTCTCCTTTCCAGTGCATGCGCCCACCTTTCTAACTGTTCCTCCACCTGCTCTCTACTTCCACTGCACATCACAATGTCATCTGCGAACATCACGGTCCATGGGGATTCCAGTCTAACGTCATCTGTCAGCCTAGCCATCACCACTGCAAACAGGAAGGGGCTCAGGGCTGATCCCTGATCCAGTCCCACCTCCACCTTAAACTCATGTCACACCTTCAGCACACCTCACCGCTGTTCTGTCCTCAGTCCTGTACTATTCTAACATACTTCTGAGACTCTAGACCTCCGCATGCAGTACCACAGTTCTTCTCAAGTACGCTATCAGGCTTTCTCTAGATCTACAAAAGCACAATGTAGCTCCTTCTGACCTTCTCTGTACTTCTCCATCAACACCCTCAAGGCAAATAATGTATCTGTGGTCCTCTTTCTAGGCATGAAACCATACTGTTGCTCGCAAATACTCACTTCTCTCCAGTGTCTAGCCTCCACTACTCTTTCCCATAGCTTCATTGTGTGGCTCATCAACTTTATTCCTCTATTGTTCCCACAGTTTTGCACATTACCCTTGTTCTTAAAAGTGGGCACCAGCAGACCTTTCCTCCATTCCTCAGGCATCTTCTCACCCGCTAGAATTCTGTTGAACAAGCTGGCCAAAAACTCCACAGCCCCCTCTCCTAGATGCTTCCATACCTCCACAGGTATGTCATCAGGACCAACTCCTTTCCATTTTTCATCCTCTTTAGTGCCTTACTAACTTCCACCTTACTAATCATTGCTACTTCTTGGTCCACCACACTTGCCTCTTCTACTCTTCCTTCTCTCCCATTTTCCTCATTCATCAACTTCTTAAAGTATTCTTTTCATCTAGCACACGACTGGCACCAGTCAACACATTTCCACCCCTATCCTTCATCACCCTAACCTGCTGCACATCCTTCCCATTTCTATCCCTCTGTCTGGCCACCCTGTATCAATCTTTTTCTCCTTCTTTAGTGTCCAACCTGGCATACATGTCGTCATATGCCTCTTGTTTGGCCTTTGCCACCTCTACGTTGATGTGAATATTGTCCCAATTTATTGTGATATAAAGTTGCTACGGTGACGTTTTAGCTCAATGTTAAGCTTTTTTTCTGTTATCGGTGCTTACGTTGGTTTGAAGACTAAAATAAAAGCTAAAAACCATCAGGGCAAAAGTGCAACCAACCGTTTACCTTGTTAGCTGTCTCAATGCTGGCATCGTTATTTTATTGTTTCACTCACCCAATTGACTGAGAGTTGACTTCACTGAAGCTCCGCACGGTGGAGGCTGAGGCTCGGAGCGCGTCAGATGCTACACATTGTGAAAGCCTCCTTTGCACAATATAATCTTATTCCAAGTGTTGCACTGAAGCGACTGGTCATTAATTTTAACGAAGTTAAGATGCACTTTTGTTTGCCGCCGCCACCGTTGGGCACAAGCACATCTTCGTGTGCGTTCTTCTTCGTTGGTTTTCGACGCTTCTTTGTTAGAAATTTTAAAATTTGAATGATGCCGGGAGAACCGGAACGTTAGTCCCAGTTCCAATCGTTTCTCAATTCTTGATGCCCAACCTAGCCGCACAACACTCTTCCTTTCTCAGCTTCCACCACATGATTCTCTGCTCTGCCTTTGTCTTCTTAATCTTCCTCCCCACCACCAGAGTCATCTTGCATACTACCATCCTATGCTGTCTCGCCACACTCTCCCCTACCACTACTTTGCAGTCAGTACCCTCCTTCAGATTACATTGTCTGCACAAAATGTAATCTACCAGCGTGCTTGTACCTCCGCTCTTGTAGGCCACCCTATGTTCCTGCCTCTTCTGGAATAAAGTGTTCACTACAGCCATTTCCATCCTTTTCACCGGCAGCCCGTAGGTTAACGGCACTGGTGGCGGACGATGTTAACCTGAGCCTAGATCGATCCGGTTTGGGATTCTTTGGAAGATGCACTCATATTTGTTTGGCATAGTTTTAAGCCCAGATGCCCTTCCAGACAGAACCCTGCGCATTTATCCGGGCTTGGGACCGGTGTACAGTTTGCACTGGCATTAATATTTGTTAAATTAAAATATGTAAAATTGTATGAGACTATACTGTTGTGTCAAGATGCCAAACAGAAAAGGGGAAATTCAAACTCTTAAAGTTACATACTTTATTTGAACACGTAAAACATTTTTTATTTACTTGCTCTTACTCTTATTTTAATTAGTCAATGAGACAACATTTCACAGTTGTGCTCATATGTTTGATTACCTGGGCAGAACTTGTAAAATATGTATAATTGTGTGTGTGCGTGTGTGTGTGTGTGCGTCTATATATACATGCAGCGGCTGAAATAAGTATTTAACACGTCACCATTTTTCCCATTAAATATATTTCCAAAGATGCTATTTACGTGCTCAAAACGGTATTTCTACTAAATACTGAGCAAAGGATCTGAATACTTATGGCTGTGTGATATTTCAGTTTTTCTCTCTTAATAAATCAGCACAAATTAAAATATATATATTTTTTAATGTAACTATGGGGTGCTGTGTGTACATTAATGAGGGTAAAAAAGAACTTAAATGATTTTAGCAAATGGCTGCAATATAAAACTGAGTGAAAAATTTAAGGGGGTCTGAATACTTTCTGTACCCACTGTACTTTTTCACGGCACTCTATGCTTACAAGCAATAGTAGGTTACCTCTCTCTTGTTTCTCCTTGCTTCATTAAGAAACTCAATGAGGATCTGTCTCTGAGCTGCTTGGGATTCCTAGTTCACAGAAACAAATTGCGGATTATCTCATTCTGTTTCTGCGGTAATATATCAGCGGAAAAAAGCACTTTCAACATTATCTCTCAAAAACTAAATCAGAGGAACAACATATTGAAATCATGACAAGAATACAACACAAACAAACAACATACACCGGCTGAAATACGTATTTAACATGTCACCATTTTTCTCACTACATATATTTCCAAAGGTGCTATTGACATGAAAATTTCACCAGATGTTGGGAACAACCAAAGTAATCCATACTTGTAAATAAAGTAGAACAAATAATCTCATGAATTAAGTTGTGTGTAAAAATGTGAAATGACACAGGGAAAAAGTATTGAACACATGAAGAATGGGAGGTGAAATGGATGGAATGCCAAGACAACACCTAAAATCTATCAGTAATCAAAACAGCAATCCAGCCCCTCGGCCCAATTCCCACATGCTGCCAAATCTCGTCCGATCTCGGAAGCTAAGCAGGGTCGGTCCTGGTTAGTGATTCGATGGGTGACCGCCTAGGAATACCAGGTGCTGGGGTTGGGCAGCCGGCCAATCACCTGCTTCCGTAAAAAATTACAGAATCTACAATTGCGGTTTAATGTGCCTCAAGGCATTGGGAGCTCTAACTAATCCAGCCCCTTGTCAGTGCAAATTAATATCAAGTGGTTCAGTCCTAATTGATAGCCTACAAGAAGGTCTCCTTGCCAAGGTGTGAGTCGATCTCAAAATGGGTAATGGCACCATTGGAAGTATATTTAGTGAGAAAAATTGTTAAATACTTATTTCAGCTCCGAAAAATGTGATCGCTACATCCCGACTGTTAAGAATCTCACGATTCGTTTTGAATTGAATTATTTAGGTTGTAATTTGGCGGCACGGTGGCCGACTGGTTAGAGCGTCAGCCTCACAGTTCTGAGGACCCGGGTTCAATCCCCGGCCTCGCCTGTGTGGAGTTCGCATGTTCTCCCCGTACCTGCGTGGGTTTTCTCCGGGCACTCCGGTTTCCTCCCACATCCCAAAAACATGCATTAATTGGAGACTCTAAATTGCCCGTAGGCATGACTGTGAGTGCGAATGGTTGTTTGTTTCTATGTGCCCTGCGATTGGCTGGCAACCAGTTCAGTTCAGTGGTTGGAGTGTCTTTTGTCCATTTCTGTGTTCCGGATTTACAAGGGAATCCAAAATGACCCAAAACATCAGATTTCATTTTCTATAGTTGTTAACTCACTGAATTAGAGCTGGTTACACAAATTGAAAATATTGATTCTGGCCAAGAAATGAGTAAAAAATTACCATTGCAGTTAATGGAAAAGTTGGTCAACTTTCCCTTTCCAAGTGAAATAAAAGGTAAAAATTAGTATGTGACGCGGCAGTGGGTTTTTTCTGTGAGAAGTACTACGTGTACAAAATTACAAAATGCTGCTTGGCACCAAATGACTGTGACGTGTTGATGGCCAGTGTGATCTGCAATTCATAATAGCTAGTTAGCTCGCTGCCTTCATCAATGCATTAGCCGCTAATCCCACTTTGTCGGTCATGCCGAGCCGCGGTTGCCGGAGCCGTAGCTAGTCATTAGGGGGCCCAAGGCAAACATAGTCAAGCCGTAAGAATCATTAACTGAGGTATTGTACAACCCCAATTCCAATGAAGTTGGGATGTTGTGTTAAATAAAAACAGAATATATTGATTTGCAAATCATTTTCAAACTATATTTAATTGTATACACTGCAAAGCCAAGACATTTAATGTTCAAACTGGTCAACTTGATTGTTTTTAGCAAATAATAATGAACTTAGAATTTTATGGCTGCAACATGTTCCAAAAAAGCTGGGACAGGTGGCAAAAAAGACAGAGAAAGTTGAGGAATGCTCATCAAACACCTGTTTGGAACATCCCACAGGTGAACAGGCTAATTGGGAACAGGTGGGTGCCATGATTGGGTATAAAAGGACATTCACAAGCAAAGATGGGGCGAGGTTCACCTCTTTGCGTGAGAAAATAGTCAAACAGTTTAAGGACAATGTTCCTCGATGTACAATTGCAAGGAATTTAAGGATTTCATCATCTACGGTCCATCATTTCATCAAAAGGTTCAGAGAATCTGGAGAAATCACTGCATGTAAGCGGCAAGGCCGAAAACCAACATTGAATGCCCGTGACCTTTGATCCCTCAGGCGGCACTGCATCAAAAACCGACATCAATTTGTACAGGATATCACCACATGGGCTCAGGAACACTTCAGAAAACCAATGTCAGTAAATACAGTTCGGCGCTACATCCGTAAGTGCAACTTGAAACTCTACTATGGAAAGCAAA
Organism: Phyllopteryx taeniolatus; assembly: GCF_024500385.1. Taxonomy (NCBI): domain Eukaryota; kingdom Metazoa; phylum Chordata; class Actinopteri; order Syngnathiformes; family Syngnathidae; genus Phyllopteryx; species Phyllopteryx taeniolatus. The sequence continues at coordinate 20,991,677 of NC_084515.1, read as the reverse complement.
AGCCATTTATCACCAACACCCAGAAACGCCGCCGGCTTCTCTGGGCCCGAGGTCATCTAAGATGGACTGACGCAAAGTGGAAAAGTGTTCTGTGGTCTGACAAGTCCACATTTCGACTTGTTTTTGGAAATTGTGTGCGTCGTGTCCCCCGAGCCACAAAGGAAAAGAACCATCTGGACTGTTATGGACGCAAATTTCAAAAGCCAGCATCTGTGATGGTATGTGGCTGTGTTAGTTCCAATGGCATGGGTAACTTACACATCTGTGAAGGCACCATTAATGCTGAAAGGTACATCCAGGTTTTGGAGAAACATATGCTGCCATCCAAGGAACGTCTTTTTCATGGACACCCCTGCTTATTTCAGCAAGACAATGCCAAACCAGATCCTGCACGTGTTACAACAGCGTGGCTTCGGAGTAAAAGAGTGCGGGTACTAGGCTGCCCTGCCTGCAGTCCAGACCTGTCTCCCATTGAAAACGTGTGGCGCATTATGAAGCGTAAAATATGACAACGGAGACCTCGGACTGTTGAACAGCTGGAGCTGTACATCAAGCAAGAATAGGAAATAATTCCACCTCCAAAGCTTCAACAATTAGTGTCCTCAGTTCCAAAACTTGTATTGAATGTTGTTCAGAGAAAAGGTGATGTAACACAGTGGTAAACATGACCCTGTCCCAGCTTTTTTTGGAACGTGTTGCAGCCATAAAATTGTAAGTTAATGATTATTTGCTAAAAACAATAAAGTTTATCAGTTTGAACATTACATATCTTGTCTTTGTAGTGTATTCAATTAAATATAGGCTGAACATGATTTGCAAATCATTGTATTCTGTTTTTATTTATGTTTAACACAACGTCCCAACTTGATTAGAATTGGGACATACTTCGCATGAGAAATCGCATTCGCAATATTTGTTTAAAAAAAATTGAAAAGAAAAAAGCCTCACAATTGGCATATTTTCCCAAATCGTTCAGCTCGTCCTGATTGATGACTAGATCATTTTAATTGGGCCCACATCGTTAAAAGCTTATCGGCCCCCCAGTGACGAGGACTGGTTAAGTGTGGCTAAAGGTTTAGCCACATAAACACACGGGATGTTGTGGCTAACTAAAAGAGAATGAGACTGACATATTTACGAGTCACGAATATCCCCCCCCCCCCAAAAAAATAGATCCAATTCCAAAAGACGTGGCCATGTTGAATGTGGGGCATTGACGTGGCAGCCATGTCAGTATACAGTGGGTACGGAAAGTATTCTGACTCCCTTTAAATATTTCAGTGTTTTTTTATATTGCAGCTATTTGCTAAAATCATCAAATTCATTTTTACCCTCATTAATGTACACACAGCACGCCATATTGACAGGAAAAAAACGGAGTTGTTGAAATTTTTGCAGAATTATTAAAAAAGAAAAACTGAAATATCACACAGCCATAAGTATTCAGACCCTTTGCTCAGTATTTAGTGGAAGCACCCTTTTGAGCTAATACAGCCATGAGTCTTTTTGAGGATTTATGCAAGCTCGATTTATGCTAGCTAGTAGCTGCTAATACTAACATAAACCCCGTGAACACTTTCTATCTCGTCCGTGAAAGGCAAACTATTATCTTCCCGCCCCGTTCACGAAGGGAACACAAAAACATCACTCTGAGGTCTCCTTGTATTTCCTCCATGTATGTGTTGTGCAACAAAACTATACAATGCAAATAAAAATTCCTCTTTTAGGGGGATAGTCAGGAATCATTGTAATAAGTGAAATATAAAAAATGACTGAATCCATAATTGTTTCTTGATACTTTTATCGAAACTGAAGACTTACATTTCACTTATTTTACTTATGTAAAGTAAGTAACTTTTGGCGGCCCCCCCCCCCCCCCCCCCCCCCCAAGCTCGAATTCTACATTGCAACAAAAGAAAAGAGCCGTCGCTTCAATATGACATAGGTAATGCATGTTATGCCCCTTATCTGTGATTCTACATTATTTTTACTGTGTTTTGAAGGACATGCGTCATTTCCGTGCCGTCATTTTCAGTCCGCCACCAACCGGGCCAGCATGGGAAATGAATAGGGCATTCCCTAAATATATATAATAAGATACTGACAAATACAGCAAGATGTTAGAGGAGCTGAATGGCTTAATCAGCATTGTGTCATCTCCTCGAGTAGCGACTTGGCTTGGGTGAAAATTACTTTTATTTGTATTTTTTACAAAACAATTTGTGGAATATAGCTCTAAGTGCACACCTGGCTTGATTGTTTCTGAGGTTATTCATATATTTTCTCTGTAAAAATTAATTCATAACTTCACTCCTTTACTGCTTGCAGCTTCAAATGCATCCGTCAGAGTCTGGAGGATAGCAACAGGTGTCCCAAGTGCAACTACATTGTTGACAATGTGGATCAACTTTACCCAAACTTCCTTGGTAGGTGGTGACTAAAGTGTGATTTGCATTGAGTAAATGCTTTATGCTCATTGTATAATAGAACCTATGTTTACAAAAAATAAATAAAAAATCCAGTTCACTAGTAGAATTGTTCATATTTTGAAATTGGTGGAACTAGAAATAAGATGTTCAAGCGTACATCTATCGGTACCATAAAACTTTTGTTAACTGTAAAGGCAATTTCAAAGTAACGTTTTAGCATTCTTAATTGTTATACAAGTGTAAAGTTAACCAATGTTAATAGTAAAACGTTTCTAAGTGATAAAGAGTATGGTTATGCATGAGTCTTGCTGCTTTGAATGAGTCTGTGACAGTAATTTCTGTATGTTGTTCTCAACACCTCTTTGTATCATGATGCTGGTCTTTTCGAATAAGTTTATCTGAGGCCTGGCATGGCATTATGACCTTGAGAGACCCTATTTTCTTTTTAAATTCTGATTTGTGTAAACTCAAGAGAATCTAGCTTTTGAGGTTCCACTGTATTTTTTTCTATTAAAACACAGCCTCGTTGCCGGTTGTAAGTTTTCCTTAATGTTAAATTCACCTGGAAAAGGTGTGTAAGTTGAGCCACTAAGGAAGAAGATACACTGAATGTACAATGTGCTTTATTCTCAAATCAGTTCCACCATGATCATAAGGGGTAAATGTGACAGTAGTTTGAGAAGCTATTCCACTGGCTTAGGCTGCTTCCGTTTTTTGGTTGTCTGTCATTTACTCAGTGCTTTTCTCTCTCTTTCACCAACACCAGTCAATGAACTGATCCTTAAACAGAAGCAAAGATCAGAGGAGAAGAGACTCAAATTAGATCATCCTGTGAGTAAAATGCATTCAGAACTGTCCCAGTATTATAAGGGGAAAAAAGACAACTACATTTTACTGATCAGTCTCTTTGACCCCTAGAATGGATCCAGATGGCATGTTTTACAGGATGTGTTAAGTCCTGACCAAGAGAACTTGGACCTGGCAAATGTAAATCTAATGTTGGAGCTACTGGTTCAGAAGAAGAAGCAGCTGGAGGCGGTAAGCCAGGGTGGGCTACATAGAAGAAATCAAGTCTTTATCGCCTCAGCCCTTACAGTGGTTGGAAGTATTCAATTGTCTTTATTCTGTGCATATATATAGTGGATTAAAGTCTACACATTCTTGTTCAAATGCCAGGTTTTTGTTGATTTAATAAAACAAGACCAAGATGAATCATTTCAAAACCTTTTCAAATAATGTGACCTACAAAGAGTGTCAAAAAAGTTTGAGGACTGGTGTCACAAAACATATTAAATAGAAATTACGTTTTCCCCGTCAAAGTCGTCCGCCTTAAGTCTAACGCACTTTCCCAACCTTCTCTGCCATTCATTCACACTCTCCTGGCAGGATTATTCCGGGACTCTCAGCAGCTCCGTTGTCACAGCCATCTTGATGTTGTCCACGTCTTCAAAACTGGTGCCTTTCCCTTGAGCTATGGAAAGAGGGGGGGACTCACATAGGGCCAGGTCGGCTAAGTAGGGAGGTTGCTTCAGCACGCCGATGTTCTTCTTGGTCAGAAACTGTCTGATGCTCAGGGTATTGTGAGAAGGCGTGTTGTCATGGTGAAGCAGTCACGAGTTGTCCTGCCACGACTCTATCTTCTCATGTACTCGACAAACCAAACGCAGCAGGGTCTCTTTGTAGACAAGCTGGTTTATCATCTGGCCCACTTTGAAGGGGAAAACTTGTGGTTTGGGTTTGAAATTTATAGCAGCATCTTGCTTTGTGCTGTTTTTCTTCAGCTGGAACTGAGGTGGAGGGAATTATGAAATGTTCCAAATACCAGTCAAGTGTTAGCACAAACCCTTCAGGTTTCTGCTAGACAGCAAAAATGTCAGGAAAGGCTTACCAGAATAGCTTGTGGTGCGTTCCATTTAAATGAGTTTGAATGTGATAGGTTAATTATAAACAAGCCACATCTTATAAGAGGGTGTTCACAACCACAGTATTTCTGTTTATCATTACTTCCCAACTTGAAAATATTTCTTTTTTTATTTTGAGTTATATAGGTTATAGGCTGAAACTATATATTACAATTCCAATGAAGTTGGGACATTGTGTTAAACAAATAAAAACATAATAGAATGATTTGCAAATCATGCTCAACCTACATTTAATTGAATACACTACAAAGACAAGATATTTAATGTTCAAACTGATCAACTTTATTGTTTTTAGCAAATAATCATTAACTTGGAATTTTATGGCTGCAACACGTTCCAAAAAAGCTGGGACAGGGTCATGTTTACCACTGTGTTACATCGCCTTTTCTTTTAACATTCAATACAAGTTTGGGAACCGAGGACACTAATTGTTGAAGCTTTGTAGGTGGAATTCTTTCCCATTCTTTCTTGATGTACAGCTTCAGCTGTTCAACAGTCCAGGGTCTCCGTTGTCATATTTTACGCTTCATAATGCGGCACAGATTTTCAATGGGAGACATGTCTTGACTGCAGGTAGGCCAGTCTTTTACCACAAATCCATGCTGTTGTAACACGTGCAGAATGTGGTTTGGCATTGTCTTGCTGAAATAAGCAGGGGTGTCCATGAAAAAGTCTTTGCTTGGATGGCAGCATATGTTTCTCCAAAATCTGTATGTACCTTTTAGCATTAATGGTGCCTTCACAGATGTGTAAGTTACCTATGCCATTGGCACTAACACAACCCCATACCATCACAGATGCTGGCTGACCCCGGACTGTTGAACAGCTGAAGCTTTACATCAAGCAAGAATGGTAAAGAATTCCACCTACAAAGCTTCAACAATTAATCTCCTCAGTTCCCAAACGTTTATTGAATATTGTTAAAAGAAAAGGTAATGTAACACAGTGGTAAACATGACCCTGTCCCAGCTTTTTTGGAACGCGTTGCAGCCATAAAATTCTAAGTTAATTATTATTTTCTAAAAACAATAACGTTTATCAGTTTGAACATTAAAGATCTTGTCTTTGTAGTGTATTCAATTAAATATAGGTTGAACATGATTTGCAAATAATTGTATTCTGTTTTTTTTTTTGTTTAACACAATGTCCCAACTTCATTGGAATTGGGGTTGTATATACAACAAGTTTTGAGTCAATGCAGGTGATAGTGTATAAAGTGGTTGTATTTTAGCTTACTGTTGTTGCTATTTTGTAACATAGTAGTTCACATATACAAATCGATCTCGATTTTCGGAAGGGAAAGTGTTTGAAGTGTACAAAGCCTCTGGCCGAAGTTGTCAACATCCCATAACACTTTGACATGCAACATGACTGAGATGGACTCACTTAGGGTATCAACTGTAGTCATTCATTCATCTCCCGTACCGCTTCTCCTCACTCTGGTCCCGGCGTGCTGGAGCCTATCCCAGCTGACTCCGGGCGAGAGGCGGGTTACACCGAGAACTGGTCGCCAGACAATTGCAGGTCACATATAAACAAACAACCATTTGCCCTCACATTCACACCTGCGGACAATTTCAAGTCTTCAATTAACTGTAGCATATATTTGTTTTGGGTAAAAATACGTAATTAACTTTGGAAAAGAATACGCCGGAAGTGAGCGCCTGCGTTTACTTCTGGTTTAGTTCGACTTACGTTTAAAGTTATAAACAAACTATCAATGTCTCGTAAAGGGGCACCACATCTCTTTTTAAATGTGTAAAGTTTAGGAAAAGTGACGAAAAACCTCGATCAATCTCTGTTATCTAGAAGGCTGGCATTTATAAAATATGAGTTCTCGATTACAGCGGTTTCACTGTTAAACTCAAAACACACACAAAGCACAACAGGAAGGGTAATTTTATAGAAAATTTAATTAAAAGGGGAAACTACAGGGTAGCATACAGAGGGACTTCCACAAAAAGAAAACAATAATGGTAATAGAAAATAGCCATATGTAAAGGAAAATAGGTGTGTTGCTGGACTAATTGGACGTGAATAGATGACAGCGTGTTGCGCTAGTACAAAGTTGGAACTTGTGTGAAGCTAGTATTTTCACCTCAAAATTAGTAGGCACTAATTTTGTACATTCTGGCATTGCCATGCTCTACTCACAACCATAGATCAGTTGGCCCTAGGTATGGTCTTTCTCCAAGCATCTCAGGGGGAAAGGAAGCAGGTTTAGTTGAAGAAGATGCACAAAAAGTAAAAACAAAAAAAGATGCAAAAAGAAAGTTGTTGTCCCGTTGGGGTGGCCTTGTAACTTTTCCTGCCGTTTGAACATTTTGTGGGCCCCGCTCTTGCTCTCAACTACAGGCATAACCTGTACGGCTGCCGGTAGTTGTTTTCTGGAGCTCCGCCAACAGATCAAGGCTGGGGAAAAAACGATCGAAGCCGCCTTGTCAGGTTCTTTAATCGGGTGGCGTCGTCGTGGTCCGGCGTCGCTCACGCACGTGGTGGCAACAGAGGACAACGGAAAAAGGGGGGGGGGGTGGCCGAAGGCGCCCCGTAGCTGAAGGAAGTTAGCCAGGAAGCGCAGAGAGCCAAGAAGCCAAGAGAGCGAGAAGTCGAGGGTTAAATACCCAGGGGGCGTGTCTAAGGTACAGGGGAAGTGGAGACGACCATGCCCATAAACTCAAATTTAGTCTCCAATTTGACCCATAAAGAAAATAGGTTTAAAAATCAAATATTAATATTAAAATACTCCCAACTTTGTACTCTTACTCACAGATCGAGCATATAGAATGATTGTCTAAACTTTAGTCTTGGAAAATCAGCTAATTGTTCAATACAACATAATTTCGTACTCTTCAAATCAAGACGACAGTCCTCAGTCTCGTTGCCGAACATGTTAACTGACATGTTGACACAGACATCAAGGCATACATTTAGAATATTCCTGGAGGTTTGTTTGTTACAAATGTGGGATTTCAACGTCCACATCAGTGCGGGTTGATCGTGCTCCGTTGTTCAACAGTCATCAATCACTTCCTCCGCCAATCAATCTTGTGGAAGCAATCTGGCTCGTTGAGGTTCAGGAGGCAGGAATGCAACAGTTTATCAGTTCTTGGTGTTGCCATGACAACCGGGCCATAGTCACTTCATAACCTACCATGCAAGTTTTGGGCATGTGAGAGGAAACCGGAGTACCTGGAGAAACACACACAGGCGAAGCCTGCGAACCAGTCGTCCACCGTGCCGCCATCAACTGTATTATATCTGCCAAATAAAAACTCATTTTGTAGGACTGAATTGTCTTTTTTTCTTAATTTTATTGATTAGTGAGGGAGGACGTTGCATTACATGATCATATGTACTGATGTGGTTTGTCTTCAACACAAATTTACAGCGGCTGAATTAAGTATTTAACATGTCACCATTTTTCTCACTAAATATATTTACAAAGGTGCCATTGACATGAAAATTTCACCAGATGTTGGGAACAACTCAAATAATCCATACATACAAAGAAAGTACAACAAATAAGATCAGAAATTAAATTAATAATGTGAAATGACAAAGGGAACAAGTATTGAACATGCCAACTGGTATTTATTTAATACTTTGTACAAAAGCCTCTGTTTGCAATGACAGTTTCAAGAGTATGGAGACTCTAGTTGCATGCATTGCTCTGTGATTTTAGTCTTCAAATCTTGAATCTTCTGTGAGCTTTTATGGACCTTGAGTTTCAGTTCATTCCATAGCTTTTCGATTGGATGGGCCCATCAAGCACACCAACTGGTATTTATTTAATACTTTGTACAAAAGCCTTTGTTTACAATGCAAGCTTCAAGACGCCTGCTGTATGAAGAAACTATCGCTTCATTGCTCTCGTGTTATTTTGGCACATTCCTCCACAGAAGCAGTCATCAAATCTTGAAGGTTTCGTAGGCTTCTTTTATGGACAGTGAGTTTCAGTTCTTTCCACAGATTTTCTGTTGGATTCAAGTCAGGTGATTGGCTGGACCATTGTAGCAGCTTTATTTTTTTTCTTTGAAACCAATTGAGAGTTTCCTTGGCAGTATGTTTTGGATCATTATCCTGCTGAAATGTCCACCCTCGTTTCATTTTCATCATCCTCGTAGATGGCAGCAGATTTTTGTCAAGAATGTCTCTGTACATTTGCCCATTCATCCTTCCTTCAACAATGTCAAGTTTACCAGTACCATTTGCTGAAAAGCCTTCCCAGACCATCGTGTTCCCACCTCCAAACTTCACTGTTGGTATGGTGTTTTTAGGGTGATGTGCAGTGCCATTTCTCCTCCAAATGTGATGTCCATTATGGCATCCAAACAGTTCAATTGTGGTCTCATCCGACCAGACTTTATTCTCCCAGTATTTAACTGGCTTTTCCAAATGTTGTTCAGCAAACTTTAAAGGAGCTTTGACATTGTTTTTTTTTTTCTCTCAGCAATGGGGTCTTGCATGGTTAGTGTGCATACAGGCCATGGTGGCGGAGTACATTACTCACCGTTTTCCTTGTGACAACAGTACATGCTTCCAGGTCTTTTTGAACCTCTTCACAGGTGGTCCTTGGCTCTTGGACATCTCTTCTGATTATTCTTTGCACTCTTCTGGCAGAAATCTTGCTAGGAGCACCTGATCGAGGCAAATTTATGGCGGTATGATTGGCTCTTTACTTCGTAATATGGCCCCAACCATCGTTATGTTTTGCAACAATTACTTTGGGATGGTCTAAAGACAGCTCTTGGCGCTTACTCATCTGAGATGTGTCTTTACTCACACCTTGGCAAGGAGACCTTTTTGTAGGCTTTCAATTAGGGCCTGAACCAGCTAATATTCATTTGCACTGACAAGGGGCTGGATTGCTAATTGATTATTGATAGATTTTAGGTTTTGTCTTGGCTTTGCATGCCTTTTTGCACTTCCCTTTCTTGATGTGTTCAATACTTTTCCCCTGTGTCCTTTCACATTATTACAGACATCTTAATTTCTGATCTTATTTGTTCTACTTTTTGTATATATGGATTTACTTGGGATATTCCCAACATCTGGTCAAAATTTCATGTCAATAGCACCTTTGGAAATATATGTAGTGAGAAAAATGTTGACGTGTTAAATACGTATTTCAGCCAGTGTATGTTGTTTGTTTGTTTGTGTTGTATTCTTGTCATGATTTCAATATGTTGTTCCTCTGATTTAGTTTTTTAGAGATAATGTTGAAAGTGCTTTTTTCCGGTGATATATTACCGCAGAAACAGAATGAGATAATCCACAATTTGTTTCTGTGAACTAGGAATCCCAAGCAGCTCAGAGACAGATCCTCATGGAGTTTCTTAATGAAGCAAGGAGAAACAAGAGAGAGGTAACCTACTATTGCTTGTAAGCATAGAGTGCCGTGAAAAAGTACAGTGGGTACGGAAAGTATTCAGACCCCCTTAAATTTTTCACTTAAATGACTTTAGCAAATAGCTGCAATATAAAACAGAGTGAAAAATTTAAGGGGGTCTGAATACTTTCCGTACCCACTGTACTTTCACTTAAATTACTTTAGCAAATGGCTGCAATAGAAAACAGAGTGAAAAATTCAAGGGGGTCAGAAAACTTTCCGTACCCACTGTATGTGCCCTTCTCAAATTCTTATATTTTTGCTTAGTTTCCCCATGTTAAGATCATCATACAAATGTAAATATCAAAGATAACCCAAGTAAATGTAAAATGCAGTTTTTAAAAATATATTTTTTTTTTATTAAAGCTCCTGTATTTTGCCCAACCAACTTTTTCAAGTATTTGGGATGTAACATTGTCACTCACGATGGTAGGCTTTACACGATTGGGATTTTTGGGGCCGATCAGCGAGTTTAAAAAAAACGATAACCGATCACAAGATCCGAGCACAAGATGGAGGAATGTGTCTATTTAAATGACTTGTTCATTTACTGTATATACTTGTGTACTTAATTGCTCAAAAAAATATATTTACAATAAGTAATGTATCTTTGTTCATCTATTTATGCCAGTGAGGCATAGTCACAGACAGCACAAATGAATGGTCTTCTATTAGACGGCAGGAAGTACATACAGTAATTAATGTATCCGCTTTTTGTGACATTTTTGTTTGTTGGTGTGCCGTGAGATTTTTCAATTGTAAAATATGTGCCTTGGCTCCATAAAGGTTGGAAATCACTGCTCTAGTCAGGTCATCTATTCTAATCAGTCAGGTCAAACCAACATTACATGACAGAAATTATGGGTGCTAACTTACTATAATTAAATTACTTCACACACACACACACACACACACACACACACACACACCAAAACTTCAGAGCATGCTTCGGCAGGACGCCTGCATGTTCGCTTTCAACCATTAGTGCTAGCACTAGCTTGCTAGGCTACATAATGTTTTGCTGCCTGCTTGCGAGCGGTATCATATTAAAAGTATGTGAACATACCTCGAGGAAGCCTTAAACGAACGTCCTCTCCCGGGCACCGGTGACCATCAGCACACGTTTTTCCTCATTTTGTTCGTATAAACACACTGCGCCATGTCGTCGCCATGGTAACGAGTGTATCCGGTCCCGTTTGAGTTGACAAGATAAAGCCCAGTGAGCGTAAAGACGGGATGCGGTGGTATTGGAATACAAGATTTTATTGTAGTAGTCTAACATAGTGCAATCGTGAAAGACCAAATTTGTCTTGTAGTCTGATCCACGCATTACATGTTGTCTGTCTCAAATGTGTTGTCTGTCCCACACCGCCAACATGTTTTTTTTTTTTATAACTTTATTGGTTGTCAGATATTTACAGTACTACGTCAAAAGACACGCTACAAGGCGAAAAATAAACTAGCTTTTTGGATTCAAATATACTGTACACAATGGCGACGTGGAGTAAATGTTTTTTGCATTGATCAGATCGGCGAATTATGACATTAAAGCCAATCAACCGATCAGCATAAGATGCTAATTATTGGCCGATACCGATCAGGCCGAATAGATTGGTGTAAAGTCTACTCTATGGTGCCCCAGTAAACATGTGAAATATGAAGTAAAATCGTCCACGTATTCCTGAGTTACACGTTCTGCCGAGAGGCCTGAAATCACGTCAATTTAAATCCTCAAGCTTATATACGTCACTTCCGAAGATCTCTGCCTATCTCTCTGTTCCCAAGCCAGCGCTGTCAACATAACACGTGCTCTCACAAGTGGGTCTTCTACATGGAGGCAACCAATCAGAGTAAAGGGGGCGGTCTTAACCAAATATGGACAAAGCGGATACAAAACTGGGTCGAACAGAAGTAGTTTTCAGAGGGGCATTTTCTGCACACACCTATGTGGGGGGGGGGGGGGAAAACGAGGTGTTTTTTTTGTTTTTAATGAAATGGGCTTTTATTCTCAGTCCATGTGAGAGAGTCACTCTATGGTCTATAGTGCCGTGAAAAACTGTAGGCCCCCTTCTAAAATCCTTACATTTTTGCATAGTTTCCCCACTTTAATGTTTAAGATCATCAACTTGTAAATATCAGACAGATATAAAAATGCTGTTTTTAAATGGTGATTTGATTTATTAAGATGAAAAAAACTATTCAAAGTTACATGAACGGCCTTTTTAAGGTAATGCCACTGTATCAATCGGATTTAAGTCTGGACTTTGACTCGGCCACTCCGAAACCTTAAATAGTTGTTTTTTAAGCCATTCAGAAGTTGACTTGCTGGTGTGTTTTGGATCGTTATCCTGCTGCAGAACCCAAGTGTGCTTCTGCTTGAGGTCACAAACTGATGGCTGAACATTGTACTTCAGGATTTTCTATTAAAGAACAGAATTCATGGTTACATCAATCACAGCAAGTTGTCCAGGTCCAGCAGCAAGCACCCCAAGAACATCACACTAACACCACCATGTTTGACTGTTGGTGTGAAGTTCTTTTTCTGAAATGCTGTGCTACATTTACGCCAGATGTAATGAGACACGCACCTTCCAAAAAGCTCAACTTTCATCTCATCAGTCCATATAATATTCTTCCAAAAGTCTTGGGAATCACTCAGATGCTTTTTTGCAAAAGTAAGACGAGCCTTTATGTTATTTTTGGTCAGCAGTGGTTTTCACCTTGGAACTCTGCCACGGATGCCATTTTTGCCCAGTCTCTTCCTTATTGTTGTGCCATGGACACTGACCTTAACTGAGGCAACGGGAGGCCTGCAGTTCTTTCGAAGTTGTCCTGTGTTCCTTTGTGGCCTCCTGGATGAGTCATTGCTGTTCTCTTGGGGTAATCTTTGTAGGCCGGCCACTCCTGGGAAGGTTCACCACTGTTTCATGTTTTCTCCATGTGCGGATAATGGCTCTTCCTGTGGTTCGCTGGAATCCGTAAGCTTTAGAAATGGCTTTTGTTATGTTTCCAGACTAATAGATGTGTTACTTTATTTCTCGCTGTTCTGGAATTTCTTTGGATCATGTCATTTTGTTGCAGCTTTTTCAGATCTTTTGTCCCACTTGATTTTGTTGAGTCATATTCTGTTTCAGTGATTTCTTCATTGAACAGGTTTGGACATGTGTGAAAATCAACTCAAAAGATTTATGTGATTGAGTGATTAGCCACAATTAATTAATGATTTAACAAGGGGTGTAATTACTTTTTCACACTGGGCCAGGTAACTGAATAGTTTTTTTTGTTCCCTTAATAAATGAAATCATCATTTAAACACAGCATTTTATGTTTTTAAATGATATTTATATTTATATTTCTCTGATATTTACGTGTTTGATGATCTTAATGTTGGGAAACTATGCAAAAATATAATCATTTGAGAAGGGGGCCAATACTTTTTCATGACACTGTAAATAACCAAAATATGGGACCGTTAAGGGTAAAAAAATATATTCTAAGCTACCTGGCCCTGTGTGGAAAAAGTAATTGCCCCCCTTGCTAAATCGGGAATTTACTGTGGCTAATCACATTTTTGGGAAAGCTGAGTTAATTTTCACTGACTACAACAAAGCCTGATAACCTCCATACCCATGACTCAACAATAAGAATGAGGTTGGTGTAAATGTCATCCTTGGCAGAGTTCCAAGACGAAAACCTCTTCTGACCCAAAAAAAAACAAAAAACAATAAGGCTCGTCTTGCTTAAAATAAAAACATCTAAATGATTTTTGGGAGAATATTCTATGGACTGACAAGACGAAAGTTGAACTTTTTGGAAGGTGTGTGTCTTGTTACATCTGGCATAAATGTAACACAGCATTTCAGAAAAATAACTTCATTCCAACAGTCAAACGTGTGGTGGTACAGTGATGGTCAGGAACTGTCCCACTGCTTCAGGACCTGGACGACTTGCTGTTACGGATGGAACCATGAATTCTGCTCTTTACCAGTAAACTGAAGTTGAATGTTTAGACATCAGTTCATGACCTCAAGCTGAAGCGCACTTTGGTTCTGCAGCAGGACAACGATCCAAGACACACCAGCAAGTCCGGTGGCTTCAAAAAGACAAAATGAAGGTTTTGGAGTGGCCTATTCAAAAGTGGGACTTGGATCTGATTGAAAAGCTGTGGTATGACCTTAAAACGGCTGTTCATGGTCGAAAACCCTCCAGTGTTGCTAAATTCAAACAATTTTGCAAGGAAAAGTGGGACAAAATATCTCCACATAGATGTGAAAGACTCATTGCCAGTTATAGAAAACGCTTGATTTCGGTTGTTGCTGCTGAGGGTTCCCCAACCAGTTATTAGGTTTTGGGGGCAATTACTTTTTCCACACAGGGCCAGGTAGTTTTAAATAGTTTTTTTCCCCTTAATAAATAAAATCACCATTTATTAAAAAAAAATATATATATATTTTTTTTTTTTAAGAACACATTTTATGTTTACTTGTGTTATCTTTGTCCGCTATATTTGTTTGATGCTCTTAAACATTAACGTGGGGAAAATGCAAAAACAGAATTTGAGAATGTGGTAAATAATTTTTCACAGCACTGTATGTAGCTATAGGTAGCACACAGTTTTGCAAAAATAGTCTACTAAAATGTTGCCATAAATTATTTTCAAGAACCAGCCATTTTTATCCCTATGTGGTTGTTTTTGACAGCAACTGGAGCAACTACAGAAGGAGCTTAACTTCCTTGAAGAGGACATTAAGCGTGTTGAGGTAAGATGATGTATAAAACTAAACAAAAAGAACGAGAAAAACAAGCTGCGAGCGGCTATAATCTGGCCTTCGCACCCGGGCCCCGTTGGGGTACTAGCAGTTTAAGGTTCTGGCATGTTGGCAGTATTGGCACAATGAAGTAAGGGTCGCAAATGGCCCCCGGGCTGTAGTTTGGACACCACGATGTAAGACAAGTGCAAAAGTATAACCCATGCAAATGTTGGAAAAAGATCCGGTCGCACAAAATGGGAGGACGGGCTGCAAATGGCCCCTGGGGTGTAGGTTGGACACCACTGCTGTCAGAGAAGTGCAAAACCATGTCAAAGGTTATATTGAGAAAATGCTGGCCGCACAAAAATGGGGGATGGCCCGCAAATGGCCCCCAGGCCGTAGGTTGAGGTCCTGGCAGGTTGGGTTATTGGCATGATGAAGTGAGGGCTGCAAGTGGCAGTAGTTTGGACACCACTGCTGCAGATGAAGTGTAAAAGTATGACCCATGCAAATGTTGATGATGATAAGAATAATTTCTACAAATACAATCGGGACCTTGCAGTTCACCTGCTCTGGCCCTAATAATGGCAGGAGCAGTGCTCATTATTCTGAATCGATGATGACTAACTGGAAACGATTGTCCTCAAGTCAGCCAAAGGTTTTATGTTTCTTTCCAGGAAATGAGCGGGCTGTACTCTCCAATGGAGCCAGAGTGTACAGTTCCCAATGTTGAAGCCCACTCGCCATCTCCCAGGTACGGCTGGACCCCATCAAATTGTCTTCTCTCAGCTTTTTTAAGTAAAATACAACATTAATCACAACACAAATCTATGGCTGTTGTACAAACCCCAATTCCAATGAAGTTGGGATGTTGTGTAAAACGTAAATAACAACAGAATACAATATTTTTGCAAATCCTTTTCATTCTGTATTCCACTTAAAACACGACACAGACGAGATATTTGATGTTCAAACAGAAAAACTTTAATTTTTTCCCCAAATAGTCACTCATTTTAAATTTGATACATGCAGCAATGTGTTCCACAAAAACTTGGAGGGCATGTGTTATATCACCATTCCTTTTAACAACACTCAATAAGCATTTGGGAACTGAGGGCACTAATTGTTGACTCTTTGTAGGTGGAATTATTTCCCATTCTTGCTTGATGTACAATTTAAGTTGCTCAACAGTCCGGGGTCTCCGTTGTCTGCATTTTCCAATCTGCCACACATTTTCAATGGGAGATGGGTCTGGACTGCTGGACTGCTGGCAGGCCAGTCTAGTACTCGCACTCTTTTACTATGAAGTCACACTGTTGTAACACGTGCAGAATGTGTATGTACCTTTCAGCATTTATCGTGCCTTCGCAGATGTTCAAGTTACTTATGCCATGGGCACTATCACACCCCCATACCATCGCACCTGCTGGCTTTTTAACTTTGAGCTAATAATGATCCGGCTGTTCCTTTTGCTCTTTGCAGTGGAGGACACAACAGCCATGATTTCCAAAAACAATTTGAAATGTGAACTCGTCAGACCACAGTACACTTTTACAGTTTTTCTTTTTAAACAACTATCTGGAATTGTTGAAAAGGATTTGCAAATCATTGTATTCTGTTTTCATTTATGTTTTACACAACGTCCCAACTTCATTGGAATTGGGCTTTGTAGCCCAAGCTAAACAAATGTCCACTCGAACCTTGAACGTCAAACCGGTCCAGTCAACCTCTGATTTTGTTTCAGAATTCAAAACATTCTCCTATGGAATAATGGAAATATAAATAATCCATTCCTGGTTCAAAATGTTACACTGTAAAACCTTGATTAGTTGTACAGTCAATTTTTCAAGCAACAATTTTTATAATCATCCGGGTGTAATTTTTATTTTTTTCAAGTTATTCAGACATAACAATGAAACCCTTGAGTTTAACAACAAATGACAACGGTCACCAAAAATGCACAGCCTTAAATAATAACTAAAGACCCACATGATGTGGTCTATTGAAGGTAGTCAATCCTGAGAAACAAAAAAAGGCAAAGAAAAAGCAAAACAGAACCCCAGAATGTATCCTTGCTTGCTGAACTTACAAGATTTTGCTCGATCTCATGTGACGCCTTGTGGTTCAATCTCCAAATTTTTAGTTTTAGCTATCGCGGCATACTTTTTTTCCAAAATGTTGGATGCATTCCGAAATATTGTACCGTGTTGTTGTAATCTCTGTGTAACCGATCTTTCTGTTTTTTCCATATATTTTTGTTGCTGGGTAACTTTTTTTTTGGGGGGGTGGGGGGGGTTAAATCTAAATGTTTCACTCCCTTAATTTATGATTTAACTTTAATCTTAAGTCTTTATGAATTACCAAGCTACACTCCACATTCTATTTCTGCATATTTTTTTAAATAGCTGTGTGTTTCTCCTCTTGTTTATAGCTGTAGTAGTATAATTGAGCCAGCAAACTATAACCAGCCGCCGGAATTTGGAGGAACAGCCCAGGTAAGCAAGATAGATGATTTTATTCACTTAGTCTTGTAACACCGTGTCTGTTATTTTCCATGTTTTGTGATCTGACAAAACTTATTTCTTAAATGCAGGGGAAAAGGCAAACCTGGTATAATAGCACGCTAGCATCAAGGAGGAAAAGGTTGACTGCTCATTTTGAAGATCTTGAGCAGTGTTACTTCTCCAACAAAATGTCACGCATCTCAGGTAAAAATCACTCTCACTCTTGTCCATTATAACAGTAATAACTTAGAGCCGTATTGTCTGACACACCCAACGTCCGTTAAGAGGAAAACGAACGAAATAATAAAGAACTAAAATTTAAAAAACATTTTTTGTAAATAAAATAAAAGAAAAAACAGTTTCTCAGAAA
Organism: Phyllopteryx taeniolatus; assembly: GCF_024500385.1. Lineage (NCBI taxonomy): Eukaryota > Metazoa > Chordata > Actinopteri > Syngnathiformes > Syngnathidae > Phyllopteryx > Phyllopteryx taeniolatus. The sequence goes on along the minus strand of NC_084515.1, from coordinate 20,974,312 downwards.
AATTATAACTAAAACGACATTTTACGTTTGCAAAAGTAACTAAAACAATGATTACAGCAAAAATGTCTTTCGTTTTCGTCTTTGTCACTTGATTTCATACATGAGCTTTCGGTGTTGATTTTAAATAGTTGTGATAAATCCATCGATTCAGAACAGATAAGGAAGGAAGGTCCTTTGAGAATTGTAGTTCAATTACTGTGTGTCGCCTAGAAGTGACGTCATCGGGCAGCGCCGTCGTATTGACTGCTCGCCAGACCATGCGTAAGTTTTGCCGCGAAGCCAACTTTTATGTCCAAGCTGTTTTTGTTGCTACGTGTTGTTGACGGAAATGGCTAAGATGGCTACTGACTAGCTAGCGCTTTCACAGATCATGCACGTCGGTTATTCATCTTTTGTGGAAAACTGCCAAGAGTCTCATCATGCCACTGTTTCCCGCCACGAAAGGCAGATGTGAAAGCAGTCATGGAGTGGCGATATACAGAGAAACAAAAACAGCACCGAGTGTGCTGTGACGAGACGCCATTATACGCCGTGTGGAGCAGCGTCACTGGCGTGGGGAAGGATCGATACTATCCGAAATCTCGATGTTGCTGATACCAGAAGATTGATTTTCAGAATTAAATGTTTTTGCTTTTGACACTTCAGTCATTTGAGGGATTGTATTTACAGTATCATTCACTGATGGTGTAGTGGTACACTCGCCTGACTTTGTTGCAGGCAGCGTGGGTTCAGTTCCCACTCAGTGACGGTGTGAATGTGAGTGCGAATGGTTGTCCGTCTCTGTGCCCTGCGACTGACTGGCGACCAGTTCAGGGTGTAGTCCGCCTTTCGCCCAAAGTCAGCTGGGATAGGCTCCAGCGTCCCGCGATCTTAACCAGGATAAGCGGTGTTGAAAATGGATGGAAATGGATATTTACAGTATCAATATCAGAAGGGACTGAGGCGACTGGTCATTAACTTTGTTTGCCGCCGCCGTTGGGCACTAGCACGTCTTTGTGCGCATTCTTCTTCTTCGTTGGTTTTCATCACTTCTTATTCAGGGCGAGAGGACTAGGCATCGAAACTGGGAACCGACATTTTTTTTATTTGAACGATTCTGGGAGAACCGAAACGTTAGTCCCGGTTCCAATCGGTTCTCTATTCTCGATGCCCAACCCTAGACTCTCTATCCCTCTGTGCCAAAATGTTTAATATTTGTTTTAGTGCAATTTTTGTGAACAAAGCCTGAGTCTGTTTGAGTTTTATTTTTTTTTAATCTAGGATATTTAGTGTTCTACATTTCCATGCCAATGTTCAACATTTAGAATAAGGTTAGTTCTTAAAAAGGATGTACTTGAATTATATACTCTTTGATTCTGTTGTTCGTGATCAGCGGTAGGTATTAAGCGCTATGTAGTAACGCACTACATTTACTCCGTTACATTTACTCAAGTAACATTTTGGATAAATTGTACTCGTCAGAGTACTTTCAATGTACCATACGTTTTACTTGAGTATTTATCTTTCGAAGAAGCAATACTTTTACTCCGTTACGATGATCGACATGCCGCTCGTGCCATTATTGCGTGCGCAATCTATTTTTAGACTTCATCTTCGACTTCTGCATGCGGCGCCAATCCGACGTGATCACTAGTGTCGTTCGACTCCAATTCACCAATCCGACGGCACAAGGCAAAGCCTTCGCAGGTCGATCAAAGTGACTTATTTTGGGAATAAATAACAGCTACGCGAGTGTTTACGTTACAGACTGCAAAAGACAACAGTTTTATGATGCAGATGATGATTGAGGATGTAGTCTTATCTCTGCCCAAACGTGGGTATTTCAGCCCACTTCTAACATGAGAAAACATCTAGTGGTAAGGTACAGATATTTTGGCAGTGCATCTGGGAACATTAGCCCTATTTTATGGTCATAAGTAACTGGAAAACATGCATCTTTTGGGGTACGTGTCATGCTATATCATCTCTCTCTCTCTCTCTCGCACGCGCGTACGTGGTCACACAGACGCTAACAATAAGTCTGGTCAGCAAACAGCTTCTTCATGCAGTCATTTAAGTGAATAAAACAAATAAAATTTCTGTAGGGCCCAATCCATGTGTTGGTTTTGGGCACTTAAAAATTGAAACTGTTGCTCTTCACAACTTTGCAGATGCAGAACCAAATTTTTAGTGTTCTTTGCAGCGCATATTTAGAGTGACTTGTAAATATGTAGACAGTGTTGAATGCAAAAACAGTGTAGAACCATCAAAACGTTATTTTCTTCGTGGCCAAATGCATTTGACAAAATACGGCCTACAGACCTTAGTAATAGGCAGAGGTGTGGACTCAAATTTTATGACTTAAGACTCGACTTAACAATATGTTAAAAGATTGGCAACTCGACTTGGACTTGAACAGCAATGACTCAGGACTTAATTAGACTTGAACTCATTGACTTAAAAAGTTGACCAAAGCATTGAAAACCAAGACTTTGTTGCTTTCTCTTTCTGTTGCAATATGTGCAACTTAGTTTTGCTGCAGGAAAAGATGATGAGTGACAACATAATGCTGAGTGTTTGTTCGACTCAATCGATGTTTGTTGGTGTATGGTTAATGGAAATCAAAATCCAACGCTTGGCACTAGTTTTAACACTATACCTGCTGTACATTTTGCTGTACTCCTATTGCTCATCTCTAATGGTATCTGAAGTATGTATGTGTTTTTTGCTTCTCTTTTTCAGACGAAGGCAGGAACTTGAATCAACTGGATGACTTTATGGAGTGTCTCTCCAAGTTCACTCGCTACAATTCTGTGCGACCCCTGGCCACTCTCTCCTATGCCAGCGACCTCTATAATGGGTCTAGTATTGTCTCCAGGTATGATGAGGGATTTTTTTTCTCATAAATCGTCTACTTGTTTACGTAAGCGTTAATGAATGTGAATGCAAACATATTACTTGTAGCAGTTTAACCCACAAAAAACTTTAACTTCTATTTAATTTTTAATCAGGTGTTCAAATAGGTTGCTATTGCAAATAAATCCCTAATCAGACTGTGCTGGAGTTCATTGGCATTTTCTTTCGAGCCATCCATCTATCCATCCATAACTCCATATAAAGTGCCGTGAAAAGGTAATGGCCACCTTATCAAATTCTGATGTTTTTGCAGTTTCCCCACTTTCAGATCAAACAAATGTAAATATCAGACAAATATAACCCAAGTGCACTTAAAATGCTGTTTTTAAATATTACTTTAAGGGAAAAAAAACTATTCTAAGTTACCTGGCCCTGTGTGAAAAAGTAATTACACCTCATGTTAAATAATAAAATAATTGTGGCTAATCACAATTTATTTTTTTTGTTAATCTTCACTGATCACACCCAAGCCTGATTACCTCCAGACCTGTTCAATCAAGAAATCACTTAAACAGAATCTGTCCTGACAAAATCAAGTCGGACAAAAGATCGAAAAGAGCTACAACAAAATGACACGATCCAAAGAAATTCCAGAACAGTCGAGAAATGAAGTAAATCTATCAGTCTGGAAAGGGTTGCAAGCTTTAGGATTCTAGCGAACCATAGGGCGAGCCATTATCCTCACATGGAGAAAGCTTGGAACAGTGGTGAACCTTTCCAGGCGTGGCCGGCCTACAAAAATGACCCCAAAAGAACAGCAATGACTCATCCAGGAGGCCACATAGGAACTCAGGACAACTTGAAAAGAACTGCAGGCCTACCTTGCCTCAGTTAAGGTCAGTGTTCATGACACACATGCAACAATAAGGAAGAGACTGGACCGAAATGGCATTCATGGTCGACTTCCAAGTCAAAAACCACTGTTGACCAAAAAGAACAGAAAGGCTCGTCTTCCTTTTGCAAAAAAACATCTGACTGATTCCCACAACTTTTGGGAGAATATTATATGGACTGACGAGATGAAAGTTGAGCTTTTTGAAAGGTGTGTGTCTCATTACATATGGCGTAAATGTAGTACAGCATTTTAGAAAAGGAACGTCATACTAAGAGTCAAACATGGTGGTTGTAGTCTTGGGCTGTTTACTCCTTCAGGACCTGGACAACTTGCTGTGATTGATGGAACCATGAATTCTGCTCTTTCACAGAAAATCCCAAAGGAGAATGTTCAGCCATCAGTTTGTGACCTCAAGCTGAAGCGCACTTGTGTTCTGCAGCAGGCTAACGATCCAAAACACACCACCAACTCAACTTCTGAATGGCTTAAAAAGCTAAATGAAAGTTTTGGAGTGGCCTAGTCAAATTCCAGACTTGAATCCGATTGAAATGCAGTGGCATGACCTTAAAAAGGCCATTAATGCCCGAAAACCCTAAATTTTCGATGAATTCAAACAATTCTGCAAGGTAGAGTGGGCCAAAATATCTTCACAGAGATGTGAAAGACTCATTGCCAGTTATAGAAAATGCTTGAGTTCAGAGGGCCATGACTTTTTCACACAGGACCAGGTAACATTCAATAGTTTTTGCCTTAAAAAATGAAATCACCATTGAAAAACAGCATTTTAAGTTCACTTGGGTTATATGTCTGATATTTACATTTGTTTGATGACCTTAAACACTAAAGTAGGGAAACTATGTAAAAATATAAGAATTTGAGTATTTGGCCATACTTTTCATGGCACAGTAAACCGAGTTAACAACTTATGAAAATGTATCTACAGTAGGGCTGCAGCTATCCAATATTTTAGTATTCAGGTACCCTACCAAAATCTTTTGAATAATCGGGTATTCGGATAATTTCTCCTTTTGCTTATGAATACACAAGAAAAAATATGCAATTTCACTTAAAAATGAATGAATAATTGTTTTTCTTTTTGGAGATGCCTTTTTTATTTCTTAAATTCACTGAGTATCAAACGTTATTGTCTCAAATATTTTCGGTGCGGCAATTTCAAATACAAATAAAACAAATTTCTGTTTAAACTTAGCATTTTTTCTTATCATTATAAGTATAAAAACATGTTATTCATTAAAAAAAGGGTTAATAGGCATCAGGAGCCTGGTGTGCAACGCTAGCGTTTTAGGATGTGACAATACAGTAGGTTCGTGCCTGTGCGTTTAAGAGCTTAGACCAGATTAACAAAACTAAAATGAAAATGAGGACACGTCGACAGGAAAGACAAATATTAGTACGTTTTTTGACAAACTTTGACCGTCAGAATCATTTTTATCACCTACAGTACTTGTCTCAAAATGTCTTGCACTTACAGATATGATGCTTGTTCACTGGCCATGTCTCTCACAGTGCTTAAATCACTGAGCAAAACTTCCTTGACAAGCAAGCACCCTCAATGAATGTCACGTTGTAGTCGTACACATACTCTACTTATCACCATCGTAATAAACTGGACAGGAATTCAACGGTAATTATTAGAAACCTTAGCCCTCCGCAGGGCTAACATTATGCTAGTAAGTTGCATTTACGTTAACGCACTGATTTCCGCGATGTTCATCTTGGCTTTTCCACCCCACCGCATTGTGTGTGTCTTATTTGAGAGACGTCACCCGTGTTCACCTTTCTGCAAAGTCTGAAATGATCCCACACTTTCAGAATTGTTGTCTTTTCTCGCATGTCTCCTCTGACATGATCGCCATCTTCTCCCTTTGTTGTGTGTCACGGCAGCTTGCAAACTACGGCGTAGTCACTATTTATTTTGCGCTCCTTGAATCAAAACATGTACTCACCGCTTTCGCCACCTTCTCTCGCGTTAATGACATTATTATGTTGCGCTAGTCCGTCTGCTTCACAATTTAACTCTTTCTTGCCGTTAACTGGCAGCTACTCTATATACCAATGGTGTCGAACTGGGAGGTCTGGCAGTGAATGAGTTAAATAAACTGATCCCAGAGGCAAAACAAAACAAAACACCCTCGAACATTTTTTCTCCTCAAAACATTCAAGTACTCATTGCAGCCCTAATCTACAGTATGTAAGAGTGGTGTTCTGCCTGGCCCAGCCATACCTGGACTCGAAAGCCTGGCCTTCTTACATAAAGCGGTATGTATATAAATATTTAACACGTCACCATTTTTCTCACTAAATATAATTCCAAAGGTGCTATTGACCTGAACATTTTACCAGATGTTGGGAACAACCCATAAAATCCATACATACAAAGAAAATAGAACAAACAAGCTCAGAAATTAAGTTGTGTGTAAAAATGTGAAATGACACAGGGGAAAAGTATTGAACACATGAAGGGAGGTGCAAAAAGGCGTGGAAAGCCAAGACAATACCTAAAATCTATCAATAATCAAACAACAACCCAGCCCCTTGTCAGTGCAGATTAGTATCAGCTGGTTCAGGCCTCATTGATGGCCTACAAAAAGGTCTCATTGCCGAGGTGTGAGTTAAGACACATCTCATGATGGCTAAGAGCAGAGAGCTGTCTCAAGACCATTGCAAACTAATTGTTGCAAAACATAACAATGTCATTGGTTACAGGCGCATATCTAAGCTTCTGAACGTTCCAGTGAGCGCGGTTGGGGCCATAATACGTAAGTGAATAGCCAATCATACCACCATAAATTTGCCTCGATCAGGTGCTCCTAGCAAGATTTCTGACAGAGGAGTGCAAAGAATAATCAGAAGAGTTGTCCAAGAGCCAAGGACCGCCTGTGAAGAGCTTGAAAAACAGTGAGTAATGGCCACCATGGCCTGTATGCACGCTCACCACGCAAGACCCCATTGCTGGGAAAAAAAAAAAAAAAGCATGCCAAAGCTCATTTAAAGTTTGCTGAACATTTGGACAAGCCAGTTAAATACTGGAAGAATATAGTCTGGTCTGATGAGAGCAAAATTGAACTATTTGCATGCCATAATATACATCACGTTCGGAGAAGAAATGGCACTGCACATCACCCTAAAAACACCATACCAACAGTGAAGTTCGGAGGTGGGAACATGATGGTGTGGGGCTGCTTCTCAGCAAATGGATGAATGGGCAAATGTACCTGGACATTCTTGACAAAAATCTGCTGCCATCTACGAGGATGATGAAAATGAAACAAGGGTGGACATTGCAGCAGGATAATGATCCAAAACATACCACCAAGGAATTTGCTTCAAAGAAAAAAATAAAGCTGCTACAATGGTCCAGCCAATCACCTGACTTGAATCCAATAGAAAATCTGTGGAAAGAACTGAAACTCAAGGGCCATAAAAGAAGTCTACGAAACCTTCAAGATTTGATGACTGCTTGTGTGGAGGAATGGTCCAAAATCACACGAGAGCAATGCATGCGATAGTTTCTTCATACAGCAGGCGTCTTGAAGCTCACATTGTAAACAAAGGCTTTTGTACAAAGTATTAAATAAATACCAGTTGGCGTGTTCAATTCCTTTTCCCCATGTCATTTCACATTATTGCACACAACTTCATTTCTGAGCTTATTTGTTCTGCTTTCTTTGTATGTATAAATTACTTTGGTTGTTCCCAACGTCAGGTGAAATTTTCATGTCAATAACACCTTTGAAAATATATTTGAGAAAAATGGTGACGTGTTAAATGCTTATTTCAGCTGCTGTATATATTGTCACATTCTACACATCAATGTTAGTATTTCAGTATGAGTAATAATAATTAAGAGACTAAAGTTCAAATTCTAATTGTATAAGGAGAAAATACCATAATTTTACAAGAATAAAGTTTTAATTTTACAAGTATATACGTTAACTAGCTCGACTATGAGGACTGAGTCCTACTCCATAAGGCAGGTCTCTGCCTTTGAGTTTTTTTGTCTTTGCCCCTGACTAGTGGGCAACACCTAAGGCGTACGTAACGTACTATGTCACATCCGCCGGGATCTGTTATCTTTTTCACACTAGAGTCAGACAGAGAAAGACATTGCAAACATTTTAGTTATATTTACAATATTTTATAATTACCTAAAACGAGACCAGTAGTTATGGAAGAAGGATCAAAACACACGCTCACACTCTTACACAATCTGGTCTTCACTTGTCACAGGGTGGAGTTTCCTCTGCATTTTATAGCCAATTCCAGTAGCCGTATTTACTTTCCGGAAGAAGGAACAAAGCAACACAATGGCGACTGTGGAACAGTGTCTGCTCGAACAAATGGACCTCGATCACCAGATGATGTTTTTAAAACGCATTGACTGCCATTGACGGCTTTAGAAGTCAAATATCCATGTTGATCAAGAAGGCGGCGGCGTAGATGATATGTGCGGCTGAGTACCTGAGAACGTCATCACAGAATGTGACTAAAACAGACCAATCACGAGAGATGATCTCCATGGCATTCTGTCCCCGGTGACAATTTGTACCATGTGCGCGTCATCGCGTCGCATAGGGGCTGCGCGACCCAATGCGTCAGTCACGTGATGGAGTGCGGAAGTATAAAGAGGCCTTACATTTACATGATACTAAGCTAGCAACTAATGTGAGCCAAACTTACCTTCAGAATTGCAGGGGTATAATTATCCGAAAAACTTGAAATAAACGGTGATTTCATCAAACACCAAGTGAACTTTGACGATTTTAAGTCGACCAGAAGTTGACATTTTGTTTGTTTTGAACATTGATGAAATGCTGTGTGCATAGAGCCTGAGCCGTGATGTGACGATGCATCTCCGAGCGCTAGAATGTCATACCTTCCTAGGTCTTCTCTATTGCATTGAAGAGGAGTTACTGCGCGTGTCAAAGATTTGTGCGCCCCAGACTGGAAATGTTACTCATCAGACAACACATGAGCGAAACAACTTTTACTCATTATTACTATATACGTATTTATCCTGCTCATATCTACATATAGTTTGACTTGAAAAATATATATATATTTTGAATTTGTTTGTCTTCAATGAAAGTAATGTGAGCACGGTATGTGGTAGGTAGGGCAGCGTTCTAGCGCCCTTTATTGACCAGCCGCCACTCGTGGGCACTTGTCTTGCACAGTACACTCCGCAAACAAAATGGAAGAGCCACAACAGCTGGGCAACGTTACAATTAGTGGTTGTAAAGTAGCCCCTGACAAATCTAAAATGAATAATAAATTCTAAATAGCTTCTGCTTCTCATTTGGGTTTTAGTGGCATTTTTATTTATGCTAGTAGGAAGCCATGTAGTTGGGGATTTTTTTGGTCTGTTGCAGACGGGGGGGGGAAAATGAAATTAATATTGTTTTATACAATAGTGGGAACTTTTTGGTTTTAAACAAGGAAAAGTAGTGAATGTCTGTTATTCTAAACCCCAGGATTCCATCATTACTTTTTATTTATGCTAGTAGGAAGCCATGTAGTTGGGGATTTTTTTGGTCTGTTGCAGACGGGGGGGGGGAAATGAAATTAATATTGTTTTATACAATAGTGGGAACTTTTTGGTTTTAAACAAGGAAAAGTAGTGAATGTCTGTTATTCTAAACCCCAGGATTCCATCATTACTTTTTATTAAATTGCTTTATTTGTTTGTTTTCCTCACAGTTCGATTGTGTTTCTTGTCATATTGCGGTGTTTAGCATTGGTTTAAAAACAAGATGGGGCAGTTTTTGTGTTACAAACTCCAGTTGCTTTAAGCTGTAGAGGTATGTCGATAGCATTGTCCCCTTAATTGACGTGTGTTTGTTTCAGCATTGAGTTTGACCGTGATTGTGACTACTTCGCCATCGCTGGTGTGACCAAGAAGATCAAGGTGTTTGAGTACGGCACTGTGATCCAAGATGCAGTGGACATTCACTATCCTGTCAATGAAATGACTTGCAATTCTAAAATCAGGTGAAAATTCCCCCCTACAGTGAAGTCATTTAATGGATCTGGTTCATACTAATGTCAATATTACAACAAATGTAATCCCAATCTTGTTGATTGCAGCTGTATCAGCTGGAGTAGCTATCACAAGAACCTCCTGGCCAGCAGCGACTATGAGGGTACAGTCATATTATGGGATGGATTTACCGGTCATAGGTCCAAAGTGTACCAGGTACTTATATTCAGGTGTTAGAAATGTATTGCTGACCTCAGACTTTGCTCTTGTAATTATCATTACATCACTAAACAGTCCTGTTGTTTTATTTACAGGAGCATGAGAAACGGTGCTGGAGTGTTGACTTTAATCTGATGGACCCGAAGTTGTTAGCATCTGGCTCTGATGACGCTAAAGGTAACTGAAGAATAAAAAATTTTTATTCAGCACCAGATAAAATCAATGTTATCATTTTCCAGCATCTGAATCATAATTTGACTGCCTATATTCTCACTTTAAAAAAATACTTGTGCTACACCTAACTTTTACACATGATTGAATGCTGTCTTGTGTACTTTTGATTGTCAGTGAAGTTGTGGTCAACCAATCTGGACAACTCTGTGGCCAGCATTGAAGCTAAGGCTAATGTCTGCTGTGTTAAGTTCAGTCCAACCTCCCGGTATCATCTCGCCTTTGGCTGTGCAGGTAATATTGTCATTATAGTTATTATTATAGGTTTTCTCCTCTGCACAGCTGTTTAGTATGGTCCACTATCATGATTAGCTTTACTGGAAGCAATGAAGTACTTTGTATAATTATGTATTTTTTTTAAATTCATATTTATTTGAAAGTTTGTAAATTTGTCTGTTTTGGCAAATTTGGAGGTAAAAAAAAAATTAAGTGATTAATTAAGTGATTAATTAATTAAAAATTAATCACTTTTATTCTCTTAATTTTCATGTTGGCGTCTGAGAAGTTAAATGCATTTTACACTTCACAAGCCTGTTTGTTTTTTTTTTTTTATTTAATTGACCTGTTTTGTCTGATACTGCTTGTTGCAGATCAGCATAAAATGCTAAATATTGGCCGATACTGATCAGCCGATCAAAGTCTAGTGCTAACCAGTCAGCTAGCACTGGCAATCAAGGGCTTTTGATTTTTGACACAGGCAATTTTGATTTGCCAGCGTGGCGAACGTGGGCAAGGTGGCAAACGGGCAGCGAGAACCCTGACAACTATTTGAATACTATTTTTCTGTTTTCCTGCAGATCACTGTGTCCATTACTATGACCTCCGCAACACTAAGCAACCAATCATGGTGTTCAAAGGCCATCGGAAAGCTGTTTCCTATGCTAAGTTTGTTAATGGAGAGGAGATCGTTTCTGCGTAAGTCTACTTCGTCTGTGTATAGCTAGGTTTTTTTATGTTCGTGTTTTAAATTTTTGTCAAATTATGCTCAAGTGAAGTGAACCCACAGAAGCTGAATACAGTCCATTTGTTTGAATGTTCAATTCATTATTTTCTGCTAGGTAGAATGAAAGTTGAAATCTGCTTATGGGGACAAAATTTTGCCCTTATGAAAAGTTTCAATTCAGGGATTATTAATGGTAAAGCTTTTAAACAACGAAATACTGTATGTACCAAACCTTCTGACGACTGCCTCTTTTGGCAATCAATTCATTTTTAGTCATTTTCATTCAATTTTCCTTTACTGACAACTCTGAAGATTTTTGTAACTGAAAAATATTAACTGAGTTGTGCAAGAGCCAGGCGGATTAAGAACTGCGTTTGGTAGAATGCAGGGCTCTGCCAAGGAACGAAGAGTCCTCATCATGTGCATATGACTCGCGCGGTTGAAATAATGAAGAGCTTGTTAATACTGTTCTACTTCAGTCCTGTACAAGGGTGCCACCAGCTATACTCAGACAGATATTTCACTGCAGCGGCACAAGCTCGGTCTGGTGGGTCACTGCACTACTGGGCCCCATTGAAAGGAGTTTGTTGAGGCCAAAAGGGAAATGCCAACGTTCTACGAAGTTCTCTGGAAATTGTTTTTAGTCTAATCCTGCTATCTGTCGAAAATGCAATTCTAACATAAAAATGTCCTCAGAAAAACGTGCTCATTCTGTGAATCACGTCAGGTCGACAGACAGTCAGCTGAAGCTGTGGAATGTCAACAAACCTCATTGCCTGCGCTCCTTCAAGGGTCACATCAATGAGAAGAACTTTGTTGGCCTGGCCTCTAATGGAGACTATATTGCCTGTGGTAAATGTTTTGGTTCTTTGCTGTGATACGTGAAGAAATTGACCATGCATAATTAGATTATTGTACTGCATTTCCTTGACTAGCACAGCCAAGCAGGGACAGTGCTGCAATACAAAACTATTTCTGTGTTTGTGTCTGCAGGCAGTGAGAACAATTCCTTGTACCTGTACTACAAAGGACTTTCTAAGACTCTTTTAACATTCAAGTTTGACACAGTAAAGAGTGTGCTTGATAAAGATAAAAAGGAAGACGACACCAATGAGTTTGTCAGTGCTGTCTGTTGGAGGGCGTTGCCTGATGGAGTGAGTTCTTGTCACACTTTTTACAATCATCACTTGCTTTGATGTTAGATTAGGAATGTTATGCTACTGGGCTTGCTTTTATATATCACCTATTGTCCTTTTGGGGTTATTTTGTAGTTCTCTTTTTAAAATATTTTTCTCTTTCAGGAGTCAAATGTGTTGATTGCTGCGAACAGTCAAGGAACAATTAAGGTTCAATCACCTATCTTGTAGTATGCAAAGTTATATCACTACACAGCTTTCCACTTGATGCTTGTTGTTAATTGTGCTTTCAAATGCTTGTGTTCAGTACCAATCAAATTTTATATGCACGCTCGTATTTCATAGTATGAGAACCATGTGGGTCCAAACCATTATTTATTCGGATGTCATTTGTGGTCAAGAATGCTGCATAAGCCAACCAGGGCAGACAACATTTCAGGATGTGTAAAAACTTGAAATGTTACCATTTTTAAATTTAATGAAAATACATGATTGCTCAGATTTAGTATAAATACGCCCTATTTGTCTTTGAATTAGCTATTTCTTTGTAGCTGGTACACGAACCGTTCACAAGTGTGTTAGGCTTCAAATGCAGGTGCGGTGCAGCAGCTTGAGAAAAGAAAAACAACTTGTTTTAAACCAGCTAAACCAACTTCAGCAACATTTTAAAGGCAAATGGAGCTAAAAAAAAAATTTTTTTACACATACAGTAATCTGCGATTGCCTGGCAACCAGTTCAGGGTGTACCCCGCCTCCTGCCCGATGATAGCAGGGATAGGCTCCGGAACGCCCGCGACCCTAGTGAGGAGAAGCGGCTCAGAAAATGGATGGATGGACATACAGTATTATCTTTAAACAATTATGTATGCCTCAGTGGACGCAACAACTGCAACAAAAATAATAGCTATAATAATTTAACAATTAAAGTATTAGAGGCCCCGGCTCTTTTAGATTCTCTGCAGGGAGGCTCACTGACCCAGAGAACTCGGAAGTAAACACTACACTTCTCACCGCAGCTTTATTTTAATGGTAATAATGTACCATAACATCCTTGTGATTGTGCATCATTTAACACATTGTTCGCACTTAAAAATAAGTTAATATATTAATGATGTTCAATACTGGGGAGAAGAGAAATCAGTACCAGTATGTCCTCACATGTACTCATGTCTGATAATCAGCCCGAAACCCAAAGATATTCAATGTACAATGTGAAGCAGAAACATAGAAGCCACAAATCTTCGCATTTGGGGTGACCGCTGTCAAGCCAGTTTTATTTATATAGCAACAATTCACAACAGATGTTATCTCAAGGAACTTCACACATGCAGCAGGTCTAGCGCCACACTTGAAAGAAAAACAACAGAACCCCACATGATCAAGCACTGCCCACTAGTCGGGGGCAAAGACAAAAAAACTCTAAGGAAGAGACCTGCCTTATGGAGTAGGACTCAGTCCTCATAGTCATAGTTAACGTATATACTTGTAAAATTATTCTTGTAAAATTATGGCATTTTCTCCTTATATAATTCGAATTTGAACTTTATTCTCTTAATTATTATTACTTATACTGAAAGGATACAATTGATGTGTAGAATGTGACAATACATACAGCAGCAGAAATAAGTATTTAACACGTCACCATTTTTCTCACAAAATATATTTCCAAAGGTGCTATTGACATGAAATTTTAACCAGATGTTTGGAACAACCCAAGTAATCCATACATACAAAGAAAGTAGAACAAATAAGATAAGAAATTAATTTGTGTGTAATGTGAAAGGACACAGGGGAAAAGTATTGAACACATCAAGAAAGGGAAGTGCAAAAAGGCATGCAAAGCCAAGACAAAACCTAAAATCTATCAATAATCAAACAGCAATCCAGCCCCTTGTCAGTGCATATGAATATCAGCTGGTTCAGTCCTCATTGATGGCCTACAAAAAGGTCTCATTGCCAAGGTGTGAGTCAAGATGCATCTCATGATGGATAAGAGCAGAGAGCTGTCTCAAGACCAGCGCAAAGTAATTGTTGCAAAACATAACAATGCCTTTGGTTACAGGCGCATATCTAAGCTTTTGAATGTTCCAATGAGCATGGTTGGGGCCATAATATGTAAGTGGAAAGCCAATAATACCAGCATAAATTTGCCTCAATCAGGTGCTCCTCACAAGATTTCTGACAGAGGAGTGCAAAGAATAATCAGAAGAGTTGTCCAAGACCCAATGACCACAGGTTGAGAGCTTCAAAAAGACCTGGAATTAGCAGGTATTGTCGTCATAAGGAAAACAGTGAGTAATGCCATGGCCTGTATGCATGCTCACCACGCAAGACCCCATTGCTGGAAAAAAAAGCATGTCAAAGCTCGTTTAAGTTTGCTGAACATTTGGACAAGCCAGTTAAATGCTGGGAAAATATCATCTGGTCTGATTAGAGCAAAATTGAACTGTTTGGATGCCATACTGCACACCACGTTTGGAGGAGAAATGGCACTGCCCATCACCCTAAAAACACCATACCAACAGTGAAGTTAGTATGGTGTTTAGAGATACGGTGTTAGAGGTGGGAACATGATGGTGTGGGGCTGCTTTTCAGCAAATGGTACTGGTAACCTTCACACTATTGAAGGAAGGACAAATGGGCAAATGTACAGAGACACCTACGCGGATGATGAAAATGAAACTAGGTTGGACATTTCATCAGGATAATGATCCAAAACATACTGCCAAGGAAACTCTCAATTGGTTTCAAAGAAAAAAAAATGAAGCTGCTTAGAATGGCCCAGCCAATCACCTGACTTGAATCCAATTGAAAATCTATGGAAAGAACTGCTGAAACGCAAGGTCCATAAAAGAAGCCCACAGAACCTTCAAGATTTGATGACTGCTTGTGTGAAGGAATGGGCCAAAATCACAACAGAGGAATGCATGCGACTGGTTTCTCTATACAGGAGGTGTCTTGAAGCTGTCATTGCAAACATTAAAACAAGTATAAAATAAATACCAGTTGGCGTGTTCTATACTTACACAACTTATTTTCTGAGCTTATTTGTTCTACTTTCTTTTTATGTATGGGTTACTTGGGTTGTTCCCAACAGCTGGTGAAATTATCATGTCAATAGCACCTTTGGAAATATATGTAGTGAGAAAAATGGTGACATTTTAAATACTTATTTCAGCCGTTGTATATAATGAAGCAGCACAATCCTAAACATTTGGGGCATTGTAAAGTAAAAGATTGAATGTGGATTCCCCTGTGTACGACTTTTGTTGCAATACCTCATAAAGATCCATCCATCCATTTTCTATACTACTTATCCTGTTAAGGGTCGCAGAAAGCGGACTTCAGGCAAAAAGCGGACTCTCCCTTGGGCTGCTTGCAAGTCAGTCACAGGGCACATGTAGAGTGACAGACATCCATTCTAACCCACATTCACACCCTCACTGAGGGGGAACTGTACCCATGCAGCCGTCACCAAAGTCAGGCAAATGTACCAAAATACCCTCAGTGACCTCGTAAAGATGAAAAAAATAATTGTCAGATAGTCCGTTACTCTCCGTAACTTATAAGGTACAAAATAATACCAACAATACTATGTTTAGCTACTCATTTAATTGAGTATACTGTGTTTCATCTTAATTTTGTATTTCCAAAGTTTATTGGTCAAGGAAAATTTCAAACAAGCACAAAGAGAAATCTTGAAAAAATATTTAAACAGTTCCCAGCTCAAAGGTGAACAATTCCACCAACACTAATTATCAGCTCATGCAATAACTACGACTGCCTGAAAGTTCATGTCTCATTAAAGGACAACATTAAAGACCATGTTATCCAACTAAAGTTATTTGTTCTTACATTGAGACCACAGTGTAGTGGATCTTCCAACGGTGTAATTTCTGCTTTGAACTACCAGCTGGTAGTGTTGACGTACAGTATCTTTTCTCTTTGCACAGGTACTTGAGCTTGTCTGAAGACCCACCTGATCCTTATGTGATAAAGACCGACATCACACCCTGAGCTGCATGGTTGACGATCAGTTTGATGGAAGGGAGAGGCCAAGCTGCCTACTGAACTCAGAACGCCCGATGCCCTAGGAGAACTGATAGAAATGACTATTTTAATGAGCTATAGATTTTGGACAGCAAGAGATTTGATACTAGGGCATCTGACCAAGTATGAAACGCTGCCATTTTATAGAGGAAAAAAATTAAGGATGGGTACAAAATACTTTTGTTTGATTTCTGTTACTGTTATAGCTGCTACAGTAATGCATCTCCATGGTTTTCAGTCAGATCTGTAATTTTATGCATTTTTTTGGGGTTATTTTAAGCCGTTGCTCCTGATGGTACACATCCAGCCAAATGCTACCTGTAGTGTCATTTCCCCCCTTAAAGCCTAAAGCACAGGACTAATTGACATGCAAGTTATTCTTAGTCTTCACATTCAACTTGAACTCTTAACCCAGCCGTGAATGGTTTGTCTGACTCGTTCTGTGTAGTTTGTTTTCCAAGATGGAAGAAACCAATTGTAATAAATAAAAGTTGAATTTAATTCTGTCAAATATATTGTCAGTTGTCAGACTGCAGAATGTGAGTTTGTTTGACACAAGGAAGATTAATGGGTCACGGAAAGGTTGAGAAATCCCTTCATTTATATGAAATCAGCCACTTTTTGTATGTAACCAAAGGCATGGATCAAACATGTCACATTGAAAGCACTAGAAATATACTTCTCTAGATGAAAACAACTGAGCCCAATTGTAAGTCAGACGCACTGTCTAATCGTTGCGGTAGCGTGTATGGCATAGTCCATGTGAACATGGACCGGATCAAGAGGGTTTCATAAACCCCACGAAGATCTACCTATTTTATGACAAATGGAAGAAGAGGTGTTTTCTATTTGTATATCTGAATAAATTATTTCAAAACTATTTTGTTGTACCAGGTCATTAAAAAAAACCATCTTCAGTATTTCCCAGTATTCTCTTAACTGAGCTTGTTTGAATGAGTTATGCGTTTACGGCTAGCCTTGGTAATGGGTTCCATATGAGGCTTTTTCAGCTGATTTGAAATGGTAATGTTCAAAATTCACTTTTGCCACAGATCAGATTCCTCTGTGTGGGTTTGAACACCAAAAGCCTCTAAATGTTCATGTTTATCCAATGTGTATTTTCCCCACAAGAATCCACAGTGAATCGTTTTACCCTCAGAGCATTCATGAAAGATTGCATATCGCTACAATGTTCCAATTCTTAGAGAAATCCATAATTCAATTTTGATTGTTATTCATGTGCAAAATATTGTTGACGTAATTTATTCTGTGGAAATATTGACAAATTCTATGTTCAAGGGTGGGGCAGGTTTTTCCTCTTAGACCACCACAATGAATATTAAATTAGGCCAGCAATATTTGTGTATACCTTTTGATTTAATTCAACTGGCTTAACAAGAATGTTACCACCAATTAGGAAATGCATATACAGTGCCACCAGAAAGTACTCACACCCCTTCAATTTTCCACATTTTGCTATTTTACAGAATTATTCCAGTATAGTTTTCTTGGGGGGGGGGGGGGGGAGACATATATACACATATAAATATACATATATATACACATACATATACATATACATAAAATATCCCATAATGTTCTGTCCCGCTGATCCTCACTAGGGTAGCGGGAGTGCTGGAACCTATCCCCGCTGACTCTGGGCGAGAGGTGGGGTACTCTGAAAATGTTTTTACTTTGTCATTATGGGATTTTTTATAGAAAACTACTCAAATCAGCAGTCTTGAACAGCACATAGTGAAGGGGTGTAAATACTTTCTGGTGGCACTGTATTCATATTATTCAGTGCTTTGGTGCAGAGTCTTGACATAAATTGATGAACAATATTATTATCATTATCCATTTTCCATACCGCTTATCCTCACTCGAGTCGTGCCTGTGGTGGAGCCTCTCCCAGCTGACTGGGCTAGAGGCAGGTACACTCTGCGCTGGTCGCCAGCCAATGGCAGGGCACACATAGACAAACACCCATTCGCACCTACGGGCAATTTAGACTCTTCCATTAACTTACCATTCATGTTTCTGGAATGTGCGAGGAAACCGGAGTGCCTGGGGAAAACTCCCGCAGGTACAGGGAGAACATGCAAACTCCACACAGGGGGGGCCAGATTTGAACCTGGGTCCTCAGAACTGTGAGGCAGATGTGCTAACCAGTCACCCACCGGTTTTGAAATCAAAAGTCAATATTTTTTAAAATGGGTTTTGTAACCAAAAAAATGCTTTTTATATATTCATCCATCCAGTTTCCATACAGCTTATCCTCACTCGTTTAAATTTTGGTAAAGAAGAACATGAGGTAGAGACACAGATTTGCTTTCACTGGCCACATGAAGGCGGCACGGTGGACGACTGGTTAGAGCGTCAGCTTTACAGTTCTGAGGACCGGGGTTCAATCCCCGGCCCCGCCTGTATGGAGTTTGCATGTTCTCCCCGTGCCTGCCTGGGTTTTCTCCGGGCACTCCGGTTTCCTCCCACATCCCAAAAAACATGCATGAATTGGAGACTCTAAATTGCCCGTAGGTGTGACTGTGAGTGCGAATGGTTGTTTGTTTGTATGTGCCCTGCGATTGGCTGGCAACCAGTTCAGGGTGTACCCCGCCTCCTGCCCGAAGATAGGTGGGATAGGCTCCAGCACTCCCGCGACCCTTGTGAGGAGAAGCGGCTCATAAAATGGATGGATGGAATTTCAGATTGCTATCGCACGAAAGATTACCTCATATAATTACATACAGTATTCACAACACATTGATGAATAACCAGTTTTGAAATCAGAAGCCTATAAGAACATGTTTTTCAACTACTAAATTTATTTTCAAAGGGGGATTGGTAACAAAAAAATGCTTGCAAATATCTCAATGTTATTACACCAGAACACAATAAAAAAAAATTGATTTGCTTTCGCCAAAATTATGTGGCGGGCCGCATCTGGCCCACGGGCCACCAGTTTGAAATCTTAAATGATGATTCTCTGGTGGATGGATGAAATGTGTTTATTCGTGAATACTGAATTAATTTCCCAATTTAGACGCGTCTATAAGGTCATATAAGTAACCTATGTGGAGTTTTATTTGTGTGAGTGTCCGTATTTTGATGAGCTGTTTACGTAACGTTGACGAGCTCGGAACTAAAGCAGACAACACGGCGGGTTGATTTAGTAGACGTACCACGGACAACTAGCTAGGTAGAGGCCACTGGAAACGAAACTGATTTCCATTTGCACAATTAAGTCAAACGTACTCTCTCGGTTTTGTCTGTCAGGCAAAAGTATTTAGTGTAACGGCGAATATGGGGGTTCCGAAGTTTTATCGCTGGATATCAGAGCGTTACCCTTGTCTCAGTGAAGTTGTCAAGGAACATCAGGTAAGATAGCTGTGGACTGTGGTTCCCGATTTAGCGAGCCTGGCAGCGTTAGCTTGGATAGCAGTTGGCTGTCGGCTTGCTCCGAACGGGCTGTTGAAGTTCGAATGTGCTTGACTCACTTGAACGGTTTTTAATCAATGACGGAACGATATATCTTACCGAGTTAATGTGCAATAATTGAGACCCAATAGAATCTTGGGCGGCGAAAATTTCTCGTGTACGTCAACTGCCTATTATTATGTGATTGAGCGTAGACGATGGAGATAAAATACGTTTTGTAATTCTTCACTGCGTCCTTTTGTTCAAGTGATGTGATCAGTGGCGGTGCTCGCTTGAATGGCGCCCTGTGCGAGACCCTTCGAGCCATTGCGAATGGAAGTGTGAGCCCCCCCCCCCCCCCCCTTTTTTTTGCCATACATTAGAAATAACATGAAAATTGGCTCACTGGATGAGGAAGTAAGCATCTTTAAGTACATGTATGTACAGAATATCAGGTATGAAATAATATACAATGCTCTAAATGATTGTCTGTTGCTACGGGCATGGACAGGCCTGTAGGGTGTGACAGACCAAACAACAACAACAACAAAAAAAAAACAAATAAAACTTTGTCCTCCATTTATCATACATGCAAATCCGTCGCCTTTAGGTGAAATTTTCCGTTTTGAACTCAAAATAGGCCAATTTATGTGAATCGTATAGAGCCGATCAGTTTTTCCTGGGGGGGTGGGGTCGCCATCGCTGACGTCCTAGGCTGTTTCATACTACTTGAACGCTGGCAGCTGGATCCAGTCCACACATCCACAATCCACACACACATGTAATTGTGAATTTGAATTTGCACATTCACATTTTATTTTGTAATTTTTTTTAATTGATGTTCATGCTCTGGTTAAAAAAATCAGAAGTGTCTCACTATTTACTCAGTACTTGAGTAATTATTTCACTGTGTACTTTTTGGAGGACTACTTTCACTTGAGTCCCATTATTGTCAAGTAACAGTAGTCTTACTTGAGTACAATGTTTGGCTACTTTACCCACCTCTGGAGCGGACATCCTCTATTGCTACGCTTACATTTAAGCAACATTTTTGCTCATCAGATCAGCCAGTGTCTTATTTGTTGCACTGCTCGTTTGTATTTTCACGTTGTGCTGCGGGTTGTGGCCCTGGTTGTGGTCGTAGCGGAACTGCGAAGCACACGTAACATCGATGACAAGCAGTGATCCGCTAGTATATTTTGTATTAATTAGTAAACGCGGCTATAATCTAATTAGTTTACGGATGTTAAATGTATTAAGCGACGGACCGATGTTAGGGATTTTGTCACAACACAGAATGAGCTAAGTTAAAATTCAGAAATGGCCAATAATAACAGAAAAATATTGTACCGTATTTTTACGACCATAAGGCGTAGTTAAAAGTCTTAAATTTTCTCCAAAATGGACGGGGTGCCTTATAATGCGCCGCGCAAGAAACAGATCAAGTAGAACAATGACTTTAACACTAATATTTTTCTTGAGTGAAAATACTGAAAAAGTACTTTTGACAAAAATAATTTATTTACAAGTACAACCCCAATTCCAATGAAGTTGGGACGGTGTGTCTTTTAAAGCATTTAAAAATAGAGAAAACAATCTTAACGTTTAAAACAAAGAGAAGAAGTACAATTAAAACAGAATACAGTGTAAGAAATATAATTTAAAAGTGGAAATGCTCTAAAAAGCATGAAAAAAAGTGTTTTTAATCAGGATTTAAAAACATTCACACTGATGTCACTTCAGTTGGCTATTTATTCCATTTGTGTGCAGCATAATAGCTAAATGCTGCTTCACCATGTTTGGTTTGGACTCTGCTCCACAATTTGACCCGAGTCTGTAGATCTCTGAGCCCGTCTGGGTTTGCATTCCATTAGCTTTTCTTTTATGTATTCAGGACCTAAACCATTTTTGTGTTTTTTTTTTTGTGTCTGCTCGACACATGCAAGCCTTCACTCTGGATATGTTGTTCAGATGGTAGAATGCAGTTTTAGTAATTGATTTGATATGACTGTTGAAAGTCAGGTCGGAATCTTAATACACCAAGGTTTCGGACTTGGTCTCCAGTCCACACATCCACCATCCACACACACATGTAATTGTGAATATTACTTTTCTTTTTTGTTAAAAACAATTGTCTAATTTTTGTTGTGGTTTATCCATCCATCCATTTTCTGAGCCGCTTCTCCTCACTAGGGTCGCGGGCGTGCTGGAGCCTATCCCAGCTGTCATCGGGCAGGAGGTGGGGTACACCCTGAACTGGTTGCCAGCCAATCGCAGGCCACATAGAAACAAACAACCATTCACACTCACAGTCATGCCTACAGGCAATTTAGAGTCTCCAATTAATGCATGTTTTTGGGATGTGGGAGGAAACCGGAGTGCCCGGAGAAAACCCACGCAGGCACGGGGAGAACATGCAAACTCCACACAGGCGGGGACGGGGATTGAACCCCGCACCTCAGAACTGTGAGGCTGACGCTCTAACCAGTCGGCCACCGTGCCGCCTGTTGTGGTTTAATTGAAGAAAATGTTGGCTCATCCAGTTATTTGTTTTAGACAGTGACACAACACCTCAATTGAAAAGGAAAGGGATTCCCAACCAAGTATTGAAGATTAACATATCGTTTTGAAAGTACCATATTTTGATTGATTTAATGTGACCCTAATTTCTTTCTTTTTTTCCCTACAAAAACTGAAGTAAATAGGGATTTCTTCATAGTATTCAGATTTTTTTGGAATTCCTGATTTTGTGGGTTTATGAGCTGGAAGCCCAAGTTTTGTAAAAATAAACAAACAAGCACTTGAAATTGTTTAAATTGTGGGCCCTTAATCTATAATCTTAGAAAGTTTAACCTTTTGAATGGAATTATGGAAATAAACGTTTTTTGGTCAGTGCAGTACATAATTGTAAAAATGGGTGACTAAGAAAGTTATTTGTATCAGAATGCTTCAGTAAAAACACTGTATGATCACACTGTGATAATATGGAATTTATTTTTTGTAAAATTGGTCAGCAACATAGTGGGATCGATACCCGGCCCCGCCTGTGTGGAGTTGGCATGTTCTCCCCGTGCCTGCGTGGGTTTTCTCCGGGCACTCTGCTTTCCTCCCACATCCCAAAAACATGCATGGTAGTTTAATTGAAAACTCTAAATTGCCCGTAGGTGTGAATGTGTGTGCGGATGGTTGTTTATTTGTATGTGCCCTGCGATTGGCTGGCAACCAGTTCAAGGTGTACCCCGCCTCCTACCCGATGTTAGCTGGGATAGGTTCCAGCATGCCTGCGACCCTAGTGAGGAGAAGCGGCTCAGAAAATGGATGGATGGATGTTGGGGTGGAATGGTACAATCAATGTATTGCGGAGCTTGAGCATCTGTTTCCTCAACGAAAGTTTAAGTTTGAGTTCAAACCATGTCATCTACCCATAGTTATGCTCGTTATCACAACCTACATGGTGAGTCTGCTACCAGTTTTGTGATGTTAATTTCAGTCAACAGCAGTCGGCGATAGCACCCCACATGGCGGCCCCCTGAGATGGATGAAAATTGATAAATTAATCTGTTTAATTGTTATTCCACAAATGCAATATTAATTAGAATACCATGTTTCGACTAGTGCGGGCACAGCACATACATATTCTTGTCCAAAATGTTGTTTTAGTTTAGTTCTCCTTTTCAAAAAAAAAAAACGCATTATGGCTAGGGGAAAAAAAATATGCAATTTGAATAGTGTGAAATAGAAGTCAAGTTATAATCAATGCAATCCATTACTCACGTGAAAATGTAATCATGATTCAAGAGATATTTTCAATTGGTGTTGAAAATGTTCTGTAGATGAATGTAAAATCATCATTTAATGTTTGGTAAGCTTTTTTAATTTCACTTCTAATCTTACAAAATCATAATGTTCTTTTTCAGATTCCAGAGTTTGACAATCTCTATCTGGACATGAATGGGATCATCCATCAGTGTTCTCACCCAAATGATGAGGACGTTCATTTCCGCATCTCTGAGGAGAAGATTTTTGCAGACATTTTCCATTACCTGGAGGTGCTTTTCAGGATCATCAAGCCACGCAAGGTCTTTTTCATGGCAGTAGATGGTGTGGCACCAAGGGCAAAGTTGAACCAGCAGAGAGGACGGAGATTCCGGTAAATGCAGGATTTTCAGTGGATATAAACATTTTTCAGTTGTCACGTTTTTGTGATTCAAAAAGCTCAATCGAAAGTATTTCAACTTTTTTTCCACCTCTAACCTGTACAACTCATGGGAAAAAATCTTTTTGTGAGAAAAAGTCAAAATAAACTGAGGATATGCTTGTTAAGTGTGTACACGTTCTGATACTGTAAATGGGCATGTGGCTGTGTTCAGAATTAACCAATCACATTCAAACTCATGTTGAGTGGAAGTCAGCTCGAGAAGTCTGAACTTTCACTGGTTTCACGATTCGATTACAATTATAATGTCCACTATTTGATATTATGATGCATCATTAAAATTTTCTGTGTTACAGTATTTGGATACACAGGGCGTCCCATAGGTTTCCATACATAGGGGAAAATTATTTTATTAGAAAAACATTTTTATTTAAATAGTACACTCTAGATGACTACAGATGTTTTGCCAAACCTGTTACGTGTCCTCCACTGCTAAAGAACACATGAACACATCTGGAGTTCTACCTCTAATGGTGTTGGTGATACAAAATTACTGCTTTAAATTCGAGTCTACTTCATTTGACTCCGTATACTTGTTCTCCCATAGTCCTACTTTACACTACTTGCTGAGGTTGGTGGTACTTTGAAAGTAGTCTAGCCAAAAAGACCAAAGAGAAGTAAAAACACTAGCCAAGTCAAAACTGGGGAGGCACAAAGAGCTCAGAAAGTACACCAGCTCCTCTCTTACACCCTTTCTTGATTTCCATATTTTTGAATGCGTTTTGGCGTTAGGGCGAGTCTGATATACAGTATGACTAAATTAACCCCCCTTTTTTTTTTAAGTTTATGGACAATGTGCACATATATTAATCAATATTCAAAGACTTGAAGGGATGCTTGCACCAGATTAATTAACATAAGTTAGTTTTAGAGACAACATGATGTTTATATGTGCATGTGTTTTTAAATGAAGGTCTGCCAAAGAAGCAGAGGATAAAATAAAAAAAGCTCTGGATAAAGGAGAGGTGTTGCCTACAGAAGCTCGCTTCGACTCAAACTGCATCACGCCAGGTATGCCCCCTTTTTCTTGTCTTTTTTTCTTTTTGCTTCTTCAAATACCTCTGACCTATCTGTATAGCAATCAGCATTTTTGCTTTTCCCCATCATCTTCATTCACAGCACAAGACATTTAACTCTGCGTCTTCGTCGCGTATGAATCCAAAAGCTAGTTTATTTTTAGCCTTGCCACGTGTCTTGTTGCGCACAGTTCATGATTTTGATTGATTTTGAAAAAATGCAATAATTTTCCCCCCAAATGTTTTTTTATTTTATTTTTTTTTTTTTTTAAGCATTAGCAAATTTAATGTACTTGCTCGTCTCCCTCCAGGCACTGAGTTCATGGTGAGACTCCAAGAGCAGCTGAAGTATTTTGTCCACAACAAGCTCTCCACTGACAAATCTTGGCAGAATGTCAAAGTCTATTTATCAGGTCATGAGGTGTGTGTATATTTGTGCATGTTAACATTTTTGAGTTTAAGAATCATTTTTCTACGTTGATATACTGACCAATTTGGAGGCTTTCCATCTATTTTGTAGACCCCTGGTGAGGGAGAGCATAAGATCATGGAATTCATACGTTCAGAGACTGCGAGGCTAGATCATGACCCCAACACGCGCCACTGCTTATATGGCCTGGATGCTGACCTGGTAGGATTTGTGTACATGTTAACTTGATGTGTCTGTGTATCAATATGTCAGGTCTCTCAGGATTTTTATGGTGTTTTGGCCCATGAATAGATCATGTTGGGTTTGACCAGCCATGAGCCAAATTTCTCCCTGCTCAGAGAAGAGGTCCGCTTTGGAGGAAAGAAATCCCAGAAAAGGTTTGCATTGTTATTGTTCATGTTTATTTTGTTAATTTAAAATTTTCAAGTTCTGCGATTTTCTTTAATTCTAGAAATGGAAATACTAATTTTAACCCCTCCAAAGAGCAATTAGCTATCTGACTTGTTTGATTGCGCAATAAACTCAGCTCAACTTTATTTCTAGAGCACTTAAAAACGACCAGAGCTGCACACAAACTACCTTACATTATATGAAAATAAAACATGAAAAAAGTTAAACATAGGACAAATTGAAACAATAGATTAAAAACAACATTAGAAACAAAACACTAATACTCCGAAGAATAAAAATGAGTTTTAAAACGAGTTTAAACAAACAAACAAATTGCTTAGCTGTACATAGCAATTTTGTCTTGGCCATAGCAAACAATCTTTTGCTTTTTTAGATCATACCATTTCTTTAAAGATAATTTTTCAAGATGTATATAGTTAACCCCCCTGCGAAACACCATAGGGACCGAGTCCTGCTGCGAATAGCGAAAAGCTGAGTAATTGATGCCCCCGCCCCTCAACCCAAATTCTTATAGTTTCCTGTATTAATACTTTAAACCATAACTATATCATTAACTATCTTAAATAACTGGTATCATTTCAAACTCATTTTACAACATTACATTACATTACAGTTGCAAGAAAAATATGTTGAACCGTTTAGAAGTACGTGGCTTTCTGCATAAATTGTTCATGACTCTGTTACCAATGTTTTGCTGTTATCGGGCCCATCATGTAAACATTCGCAGTGCAGGGTAGGGTAGGATGTCGAATTTTGATAGCGATTTTGGCTTCTCACGATCATAAAACATTATAAATGAAGAACGAGTAATGTGCCACTCTGTGTGGTCTGGGCCTGCGCTGCAGCAAGATTGTGACGTCCGTGGATCAATATGTAGAGGAAGCCTTTTTTCCACAGAAAAAAAAGTCATTTCGCACATAGTCAAGGGTTCACTGTTGTCATTTAGATGGACCTTTCCACCTTTAAGGTGCTTGAAAATTGCCTGCTGAACAAAGGGAACATGGGAATCGAGCAGCCGCGAGAGAATTCAAGATCAACAAATCCATGGTTCGCAAGTGGAGGAAGCAGGAAAACGAGCCTCGCCAAGTCAAGAAGATGAAGCTGAGTTTCCGCGGAAACAAGGCGAGGTGGCCTGAGTTGGAAGACCAACTCGAGCAATGGATTAATGAGCAAAGAACAGCCGGGAGAAGCGTCTCTACAGTCACCATTCGACTGACGCTTGCAGAAGAAATGAAAATTAAATTTTTTCAAGGAGGTCCGCCTTGGTGCTTTCGTTTTATGAAACGGCGCCATTTATCCATCCGGGCAAGGACTACCGTGGCGGAGCAACATCCGGCAATCAAAAGGGCTCCATGGACGAGGAGAAAATGAGAGAGTGGCTGAGTGAGGTGTATGTAAAGAGACCGGATGTTTTTTTCCACGCGTCACCGTCCCTGTTGATCTGTGACTCCATGCGCGCCCATCTCACAGCCGCTGTGAAAAACCAAGTGGAACTAAGACTGGGAGGCAACGCCGAGCGAGTTACGCCACCATATGTGAATGGATTATGGATGCTTGGGCTAAGGTATCTGCTTTGACTGTTGTCTGAACTTTCGCAAAAGCCGGCATCATTGCTGAACAGCCCCCCGGCAACGAGACTGACTCTGACAATGACGAGAGGGAACCCGGCATGTTTGTTGGAGAACTTGCCCAACTGTTCATTTCGGATACAGAACATGAGGACTTTGATGGATTTGTGGATGAGGATTGATCAAAAATTTACGTGGGTAAATTGTTAAATACTTCAATAAAGTACAACCGAACCCAGTTTTGCTCCCGTTGCCTTTTTAAAAACATTGTTTTAGCGTGCATGCATGCTACTGTATGTTTTAAGCTAGCATATGTTTTACCATGCCTGCGCCCAATAATAATGCGCCTTATGTATGTGTTAAATACAGAAATAGACCCCGTAACTGAGACTGCGACTTTTAATACGGTGCGCCCTATGGTCATAAAAATACGGTAGTCCAAATAATTACTTGAGTGAAAAAACTACTCAAGTACCGAGTAACTCGTGAGTAACTTCAAATATTTTAAAATCAGAGCATGAACGTCAAATAAAATAAAAATAACTGAATAGAATTATGCAAATTGAGATATTACTGAACAATATTACTTAATCTAAAACATGATAGATAAAATATTTATAAAATAAAATCTTAAAGTAACAAATTAAGGCAAATTCACCTACAAGAAATGGTCTTATATTGCTGCTGGTGGCTCACCAGGTCGAAAACAGGAACAAGGCTGCATTGGATATAAAATGTAGACAGACCCCTGTTCAAATGCCAGGTTTTTGTGTTGTAAAATAATTTTGACCAAGATAAATCATTTAAAAACTTTTTCCACCATTTATGTGACCTAGAATTTGTGCAACTTAACAGATTTATTTTTGTATCTTTTTGAGAGGGGAGGTGAAAATAAACAACTGAAATAAACTTGAATATGACTGACTTGGACTTGACGTTTAACTTGCTGCCTTCTTGGCTAGGTCAACAATGCAAAAGAGATGTTCTGTTTTAAGTGGTCTTTTACCGGGTTAAATCAAATTAAATAAAAATAAATCTGGTTGCACAAGGATGCACTCCCTCTTAAAAAAGGCATGTGTCTGTGTTCAGAAGTAACATATCACGTTTAAACTCGTTCAATGGGAGTCCACACTCAACTGCCCCCATTTCAATTTTTAAGTGGCTAAAAAAAACATGCATAGGGCGTTACAGAAACATTTGCTTCATCCACTGAAATCACTGAAGACTTGATAGTGTGTGAGAGAGCATGTTTTACAGGTACTTGTGACCATAAAATAGTGCTAAAGTTGCCATATCCACATCCAAAATAACACTTAACCGCAAGGTGTTTTCTCCAGTTACAAGTGGGCTGTAATGTCCAAGTTTCGACAGTGACAAAAGTACGCTGCGTGTTAAAGCTGTTGTTTTTCGTGGTCTGTAATGTCAACACGAGTCGTGTGCGGCTGTCATGACTCACTTTGATTGGCCTGTAAAGCCCAATAGAAGACTGCGCGCGGACATGGGACTTTCCTGTGTCGTTCAATTAAGTCAATAATCACTGTGGTAATCACAGTGGATTGGTGAAACGGTGCCCGATGCGAAAGTCGAAAATGAAACTCTAAAAATAGATTGCGCACACAATTATTGATAAATGAAAGTTGCGAGCGGCATGTAGATTGTAATTTGTCCAAAATGTAAATGGAATGGTGTAAATGTAACACGTTCCTACCCACCTCTCCTGCTGAATGAGTCCTGTCTGTCTCATCACTTCCAGGATAACTGCTCCAGAGGAGACAACATTCCATTTGCTTCACTTGTCTCTTATGAGGGAATACATTAACTATGAGTTCTCAGTGGTTAAGGTAGATTCACACTCACATCATGGCATACACAGACATAAAACCTGCGCTAATTCTGATTGATCTCAATTTTGTTTTTTTTTTGTAGAAGGAGATGGGCTCTGATTATGACTTGGAGAAGATAATAGATGACTGGATTCTTATGAGCTTCCTAGTGGGGAACGACTTCATCCCTCACCTTCCTCATCTTCACATTAATCATGATGCTCTGCCGTTGTTGTATAAGACTTACATCCATGTGCTTCCCAGCCTTGATGGTGAGCGACATGAACAAAAAAGTTTTCTAACTTCAGAGTATGTTGAGTCTTTTGTGTTTTAATTCTGTATTAACGGTAACAAATTTAGCACCTAAAGTAAAGCGCTTTGTGCTTGGTAGATTATTTCTTTGTTGTAACAACACTTGGCAATCAATCATATGCCAATGGAAAGTCTGTTAGATAGCATTTTAAATGGTGCCAATTTTAAGGCAGATGAATTTGTGGGACAAGCAGCAGAGCTGAGTATTTGGGTTGTGCCCATGAAAAATGTAAAATCTTGTCTGCCGATGCCTAACAGTTCATTTTGCTGTTGCCATTGAGTTTAGTTTGGTGGAGTACATGATTGAAGTTTGGGGGGGGACACGCATTCACAATTTAACTTACTATTCATTTAACAGTCGTAAGTCTCAGTAGTTGTCATCTTGAAGGATAGAATTTGGTTCCTGACTGTGGAGCTATGGGTTGGCCTCTGGTTACAGAATCTCTTCTTGATATCTCTGCATTGAGATTGACTCCAATGATGACAAACCTCATTTTTCCTGTGAGAGAGGCTCCGCCCCACACCATCACACTGCCTACACCGAAATGTTACTCTGTCAATGCAGCAATCAGCATAGAGTTCTCTTTGTCTTCTACACACTTTGACCCTCCGATCCAGATGCCGTAGGCAGAATCTGGACTCCTCGATGAACATGAGATTGCTTCTGGTAATGCACCGAAATGAAAATTCTTGACCGAAACCGAAAACCTGAAACTGGGAACCTATGTCCGAAAGCCAAAACACCAGAAGAAAATACAATGAGAGCTGAAAACCACCTTGCTGAGCTGATCTTGATTGGTGTATTGCACCAAAAGAACCAGAACATCATCGGTCCTTACAAACCGTGATGACAAGCTAACAGCATGGAGCACCATTCTGGTGTCCTCCTCTTCCTGGGTGCTAAAAAGCTCATTTATTGTTTCTTGGCCAGTGCCATTCACTTTGATCACAATTTATCCATCTTGAAATCCTCCAGTCAACTATAGAGGTATTCTAAGGAACTGTCTTTTGCATTTTCTATGACGTATTCCCTAACAAATGTTTCCATCGGCTTTCAGAAACAGCCTATAGGGCTGCACTGTTCAATTTCCAATGGTGTGATGAGTTGGTATATTTTGAGGAATAACACCCTCTCCGCTGATGTTCATCTGTCTTGATTGATGCCTTGGAGTCATATTGATCAAACGCTACAGTGACTGATTCAGCCTGGAAAGTTGGGCTTCTGAGTATCCTTATCAATCTCTTTAGAACATCCATCCATCAATCCATTTTCTGAGCCGCTTCTCCTCACTAGGGTCGCGGGCGTGCTGGAGCCTATCCCAGCTGTCATCGGGCAGGAGGCGGGGTACACCCTGAACTGGTTGCCAGCCAATCGCAGGGCACATAGAAACTAACAACCATTCGCACTCACAGTCATGCCTACTGGCAATTTAGAGTCTCCAATTAATGCATGTTTTTGGGATGTGGGAGGAAACCGGAGTGCCCGGAGAAAACCCACGCAGGCACGGGGAGAACATGCAAACTCCACACAGGCGGGGACGGGGATTGAACCCCGCACCTCAGAACTGTGAGGCTGACGCTCTAACCAGTCGCCCACCGTGCCGCCCTCTTCAGAACAATTTCAGCTAAATTCAACTTCATTGAAAGTTTTGAAGTGATCCTCATTCAGAGCCAGCCTGTACCATTTCCATCCCATCTATTATTATTATCATTATTATTATTATGTGAAACTTGGCTTTAAGTTTCAAGGTACTGGGGGTCACTCCATACAATGCTGCAACTTGGTTTTATGGAACACCACCTTGAAGTTTTGGTAACTCATAGGCGCTGTCCAGATCAGTCAAATGTGGCATGTTCATTCTTAGAGGAGACACCTACTGATCACTGTAGCAGGGCCCATGCTACCAGGTTGGTACCTTATTGGCAAAAGCAAGATCAAGCTGTATGGCATTTGCAGAGATAATTTGGCAATTTTTCCATTGGAGCAAAGCCGCATACTTAGCTCTGCAGCTCATCCACACATGCATGTTCCTTACAGATATGGCACCATTTAAAAATGGAAATAAAATCTTTCCAGTGGCATAAGGTTTATTGCAAGAGCATTGTTGCAAGGATATAATGTACCAAACACAAATGCCCTTACTTTTTGTGTTAAGTTTACTTGTTATTAAACCTTTGACATGTATCAAATTGATGTCTTTTGTACTCAGGTTATCTGAACGAGAATGGCCACCTTAACCTTGGAAACTTTGAGAAATACTTGGAGAAACTCTCTGAGGTGCGGCTTTCAGAAACAAATTCTCCCTTTTTAAATCGTAACTGGGCATTGTTTTTGTCTTGGAAAAAAAGTGCTAGAAATTCTTTCAATAAGTTTCCCATTATGTTTTGCTGATCCACACATTGATATCCCATTACCGATTAACGAAATGGGTAAGAAAATTTCGTGGCTGTTTGAGAGAGGTGGTTAAGTTTTAAATGGTTGGATCCGGGTCTGTAATCCAAAAACTAATTTAATCCAGATGTAATACATTTTGTGCATTGCAGCAATTAAATTTAACATACACTCTGTGTTTTATATGCTTATCTCTGTGAAATCTCATCAGATCTTAGTTGATTTTATCTTGGTATTCTGTTTGTGCATGCAATAAACACATACTGATCGGGCTGGCAGCAAATGTCAATTTTTAGTTGAGATCTTAGAGGGCACCATGTATAGTCATTTTGAGTATTAGCAAAAGTGCTCAACATAATAGATTTCTATGTATTATGTTTGTATTGTTTCCCTACATTTGTCCAGTTTGACCATGAACATTTCAATGAAGTATTTGTGGACTTGAAGTGGTTTGAGAGTAAAGTTGGGAACAAGTACCTGAATGAGGCGGCCGGCCGAGCAGCAGAGACTGAAGCTGCCAGTAAACGCACCGACAAGGAAGAGGTAGGACTGCAATGATCAAACCTTGTCCAGTATTCACTGTTGTGTTTTCCTCCATACTTAAACTTACTTGTGCTACTTACGGCACATGCCTGTGTGTCTACAGGATTCCTCTCTCCCTCTGGCAGCGTTGACCTCACCTGATAAAGTGTTAGATAGTGGAAAAGGACCTGCTGTCGAGGATGATGATGAAGATGATTTATTTGAAACGGAGTTCAGACAGTACAAACGCACATACTATATGACCAAGATGGGGGTGGACGTAGTGTCTGAGTGAGTTTATTGCCACACACCCCACACACAATTTGTATGAAAAAGCCGGTTAATGCATTACTACAATGGATGCAGTTGAAGCTGATTGTTTTGTTTTTTCTTGTAATGAACAATTGACAAATATTCTTCGTCCCGTCATCAACTTGATAATACCTTTGGCTTCTCCTTTGTTCACGCAACCTTATGAAATGACAGCTGCTTTTTCAAAAGACGACTTTCATCCCGTTCAGCTTAACCCTATTCAAGGGTTGTCATTATCAAATTGTCCTCTTCCATATCTCTGTCATCTGCATCTTCTGCTCTTACTCCAGCTATCTGCAAGTTTTCATTCAACACATCCAATTTGCACATTCACATTTTATTTTGTAATTTAAAAAAAAATTATTATTGATGTTCTTGCTGTGGTTAAAAAAAAAGTTACTCACTATTTACTCAGTACTTGAGTAATTACGTCACTGTGTACTTTTTACTCAAGTAATTTTTTGGAGGACTACTTTTGACGTTTTACTTGAGTCACATTGTCAAGTAACAGTACTGTTACTTGAGTACAATAAGTAACAAGCAACAGTACTGTTACTTGTCAAGTAACAGTACTGTTACTTGAGTACAATATTTGGCTACTCTACCCACCTCTGGAGCGGACATCCTCATTTGGCCTTTCTTACAAAGTATTTTACAGAAAACAATGATTTCCCCTTAAAGTAGAAACGTCACAACAGAAGTTTTTTATTTATTTATTTATTTATTTTTTAATTTTCCATCCATCCATTTTCTTTACAAACTTTAGGCACTTTAGACTCGTCGTTAGTCAATCGAAGGGCTGTAATTATTTTATATTCTGACTCTGTCTTATCGATGTTATAATTATAAGCATTTACAGTTTATAATTTAAAGGATTAGAAATAAGAGATGGGACAATACATCAATTTGTAGTATTTTAAGTGACCTGAAAAGATGTTTGTTTTCTTTTGCAGTGATTTTCTATCAAAGCAGGCCAAATGTTATGTTGAAGGCATCCAGTGGATTCTCCACTACTATTACCATGGGGTTAAATCCTGGAGCTGGTGAGAATTTATTCCCATTTAATTTTTCAGCAACCTGATACGTCATTTCTTGCTGAATTATTATTATAATTTTTTTTTTACTTACTTTATTACTCCCCAGAGAAATTGCTAGGGATGTTATTTTAGACTTCGTAAAACACCCATCAGTTTAAGCTTATTAATAACATATATGTTTTTGTTTCTCTAGGTTTTACCCCTACCACTATGCACCGTTCCTGTCAGACATCAGAAATATTTCAGAATTGAAGTTGACTTTTGATCTTGGGAAACCCTTCATGCCATTCCAGCAACTCTTGGCAGTCCTACCCGCTGCCAGCATGGAGCTGTTGCCTGAATGTTACAGGGTAACACACTTCTTGTGTACTCTAACACACATCCAGCAAGAAAGAAGTACTTTTATTAATATATTGTATTTACTTGGATTTCTGCATAAATCGGTCCTATAACTGATTTTCTAAATCACCAATCGACAATTTACTTAAATTCATAACACACAAACAATTATGTTAGCCTGCTTTTTTTTAACACAACATGAAAATGTTCACAGTGCAGGCTGGATAAAGTATATAAACCTTTGGATTTAATAAGTAATAGAGCATCCTTTGGCAGCAATAACCTCAACCAAAACTTTTCTTTAGTTGCAGATCAGACCTGCACAACAGTCAGGAGGAATTTTGGACAATTCCTGTACAAAACAGTTTCAGTTCAGCAGTTTTCTTGGGATGTCTCTTGCGAATCGATGCCTTACGGTCCTGCTACAGCCTCTCAATCAGGTTGAGGTCAGGACTCTGACTGAGCCACTCCAGGATTCTGTGCTGTGCTCTTGCAGTCATCTTTCCAGGATGGCCACTGCAAGAGAGAGTAATACAGTGCAGTGAAAAAGTATTGGCCACCTTCTCAAATTCTTATATTTTTGCTTAGTTTTAATCTTTAAGATCATCAAACAAATGTAAATATCAGACAAATAAAATTTCCCAGCACTGTAACTGTGATTAGCTTTTTCAAGTCATAGACGATCTGTTTTACTATAAACTGATGAATATCAAGGCTTTTTAGATACCTGTACAATTTTGTGACCCTTTACAGCACCATGTAAGTCAACAATTAATAATCATATAAGAGATCTTTTGTGCGAGAGATGGCGCACATCAGGCAATTCTTGAGAATAGAAAACTGAAAACTGGTATTTTTTTTAATGGGGCAAGGCAGTGTTTCTCAAGACCACTAATTTCGTCACATTTGTTGAACTGTAGGTTGACTGACTCCCTTTAGGTAGTTTCATCGCATGGTTGGACAACTGTCTCCTCCTTCTCACAGCTGTGATTCCACATTCATCAGAATAATTCTACGTTTATATGGTTCATTTGATCCAGAATAATCTTACCATTAGGGCTGCAACGCACAATTATTTTAATAATCGAATTTTTTTTTCTCGATTAATCCATGAATCGGATTCTAAAAAGCTTTTTAAGATTTCCATCCATTTGTTACAAAACAGGACATAATTTCATATTGACAGTGAAAAAAAATACACATTGATTATGATATAGTTACTGGTTTGGCCCTTAACATGTCAGGAAATGGGCAAAAATGTTGGTAATTTTCCAAAGTAAAAGATGTTGGCAAAGGTCTTATTTTGATGAAACACTGATAATTAGTCTGCTTTATTATTATCCATTTATCTTCTTTTTTCACCGCTTCTCCTCACTAGGGTCGCGGGCTGCTGGAGCCTATCCCAGCTATCTTCGGGCGGGAGGCAGTGTACACCCTGAACCGTTCGCCAGCCAATCGCATGGCACATAGAAACAAACAACCATTCGCACTCACATTCTCCAATCAACCTACCGCGCATGTTTTTGGGATGAGGCACGGAGAGAACATGCAAACTCAACACAGGCGGGGCCGGGATTTGAACCCAAGTCCCCAGAACTGTGAGACAGATGTACTAACCAGTCGGTCACCGTGCCAGCGCTTTATTATTATAATAAATATAATTATTATTTACCGCTTTATGATTACAATATAATTAATATTTATTGTTGAGAGGCTGAAATTCTGAGGAATTGGACAATGTTAAGTTAAAGCACCCGTAGGAACTTTAAACATCTACAATGTCTCCTTTTTTTTTTTTAACACAGTACGTCTCCACAGAGCCACCAAAGATGATAATAGACTGTGTGTAGGCTTCAGTAATGTTTGTCATGATCATATTAGTATTAATAAATGATATACAGTGGAACCTCGATAAAACAGACCCCGATAGAACGCATCGGATAAAACAGACTGAACAATGTGTCAAAAAATAAGATTCCATTTGTCACTTAAATGCCTTTGACAAAGTCTGTCTGTTGCAAAATTGTTTACTGATGCTGTGGTGCAATGCAGGCAGAGAATAGGACTGAATATCCAATGAATTCAGTGGCTATCAGAATTTAATAGGAGTAGTGAATTTTTCAATTTCAGTTTCGTTACTTGGTATGATACCCTTCACAGTTAGACGATCAACTTGAAGCTTGAACGTTGACGTTCCATCACTTGCCATTTTTAACTTCCAATTCAATCATTTGACCAACTATGTGTATATAATTGTTTTTACATCATAAACAATGTGAAGTCAACATTTTAGATCACATGGAACATTAAGGTTGTTTATATTTTTATTCTAATTCAGGTTTAACTATTTCCATTTTTTTACTGCTAAAACCCTAGATTTACCTTTTCAGTGTTATGCAATGAATGTTTTTCTATTTGTGTAGCTGTAGAAATAGATTAGAAACATACTTCTTGTTCTTCAGCTGAAGTGTACCCTTCTGTTGTAAGGGTTGTGAGCTTTGTAAAGGTAGACTACTTGTAAATAGTAATAATTATATTCAATATATCCAAACGGTAAACTGTGGAATGTGGCTAGCAAGGAGGAGAACAAAGTTAAGCTTAAACATTTCAAAACACAGCTCAATGCAAGCCTTGGTCACAATTGCAATAATTAATATACTGTTTTTTTATTTCCCAGCACCTGATGACCAGTGAAATGTCGCCCATTATTGATTATTATCCTACAGACTTCAAAACAGACCTCAATGGAAAACAGCAAGAATGGGAGGCCATAGTGCTCATTCCCTTCATTGATGAGGTAAAGCACACGCTTACAGTACAGTGGACACGCCAGTTCATAATTTGTCACCCAAACATGGACATTTTCTGTCTTTTTTTTTGGTTTTTTCAACAGAGGTGTTTGTTAGCAGCCATGGAGAGCTGCAATTATAAGTTGACAAAAGAAGAAAAAGCCAGGAATCATCACAGCGAGTGTGCTCTATATACATATGAGGATGAAATCGACTTCACATACCTCTCAACTGTTCCTCAGCTCTTCCCAAATATCATCCACTGCCACGTCAGGTAGACTGTTCCCCCTTGACTCTTACACTGGTGGACTGAGCTCAGTCAGATTTCTAAAGTATTATCTTGCTGAATCCTGTCATACATTAATTAGGTAGACTCATAGTACAACCCCAATTCCAATGAAGTTGGGGCGTTGTGTTAAACAAATAAAAACAGAATACAATGATTTGCAAATCATCTTCAACCTATATTTAATTGAATACACTACAAAGAGAAGATATTTAATGTTCAAACTGATAAACTTGATTGTTTTTAGCATGTAATCGTTCCAAAAAAGGTGGGACAGGGTCATGTTTACCACTGTGTTACATCACCTTTTCTTCTAACAACATTCAATAAACGTTTGGGAACTGAGGACACTAATTGTTGAAGCTTTGTAGGTGGAATTCTTTCCCATTCTTGCTTGATGTACAGCTTCAGCTGTTCAACAGTCCGGGACCAAAACCTGTATGTACCTTTCAGCATTAATGGTACCTTCACAGATGTGTAAGTTACCCATGCCATTGGCACAAACACAGTCCCATACCGTCACAGATGCTGGCTTTTGAACTTTGCGTCCATAACAGTCCGGATGGTTATTTTCCTCTTTGGCCCGGAGGACACGACGTCCACAATTTCCCAAATCAATTTGAAATGTGGACTCGTCGGACCAAAGACCACTTTTCCACTTTGCATCAGTCCATCTTAGATGAGCTCGGGACCAGAGAAGCCGGCGGCGTTTCTGGGTGTTGTTGATAAATGGCTTTTGCTTTGCATAGTAGAGTTTCAAGTTGCACTTACGGATGTAGCGCCGAACTGTATTGACTGACATTGGTTTTCTGAAGTGTTCCTGAGCCCATGTGCTGATATCCATTACACATTGATGTCGTTTTTTGATGCAGTGCCGCCTGAGGGATCGAAGGTCACGGGCATTCAATGTTGGTTTTCGGCCTAGCCGCTTACATTTTACATTTCTCCAGATTCTCTGAACCTTTTGATGATATTATGGACTGTAGATGATGAAATCCCTAAATTCCTTGCAATTGTAAGTTGAGGAACATTGTCCTTAAACTGTTGGACGATTTTCTCCCTCCACTTGTTCACAAAGAGGTGAACCTCGCCCCATCTTTGCTTGTGAATGAATGAACAATTCAGGGAAGCTCCTTTTCTACCCAATCATGGCACCCACCCGTTCCCAATTAGCCTGTTCACCTGTGGGATGTTCCAAACACGTGTTTGATGACCATTCCTCAACTTTCTCAGTCTTTTTTGCCACCTGCCCCAACTTTTTTGGAATGTGTTGCAGCTATAAAATTCTAAGTTAATTATTATTTGCTGAAAACAATTAAGTCAGTTTGAACATTAAATATCTTGTATTTGTAGTGTATTCAATTAAATATAGGTTGAACATGATTTGCAAATCATTGTATTCTGTTTTTATTTGTTTAACACAATGTCCCAACTTCATTGGAATTGGGGTTGTAATTGCAAGGCACCATATTGTTAAAATCTATTCTCGTTGTTCATTCTCTGCTTTGTCTATTTTTTTACTTTGTTTGACATCACCACATTACCTGAATGAAGTTCATTTAAACTACAGTTGAAGAAAGCAAGATGCTGCTGCTACCCCCACCTATAGAGAGTAATATATTTAGACTTGAAAATAGATAGCACAGCCTGCCTCTCATCATGGTAGTTGGATGGCGAGATGGATGTGTCGAGGTGTTTGAATTATTGTTTGAATTGTTTGGTGTTTGAATTATTGCATCCATCCAACATTTCTTCTTCGATATGTCCAATGCGAGTTAATTTGTAATGTGCTTGTGTTTTTCAGGAAAGAAGACATTCCCATGGATGCCTGGCAAGTTCCACTAAACCACATTGGCAGGAGTGTGGATCACTCAGCTCTGTATTTTTGTGGGTTTCCCACACTGCATCACATAAAACACAAGGTATATTATGCATATCCTTTTTGTTTTATCACTGCTCACATTTAAATGATCAAATTTGAACATAGTGTAGGTTTCGGCCCAGTGCCAGTGCTATCTTCTTGTGCCTGTTCTTTGTCTTATTCTTGGTTTCACCCATTCTTAGTTTACTATGAAGAAGAGTGGGGTGATGGTATTCCAGCAGAGTAGCAGAGGTGAGAATATGATATTGGAGATCCTTCCCAGCCAGGAAAAACAACTGGTAAGCTCTGGTTAGTCTTCCTGTTAACACGGTGCCTAATGTATTGCTCATTATAAAATTATAAAACGAGAGATGACAAGATACTAGGTGCTTCAGCCAAATGTAATCTAATTCTGTATCAAAATGTCTGCATTTGGGAAAATAATTGTTTTGATTGACACCACCAGAGAAGTATTGTCAACATGTTCCTTCCAATATATAGTAGGTGTAGAACTACTGTACACAGTTTGTTTAATACTGAGATGTTTTTCACACTTGGTTAACTTGAATAGCTTCATGAGTGGAACATGAATGGAACCAAAATATTAGAAATCCCTACTCTCGCTGTATGATGCAATGCAGTTCTACCCCACAGAAATAAACTGTTGTGGCCGGCCCACTCATCTCCCTCCACCCTGTGCCCTGTCTTCTAATTAATAGCTTTGTGATGATGTTGCTCAACAAGTACTGGGGAAGTCGCTGTTTGTCAACTGGCCACATCTAGAGGAAGCGCGCATCATTGCTGTGTCAGATGGAGACACCAAGTGAGAAGTTAACGTTTTTTTCAATTTTTTTATTTTATATTGCAGAGGTTTCTTTAGGGTATTTGAATGCAAAAGCTCTCACTCGTTAACTAGCAAAAAAAACAAAACAAAAAAAGTACAATAAACTGTTTCATGTTTTACAGGTTTGCTGTAGAAGAACCACCAGGGGTCCAAAGAGCCTACCACAGGCCTTCCAGCCCACCCCCCACCGAAGTCACTATCCTCTCAGACAAGGAGCAGAGGGACTGGGTGAAAGACATCCAAGGAATAACAGAACAGTAAGGCTCAAACGCAAGCAAAAGCTTTTTAAATGAATGAAAAACACCTGCGTTATTTCAATGCATAATAATAATCCATAATCGATTATTATATATTTTATAGCTACCTGAAGAGGAAAGGCATCATTGTGACTGAAACAACTGTGGTTCTATATGGACAGCTGCTGACAGGAAGAAAATATATCCCCAAATCGAACGGTGTGGTTGAGTTGGAGAAACAGTGGGCTAAGCAGGTCCTTCCTTTCGCCTACCAGACTGTGGTCAAGGTAGATGCCAACAAGCCCCAATACATTAACTCTCACAGAACAACATAAAAACACACACTTGAAGAATCAACATTAAGTTAGTTAACAGCAAAGATTAGATATGGGTAATGGGGGGGATCACCAATGGAATGTGCCTGAACTCATGTTTCGACACAAATGTTGTAGTGAGCGAGCTAATTCTGAATAGTCGAGGTCTGCATTTACATAACTTAATGCAAAGTGTTGGTTGCAGCCAAGCTCGTTTGCTCCAAGGCTAATTGCTTATTATGCCATTCCCAGCAAACATCGATTATTCTATTCCATTCTAAAACGCTCATTTTTGTCAAGCTTTGTGAAGACATTCATCCATGTTATTAATTGTTCTTTATCAAATTAAAGGTACAATTGATGGTTAATTTTGTGCGGATGTCACCGTTGATGGCACATTATACAGTATCATCTACTTATAAACTCTGTCCTCACCTTTCCTAGGACATTGACGCCTTTTATTCATCTTTGACCTGCTTTAAGAGCCTAGAAGACCTCTATCCTCCACTAACCACCGTTTTCATGGTGGGACACCCTTACTATGCTGCCATGGGCGAGGTTGGTTAACTACAATTTCGACAGTTCTAAGACTTTGGATCTCATTCCAACTACAGCAACTGCATTTCCAGCGCTTGTTACATTTTTTAACAGGTGCAAGATTCGAGTGATGTTATCAACGATGGGCGTGTACGTGTGGTTTTCAATGTGCCACATGAGCCCCAACTAGAAGTCCTAATCCAGAACCAGCATGTAAGACGCATACGTATACATGAAAAGTGTCTCAAACTGTTTTTTCTTCTGAGTGTATTTGTCTTTTGTATTTTATAGAAGTACAGTGTGAAGTACAGCCCCGGGTACATTGTGGCATCTCGTCTAGGTATCAGCGGCTACCTTGTGTCCCGCTTCTCTGGAAGTATTTTCATTGGTAGAGGATCTAAAAAGAAGTGAGGATTGATTCACTCTTTAGAAACGGATGCATTTCAGAAACACATTTTTGCGACCACTCTTCCATGAATGAACCATATGTGCTTGATATCTCTCTGCAAATGCATTCTTAGTCCCTGTGGGGAGCAAAAAGCTAATGTTGGCCTGAACCTGAAGTTCAACAAGAAGAATGAGGAGGTTCCTGGATACACAAAGAGGACTGAGAAGGAATGGCTTTACTCCGCTGCTGTGGAGGAGCTTTTAGCTGAATACTTAGAAAAGTAAAGCAGAATATTGTCATTTAAGTGTGATTTTGAATAATTTATTCAAATTACATTAAATTGTTTCATTATGATCTCTTATGCTCAAATAGATTTTCTGAGGTATTTGACATGGTCTCCAGAAACGGTCATGATGATGTGTTCTATGAGGATGACATCTGGCCTGGAGAAGACCACAATGGGTAAATGCATACTTGTCTTGTACTTATTGCCATTTAAAAACAAATTACGCAGGTTTTACGTACGAGAAAATAATAATCTAGTCTTTATAGGTATTTTACATTTGGTAAACCTCAGATGAACAACAAAACATGGCACGTAGTATACAGTAACTACTTGTATAGCAGAGTACAGTGGTGGGAAAAAGTGTTTCCCCCTTCCTGATTTATTTTTTGCACGTTTGTCACACTTAAATGTTTCCCATCATCAAACAAATTAAATGATTAGTCAAAGACACAGAAGTAATGCAAAATGCACTTTTTAAATCTTTTTTATTATTAAGGGAGAAAAAAAAAATCCAAACCTTGATGGCCCTGTGTGGAAAATTGGTTATGGTGCAATGCAACACTTCATACTGTTTGGCTTCAAATCAAGACACAGTTCTCAAAATCTCGCAGCTGGAACTGTAAAGTTGACACAATGACACAGACATTAAGGCATACATTTGGAATATGTCTGCAGAGTTCGTGAAATATCAAAACAGACATTTTATCTTCAGTTAATGAAACACAGAATGAAAGTCCGCATTGCAGTAACTCTCAAAGGCCAGCGGGTGTCGACTGTGTCCCAATAATTGTTCCCATTGGGCATTTGGCGGTGCCATGCGTGCATGTTTTAATATTAAACAAATAGTTCATTGCTGTATTTGCGTCCCTGAAAAAGGCGGTGATTAAACATGACTCAACGTCCGGGAGTAATAGTTCGATCTGTGGCATATCCAAATCTATCGTTGTCCATCTGTCTCAGCTTGGTTTTATTGGAGATAGGATATCCCAACCTTTTGGTTGCTGTCTTCAAAAGATGGAAACGAGTCTTTGAAGACTGGAATCCAGATTTGATGGGGAAACTGCTAATTAGTTTAAGATCCAGCAGGCGTCCTTTAGTGGCCGTCTCGCACATCAGGGCCGCAGGGAGGAATACAGTTTATCAAGTTGTTGGTGGGGAGGAGGTTTTGGCAGTGACAATCGGGTCGGGCCCTAAAGGTTCTAGCACATTTTTTTCAGTTGGGTCTACGTGAGGACATTGACAGGGCACCTTCTTTCTTGTCTTTTCAGGTATTTTGTAAGCTATGGTTCGGGCTATTCTAATGTAAAATCCTTACCTTGAATTGAAAAGTTTGCTTTTTCATAATTTTTATTTAGACCCCATTATATGCACCACAAGTGATTTTCTGTGACCCTGTCTGCTTTGTAGGAATTGAATTATTATTTTTTTTGTTTTGTAATTTCCTAATGGTCCACAGGGCAGAAAAGGTGGCTGAAATCATTGCATGGTTGAAAAGTCACCCCGTCAGCTCCATCAGCAGAGCATCATGTGACTTGCAAGTGCTGGACGTTGCAATCGTGGAGAAAATTGAGGAGGCTGTGGAGAAAGCCAAGGTGTGATACACACAGAGCCTTTTCTCATATGTACAGTGTTCACAATATTATTCAGCTCTTTTACCACATTTTCATATTTGTTCTTTTCTATGCCTATGATCTACCTCAGGTGAAGAAGAGTACGAAGAAAGTTCGTGTCACCGTCAAGCCACATCTCCTGTTTAGGGTTCGTGATGTCTGTCTGTCATGTCTGAGTTTATACTGTATATACTTTATTTGCATTAAAGTCCCCTAAGTTACAGTATTTTCTGTTGTTTTATAGAAATCCTCCCATAGTTTTCAGATCTTTGTCCTTTGAGTGATACATTTAAGCAATGTACAGGAGGACAGAGTCTTAGGTACCTGCCTTACATATGTTGCCTTGGAAAAGTAGTCACCCCCTTGGCTTTTTTTTGTTGTTGTTGTTGTAATTTTTTGAATTATTTGATTGTTCTGCACAAAATTGTTTTGAAGTGAAATGAGAATATATATATATACACACACACACACTGCAGTGAAAACGTATTGGCCCCCTTGTCAAATTATATTTTTTTGCATAGTTTCCTCACTTGAATGTACAAGATCATTGAACTAATGTAAATAGCAGACAAATATG
Organism: Phyllopteryx taeniolatus; assembly: GCF_024500385.1. NCBI lineage: Eukaryota > Metazoa > Chordata > Actinopteri > Syngnathiformes > Syngnathidae > Phyllopteryx > Phyllopteryx taeniolatus. Next base: position 20,930,479 of record NC_084515.1, on the reverse strand, counting down.
ACCCAAATGAACTTAAAATGCTGTTTTTTAAATGATTTCATTTATTAAGCAAAACAAACTATTCAGTTACCAGGCCCTGTGTGAAAAAAGTAATGAACCCTTTGTTAAATCATGAATTAATTGTGCCTAATCACATTTTGATAAATTTTCACTGATCAGACCCAAGCCTGATTACCTCCAGACCTGTTCAATCAAGAAATCACTGAAACAGAATCTGTCTCGACAAAATCAAGTCAGACAAAAAATATAAAAAAGCTGCAACAAAATAGTCGTGAAATAAATTAATTGACATCAGTCTGGAAAGGGTTACAAAGGTCATTTCTAAAGGTTTAGAATTCCAGTGAACGATAGTGAGAGCCATTATCCTCACACGGAGAAAATATTGAACACTGGTGAACCTTCCCAGGAGTGGCTGACCTACAAAGATTACCTCAAGTGAACAGCAATGACTCATCCAGGAGCCCACAAAGGAACTCAGGACACCTTCTAAAGAACTGCAGGCCTCCTTTGCCTCAGTTATGACACAGCAACAAGGACGAGACTGGTCAGAAATGGCATGGGGTCGTCCAATATAGCCATTTACATTGAAACACTTTTTATTTTATTTATTTTAATTATTTTTTTGGGGGAGGCAAAATGCACCCATCAGACATGCCAACACGAAAGGCAGGAAAAATCAGAATCATCTTTATCATCTTTATTTGCCAAGTATGTCCAAAAAACACACAAGGAATTTGTCTCCGGTAGTTGGAGCCGCTCTAGTACGACAACAGACAGTCAATTTACAGAACACTTTGGAGACAGAAAGACATTGACAAAAAAAACTAACAGTCACTGAGCAGTAAAGCGTTGCTAGTTATCTGGTAATGCCGGTACATTTTTTTTTTTTTTTTTTTTTTTTTTGACAATTGTGCAAAAAGATGCAGAGTCGAGCAGTTCGAATGACTAATATTGCAATAGTCCGGTGCAATGACCAATGTGCAAAGGGCGCTGAGACTTCAAGGAGTGTATGCGGTTTAAAGTGACGAGTAGTGCGATAATCTGGGACAATGTTGGTTGTGCAAATGTTACAGATACTCCTCAATCAGTGTGCAAATGGAGCAAATGCTACTCTGGCATGAGTGGCCAGTATATGCAAATAGTGCAGCATGGCGAGACAACTACAGTGAGTGCACGAGTAATACATAATTGGCCCCACAGAAATGTGTCAACGAACTCAAGTCAAAAAATTGCCAGCATGTTGTGATGGAATTGTAGGTCAGGTGTTTAAGAAGTTGATCGCAAGAGGGAAGAAGCTTTTGGAATGTCTACTAGTTCTAGTTTGCAGTGATCGGTAGCACCTTGGTGACAAAGAAAAATTGTAGGGGGTTCTGGGGGGATCCCCCAGGCCCCCCGCAGATAACTTTTGGGGGATTTTAACATAAATTAAGCAATCTGGAAGACTCTGAAGAGTACAATAAGGCAACAAAAAAAAAAAAAAAATTATTTACACCCCTTCAGTACATGTTGATGTACAAATTTAAGATTAAAATAAAATTTGGCTCATTGATTTTATTTTTTATTTATTTATTTATTTTTTCTGGCCTCCAACTTGAGCCAGGCCCATCTCCACCTGCACCTGGTGCCTGCTTAAAGCGGTGCCACATGAATAGCATCCTCCTCTGAGCACTCTCATTCTGGAAAAGAATTGACTAAAACCATTGTCTGTTTCACTATTACCAACTTCAAAGGCTAATCCCAAATGCATCCTCCAGGAAAATATTAAGCATCTGTTTTTATGTTCTTTATTTCCTTGTAGCCCTTGGAGCAACAACAGGGTGTGGTCCCAGACCCCGATGCAGAGTATCGTCTGTTTGACCGCATCATCAATGTCAGAGAGAGCTTCACTGTCCCATTGGGTCTCAGAGGCACTATTATTGGCATTAAAGGAGGTAATGACATACAGTTTCAAATTCCTCAATTAGATTTTGGGGAAGAGAAATGCATGTGTGCACAAAGTAAGTAATGATGATCTAATTGATATTGTATATGTTTGGCATTTCAGCTGAGCGTGAGGATGAGGTTCTCTATGAGGTGCTGTTTGATGAAGAATTTGCTGGAGGTCTTAACATCAGGTAGTCAGAGCTCAATATGATGGGCGTTACAGTGCTTCGCTACATGATTCTTACAGATGCACCAATTTGGAATCTCGTAGTTCTTTCATGACTATGTAAATGTCAGAAAATATTCAATTCTGTCAGAAAGTTCAATATAATGCGGGTCGGATTCAAGACAGAACTTTCTGACATCCTCAGGTACACATCAACTCGTTGTTACCGCCTGCCGCCATGTGCTCTAATTAACCTATCGCATGGTGCCCGAATGGATCCCGCATTCCACAAACTCACTGCCATTGTCAAACCTCAGCCTGCTGCTGCCACTCACTTCAACTCACACCGTCATCTGGCCAGCCTCAACCACTCACCACGTTCTCCCTTTATATCCACACAAGTAAGAGATTATTTTTATATTGTCATTATTATTCTAAGAATTTCTGATGATTCCTGCAATTTGTCTTTGTCACATACACTTTTCCTTTAACCTTATAGCATAACAACAAACACAGTGGGGTAAAGCCAGCCTACCAAGGCAGCAAAAACTCTGCGTCTAAGGCTCACATCCAGAAACAACAGGCCAAGGTGAGTTTATATGCCTGGAATATACAGTCAAGACTACATTTAGTGACAGATGCAAACAAAAACAATGTATTCCTCGACTTTACATTTTCTCCACTTGTCGTTGCAGAGTAAAGAGGCCTATGCGAATGTGTGGCAGTCTCTGCAAGACTCTGCCCCTCCCCATAAACCTCCTGCTCACTGGCAAAATAATGTATGCTTTTTGTGTTTGTGTGTGTCTGTGTACAGTGGCGTGAAAAAGCATTTGCTGCCCTCCTGATTTATTTTTCATATCACAATTTTAATAATAATCAATAATTAAATTTTAATATCACATAAAGACAACCCAAGTAAAAACAAACTGTAGTTTCTAAATGATGATTGAATTTATTAAAGGGGGACAAATCCAAAACAATCTGACTCGGTGTGAAAAAGTAATTACCCACGTTTAATAAAAAGAACATCATGCCAACAGGCAAACATGGTGGTGGCAGTATGATTATCTGGGGCTGCTTAGCTCCTTCAGGACCTGGACCACTTGCTGTGATTAATGGAACAATGAATTTTGCTGTCTATCAGAAAATCTTGCTGGCAAACGTCCGGCCATCGGTTTGCGCCCTCCAGTGTTCTTGGGTTCTGCTGCATGGCAATGACCCAATACATAACAGCAAGTCCATTTCTAAATGACTCCAGAAAAATGGTTTTGGAGTGGCCAAGTCAAAGTCGGGACTGAAATCCATGCTTAAACAGGCAGTTCATGCTTAAAAAAAACAAAACTCCAATAAAACAATTTTGTGAAGAAGAGTGGTCCAAAATTGCTCCACAGCGATGAGAAAAACTCATACCTGTTATTGTAAATGTTTGATTTCAGTTTTTACTGCCATTGATGGCACAACTAGTTTATTAGGTTCAGGGGGCAATTACTTCTTCATGTAGGGCTAGAATGGTTGGGTATGTTTTCCCTTAATATGTACAATAAAATATTTTTTTAGAAACTCATTTGTGATGGATTTCTATTGTCTTGAGATATTAAAATTGATCTGAATTTGAAAAGCATTGTGGAGAAGAACCTGCACACAATCTCTTAACACAGGTCGTAAGATTTATTTAAATCATGATACAATTTAGTGCACAGGCATGTTTCCAAGTGTAAAAAATGTAGATCTTTTGTTTGTGTGTACTTTTCAGGCCTCTGTTGGTGTCATTAGGTTGTTGAAGAAAAATGAAGATGCCCTTTCCCTTATACCTCAACAGAACACAGTCAACAAGGTATCCACACACACGGAGGGTACATAATTCTCAAGTCAGTGATGGTCGGACTCAAGCTTCGCTTGAGTCTTAAACTGTCTGCTGACTCATCCTATTTTTTATTGTGCTGTTTCTAAATATGCTGTATTTATTCACTCAGACATCAACTGAGTTTGAGGACCTGATAGCCAGCCTTAAGATCTCCAAGGACAGCCAACAGACTCCTGCAAATCTTCCTCCACCCTCTTCACAAACGCCCACCACCCAATCAGATGTGCCTTTGTCACCACAGTCCTTTGCCATGGTGAGTCTTGCAATGAGAGCAAACTGATATAAAAACAATATATAAAACAATTTAATTTATTTTATTCTAGAAATATGAGTTGGGTTGTGGTTGTTTTTCTTTCATTAAAGACCATCTCTAAAATTAGAGTGGGTCTGTTCTTGTTCCTTAAACTCCACAATCGCGATAAGCACCATGGTACTAATATTCTGTTGCAACTGTCTGTGGTTGTAGAAGGGCACCATGGTGTTGAAGGAGATGCTGAAGATTGAAGGCACTGGAACAGGAAACTCTTCCCCTCAGGAAACTGCCAACGACCAAAAGCTAAACAAGAAGAGAAAATCTAAAAAATTAGGTAACTTTTTTTTACCATGTGAACGGTAATATTATGTCACCATATCAGCATGGTCCTTACCTTAGTAAAGTTAGCAAAGTAATATAACCAACAAAATTAGACTTCTATTGCCTTTTGATCTGCAGTTCTGTGAAAAAGTATTGCCCGCTTCTCAAATTCTTTTTATTTTATTTATCCCCCCCCCCCCCCCCCCCCCATAGTTTCACCACTTTTAAGATCACCACACAAATGTAGATATCAAAGACAAAGAAAACAGAAGTGAACATAAACGTATGGAAAAATATTTTATATGATGATTTTATTGACAACAACAAAAAATTATTCAAAGCTAGCTGGACCTATGTGGAAAAACTAATTGCCCCCTAAACCTAATAACTGGGTTGGGTCACCCTCAGCAGCAACAATTAAAATATGGGGGGCTGTGTGTACATTGAGGGGAAAAAATTACCGTATTTTCACGACCATAGGGCGCACCGTATTAAAAGGTGCAGTCTCAGTTATGGGGTCTATTTCTGTATTTAACACATACATAAGGTGCGCCATATTATTGGGCGCAGGCATGGTAAGACGTACGCTAGCTTAAAACATACGGTAGCATGCATCCACGCTAAAACAATGTTTTAAAAAAGGCAGCGGGAGCAAAACTGAGTTCGGTTGTACTTTATTGAAGTATTTAACAATGTACCCATGTTATTTTTTTATCAATCCTCATCCACAAATCCATCAAAGTCCTCATCTTCTGTATCCGAAATGAACAGCTGGGCAAGTTCTCCAACAAACAATCCCTCTCGTCATTGTCAGAGTCAGTCTCATTGCCGGTTCAGCAATGATGCCGGCTTTCGCAAAAGCTCGGACAACAGTCAAAACAGATACCTGAGCCCAAGCATCCACAATCCACTCACATATGGTGGCGTAACTCGCCTGGCGTTGACTCCCAGTCTTAGTTGCACTTGTTTTTCACAGCGGCTGTGAGATGGGCGCGCATGAAGTCACAGATCAACAGTGACTCATGGAAAAAAACCATCCGGTCTCTTTACATACACCTCACTCAACCACTCTCTCATTTTCTCCTCGTCCATGCAGCCCTTTTGATTGGTCTTAACGATGACTTCGGCTGGAAACCCCTCTTTAGGCAGCGTCTTCCTCTTAAAAATCACCATAGGTGGCAGTTTCTGTCCATTAGCACAACAGTAAACGCCGATTACTCGTGCCCCGTTGTGCGTATCGCTACCGTGGTGGTCCCCTTCTTCTCTACAGTGTGGTTCACCGGGATGTCGAAAGTCAGTGAGCGGCACCTCGTCCATGTTGGTGATGTGGTTGGCCTGGATGTGTTTGTCGGCAATCTTTTTACTGCAGTAGGAGCGGGAGATGGCCAGCTTTTCCTTGTAATCCGCCGGATGTTGCTGCGCCACGGTTGCCCGGATGGATAAATGGCGCCGTTTCATAAAACGAAAGCACCAAGACGGACCTCCTTGAAAATGTTCGATTTTCATTTCTTCTGCAAGCGTTATTGCCCTCAGTAGAATGGTGACTGTAGAGACGCTTCTCCCGGCTGTTCTTTGCTCATTAATCCATTGCTCGAGTTGGTCTTCCAACACGGGCCACCTCGCCTTGTTTCCGCGGAAACTCGGTTTCGTCTTCTTGACTTGGCGAAGCTCGTTTTCCTGCTTCCTCCACTTGCAAACCGTGGATTCGTTGATCTTGAATTCTCTCGCGGCTGCTCGATTCCCATGTTCCTCCGCGTAACTGACAGCTTGCAGTTTAAACTGTGCTTCGTAAGCGTGTCTCTTCGTAGGTGCCATTTTCGGGGGTCCTTAGCCAAATCGATGTTGTTTTGCACAATGCACATACCGGTGCTATATACCTACTGGGGAGCGTGCCTTTAGCGTCCTCTTTCACGCGCACCGTTCCCCCTTTACATCCGCATGCTGTCCTCAGTCACGTCCACCTTTCCTCTATATAAGCAGCGCGTTGGCAGGACATGTTCCCAGTCAGTCCAGCGGAGAGCTCATCAAAGTCACACACAAGGCGCGCCGCATTATACGGCGCCCCGTGCATTTTGGAGAAAATGTAAGACTTTTAAGTGTGCCTTATGGTCGTGACAATACAGTAACCACGGTAACCATTTTAGGAAATGGCTGCAATATAACTGGTGAAAAATGTAAGGGGGTCTGAATAGTTTCCGTACCCACTGTATGTGAAAGTGCATCCTGTTCTTTAATTGTTGATGTTGAGTCCATGATTATTGTGACAAAGCTTTTCAATTCAGCTCATGTGACATGGAAATAAATAACTGCTTGAAACACAACAGAACAGCAGAAGTATGAAACTTCATGCACCAATCACAGCATTCGCCTTACACACAGGTGCCAAACTGGTGCACTATTTACAGGACAACGCCTGCTCCCCATTCTGTCAGTGCCCTTTATGCATGAAAGCAACCCACAAAAAAGGGCCAAACATTTGTATCTTTTGCAGGCAGTGTAAAAGGGCCTGTCGGTGCAAAAGAAGTGTCAAAAGAACAGTTGCACACAACAGTCAATTGTACTTCTTACTGTTGAACAATGTTTTTTTTTAATTACCTGTTTTGTTTTGTTTTTTCCTCCTCCAACCAGCGGCACTCATGAATGTTCCCCATGGAGATGCAGTAGAATCATCATCTCCTGTGCCTGTTCACCAGTCCAACACTTTAATGGCCAGTAAAGTGTCAGAGCTGGCATGCGTATGTGTCACTTTAGGCATGGCACCACCAGAGTTCAGCTGTATTCACAACAGACAGGTAAAACTACATTGTCTCGCATCCAATGTCCTGTATCTGAAACTTCAAAGGCACTAAAGTCTCAAGTGGTCTGTGGTTGTACCTGCTCTTCATATAAAATCATTGAAACTAGTGATCCAGCGACATTTCGGCCACCGAATGGTTTCAGGCAGAAAAAGTTATCACCGAAATAACGTCACTTGCATACCCTGTCACATTAAACGTTGACAGCCGCTGTGTGCTTGCGTGTACACCTCAGAATAAAGAATCATTTACTGTTAACAAGCTATGCCCCAGAGAGCTTTGCTGAGTATGCAGTTGAATTGACTAGGAGGTCACAATATGAGACACGACCTACAGTCACGGTTTGATAATGACATAATTGTGACGTTAATCAACCATAACTGTGAACTAAGCATAAATGTTGATACATTTACAACTACTGGTAACATAAGCTTACATTAACAACAAAGATGGTCTTTTTTTACTGTAATAATTCAAATTTTCTTGTCGCAATGAATTATGGGAAATGTGTGGCTTTTCTGTCATCATGCTAGCAGCTACTAGCCCAAACTGGAGCCGAACTACGGCTAAATTCGATGCCAAGCCGTGGAGGCGATTCGCCTTGTGTCTGTTAAGTCGCTAATCATCGTCTCAATGACAGTGAATAAACTACACTTTTAGACAAGTCATCACAAAGGATGGGCTGAGAAACAAGACATGGACACACAGGGACGCTAGTATTTGCTAAGCTATCCCATGAAGTCACTAAACACCAAAATAGGTGATTACAGTACACTTGTCACATAGGTCTGGCTGGAAACCGCATTGTAGCGACCTTTGAAGAGCAAAATAGCAGGCAGATTAGCGCTGGAATACACGAGAATGGAGAGCCACACAGGGACCGGAAACCGGAAATGAATTCATGGCACTGCTGCTACGTCAAATGCAAAAATGGGCCTAGAAATTTAAAAGTACATTTAATATTATGATTATTTATAACCTTTATTAGTCCCTTAATGGGGAAATTTGCATCATTTCAGCAGCAGTAGTAGATACAGGAAATAGAAAAAGAGCATGCAAGAGAAGACATTTGGCTGCACATGCGCCTGGCATGACAAGGTTGATGCAGTACATACATTAAAATAACCAAAATTGAAGCCATCATTTATTAACGATTCTAGAATATATTCGATAATATACTGTAATAATTGCCCCACGGTAATGTTCTTGACATAGTTTTGAAAATATGGACATTCAGACTAATTGTTCTGGAAGTGAATTGCTGTAGGTTCGCAGCTCTGCAGTCCTAGCCATAAATGCAATTTTAGTAATAATTGGCATAGTTTCATAATTAATAATTGGCGGGTTTGATATTTTTATATTTTCATTCATGTAAAGCGCTTCGTGTTTTTTTTTTTTTTTCCTGAAATCGCTTACAAAGAAAGTTTGATTGATTGATTAATAATTTCTTTGTTTTTCGTCTTTCGGTTTTTGGCATTGGTTTCCTCAATTTTGTATTTTGGTCAAGTTTCATTTCGGTGCATCACTAATTGAAACCATTGGAGGATATTCAGCAGCTGGGTGCATTGCTGTTTTGTACAGCCGGACATTTGTTGTGGTCAACTGGGGTAGAGCTCCTCTTTAAACGTATTGCATATCATTGTTCGTGTCCACAGGGTGTTGCGTTATGTCAGGTTAAGCTGTCCAATGGTTTGACTGTTCATGGGCCTCAGTGTCAGTCAGAAAACGACGCAAAGGAGAAAGCTGCCTTCTTTGCCTTACAAAGACTGGTACGGCAAACTATTGTTGTTGTGTGGTTGATCAGAAACTGAGAGCTGGTTATTGGGTGTTAAATAATGTGAACGGCTACCTGTTTGATACACACGTCGGAAGTAACAAATTGACTCAAATTACTTTGATGCGATTGATAATTAGAGTCATCGATGTGAAGACAATAATCTCACAATCAACAATGATTTAACAAGGAAGGAAATGTGAATATACATCCATCCATCAATTTCCTTCCACTTATCTGAGGTCGGGTCGCGGGGGCAGTAGCTCCAGCAGGGAAGCCCAGACTTCCCTCTCCCAACCCACCCCATCCAGCCCTCACGGGGGGGGATCCTGAGGCGCCCAGGAGGCATCCGAATCAGATGCCTGAGCCACCTCATCTGGCTCCTCTCAAATGTGGAGGAGCAGCAGCTCTTCTCCGAGCCCCTCCGGATGACCGAGCTTCTCACCCTGTCTCTAAAGGAGACACCCAGCAGAGGAAACTCATTTTGACCGCTTGTATCCGGGATCTTGTTCTTTCGGTCACAACCCACAGCTCGTGACCATAGATGAGGGTAGGAACGTAGATCGACCGGTAAATGGAGAGCTTCACCTTTCGGTTTAGCTCCTTCTTTACCACAACGGACCGATACAAAGTCCGCATCACTGCAGACGCCGCACCGATCCGCCTGTCGATCTCCCGTTCCATTCTCAAGACTCCAAGATACTTGAACTCCTCCACTTGGGGCAAGATCTCATCCCCGACCCATAGAGGGCTCTCCACCCTTTTCCGACTGAGGACCATGGTCTCAGATTTGGAGGTGCTCATTCTCATCACAATCGCTTCACACTCGGCTGCGAACCGCTCGAGTGAGAGTTGGAGATCATGGCTTGATGTGAATATGCAGCACTTTATAAATTTCTGCTAGTGTTTCCATTTTACACTTCTACAATATTCCTAGGAAATCGCAATGTCCCATCATTGGTGAGCTATTTTCAGAACAGGCCCACAGCTACTTGTGACCTCTGCTATAGATCATACCACACAACACTACCTCATATTACAATTATTTGTTTTGTATTATTTAACTTTACGCATTATTTTGTAAATAGATCAGAAGTATTACAGTAAAACCTTTTATCACTTTAGAATTCACTGGGGTCAGGCTTCCCTCTTCAACCCTCTCTGTTCCATGGAATGGGACCTATGCAGCCTCCGGCCATCAAACCCATGCCTCCAGTCTTCAACCAGTCAGGTAATCAATTGACTTCTATCTAATTCTAGATAGGCAACTGTGTTGTTACTGCAAAGTTCTACAGCCGCAAAATTGTACACCTTCATGAGAACCCACTTCTTCAGTTGCCTGGATTTTATATTTGAGGCATGCATTTTTATATATTATACACTGGGGAAAAAATAATGGAAATATCAATATAAATGATTGCCCTATTCTGCAGCGTTAGCAGAAGTCTGGAGAGGGGTTGGGGAATCCTTTCGCAATCATGCAGTTTAATGCTACATTTACAGTTTCCGATATTAAGCCATTTTAGGTGGCTGCCCAATATGAGCCAAGCTGTGGTGGCCCTGTAAGAACCTGCACTGGCCCCGTACATTAACATTATATATACGTTAAAAACATTACGTTTTAGTGATTATTTCATTATTAGCGTCTTTGTACTGTATTAGTTAAGCCCCTTTAGTTTTTTTTAAGCCAATAACAGCTTTGGGTTTCACCTGTGAAAACTGCATTTGCTCTTTCGCAAACATGAAGACCAGAGAGCTGTCTATGGGAGAAAAGCAAACCGTTTTGAAGCTGAGGGAAAATCGATCAGAGCTATTGCACTAACATTGGGCATGGCCAATAGAACCATTTGGAATGTTCTGAAAAAGAAACGACTGGTGTACTGAATAAATTAGACTAGAGTTACTTCTTCAAACCAAAAATAGTTACTTTTGCATCAGTGTTTCTCACTAAGTACCAATTTTTTTTACGTTTAGATACTTACTGTCCTATGTTGGCATGTCAGGTCTGCACTAAGTTGCTCATTTAATGTGGCTTCAACTACACTCATATTTAAGTTCTTTTTTTCATGTTGATGACATCATTCTGCAACGTGTGTGGCGTACATTATCAAGTTATGGGTATGGTTAAGCTAATGCTTTTTTTGTACTGTGGATATGTAAAAAGTTACTATTTTCTAACTTAAGTACTTTTGAAATCAAGTAATCAGTAAAGTAACTCAGTCATCAGTACATTTTTCAAGGTAAGTGTGGCAACACTGTTCGCTGCTGTAACCACTGCTCACTTTGCTGTCCATTCTATTCTTCTTGAATTACTGTCATTATCAATCTATTTTGCTCCTTACACTTTGCATTGTTCTGTGTAGGCGGCTTGCTGATTCCTCCACGGGGTTGTGCTCCTGCCCCTATCTGGGGAATGCCTCTGCCTCCCCACTACCACCAGAACCCGCCATTCTATGGCGCAGCAGGAACGTTCCCCGGTGCTGCGCGGCCGCAACCGGTCACAACTTTGCCGATGGGCTCGCATAACCAGTTCATCCCATTACAGGTCAGCAATACAAGTCAACACAATTCATTCTGTTTGGTCAAATACTTTTTTCTCATTGGAAATAATAGCAATTCAAAGAATAACATTTTGACATTATTTAAGTGTACAAATAACTTAACCATTGTATTATAAGACTAGCCACCCCAAGGTTAAAACTCCATAAATACTTGATTCCTACTTCACTGATTTACAGTAAAACTGAAACATAACCCCCACAATAAACGAGGGACGCAGCTTACTTAAAAAACGGCGTTCGAAATCATATTTTGGCTCTTAGCCCTCTCTTGCTTTCTGTGGTCGTATCACTGATCAAAGTCCAAAAAGTAGCTCCTGTGTGGAGTTGTTTTCCTCCTTTCTCATCTTGATTTTGTTCCTGAAAATTATGTTTTGCTCTTAAACATCAACAGGTGACTAAGAAGCGAGTGTCAGCCAACAAGCACCACCAAAATACCAAAGAATTTTACTCCACCACCCGAACTGTGGCCAGGAATCAAGCCCAGAGAGCCCAGGACAGACCTTGCCAATCACAAACTCAGAGTCAAACCGTCAGAAAAGAGCCCTATCCAGCAGCTGCGGCCGACGCGGTTCCCTTGACGACGACGCCCCCTCGACAAAATAGGCCGGCCACGGGCCACACCCCTGGCTCCGCCTCGAAAAGGAAGCACAGGAAGTTGGCTGTTAACTTCGAAGCAGCTCAACCCTCAGACAAATGAGCGAGTGCGCCGACCTCTGCTGCATATTGCAGTTCCTCTGTTCACCGATTGATCTACCAATCGCACCCTTGTGAAATCAAGACTCCGATTTTAGCAACAAAACAGTTCCTTTGGATTTTTCCCGACAAATCTTTATGGAGAGGGTGTGATGACCTTGGACAAGAAGCTCTATGCGCTTTGCACCAGCGCCTGTCCAACGAAGATAGAGTACACGCTATGTGCATTAATAGCAACAGCGAGAAAACTGAGCAGTGGCTGGAGACGTTTGTCCTGCGTTGTCCCATGAGGAGCAATGGCAGCTTGTCTCTTTGGTTGTTTGGCCGCCCTCATCAGATTTTCCGCTCACAATTAGCGTTTTAGTATTTAAAGACTGATTTGAATACGTAGCACACTGCATTAAGAAACGTAACTCCACTCCAGCTTGGTGATAATTTCCTATTCAGTCTATTTGCTTTCGTGGCTGCTTTTTTTTTAAATAATTTTATTGATTTGGCTGCCACCCTAAAACTAAACATGTTTGGCATAATTGTAATTATATTTACCACCACAAGATTCCAACCTCACTTACGATGGTTAAGTGATGTTTTTTTTTTGTTTTTTTTTCTCTTTTTTACAATTGGACACTTTTTTAAGAGGCCAAGTGTTTCGAGCAAACCATCTTCAGAGATTTACTTTCAGCACAATGGGGCTAATGTAATACAGACGCAACAAAACATTTTTCAACCCTCCCGTCCTCATAAGTACATTTTTTTAGGTGTCTTGATTTTTATAAAGTTCTATAATTGAAGTGAAAATGTAAGACTACTAATGGATTTCTTTATGTAATCTAATGCATTTGTGTACTATGCTGGTGAAAGCGGTTCCTTTTGGCAGCCAGCCTGAATATCGCTAATGTGTTGATTATTTCCCCTGCAATTAAAGAGAAATAGTATAGCCAAGTGTTTACGTTACATTCACATTGCAGAAAGATGCTTTTAGAAACATTCTCCTCGTCTGAGTCTTTGTAAAGGTTTTGTGTTTGATAATAGAAATGTGTGGGAAAATTTAACAATTGAATTAATCAATTTCCTTTTTCGGTTTTATGCATGGCCTTTTATAAAAAGTAAAAAAAAAATAATATATATATATATATATATATATATATGTAACTTTAACAAACAGTTACAAGCTGTTTGTGTTGAGGCTGCAGTGATGTTACATTTTTCTACCTCGTGTTTGGAAGGGTTACAAAAATGTTCATTTGCAGTTTAAATTTAACACTGCTGTGTTGTAGGACATTTGTGTTGCAACACCGGCTGCTTTTTGGCACAGGGACGATACTTGTACTACCATTTCTTGTACTTCAGAGGGTATGAAATTAAGACACTGATAATTAAAAAGTAGAGATGTGATATGGGAGTCTACCTTCCAAACTAAAAAGCATTATTTTCTTTGAAATTAAACTTGATCCCAAAGTCCAATGTTCAAAGGTCTTAAAAATGCCACCTTGTTGTCAAAACAGCTGATGTAATAGTTTTTGTTGTGTAGAAATACTACATTTAGGTAGTTTTGCATTAATCTATGTCTATTAAGAAAAGGTACATAAATGAGAGTACCGCCACTGGGTTTATGGAGACCATAGCTGTGCCACAAACTGTGAATGCTGAGACAGTTGATGAACTTTTGGATAGTTTCACCTGGAAAATCTCAAATGTCATGAATGCTGTGGCTCCTATTAAGACTAAGACAATCTTGAGGTGACCTAGAACACAGTAGAGGAGTAATCGATTGCTCACTTCAGTCAAGCGAGTTTCCTAAAGCTCTTAAAGTAGCTGCCATTAAGCCTCTTCTACAAAATAGAACGCTGGACGCTTCCATGTTAGCAAGCTATAGACGTGTCTCAAATCTCCCTTTCATAGCCAAGATTGTTGAGAGAGTTATTTTTAATCAACTCAGCAATTTCTTGAACTTAAATGGACTTTTTGACAAATTTCAATCAGGTTTCCGAACTCATCACAGTCCGGAATCTGCGCTTATCAAAGCGCTAAATGATATAAGGTTGAATACTGACGCAGGAAAGGTGTCAATTCTGGTCTTGTTGGACCTCAGTGCGCCTTTTGATACAGTAGATCATAATATACTACTGAGCAGGTTGGAAACTAAATGGAACAGTGCTTAAATGGTTCAGGTCCTACCAGGAGGAAAGGAGTTATTTTGTAACCATTGGAAGAGTTCAATCTCATCGAATGGCAATGACCTATGGGGTCCCTCAAGGGTCAGTTCTTGGACCCCTCCTGTATATGCTACCCTTGGGTCAAATTCTTCAGAACTTTAATTTTGAGTATCATAGCTATGCAGATGACACACAGTTATATGTAGCAGTCTCCAGATGACTACAGTTCAATTGAGGTGTGGCACTGTCTAAAACGGATAAATATCTGGATGACCCAAAATGTTCTTCAATTAAACCACAACAAAACTGACATAATTGTTTTGGGCAATAAAGCAAAGAGGATTGCTGTTAGTAAATACCTGGAGTGACTCTCTTTAAAAACCAAAGACCAAGTCCAAAACCTTGGTGTTCTGATAGATTCCGACCTGACTTTCAACAGTAATATCAAATCAATTACTAAAACTGCCTTCTACCATCTGAAGAACATATCCAGAGTGAAGGCTTGCATGTGTCAAGCAGACCAGGAGAAGCTCATCCATGTTTTTATCACAAGTAGACTTGACTATTGTAATGGTCTTCTGACTGGACTCCCCGAAAGGAGCATTAAACAGCTGCAGCTCATTCAGAGTGCTGCAGCTCGGGTTCTGACCCGAACAAAGAGGTCAGAGCATATTACTCCCATTCTAAAGTCTTTACACTGGTTTCCAGTCAGCTTTAGAATAGAAGTTAAAAGTTCTGCTATTGGTCTATAAATCACTAAATGGTTTAGGTCCTGAATACATGAAAGAAATGCTAGTGGAATATAAACCCAGTTGGGCTCTGAGCTCCACAGACTCAGGTCAAATAGTGGAGCACAGAGTCCAAAGCAAACCTGGTGAAGCAGCATTTAGCTATTATGCTGCACACAAATGGAATAAATTGCCAACAGAAGTGATGTCAGCCCCAAGTGTGCATGTTTTTAAATCCAGGTTAAAACATTTCTTTTTTTTCCCCCTCCCTCCCCCCTCATGCTTTTTAGAGCACTTTTAAATATTTCTTGCACTGTATGCTGTTTTAATTGTACTTTTGTTTGTCCCCCCCTTCTTTGTGTTAAATGTTTATGATGTTTTGTTTCTCTGTTTTTAATGCTTTTAATCATGTAAAGCGCATGGAGTTACCTTGTGTATGATGTGCTATATAAATAAATTTGCTTTGCTTTAATCAATACAGTTATCCCCAAGCTGTAATCAACAAAAATGTATTCTATTTAGAAACTGCAACATTTTATAAAATATTGCGATATATACAGTTGAAACCAGATGTTTCCCCATTTGTCATGAAATTGCTAAACCTTGTCTGTTTTAGATCACTTGGGCTTACTAAAATTATTTCCATTTACCAAATTCCAGAATAATGAGTTTTTTAGGAAAACTTTCATTACTTTCTTTAAAGTTAGAAATTTGCATACAGTAAGATTACTGTGCCTTTAAATAATTTGGGAAAACCCAGATTATGGTGTGTTTTCTTTGGAAGCTTCCGAGTTAATGAGACACACCAGTGGATGTATTTGAACTAGGCACACCTGAAACACAATGTCATTAGAAAACAAAAGAAATGAGCCAAGATATCAGGAAGTTTGGACTTGCACGAGTCTGGTTCATCCTTGGGTGCAATTTCCAGATGCCTGAAGGTTCGTCTGTTCAAACAATTATACACTAAGCGGTACGGAAAATGGATGTTTTGTACATAATGTGCATCGTTGCGTATGGAGGGAAGCTTGCAAATTAGAAATGCAGGGGTGGGAGAATCATGCTGTGGGGTTGTTTTTCTTCAGGAGGGACTGCTGCACGCCACAAAATGACATCATGAGAGAGAACATTATGTGGAAATACTGAAGCAACATCTCGACCTCAGCCAGGAAGTTAAAGCTTGGGCACAAATGGGTCTTCCAAATGGACAACGACGCGAAGCATACTGCCTTAAGGATGATGAACTCTTAAGGATGTGCCTTAAGGATGATGAACTCAATGTTCTGGAGTGGCCATGGCAAAGCCTTGATATCTATCCTTTTGAAAATGTATACCCAGACCGGAAAAGGCATGTGTGAGCAAGGTGGTCTACAATTTGCCTCAGTGACACCGATTATGTCAGGAGGAATGGGCCAAAAGTATTGTCAGAAGCTTGTGGAAGGATATCTAAAATTCTTGACTCAAGTCATACAGTTTTAAGGCCATGGTACTAAATACTGTAATAATAAATGTATGTAAGCTTCTGAAAGTCATGAAAAATGGCCTTAAAAACATCCTCTCATTATCCTGGTATTTAGCAAATAGAAAATGTATTGCTCATCCTAATTGACCAAAAAAAACAGGAAGTTTAGTCCAATTTCATGTGAGAGAAATAAATGCATATCTTTCTTTAGTGTAGTCGTTCTAAAACGTTTTGAGCCAATTACCACCTCAAAAATATTTACTGTAGCTCTCCAAGTCTCATCACGGCCAACATTAAAATAGTTAAACAAAAAAAAAAAAAAAAAAGGCTAAGGTTTTTTGTCTGAAAAAACATTTACTGTACTTGTTAATTCAACTGAATTGTACTTTAAAAATGTACTGTACTTCAAAAGTGAAAAATGTTCTGTACATGAAAAAAAGTTTAAATAAACTGTTGCATAGTTACAAGCTTCATTGTCAAGTTTGATTGTACGAAGCACAATTCCAGTGAAGTTGGGGCAAATGTAAATAAAAATGTCATGTAAATAAAAACTGAATACGATTCTCAAATCATGTACCTGTATTCAAATGGCAAGATCAAACTGAGTCAAACTGAGTTTTGTTTTGTTTTTTTGCTATTCTCTCGGCGACGCGGTGAACGACTGGTTAGCACATCCGCCTCACAGTGCTGAGGACCGGGGTTCAAATCCCGGCCTAGTCTGTGTGGCGTTTGCATGTTCTCCCCGTGCCTGCGTGGGTTTTCTCCGAGCACTCCGGTTTCCTCCCACATCCCAAATACAAGCGTGGTAGGTTGATTGAAGACTCTAAATTGCCCATAGGTGCAAATGGTTGTTTGTTCATATGTGTCCTGCAATTGGCTGATGACCAGTTCAGGGTGTACTCCGCCTCTCGCCCCAAGATAGCTGGGATAGGCTACAGCACGGCCGCGATCTGCGTGAGGATAAACGGTACAGAAAATGGATGGATGGGTGTAAAATGTCTTTGCGGGGGCTCAGCAATTGATCATAATTCATTGACTAGTAGTCCAAATGTCATCAAACTTTGAGGATGCTTACGGGACACGTCCTCTAAAGCATTTTACACCCCAAATGCCATTTACTTAAAATGTGTAGCATATTTAGGGTTGTATAAGCTCAGGCTTGATGCATTTTGAAAGAAAGACAGAAAGCAATATGCTATAAAAGAATCAGACAAAGCATTTTACATAAAACAATGAAGAAAATGTCATGCCATTACATCGCACTGCAAAGAAATGGGATACAATCAAATGTCACAATGTGAGTAAGCTATAGTTTGTACGGAAGCAACATTCTTAACTAGGAACGGCATCCTTCATGAAACGTAAACAGGTTGTTTTAAGATAATGTACCTTTAAAAAAAACAAAACAAACAAAAAAAAAAAGCAGCCCAGTCATCCAGTTGATATAGTAATTGCAGGTGGAATCGCCGAGCTATCTTACTTACTAAACACTGCGCTGGAGTGCTACAATTTAATTACAATTTTTTTTTTTAAATCACATTAAATGAATACTGGCGGAGCAAAACCAGTGGAGTCTTTCGGACTGATGGGATTCCAGTGGTGTCTGAAACGGATTTTGGCAGCAAGAGTGAAGAATAAAATCGGTGCAGTTTTGTCATTTCAGAGACACTTAGGCACAAAATAAATCATCCATCCATCCATCCATCCATCCATTTTCTGAGCCGCTTCTCCTCACTAGGGTCGCGGGCGTGCTGGAGCCTATCCCAGCTGTCATCGGGCAGGAGGCGGGGTACACCCTGAACTGGTTGCCAGCCAATTGCAGGGCACATAGGAACAAACAACCATTCGCACTCACAGTCATACCAACGGGCAATTTAGAGTCTCCAATTCATGCATGTTTTTGGGATGTGGGAGGAAACCGGAGTGCCCGGAGAAAACCCACGCAGGCACGGGGAGAACATGCAAACTCCACACAGGCGGGGCCGGGGATTGAACCCGGGTCCTCAGAACCGTGAGGCTGACGCTCTAACCAGTCGGCCACCGTGCCGCCCAAAATAAATCAAAAGCATTGAATTTCCTTTGACATGCACGGTAAGATTTCACTGCTACACATAAAACAAAGCATGATTATAACATCGTTATGAATGTGCAGTATTATTAGTTGGCACAAAGTAGCAGTTTACAGGATTGTTGTCTTTCCCTCACCGTATTTATTGCAAGGATGCAAATAAAGAAAATATATTACGAAATAGAACATAAATATTAATAAATAAATGAAGCTATTGACCGTAGCATTCACACGTCCGTCCGTCCGTCCATGGCGTTTTCTTTGCCCCGCAGTTGGTTTTAAAATGGTTCAAATAAACTGCCTCCCAGGCTTTGCCTCATGTGCTCAACACGGATGCGCTGATGTCCATAAAGTTTCCATACAAACGCCCCTAAACAAGTTCTCCAGGTTCCACTATTTACTAACTACATACATCCTACAGTCTTGCGTCCATGTTGTTGTTGAGAAAGACGGCTCAGATGAACCACTCCTTCTTGCTTTCGTCAATGGTTTCGGTGAAGGCGGGGTCGTTGACGATGATAGCTGCGTCGGCGCAGTCGGCCGACTCGGCTCCCTTGGCCTCGTTGGTGTGGTAGGAGCCTTTGTGTCGGAACGTGTGGCGGACGACAAACACCATGATGCACGACACCGTGACGACGACCATGGCAATGATGCCTGGAAAGCAGAACAAATGAAAGAAAGTTGACGAAGCAGAGTCGGCTCACGGACCGCTAACTCGTATTGTCGGTCGTCCGTATCCCCCGATGACGAAGACAAAAATACTGTGATTCGGGCTCAGTACATGAGTGGCGCAAAGTAAAAATTCAGACAGCAGTTGGGTCTCACCCAAATATGTACGAGTCAATTTCGTTTTTGGTCTACGGTGGTCACTGCTCTTGTAGTTAACTTATTGTCACTTCCTGGGTTGTTCCGAACTTCCGGTTTTATTTTGGTCCCCCAATACACTCCTTTGTCATTCCTGTTTTTTATGTCGAATTGTATCTCTATCTTTATGCTAACGATTGTCTTGTTTCGAAAGTTCTGTTCCTCGTTTCAGAACTTGATTTGTGTGCTCGGAAGATTGAAGATTTACCTCCAATGACAGCAGAGTTTCGATCGACGGCATTGCTGCCGGACGATTCCTCGCTGAAAGGAGAAGCGGCTCCAACTGCGGGCGAAGTGAACACGGAAAAGTCGGAAGTCGATCGTGTACCTTGGGAGTGTTTCGTGTACGGGCCTGCGTCCCTACCGGTTTCTACGTGCCAGGGGTCATTCGCTGCCAGGGAAGAGAGAGTCAAAGGAGAGGCTCCACAATTGGACGGGACCAGAATCCCGTGGGTGCCGACGGGCGCCGCCTGGCCAGAGCGCAGGGCGGCTTTGAGTGGTGCCACACTGTTCAGCTGAACTCTCGAGAGGCAGCCCACGAAGCCCGGTGTGTTGTAGCGCTCGATCAAGATGGGGTCAATCTGTCCTGTTTCTGCAAGCGCAGCACAAATCAGACCCATCAAAACTTCAATGTGTAATCTTCCAGAAATCAAAGCCTCCATTTCCCCACAAGGGTTCCAGCTGTTACGTTAACAATGTAAAACATTGTGTCCGGAAAGTATTCATATCCCTTCACCTTTTTTCACAATATACCAGCCTTGTACCTAGGGCTGCATGATATGGCCCAAAATCAATATCGCGGTATACGATATGCATCTTCATATTCTGATTTCTCCTGTAAATCACGATATAAATGTTCAAATCAAGCCTTTGATTGAGAAACGTCACCTCCCAGGAGCATTCGGGACAGTTTGTCAGGAACATTTGTGTCTCAGTCAAAACAAACACACGCCACCAGGAAAACCCGGAACAATCCCAATATTTTCTTCATTTTTTTAAATTTTCTTTCCTTGATTCGTTTTGAGTTACAAATATTGCTTATAACTTACTTTTTTTAACTTTTAATTCCAGTTTTGATTTACTCAAAACTGTGCTTTGGCACTAAATTGCTAACCATACAATAATGTAGTGACAATTTTATTTACAGAATGACATATTACAAGATGTTCGGTGTGGTCCTTTAACAAAAAGTTTGTTTGTGTGTTAATTTTCTTAAAAAAAAAAAAAAGATTGGGGGTGACTAAACTTTCCCTCGTAGTTCACGATTGGCCCATAATTGTTTGACCTCGTCTTGAGGTACGGAAAATAACTTTGTCCTGAATTGTAGTTCATTTGAATCTAATGAGACTTATTGTGTAATTTTGCCAATATCCGTCCGTATATTAGCACAGCTTAACAGACATGAATAATAAAATCTGCAATCAAAAACATCAACAGCGTGTCAGGCCCGAGATTGCCCTCATGGGGGTGCTATTGCGCCACCGTTCAGTAACGCTGAGGAGCCGTCTTGGTCTCCACAGGGGTTTGTTGTTGTCGAAACCCTTCCAAAAGCACCAATTCTCTTTGGTCCACCAGTTTGTGGCTTTGCAGATGCGACTAATGAAGTAAGTCCAGACCTTGTTTTTCCCCCCCCGCTGTACCCAGTGGGGGTCCGGATGGTTGAGTTACCGCTTCGGGCGCTCATTTGTCCTTTCAAGGGGACTTTGGACTTCTGTCTTTTTGGAGTCGCTGGTATTTGTTACAACGGTCAGTAAAATAAGATATAATATTATTTCTTTAAAATATCTATTCATGTACATGATGGTTGTGATCATGTGGGGCTAAAGTGTGTGCGTGTATAAATAAATACAGTACATGTTTACACACGTAAGTGATCACCTATGCGCTCATTAAGGTGAGTACATGTACAGTATGTCTATTGTTGTAAATGTCTACTATGTATGCATGCATGCATGTATTTGTATTGAATGTGTAAGAAAATGGTCATACAGTTGTACGCTTTGCGACATTTAACAATAGCTTAGCGCTGGTTTCGCTGTCGTCTTGTGTTAACTCCTCGTCCGAGGGTAGAATTGTGACTTATTTCATTGTAATATTAGTATTGTTCCAACCTTGTGGTTCACAAGACCACGTGTTCAGGGGCCTCACGTGCAAAAGGTGCGTACGCACAAAAACGTGGCGTACGTTCATTTCCACGGCAAAGTTCAGATGCGCGGTGCCTCGCGCCAACTTGGTGGCTGGCGTACGCGCGTTTCTTCAGCTGTTGGCGCTTTGGCGACACTTGGAGGTGATGGTGGGAAACTGTTCTCATAAATCGGGACATCAGACACATGAGCAATTAGCACTGATGAGCAATTGGGGGCCGTTTTGGCCCCACTTCGGCGGCGGGCAGCTGTCCTCCGCTTCACATCCACCTTCATGTCTGACCACTTCTTTTCGAGTTGAGCGTGTGCGCGCTGTTGTGACTCCACAGCATTGACAGCCACACACACACACACACACACACACTGTTCCATTCGCTCCTCTTTCGCGTCTTGCTAACGCCAGAGGACAGCGTGCTAACGTGCTAAAAAGGATTTTCTTGTGCACCTCCACTTCATTGAGCAACTTCACATTCCGAAAAATGATTTTTCTTCATTACCTTGCTCATTGTCCTTTTTTTCCTGATCGTGCAGAGATCGGGATCTCAGGTGCAGGGTTCCTTGAAATATGATTTGCATATTTCAATGTGGGCGTGGGGTGGGCTACTCCAGCATGTGCGCTCAATTCTACGTTGATTAGGACGTACGAAGGAAACGTGCTTGGATTCATCCATCTGGATATTTTTGCGCATGTGACATTTGCTGGATTTGAGCGTACGCCATGTGTCAGTAGGAAATCCACGCAAGTCTTTGTACATGAGGCCCCAGGTGTCTCGTCGGTTATATCAACACGTACTCTTGAGCGCAATTGTTATGACTTAATCAATGCGCGAGTTTGGGCACATATAGCTTTAATTATGGCTCACATAACCTTAATGTGCTTCACATAATGTGTACCCGTAACTTGAATATGAACGTGTAGATTCAATGTCGCACATGGCTTTGAAATAGCCGAAGCTGCATAGATAACGGGTGTAAACTGTACAAATTGTGGCCCGGGAACCAGAACTGGCTCACACGTTGGCGAGAAGTCGCTGGATTTGCTTTTCTCTTTGCTCCTAAAATAAAGAAAACTAAAGACATTACTGACTCCAGTTAAGTGAGCCATACCCTCGGACTTTAGTAATTATTTCTCCAATTCAGAAAGTCCAATACAAACTCGGCGACAAGGATGGGCTCTAACGACTGATTGGACAAAAATTAAATAAATAAATAAATAATAGAGTTGCACATCATGCTTTAGAGTCAGGCCAGTGATGATCCTGTCAAAAGACTGGTTCGACATTTTAGTTTTTAATAAAATAAAACAATCAGCAAAAATAAAATAATGTTATAATGTTTAGTTTGTAATGATTGGGGTACTGTGTCCCTACCTTCATTTGATCAATTTGGGGCATAAAATGTGGAAAAGCGAAGAGCTAGGAATACTTCCGTGATACATTCCGCCTATTAAATTTGAAGGATTACATGGTTAAGATTAAAAATCACCAGGCGATCTCATGTCGCCGGATCAGCACACCAATCAGATTCATGTAAGCACTTACCAAAAACCTTTCCGAGAAACAGACTTTTGATCAAGTTGAATTCTGTGTCGGAGTCCTCGGGGAGTGTGTAAGTTGACACTGGGTAGTGGTCCAGCTGGAAAATATGGAAAAGTCAACATTGAAAGCAGGGAAGATGTGGTCGTATTGTAATGTAATGGTATTATGTGTGGTTGGCCAACAAAAAACTAAACAAAATGTCTGTCAGAAATTATAGATAGTGCCGTGAAAAAGTATTTGCTCCCTTCCAAAAAAATGATTTTATTTTTCCCAATTTTTCCCCCTTATGAAGTCCTTTGTTGTGTTGGCAGTCTGTTTTGGCTTCTCCCGATTCGTTTGGATGAATTTTTCTGTACATTGCCAGACAAAATGGTTTTGTAGACTTCAGAATTGATTCAGCTGCTACCATCATGAGTTACATCATCAATAAAGACTAGTGAGCCCGTTCCAGAAGCAGCCATGCAAGCCCAAGCCATGACATGACCTCCACCATGCTTCACAGACGAGATTGTGTGTTTTGGATCATAAGCAGATCCTTTCTTTCTCCGCACTTTGGTAGACGTTAATCTTGGTCTCATCAGTCCATAAAACTTTGTTCCAAAACTTTTGTGGCTCCTCTCTGTACTTCTTTGCAAAATCCAATTCTTTTTGCTTATTAGTGGTTTGCAACTGGCCTGTATAGTTCTTCTGTCGAAGTCTTCTCCGAACGGTGGATTGTGATACCTTCGACCCTGCCCTGTAGAGGTTGGCAGTGACTGTTGGCTTTGGGTGTTTCTTCACAGCTCTCACACCGTTTCTGTCATCAACTGCTGTTGATGCCCTTGGCCGACCTGTTCGATGTCTGTTGCTCAGTACACCAGTCGTTTCTTTCTTTTTCAGGACATTCCAAATTGTTGTATTGGCTATGCCCAATGTTTGTGCAAAAGCTCTGATTGATTTTCCCTCTTCTCTCAGCTTCAAAATGGTTTGCTTTTCTCTCTGGTCTTCATGTTTACTTAACAGAAAAAGCAGTTTTACAGGTGAAACGTCCGCCCGGAGCCAAAGGACGATACACCAAGGTCAGGATTTGATACACGTCACAATTTCGGACCCACGGTTCGATACATGATTCGAAGAAGTTGATAGCAAAAAAACTAGTTATTTAGTACACTTAATTATACATAATTGTAAAAAAAATTAAATGTGGTGGTTACAGAGGTCTGTGCTGTGAACCTGAAATTAAATACAAAAATATGCACTGGAAAAACAAAAAATAGCTACTGTTTAAAAAAATATACTCAGAACTAAACTACACTGCGGAGATTACGTTTAGGAACCAAACTTGCTGTCCTTGCCATGAACTGTAACAATGTAACTATACAGGTAAATAAATGAAATAAGAAAAGTAAAAATCAACTTTCTCTTACTGTCTCACTCTGGCCAGAAGTCACCACACCTGCACAACCAGCGGTCTCTGTATAGCCAGGTTAACAGCATACGATACACGAGCTCCGCGGACGTGGGCTGGATCAGACGTCGTCTATTTCATTCAATATTTGAACAGCGGACGTCGAACATTCGTGATTGGGTGGCGATAGATTCGTGAAGTCCACGGACATATTTAGGTCATCTGCGGTTATGCTCGTACTTTAATCACATTCCATGTTGCCAAACCAGCCAAGTGACAACGCTCCATGCAGCCATGCACGGATCGCTCTCTCCATGTATGCGAGACTGTCATTGCGCCTCAAGTAAAGGGAATTCATGAATTGAAGATGCTTTGATTGGCGGCGATTAAAGTCGCCTGTGTTTACACGCACTGGGGCAGACAGCCCCTTTTGTTAAATACACTGGCCGAGTGCATTTGTGAGACCCAAACCAGTCTAACCCGCCACCTCGCAGGGATACGCGACACGCTGCGCCGGATTTGCGCTAGTCAGGGAAATAGAGCCCCATGCGTTAGTCTGAGGTGAGCTGAAAGATGTCCTGAAACTGCAAAAGTCCTCTAATAATAATGAAAATAATTTACCAGACACACAGGTGGAAGGCCATTGTTTAGTTACTTCCTTGTCCTGATTGGTCACTAAGCTTCTTGTTAGTTTTTGAGTTAATAAACATTCTCCTTATTTACTGTACAATAGCAGTGTCAAGACACACTCTTTTAAGTCCAGGTTTTGTTTTTGTACAGTCAAGACAAACATTGTAGGAGGTAAAATAGGGCGGTACGCTAACCTGCAATCGTATGTCCCGAAAGTGTCGGGTTAAGTTGACAGCGTGAGGCTGCCCGTTGGCCATGTTGCGATGGTCAATATCTATCGTGAAAGGTTCCGTTAGCCCTCCCAATCTGTAGCGGATCTGGAGCGTTCCTAGAAATACACAACCATACAGTTTATTTTAACAAACGATGATAACATTCTAACAGCAGTGTTTAAAAACGCTCCCGACATACAACGTTTGCGACAATCAATGCACACAATTAACTATTTTGCGCAGCAGCTTAAATTGTCACTTGGCAAAAGAAGGCACGCTCAGTTACTTATAGTTACACTTGGAGGTGGGTAGGAAAGCGCTACATGCTGCTCGCTACTTTTATTGATCAATAATTATGATTTATTTGTCCAATCTTTACTGTACGTGTCGCCTCGACAGCCACTGTAGCCTTGTTCTTTGTGAGCCTATTGTGCTGTTGAACAAATGCAAACAAAATAGTAGACCATTTCTTGGAGCTGAATTTGCCTTAAATTGGGATTTTATGAAGATTTTATTCATAATTTGTTTCAAAATGATTTTATTATATTTCAGATTAAGTGACATTGTTCGGCAATATCAGAATTTGCACATTTTATTTAGCCATTTTTATTTTATTTGATGTTCATGCTCTAAATTAAAAAAATAAATCCGAAGTAACCAGTTACTCAGTACTTGAGTATTTTTTTTAACTGAGTACTTTCTTACTCTTACTGAAGTACTGGTAATTATTTGGAGCACAACTTTTTAATGAAGTCATATTCTTTTAAACAGCACTCTTGCTTGAGTACAATATTTGGCTCCACGAGCCACCGCTGGTTACAGTTACTGTTGTGAAGCAGCAGAGTTCCCAGTATGCATTGTGCCATGCAATATTCAACTGTTGCCATAATAAGGATGTTAATCCTTATCGTTCATGTTTGTTTATGTTACCAATAGTTCGCTGAATGAGTGTCTTATTTAACTGTCGGGTTACATTATGTTTCACTTTTGTTTTCATGAAACCCTGACTGTGGGTCGTGTGTCCTACAGTGACCTCCCGGTCACGTTCGCTGTATTGTCAAGTTACCTGTTGGCTTAGCAACTATGTTAGTTGCTTTTACTCATTGAAGCTTCTTCTTCTGCAAGCCAAAAGTGCTTCAGTTTTCTTTGTGCACCTCATCAGGGCCGCACCTATTCTTTACTTGATTGTTGCCAAGAAGTGTTTTCTGTACATATACATACTGAAACTATGATTTTACTTCTGTGTTAGCGTAAATTAGTGACAGACAACAGCGCATTCCGACTTGTGTAAATGAAGATTGACCTCACCATTATGCCTGAGCACCACAGCCAGGTAGTCCTGAGTCCTGGAGCTGATGTACACCAGGATGCTTGGAGCGCTGGAAGTGCTGAAGCTGAAAATCAGCTCCTCGTGAGTCAGGTTGGCCTCAATGGGAACGGCAATAGCTGAAAAGCTTTTCCCCTCCTGGACCACAGAGGGGGCTACCTCCGGCGAAAAGTCATAGCGCACCAGAGTCCCCGTTTCAAAGTAGGCACCCACATCTACCGCAGATGCACAAAAGCAGAAGAAAGAGAGGGGTCAGGCTTTACCGCTTCATGTGATGTCACCTGAAGGACTCCAGTTGTGTCGGGTATACCCTCAGTGCAGAAGGGGCCATCGAACGCAGTGGGTGAGCAGTCACAGGAGTATCTGTTGTACTGCTCCACACATTTGCCTCCATTCTTGCAGTGCATCCCATAGCTGCTGCAGTGGCCCTGGCAGCCAGGACTTACCCCTGGAGTCACTTTAGCCTTCTCCTCCAGGTCAAAGGTAAGTCCATTTATCTTCAGAGCTCGCATGCAGCCCAGAAAACCCCTCTGACCACCTGAGGCACCTGGGAAATAGACAGCAAGCACAGAATTACTCTGACAGTACAATGAAGGCTCATTTTCATATAAATTCATGAATAATGGTACAGACAAAAAAAAACAACAACAACAAAAAACAATCAATCAATCCATTTTTTTATGCTGCCTTGGTTTGACATGGGTAAATGTCTGCCATGCTGAAACAGCCAACCTTGAAGTCCTGGTTTCAAAAAGTAATTGATAATTAAAAATTTTAGGCTTTCACAGACAAGGCAATCATAACTGACAGAGCAAATGATGACTCATAGAAATACATTTTCTTTTTAAAACGGTAAAGACAAAAGCGCATAATGATAAAGACATCAGCTTCATAAAAATTGTGCGAGTTGCACAATTTATGTGTTGCCTTTCAAGCTCTGTAGATACAAGTGTATAAAAGATCCTATTCATTTATTCAATATTATTCATATTCATTACACTCATCTTTATACAATCGTAGCACTGGTAAAGACATGCAATAATTCTGAAACTTTCACAAATTCATACATATTCATTCAGATCTCAGAAATAACACCATTTATTTTGCTGTGTGCTATTGTGTGAATCCAAAATGGCTTCCTCCTGCTGGCACTTCAGCTCACAGAAGTATTGCTGGTGTATTGCAAACATATAATGAGGCTCTCTTTCCGGTGGGATGAAAGGTAAAAACATCTTGAGTGATAGAGGACTGTTTGCAAAAGAAACAATTAAAGGAACTGAATACACTGAAATGCATTTGTGTTAGTTTTCTTCAGAAAGACATGAAGCAATTGGAGAAAAATCCTATATATCCAAAATGTGATGAGCATCTTCAGAGAAAATGTTCCCCTCCCGGAAGCCGTCACCTTATCGTGGCGGAGGGCTTGGTGTGTCCCAATGATCCGAGGAGCTAAGTTGTCTGGGGCTTCACGCCCACGGCAATGGTCACCCATGACAAACAGGTCCTAGGTGAGGGACCAGACAAAGCACGGCTAAAAGACCCCTGTGATGAAAAATATAAGTGGATCGAGGTTTCCCTTGTCCGGACGCGGGTCATCGGGGCCCCCCCTCTGGAGGTGGGGCTCGAAGGCGAGCGCCTGGCGGCCGGGCCTGCACCCATGGGCCACAGCCCGAAAGGGTAACGTGGCTCCCCCTTCCTGTGGACTCACCACCTGTGGGAGGGGCCATAGGGGTGCAATGTGAGCCGGGCGGTGGACCAAGGCGGGGACCTTGGCGATCTGATCCCCGGCTACAGAAGCCGGCTCTCGGGACGTGGAATGTCACCTGTCCGGCAGCGAAGGAGCCCCACCTGGTGTGTGAGGTCGAGAAATTACGACTAGATATAGGTTGTTTGTTTCTATGTGCCCTGCGATTGGCTGGCGACCAGTTCAGGGCGTACCCCGCCTCTTGTCCAAATATAGCTGGGAGAGGCTCCAGCACATCCGCGACCCTAGTGAGGATAAACGGTACAGAAAATCGACGGATGGATGGATGAAATAAGCATTGTGAAATAACGCAAACTTTGCATTATCTTGGAATGTTTATATATTACTTTGAGTTAGATGGACATAGTGGCAGTGATGCCTGGTTCCTCGCTCAGATTGTGTTTGTACATTAAGGAGTACAGTCTTGTTTTTGTTTGAATTCCACATGTAAAACAAAGACGATTCAAGCAACGGTTCTTCCTCATGTTTCTGAGACGAGTGTGGACTGACTGAGTGGCAAAAAAGGCTAAATGCCAGTATTTTGAGGCCAATAGCCCATCAGCAACATATTGAGGGTAAAAAAATGAACTTGCTCATTTTTGGAACAGTAAACTTAGCTCAAATTTTGAATTTTAAACTATGAACTGAACTCATTCCTTTTAAAATGTGTGAACTGAAGTTTGAACGAGTTCTTTTCGAAAAACACTGGTAATGCCCCAGTGGTTCTACAATTCCAGATATAAAACTTGCCTTTAGTTCCATCTGGCTCAGGCTTTGTTGCTATTTGCATACGCGAGTTTTCTCATGATACCTTTGCTCCATCTACATTATTTGTTGTCATTAATTATTTGTTACATATTCTTAATCTCTCATAGCGCTTACAGTGCGCTTTCTCCTCTACTTTTATTGCAGTATATTGTTTATGCAGCTATAGATACTGTAGATAAATAAATGGAAAAATGTGGCATAGAACACATTCCATTGACTGATCGCGCCTCGGCTTTCTTACCAAGGTACAGGTCACTGTAGAACTCCAGTTTTGTGTGCCCCTGTGGAGGTATGCGTCTGACCGCTCGGTGCTGCCCGTTAAGCTGCAGCACCGCCTCTTTGACGTTCTTCTCAGCCTCCACACGATGCCACTGGTCATCATTTAGGGGCACGGCAGATCGCACAACAAGCTCCATTCGCTCACTGCCCACGTCAAAGGAGAACGTCACCAGGGAGCCTCCTGAAACACCAGGACGACAGTCAAGCAGTCAAATTCTTAACTTTGGGATGAAACGTTTAGTTACACGCAGTGTGTGCCAATAGCTCAACTACAACTAATATATTCAACAGAGTCTGCACATACAGTACAAAGACACACCTCTTAGTTCAATGTGAAGGAAGTCAGATGTTCCCAAGTTCTCCAGAAAGACTCCATGACCGGAGGAGGTCTTAAAGTAGAAGGAGATGTCAGTGCTGGTTTCTCCTCTGAAGGAAGAGAAGTGGAGGGAGGAAGCTGGACTGGTGAAGGACGCCGCATTCCAGAATTTTCCTTTAAAGGCAGCAACAACAGGAGACAGATATATAGGTATATTTTCCCTGATTCTTTCAAAAGAATTCTCATCATCTCTAAAGAGAGTGTTCTGTTGAGTTTGAGACTCACGGTCCCCCTGACATCTAAGCGGCCCCACTGTCAGCTTGGCTTCAGATCCAGCTCTGCCTGTATCGCCGACCGCAACCTGCCGGACTGGCAAATGGTCCTTGTACACCAACAGGCCTGCATCCTCTCTCCTGCATACATGTAAACATGTATATACAAATAATACACATGCACCTAGCAAATTATTAATTTGATGAGGACACAAAGTCAGACAGTCCACTCACCAGGAGCGCTGATCAGCATCACAGTTGCAATAGTGTTTGGGGTTAGTACAGTTGTGTTCTATTCCACATGCACACTTCTGTATCCCTGGGCCTGAACCTCCCCAATAGAAATGTCTCTCATTGGCTCGGCCTAGCCACCAGGTAAACGGTTCACTGCCTGGGCGTTAAAACAACAACCATGGCACTTTTAATAGTAGATTCATTGGTGATGTCCGACTAGGCTTTCACTTAATTCACTTGATTCTATGGCAACACATGAAATCGTTTGGATTGTAATCAGCTGAAAAGCGATCAGAGGTCTGTAGGAATAAATAGATTTTTCTGTATTCTGTGCAAAAGCAACAACAGTTTTAAAATGATTATACGTTGGTAAATGGCCTTCAAATCAACACACCACTTTCATGATAAACCTGTGTATTTTTTAATAAGCAGTGATTATACGGATGGATTTTTATTAAGATACTTTACCTGGAGTGTTGAGCAGACGAGACATTCGGCAAGCGTAGGCTAGATATTGTTCACACTTTTCAGCACTGCTGGTGACCGAAAACAGCTGAAAGACACACAAACGAGTTCAGTAAACTATTCATTAACTGCAAAGCAATGCATTTGCGTTTGTTTTCATATCAATCTTGAATGCTTTTCACGATTTGTTCCCATTCATCGTGGGAGTTAGGTTCCAGACCCACCTATTCACTAGACACAACGATCTCCAGTCTGACCACAACAAACGCTGCCAGTCACTATCGTGTACCTGCTCATCTGTTACATTGTAAGTGATCTGCAGCACTGCCTTCTCATCTGGATCAGCAGTCATGACTGATGTCTGAGGTGCGAGGTTGTTTTTCAATGTAGTCCAAACTTTGTCTTCTAAAGAAAACGCAACAAGTTCACACATTATTCAGTGAATACAATTGCAGACAAAAAGAATTTTTCATGTTCCAATTTTAGTAAAAAAAATGTGCCATAAGAACAAAGACGATTGTAGTCTGATGTCAGGGTGCAGTCATTACAGTTTCGAAACAGAAGGGTGGCAAAATTCTGGAGCATTCTGAAAATTTTGGGAAAACCTGTGAGATACACTACGCTACAGTGCATATTTATTACACTTAAATGTTTCAGATATCTAAACAAATTCTAAATATCTCACAAAGACTACCAAAGTAAATATTAAATGCAGTTTCAAAAGGATGATTTTTATGTATTCGGGGGAAAAGGCCAGACCTATTTGGCCACACGTGAAAACATAATTGCCCGAATATCTGGTTGCGCCACCCTCGGCAGCAATAAGTGAAATCAAGTGTTTGCGATAACTGATAAGGAGTCTTTCGCCTTTTGAATAACTCTTCTTTGCATAATTGTTTTAACTCAGTCTTACGAGACTAGACGGTTATTTTAGCATGAACCGCCCATTTAAGGTCATACCACAGCAACTCAACTGATCTTATGTCTGGACTTTGACTGAGCCACTCCCAAAAAAATAGATATTTTTTTTTTTGAGCCATTATAAAATACTTGCTTGTATGCTGCTGCTGTATACTTGCTGCACAAGCCAAGATCACTTGAGCTTAAGGGCAAAAGACTGATGGCCTGACACTCGCTTGCGCAATTGTCGGGGAGACAGCAGAATTACTTGTTCTATTAATCATAGCAGGCCATCTACAGTATGCCCTAAAGTAGTAAAGCATCCCCAGACTATCATACTGCCACCGCCGAGTTTGATTATTGGCATGACGTTCTATTGGCATTATGAAAGCCACGCAGGCACGGGGAGAACATGCAAACTCCACACAGGCGGGGCCGGGATTTCAACCCCGGTCCTCAGAACCAGTCGTCCACCGTGCCGCCTATTTGCAAATCTCTCTTTACAAACGGCACCCCATAGTCAGAGCTATTAGCCAAACATGGAGACAACTAGGAACAGCGGAGAACCTTCCCAGGAGTGGTCAGTCAACCAAAATTACAAGGATAACGCAAAAGAAGTCACAAAAGAACCTAGAATGACACCCAAAGAAATGTAGGCCAGCGAGGCCTTTGTTAAGGTCAGTGTTCATGACACAACGATCAGAAAGACACGGGACAAAAATGGTTTCCATGGGAGAGATTGAAGGTCAATCCACTACTGCTCACTCAAAAGAATACAAAGGCTCATCACACATTTGCCAAGAAACAGCCTCATGATCCTTAAGACGTTTGGGGAAATATTCTCTGAAAGGACGAAACAAAAGTTTATTTTTTTGGGAAAGTGTGCGCCCCATTACATCTTGCATAAAAATAAAACAGATTTTGATCAAAAGAACATCATGCCAGCATTCAAACATGGGGGTGAAAGTGACATGCCATGATCTATGGCTGCTTTCATTCAGGACCTGGACGACTTGCCTAACCCTATTAATGGAACAATTAATTCTGCTGCCAACCAGAAAAATCATGCAGATGAATGCTTGGCCATCAGTTTGTGCTATAATGGTCAATAACTCGACAGTTATGCAGCAGAACAAACACCAAAAACATACCAGCAAGTCTGAATGGCTCCAAAAATAATAATCAAGGTTTTGCCAAGGCCAACTCAAAGTCCAGACTTAAAATCCCATTAAGATGTTGTAGTATAAACGGGTAGTTCATGGTCGGAAGAAAGTGTCCTGCCACCAGTACCTGCCCTGAAGCTCAAGTACTCTTGGGTTATGCAGCAGGACAAAGACCCAAAACATTGCAAAAGACCATCACCAGTTATGAGCAACACTTCATTTCAGTTGTTCTTGCCAAGTATGGCACAACGACTTATTAGGTTCAGGGGGAAATTAGTTTTTCAGAAGTTTGTATTTTTCACCTCATTTAAAAAAAATAATAATAATAAAAAATCATCATGTAGAAAGTGCATATTAAATTTACATTTGTGAACTACAGTATTAACATTGGTTTTATGATCAGATCTGAGCAGTGGGGGACAAAGAAATTTTCACTGCACTGGAGGTGTCTTATACAGAACCGAACCACTTTGACTTTCCTCACCTGTCATGTCACACATAACTCTGAAAGGTTCTAAACTCCCACTGCCATCTGGGTCAATCCAGTAACTCCCAGAGCTTCTACCCTGGTGCTTATAGTCCTCACAGGACTGCTGAAACATGGCTGCAGGAGAGACACAACGCACAGCACCCAACTGGCCAGTCAAAATCCTGATCTGATGTGGTACATTGTGGGCGTGTTCTTACAGGTATGGCAGGTAGCTCCAGCGTATCCGGTGCCACTACAGTTGCAGGTGAATGCATCCCATGTCTGAGAACAACGGGAACCATGCTCACAGTGGTTGGGAACGCACCTGTAAAGAAATATGTACACAGCAGCACCCAACCAATTCAAACAGCTGTTAGCCTTTGTTGTCTCCTTCTTAATGATTCTATGAGTCGACAGTTGTTTACCTGTCAATGATAGCGCACATATCCAGGCTGACATTTTCAAATGTTCCAATGAGACCTTGTTCCACAGCCTTGAGGTCAGCTAGATGATCATCTATGTGGATCAACTGCATGCAGCCCTGGAAGGGGCGCTGAAGAGTGTGAGTGGCTGTATGTGGAAAGTAACCTAAAGTAAAACAATAAAGAAGAGGGTCAAAGTTCACTTCTTTCAATTTCCAGGTGCACGGTGCCATGCTCTCGCCAAGGTGAAGTGTTGAAGAAGCAAACGCATTCATAACATAGCTGAAGTACTCAAGAAAAACGTAATTATATTAATTTCTGGCCTTTTTCCAGTTATGGGGAAGAAAAAATACCTACTTTAGTCTACAAAATCAGAAGTTTTAGTTAGCAGTTATTCCATCCCATACAGATATTGTATCTTTTGAGAGTTTCCACGCTGGTCTCTCCCACTACATTTAAGTGTCAACTTCAACATTCAAAGCCATTTTGTCTCATCACCTCCAAAGTAGTATGTTCCTCCAGTCATGATCTGAACTGGGATGGCTGTTCTGACTGTGGATGCCTCGTCTCCATCCACTGTTAGCATCGCATAGTTCTCCAAAGCATTCAGATGGACACTGTGCCACTGGCCATCATTCAGGCCGGAGCCTGAGCGCGACAAACATGCGTCGGTTTTTTTAACTCATTTGTAGCGACTCGCAGCAAGGTGCTTAAATGATGAGTGAGTGGAGCTCACCTGATGAAATGTCAATGTGTGTGTTCTTCTTTTGCGTCACGTTCATATATACAGTTATCTTGCCATCTGTCAGTCCCACCTCCACCCAGCCATCAGCCAGCACTGTGAACATTAGCAGTCCATTTGGGTTCCATGTTCTGAAAGAC
Source organism: Phyllopteryx taeniolatus (assembly GCF_024500385.1). Lineage (NCBI taxonomy): Eukaryota > Metazoa > Chordata > Actinopteri > Syngnathiformes > Syngnathidae > Phyllopteryx > Phyllopteryx taeniolatus. The sequence continues at coordinate 20,895,699 of NC_084515.1, read as the reverse complement.
AGACTGACAGACAGGGTGTCACTGTCAGTCTGACCAGGCAGGCGCAGGAAGGATGTGGAGTTGAAGAAGACAGGGAAGGTGTTGGACTCAGCACATGAGAATGTTAAGTTGCGCTACAGTGGAAGAGAGAAAGGGACAAGTGGGAGACAGAGACAAGAATTAAAAGGGTACTTTTGAAAGCTTTAACAATCAGTGATTTGTATTAATGTATGGAAATGGCTCACTGCAAATCAACAGGGTCATGTGCGCGCAGGTATGCGTGGTTGGCGGTATTGTAATTTACATTCTGTTTGGAAAATGCTGTGTGAAAATCTGTTTTGGCACAGTTTTGGTTATTTGGTATCGGCACCGTGGCAGGCCCTCCTTAAGTAATGTCTCTTGCAGCCAGTCTAATTTCCATTTCTTTGGTCCAAATGGGCTTCAGGCTACGAGCCTCCAGTTCCAAAGACTGGTCCTCAGAGCCAAGTTGTTACTGATGGAGCCTTGTTGCCTCCAAGGCAATTGTATTACATGAAGGTGCAACCTACAACTCAAAGACTGTAAGACAGGGGTACTCAACTGCAATTCATAAAAGGCCCACAAATCACTTTTACAATGAGTTAAAGCTCCATTTATTTATCGAGGTCGGTCAGGTCACATGATGCTACAATACTGTAATATTCAAAATAAATTGTATTTTTTTTTTATTCAAAACAAGAATAATCCAAACAGAAATAAAATGTAATTTCCATTTTGACAAATTCAAATGAATAATTGAATAAAACAAACCCTGACCTCTGTCATGCATCCAAAACAAACATCAAGGAGGTAGTTAAGAACATTATCATGAATCCACTAATTGAGAAGTGTAATTCGGCGGCTTGGTGATGAAATGTCGCTTCCATGATTGAAAATACAATTGCACGTTTATAGGCATTAGGGTTGAGCATCGTTTGAATTTGAGCGATTCCGGCCCCAATTCCGGTTCCTCATTTCAATTCCGGCTCTAAACGATTCTCGATTACGATTCCTTCAGGGAGCTGGGTCAAAAATGTTTGCATGGTTTAAATAATTGGTGTCCAAATTATGAACAACCATTTTCTAAGCAGCCCACAGCATAGACTAAAATGAACATTTGACTCCAGGTTCTTTATAACCAGTATCAATATCAAACCTATGAACTAAAAGGCAATGTGTGTGGAACTAAACCAATTTACTTAATATTCATTAATTAATGACTCCGCTAAAAGTTAAATATAGCATTGTTAAAATAGGTATTTGCGACTGTTTTATCACATCAAATGGTTCGCATGTGCAACTTTTTACTTGACTTTCTGTTTTAAGCTTGTAGCCTTTTATTTTGAAGGGTACGCACCGGAACTCAGCATTTTGGCCCGAAAAGTAACTTCACACGACACCGGTGAGTTTTGAAAACAAAAGTAAACCTACACGGCAAGAAAAAGAGTAATAAATGCAACCAAAGACTATAAAGGTTGATTCCTTTACCTACCCACTGACCTTTGACCTTTGAAGTTTTAGCTCAATATTAAGCTTTTTTTTTTTTCTGTCATCAGCTCTTACGTTGGTTTGAAGACTAAAAATAAACGCTAAAAATCAGTGAAAATGTGCAATCCACCGTTTAACCGTTTCACTCACGCAATTTGACTTCACTGAAGTTCCGCGCGGTGTAGGCTGAGGCTCGGAGTGGGAGGGAGCACGTCAGACTTTTACACATCGTGAAAGCCTCCTTACACAGTATAATCTTATTCCAAGTGTTGCAACTAAGGCATTTGTGTCAAACTCATTTTTGTCTCGGGCCGCATTGTAGTTGACTTCGCTCAGAGGGCAATTAGAACAGTGAAACCAGATAAATGATTAATCACCAAATCATATTACCATTACACAACAAACTGAGGGATAACTAGTTTTGAAATCAGAAGACAAGGATAATAGATTGTTCAAGTATTGTTTAAGTTACTGTAGAAGAAGGGTTTGGTAACAGAAAAATGCAATATCTCAACATTATTGTTTATTATTATGACAAAAAAATCACGGAAGTTGACGAGCATGATTTGCTTTCGCAGGCCACATAAAATGATATGTCGGGCCGCATCTGGGCCCCGGCCTTGAGTTTGACACCTATGCACGAAGGGGACTGGCCATTTATTTGACCAAAGTTAAGACACTTTTTTGTTCGATGCCGCCTTTGGGCACATCACGTCTTTGTGCGCGTTCTTCGTTGTTTTTTTTGCCACTTTCTTCTTAGGGGTCGGCGGAATGTAGGCATTGAAACTGGGAACCGACATTTTTTAATTTGAACGATTCCGAGAAAACCAGAATGTTAGTCCCGGTTCCAATTGGTTCTCGATTGTCAATGCCCAAACCTAATAGGCACTCGCTTTTTTTTTTTTTTCCACACTCTGGATTAGTAGGAGTAGCTGTAACGTGGTCGCGGTGCCTTAACTCCGCCTTCGGTCGTTATGGTAACAAAATCTGGAATTGACACTGGCCCAGCAGTACAGGGTGTGGGGTGCGAAGCGGTTCATTTGTTCAGAACCACCCACAAGACTTAATATTTGACTGAAGTTCATTAAACAGTTGGAATAAAAGTACTCTTTACTGATTTAGATTTGCTGCTGAAGCTCCATATCAGTGACACCCTAAGTAGTCTATTTTTAACCAGCCGGGTCAAATTTGAAAAGATGAGAGAGGTTGAATTAACATGATCCCTTTAAATATTCTATTGTACTGATATTGTTCCAAGTTCTTAACCATTGAATGAAAAATCTTGAGATAAATTAAGGAAATATACTGTTAGGACATAATGACCTGTTCAGTAAATATGTGCGAGTCAGGTTGCATTTTTGTTGCACACCAAACAGAGAAAAAGAACACATGCAGGTAAGGATACTAGTAGTAGTATACACAGAAAACCAATATTTTAATGGACACACTATCATAGAAGGCAGCTTTCTAGTACCGGGATAAACACAGCTAAGAAGAGAGAATTATCTTACAAAGCTGGAGATATCCACTTTCCCCCTGCGGACCAAGTGCGTGATGTTGTCGCCATTGTAGGTGATCCCCTCCATACAGCCCACAAAGTTCTCTCGACCTCCCGAGCTTGATTTTGCTGATAGAGGTAGGCCCCCAAAGCTAATCTGAAGGCAAACAGCATAGCGGAAATCACTGATGCACAAACATTGACTTTGCCGTCTTGTGAAAGTGTAAAAAAAAAAAAAAAAAGTACAATGCTATACTTGACAAACTATGCATTTCTATTTATGACATGTATTCCACAAAGATGTCATTGAAAAGTGTCTCCTGCTACTTTGGGATTCTCTCAGCATGAAAATGGAGGGTGGAGTCAGGACTGTGGCGCTTTACCTCATAGTCAAGATCGAGGTGCGCAAACTCTCCATTGGTCCTGAAGTGATGAACATGGTGATCCAGGGTAAAGTTGACATTCCTTCGGTAACGCTCTATGACAACGGAGTGCCAATGGTCATCATCAAGTAAGCTCCCACTGGTCACAGAGGTGTGACCCTGGATGGAGCCATATTGGTTGCTGCCTGAGAGCACAAGAATATTTGGGTAAAAGTACTATCTTTGGAAGCTCAAAGCGAATAGCTTGACACAGGCAGCGCTGTTACTGAAACCTACCAAGGTTCATGCTTAGCTGAAGTCTCGCCCTTCGGAGCTCCAGAGAAACATAGTCTCCTTGCTGTCCCTCCCCGTGAAGCAACACCCCATCCCCAGCTGTGGTTCTAAACTTAAGAGCAATGACATCCTTCACAATCTTCATTTTTTTACTCCTGAAGCGGTAGGAGAGGATTCCATGGCCATCAAAACCGATCACATCAGCCCCTAGAAGACCAATTCATATTACTGACAAACAAATATTACGGTTGTATTGGATTTCTAGCCCAAGTGAATTTAGTTGTACTGTGTAATAATACACCTAATTTGGGCTCATTAATAGTGCGGCAGTAGCTTAGTCTGCTAGGTCTTGACTTTGGATACAATGGTCAACGAAATAAGGATATATAGTTGGAGTTATTCCTGAGGACTGTTATGGTTTCCATGAGCAAGACACCAAACCTCTCCTATTAGACAGAACATTTTTGACATCGATCATTTTAAATTCATCCTGTTTAGCTATTCTCTTCTGTAATCTCTGAAGAGATTATATGTACACACATGGATAAAATTGTTGGTACCCACAGTGGTAACGCAAATAACTTATGTCTGACAAAAGTAATAATAAATACAAATGTAATGAAAATTAAATGAAAATGAGCCATTGATTTTGAATTGTGGTTCAACAGAATCATTTTAAAAAAACAAACTCATGAAACTGGCCTTGACAAAAATGTGTTGTTGCACAACCTTTTGAGGCAATCACTGCAATCAATGAATTTTTGTAACTTTCAGTGAGACTTGTGCACCTTTCAGGAGGTATTTTGGCCCACTCTGGAGAAAACTGGAGCAAACTCCTCCGGTTGTCTCAGGTTTGAAGGGTGCTTTCTCCAGCTGGCAGATGGCAGTTCAGCTCCTTCCACAGATGTTCAATAGGATATAGAGCAGAACTCATAGAAGGGCACTTCAGAATAGTCCAATAATTTGCTCTTTGCCATTCGTGGGTGTTTTTAGACCCTGCGACTGAGACCCAACTTTCTGACACTGGGCAGTGGGGAGCACATTTCTCTCTTAAATAACTTGATCGTCTTGAGATTTCATTGTACCCTGCACAGATTCAAGACACCTTGCGCCAGTTGCAATAAAGCAGCCCCAGAACATAACAGAGCCAGTCTTGAGCCAGATTCCAGTCTTGCTGATTTATGATTTTTTTTTTTTTTTTTTTTTAATAAAAGCGGTGACATCTTTGGTCGGCTCCCATGAAATCCACTTTGGCTCAAACAACGACAGATGGTGCGATCTGACACTGATGTACCTTCACCTTGGAGTTCACCTTTAATTTCTTTGGATGCTTTTCTGGGCTCTTTCGTATTATTCGTCTCTTCGATTTTGCATCAGTCTTCCTCCTGCGGCTACGTCCAGGGACGTTGGCTACAGTTCCATGCATCTTAAATTTCTGAATAATATGTGCAACTGTAGTCACAGAATCATCATGCTGCTTGAAGATGGTCTTATAGCCTTTAGATTTAATGTGCTTGTCTATAATTTTCTTTCAAATCTCCTGAGACAACACTCTCCGCTTCCTTTGGTCCACGTTTAGTGTGGTACACACCATGTCACCAAACAGCACAGTGATTACTTCCCACCCGTTAAATAGGCCGACTGACTAATTACAGGTTTGAAGACGCCAATGATCATTTTTATCGAGGCCTGTTTCATAAGCCTGTTCTTTAAAATACTTCTGTTGAACCATAATTCAAAAGCAATGTTTCATTTCATTTCATAACATTACATTACATTTTTATTTATCATTACTTTTGTCAGATTTAAGTTATTTCTGTGACCCCAGTGGATTTGTCTTTCAATAAAGGAGGGGTTCCAACAATTTTATCTGTGTCTTCATGTAAGCATTTTATAGTTGAGCAAAAAGAATGCAAGATATTGTAAATTGCATGAAAAATCTGGTTAATTTGTTAATTTGAAATGTTTACGTTTTCATTTGATCTTAGCTGACTTCCATTTCTACTGCCAATGACAAATGCCGAAGATGTAGCAGTTCTTGTACATTCCTCAGTTTCCTTGCAAAGTTTGAAAAGGCCTTCCTTATGAACCTACATATTCTATTCGGTGTGTTTAATGGCAACAATGCAAACGCTGAGGGTAATTCGTCACTCTTTTGACCCTTTACAAAAAAATTGAATATCATGGAAAAGTTACATAGTGAGATATGAAAATGTGCTTGATGATCCGATTTAGTGTGATAAAAATATGCAAAATAAATACTGTAGTACAGAATCTCGATGAGGTTTCTCAGCAATCAAGGCCAAATAACCCATTTAAAGAAAACACGCTTGAACCGCATGAATACCACTCACAGTATGAGCAGCCATATAGTTCCAGACGTATTCCGACACGTCCCGCCTTGCTCTTTTCCAATGGAACAAAGCGGATATAACGGGCCAAGAAGGCGTGCTGCAGCTCATAACGAACCACACCATCGCTGTTCACATTCCCGTCAAATGTCTGGTTATAGACAGAAAGAGAAACAGGTAGTTAGAGTGATTTGGGTTTAGTAGTACAGAGGACCCTAGGAACTTCAAGGATTTGGTGGTCAAACAGTTTGCATTTTAAACTACAACTCAAAAGTAAAGAGGGTACAAAAGGAACAGAAACCAAACAAGGTGTGCGTGTGTGTGTGTGTGTGTGTGTGTGTGTCGTCCGTCAGAATGGTATCAAAAATAACATTAACGCGATAAAACTCTCATGATGACGAAAGAACTAAAAAGGAACTTCAAAAAGAAAGAGCCAAAGAACAGATTCATTGGATTCATCTATATTAATTATTTGGGAAAAATACTGTACATTTGAAATCACATTGAAGATCGAACAGCCATCTGAAATGGACTGAATTTGAAAGACTTTCTGCTCGCCTCCCGCTGCAAATTGACTGTATATGGCCAGACAAATAACATGCTGAACAATAACAGTTGGAGACATAAAAGTACGGAAAAAATATTTAATTGTACAGAATGTTCCCTACCCAGATGCTTCCATCCTGTCGATAAGGCCTCCAGTTTGTCTGTGTGTCACTATAAAGAAGCTGATATTTGCCGGTCCAGTCGGAGCTACTGTAGCGACCCTGAGTCGCTATGCCAACGAGCTGCTTGCTGGCACCCAAGTCGACCTGTAACCACTGGTAGCGGTCTGAATCGGAAGGCGACCAGCCTCCAGCGCCTGGTTTGTAAGTGTTGCAAGGATGGGCAAAGTGGGTGATGGAACACAAGCAATAAGGGGAAATTAATTGCAGGAAACAGCAATTAATCTCTCGTTATGATATCAAATAGTGAAACATCACTGAAGAATTTTTAGTTTAAGAACAAATTCAATAATAAATGGATGCTAGCAAACTGTCATAGGCAATTGAATTATACTGAACTAAACCAGTGCAGATTTTAATATTGTTGGTTAAGGTTGACACAAAACAGCACTTGTTACTCAATTTGCATACCTTGTTTCCGGTTAAGCTTGGCATAGCCAGCCCCATAATCTCGAGCGTAAACTGATGAGCTGGTGAAGGAGCTATAAGGAAGAGGCGTGGCCAAACTGTCCTCACACCTTCCTAAAAGGACACAAAAAGATTTTGAATGCCAGTTTGTGCAAATGGATGGCAATCTATGATTTAGAAAGCATCCAGGCTTTGTGTATCAAGCGTCTACATCTTTTTATTCAACAGAGACATTTGCGCTTCCACTTGAGTCGGGAGTTCGTCAGTCTGTCTGTAATCAAAACTACGAGAGGAATTTGGAAAAATGGGAGTTATGGATCCACCGAATAATGAAAATCAGCATCTTCTTTAGTCAATGTTTTTTTCTTCGTGTCTGTGCATTCGTTGGGTGTATGGGTTTATTTTTTCTCTCTCAATGAATTACTTACACATTATGATATGGTTTACGATTGTGTGTGTGTTGCATTGTAATGAGCTTCTCTATATGCATGACAAAAACCCAAGCTGGGCATGTATTAAGCACTTTTAAAGGGGACCATAAATATTACTGTACCTGCTTGATTTAAAATAGGACAATCACTTCAACACTCAACTCATATTATATGTATTTTGACCTCTTATTGAGAAGCATTATATTTGAACTGTATTTGAATTTGAAGTCATCAAACCCCCACAAAGCACTTGATTGTGTACCACACCAGAACATTTGAAACAATGATGTCAATGGTTATCTTAAAGAAAGTTGTTAAAGGCCAGGGTTGACCGACATGCATGAGGTAGGTCGTCCTCAAGGACCACATGAGTAGCCCACGGGCCGCTTCTAAAAATACTGGGATATTGCTCACCAGTGATCCAACATTGTGACTTCCTACTTGTACATGTGATTTATCTGTCTCCTACCTTGTTAAATCATTGTTGATCATTTTTGTTCACATAGATGAATATGAATATAGGGGGGGGGGGGGGGGGGGGAAGATAACGGCTTTTTATATTTGTTATCCTACTGAGTGCCTGGATATGTAATTTTTTCCCAACGAATTTGTTAATGACCACTTAACCCCTCCAAGAGCACCAGGGGATACACAGGGACACCAGCAGCGCTTCAGTTCCTCATTGTTCTACGTAATTAAAGGTAATTTGAGCAAATGTGTTATTTGAGAAATGTGTATCAAACTGGTATCCCGAAAAACCTCAAGAGCCTTAGTTGCAAGTGAGCACAGCTACAAATAATACGATCACAGCAGGCCAGTTTGCTTATTTCAGGCCACTCTTTATGAATCTTTATTCTTCATGCCATTATATTTTGTCACACAAGTAGAAATGTGACAGTGACACTTTAAGATTTAAAATGTTGTAATCAAAAGTAATGCCATCTGCTTGTGGAATTGTTCAATTTCCAAATGTTTGTCAGGATGCCATCTGGATCCCAAAAGAGGAACCAAATTTCTAATGCGGGGGGGGGGGGGGGGGGGGGGGGGGGGGGTTACAACTGTTCCTCTTTTTAATGTTAAAGCTCATTTGCATTTTAATAGTGGTGACTACAGGGTTTCTAAGAAAGGAGAACACATTGAACATTTTAACTTAATAGTTGTAGTCTGAATGTGACAATTTCCCTACACGTCAACCGCAAAATGCATACTTCATCAGAATAATGTATGGCTGCACTGACCAGCTGGTCTCCAAGTAAGAAATGCTGAGTTTCTTGAAAGAAAAGCTATCTGCGAAAATGCAGCCGGGACAAAAATAGAAAGAAATTGAAATAATCTCAGTAAACTTTGGGATGTAAAACAAGCATCACAAGTCATGCAAGGAGGGGATGAGGATAGTACAGTACTCAACATAAACAGCCAAAAGTATTGATTACGCAGGACCCCTCTTACCAACTCTTAAATTCATTATTACTATGTTGTATGTTGTACAATACTAAGAAAAAAATACACTGAACTTACAATAGTACAAAATGTTCTGGCAATGTAGGTACCAATGTCCAGAACTTAATCACAGGCTATGAGCTGATTTCAAGATGTTACATTTGATTCAAGAATATAAACTGAAAAAATGACAATCAAAGAGGGTTTATCGTAAGAGCTCATAAAATGGTGAAGTCAGTTTTTAAAAGGACAATATAAGCCATTTTGACCTTTAAAATGTTACAAACCATATACAAAGCCTGGAAAATTCCTTTGTAAATTTAGTTATTTTGTTTTTTTTCCCCATACCGGGCAAGCTGAGTATTTTTTTATTATTACTTTTTTTTTCGAACATGTATAAAAGTACAATACTTCCAAAGCATAATACAGTACAGTAAAAAAACAACAATGGAGCATATCGGCAAATAAAATAACAAATTTATGTAGTTTAAAAAAATGAAATAATCAACACAAACATACGTAAGTAATAAGTTGCCTGCTTTCACATAACTAACCATTTCCATGTTCGAAAAGGAGTAGGAGGAGGTCTAAACTCATCTAATCCTACCCCTTTATCTTTAGTTCAGTATTAATATATCAACAGTATTTAGGAATATTCATATCAATGATCTATATATATATATATATATATATATATATATATATATATATAGAAAATTATGAAACTGGTCTGAACAAAGATTATGGCGCCGTTAATACATTACACATTCTTAGGCAATTTGAGTCTTTTATTTCAGTAACCGCTGTGGCTTTTTTCCTTTCTTTAATGGAAGTTTGGCTACATGTGGATGTAGTGGGTCCGTTGCAGCACTGTTGGAACGTTTCTGTGCGGAGTTGCATGCTTTACCCGTGCAAGGTTGTACTCTGGTCTCCGCTCGAAAAAATAGGATTCTTCGGTAAGACTCTACATTGCCCATTGATTTGACTGTTTGCGTGTCTATATGTCCCCTCTGATTGACCGGCGACCAGTCTGGAGTGTACTTGTGACTAAGATATCGGTATCGCAGCTGACTTCTCGGCCTAAATCAGCTGGGATAGGCTCCGGTTACGTGCGACCCTAATGCAATATCTCCGCTACTGCTCAAGACGAATAGCCGTGAGGTAGTACCATCATAAGTCAAATGATATGTCGGCGTGATGTAGGGGGGAAAAAAAACATTATAACTTTGGAACCTTCAGAGGAAGATTCTCCTGTCCCATAACGGCAAAGATTCGTAAGCAGGCCGTTATCTCTGCACGACGTTGTGTTCCTTTACTGTCTGAAGCTTATTGACAGAGCTAAACTACACATTGCATGAGGGTTCAAACTTTAAGTCCACAGAATTATCAGCATTGTCACATGAATGATTTTTAACATTTCTTGGGGATGCGCCTGCAGTATTATGTATTTGAAAGGGACAAAAAGAAACAGTGGAAGGTTTCAAGGTGGGTGAGAAAGCTGCATGCGGCCAAGGCTGGAAAACATACCATCTGTTAGCGTTTCCCAAATCCTTTGGAACAATACACACACGACTTCATTATCACCAGTAGTGCATTTCACCAAACACAGACAATAACTTATTTCATGCCTGTAATGTTTCCTTTATTTGGTGCAGGAGTTCAAGTACGTACTTGGGATTAACTGACTGCGGGGGACTGTGGATGAGAGATGCTAAGATTCTCTTTGGGAGTGACAAGAATGGACAGTGTAAGTAATAAGTACAGACTGGAAGGTTTGGGGGGACATAGTGAAGCGCTATGAACATGTTTGGATGTAAAGGTAGAAGGTTGCCGCAAATGGAGCCGCCGGGTACAAGACTTAAACAGCAGAAGATGCCGTGGAGGGATGGAAGAGGAATAGTCGCTGCGGCGACCCCAACGTAGGGTGAAGTCCAAAGATTGTTTCTTTTATCTGGAATTGTAATACCTTCATTTATTGGTCATTCGTTTATTTTGAACACCCAGGTGTCACTTTTAACCGACACTAAGCAATCGGTCCAGTTCCATTCTATAGTTCACTAGTTAAGGTGACAATAACTAATTAAGCTCATATGAATAGCATCGCTTAACATGAAGATGAAGCCGTTCGACTTCAAGTCCGATTTTGTGATTACATAACACCGAAGAGGGTCTCATCTTGCATCCGTGCGAGCTGTAGTGATCGTCAAACGACGTGAAACCGTTCACGACTTACCACAAGACGCAAAATTGTTTCTCAAATAAACAACGCCCACACTAATGACGTTACTTACATTGTACATAACGACAACGACGCATTTTACTACGTTTGTCTTTCCACGCTGCCATTTTCCTAATGGCGTGAAAGCTGCAGAAACACATCCCGCAGCGGAGCAAATGAAACTGCGCATCTCCTGAAAAAGGCCATTGTGGCCGGGACACTCGGTCGCACGGGGAAGGGCTGGGACAGCAGATTTGACAGCTCGCGCATGATTGATGAAGCAAATGGGGGCTACATCGTTCACAGAGGGGCGCAGGGGGGTGAATGTGTGTGTCTGCGCGCCCCCCTTCCTCTGCCCCCTTCCTCTGCGTACCTGGAATATAAAAATAAAATATCTAATTGTATTGTTATGTTAAAGTCGCTAGAAATGTCCATTTCAAAAACATTTCTTTTTATAAATCCAGCATTTAGACGCGTGTCTTCTATGGCATCTTCGAATATTGAACACACCTGGGGACGGGGGATATGGTAGCGCCCTTTGAAAAAAACAAAACAAAACAAAACAAAGAATGTATGTCGTCATACAGAAGGAAGCAGCAGGTCGTCCTTTTCGAACAGCTCCCCGTTTTCAGGCGGTTTTCGCCACGATGGAAATTCCCCAATTTCGCATCACTTCGCCGACGAGTCATAAGGAAGCAGCAAATGAGCTAGCGTTGCTAGCATAGTCCGCGCGCGCGCGCGTGCGTGTTTGAGCCCACTTACGGTGAAGTGAGGACGACGCTCTGCCGCTGACGACGAGGAGGACGCTGCTACACAGTGCTGCCAGCAACGACGACGTGGTCGCCTGAGACATCTTCGTGAGGGGACCCGAAAATCCCAATCAACCCGAGACAATAGAGTGCGTCCGCCGGCGTCCCTCCTTTCCCCTCCTCTCCTCTCCTCTCCTCTTGACGCTCTCTGTTGACGGCCTAAGACGTCGCTGAATGGCTCCGCACTGAACCAAGACAAGTGAGCCACCTACGTAGCTTCAGCGTCGTTATTGACCGATTATGCGGGGCGCGAGCGAGGCCCTCGGAAAAAAACGATGTCCAGGGGCATCGAACGGCAGGTGCATGGTCACGCAGAAAAGAGCCCGCCCGACCGATGCGGCCGTCAAAGTACCCCCTCTCATCGAGACACTTGGTACGGTCCAGACAGCTGCGCAATTCAGAGCGCCCCAAAATATCCAAAGGAGGAGGTGAGGGGTCAACAGAAGGCTCCACCGCAGGCCCCGAGGGAACAGCACGCATGCATTCAGAAAAGTAGCACTGCAATATGCAACATGTGCTCTGCTTTCATGTTTTGGTTTGTTTTGACTCGCCCTTTACCAGCAGCTGCCAAAGTCTTCTCTGCTGGACGAAACCATCAGAAGCGCTGATCTACATTTACGACCTAAATTCTGATGCAGGCGTTTCGAATCAAATTGTATTCATTCTGGGATGGTGTCAAATTCAAGGCCCGAGGGCCACATCCGGCTCGCCGCATCACTTTACGTGGCCCGCGAAAGCCAATCGTGTATCAACTTCCGTGATTCTTCTTCAAATCTGGACCAACATTTCAAATTGGCATATGTAATAAAATATTAACACTGAGATATTACAAAAACATTTTTGTTACCAGACCCCGGGTTGTTGTTGTTGTTGTTTGTTTGAGACACATCATTTTTACATCTCTTCTTTCTTTCATAGTGTTTCTCTTGGCTGCACTGGCCGCAGCGTGTCATCCTTTTCCGTGTAATAAAAAGTTGGCTCCCCCCAATGTAGTCTAATTGGACGTTATGCCCGTCCCGCTTAGTTTACTCTATATTCATATAGGTTGTTCCGTTTGACAATAACGTCGGCATTTTTCCGTCCTCTTATTGGTCGGTTAGAGCAAGCGAAATTGGACCAGCAAAACGTCTGCAGCAATCTGCGCAAAGTAATACAGTTCATAATCGGCATCATTCAAAATATATTATGCTATTAGATAAATATTGATTCTGAACTGCTCCACATGATGTACGTGGCGCAGTTGCGTGTTGTTATATTGCATTTTTATAGAGTATATAATTGCGTAGTGATATAAAGAGGACAACTGAAAGCCCAGGTACCGAATGCATAGCCCGCCACTCAGATGTGGTGGGATCAGGCCCCCCCATACACACACACCTTTTACCCTAAATGTCCCTATGCGTGTGGCAAAAAGTGCCCTCAGAGCGGCAAAAGTGCCCCTGAAAATTTACGATCAACACCCGGTCAACGATTGATTTTCAGACATGAACTGTTTTCTTCTTTTTTTCTTTTTCAAATTTCCATCAAGACACATTTGGTAATTGCAATGACTCCTTACGCTGTTTCAGCATATCACCGTGACGTTCCGACTCCAAGTTCATATTATTTGTCCACATCACTTAGCTGATTCACCAAAAGATTGTGCTTAGCTGACGGGAAACTGCTCAAAAATTGTTGAGAAAGAAGTTAAAAAGCTTGAAAATCTTTCTCAAAAGTTTTACTCTGCCCAGAAACTAGACTACATCATTATGAAGACTGACAAAAGCATTGCCAATGGATGTAACATTTTCATCGAAACACTTTAATAATTGTATTGCACTGTTAATGTGGTTTGCCGATGACGTCGAAGGGCCCTTGTACACAACTCGATCCTGCTTTTCAACCACCGCTACGTGTACAGTACATCGAATCTTTCCGATGTATGTCGATGGGAAACAGGAAAAAAACAAAAGCAATTCAATTGTGACTTTTCAGGGCTGCATCCATTATCACAATAGGGTAACTGAATGTTCTGATAACATGTGATAGATGCCTAAAGTATCTAAAGCATTATTATTAAGTAGCAGAGTATGCATTTACTGTATATTTCATCATAGGCCAAGGGAGTATTAAAACCTCTATACAAGACACACACACACGCAAAAACAATCAGTGTAATTTTCTTCAAATAATGACGTGCATACATACTTAGATGTGATTGTCCCGGTGAATTCAAATTAAAACACTACAATATAATAAAATAACTACCAATGCACAAAGGGCATACAGAAACAATTTCAAAAAGTTAAAGTTACCCTACTTGAGAAAGTACATACGCAATGATCACTTTGCTTCAATGTTCATTGCTTATCCTTGTTCCGGTCCAATTTCTATTGACATGTCCATCATTTGTGGGGTTATCTTGTACTCGTGATCAGAATGCGGCATCTTCTGGGATGTGGTTCTTGTGCTGTGGCTGCTGAGACTTATGTGTCTCCTCAGACATGGGATTTTCTTAGCAAGCAGCCTTTTAAAATGACTCTGGAACTTTTTACCAACAAATGTGTAAAACATCGGACTAATGCAACAATAGAGGTAGGCTATATTCCGGGTCACAAACAAGGCATAGTCCGGCTTGTCCGAGTCGGCGCACTCGACATCTGGACTGGAACTCTGTATGGCTAGGAGGAGGATGACGACGTTGTAGGGGGTCCAACAGACGAAGAAGGTCAAGACGATGACAAATATGAGCTTGAGGGCATGACATTTCTCCTTCATTCGGGTGGACAGGATGCGGACGGTGATGCTGATGTAGCAGTAGGTCACCATGAGCAGTGGGAGGAGGAAGAAAACCAGAAATTGTTGATAGTAAGTGACCAGACGCCAAAATGCCATGGTGCTGTCGTGGTATCCCGATTCCTCGCACACCAGCCCGTTGAAAGGACTCTTCCAAACATTCTGGAAAACCAGCTCTTTCACACTGGCTAGAATACTTATGCACCACACCGCTGCGGAGGAAATGATGGCATAGCTCCTTTTTCGGCTCTTGGCAGCCGGCACCGCGTGCACTACTGCAAGGTATCGATCGAATGTCATGAGTGTGAGGAAAAGGATGGAGCTGTAGAAACCAATGAAATAGGCGCTGCTGACCAATTTACATAAAACATTACCAAAAATCCACTCAGACTCATGATATGTTGCCCAGAACGGGAGACTGGTGGCAAAAAAGATGTTGGAGAGGACCAGATTGAGCAGGAAAATGTTTGTCACCGTGTTCAGCTTCTCATACTTATAAATGATGTACAGGACGAGCCCGTTACCGAGGTAACTCAGGAGGAAGTTGACATAGCAGAAAGCTGGGTTGAATTTTGAGCCAAAATCGTTGACGGATGATTTCATGCAGAGTTTGACACTTTCATTAACCACATCGCTCGGGTGGTATGTCAGATTCATTTTGAGAACATCTGAGAGGTCCAGATATTGGTCTTCAACTGTCTCCATGGTTGCCAATTGTCCTGAGGGGCACAGATATTTGCAAAGGATATTAGTTTATTGTCAACAAGAAATCATTCACTTCATAAAATGCATCTTCATCCCTTTGCAACATTACACGCTAAGCCGTAAACTGCATCAAACGGTGAGACCGCAGCCAAGCCCAATTTCAAAAGTATTCATGCAAATTTGCAACTGAAACCAAAAATATAAAAACTATCTACTGCTCGCATATACTGCTTACATTTATGAATCATTCTCAAAATGTCAGTGTCGGTCATGATTTGGAAATGATGCCGCATGTTATGAAAAGAGTGTGTTAGCCGTATACTATCACACATCTCTTTCCCAAAAGAGAGAAGAGAAACTGCTGACGTTTGCAGTCAAATGTTCGAACGCTCCCATCTGGCGTGCAACACAATTGTTCCCCAAAATGAATCATCCTCAGCAGTTTAACAACAGTCGTAAAAAGCAATGTTCACGATCAATTGTCAGGAGGAATTACTTTATTACGTTGATTTACAGCAAACCGGGGCTATTATCATATCAACCTTAAATCTCTCTCAAGAGAGAGAGAGAGTCATCTAAATGTCATCATCAGTCATTCGTGCACATTGTCACGTTATATCGCTGCTAAATTCTTTGATTTTATACATTCAATCAATGTGTTGGAACACGAGCCGGGTCGGTTCTTGTGATGGGTGAGGCTGACGTTTTTTGTAGTCAATTATATCACGTGTATATGCTTATTTGCTTTTTGCATTTGGACGGCCTTTCCTACATAAACAACATCATACTAAATGAGTGACAGGGTCGTTTCTGTTTCACGTCCCATCGAGTAACTGTTGTGTTCCAGAAATGAAACAGCTGCAAGTAGGATTTTTATTTTTTTTTTTAAATGAACTGTGTTATGAGGAAATATCACACAGTCAATACAAAATCATTTAATCTGTAAGAATGTCTCGAATAGCGTCGCTCAGTCAGAATGACTTCTTATGATATCGAGATATACACAAAACAAGCATCAAGGAAATGATAGCCTATCATATTTTTTTTTATCTGCGATTGGCTGGCGACCAGTCCAGGGTGTACCCCGCCTCTCGCCTGAAGATGGCTAGGATGGGCTCCAGCGGTACAGAAAATGGATGGATGGACGGCCAACATAAATATTTGTTATCTTTAAAAAAAAAAAATAGTATTAATTCCTAACCCCCTACGTATTAAATACACCACGAACAATTGTTTCATGATCATTATTGCATACTATATTAAGAGAGCAACTTCCATTTGAATAAGAAAACCGATTCATGAAGTCAGAAAAGCCACACTCGTTGACCTACCAGTGCTGCTTTCCACGGAAGGCGTACAGGACAGAGACGGACGGCTAAGACGCTCTCGAGTCTACGACTGCAGATCAAGACTTTGAAAGTAGGAAGCCCCGCAACCACAGGAGACGTGCGCACAGACGTCATGTGCGTGGATTTTGGTGTCTGGCGTGCGCGTGTGAACGTCACGTAGTAATGCTGACCGGTCGGTACTTATTTGAAACAAATGCAAACTTTCTGGAATTTGCACCCAACACACAGCATACAGTATACGTGCTTTGTACAAATACTGTACCACCAAATAGTGCGAGTGTAACATTTCAAATGTGTGCCAATAACATAAATGCAGCTTCTTAGCTCACATATTCACAACTTGAAATTATTATGACGACTATTTGTATTTGAGGTTGGAGATTAAACTGAATCATTCATGCGAGTCGACAGAAACCTGGATGGCGGTGTATAAAGTGTGTTAAGAATGGAGAGAAATCAAAGACCTGCTCAGTCATTGGAAAGATTGAAGAAAAACGCGACAGTTACAGGAAATCCGTGTTGTCACTTGATAAAGTATGCATGTGTAGTGTACTGACTAAAATGTGTTAAACTGTATTTGTTTGAATTGCTGTTGTGAAAACTAGTTAAAAGTTTGTTTGGTTCTTTGTGTGGATGGATACTGGGGTGTCCTGCGTCCCGAGGGGTCTGTGAACATTTCAGGTTTTTTTTTGTTTTAATGATTGATTGAAGGGGTGGTGGTCCAATGGGATTGGGGGAAGGAGGTGAGTCGTGGAGAGGAAGAGCGGGAGATGCGGGACCAGAGGGAGAGAGTTTTTTTTGGGCGGGGGTCGGCACCTGGTTTTTGGACACGAACGGATGATTGGACTGTTTTATGGACGAACGGATGCTTGGACTGTTTTTGGACGCGAACGGATTTACTATTTCAAAGCCACGGGTCCTGTCTGCTGAACGCCACGGGTCCCGCCTGCTCAACGCCACCGGGCTGCCGCTTCGACGCTACGGGATCGAGTCGCTGTGCCTACTGAAGCGTTTTGAGGGCTCGTTCCTACGACAATCGGTTTGGGTTTTTTTCCCCCAGTGAACTGAGGGTTCAACGGTTTTGTGAGTACTGCCTATGAGTATCTTAAGGCCCTAGAAACAGCTTTTGGGACCACAGATAGTGCAGCTGATCTCATGGTAAAGTTCCGTAACACACTCCAGCAAGAAACAGAGAAGTTGTCAGGATACTTACTCAGGTTAGACAAACTGCTGCACGCTGTTCATCGGAAAGGTGGGATCGACGTCACTGACATGAACAGGACACGCATCGAGCAAATTGCTAGAGGTGCACTCACTCATGATTTTGCTGCACTTCGTATAAGGATGACTTACAAGCTAAAGCCCGCTCCAAGCTTCACAGAGCTCCTTCGTGAGGTAAGAGAAGAAGAGGGGATGGTTCTTGAAAGAGAAAGAGTGAAGAATGTTGTTTCTTCATCTGCGGTTAAGTGTGCAGGTTGTGCTACGGCGTCAGTGGTGTCAAAACAACCAGAGTCTGCACCATCAGTAGCTGTTGGAGTGGAGACCGACCATGCCATAGAGAGTCTGAAGAAGGAAATTCAGGGGCTTAAAAGTGATATTGCACGTCTGCTATCTGTCTCTGTCGCTACATCAGAAAGTCCACCACAGCATGCAATCCAGAACCACACTCAAAAAGCTGCTGTAAAATATGCAAGTGGGAAAGAGAGAACTCCCAGATTTCAATATGGTGCAGATGTTTTTTGCTACAAATGTGGTGAAGATGGTCATTTTCAGCGGGAGTGTGAAAACCCAGAGAATCTCCGAAAAGTAAATAAGCGTCTCCTGAAAGCAAAACAGCTGATGGGAAACTTCCCAGGAGCTCAGTAAAGGAACGGCCTGATGCTCTGGAGAGAACACGTTCCACAAAGTGTGATACGCTAAAAGAAAGCAAGGCTGATTTGCCAGAGGGTTTAATTGGACCTAGTTCTGTTGTTCCTGTACAAGTTGAGGGCATTTACGCCAAAGCTTTGCTTGATAGTGGGTCCCAAGTTACCCTGCTGTACCGCTCCTTTTATGACAAGTATCTGAAACACCTGCCCTTGACCCCTATTGAGTGCTTGGAGATTTGGGGCCTCAGTGTAGACCGATATCCATATGATGGTTATATGTGTTTGAAACTTGAGTTTGCTGGAGATGTAGTGGGTGTAGCTAAGACCATAGAAACACTTGTGCTTGTGTGTCCAGACCCAGTCATGAAAGGTGAGATTTCTATTGTGGTTGGCACAAACACTTCCATAGTTCGGAGCCTATTTCATTCCTGCAAGACACAAAACGGAGATAATTTCTTACATAACATGTCTGTTCACCCCTCAATAAAAGAGGCTTATGAGAAGTTTCGGAGCACCCCAGATGACACAGCTGACCTAAAAAGAGGAACAGTCTGGTTCACTCGAGAGAAGCCCTTAGTGCTGTCTCCTGGGGGCGTTGCAAAAGTGGTTGGCGTGCCAAAATTTGTGGGGGGGTTTTCTGGTCAGGCTGTTCTTGTAGAACGTCCAGAGGAGGGTTACTTCCCTGAAGAACTGTTAGTGATGCCCGTTGTTGATAAAGCAAGTGCTGTTCATTGTCGTCGTATCACAGTAACTTTGAGAAATGTATCAAATCATTCTGTGACATTGAAACGTGGTATGCAAATTGCTCATTTGCACAGGGTGGATGTAATAAATGCAGTCCCTGAAAAGAAGTCCTCTAAGCCGTCCACATCTCAACTATCCCCCTCGTCTTTCAACTTCGCAGATTCTCCTGTGCCTCCTGAGTGGAAGGAGAGGCTGTGTCAAAGAATGATGGAAAGGAAAGAGGTTTTCTCCTGTAGTGAGTTTGACGTTGGTTGTGCAAAGAGCACACAACACAGCATTCGAGTGACGGAGGACAAACCATTCAGAGAACGCTCTAGACGCTTACCTCCAAAGGATTTGGAGGATGTGAGAAAACATTTAAATGATTTGAAAGAAGCTGGAATAATTTCAGAGTCTAGAAGCCCCTATGCGTCACCTATCGTTGTGGTCCGAAAGAAAAATGGGACCATACGTATGTGCGTGGATTACAGGACATTAAACAGGAGAACAATTCCTGACCAGTATACAGTCCCACGTGTGGAGGATGCCCTGACATGCCTGAGTGGTAGCAAATGGTTCAGCGTGCTTGATCTCCGAAGTGGCTACTATCAGATCCCTTTATGTGATGCTGACAAAGAAAAAACGGCATTTACCTGTCCGGCAGGATTTTATCAATTTGAGAGAATGCCACAAGGCATCTGCGGAGCACCAGCCACGTTTCAGCGTATCATGGAAAGGACGGTTGGTGATATGAATCTGCTGGAAGTGTTAGTGTACCTTGATGATGTCATTGTTTTCGGGAGAACAATGGAGGAACATGAGCAGCGCCTTCTTAAAGTGCTTGACAGATTAAAGGAAGAGGGACTTAAATTATCTTTGGATAAATGTCAGTTCTGCTGTCCCTCTGTAACCTATCTTGGGCATGTCGTTTCTAGCAATGGCATTGCTACTGATCCTTCAAAGATCGAAGCTGTGAAGTCGTGGCCACGCCCAGAGAACATCACTGCTCTCCGTTCATTTCTTGTAATTACAGATCACTACACACGTTATGCTCAAGCTTTTGCGACTAAGGATCAAAAGGCGTCAACAGTTGCTAAGGTCCTGTGGGAACAATATTTTGTCCACTATGGTCTACCGAAGCGAGTACACTCGGATCAAGGCAGAGATTTCGAGAGCCGCCTCATTCATGAACTGTTGAGTATGCTTGGTATAAAGAAGTCTAGAACCACACCCTACCACCCGCAGGGTGACCCGCAACCTGAGCGTTTCAATAGAACTCTTCTCAACATGCTCGGTACTCTTGATGCGCAGGACAAAAGTAAATGGAGTAAATACATCAGTCAGCTGGTGCATGCATACAACTGCACGCTAAATGAGTCAACAGGCCACTCGCCATATCTTCTCATGTTCGGTCGAGAGGCTAGACTGCCAGTAGATGTGGCATTTGGAGTCTCAAGTGATGGTACATCCACCAAGTCCTATCTGAAATACGTCAAAAACATGAAACGAGAATTACAGACTGCCTACCAGCTCGCCGAGAGCATGGCTAGAAAAAAAAATGAAGGGAACAAACAACGCTACGATCAGAGAGTTCGTTTCTGTCCATTAGTCTCTGGTGACAGGGTGTTAATCAGAAATCTTGGACTGCAAGGAAAACACAAGCTAGCTGATCGTTGGAAAGCTACACCATACGTTGTGGAGAGTCAACTCCCTGGTTTGCCTGTGTTCAAGTTGAAGCCAGAGAACGGACAAGGCTCTAACAAAGTATTGCACCGAAATCACATTCTGCCCATTGGACAGGAAGTGAAATTGAATGTGGAAAAGAACGAAGATACACTTCAACGCAAACGGAGAGCCAGCAAAAGACTCAAAGCAAAGAGGGCTGAAAACTGTAATCTTTCTGGTGTACCAGCGCTTGATCATGTTGAAAAGATTGAGTCTGCATCTGACTCAGAAGAGGATGAAATGGGTGTGTGGTATGATTATCACTCCATATGTGAGTCAAGACAACCGGAAGCTCAGGAAACTGTTCAATCAGAACCTGTCAGCATGGATTTGGATCAAGTTGTCCCTCCAATTAACCAAGAGATGGATGAGGTTACAGTTGAGGCATCTGCGGCAACAGATGACGATGGATCCGTAGTGCAAGATGAGACTTTTGAAAGTACTGTTGATACTGGAAGGGACACTGAAGCACAGACATTCGATGTAACGACTGCGAGACAAGACAGTGTTACAGAGAGTTCAGACGAGGCACGACGGCCTCAAAGACTGAAAAGGGTTCCTACCCGACTAACCTATGACTTGTTAGGGAGTCCAAGCTCTGTGGCAGTTAGTACTCATACTGTCTCTCTAGCTAAGGTTGATGATAAGACATATGGCTTATCTCCACCACCTTTGAGGTACAAGAGCATTTTTTATAAGTGGATTGGTTTGAGAGGGGAGTGTTTATCCTGTTCATAAAAGTTTATGTTGTTATACATGTCATGAGGGCATGACAAATTTTTTTTTGTGGGGGGAGAGTGTAGTGTACTGACTAAAATGTGTTAAACTGTATTTGTTTGAATTGCTGTTGTGAAAACTAGTTAAAAGTTTGTTTGGTTCTTTGTGTGGATGGATACTGGGGTGTCCTGCGTCCCGAGGGGTCTGTGAACATTTCAGGTTTTTTTTTGTTTTAATGATTGATTGAAGGGGTGGTGGTCCAATGGGATTGGGGGAAGGAGGTGAGTCGTGGAGAGGAAGAGCGGGAGATGCGGGACCAGAGGGAGAGAGTTTTTTTTGGGCGGGGGTCGGCACCTGGTTTTTGGACACGAACGGATGATTGGACTGTTTTATGGACGAACGGATGCTTGGACTGTTTTTGGACGCGAACGGATTTACTATTTCAAAGCCACGGGTCCTGTCTGCTGAACGCCACGGGTCCCGCCTGCTCAACGCCACCGGGCTGCCGCTTCGACGCTACGGGATCGAGTCGCTGTGCCTACTGAAGCGTTTTGAGGGCTCGTTCCTACGACAATCGGTTTGGGTTTTTTTCCCCCAGTGAACTGAGGGTTCAACGGTTTTGTGAGTACTGCCTATGAGGGCTACACATGTGAAATAGCTCACACAAGCTTTCGCACAGGCCTGGCGGAGAGCACAATATTCAACACATTGGTTTGTTCTGGGCGGCACGGTGGAGGACTGGTTAGAGCGTCAGCCTCACAGTTCTGAGGACCCGGGTTCAATCCCCGGCCCCCGCCTGTGTGGAGTTTGTATGTTCTCCCCGTGCCTGCGTGGGTTTTCTCCGGGCACTCCGGTTTCCTCGCACATCCCCAAAACATGCATGAATTGGAGACTCTAAATTGCCCGTAGGCATGACTGTGAGTGCGAATGGTTGTTTGTTCCTATGTGCCCTGGGATTGGCTGGTAACCAGTTCAGGGTGTACCCCGCCTCCTGCCCGATGACAGCTGGGATAGGCTCCAGCACGCCCGCGACCCTAGTGAGGAGAAGCGGCTCAGAAGATGGATGGATGGATGGATGGTTTGTTCTGCTGCTTTTTGCATGTTTGAATAGCTTCAGGGGTGTCATGAGGTTTTATAGAGAGAAATGGCTTTTTTATGTTTTTGGACAGATTTGAAAACAATACAATACTGGGGTAAAGTTCAAAGTCACCGTTACATTTGTAGTGTTATTTCAGTCTGTTTTTTTTTTTTTTTATATATAAATACTGGAGGACAGAAACACAGGAAGTATGTTTATAGCATTAATGACCCAATAAAATAAATAAATAAATGCTGGAGCCTATCCCAGCTGACTGGGCCAGAGGTGGGGTACACCCTGGACTGGTCACCAACCAATCGCAGGGCACATATAAACAAACAAGCATTCGCACTCACATTCACGGACAATTTAGACTCTCCACTTAACGTACCATCATGCATGTTTTTGGGATGTGGGAGGAAACCAGAGTACCCGGAGAAAACCCACGCAGGCGAACGTCTCACCACACAGGCGAGTTTGGATTCGAACCCGGATCCTCAGAACTGTGAGGCGGATGTGACAACCGGCCGTCGACCGTACCAACACGTTGTTAACGTTACTGCAAAACTGTCGGCAACAAAAGGTGACTGCGCTGTCAAACATTCAGCCAAGCCCTTCATTTTCAATGAACAAAAAATGACAAAGAATAATTTCCCTTCAAGGAGTTAACAACGTAATCAAAATAAAAGGAACAGCTGCCATCGCCAGCTAGTTGGTGGGTGGAAGCATAAACTGGATATATTACGTATCAAAATATTGTGAATTCATGTGTCGTGTTTGGCTGGAGCAATACAAAGTCTCAATGACTGAACAGTTGTGGAGGAAAAGACAGAGATTTCCGGCTTTCGGAAATCAGCACGGCTGATCTCACTCCAGCCGGATACCCAGTCCGACATGTTTGTTCTGAACTTCCTTGAAGGTAAGCTTTAACACTTTAAAAATTAGATAACGCATGTTACATATTGGCGGTACGGTGGGCGACTGGTTAGAGCGTCAGCCTCTCAGTTCTGAGCACCCGGGTTCAATTTCCGGCCCCGCCTGTGTGGAGTTTGCATGTTCTCCCCGTGCCTGCGTGGCTTTTCAAAAGCATGCATGGGAGCTTGATTGACAACTCTAAATGGTCCATAGGCGTGAGTGTGACTGGTTGTTTGTTTATTCAGCGGCCGAAATAAGTATTTAACACATCACCATTTTTCTCACTGAATATATTTCCAAAGGTGCTATTGACATGAAAATTTCACCAGATGTTGTCCAGATGTATGTAATCCATACATACAAAGAAAGTAGAACAAATACGATCAGAAATTAAATTGTGTGCAATAATGTGAAATAACAGAGGAAAAAAAGTATTGAACACACCAACTGGTATTTATTTAATACTTTGTACAAAAGCCTTTGTTTGCAATGACAGCTTCAAGAGTATGGAGAAACTAGTTGCATGCATTGCTCTGTGATTTTTGGCCCATTCCTCCACACAAGCAGTCTTCAAATCTTAAATCTTGATTCGTGATTGGCTGGGCTCTTCAAGCAGCTTTTATTTTTTTTCTTTGAAACCAATTGAGAGCTTCCTTGGCAGTATGTTTTGGATCATTATCCTGCTGAAATGTCCACCCTTGTTTCGTTTTCTTTTCAAGAATGTCTCTGTACATTTGCCCATTCATCCTTCCTTCAACAATGTCAAGTTTACCAGTACCATTTGCTGAAAAGCAGCCCCACACCATCATGTTCCCACCTCCGAACGTCACTGTTGGTACGGTGTTTTTAGGGTGAGAAGCAGTGCCATTTCTCCTCCAAACGTGGTGTGCATTTTGGCATCCAAACAGTTCAATTTTGCTCTCGTTAGACCAGACTATATTCTCCCAATATTTAACTGGCTTGTTCAAATGTTGTTCAGCAAACGTTAAACGAGCTTTGACATGCTTTTTTTTCCCCAACATTGGGATCTTGCGTGGTGAGCGTGCATACAGGCCATGGCGGCGGAGTACGTTACGCACTGTTTTCCTTGTGGCAACAGTACCTGCTAATTCCAGGTCTTTTTGAAGCTCTTCCACAGGTGGTCCTTGGCTCTTGGACAACTCTTCTGATTATTCTTTGCACTCCTCAGTCAGAAATCTTGCGAGGAGCACCTGTTATTATTTACCAACTGTCATTATTTATCATTGCATTTGTCTTCCCAGTTTATCTGAGAGCTGCGGCACCAGCTAGCACCCGACTGTGTGCGCCTTCATCACGGAGGGCCCCCATATTAGTTGTTGACTGGAGCGAGGCGGCGAGAAGAGTGACAGTCATGCTGTCAATTTATATTATAGGAAAGAAAACACAGTTAAATCACATGAAACAAACTCGGATTTCTCAAGAATTTTAATGAAAAAAAAGAAATTTACGCAGATTTTTGTTATACATGTAGAAGTTATACATTTTTCAGCGCAATATGCATGTATACTGTTTTTCATCAGAGGCCAAGATAGTGAGTACTGTATTCAAAACTTTATACGAGAAACACACACAAAATAAAAACAATAAAAATGCTTCATTTTCTTTCAATGATGCCTTGTGTACATGATTGTCCAGGTGAGGGCTTTAATATTCAAGCCAGCATCCTTTCAAATGAAAGCACAACGATGACTCCAGTGCTTTTACTTCCAGTCATTGCTTACTGCAGTACAATATAATAAAATGATTAACAAGTTACAAAAGACATACAGAAACCATTTCAAATCAATTTAAAAAAAAATAAAAATCAGTTAAAGCACACTACATGAGAAACTACAACAGCAGATTTGACTTTATTTTTTTTATTTTTCGAAAATGTTCATTGCTTATCCTTGTTCCGGTCCAATTTCTATTGACATGTCCACCATTTGTGGGGTTATCTAGTACTCGTGATCAGAATGCGGCGTCTTCTGGGATGTGGTTCTTGTGCTGTGGCTGCTGAGACTTATGTGTCTCCTCAGACATGGGATTTTCTTAGCAAGCAGCCTTTTAAAATGACTCTGGAACTTTTTACCAACAAATGTGTAAAACATCGGACTAATGCAACAATAGAGGTAGGCTATATTCCGGGTCACAAACAAGGCATAGTCCAGCTTGTCCGAGTCGGCGCACTCGACATCTGGACTGGAACTCTGTATGGCTAGGAGGAGGATGACGACGTTGTAGGGGGTCCAACAGACGAAGAAGGTCAAGATGATGACAAATATGAGCTTGAGGGCACGACATTTCTCCTTCATTCGGGTGGACAGGATGCGGACGGTGATTCTGATGTAGCAGTACGTCACCATGAGCAGTGGGAGGAGGAAGAAAACCAGAAATTGTTGATAGTAAGTGACCAGACGCCAAAATGCCATGGTGCTGTCGTGGTATCCCGATTCCTCGCACACCAGCCCGTTGAAAAGACTCTTCCAAACATTCTGGAAAACCAGCTCTTTCACACTGGCTAGAATACTTATGCACCAAACCGCTGCGGAGGAAATGATGGCATAGCTCCTTTTTCGGCTCTTGGCAGCCGCCACCGCGTGCACTACTGCAAGGTATCGATCGAATGTCATGAGTGTGAGGAAAAGGATGGAGCTGTAGAAACCAATGAAATAGGCGCTGCTGACCAACTTACACAAAACATTACCAAAAATCCACTCAGACAGATGATATGTTGCCCAGAACGGGAGACTGGTGGCAAAAAGGATGTTGGAGAGGACCAGATTGAGCAGGAAAATGTTTGTCACCGTGTTCAGCTTCTCATACTTATAAATGATGTACAGGACGAGCCCGTTACCAAGGTAACTCAGGAGGAAGTTGACATAGCAGAAAGCTGGGTTGAATTTTGAGCCAAAATCGTTGACGGATGATTTCCTGCAGAGTTTGACACTTTCACTAACCACATAGCTTGGGTCATATGTCTCGTTCTTATTGAGAAGTTCTAAGAGGAGCGAATATTGGTCTTCATCTGTCTCCATGGTTGCCGAGACTCCTAAGGGACAGAGATATTTGCAAAGGATATTAGTTTATTGTCCACTTGTTGAAGAAATTCTTCACTTAACAAAATATATCTTTACCCATTTACTTGGTAGAACTGTAGCAACATTACATGCTAAGCCATAAATCAAATGGCTAGACCAGTGGTCCCCAACCACTGGGCCGCACAGATAGCTTGAAAATGTTTTTTAAAACAATGGTAAATGTTTTGCCACCCCATAATGTGGATGATTAGCTTCTGATCAGGACCCTCCGTCGTTGGAACCTCAATAAAATGGACCCCAATATCACGGATTTTGGATGAAACGGACTGTCGGGACTAAACAACGTCTCCAAAAATAGTTTTCATTTGTCACTTAAAACTGCCATTGACAAAGTCTGTTAGTTCCAGAATTGGCCAATGTTGTTTACTGGTGCCATGCAGGCAGAGAACGGGACCGACGTATTTCCGGGTCGCAGATATACAATATGACTAGACCCAATTCCAAAAGATGTGCCTACGTGGCAGCCATCTTGAATGTGGGGCAATGACGTGTCGGCCATATCATGATGGTTGTACCTATTGTCTATTTTGCCGTAGAGCACAGCGGAGAGAGAGAGCAGCATGGTGGCAGTGTTAACTCTGAGGAATACAAAACACAAGTCTCTGGAGTCTGGAACATACTATTTTTGGTCCTGTAACATTGTTTTGTCAAGCCGTTCGCCTTTGCCAACGGATTTGGAACTAGGAGGCACACTAATTCCTCGCGGCTCATAAAAGCGAGTACTGTACGTCGACAATGTCACCATGACCAAGCACACTGGTGTGGTAAGTTTGAATAAAATTTGAAACTTTCAAAGATTTTCAAGCTTTTTTTTTTTTTTGTATATTTATAACAACTTTGTAATGTACTGGGTGTTTTAGGCCATGGAAAAAAACCTACAAAACAAGAATTTTGCATCGTACAGTAATATGGGTCCATATGGCCTAAACAAAAAGCGCTTCAATGTAACGGACAATCGGCTATATCGGACTACCCCCTGCCGCTATTAGTCCGTTCTATCGAGGTTCCAGTGTACTTGCATCATTGGCGTGCAAAGCTGGGTTGCTGCCCACGGCGCAGTGTTATAGTATATGCCCCCGAAACCAAATGAGGGAGGTGTGATCGAAGCCCAGCCGATTTTGATGTTCCCTAAAGGGGACAGACGTTTGATGCCCCCCTCCGGGTGGCTGCCCCCGTCTTTGCACGCCCCTGTCTTGCATGAACCAGTCTGTGACGGGAAAAAGGTTGGCGACCGCTGGATTAGACCACTGGCAACCCCTTTTTCAAATTACTCGTGAACATTTTTAACTGAAACCAAGGATACAAACTATCTACTACTAGTATATACTTCTTAAAGTATGAATCATTCTGAATATTTCAGTGTTGGTCGTGATTTGGAAACGATGCAGCATGTTATGAGAAGAGTCTGTTACGTGTATACTATTACACTACTCAAAAAAGAGAACAGAAACTGCTGACATTTGCAGTAAAATGTTCTGACTCTCCCATCTGGTGTGGAATACAGCTGTTCCCAAAAATGACAAAGTTTGAACAAATGGAGTAAAGCAATGTTAATGATCAATTGTCTGGAGGGATTACTACATTTAATTTATTTACAGCAAACCAGGGCTATTGTCACACCCACCTTAAATTTCACCTTTAACCAATCAATAGAGTACCTAAGAATCTGTTCACACACACATGCACAAACTCACAAAATTTATTTTTAAATATCTTTCATTACTTTGTTATATAAATATATATATATAGTAATCGAGATGTCATAATTAGTCATGAACACACATTTTCGCATGACATTGCTGCTAAATCTTTTTTTTTTTTAAATATATGAAATATGTTCGAAAATAAGCTTCTTGTGATCAGTGAGTCCAATGTTTGTAGAAGATTCTATCATTATCATATGCGTACATGCTCATTTCATGTCGTCTCAATACATTTGGATGGTCTTTCCTGAATAGACAACGGCATACTGAATTAGTGACAAGAGTCAGACGATCATAAAAAAAACATCTTTCCTTGCTCAACTTTCCATTGCATTTATTTTCCTTCCGATTAAATGTTTTAGTAGTCACACATAGTAACTATTACATTCCCAATGGAAGTGTTCCATAAATGATGTTCCTCTGATGATCTGTATCATCAGAAAATATCAATGAGCCAATAAGAAACATTTTTAGTTGTAAACAGTGCTGTTTTGCTATTTCCCTCTAATGGTGTTGCTCAATGTCAGTATTACTTATTCTATATGCGCATCACAGTATGAAGAAAATTATGGCCTATGATAATATTTATAGAGACAGACAACAACAAAAAATGTTTTAACTTAAAACTGTATTATGTGCCCTTAAGTATTAAGTAGGCTACTAACATTTGGTTCATGATCATTATTCTGTATGGTATAAAGACAGCAGTAAATTTTATGCCATTCCATTTTAAAACTGATTACTTAAAAAAAAAATAATAATAATAATTTTTTAAAAAATCATACTCTCTCATTTACTTACCAATGCTGCTTTCCATGGAAGGGTTACAGGACGGAGACCACAAAAAAGCACTTGAGTCTATGACTGCAGACTGGGACTTTGAAAGTAGGAAGTCCTGCACCCACAGGAGATAATGAGCAAGTTTATTTGGGCCCGCTATGCGCATGAGAACGTCACGGGATGATGCCGAACAGTCATCATTTATTGGAAACAAATGCAAACTTGATGACATTTGCACCCAACAGACAATTACAGTATATATATACATGCTTTGTACATATAAAAAGTGTTAGTGCAGCAGTCAAATCTGTTCAAATAACATGCACCGAGGTCCTTAGCGCACTCCACTACTGTTTGTATTTCAAAATTGATCAGCTAAATGAATAATGAATGCAAGGCAACAGAAACCTGGATTAAGGGTTTAAATGTAAAGGCTAGAAAGAAAACGGGTACAAATGATCTGTTCAGTCAGATGAAAGATTTCAGAAAAGTGCAACAGTTACAGGAAATCCGTCTTCTCACTTCATAAAGTATGCATGTGAAATATCTCATACAAGTATACAACCTTGAACCTTTCACATTGGCTTAGCAGCGATAAGATTGTGTAGGAGGCTACATTTTCCAAACAGTGAGCTTCTCTGACAGATGGAGTAGATTTTTTTGACGTTATGTAACAGGATTCTTGGTAATAAGCTACATTTGATCTCGACCATCATTGTCAAGGGGAGGAGAGCGAACATTGTGTCTTTCACAAATTAGCTGAGCTCATTTCACTCTGGCCAGATTCCCAATCTATACATTTGTGTTTGTTCTGAACACCTTTTTGAAGTTGAAGATTTAACACTCGGCAATGTTAGAATACGCATGTTGCATACTGTACGTAGCTCCGTCTTTAAAGGTACATTTGGTAACATTTTCAGTTGTTTACTGGCCAAAATTGATGTCTGCGTTTATATACACCAGTCATTTCCAACCTTTATGGACCCAAGGCACACATTTTAAAAAATGAAAAATCTCACGGCACACCAACAAACAAAAATGTCACAAAAAGTGGATATATTAATTACTGCTTGCCATCTAATAGAGGAGCATTTATTTGTTCTGTCTGTCGCTGTGCTTCACTGGCACAAAGATGAACAAACATACATTATTTCTTGGAAATATATGTTTTGAGCCATATCTATGTAATAATGTATAATATTTATATATTTTTGGAATTTCCCACGACACACCTGAAGAGCGCCGACGACACCCTATTGTGCACGCTGGTTGAGAATCACCCATCATTGGTGTATTATGACTTCTGCTAATAATTTGATACATTCGCATAAGCAAAACATTTTGGATTGATTCAAACGTAAGAGTGGACTGGTGGTGGCTCCATGGGAAGCGGGACCCACATTACCTTTCGGGCATCCAGGCGCTTGCCTTCGAGCCCCACCTCCAAGCCTGGCTCCAGAGGGGGGGGCCCCGGTGACCTGCGTCCGGGCAAGAGAAACCTCGATCCACTTATATTTTAGTCTCCTTCATTCGGCATTTATTCAGGCATATCTTTATCAAAACTTTATGAGAACAGAACACCGTCATAATGGTTACGTACAAACGTCAGTGCTCGCACTGGGTAACTATTTAGCTCGCTCCAAAATGTCATGTTGTCTGCTTGCTAGCAGTATTTAAAGTATGTGAACATTAGCTCAAGCTTTCCTTGAAGAACGGACAGCCCGAACGGTCCTCTCCAGATGACATCACACGTCTGTATCTTCTTTTTTTTTTTCCAACACAACTCCACACAGGCGAGGCCGGATTTGAACCCGGCTCCTCAGAACTGTGAGGCAGATCTGCTAACCAGTCGTCCACCGGGCCCCCTTAAAGCAACGTAGAAAACATCAAATGTTTATATTGTGCAACATTTATTTGACTCCACATTTACTTCAAATTGCATTCATACACAATTTTACACACAAATTCAGATTAAATCAATCATTTTCTCCGTCGCAGCAAAAAGAGAGAATGCTTATAATAAATACATGTGAAAAAAAGATCATGAAATAGGAAAATACAGATTTTTAAAGGCATGGGTTCAAACCTTAAGTAACAGATGTGGTTGCTATACACACTGTGTATGATTGAAAAAGCAGGAAGTTGTGGTAAATGAGCCACTTGAACATTTTTGTGTGCCTCAAGTCAATTCTTAAATTAGTATTTAAATGTCTTGATGTCAAAATATTGACTTGTGAAAGGAAATTGATTTGAAAAGATATAAACATCAGCAAAAGAATCATCCAGAGCTTGTTGCCCATCACGTAAAATGTTGGCCTTGTTGAGTTTCCTAAAATGCCCAGCACAAAACACTCTCCACCAATTGATGCAGGGTAAATTCTACCTTGAAGTTATGCTGAGTAGATGCAGTCAGTCCGTATCCTGCACACTGCATTCAGTGTATTCTGTCGCAATTGATGGAGGGTTCATTAAGTTGAAGGTCTGCCCGTCTTTGAGCCTCAAAACTGCCAGCTTCACACTCCACCTACAGGGAGTAACACAACTCTGTGACTGATGTGGTGCCTGTGAAGAGTTTTGGGTTTTGAGGATTTTGCCTATGCCACAACAAGTGAAAGACAACAAACCATAACATCAATTCAAAATTGGTATATTGGTGCTCGTCTAACACCGAAGCCAATTGACATGACTTACATCTGCTTCACTTGAATGGAAGCATCCTCCCGTGAATCCATTCTCAGGTCATTCCTGAATCATTTGTTACACCTCTTAAAACATCTTTGTTTTATTTTCAATCCATTGTGTTATTGTGTATGGGGCGAAGTCATAAAAACTCTCCAAATACCTAACGCAATTTTCCAACTTCTAACTATTCAGTGGGTCGGTCCGTTTTTGTAGCCGGAAAGGACTTGGAGATGATTCGCAATCATACAACAACAAAAAAAAACGGTCATACACAAGGTCAAAACACGGATAGGAATGCTGGAAATGCTGGAGACGAAGACTTACGAGGTGCAACGTTCTGGCAACTACTGTAAAAGAGTGGAAACCCAGGGCTTAAATATCATTACTAATCAACCCCTATTAGAAATACCGGAAGTGACACGTGGCAAAGGAAGCAAAACTAGAACTAATACAAACTGAACGTGACCCACCAAAATAAAAACGGAAGGACTTACGACCCAGGAAGTGCCCAGTGACAATAACTCAACTACAAAACCTTAGACCGAAAATGGAGACAGACATGACAGGGCTCATTTAAAAAAATAATAATAATAATTGACATACAAATCTAATTTTACAATACTCTGAGGGGAAGGGAATGTAAATACCTGTTGGTGTCTGGGTCTCTGATGGAAGATGCATACAAATAGCCACCAGTTCTTGAGCCAGTCACAGGAATCTTTATCTGCAAAACCATTAAAATGCTATATATATATATATATATATATATATACACAGACACACGCAAACACACACGCAGAGCCTGTTCCAAAAAAAATTTAATATCATGGAAAAGGTTTTTTTCCCCCCACAATGCCATTCAAAAAGTTAAACTTTCATAGATTATAGATTCAGGGCCCACAATTTAAACAATTTCAAGTATTTATTTGTTTATTTGAACGTAATTTGGCCCGAAACACAAACATAGTATGTATATCTATGTATACAGTATATACAAACACACACATGCATGTGCACATCCTTTTGTCCCCTTATACCTGATTTGTATATTTATTTATCACTGTTGTTGGAAACATCTTTTTAAACAGCGTTAGGGAGCTACGGTTTCCATTCATTATCATTATCATTCCAAAAATTAACTCCTCTTATGGAGACACATCTTTGTTTTAGATTTGTTCTTGTTTTTTTTTTTTTGTTCCTCTCAGTTTCCAACATCACATAAATGAATAACCCTCAAATTGTTTTGTTGCACTTTCCGTTCAGTCGACATTTTCTTTCTACTGTCGTGTTTCCCAACTTTTACAGAGTCAGAAATGTTTGGTGACACGCCAAACAAAAAAAAGTATGAACGCTGAAATAATGATGATCTCGTCTCAAATTGCAAATTGACTTAAGTCAGTGTGAAATCTGGGCCCAGTTAATTGAACACAAAGGCAAGCTGCTATACGAGGAGGAAGCCATGACTGACTTTACGACGACTACTGTTATATGAATGGCAATGTACTTCCTACCATCTAAAGGAAGCACGTTCAATTGCTCTGCCTGTCAACTCTGCACATCATTGCCAGAGATAGATGAACAAAGATAGATTGGTAATTACAAAGTAATACTTTTTGGCCGAAATAAGTGAAAATAGGTCATGTCCAGCAGCAACTCTGATCTCAAATGTGGCCCACCGTCTACATATATCTATTTCTATCTCCCAAAAAAATTATTGAATGTTGGAAAATGAAGTACACACCAATGACAGTCTAGCAAAGCTACATTTTAGAATACATTAATGCACAATAATTCAATCATGGGTGAGTCCAACCAACAAATTGCTGAAAATTGTTATTGTGTTCACTGAAAAACGGTTAAAAGGCTACTTCTCAGTGAGGGTGCACTCCTTTATGTTGAGCATGCAGTATAAAAAGCTGTAATCTGAAAGCAAAAATATCACCATTCGGCTTTTTAAACACAGTACCTGTGCTGTTTGCTGATCTATTCGATTGTCTCTGTCAGTCAGATGGATGTTGTGAATTTTTAAAGGTGGAGCTCCCAAACTCTCCATGGCGACCGCACATGCTTCCAACTTCTGGAGGGCCACTTGGTGGTAGTCTGACTCTGCAAATTTCTCTGGTGTGATACGAAACAGAAATGAGGAGGTTTGTTATGTTAAACCAGTTAACATTTCGTGTGCGTGTCTGCAGAAGTCCATATGTAAATGCCCTAACCCCCACACCCACTTCTCCAATTTTGGACTCACTCTGCATCAGGTAGTACATGGTGCCAATCCCCCCTCCAGTCAGCAGGGTGGTGAATATGGTGAGCTGCTGCAGTTTGATGGTGGAAACCCTCATCTTCTGTGGCATGCAGAAAGAAAGAAAGAAAGAAAATGCACAGGAATCTTGTGTGAACATTTGCACAATGTTGTATTGAGTCACTGTCTACCATATGGTTTTCTCAAATAAAGGGTCCTCTTTCCATTCAACTACGAGGAATTGTTGTAGTGTCCAGTAAGAGCAAGCAGAAGTCGATTTTTGCAATTGTGGTAATCAAGCGGCTCCACACAATCCGATTCGATAAGTTCGTGTAGATCGGGCAATTACACGATCAGGTGTAATCACCGAGAGGCTGCAAAACAGGCCAAGCACCCAAGCAGGCTGCTTTATTCCACCCCGCACGTAAATACAACATGCGGCAACTGTCCAACTGCCCTTCGAAACACTGCGGTCAAGCCAGCCTCCACTCGAAAAGTAGCAGTCAAGCTAGCCGCCATTAATTTTGTTCATACTAGGCATTACGGTAATAGGTCGCCAACTCGCGGCGAAGCTACCTTCAAAATAAAAGCTTCCTAATAATACGGACGTCAGTGCTCTTCGGTTTAGGAATGCAACCAGCAAAGTTAATTTGAATCTTGAAATACATTACATACATACATTAAAAAATTACTTTATTTGATATCTTAGGAAAAATAAATGGTAATGTCCTCCACTTATATAGCGCTTTATCTACATCATCACAGTGCCCAAAGCGCTTTACAAAGCCTCACATTCACACACACATTCATAAACCAATGGGCGACTGCTGCCATGCGAGGCGGTGCCAGGCCCACTGGGAGCAAATTAGGGTTCAGTGTCTTGCCCAAGGACACTTCGACATGCGGACAGTCGTAGCAGGGATTCGAACCTGTTCAACCTACTAAACCAAAGCCACCCCAACATAATCCCATTGGTATCGCAAGACAAGTCCAGATCTGTGTGACAGACCACCA
This sequence comes from Phyllopteryx taeniolatus, assembly GCF_024500385.1. Lineage (NCBI taxonomy): Eukaryota > Metazoa > Chordata > Actinopteri > Syngnathiformes > Syngnathidae > Phyllopteryx > Phyllopteryx taeniolatus. The sequence goes on along the minus strand of NC_084515.1, from coordinate 20,860,301 downwards.
AGGACTCCGCGAAAAGAGGTTTGATGAAGATCTGATATTGTATTTCAAAATACAAATCTCTGAAAACTGCATATGTTGCTTTCATTACCCCTGACTGAAAACATTTGTTAATTCTTTTTAATGAGATATCGCAACGCCGGTCCAGTTCTGGGGGACACAACACCACCCCAGGTCTCCATCAAAATCTGATGTGGCATTTCAAAATAAAAGACTTTTGAAATTGGTATATTTCACTGTCATGATCACGGATTTCAAAAATTCTTTAAAAAAAATCTCTTAGTTATCACAACCCCAGTCCAGTTCTGGGGGACACGACACCACCCCAGGTATCCAACAAAAGTGGTCCCACCCAAATCGGATGCCCATCCATCCATCCATTTTCTACCGCTTATCCGAGGTCGGGTCGCGGGGGCAGTAGCTTTAGCAGGGACGCCCAGACTTCCCTCTCCCCAGCAACTTCATCCAGCTCTTCCGGGGGGATCCCGATGCGTTCCCAGGCCAGCCGAGAGACGTAGTCTCTCCACCGTGTCCTGGGACGTCCCCGGGGTCTCCTTCCGGTGGGACGTTCCCGGAACACCTCACCAGGGAGACGGCCGGGAGCCATCCGAATCAGATGCCCCAGCCACCTCATCTGGCTCCTCTCAATGCGGAGGAGCATCAGCTCTACTTTGAGCTCTTCCCGGATGACCGAGCTTCTCACACTATCTCTAAGGGAGAGCCAGAATACCCTGTGGAGGAAACTCATTTCGGCCGCTTGCATCCAGGATCTCATTCTTTCGGTCACGACCCACAGCTCGTGACCATAGTTGAGGGTAGGAACGTAGATCGACCGGTAAATCGAGAGCTTCGCCTTTCGGCTTAGATCCTTCTTTACCACAACGGACCGATACAAAGTGCGCATCACTGCAGACGCTGCACCGATCCGCCTGTTGATTTCCCGTTCCATTCTTCCCTCACTCTTGAACAAGACCCCAAGGTACTTGAACTCCTCCCCTTGGGGCAGGATCTCATCCCCGACCTGGAGAGGGCACGCCACCTTTTTCCGACTGAGGACCATGTTCTCAGATTTGGAGGTGCTGATTCTCATCCCAACAGCTTCACACTCGGTTGCGAACTGCTCCAGTGAGAGTTGGAGATCACGGCTTGATGAAGCCAACAGAACCACATGCTCTGCAAAAAGAAGAGCTGCAATACTGAGGCCACCAAAACAGACCCCTCTACGTCTCGGCTGCGCCTAGAAATATTGTCCATGAAAGTTATGAACAGAATCGGTGACAAAGAGCAGCCTTAGTGGAGTCCAACCCTCACTGGAAACGAGTCTGACTTACTGCCGCCAATGCGGAACAAACTCTGACACCGGTCGTACAAGGACCGAACAGCCCGTATCAGGGCGTTCGGTACCCCATACTCCCGAAGCACCCCCCCAAAGGACTGCCCGAGGTACACGGATGAACGCCTTTTCCAAGTCCACAAAACACATGTAGACTGCTTGGGCAAACTCCCATCAGAATCAGAATCAGAATCAGAATCATCTTTATTTGCCAAGTATGCCCAAAACACACAAGGAAATGGTCTCCGGTAGTTGGAGCCGCTCTAGTACAACAGACAGTCAATTTACAGAACACTTTGGAGACATAAAGACATTGACAAAAAACATTTGTGCCAAAAGATGCAGAGTCCTCTAGCACTTAGAGCAGTTCGAATGACTAATATTGCAATAGTCCGGTGCAATGACCATTCTGCAAAGGGCGCTGAGACTTCAAGGAGTGCATGCGGTTTAAAGTGACGAGTAGCCCAATAATCTGGGACAATGGTTGTGCAAATGTTACAGATACTCCTCAATCAGTGTGCAAATGGAGCAGATGCTACTCTGGCATGAGTGGCCACTATATGCAAATTGTTGCAGACCTGGGGTGCTGTAGTGTCCCTCAGAACTGGTCTGGTGTTGTGATAACTAGGATGATTTATTTTATGAATTTTTGAAATCCGTGATCATGACAGTGAAATATACCAATTTCAACAGTCTTTTATTTTGAAATGCCACATCAGATTTTGATGGCATCTCTTTTGTTGCAGACCTGGGGTGGTGTAGTGTCCCCCAGAACTGGACCGGTGTTGCGATATCTCATTAAAAAGAATTAACAGATTTTTTTCAGTCAGGGGTAATGAAAGCAACATATGCAGTTTTCAGAGATTTGTATTTTGAAATACAATATCAGATCTTCATCAAACCTCTTTTCGCGGAGTCCTTGGTGGTCTGTCACACAGATCTGGACTTGTCTTGCGATACCAATGGGATTATGTTGGGGTGGCTTTGGCTCAGTAGGTAGAACAGGTTCGAATCCATGCTACGACTGTCCCCATGTCCAAGTTTCCTTGGGCAAGACACTGAACCCTAATTTGCTCCCAGTGGGCCTGGCAGCGCCTCGCATGGCAGCAGTCGCCCATTGGTTTATGAATGTGTGTGTGAATGTGAGGCTTTGTAAAGCGCTTTGGGCACTGTGATGATGTAGATAAAGCGCTATATAAGTGGAGGACATTACCATTTATTTTTCCTAAGATATCAAATAAAGTAATTTTTTTAATGTATGTAATGTATCTCAAGATTCAAATTAACTTTGCTGGTTGCATTCCTTCACCGAAGAGCACTTACGTCCGTATTATTGGGAAGCTTTTATTTTGAAGGTGGCTTTCGCCGCGAGTTGGCGACCTATTACCGTAATGCCTAGTATGAACAAAAGTAGGGGCGGCTGGCTTGACTGCTACTTTACGAGTGGAGGCTGGCTTGACCGCAGTGAAAAACCTTCACTTGATTCACCGGGTGAGTCCAGAAATGCTGCTAAAATATAACTTAAAGTTGCTAACTATTACGTGCAGCCTTTTTTTTTTTCTGTCGCCGGCGCACCGAATGTTTTCTTGTATGCGGACATTTGGAGCGAATGTGTGTTTTGAAGGCAGACTCGCAGAGCGACCGAGCTGCGGCGGCGTCCTCATGGCCGCAGTCTACTACGTGGGCGTGGACGTGGGCACCGCCAGCGTGAGGGCCGCCCTGGTGACCCGAGAGGGTCACTTGAAGAGGGCCGCTCAGGAGCCCGTCAGCATCTGGGAGCCTCACCCTGACCATTACGTGCAGTCCTCTCGCGAGATCTGGGAGAAATGCTGCGCCGTTGTCAAGGTAGGATGCAGAATAGAACGAAAGGGCCTTTTGTCCACGGGAAATGTGTTTTTTTTTGTCAGGAAGTGACAAGGGGAGTGAACAAGAGCCAGGTGCGAGGGATCGGTTTTGACGCTACCTGTTCCCTGGTGGTTTTGGACCAACGCTTCCAGCCTTTGGCAGTCAATCAGGATGGTAAAGTCATTGGCACGTCACGCAATTGGACGGTTATTAATGCGTTAAAAGAAGTTTAAAGCAGCGTGATTATTCATATATAATTTCATCATGTATAACTGCAGCTTATGAAATGTGTTAAGTTCGTGTGCGGGTGGCTCCAGACGTGTTTTGAAACGGTCTTGTTTTGCCTCGGACCAACCGATCAGAGGATAGAAAGATGCTGACGTTAATGTGAGGTGAATTGGAAATCTAGTTGGTGAAAGAGTCTCCAACTAGTCCCATTGTTAATATAGTCGAAGTTACATCGGGCGGCATTACGGCGGATAAGATTGGCAATCCAACATCTACAGTAAAACACAGCACAGTGAAGTCAAGACAATAGACTGTTGGGAATCAATCGATACCATTTGGCGAATTGAAGTTGTCACCGAACGTAGGCCGGCGTTTCCGATCGTGCTGCGCTGGCGTCCTGACGTGACGTTCGCTCCCCAGGAAACGAGCAGAGGAACGTGGTGATGTGGATGGACCATCGCGCCGCGGAGCAGGCCGCTCGCATCACGGGCACAGGCCACGGCGTCCTGAGTCGGGTCGGAGGAGTCATGTCGCCGGAGATGCAACCGCCCAAGCTCCTCTGGCTCAAAGAGGTGCAACGACGGGCTTGGCGTTTGATGTCGTGCTTGTCGCACATCTGAGCATTCCTTGGTGGTGTCTCTCCCTTCCTTCCCGTGGGTCTCTTGGCGCTTCTGCAGAATCTCAGGGAAAGCTGCTGGAACAAAGCTGCTCACTTCTTTGACCTTCCAGACTTCCTCTCATGGAAGGCCACCGGCTCGCTGACCAGGTTTGCCGTGCCACAGCAATGATTCGCGTCCTCGACAGAGATAGATGTCAGGGTAAAAAAATGGAAGAATAGAAATAAGCCTTTATTCGACTCGCGCTGGGGAAATTCTGCTTTTATGGCAGCAAAGTCGACCGTAGCCGCGCACAGGAATAATGTCACAGAATCCAAAATCCCCAAATATCCACGAACCTATATTTACAACATCATATTTAGAGACTGTACATTGTTAATAAATACTTCACATACAGATGTGAATAGCACATACACAAATAAATATATACTATGTAAATGTTTAGCCGTGTTGTATGTAGCTAACAGCTAGACGTGTATCAGTAAATATTGAGAATCAAATATATTTCTGAAAACACGAGCACTACTAACTATTTATGATACATACATTGAAAATACTATTCGGTGCAATGCATACTGATACACGCAGACGTGAATGTGAACAAAAACTAAATAATGCAGCACTGTGGAGTTGTGAATGAAACCAACAATATTAACTATCGGCCGTGGAGGGACGACTTCCAATGAAGAAAGAACTTGCACGTGGTTGTGTACAAGCTGTCGATGTCTCGATGTTTTATATTTGAAAGAGAGGGGGCCGTCATTTCTGTGTCGTGTCCTTCACAGCAGGAAAGTTTCATGACGTTCCTGAAAACACGCCGAGGCTCCTTTTCTTTCCCGTTTCGCAGATCCCTTTGCACTCTGGTTTGTAAATGGACGTACTGTCCCCCGGTGGGATGGGACGTGACTTTTTGGACCGCAATAGGACTGGATGATCTCACTGAAAACAACTTTACCAAAATAGGTACATTCTAAAAAGTTGTGAATCCATTCAACACAATGATGTCGTTGGAATACATGTTGAATTACGGATGGTTTGCCTTGCAGGCAACGTGACATGTTCTCCGGGGAGTCCTCTTGGGGATGGCCTGACTCAGGAGGCCGCAGCGGAGTTGGGTTTAGATTTCGGAACTGCAGTTGGGGCCTCGCTCATCGACGCTCACGCCGGAGGCCTTGGTATCACAAGCAAAAACCCATTTGTTTGTTTTGGGTATTTTTCCGCAACATCTGCGCCTTCGGTAGACGAGAACATGAGCAACGTTGTGACACTCCTGGAAATATTGATTAAGAAAATGAAGAGGGGAGAAATTCCCGCTTCTTCTCTGCTTCGGCAGTCGGGCCATCCTGAGCATCTGGATTTGGTCTGCTCTTTTAAACTTCTCCTGAACTCTCCATCTGACCTGCGCTTACGACCTTTGCTAATCTCAAATTGTTGTATCGGTCAGAGGTTAAAATACTTGAAAGAACACAACGCTGGACATGTCACAGTCAAATACGCCCGGCTTGCCCTTGCGCACAAACGCGCACACGCACGTGCACGTTATTTCAAAGCGGTTTAATAAGAAGTTTGTGGAACTGGGGAATTCCAATGTTCAAATGATTTCAAAGCATGCACAATCATTGCTATTTGTCCCCAAGTCGGCATGTAAAACAGATCCATTTTCTATCAAATGATGCAAATAGTTGTTTCTTCTTTCTTGCTTTGTTTGTCCAGCTGTGATAGGAGCCGATGTAAAAGGCTTTCGGCTGCCGTGTGAGGGCCAGCCAATCACATCACGCATGGCCATGATCTGTGGGACATCATCCTGTCACATGGCCGTGAGTCCGTTTCAGCGTTCCCCCGCTGTAGCGCATTTTTTTTTAAAGCAATGATTTTATTTAGTTATTTTTTGTACATTTACTGTAATGCCCTCGCATGTGAGAAAGGAGAGCCACAGTCACAGATGCAGTTTTCAGCCGTTTATTGAATGCAGGCGGAAGAGTAAAACACACGGACACCCTCACACGCAGGAGCTGCTGCTGGCCACAGCTCACGCCCAGACACTCACACACAACGGGCTAACAAATAGCATCAATGTCGCAGTGTTACGACTCTTTAAGCAACAGGTATTTGAATCGTCATAACTGTAAAGACATTTAGTATTTGTGACACTTTCACAAATTCCCAAATATTTATTCTTATCTCAGCAGTAACAGAAATTCAGAAATGGACTTAGTATCTTCAGAAAAAGTTGCAAATCATGAAACTTCATGTCGGACGCCTAACATTAAAGACATTTTGGCATTAAAAGTTTGAAAAACATGACTTTAGAATATTTGCTTTCTTCAAAACAATTATGACCTTTCGATGGATAACAACTGTCAATAATTCAAATATATCAATAATTAATTGATTTTCAAGAGGAAATTCAGTGGGCCATGTCTTTACCATTATTGATCAAATGATATGAAAATGATGCATATATACTTTTGCACATCAGCTGATTCGTTCAGTTTTTTTCGGGGCATACTTCCACTCGAAAAGCTTCATTCCTGCCATTGTTTTTTTCTTTGCATCGACACCGTTCACGGTCAGCGGTGATATGTGAACGCAAATGTTTTCTTCAACTTTGACCAGATCAGTGGGCAGCCGCTGTTTGTGCCAGGCGTGTGGGGTCCCTGCCTGTCTGCCATGGTCCCGGACGTGTGGCTTAACGAGGGGGGCCAGAGTGCCACGGGACGCCTGGTCAGTGTATTCGACGATCCGAAGACAAGACCGGATCTTTGTCGTTAGTATGAGAACGCAACATATGAGATCGAAGGCCTAGCACTCATAAGTGGACATTCGCTCAGCAACACGATGAGTGTTTTTATGCAAAAAATGAAAAAAGGTAGTGATGCCTTCATTGACGCAAATGTAACAATGTACTTTGACGCAAAGGACCTGCTCATGTTGCTAATGTTCTTCATTTTGGTTCCTCATTTTAAGGAAGATCACTTCAAATGTTTTGGGATTTTCAAAAGTTGGCCCTACTGATGCCATTTTCCATGGAAAACATCTGAGGGGGGGGGGGGGGGGGGGGGTATCGCTTTTTTTTGGTAGCATTTAATTTCATGCTTGTGTGGAGAATAAGGGTATCCTTTAATCAGTGTAACGTATTATTGTTTTCAATAAAGGTCACCTCGTGAGACCAGATTGTCAGGTGATGACCCAGCCTCAAAAACATTTCCAGGCAGTCAGTGTAGAAAAGATATATGAAAACTGTAGTGCAATACTGTAGTCCCAAAAAATACTGTAGTCCAATGTATAATTTGCTTGCACTGTGCAGGTGTACTGAAAAGTCGTTGCCCGATAACGATGCTGAGCTATACGACGAATCCAAAATGGCGTTTGCACGCGACGTTCTCCGTGACCTTTGCGTGTAACAGTGCGTCTCCTCCTGCAGATTGACCACATGGTGAAGGGCCATGCCGCTTTCGCGCAGCTCCAGGAAAAGGCGCGGCAGAGGTTAGCTGATGCATTCAGGGTTTGGCTGTCCAAAAACATCAAACGCAGCTGTCATCCTCTGCTAGCTGACACATAAGAACGTTCATCTTGAGTAAGATTAAGATTTTTTTGGTTGCGTTTGACTCACAGGCTTCTCGTACGCGTGGACATGAAGTCACAGTTACTGACGAGATGTTCGCAAATAGGGCAGCATTCATCCATCCATTTTCTGTATGAACAGTCAATTTCTTGTCTTCAGTTAAATATAGAAGCAAGTTTTCGGATGGGGGAGGAAGCCAAGGGTACCTGCAGAAAACCCAAGGAAGCATGGGGCGATTCAATATCAGAACCTGGAAACCGTGAGGCACGAGTGCTAACCACGACTCCACCGTACTGCTTGCATCACAACACGTAGATTGTGAACAAGGGATTGTGAACATTTTCGTTCGCAGTTGCTTTTGTTCGACTCGTCTGTCTGCAGCCAGGTCGGCATTGCGAATTGAGAATCTGTTCTCAGTTGCCTTTGTTAAATAAGTCATTGTTAAATAAATAAAAACAATAATGTATTCATTCGTTGACGGTGCCTTTTATCCTGCTTAAACTAGTTTATGTCGGTTCTTTGTGGTTACAAGACGCAATATTCCCCTGTTGACTCACTCCGTGAAATGTTTGAGTCACCTAGTACTGTTTGAGTTCCTTCTTTAAACCCCATGGCAAATGTCTGAAAAACAATGAAGGCGTCTCGTACACAAATTGCGACCAACCATCATGTGGCAAAAGACTTCTTTTGGATGCGCTCTTCTTTCCCCCCCCACCCAGATGTCCCGCCACAGGAGACGACGGCATCTACGGCTACCTGAACGACCACCTAAGCGGAATGTCTTCGTCGTGTTCAGCCGTTGACTTGCTGGCCTCCAGTCTTCACGTGTGGCCAGACTTTCACGGGAACAGGTCCCCGCTGGCTGACCCCGCCTTGAAGGGCATGGTGAGTTCAAGCCGAGCTTTTATGTCCGCGGTCATACATTAGAGCGCTGCGTTGCTGCAAATATTGTGAGGTCACACCTTAAAACCTCCCCTGACGGTGAGACTGCAAACTGTGAAATGCACGTTACAAAGACAGCATGGATTGTATTTTCCCCTCGTGGAGGCAGCTCGTCGTCCATTACACTTGTCAAGTAGCGTGCCGATCCGTGTGTGTGGCGCATGCAGCGAGCTGACACATCGCTGAACACAAATACAGCGCAGAGTCACCCTTTGGACAACTGTGTGCGCTGTTAGCTAACGCTAATCCGCGGATCCAACAGAACTCCGTGCAACTCTGCTTACGTTTTGACTTTGCCATCGACAGCGCCGTCAAGTCGTGGCTCGAAAGTGGTGGATCTTCACTCAGCTTAGCTGCCAGGTGATGGGCGGAGTTACATTCCGAATGTATGCTGAATTGTGACATAATAGTTCAGCAAAATTCATAAATGCTCCCTGTGAATAGACAGCTTCCAAAATATTGTCTTAGGTGTTTATTTGCTCTTAATGGGTGGGCGGGCACTCGAGTAATTAAAAGTCAGTTTTACATACAGTATGTCGGAGAAGAGAAGAAGAATGTGTGAAAGGAATAGAAAAATAAACCGTACACCACAAACTTCAATCAAAGCAGTTTGACTTCCAGCACCAACATACGCATTCGTTTTACAATTCCGATCCTTTGACCCTGGAATTGGTTATTTCTATTTCCTATGGAAAAAAAAAAAACACCGCATAAATCATGGAGTAACCCGGAACAGGTTGTGTTTGACCTTCGAGGTTCTGATGTTTTTTTTTTTTTTTTAATATGCAAACATGCAATGACAATTTTACAGGTGGTGGGACTGTCACTTTCTCAAACTCTGGATGACTTGGCTTTGCTCTACTTGGCCACCATGCAAGCCCTGGCGGTCAGTCCACTGCTTTTTTTTCTTTGAAATGACTTCCTGTGAGGAAGGAAGGATTGTATTTGCCTCTCCGTGTCCATGACTGTATCCTTCTCTGATTTCAGCTCGGTACACTTCATATACTGGAGGCCATGAAAGAAGCTGGGCATGACATTAAAACCATCTTCTTATGTGGCGGATTGAGCAAGAACAGCTTGTTTGTGCAGACTCACGCCAATGCAACAGGTACAAGGTCCAAACGAGGGACCATGGCATGGTTTCGTGTTTGGGAAAACTACGGTATTTGTATCACTAAATAAACATACACAGCGCTCCGAAATATTGCAGCAGTGATGCCAATGATTTTTAGTTCGCTGTAGTCTTCACAGGCAAAACCCAAATCTGAACCCCGAGCTGTGCTAGTCATTGTTTGAGTAAAACACAGGCCAGCAAAACACAATTTGCTTTTCTACGTTGTGTATCAGATTGAGGAAATGTTTTCAGTCTCTAGCAAATATGAAGGACTTGGCCTCAATGATCCAATACTTTCAGAGGGGAGTGTACCTGTCACGTAAATTCTCAAACCTTTCTCTCTCTTTCATATCCTTTAAAACAAAAAATACAAATCTTTAAGGCTTGCCTGTAGTGTTGCCACAACAGACCGAGGCTGTCTTAGTGGGAGCAGCAGTTCTTGGAGCGTGTGCGTCCCAGGACCATGGCACTATACAGGTGGAAAACGCACACACACACACTCGCGCGCACACACTGCCTTACACTTTTCTAAATTTCATTGTATTTGTTCAGCTTTCTATTGCAAGGAACACTTAGTAGTTGGTGGAATGCATATTGCACTAAAAAGTGATGATAAAAACCATATACAATCCCAATTCCAATGAAGTTGGGACATTGTGTTAAACATAAATAAAAACAGAATGCAATGATTTGCAAATCATGTTCAACCTATGTTTAATTGAATACACTACAAAGACATGATATTTAATGTTCAACCTGCTAAACGTTATTGTTTTTCGCGAATAATCATGAACTGAGAATTTTATGGCTGCAACGCGTTCCAAAAAAGCTGGGACAGGTGGCAAAAAAAGACGGAGAAAGTTGAGGAATGCTCATCAAACACGTATTTGGAACATCCCACAGGTGAACAGGCTCATTGGGAACAGGTGGGTGCCATGATTGCTTCCCTGAATTGCTCAGTCATTCACGAGCAAAGATGGGCCGAGGTTCACCTCTTTGTGAACAAGTGCGTGACAAAATAGTCCAACAGTCTGAGGACAATGTTCCTCAACGGACAATTGCAAAGGAATTTAGGGATTTCATCATCGACGGGCCAACAGTGATAAAAATTAATATTCTTGAATGAATACCTCTGTGACAGTCAATAAGTCATCATTTTGTATCATTCACTTATCTTTCAATCATTATGTACTTTTGACATCTTTTAAAAAGCTTTTTTTTTAAAAATATAAATATGGCTCCTGGGTATCATTGGCTTGTGTGTCCAGTTCCTCATGATTTAGTGTGTTAGTGTCATTGACTCACCACTTCCATCTATTGGTTGAGCCTTTAAAAAAAAACAACAACAACAAAAAAAAACATGATTTTATTACCGGCGCACTCCAGTATTTCACTGATTTTCACTGAATAGAGCCTTATTTGTGCACAGTGTGTGCGTTTAATATTCAGTATGTGTGCTGAATAATCTTTTGCCCGGTCAAGTTATCATCTCTCAGCATCGGATCTCATAAGAGCAGAGAATGGTGAGCCTTTAAGCCAGATACACTAAAAATAAGACATTATTGTTGGGACGAGGCTGCACCTGTCACGCCCGCCTCGCAAAGACAGTAGTTGTGTCTGAGCCGCTGCATTGTGGGATTGCTTTAAAGCGCGCAGAGGCCGTGCACTGCATAAGTCATGAGCTGAGCCGCATCCAAACCGCCGGAGCCCAATTCTTTCTCCAACTGGGTCACGGTCGGCCTGGAAGTGCACAACATGATTTAGTAAGGGTTATTTTGCATTTCCATTAGGAGGCGATGGCGAAAATGGCTAAAGTGGGAAAAGTCATTGAGCCTGATTGCAGCCTGCACAGGTGAGCGGAAACATTCACGCCGTCGTCGTTATCACCTCTTATTGATAGTCCCAATTATGTATTCATATGGGAAACCATATCGTTGTTCTCCTCATGAGGCATGCATTCCAAAACTAAAATGATTACTGCTATGATATGTACAAAGTGCCATAAGTGATTCAACAGCAATGTAATGTAACCGAATTGATCAAAGATAAATGGAATAAATAGAACCTCTTTTGCAGCTTTTACCAAAGGAAGTACAAAGTGTTCCGGCGCCTCGTTGACCACCAGAGGGAGTACCAGGACCTCATGAACACTTTTGGGACAGAGTGTCACTCACTATAACGACGAACACCACCAGGGATCTACTCAAACAAAGACCACATTGGGCTCCTCCATGGCAGTTCTGCAAGTCTTTTCTAGGGTCCCTTCCAATGGTCCTCCTCTCCCCCCGACTACTGCTGATGTCATATTGCACATTGGAGACAATGCTTTTCATACTCTGCTTTTCATACTGTTATGATTTGCCAATAAAGGTCAGTTAAACAACTTTGAGAGGCAGGATTCTCTTTCTCATCTCATCACATGGCATTAAACCATTTAGTACAAACCCCAGTTCCAATGAGGTCGGGACGTTGTGTAAAATGTACATGAAACAGAATACAATGATTTGCGAATCCTTTTCAACCTACCGTATATTCAATTGAATCCACTACGAAGACGAGATATTTAATGTTAAAACTGACAAAGCTGTTTGTTGGTGTTGTTGCAAATATTGACTCATTGTGAATTTGATTCCTGCAGCACATTCCCCAAAAAATGTGTGACCCCGAGGGGCGTGTTTACCACTGTGTTATATGGACTTTCCTTTTAACAACACTCAAGAAGCATTTGGAAAGTGAGGACACTGTAATTGTAGAAGCTTTGCAGGTGGAATTCTGTCCCATTCTCGTTTGATGTACAACTTGAGTTGCTCAACAGTCCAGGGTCTCCGTTGTGGTATTTTGCGCTTCATAACTCGCCTGAAGACATTTTCAATGGGAGACAGGTCTGGACTGCTGGCGGGCCAGTCTAGAACGCGGACTATTTTCCTCCCAAACTGCGCTATTGTAAAATGTGCATAATGTGGCTTGGCACTGTCTTGCTGAAACAGGCAGGGACGTCCCTGAAAAAGACCTTGCTTGGATGGCAGCATATGTTGCTCCAAAACCTGGATGTACCTTTCAGCATGAATGTTGCCTTCACAGATGTGCAAGTTACCCCTGCCATGGGCACTAACACACCCACATACCATCACAAATGTTTGCTTTTCAAGTTTGCGCTGATAACAATCCGGATGGCCCTTTTCCTCTTTGGGCCGGAGAATGTCCGTGATTTCCAAAAACAATTCGAAATGTGGACTCATCAGAAAACTTTTCCACTTTGTGTCAATCCATCTCAGATGAGTTCGAGCCCAGAAAAGCTGGCCGGCGGCCTTTCTGGATGTTGTTCATATATGGTTTCTGCATTGCATGGTAGAGTTTTAACATGCATTTGTAGCTGTAGCAACCGACTGTGTCAAGTGACAATGTTTTTCTAAAGTCCTCCCGAGCCCACGTGCAGGCAATATCCTTTACACAATGATGCCGCTTTTGAATGCCGTGCGGCCCGAGGGATCGAAGGTCACGGGGGTTCGATGTTGCTTTTCGGCCTTGCCGCTTACGTGAAGAGATTTCTCCAGATTCTCAGAATCTTTTGATGAGATTATGGACCGCAGATAATGATATCCCTAAATGCAATTTTACATTCTTAAAGTGCTGGACTATTTCCTCACGCAGTTGTTGACAAAGCGGTGAACCTCGCCCCGTCCTTGCTTGTGAACAACTCGAATTACAGAGACCTGAAAAATCTATTTAAGTACAGTAAGTATTTGTACTGTTTTGTTACTTCCCACCGTTGCACGCTATGCAAGAAGAGCAGCCGCACGCAGTCACAGTGGGCGAGGGGCATCTTTGCCAGCTCATCAGTGCCATCTTGCTCGGGGCCACTGCCAGCTCTGGTTTTCGATTTGCTCTGACAGGAAAGGACGGGAAGCAGCGAGCGTGCTCCTCACTGTTGTCAGCCAGAATGTGCGAGTTAGCATCGAGCCCTCATTTTATTTGTCAACGGGCGCTTAACGGGCATGCCCTGCTTGAATGACGTCATCAGCAGCGGCCCAATGCTGGGACGCGGGCCATTTCCTCGGCTCAACATTTGCGCCACTCCTCACACTGACAGTCTGCCAGTGGAGTCAGCAAAATGCATTTTGGGTACCCGGAATTCGTCGCGGTGACGTTTTTAACGACAGTGCTGTAGTTGGAGAAAATCAGGCTCCATTTTGCGCCTTAATTGCATTTGTTCCTCTCGATATTGTAATGAGTTTGCGCTGCATAAGCGCTGCCTCAGGCGAAGGTTGGTTTTTGCAAATTATTATTCTTTTTTTTAAATGACCGTGGCTTATGTTTTAAATGGATAAAGTACTCAGTAAGGTTTCTTTATTCCGTTAAGAACATTAGCCCAATTGATCTCCTTTGAGTCAACGCTGCCATGTTTAAATCAATTAACCTATAACGTGAACTGAATCAGAGAAGTGCAGGCGAGTGATTGCACTCCGTTGACCTTTTAAAAATAAAAATTAAAATTTGCGAATTTGCAATAAATGAATCGCAATATAGCAGTTATATAACAGCAACCTTTTTGAGTGATGATGAATGTAACGCATTACTGTACCCGGCAAGGTACTTAGATTACACTGAAAGCAAATGCTCTTTTTGTGCTGTGGTTAAGTGAGATTCCTGCCACTTGGCAGCTGCTGAAAGCAGCTGAAAAGGTTACTTGTCAGCTAACTTAGTTACTTTTGAAATCAAGTAATCAGTAAAGTAACTCAGTTACTTTTTCAAGGTAACTGCGGCATCACTGGGTCAATGTGCGTGTTTAAAGAAGTTGAGATATAATTACACAAAATCTGTCACTGCCTGATCCAGTGTCAACTGTGTGTGTGTGTGTGTGTGTGTGTGTCGCTCGGGACGCCTGCGAGGGGTCACCCTGGAGCGGCATACGACCCCCGGTGAAGCCGGCGGAGCTGTCCGGGCACGTTGTGGCTACGTGATGCCGGATTACCGTGTTTTGGAACTATCGGGGCTTGTTCAGTCTTGGGAGCAAATAATTGTCAATTCCGTGGAATTGATTTTCATAATGGCACAGGCATGCACGTATTTCAATCGAGAAAAACAAATGAAACTCAAAACAGTAGGAGGGAGTTTTACTTCCTTGAAGACCGTGTTAAAAGTTATTCGTTAATATTTGACATTGAATGGTCTTCCACTTCCAGGGACACAAATTCATTCATTCATTCATTCATCCTCCGTTCCGCTTCTCCTCAGGCAGGCCGCGGGCGTGCCGGAGCCTATCCCACCTATCTTGGGTGGAGAGGCGGGGTACACCCTGAACCGGTCGCCAGCCAATCGCAGGGCACATAGACACAAACAACCATTCGCGCACACATTCACACCTACGGGCAATTTAGAGTCTTCAATGAACCGGCTGCGTATTGGCGCACCGACCGGGAATCAGAATCGGAATCGGACCCGCGCCGTCTGAGTGAAAAGCAGCAGCATCTACCACTGCGCCGCCAACATTTGTATCCGATTCATATTACTGCAGCTCATTGGGGCGTTGTGACCGTCTCCATGTATATCTATGGGTCTGTATTATACTGCCCCCGGTGGCCAAGGCGCGCACACCAGGAGCCCCAAAGTCATAACAAATGTATCATACGGCGCACACTGTTCAATTCTATTTATTCTATGTCATGATATTATTATTATACCTTTTTATAAAAATGCTATTTTACTTTTTTGGAGGGATAAATGGCTTGTCCATTCATTTCGAAGGGCAAAAAATGATTTTAAAAGATGCATCTTCCATCTGCAGGCTCCATTGGATGTAAAATATGTCGTCCAGCTGCTTGAATTCCTGCAAGGCGTCCTCGGAATTCTCCGCAATCCAGGTATGCCATTTTCTTTTTTTCTTACAGAGCACAGTACGCGTTTACGGGATTCCGCATGCTACAGCGCCTCTGGGCTCTTGGTTTTCTCCAGCACAGACTGTAATTCCCCCTTCTGCAAATGTTGCTGTGTTGTGTGTCACGAGAGCTGTTGAGTTCCAAAACGGGGCCGCAGGATTCCCTCATTGTTGACAGTTCAAGAGCGCTCGAGCTTACCGGTTTGCCACCAAAATGTGATTAGACTAGCCTTTGTGTTGTCTATAATAGTCAAGAAAGCAGCAGCGCTATTTAGCAAGTACTTCACTGTCTCATTTCGATTTGGTCTTCTCCATCCGATACATGGAGTGTGAGATCCCTCGCTCAAACGACGTGAGACGGTAGCAGACGTGGCCCGTGGAAAACCCGCCAAAGAGCATTAAACGCCACCCGAGGAGTTGGCGCCACAAGTATTTGGGCACCGACATCATTTGGTCTTTACAAAGATGCTTTGCGAGGCCTGCAGTTTTTTTTGGGCCTTCACTTTTGTCTTCGAATACTGAACGAAAAAATATGGTTGTAATTACGCATATTTCCATTTTCCAAATATTATTGAGGCTCATGCTTTCCATTTGTCTTCCTCTCCTGATTTTCTTTTTTTTTTTTTTTGGAACTGCTGTGACGCTTATTGACTGCCTCTAACATATCAAAATGCTTCTCCTCCAATTGAGTGACAGGACAGAAATCCTCCCTCCGAGCAAAGCTGACAGCTTTTCATTCACAATCCACAAGTCTTCTTTGTTTCTCCCTCCCCCTCGGTGGCGAACGTTTTCCTTTCGGGCCTTCAACCAACGTTTAAGTTGTCAATTGTATAAGTCGATTGTTTTAATGACGTCGGCCGCAAGAATGATTTGTGTCAACATTTGGCTTGCAGTAAAGTTAAAAACAGAGGAAAACAAGTTGCCTCAACTGATTAAAATGGATGTAATGGAGGGTATTTCCCCCAAAAATGTTTTGGTACTTAAATATATTTCAAAGTCTGTACTAAAAAAGCCAAAACGTTCCCTTAAGTAAAGGACTTGAATCTTTTTACTTTTTAAATTTATTCCTATTTAAGCACTGCAGAGAATTCTCGCACTTCTGCTCAACACCCCACCAGCGAACCGGTTGCTAATTGGACCTGCGCCCTAAACCACGTGACGGCAAATGTAGGTCGCCGCTGCCCCCTAGTGTTCTTCGGGCACACTGCACGTGCCTGTTTTTTATTTTTGATGACCGCGGTGGAAGAATCGATCAGCTTTTGTTGCCATTGCAAAGCAGGGCGCCGCGCTGACTCTACCGAGTCTAGTTATGTAGATCTATATTTTCTTCATGCAGGACGAATCAATGTGACACAACGTAACGCGAGTTTTGGCTTTGGTAAACGGGGGGCGGGCTCAGGTGGGCCTAACCTGCCCCTGCGCAGCCAATCGGGGGCCGCCGTCGCGCGCCTCCCCTCCCTCGTCGACGATCGTCATTGGCTCGGCGCCGCGTCGCTATTCCGCATCGAGGCGACGCGAGGGCGAGGGACGGAGAAGACGATTAACGCTGTCGACGGTGACTTTGTGCTCGGCCGACTGACATCCGCCGCCCCCCCCCCCCCCCCCCCCCCGCCCCGAGCGCGAAGGAGCGCGCAGAGCGGCGTTCATGCGCGGGGAGCGCCCATCCGGGCCGAGCCGCGCGTCCTTTCAGCACCGGACAGCGATCGGCAGGTGGGCTGCTGACGTTTCGCACCGACAACCGCGCCGATGCTTGACGCAGACGAGGGCGCTTCCTTCGTGCGGCCTTTCGGAGGCGGAATGCAGGCGTGTTTGATTCATGCAAAGATGGAAGAGCTTCATCCGGCAAATGCCCTTGAATAGACAGGCCTCTCTCTCTCTCTCTCTCTCTCTCTTTCTCTCTCGCTCTCTCTCTCTCTCTCTCTCGCGCGCGCGCGTGTGTGTGTTGGTGGTAAGCAACTGCGCAATTGTCTGTCCCTGTCTGTTCATATCTTTCTTTCTTTTCACACCCCCCCCATCTCTCTCTCTCTCTCTCTCTCTCTCTCTCTCTCTCTTGCAGTCCTCCCTCCCTTCTTCTTCTCGTCGCCCGTCGTCCCGTCTCTTGTCTCGGGGCAATGCGTGGCTAGATGACTCGGCTACATCAACAAGCACCGCGGCATCTTGGACTAATATAGCAGCGTCACATCCCCTCCTCTCGCTTTCTCTCTCTCTTTCTTTCTTTCTGTCTTTCTGTCTCCCCCTCCCTGCCTCTCTCTCGCTCTCTTCCTCCCTCCAATCGCCGAGCCCTCCGTCCAAAGGCACCATGGGAAACCGCGGCATGGAGGAGCTGATCCCGCTGGTCAACAAGCTGCAGGATGCGTTCAGCTCCATCGGCCAGGCCTGCAACCTGGACCTGCCGCAAATCGCGGTGGTGGGCGGCCAGAGCGCAGGGAAAAGCTCCGTGCTGGAGAACTTTGTGGGCAGGTAAAATAGGATCATCCCTTAACCTTGCCACATAACAAGCGAGATCGAGCACACCCACGATTCGAAGCGTCAGGCACGTGCATAGGCATTTTTGGCGGCAGGTGCTCAAGTGGGAAAAAAAGGCACTCATCGCCAAAAATACTCGTACTATTAAGAAAAAATTCTTTATTTAACTAATGATGGCCAGCACATACCGACCCACCCAAAAAATACATTCAAATTAAGATGGGAGCACATGTACAATTCTTCCAAGCACTCAAATAAATGCCCCTCAAACATCAAAACAATTATTCTTATTATTATTATTTAGATATACGAATGAAGGGAAAAAATAAGCTTCAGCGAAGAGGGCACTTTTTCATCCGGGGCAACAAGGGCAGGTGCTTAAGCACCACTGGCGGTCTCTGTGCGCACGCGCCTGGTCAGCTTGAAGTCAGCCGATCACGTTCGGAGCCGGCCCAATCTGCATCTGCGCTCGTTCAAGTTGACAAAAATTTTGTGGCATTATATTCAGCGTGCATGAGCACGTGATCCACACACACATTCACTCATTTTCATTACCTAAAAAAAAAAAAAAAATGCAAATCAGCTAGTTTCTTGATTGGCAGAAAAATACGACAGGAATAGTTCAATCTCATTGGATTGTGCAAATGATGATTTTTGTCAGCCGCTTTGTTTGCAACTGATAGTCCAGCTTTCCTCTGGTACGCTGCGACCGGATGACTGAACGGGACAAAAATGACTGAGGCGATTATGCAATAAGGCAAAAAAAATAAGATTTTCCGGTGCAGACATTTTTCAAAGAACGACAGTCCTCACAGCGTTCATATTTGTGCAATGATTATGCCCGCGGCCCAGGAAACGGTGGGGTCTCTTTCGAAAGTGAGTGCCAATGCTTTGTTTCTCAGGTCTGGTTTGTCCTGTTCATTTCAGTTGTTACGGGAAATGCTGGCTTAACAAAATGGCCGCCATCATATTCAGCGTTTGATCAACTGAAATGATAAATAGCGAGAAATGCAAGAGTTGAGTCGAAAGATGTTTCGTGTTGACGTTTTCTTGAGTGCTGAACTGTGCTGAGTTGTTTGTCCACAGGGACTTTCTGCCCCGCGGGTCTGGAATCGTCACTCGCAGGCCCCTGGTTCTGCAGCTTATCAGCGCCACCGCAGGTGGGCTCGCACACGTCGTTCGCACGCCCACACGAGCCGCTGGCGCACTCACAAATGGCAAAAATGCACGCACTTCATTTGAAATGGCGCTGTTTTCATTCCACGCTGTCACTCCGGCATTCTGTCCGTCTCACACATCGCCAGCAAACTCTCTCGCGTGTTCTTCATCTCCGCAGAATGGGCCGAATTTCTCCACTGCAAAGGGAAGAAGTTCATAGATTTCGATGAGGTTCGCCAGGAGATCGAAGCCGAGACGGACCGCGTCACCGGCGCCAACAAAGGCATATCTCCTGTCCCCATCAACTTACGCGTGTATTCCCCAAATGGTGCGAAACCCCAACTCTTTCCTTTTGAAAACTTAATGAACCCCTCCTCTTGCTCTTCTTAAAGATACCTTGACGAAACTCGAGCAACGCAGCGGGTTGTCGTGCTGCCATATTGATTGGCCATTTGTAGTCAAGAATGGAAGGACGGTGAGAAAAGAAAGAATGCATCAAGGTGTCTTCAGTGAAGCGCGCTTAAGCAGATGAGCTCGTGCTGCTGCTGCAAATCTGCGTAGAGGTCACAGCCCATTCAGAATCTCACCGATTGTACACTGAGTGTACCTCATTGTTTGAAAAAAAAGACGTATCTTGATAGGCCGCAGCGCACCTGCGACCCGAATGGGGATAAATGGTTTCGACAACGGATGCACGGGTTGCTTTTGCGGAACTCCTGAAGAAGTGTGTTCCAATGACGACATTTCTTTATATAGCTCAAGTCTGTCAAAAAAAAAAAAACGAAGAAAAAAAAAGTGTTTCAAACGTCCTGTCGTGTTCTCCTAACGCGTTGTTGCTCCCGAACAGTGCTGAACTTGACGCTCATCGACTTGCCGGGGATCACCAAGGTGCCGGTCGGAGACCAGCCCGTTGACATCGAGCAGCAAATCCGGGACATGATCATGCAGTTCATCACCAGGGAGAGCTGCCTGATCCTGGCCGTCACGCCGGCCAACACCGACCTCGCCAACTCGGACGCCCTTAAGCTGGCGAAGGAAGTCGATCCCCAAGGTGAGGCGAGGGTGACTCCTCGCACCGCAGGAAGGATGTCAAAAAAGAGATCAGAGGAAATCAAGCAAAGCGTGTGGCGATCCTAAGCAAGATGGTGTCGGAAAAAGCCATTTGCGTTTGATCAACATTTATCAGTTTCAATTCACCGTTCGAGGGCAAGGAGGCCAGATGAGAAGATAAAAGGACAGAAGACGTTTTGCAGGGAAAGGCAAGACTGCAGATGGGATGACGGAGGTCATTTGACCTCCAGACTGCAGAGGGGGACGCGGGAGGGGACGAGCGGACGGGAGAATGAACTAGAAGGGAAAGAGGAAGAGGAGGAGGAGGACACGGATGACGCCATGAGGGAGGGAGAGAGGGAGGGACGAATGAATCATTGCGGTGAGAGAGGACAAGAGCGACAAGGCCGAGATGCTAACTCGACGGGCCCCCCCCTCACAGCCTGCAAAGTAGTTTGCTCTGAATTGACAATGTCCTGCCATCGACATATGATATGGAAAACCACTAAAGTGGAATTTCTCCGACTGTGCTAATAGATCGTATATTCGATATTATTGTATGTCGCCGTTGTACACATGCGGGACTTGAAGCACTCTGCTACCACACGATAGTTTTAGCACGTTAGCCCCTGGCAGCAATACATTTCAATGCGGGTGCAGAAGGAAAAAAGAAAGACAAAGAAATTCTTGCACTTTTGACAATTGCGAGAATAAGCGGTCCACTACAGTACAGTCATGAGATTTATTGTCAAACAATCCTGTGCATGCACTTTAGTGAAACCTAAAAGGTCAAGCACAAATGTTCAATATGTTCAAATCTGGAAACTGCCATTATCAAACCATATAAATAAGGGTTTCTATATTTTTAGTGGCCACAAGTGTCCCAGGTCTTGCCCTTGTTTTTACTACGCCAAAATGATCGTTATAACAGCAGTGACGCTAGTGGAGGCCGAAGATGCTTTGGCTCGAATGCACATAATAAACAACAAATAGTCGTCGATGACACGGAGCACATTGTTTTTTCCCGCACGCAAATGAGACAATGTGATGGTCGTGTGGTTCCCTGTGCGGTGTAGGTCTGAGGACTATAGGAGTGATCACCAAACTGGATTTGATGGATGAGGGCACCGATGCTCGTGACGTGCTGGAGAACAAGCTCCTGCCGCTCAGACGAGGTGAGCTCGCGGACCGGCCGGCAGCGTCCTTCACGCAACTCAAGCTTGTTGCTGCTTTCTTTTTTTTAAAACCACTCTCACTGGCCCAGGATCAGTCATTATTTGGCTCAATTTGTGTCCGTGCCTTTTTTGTTTTCAGGCTACATCGGAGTGGTGAACCGCAGTCAGAAGGACATCGATGGGAAGAAAGATATCAAGGCAGCTCTGGAGGCAGAGAGAAAGTTCTTCTTCTCCCATCCGGCATACAGGCACCTGGGGGACAAAATGGGCACTCCGCACCTGCAGAAAGCGCTCAACCAGGTGACCAGAGATTTACTCGCAGTGCACTTTGCCTAATTAATAAGATACTGGCCTAGATTTTTTTCCTACTTGCATTAAATGACACATCATTGCAGGGCATGACGGAATCATTCAAGATGTGCAGTATTGTGATTGTCATGTAGAACTGCACTGCATTTGTTTCAAATACGTTGCTCCTCTCTTGTATCTTAACGGGGCAACCCAAATTTTAGAAAGATCGCTATCGCTTTGAATACCTTGCATTTACAAATGAGAATAATGACGGTTCAAAGTGCTTTGAAAAAGAGTCTTGTTTGATTGTGTTCCCATAGCAACTGACCAACCACATCCGAGACACTCTGCCAGCCTTCCGCAGTAAGCTGCAGTCCCAGCTGTTGGCTCTGGACAAGGAGGCCGAGGAATACCGGGGATACCGACCGGATGACCCGTCCCGCAAAACCAAGCAGCTGCTGCAGTCAGTATAATATAGTCCCCAGTTTCACCAGTAAAATAACGTCTATCATATTTATGCATCATAAACATTTGGCACCACTGCTACTGGTTATCCTCCATATATGTGTTTTTCAGGATGGTGCAGCAGTTCTCTGTGGACTTTGAGAAGAGGATCGAGGGTTCGGGAGACCAGGTGGACACGGTGGAGCTGTCAGGTGGAGCCAAAATCAATCGCATCTTCCATGAGCGTTTCCCATTTGAACTGGTCAAGGTAACCTCGAATCCTAATCTAATATCACACTATTATATCACATGTTCCTATTTCTGCCACCTTGCATTGAGAGCGTTTTTAACGGATTATAACAAGATTTGTCCTTTTTTGAAAACGATGATGTAATGGAACTCCCACAAGGTTGCTTGTGTAATTCCTCGGCAAGATGACTCCGCCGAACGTCGGGCCGAATAGGAGACAAAGTTGCACTTTCTCCTTCGTCTCAGCTCAATCGCTCCAATGGCAGTCACACACTGCAAGCGCTGCTTCCCTAAATGTCCTCATTTTCTCTCTTCGCAGATGGAGTGCGATGAGAAGGAGATGCGTCGTGAGATCAGTTATGCCATTAAGAACATCCACGGAATCAGGTGGGAGGTTTGCCTTTTATCGCATATTGCACGAATCGAGTACAATATGGGATTTCATACAGGAAGTCCAATATTTTATGGTAATTGCTCTAGCTGCAACAGTCAACTTCACACTAAAATCCATCCCAAAGGGCGAATTTTTCAAAAAGCTACTTGATACGGCGAGCCAGATAGCTACAAATGTGTATTTTGAGCCTTTATAATTAGCCTTTTTTTCTCCTTCTCTTCGACACGGTTGTTGGTAGTTAGCGTGATGTTTCATTATTCACCAAGCGGTACTTTATTGTCGATCGCGCCTCGAAGCTTTTATGTACAGTTACCACTATTTCAGACAGTGTGCATGTACGTAGTAAAACGTGCACTCAATGCAGGGTTAGCGCTCTCCATTTTGTAAAAGGCAATAACATTGAGTAGTAGAAGAAGTTTCTTTTTTGGGGCGGCAGGACAGGGCTGTTCACTCCGGACATGGCGTTTGAAGCCATTGTGAAGAAACAGATCATCAAGTTAAAGGAGCCCTGTGTCAAGTGTGTGGACATGGTCATCCAGGAACTGATCAACACTGTACGCCAGTGTTCCAACAAGGTGAGTTATACCTTTTTAGGCGCTGTGAAGGCATGTCATGCAATAATGCATCGAGAACAATTCAACCGCAAGAAAAAGGCTGAAGTTTAAATTTGAACCCAAACAGGCCTGAAAGGTTTTCGGGGGGAGGAGCGATAAGATTACAACTGTGCTTTTCAGTTTTCGTTACGGTTCCCGATGTGGACTTTCCAGTTCTCTATCAGCAGTGCGGAAGGACCGATATGCCGTGTGTGGTGTGTTTGCAGCTGGAATGTTTCCCAACGCTCCGTGAAGAAACAGAGAGAATCGTGACTTCTCACATCCGAGACAGAGAGAGTCGCGCGAAGGAACAGGTGACGCAAGAACTCGCGTGCCATGCTAACGTACTCACAGTAGCGTATTAGTTAGTGCAATATTATTTCTATGGCGTGTGCATAAATGCGTAATGTATACATTTGGATACGTCTATGTTTGAAGTAACATTTTTGCATGTTGGGAAATGTTTGAGAATTAAAAGTGAGCCCAACACTTGGTTTAGTCAAGCATAGAACAAGTCACTTTCTGCTAGTTTTGTTCCAAAACCTCATCTTTCTCAAATGCACACTAAAGTTGAAATAAAAAGGTATTTGTTAGCCTTTAGCTTGCTAACCTAACTAAGCGCAATAAGAACACAGATTGTCCAAAATGTATGTACATCCAACGATCACCATAGAATGAGTATAACTTATCTTTTTTAATTGATGTTTTTTTTTGGTTTCAGGTTCTGCTGGTGATAGACATTCAACTCTCTTACATCAACACTAACCACGAGGACTTCATTGGCTTTGCAAAGTAAAGATTCGCATCGCATAGCTTTATATCACTAGTAGACAGAATTATTGAATTATTATTATTAGCAGTAGTAGTAATAATCATTTCTTCTTATTATTTATGAGTTAGACAGTGAAAAGAAGAAGTTTAGATCTGAGTTTAGCCTCGCTTTCTCTTCTCACCTTCATCCCCTCCTGCCGCCCAGCGCCCAGCAGAGGAGCAGTCAGACGAACAAGAGTCAGAGCTCAGCAACCAATCAGGTGAGTGCAAGATGGCCACGGCATTGATAGCAAAACATGGAAGAGATATCATCCCAGAAACAGTGGAGCCGCGCTATTCGCGGGGGATGGGGACGGCGAGTAGCCAAAATCCGCAGATAATTCATGCCCATTATAACTCTATTGACAAAAATAGAGAGAGATTGTTGTTAAAACCACCATAATTCTGGAATAGGCGGGGATAAACCGCCAATCAGCGTTATCGGGATTGGTTCCGGCCCCCCCCTCCCCCCCAAAATATGAAAGAGAAAAAAGAGAAAATAAAAATGCGGTTGTCCGCTGATTTATTGTCCCATTTCAGTTCATCTTTGCACTTCACACAACACCCGTGCGTTTACATTATATTTTCTCGATGCGTTTGTCCTTTTGCACGATACTGCATTATGTTTGTAACTGGGCAGCAGCTGCGGATGCTTCATTCGGCCTGATAATTGGAGTTCAAAACAATCAGACTGGATTGACTTTTTTTGTTTTTTTGCCACCACCACCATCATCATCGTCAGTGTTATTATTGAGACATTTCCCTTTGCTTGAACTCCTCCTGTGTCATCAAGGTGCCACTTTGCATTTCATCCCCATCCCTTAGTGACAATGTCAGCTGCCCTCTTACGGGCGTCTATCGGTGAGTATTGCTCCACGTGGGTTCTGCTTTGCAATATCGCTTGTGCCTGCAATAATCCCCCTGTTGCCTTCACAGGATCCTGGCCTGACCCCTTTTGAGCCACTTTTGTCACAAAATGTTTTTTTCTATACTGACAGATTAAATCTCCCCGTAAGGTAACTCGAGTTTGTGATGAGTTGAATTTCCCCATTTGCGGACTAATAAAGGCCCATTCTATTCTTTCCTTTCCTTTTCTATTCTATTCTATTCTATTCTAAAAGCCCCGCATTCCTCCTTGTTGCAGGCCTCCTCTCCACCTGCATCAGGCTTGATTGTAAGACATTGCCAAATGACCGTTTTCCGTCTAACACCCTCACCCACCGAGGCCCGCAGACTACGAGGCGGTGCCTAATAATCGAATACAAATACTGTATCCAAAGATTTGGCTGAATAAAATATCTTATCCAATATTGATAGTGTTAGAAATTTGTCTTAGTACTCTGTCACGCACATACGCCACATACAAGGACAAAAGTATTGGGACACCTGCAAGAACTCAAAATGCAAGAAAATCCAATCATCATTTTGCAGCAATAACAAGACCTGCTTCGAGTCTACTTATTCCAAAAAGTGTAGACGCTATGTCGTTCGAATCGTATTCTTCTACACCAAACTCACCCAGACAAGCGTCTCCAGCATGAGCGTTAAACTCATTTCCGTCATGGACCCACAACAGAGTCTTGGTTTCCCTCAGGGGACCGTCATGACGGTGAACATTGCTCGTCATATTACACACACAATTGCCCTTGCGTTTTACATATCATCCATCCATCCATCCATTTTCTATAACGCGGCTGTACTGGCGCCTATCCCAGCTATCTCGGGGCTGAGAGGCGGGGTACGCCCTGAACTGGTCGCCCGCCAATCGCAGGGCACATAGAATCAAACAACCATTCGCACTCCCATTCACACCGACGGACAATTTTGAGTTTGCAATTCACCTAGCATGCATGTTTTTGGGATGTGGGAGGAAACCGGAGTGCCCGGAGAAAACCCACGCAGTTCAAATCCCGGTCCTCAGAACCGTGGGGCAGACGTGCTAACCAGTCGTCCCCCGTGCGGCCATAAATATCATTGACAACAAATGAAATTTGAACTCATAAGTCATGGAATATTGTGGTCGTTGAATATTTAAGTATACAACTATTGTAAAAAAAAAAAAGAGTTTGACACCTGTCATCTGCAGTAGGGGCCTTTCTTTTGTGCACTGGGTCAAAACCTTTCCGTCTGGGTAAGCTGAAGTTGTAAGACTCGAGGGGAAGTAAGGGAGGGATTATTGAATTGATTTCCAAGGGTGTCTCAAGACTTCTGTTGCTGCAGCTCTTTCATTTCATTTGTGCCGATGACGGCAAGGCTTTGAAATGATTTGGGTAACCCCCTTAGTGTGTCTTAGTGAGGCGGTGCAAGACGGAAGACTAATCTAACCTGATAACCACTTGGCGCCATGCCTGGAGGCGTGTTTATGCAGATCTTGTGGGGTTACTACAACTAACACACACACACACACACACACTTCTTGTCTTCTTGTCTGTCTGAAGCACATAACGCAACAGTCACTTCATAATAATACTACTACCACTCATAATAAGCTACCACTGCTTTTTCTTGTGGTGGACACACCTCTCGGAATGACAGCGCACTGACGTACAGTCACGAACGCACCACGACACGGCTAACCCTTGCACACATTTCATTGCAACTGGAAGCAAATTAAGTGAAGAGCTTGTGTCCTTCATCCCTTTTCTTATGCTCCAGCTTTTCATTTTCAATGTTTACACGATATATTTGTACAACGTTTGACCTTCTCACCTTCTCGACCCCCCAAGGTCATCCGCAAAGGCTGGCTGACCATAAACAACATCAGCATCATGAAGGGAGGAGCCAAGGAGTACTGGTTTGTCCTCACTGCTGAGAGCCTTTCCTGGTTCAAGGATGATGAGGTGAGTTCTACCTTGGACATATTTTATCAAAAGTAAAAAAAAAAAAAAAAAAAATCATATTCAAATGATTTTGGCCGTCGATAAGTTATCTCGAGAAAAAAAAATCAGCTGTCGTATGATGCTAAAAATAGATGGTGGCACGCTTCATAGTTGGAAAGGAACAAAGATGAAAAATGGAACATTGTGACCAAAGACGTTTCTGAAATTCCGCTCGACGATCTCGGTGTGCGGTAGTGCGGCGCACTAGTGGTTACAAGTGCTTCTGTCTCACAGTTCTGAGGTCCGCAGTTCGAATCTCAGCTGCATGGGCTTCACCCGCATTCTTAAAAATGTTAATTGAAGGCTCTAAATTGCGCATAGGTGTGAATGTCTATGTGCCCTGTGGTTGCGCTCAAAAATGCAGTATAGAAAATGGATGCTTTCTAAACGCGCCTTCCTTGCGCCGCTGATGCCACATTTTCTTTCGGTGAACCAACCAATAGAAATACACCACGAAATGATGTCGCTATCATCAGAGCCGAACGCAAAGGAGATGGAGGACAAACACATTTCAAAACATTTCAACATTTATTTGGCTAAATAAGAGCAAAATGTTGTTGTGAACACTCCGAGGTGGACGCACAACAATGACGCAATGATGCTGCCACGACAGCGCCGAATTTGAACGCGAACATTCCATAAATTAATGACCTCCCCTTTGCAAAAAAATTCTACAGTGTAGAGCAGGCTGATTGGGAAAAATATGGCATCAGGCTTGAATGAAAACGACTCACATATGAGGTACCCCCCCAAAAAAATGCATTTAATTATTGCCATGTGAGGTTCTAACAGAAATAGCTGCACCGAGCGAAGCCAGATGCTTGTGCAGATGCGGTCGGTCGCTTTGGTGCTTGGCTGGCTGTTGCCTATCTGCCTGTCTGTGCCTGCTGTACAGGTTGAGGACATTCTGCACAGCAAGTGTAGATAGGCGGACACACTGCAACCTCTTCAGCTTGTTTGCCGCAAAGCCTAAGATTCGCCCATGAGTTTCTTTGCATTGGGAGCATTTATCGGCACTACATTCCATTCACCACCGTCTTTCTGAAAGTATCAATGATTTGAAATCATTGACAAATGGAGGAATTTGTCTTTTACTGTCTTTCTTCTCTGTACAATTCTTTCTCGTGGCAATTCAGGCATTTGTTTCATCTTCGCAGATTTGGATCCTTCCCAATCTCGACCACATGTTGGCTCACAGACACCCAAAATATACGACCAGCACTCACGCTCAGACTGCACACAAGCTGCGCGGCGTTGGGGGTTCATGTTGTCATTTGATACCTCAGTGTGGCGATGCAGGAAATTATAGACTTCACGAGCTTGGCTTTGTATATTTCTGTTTTACACTCTGTGAACTTTCTGCAGTCGCGTACGCATGCATGTGCTTTCACTGCGCGCTCTCCTCTTGGTGCGGTTGCCGTTCCCTTTGGAACTGCTCGCATTCTTGCTCGGGAAATGTCGAGTATTTATTCCAGACATCAGCCTGGAACAGTTCTGTAGAGAGAAACACCCCGATTGAAATAAATATGAATCTTCAGTAAAACCAGGCGTGCGTGAACAAAAGTAATCATATGAAGTTATGCAAACCTTTTGAGCCTTCTACAAACTTCTCCCCAAAACTCATTGAACTGTCAGTGTGCTTCTATATTCTGAGTACATTCGTGCAACATTCTCTTCGGTTGGCTTCTATGGCAGTTGACACCAGAGAAATCCATGCGTCTTTTTTGCGCAACAGTCCAAGCCCGTTTTGGCCACCCACTGAAATCATTTGGCTGTATTTTCAAACTCCACTTGATTGACCGTCCCACTCTCCTTTGGCTCGTGTTTGATGCTTTGCAGGCACTTAGGCTCCTCCCTCTCCCGTGAAGCACATCGTCCTCACACTGCTAGGCTAGTAGCGCTGCACACTTACTCATTCATCTCCGCTAAAAATGTTAGAAATGTCAAAATTTGACATATTCTGACCTCTACCCTTTTTAATTTCATCAAAGGTTCAACTGATTAATGTTTATTCCCCAAACGAAATGAAAAAAGGAGCTGTGAGAGTGATAAATCAATCAGATCAACGTATACATTAATGCAGATTGAAGGAAAAGAGATTCGCCCAAACAAATAAGTTGGCTAGCTTGCAGACCGAGACACACAGAGAAAGACAGACTGACAGAAGAAGGTCCATGCCCAGTCTAACCAATGTGCAGACTACTGTACACCAGTATGACAATGAACAGGTAGTCTGAACACTGGGTGGACGGAGCCGGAATGAATTGTCAGGCCTTTTGCTGTTTTCTGCCATTCCAGATGCCGGCGCTTCTGTGTCGTTTGCGCCCTCCCTTTGGAACCACTCCGTGTCGGCACCGAGGATCCCATTTGACGAAAGCTCTCAAAAGCGCAATTCGCCCGTCAGCGTTGTCGCTTCCCCGGCGCTTAGGTGCGCATCTCTTGCTTTTTCAGTCGAGCTTTGCACCTCGGGTCCCCTCGCGGTCCGTTTTGGTCACGCCGGCCATGAAGAGTATCCAGTCCTGACGTGGCACATTCGCCCAGACGACCGGGACAGACTGGCTGCACGTTCAGGGAGGGGATATTTCAAAAAAGAGGGAACGAGGGAGACGGGGGCGTGAATGAGTGCGAAAGGGAGAGGAAGCCAGAGCAAGAGGGAGGGGACCTGTGTGACCATATATGGAGTGTCGTGACCCCCTTTGGGAATACAACGCAGAATGGCTCTGCCGACTTTGCTTATCCTCCCGCGTTCTTCTTTCACTTGAATTCAAACATGCGACATTTTACCTTTACGTCTTCGACCATCAGCAAACCTCCAACTGGAGTTTGTTCTCCATCTCCTTCGCCTTCGCCGTCGCTGAAGCTTCAAACACACTCCTCCTCCTCCTCTGGTTCTCCGAGCGCCGCTAAGCGCTACCAGATGTTGAGTTTTAACGCCAGGCCGTCATTTAATCTCACTCTCTCTCCCGCCTTCTTCCCCCCCCAAAAAAATCAGGCAGGAAGTGGGCCCCTCTGGAATGGAAAGAAAAAAAAAAAATCTACAGAGTGTGGGGAAGTAAGGGGGGGGGGGGGGGGGGTGAAAGTTCAAAAAGACCAACAAACAAATCAAAGACAAGAGGTGTAAAATGATGTGTCATAACTTGGGTGACTTTTTGTCTCTTCGAGCCGTGCACGTTCAAAGATCAACGTTGTATTTGAGCTCCGGTGCTTTCACGCATCTGCCGTTGCTCTCGCTCGGCCGGCGCTCTCCGCGGCCCTTCGCTACCACCTCGCCTTTGTATAACTCACCGTGAGTGAGCGACGACTGCGTCCTGACCCGGCTCTGTAATGACTTCCACATGTGCTGCCTTTTTCTCTCCGTTTCTCTCTTCCCCCTCTCACTCCCACTTTTACCTCCCGCTCTCCCCCATTCCTCCTCCCTCCTCTCGCCCCTTCTCTTTCTACTCACCCCCCTCTCTCGCCTTCCCCTAAAACCAAATTTCACCTCCCACTTGCCGCACAAATGTCATTGCGCAATTGACAATTGAGACGATGACAAATGGTGTTGCTCTCATTCACAGGAGAAAGAGAAAAAGTACATGCTCCCTCTGGACAACCTGAAAGTCCGCGACGTCGAGAAGAGTTTCATGTCCAGCAAGCACATATTCTGCATTTTTAATACAGAGTCAAGGTCAGCGACCAGTGCTCTAGAAAATGAATTGATATTTGCAGTTATATTGACCATGTGGCGCTTATCAAGCGTTGTTGGCCTAGCTTGCAGCAGTTGAAATATGTTTTGGGTTAAAGTAGTGTGCATGAGTTCAGCCAACAATAAACTCACGCACATGGAAACAAGTCCGTTCAATTCACCGTCACTACTTGAAGCTGTTAGAACATATCTCTTTTGATACTTTCTGCGCAACAGCAAAAGCTGTTAGTAATCTTCCAAGTTGAATCTTTGATTGCAATTTTGGGATTATGATAGAAATCGGTGTAGTTTTTGGGTATGAGTCATTCATTCAGTGCGTTTTGCACAACTGACTTCTTTTCGTGCGTGTTCTGCTGTGGGATCCAGGAATGTGTATAAGGACAATCGCACTCTGGAATTGGCTTGCGACTCACAGGATGATGTGGACAGCTGGAAGTCTTCTCTGCTCCGTGCCGGGGTCTACCCTGAGAAGACCACCACGGTTAGCGCGCGTCTGTTTTGTGATATGTATGGAAAATGTTCTGTCTGATCCAAAAATGTTACACCCAGCGTTGCTCTTTGCCGTACTTCTCGCTAACTTCTGACAACGGTCATCAAATGAAAGTGTTTTTGTCATTTCCACATCGAGCCTCTGTCGTGTTTACGGGTAACATTAGTCCTTTTAAACTTGAAAGTGTTCTTTTCTTCTGAAATCCTCAAAGGTTGAGAGCGAGTCCTCCACCACCACCTCGGATAACTTTTCCATGGACCCCCAGCTGGAGCGTAAAGTGGAAACTATCCGTAACCTGGTCGACTCCTACATGGCTATCGTCAACAAGTGCATCCGGGATCTCATGCCCAAGGCCATCATGCATCTCATGATCAATAACGTAAACGAGTGACTCACTTCCTACTCGGCTCTATTGAAAGTGAATTGTGCTCGTCGGTGCTCAGTCTGCACTTCCTCTCGCTACCACTAGGTCAAGGAGTTTATCAACGCAGAGCTGCTGGCCCAGTTGTACTCGGCAGGCGACCAGAACGCCCTGATGGATGAGTCCCAGGAGCAGGCTCAGAGGAGGGACGAGGTGCTGAGGACCCACCAGGCCCTAAAAGAGGCCTTGGCTATCATTGGGGATATCTCAACCACCACCATCACTGTCCCTTTGCCACCGCCCGTCGACAACTCCTGGGTCGGGGGATCAAGCGGCGGTCGCAGGTACGTTCCCGCGTATTTGCGAAACATTTCATTCTCTTGCTCTTTTCCAAACATTCTAAGCCCGCGTTCCTGTAGGTCTCCTCCTCCAAGTCCCACCGCCCCAAGGAGGATGTCTGCAGGCCAGCGCCCAGCCCCTCGAGGAGCCCCGCCACCACCGAACCGTCCGGGTCCCCTGGGGCCCTTCAATAACAGCGCCGAGAGTCCCCAGGCCCCGAGCCGCCCGAACCGGGCCCCTCCGAGCATCCCCAGGTGAGGACGAGAATCCATCTGATGTTTGCTTTATGCCTAGCTTAGCGCTTTACCGGTCCAGTCCTTCGGCACACAGTCGAGCCAGGTGAAGTAAGGCGATGCTAATGATTCCATGATGAGAATTAAACATGGCGATTTGAAAGATTGGACTCGATAAAGCTTTTATGTGTCTAATATGCATTAAACCTAAAACAGAGTACCTTCTAATACACAGTGATATTATTCTATCAAATTTGCCACAATTCAAATGTGTCCAGGTATGATAACATGCTTTGCGGACATCTCGCTCAAGGACCTCCTGCACTTCACTTTGAAGTGTGCATTCTGTTCTTCTTCTTCTATTGTTATTGTCAACTTATTGTTGACTTGCCACTGGCGACAGT
This sequence comes from Phyllopteryx taeniolatus, assembly GCF_024500385.1. Lineage (NCBI taxonomy): Eukaryota > Metazoa > Chordata > Actinopteri > Syngnathiformes > Syngnathidae > Phyllopteryx > Phyllopteryx taeniolatus. The sequence continues at coordinate 20,827,764 of NC_084515.1, read as the reverse complement.
TTAGGTGTTATACTGAACAGATAGGTGCGTGAAACTAACCTTTGGTTGCCTGACCTCTTTTCAAAGATAATAAACTATGCAAGATACTTTGCCTTCCAAGATTCATTTCAGGTATTGTCTATATCAGAATGAGCCATTTCCCCACAACCGTTTCAATGACGAGGACACATTGTGCTGTACATTTCAAAGTGTCCCAATAATTTGCATTTTCTACGCTCGTCCTCATATTTCTGATCGCATGCGTGGCCACGGTCCGTCCTCCTCCAGATTGATTGTGTTACATTCATGTAAGTGTAGTCATTCTTTTCCCAAACTGTATGACCTTTGGGATGTCCAAACATCGAGAGTGGATTATTTGTAGCCTTCTTTGTTAACTTGTACAAACACTGCGATGAATGTCTTTTTTCTGCTTGTCTCTCCCATCTGTGTTGTCCTGTCTCCTTTTTTTCACGCCATCGTCCGATGCGCATTCAAGCCGACGACCACCACCATCTCCGACAAGACAAGTGCCGCCATAATCATCCAAAGGGGCCACTCGTCTTCTTCTTCTTCTTCTTCTTTCTCTCTTTAGCCATGGCTCCGCTGCCCTCTTCTCTCCTTAGTGCAAATCGTGTCCCCTTGACCCGCAATCTCCTGCCAGTTGCCCATGTCCATATATCTATGTACAGTATTGTACTTGTCTTGTGGTGTACGCGTACGTGCGCTTGTTGCTCGCCTTTGGTCCAGATAAGCTTCGGCAGAACCACGTCCTAGTATCAGTCACCGATCCCGTTTTTCCCTCAACCCTTCGCCAAGTCAGCCACCGCCAGAACTTGCTACTTCGACGTGAAAATATGCCCAGCCGATGGGCTGCCGTATTCATTCCAAAATGCAGCGTGACGGATAAGCTGCTTTTAATGCATGGGAGTGTATGTGTGCGAAGATGTTTTGCGTGAATGGGGGAGGGACTCATTTGCCTATACGTACACTCCAATTCCTTTAGGATTCATTTGTTGTACAACCCTCTCGTAAGTGTTCATTATCAGCCTATTGTTCTTGATAGGAACACAAGTTGTATCTTAGTGTGTGTGAGTGTGTAAACATGCGTTTGTGTGCAAGTAAAACCGTGTAGGCGTGTACGAGTGTGTGAGAAGACGTCCAGTATGCATACGCAGTCTGTCTGCACGTTTGCTGCCGTTTCAGTTGTATTTGTTTTCACGTCGAAAGCTGTTAATGACGAGTCCTAAACCCTCGGGGGGAGGGGGGATTTACTACTGGACTTCGGTGAGATGTTTTATGTGTCGTAGTAGCAGCCATACACACATAGCAAGGCCGAGGAGCACCATCAGTATTCTCTATTGGAAACGGCCTCAATACTACATTTAACCTCGTCGTATCGGTCCACCTGTGCCGTGTCAATGGTCAAAGTTGTGACCCCTGACGCCTTAAGCTCAGATTCAGATGCTGACTGACGGCTGTTGCGGCCGGAACACTCTTCGATGTGGTCCTGTGGCCATTTCACATCTTTCCTTTTAGCCCTGATCTCAGGTTTAAAAACACGCAACCAACTTAATGCACATGAAAGACTTTATTTATTCGACTCGCGTAGTTTTTCTTTTCATCGCACGCTCATCATTTCAGTCAGTCAGCATCTGTGTTGGATCTTAAGCAGCTATTGTCAGTGTTCGAGTGCTTCTCTGTCACTTTGTTCGTGTGTTTATGGTCCTAAACTGTGTTCTGGTTCTCCTGTATATAGGTATCAAATAAGGAAATACTGTACCTGTGGACTATTAAGACCTCACGATGCATCTTAGCGCTTTAATGGTTCTCTGTCTACTCACTCAACATCTAATTTAGACTGCCTTACCGGCATGAATTACAATTCTGTATTGCCAAAGCGAAATATATCGAGAGAATTGCAGAGTATGACAAGAAAACTGAAGAACAACAATCGAATGATTCCATTTGTAGTAAGATGTTTGTCAAAGAACAAAATGGGAAATTGCATCTATTGTTATTTTCTGTGTCTCTGTATTGTTCCTCAATAATAATAATAATAATACGAATAAAAAGTCTTACTTCTCAACCGTGTTTATTGGTTTTGCTGAAAGTTCCAGCAGGTTTGTTGCTGAGACATGAAAACTGAAATAGTTGTTCTTAAAGCTTGGTCGAGCCGATTTGTAATTTCCTCATCTGGTACCGTTTGAAGATACAGGGTCAGATTAGAAATGACAAAAACACATGCACACACATTCTAACAGTAGAGTACCCTGTTGCTGTGCCCTTGCTTTGGACACTGCACTTTTACACACCACAGTCTCCACTTGGCGGCAGCGGTCTGTTTTCTTGCTGCCCTTCGTATCCCCTTGGGAAAAAGAAATCAACCAATAAATCTCCTTATTGTGGCCTAAAGCTATACTTCGGAGCAGTCACTTTCCACTTTTCGCCGTTCATCGTGGCAAAACCTTCGCAGTTCCTCAGAACTATTTCGACGCGGAAAAGCGGCCATCCCAAAGCAAGAAAAGTCGAGCTGAACTTGCAGAGAGCGAAGCCTCACGAGAGCAGCGTTATACAATAAGTGTACATATAATAAGTTTGACAATATTTGTAAACGTTTTACTGTTGTTGTTTGTAGAATGGTCATAATTTACGCTCCATATCAACAATTACTTATCAATTAATACGTTTAATTTAACCAAGGATGTCTCCAACCTGAATGCATGATGGATTCCGTCTTGTGGAATCACAGCCGAGCGATTAAAATGTCGCCTTTACTATTTTTGTGATTAACTATTATTAAAATGTTTTTTGGACTACCAAAGTCAAAATCAGTTCACAACAGTTTCAGGTTTCCTAACCCAAACTGAAAACTAAGGTTAGCATTTCAGTTTAAAATTTGTCAAGACAAATTTAATTGTAGAGTACAATTCGTACACAAGACAATTCAACGTTCTTTACAGCTCCATAAAATTAAGAAAGCAAAGAAAATAATTCCATCAAAGAAAAAAAATCATCATGAAGTCAATTAAAAACGAGGAGTGGAGGTAAAATACTTTCAGTTGTCATATGCAGAGTTAGATATGAAAAAGCACTGAGTTGTGTCCTTTTTCTACAAGGCAGTTCCTGAGCTCCATCCATCTGGCGCTTGACTGGGGTGACGTCACCTTGAGTCTGCCCCTTCCGCTTGCTTACGCCATCTAGTGGCAATATTGATTAAGCGCACGTTAAAAACCGTCTGATCACAAACGCGAACGCCGATGAATGAAACTTCGTCAAGACATCCTGACATTAATATAAATGATTGCAATAATGGCTGGTTGTCTAAATACACACGATATTATTTATTATAATTACTATTATTAGAATTATTATTATTGATCATAATAATTGTTTTTTAAAAAATAATTATCAACCCTAAATGAATTTGAATTGTTCGCGTATGTTGATTGTATTTACGATTGACTTAGGCCGCGTAGGTGTCAAGTGCGTTACATTTTGTTCAGCTGACAGCCACGATTCATGTGCTCCGTCCACTTTGTAAAGAGCTCCGCCCGTCGGACGAGGCGAAGCTACAAAACGAGTGCTCCCAATATCTACCCAGTACGGAGTGCGCAGTCGTTTGGCTGCGTTGCCATTGGCAGATCGAGCCATGACGTAATGGCAGTGGGCGGCAGCAGGTTGTTGGTTTGTTTGGCTGTCAAGCAGCTGTAACTGCGAGCGACCGCAACTCGCCCAGCGAAATTGGCTAAGTTGACTTTCGCCAGCCGGACAGCAGAGGGGACGCACACGTGGACCAATTTGACGCATTCTACAAGCACGCCGAGAATGTCTTTCCCGACAGGACTGGGATGAAGATGATAATATGGCGAGTGGTGACACTGTGGCTTTATGTTTCGCTAATATTTTGGTAAGTAACAGCATTTTTCTTGCCGGTGGTTACTATTTCGCAGTCAGAGAAAAACGCTCACAAACAAACAAACAGACAAACCGAGAGCTAGTTGTTGACGTGAAGTCGGCTACGGCTAAACTACGTACTCGGCGTTTAGCTTGTGCTAGTTAGCCAGCTATGTTGTGATGTGGCACCTGGCTACTTCTTCATTGGCCCCGCTAGCTTGTCGGCAGCTTGTTTGAATAAAACCGGCCGCGACATTGTCTCTCTTTGAATGCCGAAATCATCCTTACATTACCCACGGACAAACGCCCGATTTGACGATTTCAGACGTCAACGCAGCGCAGATTTGGTTCGTGGGGATTAAAACCCCATGACGTCAGTGGCACTGGAAACCGGATGCATCTGCTGTCAAATGTGAGGGAGCAGAGCACACACACACACACACCACACACACACACACACGCACGCGCACACACACACACACACACACAAACACACAGAGATTGCAGTGCATCGGTGATTATGTGCCCTGCTCGTGATGTTGCAACACGATAAACAAAAGTGACCGTCTTGCCCTTTGTTTGATAGTGTGAGTCAGGTTTTCATGAAGAAATGTAAAACAAACAACAAAAAAAACCCACTCCAAAATATTGTAGAAAGTTAATGGAGAAACACATTTTGAGTTGTTGAAAAAGCCAAGTGTGAAGCGTCCTAATACTTTTACAATTATTTTTGATTTTAAAAAAAAAAAAAAAAAGTATTGAAAGTATTGGTCATATTGACCTGGCCTACGTTATTCATTTGACAGTCTCTACTGAGGACAAGGTTTTTTTTTTTTTTAACAATAAAAGTGTTTTAAAGCAAAAGCGTGATTATTTAGATTTGTCCTGTTGAAATATTGAAAACAAAACTATGTAAGGACAAATAACCAACACTTTCTTGTACTAAAAAACTCAGCTGTGTTCATCCTGGTGAAAATTGACATCTGAGAAGAATGTTTAGAAAAATTGGCTTGGTAGCATCTCCTGGAACTTCGGTCCCGGAAGATTGTTTTACTTCACAACATGAAATTTGGTCAACAGATCTTGCATGACAAAAAAAAAAAAAGTCTCAAGAACTCAGGCTGTAAAATGCAATGTCAGACCAGCCGTTTTATCTGTCTGTCTAATGAATTGTAAATAGTGTTTGTCATACTTTGTGGTCTGAAGATGGCAGCAGGTTTTGCTGCTGAAAAACTCCAGTAACTCAGATCGACAAGTTACGGGGGGTGCGCGACCCCATTCATCGCTGCTCGCATCTTAAATTATCACTCCATTTAATTTTAGCACAGTAGCCAACTGAAACGTTGAGCTCTTGTCATGCTTGTTATATGCACCTGTTCGTTTTCATTTTTACATGAATTGAAAAAAGGCAAGAAATCTTTGCTGAAGTAAAAATCATTAACTTGTCAAAGGCTGAGATGTAAAGTGGTCACGGTGTAATAACAGGTTTTTTTTTTTAGTAATCTTTTGTCTTAATTTGACTCGTGTTGATTATCTGAAGTCAAGTTCGATGCGAATGGACACGTTATATTGATCTTTGCACCTGTGGGAGGATATTTCTCTATCTGTCACTGGTTTCGTATCAGCTTGCCCACTTAGTCATCTTTAACATGTGACCCATTAAAGTTGACATGCATCATAATTTGAAAGACAATGTATGCATAAGCATTATAGACCTTATTTAGATTTATTACACATCTACACAAGATTATTTGTTTAAAAAAAACAAAAAAACAATTGTTAATCACGCACTAGTTAAGATGTAGCATCCGCAATCATTCATGTGCTGCTTTAAATCATTCTCCTGTACCCCATTAATTATTTATTATATTTAGAATCCCAAACCTTAATGGCACTTGTAATTGGTAATTTTTAATAGAAAACTGTTTTGTAGCAAGTGTAATCTATTACAATAGCTCACGCATAGCAACCCAGTAGCCAAATTTAGTATTTGACCCAGAATCCTGAATCAAATCGAGATAATGTCCTGGTTTGCTTGTAAAGTTCAACTACTCAACTAGTAGAGGAAGGGCTATGGGACAAATTTCAAAGAAGAACATTCCATTTTTCTGCAATTATTGCACAGCACTTAATTACTTTGACACCTGTACAGGTTTCTGCCTCCTCTTTCAGTGGTTGTTTGTTTTGGGGGATTATTAATTGTAGTCTCCTCTTTAGTTGAGGCAAGCATGCTCTATAGGGTTTAAGTCTGGATATTTATCTTTTTTTTGTTTTTGTTGTTGTTTTGGCGGTGCGTTTTGGGTCGTTGTGTTGCTGCTCGATGATCTCCCATAAATCTACAGCAAAAATAAAAGAATTGGCCTAACTGTTCCAATATTTTTCCTCTCAGAATATTTTCTTGGATTAGCCTGCCCTCCCTGACTTTCCAAACAGATAAGATAACTTAGCCACATGGCGTTACAAGCCACCTGGACTTTCTCAGTCTGTCACACACACAACATGTTTAGTGTTCCTGGCTTAGCCATGATGATCTGTCTCTTCCTACCTTAATAAATTTTGTTCTTAAATAACTAGATTAACATTCACTGCCAGCCCTCCATGTTAATGTGTATATTTGAATTCAGCTGTCCATGGCAGTGAATGAGTGAATTAAACATGCAGTAAACACGGTATTTTCGGTGATACTAGTTGATTTCCAAGTTGTTCTCCCTTACCAACGTTTTTCCTATATAGGACATAAGGTAAAGTGAATGAATTGGTAGGAGGCTCAAAGTGTCCCACACTATTTACTGATAGTTGCCTTATGCGCATTTGTGATGTGCGTCTTTTGACACGTTTAACCTTGGCGGTTGCACTCTATTCTAAGCAACGTGTACTGTAGTCAGTCAGTGAACGTTGCTTCTTCATCCGGCAGGTTTCCTAGCTGCCATGTTGATTGCACAGAGCCAGACCAGGAGGCCCAAAGGTCGCAGCCTTCGCAGGACATCATTTTGGAGGAAGAGTCAGGAGACGCTCATCGTCAGCACGAGGTCGCAACAGTTAGCGTCACAGTAAAATTCCTCAAGCTTGAAAGGCAAACATAATGTAACCTCATAAAGTAGTATTTGTAATATAGGCACTCTCCATCAGAAACTGCAGATACACTTGAAGAGTTCAAATGCATTTTTGAAAAAGTTGTTTTAAGTAGGTCTTTGATATCAGTTCATCGCAAAATCAGACAACGGCAAGAAAACAATTTCGTTTAAAAACATTCAAGTCCACAATTTGGAAAGGCACCATCAAACGTCGCCCTGTTCGGCAGGCGTGGCTTTATTTTTTGTTTAAATGGCGCTTGAAGGCTTTTCCATTTGAACTCTCTCTTACAAGGTCCAATGCAAAAGGTAAACAAAAAAATCTGCCTTTACAAATATTATTCCGTTAACTGTGTTTTGATTGACAGTGTCAGACAGTTATTTAACTGTTGCTTTTCCTCTCTGTCTTCATCTTCAATTCGCCAAGTATCATTTTTTTTCATCAATTGTTGAAGATATCAACATTATTGCTCAACTGACTGTAACTTTCCCAAATGTCCTCGTAGTCGCATGTTTCGGCTGCAGGGCCAGTGGACATAAATAATAGTTTGCGTTTTCATTTTAAGACAGCTTGTGTTAATTTTCGGAACACGCCTAGTAATATTCCTACAGAAGTGGAAAGTTTGTGAATGCTGTTAGAATAATAACAAAAAATATATATATATAAGGGATGTTTTTTTAAAAATATTCTCCATTTTTTTGGCCCTCAGTTTATTGCAATTGGGTCTCTGTATAACTAAGTATTAAATATTGATGTTTAGGATTGTCTTATATTAATTACCATTTGGCCATGTGTCAAAATGTGCATGATGTCTTCAGGATGACGAGAGCTCGGCTTTGCTCCCCCAGTCCTTGTCCAACAATGAGCAGTCACAAGAGGAGTATCGAAAAGAGGAGCAGTCTACACAGGCCATGGACAAAAAAGAGACGCATTCAAAGGTGAATTCAATGTCAAGTACAGTAGTTATTATTCTCAGTCTCACCAATGAAGGGCAGGGTGTAACCCGTCTCTCACCCAAAGTCACCGGGTATAGGCTTCAGTTAGCAGTGACCAGGACAAATGGTAGAATACGCATGCATGGTTTGACTCAACGGGTCAAACATTTCAGGAGTTTTGTTTGGCATTTTTCTTTCAGGCCCCAGAATTGGACAAGCCCACAGCGTTAGAGGTCAACAATGGCATTTCACAGCCAGAGCCGGATGATGAGCGACGCTTAGAAACGGAAAAGCTCGATGCACCCACTGCTCAAGACCAAGAATCAGTTGTCCTCATTATGTCTTCCGATACGGTCTATGAATCCGCTGTTGAGGACAATCACAGCCCTGGTATTGTTAAATTTCAAGACACCGTTGCAGTCAGGCAAGTCTTTTCATTAATCACATCTCAGTTCAGATTTTTTCCAAATAAAGATATTCCATCAAGTGCCGTCTTTTTCTGTTGAATTGATAGACTGCAAAACTCTTAAGTTGCTCATGTCATCTTAGTGCTTCAGACGATGCAGAGGATGAAACTCATCCTGAGGCCCTTGACTCTGACTTGCCACCTGCTGAATGTGAAGAAGAGACAAATCCCTACGATCACGACAGGTCGTGAGCTAAATTTACTAGCTTTTTATTTCCGGATAAAATGAATCAATTGTTGTTTTTGGTGTTGGGCTCTGAACTCTAATGTATGTTAACTATGATTTTTGCGCTCCTGCAGGCGTCCTCCAGCCGTTTTGGAAAACATGTCTAATGCTCACACCACTGGTACCAAAACTCACAGTGACCCTCCTCCAAGTGCCCAAGAGGGCCGGCATCTGGATGGGAACATGTCACACTCCCTCAGCGAGCAAGTAAGTAACATGGCCACCGCCCCCTCAACCACCCGTGGCGGCATCCCAGCAACTTTTGTTTTCTCCCTCATAGGATGTGAGTGCTGCGGTCACCATGGAGACAGAGCCCAGTGTGAACAGCAAAGACCCAGAGGACATCCCAACATTTGATGAGTGGAAACGCAAAATGATGGAGGTGGAGAATGAAAAAAGTAAGATTGTACATCTCGATTTTCCTTGTCTAGAATAGTCTTGGCTCAAACAAGAAATGTCATGATGTAATCTTTGTCTTTAGCTTTGTCCACACATACTTCTGCTAATGGGGGTTCCAGTGTGGTGAAGAAAGTCCAAAAAAACTTCAACAATTATGCTTCCGTGGAGTGTGGAGCAAAGATTCTTGGGGGTAATCCAGAAGCTAAGGTACGTTTTGCGACATTACCACGGCCGCATATTGACCAATCAAGCTGGCGCTATTTATATACGTTTTATATTTTTTTGTTCCTTCCAGAGCACTTCAGCCATACTGAAGGAGAATATGGACTTGTACATGCTAAACCCCTGCAGTAATAAAATCTGGTATGTGTTTTTGGCACCAAGCACCAGTTGTCTTTACGAAATCAACCTGGATAGTTGTTGAGGAATGTGAACGTGTGAGCTGTTAATGAATGTCAGCGTTTGTGTTATTACCTTCAAGGTTCATCATTGAGCTCTGTGAGCCCGTTCAGGTGAAGCAGTTGGATATTGCCAATTTTGAGCTTTTTTCTTCTACACCCAAAGACTTTCTTGTCTCTATCAGTGACAGGTAGACCCCAACATACTTTGTGAAGCAAACACGCGTTACGAAACTTGACACTCATTTTATTCATACAACTTTAAAAACAAATATTATTGTTGCTATTATTTTTAATAATGAGCTATCAAACAACAGGCCCACTTTCTTGCGGTGTTTGTGAATGTACTCGTGTAGATACCCGACCAACAAATGGCTCAAGTTGGGAACCTTTCATGCCCGAGACGAACGCACGGTCCAGAGCTTCCCATTGGACGAGCAGCTTTATGCTAAATATGTGAAGGTATTCCCATTTTTTTCCCCGCCATTTGTTTTTCTTTGTTATTAAGGTGCTCAAAATGTATATAATGAAACAATATAATTATTCAATTTAATTACCTAATTTCAATGGCAGCAGCATGTGAGATATTCTCTCCTTGAACCTGTTTTCAGTGCATCCATAAAGCTTATAATGTTTTCCTCTCTTCCCCCCCTCTTTCTCTTGCTTCAGATGTTCACCAAGTACATAAAGGTTAGCTTGTGTTTTGTGTAGCTGTCTGAGAATTGACTGAATTCAATAGGACTCATGGAAGGGAACATATTTTGTTAACATTTTTGCTGATCAGCTTCAAATCTAACATGCTGCTAACAAAATGACAATCAATTTTCCTACATTGTGAAACTCACATGATGTCAATCAAATAATTATGTTACGTGAAATGATCCCACTACGAAACTCATTCTTAAATCACTGCCACTAGTCTCGGTTCATAAATAACAACACGGATAAGATAAATGCCTTTGATGAATATCATCATCACGTCTAATTGTTAGAATATGTGAATTATTTGTCCTCTGTTTTTAAAGGTTGAGCTGCTCTCTCACTTTGGCTCTGAACATTTCTGCCCCCTCAGTCTCATTAGGTACGTAATATTCAGGCCACTTGACACACGGATCAATACACTTCCAATTTCGATTTGCTTGAGAAAGGGTGTTCAGTGTCCACTTATGTGATTGGTTAAACGTGTAAATCCATTGTTTTGCTGCACATGTCAAGAAGAGTTTCTGACAGTTAAACAGTCTTAATCTGTTAAAGTAAAAAAAAAAAAAAAAAAAAAAAAAAAAAAAAAAAAAAACAGTAGTTGTAATAGTTATTGATTGTAATTCTCCCATGGTTTTTGGTTTTAAATGATCTGACCATCATGTGGAGTTGACTCTGGGCAATTTCCACTCGGATTCTTCTGACTTATTTGTAAATGAAGGCTGTTGTTGACCCAATTATATACACCTAAAAAAAACAAAAAAAAAACAACTTTTATAGGCATGCATCGAGGAGAATTGCTTTCTTTTTGCAGAATATTTGGGACGAGCATGGTGGAAGAGTATGAAGAAATAGCTGAGCCTTCTGAAAGACCCGAAGATCAGGATGATGACTTGGGTATATACGTTTATATGTATTTTATGCAGGTAGAGTTCTGTTCATTTTGTGCATTCAAACTATATATTGATAGGTTTACGATTTGAGGTAAATGAAACTGACAGAAGGAATAATTTCCTCTAATGTTTTTATTCATGTGATTTTGTGCGCTGTAAATATTGTGTCAGCAGGAATGTTTTCCTCCTTCAGATCATGCATCCGGTTATGGACCTGGTGAAGTCAAGTATTCCAAGAATCTGATTGGCTCGGCTAAGGGTTAGAAAACAACAGCCATTGTTTTTTTGAGTTTTTTTTTAATGCATAAAGATGGCTGAAAAAGAGTGCCTATACATTCACACTCTTCTTTTAATTCTTGTGGTGTGTTGTAATTTCTCCTCAGATGTCATTTTGAACATGGTCAATAATATCGCTGTAAATGTTCTTGGTGGCAACTCTGAAATGCAAGGTATGTCCCAGTCATCAACCATACATTTTGAGAATCTTAATAGCAGCAATACTTTCGTATTCTACCCTCAGCCTCTGTCGTTATGGAGATTGAATCCTTTTAGACATGAAATGAGGCAGCCATTGCGATTTTTACTTATCAGACACTACATTAGGTACACCTACACAGCGTGTGAGAACGAGATCTAATGTTTGAGGTGTTCGAAAAACTAAAAGTGCTCAACAGTAAACATGCGCAATCAGAGAAACAAAACGACACCATTATGAACCGTGTTAAGTTAATACCTTCCCCCGTGTCGGTCGTTCTATTGGATAACATTAGATTGTGTGGGTCTGACTATGTTGTGGCCTGTTCATTGTCCAGTTAATAGGACACTGAAAGGCTATAATTTACGTTGGCATTATTTGTGCTAATGATTGAAGTTAATATTTCCCATGTGTGTTTTGTAGGAAACCTTTCATCCCAGGATGTGAGCGTGAAGGGGCCTGCTGTTAATGAAACGATGACTCAAAGCCCCGTCACAGCCCCATCCCCCGTGTGAGTACCTGTCAGAAGCCTCATTGCGTCAGTCGTAACTAGCCATCGTTTCAGAAGTCAAATTGGTCAGAGGTCAAATTGTTCAGGAGTCAACCAACTGAGATAAGCAAATTGTCATCCTTTCACTTTCAAATGTGAGATAAAGATAATTCCAATGTAACTGTCATGGCCTGAAACACATTTACAACTTTTTTGGTATGAAAATATATGATGTGTACTACATACACTCTATCTGTTTCGTCCGTGGTCGTTGTTTTTGCTCCTTTTAGTTCAGAGTTGGAAGAGGCAAGATTCTCTCCAGACACAGACATCACTGAAACTGGTGCCCCATCTTCAACAACTGCTGTCCCCGACCTGCTTCCAGTCGAGCGTAGTGAACGGCAGCCCCCCCCACTGAAACAGCAAATTGTCATTCCTTTAGAGCCAGACGAAGAAGAATCGATCCGCTCGACAATCACACTTTTGGATGAAGAGGATGAGTTAGAAGGGGAGAGGGAGAAAATGGATCGCAATGAACCACAAAACGTCCACTTCTGCACACGTCTTCCTGTCTTTTCCTCTTGTTCGTGTGCAACCTCCCTTCAGGAGTATCTGCAGCAGCAATGTTTGCTGCTGCTGTTCAAAAGACGGAAATGCCAATCCGTGGACAAAAAGCAAATGGCTCCGTCTATCCGCACTCCCACATGGCTCCCACCCTCACCCTCCTCCGCCGGTCCTGAAGCCAAGCAGGATCACAGTGAGCCACATCAGCCCCATGAAAAACAACAAGCTCCTGGAGGGGAGCCAGAAAGTGGAGCCCGCCTGTCAGAAGCACCTCAGCCTCCAGAGGACACTGCAGTAGAATCTCATTATGACTGTATGTCCGAACCTCCTCTTCTGGAGCCCAGTCAAACATCGAGCCTCCCCAAAGCCGCCACCACTGATTCATCCTCTGCCAACCCGACTGTGTTTGAGACGCCACAGCTTTCTTCTGAGGCTCCAGCAAAGCCACTAAGCTCAGAAGCGAGCCAAGACATGCCGGCTGTGGAGAAGCATACGGAGGCTTTACTGCCTCTCAGCAGCGCAATCATTGGAACCGCAGCGGATGACGGCAAAGTGGCGCCGATAGAAGTAAAGGCCAACATAGTGTTCAATGACTCCGTCCCAAATCCTGATATGACAGGTGAGTCCCGGACTGCTTCTCCTCAGGTAGACCGGTCCCCCGACCCAGCAGCTGCACTCGACAGTCTCGCTCTTCCCCCTGAGCCATCCCAGCCTGCTCCACACACCCCCATCGAACTTGAGCTCTCTAGTAACGCCGCAGTCATCAAAGATGGCAAAACAGAGGACCTGACAGAAGATGTCTCTACCCCTGCTCTCCCTCCTTTGCCTTCTACATCCCCCTCACCGTCCCTCTCGGACATCTACGCAGACCCTCCGAACGGCACAGAACAGAATGGCAACCTGATGCACGGCTCCGGCCAGAAGGAGTCGGTGTTCATGCGACTCAACAACCGCATTAAGGCCCTTGAGATGAATATGTCGCTCAGTGGGCGCTATCTGGAGCAGCTCAGCCAGAGGTGAGGGGAGGAAATAACGCACAGTTGCTAGCTTTGGTGTCGTGTAAGGTGAAACCCTGTTTTTCCTTTTTTATTGCAAGATATCGTAAGCAGATGGAGGAGATGCAGAAGGCTTTCAACAAAACCATTATTAAACTCCAGAATACCTCCAGAATTGCAGAGGAGCAAGTGAGCGACATTTCTCACTGATTGTTCTCAGGGAACTTTGGAGATTGGATCGTGCTACGTCACGTGGTCAGATGCTTCATTCTCTGTAAAAATTCAACCTTTCTCACGCAGGACCAGCGTCAGACGGAGTCCATTCAGTTGCTGCAAGGCCAGCTGGAGAATGTGACTCAAATGGTGCTCAACCTGTCGGTTCAAGTCAGCCTGCTGCAGAACGAGGTAGCAATTAACAGCGTTAGCTACACCTACCCACGCTCAGGCAGCGTTTCCATCACGGTGAGTGGTTGTCTCCCCAGGTGTCCGACCGGCACAACTACCTGCTGCTGTGCCTGCTGCTGAGTCTGTGTTTCGGGCTGGCGCTGTTTGCCAACCGCTGCCGGATCTCCATCACGCCTCCGAACGCAGAGCCACAGCCACCCACGGCGAACAGCTACACCTACTGCTGTCCCGAGAGGTACGAGCACAACTGCATCTTGTCATTTATTTAAAAAAAAAAAAAAAAAAAAAGATATAAAATGCTTAAGAAATATATTTTGGGTGAAAATACAATGAATGTTCCACCACTAGTCTACATATGGTATTCTGATTAATATTGTGCTTGTGGAATAAGAACGAAAGAACTAGTGGTGGAACATACAATGTGGTCTTGCAAAAAAAAAAATAAAAAAAATAAATAGGGTTTGCTTCCCCTTTAGGAGAACAATTCATGTTGCCCTGCTATTTATTGATGATAATACTCAGCAAAATCCATCTCCAGTGAATCATGTCACAATAAATATGCTCTTTCATCTGTGGCGATTTTCTTAAGAAATTTCACCTCCGGTGATGACTGCAGTTTGAGGAGGAGTGCATCCTTCCCACTAATCAGCTCATTCCAGTTAGTGCCCAGCAAAGGTACAGATGAGCTTGAATTGGATATATTTCTCATTTCTGATTGTCTGATGACAAAATGTATATCTGTAGCCTTTTTCTTCAGGAGAAATTAACATCATTGTTTGGCTCACAGGTCCCGAAAGTCTTCATCCGGAGGAGAGTCAAGCTAACCGAAAGGTGCATAGACAACATGGTTAACTTCAAGGTCACCTTTCATCAAAATCCAGATTTTTCCACTGTTTTATGCGTATGTCAAAAGGAGTCTGTGACCTTTAAGTTTGACATCTATGCGGTTTGTCGATGGAATGCAAAAGACTATAAATTGCTTCATACAAAACAACGCGAATCACAAGTACAGGCCAAAGCAACAGCCTTATAGCCAATCGAGAGCCCAATGAAATTCATTCTTAAAATGGCCCAATACTAACAATGACACATTTTAAACGGTCAGTGCAACACATTGTGATGTCCTACGAAGGAAGTCAACTTGTGAACGGGACCTAACCTCTGCCTCTTGTCATCTCAACCCAACCCGTCCCCATTCAGAAAAGACGCCACAAGGTGAAAGTGGAGACGCTGACGTCCTTTCACGCCGCTCCACTGGCCTGCAACGGAGCCGCCGTATGGAACGGCGCGCCCGTCACCACAAATCCCGCCTCCCTGACGAAGACGCTGCTCCTGCCCAACTTTAGAGACTCTCCATCAGAGGGAAGCTCGGAGACATCTTCCCATTCGGACGATCCGTCCTTCTGTGGAATCACCACCGCCTGCTCTCGGATATGTGACGATCTGTCTCTGCCCAAGACCCGAGCAGAGAAAAGGGCGTTAAGATGCAGGCGTCCCAAGCCCACTTGTGCCGTAGTGGACTTCCTTCAGGTCCCACATACAGACAAAAGCAATACGTTGTCCATCTCTGCTACACAAGACATCATGAACATGAAGTCAAAGCCAAGCTCTGGGACTTTTGGACTAAAAATCCCTCTCTCGGGACCGGTCTGACATGGAACATGGACAAAGACTGCAAGTTTGTACACATGGCTAAACTTGTAAAAGAGCATGACTGGTGATGTTAGTTCCTGTTGGAACAAGAGGTGACAATGCCATCACTTCTACTGTTTTTTGTTTTTTTTGATGTTGTTGTCATTGTTAGGACATTTTTATCTGTTGTCTTTCCAGCTTCCAAGTCAAACTTTTCCAAATTGTTTTGGATAAAAAGTGACGAACATGAAGAACATGCAATGTGGGACATTGAATGCTATCTTTTGGGTAAAAATAAATAATACAGTGATGATTCATACTTCCACGTGTGAAAATACGCAACCGTACTCATGAATTAATATTGTTACTGATGACATTTCGAGAAACATCTCATTTATATTTCTTTAATGCTGCAGCTTCGTGGATTAAAAACAAAAGCAAAAAAAGTGGTAGATTTGAAATGTATCCATCTCATTTGCACATTTAAAAAAATAAAAAAAAATACATAACTTCTAAAGCCCTTTTCAAAACATTACAAAGTACTGTACAGTTCACAATTAAACATCAAAAACAATTTGGCAGTATTAAAATAGTAACCTAAAAAAATTACAGGTACATAAATGATCAAAAATACAGTAAATGACAGACGACTAATAACAACGACATCTTTCTTGCATTTCACTTTCTTTCCACAGCTGAATAAAGCCTTCTCTGCGAATTTGGACGTTGAGAAGCAAATCAGATTTTGTACTGTTTCGTTATTCATAGGATGTCCGTTTTGATAAGTGATTATTAAGTGCAAGTGATTATATCAAACAGCAGAATCCAAGGATACATTTAAATGTTCCCGCTAGGGAGCAGTGTCGGGTAAAATAGAACATTCACCCACAGCTCAGTCCAACCACAATTTGCAGTGTGATGATGAGTCATTAAAAGTACTTGGGGGGCGGGGGCTCCCATGATTCTCATTCACTTCGAGACATTCTTTTATTAATCGTTAGCGAATATTACTCAAGGTGAGGTTTATTATTAAATATATTGTAATTAACTATAACATGTTGAGAAATAATTGTGCTTTTTATGTAAAACAAAATCTCTCTCTCTCTCTCTCTCTCTCTCTCTCTCTATATATATATATATGTATATGTATGTATGTATATGCACGCGCACACAATCCACAAAGTCTGAGGCAAAATGAGGTTAAAACCTGTTTCTTCATCTGACTGGGTTTGCTTGCAGGGTGTGTGTGAGATAAACACGGCTGATGCTCTTTTCTCTCTTCATTTTGTGAGCAGAATTCCTAGGTTTCTCTTGGCCGGCCTCATCCAAAGATTATCTGTAAATGAAGGACTGAAATCCTCTTTCCCCCAGCACCCTGGATTTATCCGAGGTTATGAAATAAATATTTTCTGTGTGTGTATGATTTTGGTTTATTTATTTATTGAAGGTGGACGGGTGTGTGCTATTGTTTACGGTTCTTTCGAGGTCTAGTTCAATCGACAAAGTTCGTCCTGTCTGATCTGAAAAGACCCCTTGGGTTTCCTGAAAGGTGCAACATACAACGCCAATTCCCATGAAGTTGGGACGTTGTGTTAAACATAAATAAAAACAGAATACAATGATTTGCAAATCGTGTTCAACCTATATTTAATTGAATACACTACAAAGACAAGATGTGTCATCGTCAACTTGATTGTTTTTCGCAAATAATCATGGACTTTGAATTTTATGGCTGCAACATGTTCCCAAAAAAGCTGGGACAGGTGGCAAAAAAGACGGAGAAAGTTGAGGAATGCTCATCAAACACGTGTTTGGAACATCCCACAGGTGAACAGGCTCATTGGGAACAGGTGGGTGCCATGATTGCTTCCCTGAATTGCTCAGTCATTCACAAGCTAAGATGGGGCGAGGTTCACCTCTTGGTGAACAAGTGCGTGACAAAATAGTCCAACAGTTTAAGGACAATCTTCCTCAATGTACAATTGTAAGGAATTTAGGGATTTCATCATCAACGGTCCATAATATCATCAAAAGGGTCAGAGAATCTGGAGAAATCACTGCATGCAAGCGGCGAGGCCGAAAACCGACATCGAATGCCCGTGACCTTCGATCCTTCGGTTTTAATTGTTTCTTGCTTTGCTAACAATGCTACAAATACACTTAAATGCTTCTGTCTCTCTTTGTAATACCGTGCATAATTTACATTGCGTTTTTGTGCATTATTTTCTGACGTGATAGTGTTGCTATTAAGGTGTGGATTTGGACACTTAAACCCGCACTGAAGGCCAAAATGCACTGCAAACCTCTGATTAGGCACATATTTTATGTAAAACACATTAGCTTTCATGTAGAATTATGCAGTCTCTCTCTCTCTGTATATAAAACATATATATGTATATATAATCTTGCATATTTTAAAATGTTATTTAGTGCTATTTACACATGTAGCTTCTTTGCCTGATGGAGCCTTGCATTTTTGTTGTTGCCTAATTTAGTTTCGTGCAAAGGAGTAAACGCGACCTTCTTGGGTTGCCCACGTGACTGTTTGACGATACATATTTACCCAAAATGCTGAAATCGGCGTGCCCAAAGTAGTGAAATGTCACTGAGAGCATATGGTTGGAATTTTACCAACATATTGAGGGATGACTATGTCTGTGTCTTTGTTGTTGTTTTTTAAATTTTGATTCTATACATAGATATATATATTTTAAGGTGCTTTCGAGCTTTATTTCAAAAGAACAAACCCTGAAAACGTATTTCCAGAATTTTTGGGTTTAAAAACCCCCAAAACATTTCCAATGCCATGATAATGGGCGTCAGTTGTCCGCAGATCTTTGCTATTCGCGGTCGGGCCCGGTCCCAGAGTGCCTTTCCATTGTATTGTATTGAATTCCCTATCCAGCCTTATTTAAGAGGATTGTTTCATGTTGTCAGCTCCAATAATTAATAATTAATGCCAGTCTAAAAACCACCAGTTTCTAGCATTCTACAGTTCTCTGCCTAATGATGATGATTTTGTTGTTACGCTGTTTTGTTTCGCTCATGCAGGACTTGTCAGTTCAGTCCCGATTGAAACATAGCTTGCAGCTAACCTATGTCCAGGTTTGGTTTTGTTTTCCTTCTAGGCAGGAGCGTCATGTAGGTCAATAAGAGGCAAACATTTTATGTATAGAATTTGGACTTTTGTGCTTTTGTACCACTGCACCATCAGTGACTGGAGTAGCATCAGTACTTCTATATTTACAAAAGGATTTTTTTTTTTTTTTTTTTTCTTGTCAAGTATTCACCACCTGGATTCATTCACAGTCCAGCAGTTTCCTCGTATTGCTACTTTTTAAATATATTTTTGAAAAATCAAATCTTTATATTTTATATATAATAATATTTTGCTCTTCGACTTGTCCTTCCTCCTGCACTGTCCCTGGATTTGAGTGTAAACGAACGCACACACACACACACACACACGTGCAGCCTTGTGTCATCGACGGGAGAGTGTGACCACATGCAACTGGAGGAGAATAATCCTTTGAGTGCTTTGCTTTCTTCGATTTTGGTGCCTCGACGAGTTGGGAGGGGGTCTTTGATGTTTCCGCGAATACCGTTCGAGCGAGACTGGAGCATGAAAGATGACTTCGTCCCTTGCCCTGCCTAATGAGAATCTTTGCTCATTTCCTTCTTTTTGGTGAAACTTGAAGCACTTATACTAAATCCACATCCTGCTGTTCCGGCGTCAGATCAGACGACATCATAAAAACGGTCAAATATTTGTTGAGGCATTCTTCAAGTATTTTGGTGAGCACTTGAAATCAAATCGGCTATGCTTTTGCTCACCTATTGTCATGCGTCTGCGATTAGGCCCCGGGGCGCGCAACTGAAGTAGCCATTTGAAAAATCTGCCGCAGACGTGCCGCATTTGATCATCTTTTGGTAGTAGATGTATGTATATGAATAAAAACCTCCTCCAGGGAAGCTACCCCTTAATGTTTCATGGACTTAATTCCGTTGTGCCTGCGTGTCATTTGCTGCTGTCTGATGTGACACAGAGAAATAAAATGAGGTGTGTGTGAGTGAAATATAACTGGATCCACTCACACGTTCCAGCTCATGTTTACTGCATTTGTGCACACACAGGCATGCAATATTGAGACCACATTTACTGGGTGGAAGTCACGTTCTCACGCGAGGCCCACGTGAGTGACGCACACATGCAGATGAGATGTGGCATGTTGACGAAATACTGAATAGGATGCGCACCGTTCGCCCCCCAGTGGTCAGTGATCATGCGTGATGTACGCTGTCACACAAGCGTGGAGCCTAACCTTTCCTCTGCCAATTCGTGACTCACCACCCTAATGCCAACGGAAACCCGCCACACTCTGCGCCTGACCCCACTCCGACCTTCGCCATTCATTTTAAATTGCAAGCAAAAACTAGTTTCTGATATTCAGTGTTGGGAAGAGGACTTTGGAAATTTAGTTTGTTACAAGAATACATTTGGATGAATTTTCTTAATTTTGAATGAATGCATCTACATGACCCTTGGATGGTTCCTCTAAAAAACTGGATTAAAACCCATAGCTCTTTATATAGGAATTAACAAAATATTTATTATTTACACAAATAATACATTGACAACAAAACATTATGAAATATAATATATGTGTACAGCATGTGGAAAATGACCATACCATACCATGTTGACCTAATGACAAATGTGACAATACTGCTTCATATGACAACCTAGATACGTGAATGTGTGTTGAAAAGTCATGTTCTTTGTGTTCAAAAGTCTAACTATGAATCTAACCTTTTCAAAATCTCAGATAAGCAAATAGATTGCACCACAAGGTGGCGCGTCCACGTCCATCCATCCATCCATCCATCCATTTTCTGTACCACTTATCCTCACGCGGGTCGCGGGCGTGCCGGAGCCGATCCCAGCTCTCTTCGGGGTGGGAGGTGGGGTACGCCCTAAACTGGTTGCCAGCCAATCGCAGGGCACATAGAAACAAACAACCGTTCGCACTCACATTCACACCTACGGGCAATTTAGAGTCCTCAATCAACCTACCACGCATGTTTTTGGGATGTGGGAGGAAAGCGGAGTGTCTGGAGAAAAGCCACCCAGGCACGAGGGAGAACATGCCAACTCCACACAGGCGGGGCCGGGATTTGAATCCCGGTCCTCAGAACTGTGAGGCAGATGTGCTAACCGGTCGTCCACCGTGCCGGCCGCTTCATATTTGGAAATATGTCATGTTTGAGACTACAGCAGAATGGCACATGACCCGAGAGAGCCAATCACAAGCAACCACTTTAGGTGGAGGAAGTGATATTATAAATAAGTACATTATGTCTGCGGCTATTTTTCAAATGTAACTAAAATTGTAATTACGGACATTTCCCAAGGCGACTGTATCTTAATAATCCATTTTCTCCCAGTAGTGTAATGGATTACAATTTTGTAATGAAATTACATAATCTCTTTACATGTAATTAGTTCCCCCCTCCCAACACGGGTATCATATAATTCTTTGTGTACAGGGTCAAGTTTTGAATTTAATGTGGGGTAACGTAAGTTTCCAATTATACTAAAAGCTGCTCATCCCTTCTCAGTGTCGGATCGTATTTAAATTGGCGATCAATAAACTGCACGGAAGCCAATAATCTTGATTGAACGTTGATTTGCTTTTATATTCCATTATGCATGTATTGCACTCAGACTTTGATGATCATTATCTCTGCTTCTTTGCCTCTTTTAAACAATTTGTTTTACGTACTCAATCCATATTGACGTTTCTGTCTCTTCCCGTCCAGATCTCTGCCGCGTGACTCTAATGCAATTTTGTATTTTGGGATGTCCCGTTGCAGCTGTTTCACGTCCGATCCGATACCGATATGGCAGAACCGATTTTGGCCCGTCCCATCCGTTATCACCAACCAGCTAATTTTCGTGAGCTCGTCAACGGTGTCTTTCATTCATTGTGTGTTAGCGTTGAGCTAGCGATTTTTCTGAACAAAAACGCGAATTTTGTGATGTATTTGAACATTCCTCGGTGTAATTCTTTTGTGTGTTTATTTTTTTTGAGTGACTTTCAACTGGAGCATCAATAAATGACTTTAAGCATGCAACATTCACTCTTCCTCCTTGCTACTATTTTAGCGTCTTAGCAAGCTGTTGCGATCACGTGGGCTCTGCAAAACAATTCTCTGCTAAATGATTGCTGCACCAACAAGTGTCACATTTGAAATTGTTGTTGTTGTTGCAGCAGTTTGAAGACCCCTGCGCAAAGCCTTCGGACAAGTGACCGCCCCGTAATCGTCTGCGCCGTTTCACAAAATGGGGGACCTGCAGATGAAGATGACGACGGTGTTGTGTGTTGTCCTCGTTTTCCCCGTGGCTCCGTCAGCTGGCGCTCACGACCTCTGTCACCTCGCCCGGGGCGACGCTTACCAGGTGAGAAATGCACGCGACGGGACGGGTGGGCCACTGTGCGTTTGTTCCCCTGAGCAAGGTTGTTTTCACTCATGCTCTGCATTCAGGGCAGCTATTTTCTCTCATCTGTCTGGGAATGAGGTCATCCAGCATGCAGTGGGGAGTTGACCTCATGCGATTTTATTTTGATTGTTCGCTTCAACTCACAATACTCCCACACTCCCTTACCTCTTGGACCTCCTGCAGTTCTCGCTGAACTGCAGCAGTTTTGTAAAGAGGACCGATCGAAAATTCATCCTGACGGTTGTGCACGTCTGATCTGCAACTACAGGAAACGTTATTGCTGCCAACCAGTCATTAAATCCAAGGGTTCACTTTGACTTTGACACCACTGGCTTAATCTGTGTGACGCCAGTCCATCATGTAAGGCGTCACTCGTCCACATTTTAGCCAGCATCAAATGATTCTTTCTGCGTGTGTGCGTTTTGCTTTTTCCTTTTTGCTGTTCTGGACACGTCGCCTGAGGTGTGAAAGTCGCGATAATGGTGTGTCGGCACGTGCCACTTCTGGCGCTCGTTGCTTGTTGCCTGCCCGCCTACACGTACCTGCGGTCACCAAAATCAAATGACGATATGAGCAAGAGAAGGCAAGCTGACAGGTTGCGATGAGCTGTTTTGTTTCCACACAATGCATGAAGCACAAGCTATTCAAGGATTTGCGATAGTTCTTAATCACAGCCACGCTGTTGACGTTTCTCGGTCCGCGACTATTTTATACCCTTTGATAGATTTGCATGTCTACATGGATACGACTCCTCATTGAATTGCCGAACTACACTCCGAGCCTCTGTTTGTGATGTGAAGGCCTGGAGTTGCGCAGTTGGTTACAACGGTGTTTACTCGCGTCATCCCTAATCCTGTGACTGCAGCTGTACACACAATGCATAATCCCATCATGACACGATTGTGCCTGGAAATAAAATCACACACGTCGGCTACAAAGAAAAGAATCATTTGCCGCATTCACAGGGGAAGGGTGAATGGTATTAAATGTTAACCTGCCAACAAGTACACTCAACACGGCTATTGCTCTTAAAACGAGATTAAGAGAACATGTTTTGTTTTCCATGAAAAGAAGGTGTCATATTTGAAGAAGAAGAAGAAGAATCACCTTTATTGTCATGAACATGCATGCATGCATGCATGCATGCAGACAAAATTTGTTCTCTGCATTTTACCCATCACAGTGAACACACACACACGTGTTAGCGGAACACACGAAGCGCCCCGTTAGACGACGCACGACTATTGATGCCTGCTATTCAAATTTTCGGACAAAAATGGCGGCGATGATCAACGTGTGGTCAATCTAAAGCTCTAAATTGGTTTTAGCTTATGCACAAAATAGTTTGACAAAACCATATATTTTCAAGGTACTGTAGTGGCTATATTGAATGTACAAATATTATTTGACCTCTTATTGAAACATTCTGCTGTATAGTTCATGTCATCGATGCTTCATGTAAGGATGCTATCGTGCCTCTCTCTTGCTTTGTACAAACGTGACCACCTGACTCTGTTGAAGAATAATGATGGATTTACAAAGAATGTCTGCAGAAAAAAATCCCACCCAAATAGACTCAAAATTTTGGTCCATCTACATTGAGGTCGAAAACCCGCGTGAGCCTGCTAACGTTAGCAACAGAAAACAAGCACATTTTCTCATTGAAGTAGAAAGTTTTCTGCACATAATTTGTTGCCTGTATTGAAAGTCTGGATGTTTTTGTTTTTTTAGACAATAATGAGTGAAAATAGTGAGTTTGGATGCATTTGAGTAGGCTTGTTTTGTTAAGCTCCAACGTTGCAATGCTTAATTGCAGATGGATGCAGCGCATGAGGTAAGCGACGTTCCAAAGGCAATTACTTATTTACCAGTTGATCGAAAATGTATTGATATTATTGGAAATGACTGCCGGTTTCATTTTCTTGAGCAAAAAATACATAACGAGGACTTGTTAGTGAAATATAGGCCATATGGACACTATAGGTTCTATATACCATTACACGCTCACAATTAAAGATTTTGGTGGTTTCACCATTATAGCCGGCCTCCTGCGGGCAACCATAATGTTACAAAGCGGCCCGGACAGAAAACAAGTGTGACATCCCTGTTTAAAAAGATGAGTGTCATTTGTTAGTTTAAAATAAACTCTGGTGCGATCTGTGACCTAATGATAAAAAAAAAAAAAAAAATGCTAGTATGGATGCTAAGGGAACTGCACCAAATATGAACATCGTGTATCTTTTGATCCAGTATTTGTGGAGTTTGAAATGTGCCTCTCAAACAAAACGATTCTAGCCCTCCGAAAAGAATGAAATTATTTGTCCTGCCTGTACGGCTGAATTGCCGAGGCCACTTCAACCCTCATTACATGAATCTTCCGTACGAGAGAATATCCTCTTTATTTGTCCATGTCCTTGTTTTCTGTTTTCGCCTGAAGTGCACTGTACAATGACTACCTTAGCTGAGCTGACAGGGTCATGCGCCATCCTGACAGGGTTTTAAATAGCTTGTATGCAGGTTTGGAGGTTATGTGCGATTACCAACTGAGGTTGAATAATTACCATGCAGTTCGCAGTGCTATAACGGGATTAAACCCCCGCGGCAAAATCGTGGCGCAAGACTTGATGGGTTAACATCAGCTGAGCTTCTTTCCGAGATATAAAGTTGGACTTGCTGTTTGATCGGCGAAGTCTTCGCGAAAGCTTTAAGGAAATTTCTAGTCATCCTGCTACAGAAACAAACCTTAGCAAAAATAATTGATACTATTAGTGTCTGACTAGCAAGATCTTAATAAATGACAAACTGCAAAGATGAAAAAAGACCTTTGTGCAATCTTTGCTTCGCTCTTGAGGCAGTTCGTTTCCTACGATGATCTGATAAAATGTAATTTCTCATCTTTGAGATTCAGATGGCCGGTATCCTTTCCTGCAGCGTCCCTGTAGGCTTTTTAGCCTGAAGACCTCAAAATGTCAGTCAGACTTTTTTTTTAACCATTTGTTTATTCTCTGTTTGGGATTTATTTTTGTAGACAACAGAGTCCAAAAAATGAAAAAGTGTTTGCCAATTTGGGCGTTTCGGCGCAATGAGGGTGTGTCCTTGGACATGTGCCGGCGTATGTGCTAATTTGGTGTCAGAATGTCGGTCTAAACTTAAGCCTGCTGAGACCACGTCCGAGTCCGGCGCAGTAGGTAGACGGCTTGTCTAAAGCAATTTTGGTTACTTTGATCGGGGCACAGTCAGGCAGATTATGAGGTCTGCGGACGGGTTTGGTGGATGTCAGACGTATTCAGTTCAGAAATCAGTTCATTGAATGCATTCTTATTATTATCATCATTATTATATTCTTTAAATAATCCCACTGGCCGGCATGCAGCTACTGTATGTGGGAGTATACGCGAATGATTGTGGGGTATAGATGCGTGACGTCTGTGGACATATTTAAGTTGCTAGTGGTTATCAGCAACCTGTTGTATATTTAATAAGGGCACCCGCTCATATTGTCTGTTGCCACATCGCCCAGGAGCAGTGACATGCTCCAGTCACCCGCGAATCGCTGCGATGACGCACGGTCCTCTTCCGCACAGAGACGTCTCCATGCAAGACTGTCATTGCGCAACATTTAAAGGGAATGAGAGGAGCCACTTTGATTTGCGGCGAGTCGAGTTGGCTGTGTTCACTCCACCAGCGGCGCAGACCGCCCCTATTTTAAATACGCCGGCTGGCATGTGTCTGCGAAATTACGGGAAAGCGGTCTTTACGCCGGTCATGACGATAGAGCCGTTTGTTTCCAATAATAGTTTAGTCTTATTGCGTTAGTTGACATTTGTTTTGGTTTTTTCTACTGTACATGCTCAAGTTTCCCAATGTTTAGATTGTGACATTTGCTAATGCAGTTGTTTTATGGGCAACGCTTATCACACTTATCCCAATGCTTCATAAAACTATATTGTGACTTCATGAAATTGATTTAGTGGAAGAATATTCAGTAATGAAGGGGTTTATGATTTGAAAAAAAAAAAAAAGTGAGCAGAAGGCGTCAGTAAATTTTAGTTCTGCTCTAACGAAGACAGAACATGCAATGAATCCAGGTTGTGTGACTTTGCACTTTCTGTTGGCGAGCGCATATGATTCCCTTTTACTAGAGTTTGTGGGGCCTTTAATTAGCCCAGTGGTCCAAACGGGGTTACTGAAGCGATGGAAGGGAAAAAATCAAATGAGTAGGAGCAGGCGAGAGACAATCTGTGTGTTGTTGTTGGTCACACGGGCAGTTAGCACTTTGAAAGAGCGACACGTTACGTAACACAGCCCTTGACGACGTAATAGATCGCTAATGAAGCTTTGTCCATCATTCACATGTGCGCATGCTAATCATGTTCTTCTGAAGGCGGGGATAGCTTGCATCCTCTCAGTACGTACATCGTTAATCGTCTTGTGTGCGGTGTTGTCAAACATTCACCGATCCAACATTTACGTACGTTTGCAGATGTTATGCTGTCATCGGGAAGAGCAAAGATGCAATGATAACCTCTCTTTTAATGTAACAGGGCATGTGCCTCCATTTTTAGAGGAATACAAACTGAGAAGAATGTACATGTGACATGAGTATATGAGCAAGATGTACATCCTACTTGGAAAAAAAAAAAAAATATTGTTTATCTTTATTATCTTGATATCACCTTGACAACTACACTGCTGCCTACCATCCAAACGCAGAATCCTCCAGTGAAACCCAACTGTGGAGAATCTTTTTTCTCTTTGACTAACGGCTGTGTATACACTGTCAGAAAGCTGACATCCCGCATTGTGCAGCTCCACACGACACCTGTCAACATTTGGGAATGGCTGTTCTCTGTTTTCCAACTCCCCTGCTCCACCAGGGCAACTTTGTTTTTTTTCAACAAAAAATGAAATGATCCCTTTCATTCATTCATTCCTTTTTTTGGGGGGGGGGTTCAGCACTGTTGTGCTCTTTTCCTCTTGGTCCACGTTTCTCTTAGACTATTCGTGTACTTTGGTTCTCTTGCCTACTGTATCTCTCCAGCTCTATCTCTCTGTCCCTCCGTCTCTGGGGAATTATTCGCATTCAAACATCAAATTTTCCGCTCCTCACCGTTGTGTTTCCTCATCTCGACCATGTAACACTTCCAGTCAGAGGGGACAACCCTCCAATGTTCAATGAGCGCTTGTCCCAGTGGAGGAGAGGAGAGCAAAAGCAGGAGAGGGGAAAGCGATGTCACCCACAGAAGAGGCAGCGAGGTGAATGCACTTTGACTAAATCTCCCCTTTAGCTACTTATTAGTATTCATAAAGTCAAAACCCTGCTCGACTACAGCTCTGAAACGGTATATAAATCTGTGGCTTGCATTGAGCTTTTTTCTTCTCGGGGGATGGGGTGCTGAGTCCTTTTTGTAGTCAGTGTTGGGAAAATGACTGGAAATGTAGTTAGTTACAATTACAAGGTATTTGTACTTCCACTGTATTGTAAATGTAGTGTAACTATTTCAATGACTTTCTCAAAGGAATATAACTAATTTCATTAGCTTGCATGATGTTTACTTTTCTTAATTTTGAATGAATGCATCAAAAGCACCCTTGGATGTTTCCTCTAAAAAATTAAAACCATAGATCATTATTTTTGGAATTAACCGCATATTTGGTCTTTACACAAATTGGTAACAAAACATGATGAAATGAAAACATGAAAACAGCATGTGGAAAACCACCATACCATACCATGTTGACCTAATGGCAAATGTGCACAATTTACCCGCGCAAGCACGTGGGGAACAACAACAACAACAACAAAAACACAGGAAGGGCCCTAGCTGAAATTCGAACGTTGACCTCTCAACTGTGAAGCTTTTGGATTAGTCATCACATTTCGTGCTTCTGCCTTGTTGGTGACTCAAAATGATTTTGATTTGCTTGTATTACTGTTTTCACTCCAAAAAAACCAAACAAACATATGTCCACTTAATGCAGGACAGATGGTTGAATTCACACGAGAGCGATCACAGGGACAAAATGAGAGGAAGGGAAGCCCATCTCACCCCATGGGGCCGGCACAGCTGCACCGCCACGGATCCTCGCTCGGGTTTGACACGTTTGATCAGGTGACTGCGAGTGCGCACGCTTTGAAAGTGAAACGCATGCTGGAGATCACAGTAGCCCTCTGTGTTTTGTAATACAAAAATGCATATTGCTCTTATGCATTATTCATGCCACATGCCATTAGTGGGGACAGGTAGAGGAAGGGCCCAGGGGTTTAATGAATTTTTCAGATGATGATGATCGGAGGATTTGCATGTGCGGGAGGTGACATTGTGTTTGTTCTCGAAAATTGCTTGAGATGAAGGCTCATGGTTGAGGTAAGTGTAAAAAAAAAAAAAAAAAAAAAAAAGAATAACAACACTGCATAAACTCTCATAACAGGAACGATGATCTGACTCGGGAACCGTGGCTTGCAACAACAACGATGAACCGCCAGGTAACAAAATACAGGTAAGCTGACCAGACAACGAGGCACACCTGGACCAGACATAAGCGGCTGGAGGAAGCTGATTGGTATTCGCCTGACGCCAACGGCTGGGGACGGAACCCTAACGAGCCGGCAAAACATGAAAAAGGTACACTGAGATACAAAAACAGAAACAAAACCTTTTGTCCCTTAAGACTGAGTTTAGCCACAAACAGTTTCTGCCCATATTTTAGAAAGCTCCTTCCCGGTACCCTAGCTCCGCTTCCATGAAAGCAAATCTATTTCCCACTTTCAATTATGTTACAATTTATTGCTGTTTGATGTTCTTTTGCGTGCGCCGTAATCATGCAGCAACAATTATGGTGAGACCTGCGCTTTTCCCACGATGACCTTGCTCCAAGCTCTGAACAAAATAATTCCGTGTTCATGAGTCAGCTATGGTCGTGCATTTCATATCGCACCTGCAGCCTCGGGCTGGATGGCGGGTAGCGCAGACAGCATTGCCATCATCCTCTCTAATTAAGGTTTGGTAAGCGGGTCTGCAGTCGCGCCTTCCTCCCTGCCCCTCCGTAGGTTTGGTATCCCAATTTGATTGGTATTCAGGTGGCCTCCTCTCCTCTCTGTGTGCAACTCTGCAGAGCATGTGTCCATGCTTGTGCCCACTGGCAAGCTCCTTCGCGCAAATTGACAGATACGACAAGCTCAATGTTTTCCTCGGTGATGACAATTTTCGTCGTAGAGATGTTAACTTGAAAATGTTTTTTTTGTTGTTGTTGTTGTTGTTGCTCATTAAAAAGAGTGTAGTTTGCACAAAGAGATGTTACATGTTACAAATCTTGTTACTGTACACACTGTCCCCAGTATGAGAGAAGACTCTAAACACACAGTAGGTCCTTGTTAAACAAGAGATGGAAATGAATATCCTTGTTCCCCATTTTATAGTTGGGGAAACGAGTGGAAAAAAAAGTCAATCTCCCATGTTTTACACATTCATTATTGTTTCATTTCAAATGGCATAGAGGAGTGCCATCAGAGTGATTGTTCCTCACCTGCTAATCATTCAATGCAGGGATTTGGGGTTAAATGTAGAGATTTTTTGTCTATTACTGCAGTTTAATGTCCATCCAGCCATCCATCCATTCTCAATTGCGCATATCGTGCTCAGGCTCGCGGGGCGCAGGAGCCTATCCCAGCTGACTTGGGGCGAAAGGCGGAATACACATTGAACTGGTCGCCAGTCAGGCGCAGGGCACACATCGACTACACATTCACCCCGTCACTGCACCAACGTCTGGCGAATGTACCCCTACACCATCAGTGGCTGTAGTTCAATGTGCTCACAATTACTGGAATGAGTAAACTGTTGCTTCAAGATCAGCTCTTCATTATCTTTGTGACTTTGGTCACGTGAGCATATTCTGAACTTAAGTTTCTTTATCAAGTCCTCTAGGGGTTTCAACCCTCACTGAGCTGCGCCATTAATGTCACTGTGTGCATCGAAGTGTATAATTGAAAAATGTCTTCATAGAAATTAGAAATTCCAAAGCGACATCGTCATTTCACCGCAGGACATTTGCGTGCTTCATATTGGTTACCTTGACTTATTACTCGTAGAGGCGGCTTGTGTCTGCTGATAACTGCGAAATGAAAAATCTGATATCATTACTGGTAGCAAAAGAGGAAACTACAACCGAGTTTTCTTTTCTCACTAAGTTTATTTATGAAGAATTCAATGGAGCACCATGATGTAAAGTTTAACCGTTTTTTAATTTTTATTTTCTTCCCTGTGCAACATACGTCCACAGCACAAAGTTACATGGTCAACGGAACCGAAACAATTGACTCACCGACTGTGTACACCTTTTGGCGTACCTGTAAACATTCTCAGGACAGGGACGAAAAAGTAAGTGAACCCTTGGATGTCATCACTGGTTGTCCCTTTGGCATTGAAAACCTCAATCAAACGTTTTCCGTCGTTGCAGATCACATGTGCAGAACCATCAGTGTAAGTTTTGGACCATTCTGTTTGTAAAAAACTGTCGCAGTTCAGCAAGATTCCTGAGATGTCTGCTGTGAATCGTTCTCTTGAGGTCATGCCCCGGCATCTCATTGGGGTTGAGATCAGGACTTTGACTGGGCCACTCCAGAACACGTATTTTCTTCTTCTGAAGCCATTCTCTTGTTGATTTGCTTGTGTGTTTTGGATCCTTGTCCTGTTGCAAAACCCATCCTCTTTTGAGCTTCAACTGTTGGACATATGCTCAGGTTCTTCTGCACAATATCTTGATAAAATTGTGCTTTCATTTTTCAGTTGATGATAGCAAGCTGTCCAGGCCCTGAGGGAGCAAAGCACGCCCATCCCTTGATGCTCCCTCCACCATGCTGGGATCAGGTTTTGATGTTGGTGTTCTGTGCCATTTTTCCTCCACACAAGGTGTTGCGTGTTACTCACAAACAATACAACTTGAGTTTCATCTGTCCACAGAATATTTTAGTCGTAGTGATGTGGAAAATCCAAGTGCTCTTTAGCAAACTTAAAACGTGCAGCATTTTGTTTTTGTTTTGTTTTTTTAGACACCAACTTGTTCTCCCCTAAATCCCATTCTTGTTTCATGTTTTACGTATGGTAGATTTGTCAACAGAGATGTTAGCAAGTGCCAACAATTTCTGTATGTCTTCAGCTGGAAGTCTTGGCTTCTTTTTGACCTCACTGAGCATTCTGTGCATTGCTCCTGCAGTCATCTTTACAGGATGGCCACTCCTTGTAAGAGAAGCAACAGTGCTGAACTTTCTCCATTTAGAGACACTTTGTCTCACCATGGACTGATGAACATGGAGACTTTTGGAGATACATATTGTTTGTCTGGTATTTGTTCAAGTTTTTTTTTATTCTGACTGGTAGGTGAGGTAGGCATGGGGGTTGTGCTGTTGCTGCTGACTATCTTATGTTTCTCCTCCTCTGATCATGGATGAAGAGTCCTGGTGGCCGCGGCTGTTCTGTGACCGCGGCAAATCCGGGGAACATATTCATGTTGACAGTGCTCCTTCTCGCGTTGAGCCCGCGAGGAGGATCACACAAGCTGTCACTCAGTCGTCTTCTTCGTCTCCCCTGACGGCGCCGGTTGAAAGTAGGAAGGGGAGGAGGAGGTATTGAAGGAAGGGTCGAGGATGGATCATGCTTGCAGGCGTGGGAGACATATGAAGACCATTTCCTATTGCTGCATAATCCCTATTGGATTCAACATATTGACAGTCAAACAAACAAATTGTACCTGTTGTGGTATTCAACCAAGTTTCTCTGTAACACAGGATTTGCTGAATGTAAATTTAAATCACACAGAGAAGACATCAGGCAATGCGCTTCCACGATGTAATGCCATCTGCCTAACCACAATGTAGGCAATTACATACACTATACAGTATAGGCAGCTGACATGTTTGTTAGTTTTGTCAACCATAACCTGCTGTGAATTTTCCATTTCTACATGCTTTGACATCAGAGTTGGTTTGCTTTCACGATGTGCAACAGGCATTTTGACATTTCTCCCGCGTGCCTCAACATCCTGATGAGATGAAACAATGGAATTCTCCTTTCATTTACAAGACAACATCTGTTCTGCCCCTCTGCCTCTTCTCACCTTCCTCCCCTCGCCCGCTGCCCATTTCAGCGGCATTCATTTCTTGAAGAATGCCTTCGGAAGCATGCAAATGAGAACAAGTGAACAAATGAATGCTTCATGTTTTATGAATGCTTTTATGATGAGAAATGCAAATGAGGATGAGTGAATGAATGAATGTTTAATGAACGCTTGTTTAATGAAAATGACTTATTAAGTAGAGCGCTGACTTAGCAGTGCGCTGCAGACCCCGGCCCACCACGCATGACAGCATCGCTTTATGCTTTGGCAAGGAGGTGATACAATACATTTAGATGAACAAGCCAAGTTAATCAGTTGGACCTGATTGACAGGCCAGTGACACATTGAACTAGCTGTTGCTGTTAACTGTCGCTTTCCCTCGCCAGCCTCTATTTGTGTTGGATAATATTGCAGCGCAGCCTCGTTTCTGGCTGCTGGTGTAGACGCACAGTTGTAGGCGATGCCATTCGCTAATTAGCTGTTGATCCCTTGTTTGACCACATCTCACATGGATATTTAGCAGGAAGTGATGCTAAATTCCCCCCTTGGGTCTTCTTAAAGGCGATTGCATACACGGTTATGGTTCTCAGGCGGTCTCATCCTGGCACCCAACTTTGTCACCATTTGTCAAGTTGTGGCCCACTTTTATAGAAGCCAAATTAAGAAAATGTATTTTTTTTTTTAACATATAATTGAATCCAAATGTATGTTATCATTTCAAACATAAATACAAATACAGGTATGTGCAAAAAGCACATTGTCGAGAAAGTGAGAATTAAAATTAAACAACAGCCACAAAATTAGATATTTCACTTACATCTCTGCGTTGAGCACAAACTGAGGAGGAGCACGACAAACTGGAAAGTAGTAAACTCGTAACAAAGTAGTTGTACTTTGTGACTTCCCACCACTGGGTGATGTGTTCAAAGGAGGCTAATATGTTGAGGATGACACCCTGATTCTTAACCTTGGGAGAAGGAGAGACAATTTACGTACCAATAGAAAGTGAACAACTTCCGTCAAGGCAGATTTTCAACTAATGAGTATAAGTCT
Organism: Phyllopteryx taeniolatus; assembly: GCF_024500385.1. Taxonomy (NCBI): domain Eukaryota; kingdom Metazoa; phylum Chordata; class Actinopteri; order Syngnathiformes; family Syngnathidae; genus Phyllopteryx; species Phyllopteryx taeniolatus. The sequence goes on along the minus strand of NC_084515.1, from coordinate 20,794,571 downwards.
ATTGCTGGTAAGTTGGAACCAGGTTTTGACATCTGCAGTCGAAAGAGAGATAGGCAGGATGGGAGAAGGGCAGCAGGAGTTTTGGAGCTTTAGAGCCGAGTTATCCTTGTAATAGTGAAACTGAATACCAAATTTCCTGACAATCTGAAGAATAGAAGTAGAAGAATGTAAGATGGCCGAGAACAGAGCCTTGCGGAACACCCGTTTTGACCAGGGAGTGATGGGATCAGAAAATTCTGGTGTCTGAGACTGACCAGAGAGAGAACTTGAACTAAGAGAGGGGGTCTCTGAACAACCAATAGAGGCAAGTCTGTCAAGGAGGATGAGAATCGTTAAGAGTCCTGAATCGACAGCCTTCAAGAGGGCATTTGCGATTTTAACCAGGAGTGGTGTACACAAAACCCATAGGTGCAGCAATACTGCATGAATGAAACCATAACATTTAGCAAATATAAAGCATTTATTTTCTTTCGTAAAACCTCCCCAGATGATATTTTGGGGAGCAGTGAGGGAGAGGTAGAGCATTGGTCCAGGAAGTACAGTTATTTACATTTTCAGTACCCTCAAAGTTTTGTCCTTCCATTCGAGGGGGAAGGTTTTGTTGATAACCAAGTGGATACAGTCAACAGTTTGCTTTTGTTTCCATTTCATCCTTCACATACCCTTACCAGGTGGTAAGTTTTAAAAAAAATATATGATTCCTGTTCCAATAACAAGTTTATGGAAAAATTGTGTCTCTTCCTATTAAACCTTCTTCTGCCAACCTTAACCGCTAGTTCCCTATCACAACCCCCCTACAGTGGAGTTCGGGGGAAATGGGTTCAACAAAAATATTGTCAAACCGGCTGAGAAGCCGAGGGGAGAAAACTGTGTGAGCGTATCCAAATAGCCCCCATTTGAATTGCTAATCGGAACTCAAGAAAAGAAAGAAAAAAAAAAAAAAAAAAAAAAGAGGGCTGAGAGCAGAGGAGAGAAGGTCCTTATTAAAGCTACAGCGTTAACTCTTGGGTGAGCGGCCTCAGTGCGAGATCAAAGCGTTTTAAAAAAATCAAATAAATAAGGACAGACTTAAGCTTCTTCAGGGGACCATTCTCACTAGCCTCCCAAATCCCCATTTCTCACAGCTTTTCATGAGAACTGCTGCACTACGCCACAAAGACACAGAGGAAAAGGAAGTCAGAGATTTCTAAATTGGGTTGCCTTATGTGCAAATCCACGGGACTCTTTCAACTGGAATGATGCTTTTGTCCCACTCGTGGGTTTTCCACACACCATAAAATGGTGCGTGTGGTGTGCGCATGTCAGCGGAACGCTGGAAATGTGTGCTCCCATATGCCGATTCTCCCGTGGTGGAGATGCGCATGGATTAGACAGCAGGGACCCACACATCAAAACACATAGCTACTCATGTGGAACACGAGTCAGATAGCGGTGGAAGCGTACAACCACTGGTGGGTGAAACGTGCACCCACACACGCTCACATGTTCAACACCATCAGCGCCTTGAGTCGAAATTGGGCAACATTTCAAAAGGATTTAAAGAGGACCAGTTGTGGAATTGTTTTAAAAATTGAATTTTATACTACGTACATTTTATTTGGTAAATCTTATCTACCCATTTCTGAAAATGTGACGGTGAGCTGTTCTGAATTTTGCAGTTTTTCCTAAATTACATAATAACCACCCCCACACGAGGTTTCGCCGCCCGTGACTCGAAAGCCAGGCGGTGCAAAACTCAAGAGCCACTTTCGAGCGACAACCGTCCGGACACCAGACTAGGCTGCCAGAAACACAATCATGTCAGAGCCAAATGATTCGCAGAGGGCTGCACTGAATTTTGTTGGTTAGCGTTAGCTTCTGATAAGCAGCACATACTTGATTGCATAGTGCAGTGTAGTATTTGAAGTGCTACATTCACCAGTGAAAATACTTTTTTTCTGTCTTTATGGGCACTCGCTTCTTTTCCACACTCCAGGGTTTGCTTGTGTAAGTAGAGGCTGTTCTAGTCTCAAACCTCAGGCTCCACCCCGGTCTTCGTGGTAATGAAAGCCAGACTCGCCATTGGCCCAGCAGAATAATCGGGAAGGCTATCCAGTCAGTCACTTTCATGATAGAGCTGCCCCTTCAAAATCAGCTATTTTCAGCAAGACAAGAAATAGTGTGTATAAATTGTGCTCTATTTTTTAAACCTGTCGTAAAGTATGTTATTAAGACACCTGGGAACTTTTTTAAATTGTGTCTTCTTCCAATAAGTCAAGAGCAGAGGCAAATTTTCTTTGTCCCACAAACAGGTCATGTTTTCTTTATTTCCCAAACTTTCTGGTATTTTCTTGTTTCTATGTTGTTGTGTTTACGCTTGACTTTGTTTACAGATCACTTCGAGCCCCGTCTCTTTTGCCACCAATTATTACAATTATTCATGTTTACAATTATTCATGTTTATGTCCTTCTGTTCCTCCTTAGCTGTAGTAATTCCCTAATAGGTAGAGTATTCATAGCCCCCTGATTTTATTATTATTATTTTGCAAATAAACTTCATGAATCTTGTTATTGTTATGCCTAGCAATTGATGTATTTTTATTCGGTTTTAAAAAGTGTCATGTTTGTTAATCCCACAATATTTAAACCACCTCACCAGGTATTCAAACTGTTGCCCCCCCCCCCCCACCCCCATTTCATTGAATCTAAAAACGCTGTCCCTTGTTTAGTGCTGGGCAGGTGTTGTGCATTCAGGCAGGCACCCCGAGCAGATGTTGGCTGGGATTTCAAATGATGCACTGAAAGACAGCGCTAAACGCCAGAAAACGTCAGCCACGTACTCCATTGTGCTTAACAAGTCAACAAACCAGTGTTGCTAGCTGCGTTTCCATTTAAGATTAAAATTAAAAAAAAAAGACTGTGGAGATTGTGAACTTGATCATGACAAAAAAGGAAAATGCTGCGGTATTCTGCTCATAATTTCAATGACAATGAATATATAAAGTATAAAAATACATTCTACATATTTACTATGGTGTACTGGTGTGTAGCTTATCAAGGCAACTTAAAGTAGGTCACACGTGAGCTGTAATACTCCTTAACGGCACTTACCCAATAACGAGCTTCCTGCGCTATAAAAGGTGCACTGCCAACCTTACACAATACGTCACACGCGTTTCACGCGTATTACTTTAGGTTACAAAACAACAAGAAAAATCCCAACCAGCAATCGATCCATTTTTGTTATTTTTTTTACGACCCAAGACAACTACATATTCAAAGAAAATAAGGCTTAACATCTGACCATGAGGTGAAGGTAAATCAAGCACCTGTGTTTGGAAGTCAATGTGCTATTCATTTTTGAACACTACAGTTATTGTATTTTTGGTGAATATTTTGGGGGATTTCCCCCAAACTGTGTTGGAACCCATTAGCACGAAACGATGCCGTTGATTGTTCATGTGATTGTCAGCCGTAGATGTTTAAGACATTTTGTGACCTTAAGAGGACGTGTAATTATGAAACCTTTAATTGAAAAGGGCATATATGCTTCAAGGAGCCGCAGTCAGTCATGGTGTTTGGAAAAGGTCATTCCCCCTGAATGTCGTCAGTGTGTGCTAGAAAACATGTTGATGTGTTTTCCCCCCCAGTGAATCAACAGGTGGGCCATTAAGTAGCGCTTGTTTCATTTGTGAGCATTTTATGATGGTTGTCAAGTGCCGGTGCTCCACCTCACTGCCGTTCCTTCCTCCACAGCCGCTCTGTGTTTGTCGACTTAATGCTCTAATCTGCCATTAAGACGACGGGGAGTGAGGCTTACTGGTGTCTCTCTTACAAATCCACTTCCATAAACCCCCAGCAGAGATGCTCTGCCGCATCCAGACTGATCGGTGCCGTGGCAACCGCTGAGGACGGACCGTGATGGGTGGACAAGGAGGCCGTGTGGACAAGCGAAGGCAGCGAGAGAAGAGGTCAAGGTGAGAAAATAAAAGTGTGCGCGTGTTGAAACATGTCCATTTGTGCAGGCTTATGCGGGAATACACCAGAGGGAGAAATGAGGAGGAAAATGGCACAGGAAGGTGTAGGAGTGAGGCGAAGACGACAAGAGGAGGAGAGTGCAGAGAGAGGAGTGACGTTCCCGCGAGTGTTTGTCCAATGAGGGTTCGGAGGCGGAAACATTTGATATATGCTATCTACACAGCGTTTATTTAATGTGTGCAAATATCCATCGCTCTCCTTCTTAACCCCTTTCGACCTGTGCAAACATCCGACGGATTTATTCAGTGCGCTCGCCCAATGCTTGCTACAGCCGAAATGATCAGTGTACAGTACGCCAGTGACGTGTTACTGCGTGGCAGCCCCGTGGTGACTCACACTTTTCTGAAGGCTGTCCATCTGTGGCGAGAACACTGCAGAGCCAGAGCAGCGGTCTGAAACGGAACGGTTCCGACAGGCAGATGGCTCGTCTTCCCCCGTGCCAAGATTGTGCCCACTTCCCTCCAACTAACCCCTTTGTGGTTTAGCCCATCTGTGGACTCGCCTTGAGGGGCAAATGTGGCCCACCTGGGCTGGCTGACTGTCCCCAGTCTCAGTACATTATCCATTTTGTTCTGGTTGTTTTGAATGAGTCAGAGCCCAGACGCACTTAGCAAAGACGAAAACACCCACGCCGACCATCATCCAAGGAGCTGCCCCTCGAAAGGTAAGTAAAGGGCTTTTTTCCCTTTGTCGTCTAAACGCTGTTGGCTTTCTGTGGGCAGTTGCCATGGCTACGGTAAAATAAGCGCCCACCTGTGGGCTTGCTTCAGCAAAAAGAGACAAATCACCCGACTGCAAACTGATTGAAAGAAAGTAGGCTGGAATAAATTCAACCTTCGTTCTCTGATGTTTGAAGATATTTGCAGGAAGCGTCAGTCAGATAGAAACTCTGTCGCAGCGGCCACGGCCAGCAGAATTTTTCCCGGGTCAGAACAGGCCAAACCTCCAAAGGAAATAGCTGCGCACATTCCCCTCCTGCTGGACATCAATCTTCAAACATGCTGTCCACGCAAAGAGCAGATGTGATTTCTCCGCCGAACAGCACTCAACCCCTTGACCTGCCTCCCCTCAAAGCTGCCCAAGTAGTCCCAAGTAGTTGCTATGGTAACTCAAAATAGGAAGGTAGTAGTGACTGGGGCGCTGCTGTGAACAATATAGCGATATACATTTGCACTGCCTACCCACAAAATGTAATTGAATATCCTCAAACAACTTGCCACTTTCATTAAATCCTCTTCTTTTTCATGGCCTTCGGGAAAGTGGTGGCATGTGATCCGGACACACTCACAGGCTCTCTCAGGCCGCAGTCCCCAAGCACCGGGCCGCGGATCAGCACCCGGCCACACAAAGAGACTGAACAAAATTAGTAGTCGCAAAAGTTTTTTTTTTTTTTTTTTTTTTTTTTTTTTTTTTTTTTTTAAATCAGGTGCCTGAGCCTCTGTCCACTTGTCAAACATCTCATCTCGGTCATGTGCTGTAAGCCCACAAGTTCGCAAAAAATGAATCAAAATGTCTTTGGAGTGAAAGGGAAATGAGACAATTTACAAAACAATATTAAGCGACCTTGAGTATGAAAAAATGTGATTTATGGATGAAGAAAGTGCCCTTTTGCATGTTTTTGTTTCGTTTTTGTTGCTTTTTGCAGCCCATCTGTTTCCCTGAGCCAACAGGAAAATGCCAATATTTTCTCGTGGGTGCCCATTTTTGGGGGGCCTGAGCACCTGCCCTCTAAAATCTCTGTGCATGTGGCTGATTATATTATGTGATTATTAATATCAGCGCTCGTACTTAAAATACGGGGTTGTTGCTACAGATGATTCTTACGCACCAAGCTCGCTCTGCGCAATACGTGACGACAGGATTGCAAGTGAGGCGTTGAACCCTTTAAAACCAAACCAAAAAAAGCACCAAATCCCTCTATTTATTTCCGGCATGCTTTTTTTATGAAGTGGGATTTTCTGCAATGGCAGTGACCAAAAGAAAACGACCAAGTATACTGGAGATAAGTAACACACATGGATGTCACTGTCTCCCATTACCCCAAAATGGGACCGGCCCATTCAAGAGAAACAAGCACAGCTCCTGCTAATTACAACGACATTCAGCGTAATGGTGTGTTCGAATTTTAATCCTTTGTTACTACTAATACTGTTTGTCGAAATATTGCTTTACGTGAAACTGGTGCATGGGGCAAAAAACAGAAAGGAAAAAAAATAATAATAATAATGCAAACTGCTGCTCTTAATGGTGGAACTTGTGCAGCTGTGTTTGTGTGTATGTAGCCGTGTACCCAGCTTACATGTGTCCATGCATGTGAAAATGCGCCACCTCGGTGCCAGTGGCATGTCGGCCGCGCAGCTGCGTCCCATTGGCTGCGTTGAACGAGGGCGAGAGAGCTCATCTGCATCAGAGCGGCCTAGTTGAGGGAGGCCTGAGCAAAAACTGTTTTTGCGGGTCAATGGTTCGTGTCTGAGGGTTTTCCGTGTTTACAAGGGTCACTGTAATTTACTCAACAACTTAAAATTATCCATCATCATCATCATCATGAAATACTGATTGTAACAATCAAGAGTCAAGCATACAAAAAAAGTGAATCAGAAGCACTATTGTAGTTTTGCATAGGTCATACTGTGTATCAATGACTTAGTGGTCTGGTCAAATGCAACTTTAGGATGATCATTTAAGGACGGACACCAGAGCCAAACATCTCTAATATGTAAGAATGGGGTAAGGCCATCATCCTTCTCATGATCTAATATAATAGGGCTTTCCAGTCAATTTCAATAAATTCTATTTATAACCTGTGCTTTGACAAAGCACCCCAGAGTCCTAGGTGCAATAGATTTATTACAGTATAGTTATTATTAAAGTCTTCAAAATTGAATGTGTGAATGGGACAAGATGGCAATTAAGCAGTTTTGTCAACATTTAAATCAAGTCAAGTCGTTATTAACTGACAAGGACACTACCTCAAGCATAACTTAATGGAAGAAAGAGTATTGTTTCACAAAAATGTGAGAAAGTAATAGAAATCATCCATCCATCCATTTTCTGAGCCGCTTATTCTCACGCGGGTCGTGGGCGTGCTGGAGCCTATCCCAGCTATCATCGGGCAGGAGGCGGGGTACACCCTGAACTGGTTGCCAGCCAATCGCAGGGCACATACGAACAAACAACCATTCGCACTCACGTTCACACTTACGGGCAATTTAGAGTTGTCAATTAACCCAGCACGCATGTTTTTGGGATGTGGGAGGAAACCGGCGTGCCCGGAGAAAAGCCACGCAGGCACGGGGAGAACATGCAAACTCCACACAGGCGGGGCCGGGGATTCGAACCCGAGTCCTCAGAACTGTGAGGCAGTCGCCCACCGTGCCGCCTAATAGAAATCATTTCGCTACTATTACATTTTCAACAGGGTAACTTTTAATGATTACCAACTACATTTCCAAAGTCATCTTCCCAACACTGCTTATAGTAAATGAGAGTTCACGCTTGTTTTATTTATGTGCTTGCCTCATCCTCACTATGGTCCACTAAGTATAAAAGTGTGTGTGTGTGTGTGTGTGTGTGTTTGGTCTCTCATGCATAATTATGTTTTGAGTTCAATGGAGATGCACTGCACTTGAGCGTCTATGTAGGACGAAACAGTGTAGCGATTGTAGTTGACAGTGTATATTTACATTAGAAAGCCCTGTTACAAAAGAGCGTCTCACAATGTGGATCTGATCACCGGGAGCGCTAAACGTCAAAGCCCACCATCCTCATTGTTTGTCTCACCAGGGAACGTGGAATTATCAGATTAGCCAAGCAGTGGGGTGGGAGGGGCCTGCATTTTTGAGGGGCCGTTAGGGACATTATGCAGGATTAGCTCTCACACTTTTTTATTCAAATGGTTCCACACACACACACACAAACTACTGAAAGGCTCTCATAGTGACTCTTCAAACACTCTCATTCGCACGAGTCTTGCTCTCATTTACACTAGTCAAATGCTCTCATTTGCACTACTCAAATGCTCTCATTGGCACTAGTCAAATGCTCTCATTGACACTAGTCCAATGCTCTCATTTACACGACTCAAATGCTCTCACACAAGCGCGTCTTGCTCTCATCAACACTACTCAAATACGTTTACACGAACACATCAATCACATTCCTCGCACAAATCACTGGCATTCATGAGATAGATAGATAGATAGAATAAAATGTGGCTTTCGGGCTAAAGCGCAGTGGAGGTGTGTTTACTCCTGGACTCAAGGCAGAGTTTCAACACTGCTGCGTTACAATCTGGAACGTATTCAGTTTGTTGCAGGCAGGATGGGTGGACAGTCTCATATAAAATCCCCTGCACTGGTGTACCTAATGAGGTGGCCAAAGGGAATGAAGGAATTTAATTGTCGTAGTGAAACTCGGGTCATAGATGTGTGCGAGAATGTGATTGACCTGCTCGCGTGATCGCATTTGAGTAGTGTTGATGAGAGCAAGACGTGTGCATATGAGAGCGTTTGAGTTGTGTAAATGAGAGCATTAGAGTAGTGTAAATGAGAACATTTGACAAGTGTAAATGAGAGCATTTGACGAGTGTCAATGAGAGCATTTGACGAGTGTCAATGAGAGCATTTGACTAGTGTCAATGAGAGCATTTGACTAGTGTCAATGAGAGCATTTGAGTAGTGTAAATGAGAGCATTTGACTAGTGTAAATGAAAGCATTTGAGTAGTGTTGATGATAGCAAGATGTGTGTAAGAGTGCATTTGATTTGCCTAAATGAGAGCATTTGAGTAGTACCAATGAGAGCATTTGAGTAGTCAATGAGAGCATTTGAGTAGTGTTCATGAGAGCAAGACTCGTGTGTATGAGAGTGTTTGAGTAGTCCCTATGACCCTTTCAGTAGTTTGTGTTAAAGCATTTGAATAGTAAGTGTGAGAGCTCATTCTGAATAATGTCCCTAGCGGCCCCTCATATGCATCTGTTGTTTGATGAAGACCACGGCAGAGAACACTGCATGTATATAGATTGATAATGAGGAGAACAGTATGCTCACAGGACCTGATGAATGCAAACAGGCCTTCATAATGTGCTGAAGCAAGTGTCTCCTTTTTTCCCCCCCCACAGTGCACGTGCGCAAGCAGATGAGTCCGTGAACTATAGCGTGTGAGCAGCAGAACAAGACGGGGAGACAGACAGAGCCGAAGAGAGGGTAAACATATTCCGCTTTACCTTGAAGCCACCGTCTGAGTCACTGCAGACGGAGGGCGTTTTTCATGCTGCATTGCAACGCGCTTCTCTTTGCTGCATTATCTTTTATGACACTCCCGCCTCAAGCACGTCGGCGTCCTAAAGAGGCCCTTTGACTGTGATTAATACAACACTCCACTGCTCCCGACTGACATTTGATTTTTGATTTTTTTTTGTTGATGTTCTAACGCCATCGCACATCTGCCTCAATCTTCACCATCCGGGTTACGGCGGCCGCCTCTCGTCATTGCTGCACTACACGAGGAGGAATGTCACTCAGCGGAATATTCATTCAATATCCCCCATTTGTGTATCCATTTTTTTTCATTTTGTCTTCCACATACCTTTCGGTGTCACACGGATCCTTCAACCCTCCCCCTCGCAAGCCCACGTGGCATCTCTCTCAATGCTGCTTTCAGTTCTTGCTGCACCAAACAGGTTGCAAATGGAACACATGCAGCTATCCAGCGGGAAACACCAGCAGCTTGCTTCTGGTGTCGTTATCATACGATTAACAGTTCTTGTGCGAGAAGCACAGTAACGCCCCAGGTGGCGCATATCAAAACTGGGTCAGAGACTCAAAATATACCATGAAATGAGTCTTGTCTCATTTGTGGAATGTGGAGCTTTATATTGTGCCAGAATTCAACTCACTAAAAAGTATGTTGGCACAGTTAGAATGGGACGAGCGATTGGTGGCAGGAGAACGATGTGTCATTTCCAGATGTCAGTACAGCAGCTTTTCGAGGTGTGTGTGTCTATCCAGCTTTTTTGAACACACAATTTTGGATCCAGGCCTCTAATCTACATTGCAAAACCTCAAAAGTTTACCCAGAATATGTGTCATATTTCTAGACAAAACTATAATCGGATTACACTTAAAATAAGACTCGTCACCTAAAAAGAAACTTGTTTTTAGACATTTTTTCTACTTGTTTCAAACTATTTTTTTAATTGAAATAAGTGATTTTTTATTCTTAATAAAATAAAAAAATTCTCAGTTTATTTCAAGTGAAATTTTGCTTGAAACCGCTGAAATGATCAAAAAAGAAGTTACTTTTTAGTGCAATCGCATTATTTTGACTATAAATAAAACATATTCCTAGTAGGATTTTGGAGTTTTTGCAGTGCGGGCTGTGCATCGCCTCAACACGGAATGTCAAAAATGACCCGAGTGTCCGGAGACATCCCGTCTTGCGTGGCCCCGTGAGATGGAAAGCTTGCCCGCGTGTCAGTTGCTGTAGTGTGGCTTTTGCACGCCTGTGTGTCGTGTAAAGTTTGTGTGGGTGGTGAAATATATACGTCGGTGACACACTGAGAGATGTGTGGCAGCGGCACACATCTGTACAGATGTGCGTGTATGTGTGCCTGCCAAGGCTGTGGGGTTGCCCTCAATCCTTTGGATGAAATGTGAGGGGAAATCCAAACCCCCCCCCCGCCAGGAAACACCTAGTTTTGGTGAGACAAATTTATTATAGAAAAAGTCACTTTTTTTCTTTCTTTCTGAAATCACATTAAAGTTCTCGTGTTGTAGGTCAATTAGGATGACCAAAATCAATTCTATTTGTTACATACCCGAGTAATGAGGGAATGATTTTGTTGGACAGTTTTTCATGACTTTCTTCAAAGTCAGAAGTTATGAACGCTTCCTGAGTATTTGCTGCGATTGCCTTTAAAGTGGATGACTTGGGTCAAATGTTTTGGATCTCCATCCTTCCACAGGCTTCTCACAATATTGGCAGGAATTTGGGCCCGTTTTTCTTGACTGAACTGCTGTAACTGAGCCAAGTTTGTAGGCCGCCTTGCGCGCACATGCCTTTTCAGGTCTGCGCATACATTTTTAATAGGATTGAGATCAGGCTTTCGCAATGACCATGGTGGTGGCCCACTGAAACGCAATGTTTTTATAACAGTAAAGACATAAACAGCTTCAACAACAATGTGAGTTGCACAATTGAGATGTTGCCCTTCAAACTCTGTGGCTACAAGTGCATAAATGATCCCAACTCCTCATTAAACCCATTACACTCTTGCCTTTATACAATCGTAATAACGGTACAGACATTCACTAGTTCCCACACTTTCACAAATCATACATATTAATATCTAAGAAGAAGAAAAAAAACAGCATTTATTTTGCTGTCTGCTATTGCGTGAATGCAAAATTGCTGCCTCATCCTGGCACTTCGGCTCACAGATCCCGCCGGTGTAATGAAAAAACTGAAAATATTATGACCTTTTGATGAATAGCAACTGCCAATAATTCAAATACTCATATCAGTCAAATTAATTGATTTTAGGGGGCTAGGGCTTTACCGTTATTGATCAAATTATATGCAAATGACCCATGAAGTGTGTGTTATAACTTAATGAGCTACTGTGAAAGTTTTGCATCGTTTCTCAGACTTTGCGTTGGTGTTACATAGCCTCCGATTTAGGTCTGGTCTTGTGACGGACGTTGATGCGGCGCTTACATGACACATTTGTGAAAATGTTCAGGCTTCCTTCCTTGTTGTCCCGCAAACATATCACACGCGTTGTCCTTCTGCGGTGGCCGCTCACCAAGCGCGTCGGGAAAGCTGTTTTTCCCTCTCCCCCTCTGGATTCATTTGACACGTGTGTTTACGTGTGTCTTGGGATTTCATGCTTTGAAATGTGCAATGCGCTCCCACGCGACACACTGAAAAATGCACTGACACACGAACGCACAAAACTATGCAGTGCAGCAAATACAATGACGCTATTTTGACAACCCCTTTCTCGAGAGTCTTTTTTCCCCCTCCTTTCACATGGCTGAAATGAAATCCAATTATATGTGTAATGGCTCTCCAACTGCTCTTCTGCTGCTCTGAAGGAATCCGCTTGCTGTACCCAAATGTGCTCAGTAAATTAGTGATGTGCAATGGAGACAGATGCTGTGTGTGTGTGCGTGTGTCCTTGTTCTACTGCAGTTGTGTGGGACATGCTTGATGAGGCCCAAATGCAGACATCTACATCCATCGATCCATTTTCTACTGCTTATCCGAGGTCAGGTTGCAGGGGCAGTAGCTTTAGCAGGGACGCCCACACTTCCCTCTCCCCAGCCACTTCATCCAGCTCTTCCGGGGGGATCCCGAGGCGTTCCCGGGCCAACCTGGAGACGTAGTCTCTCCGGCGTGTCCCGGGTCGTCCCCGGGGTCTCCTCCCGGTGGGACGTGCCCGGAACACCTCACCGGGAGGCATCTGAATCAGATGCCCCAGCCACCTCATCTGGCTCCTCTCGATGTGGAGGAGCAGCGGCTCTACTCTGACATCCTCCCGGATGACCGAGCTTCTAACCCGTTCTCTAAGGGAGAGCCCGGACACCCTGCGGAGGAAACTCATTTGGGCCGCTTGTATCCGGGATCTCGTTCTTTCGGTCACGACCCACAGCTCGTGACCAGAGGTGAGGGTAGGAACGTAGATCGACCGGTAAATAAAGAGCTTCGCCTTTCGGCTTAGCTCCTTCTTCACCACAACGGACCGATACAAAGTCCGCATCACTGCAGACGCTGCACCGATCCGCCTGTCGATCTCCCGTTCCATTCTTCCCTCACTCGTGAACCCCGAGATATTTGAACTCCTCCACTTGGGGCAGGATCTCATCCCCGACCTGGAGAGGGCACGCCACCCTTTTCCGACCTAGGACCACGGTCTCAGATTTGGAGGTGCTGATTCTCATCCCAGCCGCTTCACACTCGGCTGCGAACCGCTCCAGTGAGAGTGCACTGCTTCCCCCTCCTGAGACATCTGACACCTGACACCTGTAGTTCCCCTCTAGAGTAGACAAAAAGATTTGGTTTTGCCATCAAAAGATGAATTTGAGACAAGAGCATGATGAAGGATGTCCCAATCAGTTTGTTTCCATTTGTTTGCCGTAAATCCGGCACGGTGGGCAGCCTAAATCGTTTCAGACCGGGTTTTGGGAATTGCACCTATTTCGCCGTTCTGCGCTGTTGTGAAGGTAAACACAGCTGACTTCCTTTTCTGCCAATCAAAGCGGCTCCTCTCATTCCCTCTAAATGTGGTGCAACTGCAGTCTCGCATGGAGACATAACTGTGCGATGGAGCGATCCGTGCGTGACTGGAGCATCGACACTGCTCTCGGCCGACAACGTGATTAAAAAACAAAAATAGAGCCCAAAATGTTCATGTAGTCTTCTGATTGCATTTTGCTGCTTTCGTCGTGTGTTACATCGTCGATGACGATGAATGAGTCCGTAGCAGAAGAAGCCATGTAAGCCCAAGCCGTGACATCGGCTGTCTCACAGAGGAGCTTGCATGTTTGCGATCACGAGCAGATCCTTTCTGTCTGATTCCCATCACTTCCGTTAATTTGTTATTATTTGTCTTATCAGTCCAGAAGTCTTTGTCCCAGAAAGTGGCGTACGCTCTGTGCTTTTGTTGCGGCCCTCTGCAAGTTGTTGGTGATATGTTAAGGTTTTTCTTTACAGCTCTCCAAATGTTTCTGTCATCAACAACTGCTGATTTCCGCGGTTTACCTGTTCAGTGTCTGTCGCTTTGTACACCAGTGGTTTAGTTCTTCTTCGGGTTTTTTTTAAAGGAATGTATCATGGCTGATTTTTGTGCACTGGCTCTTTGATTTTCCATATTCTCACAGTTCTCTATTGACAGCTCTCTGGTTTCCTTGTTGGTTTCACCTCTAATGTAGCAAAACCCAAAAACCCAAACCCTGAGTGATAACATTTAACACTATTTATTGTTTGACTAACCAATGTAATAGGAATTACCTGGGCAAGAAGACACACCTGTCTAGGACATGTTCAAATACTATTGAAAAAAATAAAAATATGCTTTTTAAGTCATGTATCAGGTGCAGATGTAAATACCTGCAAAATTTACCCTGCAGCAAAACCAGAGGAATTGGCCTCACTGTTCTAGTTCCAAGGAGTAGATTTTTAATAAATGTTGTTTTGGAGTCAAGTAGTTAGAGTTGAGGGTGTGGTATGAATAAAAAGTTTTGTTAATGTCCCCCATATAGATAGTAATAACATTAATGTGTGTGTGTGGTCTGATGCGGCTCCGTCAGAAGTTCACATGAAGTGGCAAAATGTCCCTCAAACTTTGTCACTCCCTGCTTCATTCTGTTACGGTGGAATATTTGCATATTTTAATTAAATGGCTTGAATTTAGAATTAATCACTTCCAAAGTTTATTGGGTAATTACATGCTGGTTGTCCTTGACTTGGCAGCATCGCCCACCCATGAATATATTCATCGTCGTCTTTTGATGGCAGCAAAAGTTACGCTGACACTTAGAAACTTTGTCTCCTCCACTAACCCTTCAATTACCCTCTGTTCCCTTCCTTTCTGACACCATAAATCACATACTGTCACATTATCTATGTCATCAGGTCCTTGTGACAATTCTATCACATCGATGTGTGGGTGGAATCAGTGTGTGTGTGTGTGTGTGTGTGTGTTGGGATTTCAAACGACTCAGTGCGCTTATGAAAATAAAGAGCCTGTTTGTCAAGTGGCCGTCCGTGAGATGCAGTTCATTTCCACGGTAGCCTGACAGAACTGAAGTGAAGACTCGAATTCAGTTTCAGAGAGGACAAATTGTGGTGTAACATAGCAGAAATGCAGCCAATCATATTTTGTCAAGAAGGTATAAATACAGAATGTTGTTGTACAGAAACAATTGGCAAAGACTATTTTTTTGTTACGGTGAATATCGTCCATGTCAGGTGGAATTATTGCACATGCAGACTTTCAATATAGGCAACAAATATTCTCCATAGCTCCCGGAGAACGAGAAAAGATGCAGTTTTACAACACTCCCCAGACGGTTTGAACCTGAATACATTTGTTTTTGAACAATTTTCACCAATTGGTGAAATTAAATTGGTTAATATTGCCAAAAAATAACAAATGAAACAAATGAAAACAAACAAATTTTGACTTTTGAGAAAATATGAAACTGACCATATCTGGATGTACGGGGTTTCCGCCCGACAGCGACGGTATTATATTAACGTTGTCCTTACAAATAGTTCGAGATCAGTAAAAAAAGCTTCAACCTAAAAGATAGTGGGTATAAACTGGACATGTTGTATATGATATAATCTGCGCTGCGATGCACTACGAACAGCGGCATCACTCCACAATCATGGCAGACATGCTGTTGTCATTCTGTGAGCTAACTTTTGTTGGAAATTGCTGATAACAGAAATGAAATTTGACCACAACAAAGAATACATTTCAAAAGAGGAAATGAGGCAGGTGATAATTAGGTCTTTGCTAGTACAGTTCGTTGATCTTCGATGTAAATTCGATATAAATCCACAGCTCCAAAAGTTATGAGCACGGTTCGTATTCATGCTTCCATTTAAACGTGCCAATGCAGCATATGATTGAGTCCATCCCTCCCAAAATGCACACTTGGCTCCTGTCATTGGCCATCTGCTTCCTGTTTTAAATATCACGGAAGCTAATCGATCCTGACACGTCAAAGTGTGCGAAACAAGCGTACCCCAGTCTTCCTTGGAGTCATTCCTGAGTGTTGATCAAAGGGATTCGCAGTATTATTAGACTGGGCTCATATTTTTACACTTTGATTGGTTTGATGACTTGTGTGTCAACTCAAGAAGTTTTATGCATGAATCTATCCCTTTCTTATTTCTATCAGACTCATCCTCATTAGGGTCGCAGGTGGGCTAGAGCCTATCCCAGCTGACCTTGCGCACCCTGTTGACTGTTCGGCAGCCAATCACGGGGCACATATGCAAAACAACCAGTCATACTACATACATTCACACCTACAGTATAAGCAGATCTTCAACAAAGCTTACATGCAGGTTTTTGGAATGTGGGAGGAAGCCAGAGCAGAGATTTGCACACCCGGAATCTCTTGACCGCTCGGGCAACGTGCTAAGCACTCCTCAGCGTGCTGCCAGGGGAGTTCCACGTGTACGATTTCGTCCAAACGTCTGCGACCTTGACAGGACATCTGCCGTGACCGCATGCGATTAATGAGCGTCTGAGCTTCCACACAGGCCACGAGAACACTGGCACAGAGCTGCAACACAAAAGCCGAATGGAGGGGGGGAAAAAAAACAAAGCATCATCCAGTTGCAAATCCACCCTTTGGTTCTTCAGCAGTTTGACTGCTTTCATAACTTATCTTACCACCTGTTCAATTTTTTGGAGTGCTCTTTCGAGGTATCGGGAAGATAAATCACTAGCAAAATGAGTGCATAAATAATAACTGTGGCTAATGTTTCCTTCACACCTGTTTATACTATTAAGAGCAAAATGATATTGTCTATCCTTTTTTCTATAACGATTCATTCTTTTCAAGTTCAGCCATTCACACTTGCTTTCACAGCGTGACTGAGTTGTACTGAAGTGGCGCTGCCCGCATGGGAGTCAGGCAAGTGAATGGCTGCCACCCAAAAGGATGGCGACATCTGCTGCAGATTGATGTTTTCGGACCAGGAGGAAGCCAGATCATAGGGGAGAGTCGGGTAAGATGAACCAGTGAGTAAGAATGTTCAAATGAAATCTGTTTTATTGTAGGGGGGCACAACACCCTGAAATATATCCATGTACTAATTTGCCCCCAAAATGAAGCTACCTTGCTGTAGTGAATCCTAAAAATGAAAAGCGACTCAATCTACCCCCACTCCCTCCTACCCATGTGCTCCTCACAATAACATTACATGTTTTATTTGTCTAGTGGGTCGCTTTAACAAACTAATACAGGCAGATGTCGTCCATTAAAGCCCTTTGTCTGTTCATCTGAAGCACGGGTGGCCTAAAAACTAAAAAACTATTGTAAATAGATGTAAATTGAGCTAAACTTACTTGAAAATGTTGCTGTGATGGTCTAATACTGGCACGATCGCTGGCACTGGGGAGCGGTGATAATGGCGTGCCGCGGTGGCGAGTCAGCGTCGCTAAGAAAAAAAAACAAAACAAAAAAAACAACAACTGTGTACTGTACCAAAATCAGCGTAGCATCTCCGAGAGACGTTTCACACGGCGAGCAACTCAAGTAAACGGCGACTATTCCTGCCTATTCAGTCGGACTCTCGGTTGCGCCAGGAAACAACAGCAGACCATTCTGGAACATTTTCAGTTCCGACCGGACACGACCACTTTGTTTGTTAAATCCGAAGGCTCCGCTGTTCCTCCGTTTGCAAAGGTGACGCTAGACAAGTTGAACAAGTCGACTTCAGCACTGGCTCGGCCCCAGAGGAGTGCCCCCGGCTAGCCCACTGGCACATCTTTCATTGTCTGCTGTACGGTTCACTTTAGGAAGCAGAGATGCCCGATAAAATGGAGGGTACTTTTCAACAAACCCCAGCAGTGAGGGTCAAGGGTCAGGTGTCATTTATCGGAGTCAGGCTTCTCCCTGCTCAGGTTTCCCGAATACTAATCAGCTCCGTGAATACGACAATACGACCGATAGGAGCCGTTAGCGTAGAAGTCGCTTTAGGCGGCCCCTTCCCTCCTCGGTGACATTCTGGGAGCATTTTCACGTCACAGTCGCCCGAGGAGTCCGACCCTCCGCAAGCTAGCAACCCCGTCCAATAAGACGTCGTTTCTGCTGCTTAGTAAACGAGACGGGGTTATTGGTCCGTGGGAGGCCACCAGTTCGCCATCGCTCCTCTGGGAGACCACTAATCATTTGCGAGGTAGCAGCAATGGAAATGTTGCCTGCACTAATCTCTGGACTGGAGGGAGATTAACCACCATGTGGGGGTGATGATTTTATTCTTTGTTTTTTCTTTTTGTGTGTGTGTGTGTGTGTCTGTTTGGGGATCTGCTCGCCGTATCTTATCTCTCTGCCTCATTTTTCCGGGGCAGCTTGCAGCCATTATCAGCATCAGCGTTATCTACACGCAAATCAAAGCCTTTGCAGAAGGAGAATTTGATTAGCAATGGGTGGGAGGCGTCTCATTGCACCCGTCCTAATTCATGCTCATAATACACTGTTGCGATCAATCAAGGCGGAATAGGGAGAGAAGAGTAAAGGAGGTGGACGGATGAGGTGCCACAATGTGTCCCAATGTGTCTTCAAACATTTCATCTGCAAGGCTTCCTTTTAACTCTGGGCCTCGAAAATGAGGATTAAGTCTCGCCTCATAGCACCCAGCTGCCTGATTCCTCTACTGACACTGACCTCCTTTGTTTTTCCTAATGACCACAGTTGATGCCTGCCTGTGTGCTTTTAGTCGTGCTTGTGTGTGTGCGCGTGTGTGTGCATGCGGGTCTGTGTGTGTGTGTGTGTGTGTGTGTGTCAGCAGGGGTGGCCGCGAAAGGGGGGGGGGGGGGGGGGGGGGGGCGGGTTTACAAGGGGGATTAGGACCCACACAGCAGCCCCCAACCTGCAGTAAACAAAAGTACGAGGTACTGTATGTATGTGTGTGCGTGTAGATGAATAACATGCTGGTGACATTACACAAAAGAGGGGAGAGGAAGACTGAGTCCATCTGGGAAAGCAGTGGGATTAAAGCTTTGCTCAAACCAAGAGCTGCATGTCAATCATCGACTAAGTGTACGTGCGTGTACTTGACCACACACAAATGTGTGCGTGCGTGTGCATGTGTGTGTTGGTGGCTGTGTGTGTCTTTTGCTGTTCTGTGGGGGAAGGGAGGACCCCAACAATGTTGTTTTCATCCATAATCTGGTGGGATGAAGTGAAACCAGCACACTCGTTGATGGAACACATTGGAGAAAAAGCAAGAAGAAAAAGTTGGCTTTGATGGTTCTCTGTCATGTTTTGAAATTGTTTTTCACAAATATGATTCAGAAATGATTGACAGTTCCTTGAGTCTACGGTACATCGACGCATGCATGTGTTGTTAATGTGATGTGATGACCTCTTAGTTTTGGCATGGATCTTAATTCTTCATGCTAGCAAAATCCAGTTTTTGGAACGGGGCTGGACTGGCAACATTGGACTCAATCTGCAATGCGTAGGAACCGGCAGACACTCTTATTTCATATTTATCGTATATATAATACTGTGCTATCGTTTGGCAATTGCTCAGCTCACTGAAAAAGTCCTTTGAAATTGCCTAACTTAAACGTACATCAATTGCACATGATTAAAATGTGTTTAACGTGTATTATTTGCTTATTTTCAAGGAAAATACTAGTTTACCGCATTTTAACCATATGCTAATGAAAATGTAGTACTACTTTGTGTTGACAGGCAAAGGGGGGGGGGTAACTTTTTTTTTTTTTACCTATATTCTCCACCAATGGGGAGGGGTTGGCACGGTTTTAATGCCCACCAAAACCTGTTTGGTTGCCCCCTTGAGTAGGTTGTCCGGGGTCACCGCCGCCCCCTTTGCACGACCCTGAGTGTTGTGAAATTTGGATCCCCATTCTAATGATCCATCATGTTATTTGACAGAAAGTAGTGTGTGTGTGTGTGGGGGGGGGGGGGGGGGGGGCTGATCAATTACCCCGATGGATTGCTTTTGGGAGATTCGAGAATTGAGATGCGGGATGTGTGAAGCTTAAAGGTCGACTGAGGGCGAAATCGGGGGCGAGGGGAGCACTCGGCAGTTTGCGTAAATCGAATCTTGTGACAAGTGGCAACTGGGCCCTCCTCCCTCTCCAGGCCTTTTATTTTCCCAAAATGTTTAATCCCTTCCCGCCGTCCCTAATGCAGCCTCCCTCTAACGGCTCCCTTCTTTCTACATTATTGTCTATGCATTCAAAAAAAAATAATATTTCTCGCGTCACCGGGGGCCCAGTTCCCCCGCCCGCTCCCCCTCACTGTAGCCTGAAACGAGAACGGCGGAGCCAAGAAATAGTTAATCTCTCCGGCTGCCGCTATGATTGGCCGCCGTACGCATGCAGCGGCTCAGCCTCCGTGAATGAGAAAGCGGGTAACCAGGCAACTTCAGAGCTGCGAAGGGAGCGCGCTGGGACGCAGGAAGACGGAGCTTTGCGGAAACGAAGATGGAGACAGTAAACGAGTTTGAAAACGCCGAGGTCATGTGATTCCACGGAACAAATGGATTGTCTTGAGCGTGCTCTTCCGTTGGCGCGCGCACGTGAAGGGGACACAGACGTGGATTCAAACGCGTACGTGGGACACTGCGCAGGCGAAAGGTGCGTGACTTCCCACTCTTTGTTTTTGTTTTCTGTTCTTTTTGAAGTTAGTGTCTGTCGCATGTGGCACTTAAGGCTGCGTGGAGATTTATGGACAGGACGTGTCGTTCGCAGAACGAAAAGGGGCTGAGGACCGCACCGCTTCGAGGCAGAATTACGCACGCAGATAGATATCAATGATCTTGTTGTTAACGATATCATCGATTGCGGCATTTATAAACCCAGATCAGCTCCTGTCCAAATAGTACAATGAAGAGATGCGCCGCAGTTGTGAGTCGTGCGCAATTATTGCGCGTTCACCGCTCGGAGTGACCGAACGCATGTACGCGCGATGATGTTTACAAGTGATAACTTGGTGCGTGAGGAGGACGCGCACGTGCGCGCGCACGCCACGTCGAGAAGGAAGAGCTGCATCGAACCTGCACGCATTTCGCCGCTGTCCGTTCCCCGTTCTTCTCTGCATCGGATTCAGGGTCAGGGGTCACGAGCGAGCTAGACGATGGAGACTCAAGTCCTGTTTTTTTTTTTTTTTTTTTTTTTTTTTTTTTTTGCCCCTGGTGCGACTAATTTGACTTTGCCTGAAATTCTGGAGCTGATGAGCTTGGTCACGTTAAACGGATATGCGGCCTTTGGAAATAAACAATGTAGAAACAGACTCAAAAGCGCGGTGAACCGTCAGGGCCAGCAAGACCTTCAGAAGCACTGACCTACATTTACAAACTACATTCTAGTCATTTGGTCTATGAAATGGGGTGAATGTATTCTCAACAATTTATTCTCGTTTTGTAGTGTTTCTCTTAGTTGCGCTGCTTCCAGTCGACGTGCACGTGGATGTTAGATTTTGTATTTTTGTCTTTTTTTTTTTTTTGTCCAATCAGATTTCAGCCTCTAGGTGCCGCCATGTCAGAGGGCCATCAGAAGCAGTAGTGCCGGCTGATGTATTTATTAGCAACGGAACTGTTTCTTGAACTGATCATTTTTGAAAATTCATCTCAGAGCTCCAGACTCCAGGCCCTCAAAATTCGGCATGCTTCCATTTCCTGAATGGTTTGTCAGAGTAAGCCAACTTCAACTAGCAAAAACGCGATCTGGTGCGATCTGCACACATTAGTAAATTTAAAAAGCAAGCATACTTGCTGACTAGCAGTATTTTTGATTGTTTTTATTATATTTATTTGATTCCAAACTGCTCCAGATAATGGCACAGTTGCATACTGCTAATTAGTATTGATGGTTTCTATAATTATACAATATATATATGTATATATATATATATATATATATATATATATATATATATATATATATATATAAAGAGGCAGACGAAGTCGGTTAAATCCCCACCAACAGTACCACATCCACTCTCCTACAGTCCTATTATTAGGTACACTTACACAGTCTAGTGATGGGCAGTAAAAGAAATGACTTGCACATTTCAGAAATAATAATGTTCGGTTGTATCAACACTGCATCGTTTTTCATGTTGTTAATATACACACACAGTCTTGTTACGGCGCAGTGACGTACATGCATCGTAATAATCAAAAGTGTCAATCAAAAGTTAGCACGCTCGTCTTTGCACAGGCAGAATTGTCGGTATAGTTCTTATATTCCACGTCGTTAGATTGTGGAGGCACGCCGAATGTCGTGGCCGGTGATCTTAAGTTAACAATTAGATGAAGATGAACCTGATTGATCTTGGTGTTCTCATGGTTGTTGTTCTTATCTTGGCATTTAACTTTCGCCTCGGGGCTCAAACTCAATGAGCGGCAGATTGACCAGTCGGAATGTGCAATTCATTACTGGACCGCATGTCCATCGCAGCATCATATGCGCTTGAGCGCTCATGGAAGCGAATGGAACTCGGCCTCGGCGTTTACTGTGGACACACGGGATGAAAACAGATAGGGGCTAGAAAAGAGACCGTTAGCGGATGTTTGTGGTCCACCGTTGTGTTGTTGTGGCTCGGCGAGTGTATAATACAAGATAAAACGGAAAAGACAAGGTCTTGTGAATTCGCTCGCAGAGTTCATTGGTGACTTCTGCCAAACGGCCCGAAGTCATCTCCTTATAGAGGATGTTTTGCAACAGATCTTAAGACGGACTCCCGGACTCGATTGTAGCCCAATCGGGCAATTGTGCAACTCGCCTATTTTTCTGTTGTTGTCCAAGCCTGTGCTTTGCTGCATCGTGTGATTTGTGAAGCCCAAGACAGGTGTGAACAAAACACCAGAGAGCATCACTTTTCCAGGAAGAAGGTCTTTGTCGAGTCTCCCGGTGGAAACACGACTCTTCATTTAGCTGCTGACAGCAAAAGCCGAGAGTGCTTCGGGGAGCCGTAGCTCACCCGCTTAAGACCATCATGGCGTTTCCACTTCGACGCAAGAATTATTCACAAAATAGGGAAAGAGGTTTTGACATTTTCTTTTCATCACACACTTTCGGGACACATGGCCATTACACACAAGGTGAACATGCAGGGAATATAAAGTACTGCTTACACTCTTTCATACAAGATGTCGCAGTTTGTCTGTGAGAACTTTTGTGCATTCATTTAGAAGACTATTTGTGAGTTCAAATGTTCCAAATATTGGACGGTATTCTTTTTTAATTCATCCCATTGGGGTTTGATTGGGTTGTCATCACGGCTCTTCTACACCAAACTCAACGTGGCTCTAAGGACCCCTTGCCTTGCTTTGCCTTCTACAAACTACAGTCCAGCAGTGTTAATGAACTTTTTGCTGAAGGCTGCCTGTGTTGCTGGCTTGCTGTTTCCCTTCTGATCAACATTGTGCACTACCTCCACTTGAAGTTAGCTCCTCTGACTAACAAGGTCACGTCGACGTGGATATCGAGTGTTCGCGTTAGGCACTCGCCCAGTTTGCCGCATGTCCTGAATCTTTTCTAAAAGGAGCGTTAATAAGCTCGCAAGACTGAGCCCGACTTCTCATTTTGCCGGTGGCCGTATCATCAGATGTATTTAATTGATTAATGAAGATGTGGCCCCTGGCAGAGGCAGGTCAGAGGTGGTTCAGCTCGCCCTAGTTGAACAAAAAAGG
This sequence comes from Phyllopteryx taeniolatus, assembly GCF_024500385.1. Classification (NCBI taxonomy): domain Eukaryota; kingdom Metazoa; phylum Chordata; class Actinopteri; order Syngnathiformes; family Syngnathidae; genus Phyllopteryx; species Phyllopteryx taeniolatus. Next base: position 20,771,139 of record NC_084515.1, on the reverse strand, counting down.
GGCCATTGCTCAGAAAGCGGCGCATTGTGGAGCGCTGAATGCCGCACATGCTGCGGGGGCAGTGTAATCAACACGACAGGTGCATTGGAAGTTGACCGTGCATCAAAAAGGCTCGTTGGGGCCAAAAGACGGAAAATGCAAGCTTTTAAAAGGAGCTAAGGACAAATAATACCAGCCACCTACCACATTCTGATGAAGTAGATGTACTTAACATGCAAGGTTATACAGTATGTTGTGTTGAAAATGTCAGTGGCTCATTTAGTCAGAAGTGGCCTTACGCAATTTCAAAAGCTTTTAAATGAACGTTTCATCTCCCTGGCGGTTTGGCTTGACCCGGTTCGCAGATGAGTTTGGCCGTGACGAATCCTCAGGAATACACATTTGTCAGCTATTACAATTCAATTCAAATTCACAATCTAAAGAATATAAGAATAGAATATGAACCGGAAATCAAGAAATCCACAAATAGGATGTCACGTAATGTCAGAGGACTACTCACCGCAAAACAAGTCTGGGAATTTAATGGCGGACAGGCAAAGTGGAACGTTTCTTCCAACGTTTTCAGAACATGCGTGCTCGGTTAACGAAAGACCAAATTGTGCAAGGATGTCAGTCTGAGTGTCAATGTTGCTTTGTCTGCATGTGCCCTCTGATTGACTGGTGACCGGTGTCGAGTTTACACTGCCAGTCGTACAAAGTCAGCTCCAGATCACCTGTGCGACAGATGGATGGATGGATACGTGCAATTGTTTACTAGCGAATATGAGATCAATCACACAGGAGCCAAATGACATCTGGCCACTCAGTGACTTCTACCGTGCGGTGTTAGTTTGCTCGTGGTTGCTCGTGGTCCCTGCAACACCCGGTCGGCTCAGTGTTCAGCGCGAGGTCCGAACATCTAGCATGTTGAGAGTCGCGGCCTTCCGGAGGACATCTCCGATGCGTCAATGACACGAGCCATCACGAGGGGCGTGTAACGTGCCAAACCGGTGATTCATTAGGACCCAATTAGCCGTGTGGCTCGAGGCGCCGCGACAATCTGTAGCCGCTCTCAGTACGTTTACGCTCCGTTCTGCTCGGCCCTGTGCGGTGTTGCGTCAATGGCGTGGAGAGGCGGCCCTCTCGGCTTCCTCGTGCGAGGCTGTCGCCTTTGCTCTATTAAAACAAATCAGTAATGGCCATTAAACAGCGCAGTCTCCAGCCACTCTGCCTCTGAGTCAAGATGACCGTCAGCTCAACTCACATTGTGCCACTTGGCACCGCACGAAATAATCATCCGTCTCTTGAACTATTAGGCTGCAGAGTTACAGATATTCGAGGGTACGAAAGGCCCCCGCTCAATATCGACCGAGCTTTGCACAGCGTGTGCTGTCGACGAGATCGATCCGCCTTCAAATCTCGTTTGTCGTCTTATGTGCGCGCAAGGTAAAAGGACCTCCTCGCCGCATTCTCCCGCCCGCCCTCCAGTCAAAGGCTTCCACAAACAGGAATGACTTCCAATTAGATCAGCGCAGAGGATAGAACAAGGCAAGCAAACACTGACATCAAGACATGCTGTGCATAATCTTAGTCTTATTACTTGATGCATGCCAGTTACATTTTTTCTTTTCTTCAAACATGTATACATGAAGGTCAGCATCTCTACTATTATTAAGACTACCACCGATTAATGACCTATCACTCCTTACTCTGGTAGCGCTTTGCCGGATCAGTATAAATCCAGACATTACAAACGCCTAATGGATCTGTAAGATTCGAAATACCAATCGCGTCTCTCACTTTTTTTCTATGTTTCTCCTAAAGAAGTGCCCACGGACTCTTGGGAAGTAATGTTTGCGCACGTTACATCGCAGTTTACAATAATACACTGTATGTTCACGCAAACCCTTCATGAAAGCTGCCTGGCTATTTTGAATTTGGAGGAACCTACCGTACGGTATTAGATATTTGTAATGTGTCATGAACTGATTTCTGCCTCCTGAACATTCCATGAAATCAACGAGGAAGCCGAAAGGCGTAATGCATATTAAGGCATGCACACTTCCAATAGGTAGTTGATGAATGAATGAAAGAAAGACGGTAAACATAACGCAGTCCAGTGCTGCGTGCTTAGCCAATCTATTAACGAATGGCCTCAATTCCGCCCTCTCTCCCTTCCCATTGCATTCTTCCGTTCCGTCGGAATACAAAAGTGACCATTTTCGAGCTCCACCCTATATCGCACACTTTAATCAATACCCCCAAAACAGCTGCTGGGAACTGGGAGGTTCATGATCGAATATTATAATATAATAACATTATAATACAGTGGGTACACTGGAAATGGCGTACTGCTGCAAATTGAACCAAACTCCTAGTTTCTGCGTGTTTATTGAACATAACCAGAAAACAAAGCTATCAACACAAGATAAAACCGCGACAAATGGAAATAAACAAAACAAAACAAAAAACAAGGAAATAATAATCCAAAGAATGTACAATGTATACGTTCAAAGAGAGTAGGAGGAAGTAAAAAAAATTAATTCTGACTCGTATAATAGTAATGATTTAGGAAGCTGAGTGTATATATTATATTCTGGGAATCTTAAAATACCCGGTCCATGTAAAATATATAATATAAAGAACTATAAATAATGTCCATCCAAGTGTAATGGAGATTTTAACAGTTGCATTACATACAAGACACTATTCAAGCTAGCATTGCTAGCGTCTTCATCATCCTCATTGCTAATCAATATTTGTGTGTTTATCTCTCGTGTATCCCGTACATAGACACATACAATATTTTACGACTTGAATGGAGCACAGTATTTTAAAAGGATAATCTATCATACCCAGTTAACCTTTTGGGAAGCATAAGAGTTAAAGAGAAAGTGTGAGCTCTCCTCACAGCTGTCAGCTTGCCCAAACGTCTCTATCGCGTCACTCGGCCTCGGTTCAAACTGAATTCATCGTCACTCCACTGGGAAACAATTCCGCGAGCCGCCCCGATTACCCAACGACAAAATTGTGGCTTGTAAAAATGCTGAGTGGCTCGTAACTCTGGGAAACCACGAGCCACAGTGGCCGGTGAGCACAAATGTGCTCACCGAACCACCAGCGGCTTCCTTTCATTATCGAGAAAGAGAAGTCTTCCTCGATCAATGGAATAGCTATCTTGTCGCACGTGATTGGTGATAGGGAAGCTGGGTCCCAGTCGTGGCCGCGTTCGACCGCTTGACTGCACTCCTCCGGCGTGTTCACCACATTAGCCCGAAACGCTCGCTTCGTCTGACCCAATTCGACAGCCTCTCCTCCCCGTTCATCTGCTCTCGCAGATGCGCCACACCAACAGCACAGCAGCCATCACCTTTGAGCGGTGAGGCCCGTGCTCCAATCCCGCGCTCCGCAGGCGGGACCCCAGCTTCGTATGCGGTTGATGAGTATCGTGCGGCAGGCTAGCGGCGGAAGCAGGCGCTACGGCGGATGACACACGTTTGTTTTTTTGGAGTTTTATGAAATGTGTAGTCAAATCGGAGCTCAGCGGGATTTTGTCTTCCGCCGACAGCCGATTTAAATATTGGCTCTGCAGAGTCTTTTTACTGCTGTATTTTTTCATCTTCACCCTGGAGCTAATGGAGAGATTTAGTTTGGCCTGGAGGAACAATCACACTCAATTCTCCTGTGATCATATATCATGTTTTCTTTTCCTCTTGGAGCAAAGTGTATCTCCTCTAATGTGACTGTTTAAAGATTTGACCATTTGTGTTTCCATCGGCAGGAGATTTCTATTGATATCGGATCTATTTAAGTTTCTATTCACTCACACACACACACACACACATTATTAACACAAATGGGAAGGACGAATATTCTGGATATGTTACAGTTTTTGTTTGTTTTTGTTTATTTAGCTAACTGACCTTTAGTACAACGAATTAGAAGATGTATAATTCTACAAAATGTCGTGTGAGTAGTGACACTGCCAAATGTATTGGTGAAAGACGGATAAAACAGATTCAACACTGAATACACTAAATAAATAGCTGAATAATATCCAAAGCATAACTGGTAATAGGATGCATTACAAATGAAGATGAACACCTTGTGAAGTTAAGAAGTTAGTTATTTATGTAAAAAGGGGCATTTTGTGTACCAGTAGATTTGGTGTTGGATTTGATTGGATTGTACAGCGGTTCTTCATGTTGTGGCCAAAAAGTGTGTGTGTCTGTTTTTAACATTGATGACATCGTAGATGTACTATATGCACGGAGAAAGCCACGATCTGTATTATTTTACGTTGCATCATTGTTTAAATGACAAATTGTCCTCAAATAACGTAACTAATTAACTCAGCGATGAACATAAATCAGACATCAAGTAAAACGTGGATGCCTTTTCCACTCTTGCTGGTGGATGACATTTGATTGGACTAAACACCTTTTCTGGCTGAATAATTTGAGCGGTTCTGATGTGCAAACCTTCTTAATTAAGTCGAAATGGCTTTTGTAGCGGCGCTGCAGCGAGCATCTGGCGCCGCGACAGCGGCCAGCGTGACGTCTCCTGACAAGACCCTTTAGATCCCTTCTCATCACAGCAGCGCAGTGGGGAAACCACACTGATGTTTTGCTCTAATCAGCCATCAAGTGTCATGACTTGCGAGCTCGTATCTGCTCTCTATTTTGAGTTCATACAACAAAATTACTTTGGGGGAAGCTCTGCAGACACTTCTCCAGCATGTGCAAGATCTTCACCTTGCCATTGTGTTGTAACGAGAAGATGTGGAATATTGAACTCATCGTTAGCTGCGTGATTAGCTGCCAATGGGCTGTGCCGGGCATGATTTAACCCCCCCCCCCAGTCTCGAGAGTGTGATAACATATGAGATGACAACAGTTTCACACCCAGTTTCACGCTTCCGATGGCTCCGTACGTCGCCGCAGCCTAATTGCTCAAGTGAGATTAATGAGAGACGTTGAGGTGTGTTGGGAGTCTCGCTAATTACACGCACGCATGCTGTCCAACAGTCAGATGAACACACAGACTCGCCGGTGCATGTGGTGTGTGTCGATGTTCTTTTTATGGGAGGTTTTGTCGCAAAAAGGCACACTTAGCGCAATTGGACTTATCTACATCATATTTGCAAAAGCAAAACCAAATCACAACAAAGTACTTACTTTGCTGTTTGCTGAACTATTACTGTATGCGAATTTTTTTCCCCATGCACTCTAAATAACTCTTATATATAACATTTGGCCTTATACAGGAAACTGACTTACAATGAAAGAAAATAGTCTTGTTAGGCATGCAAACTTTGCTTTTTGTATAGTGTCAGTCACTTCTATGTCTCTTGCAGGCATCTTTCTGCCAGAAGCTGCAATCTGGAACAAAACCAAACTGAATGTCGGGTTTTCATCGCTTATGAAATACGTGTCATAAAAGGAGGATTTGTAAGATGTGACTTCTGGAGACGTTTGATAAATAAATGAGTCGCAGCGAAGATAATCACTTTTCACTTGCAATGGAACATGTTTGGGAATTAGGGACTGTGGAAAATAAGTGATGGAGGGAGGGTGGCTCAACCCTTTTGATTCTTTTACAGTTCCATTAAAAAAAGAACAATAGACGTGCTTCTTAACTTGGGAAACAAAATACTGTTGTCTCCTGATAATCTACAGTGGCAAACGTTGCGGAACTTTTACAATGTTCCAGAAAAATAGGCTTGAAAACTCACCAAACTTGATTATGTCAAATACTGCATTAAGAAAACCTTGTCTTGTTTTTTTTTAGTCTGTGGTGCCACCCAAAAAAAAGGGTACCAGTGATGCCAGTGGAAAAGTGTGATGGTAACCATAAAAGCAGACATGATATTTACTGCGATATATGAAAGGCTGCTTCGTACTACGAACAATGAGATGATTGAGGCGGCACCTCGAGTGGACCGGGAGCCAAAGCAAGTCGGCCACTTTCCAGGAATTTGATCCAACTTTCTTGCAGCTTTTTTTGTACAAATTGCAGGCTTTTAATAGTAGTCACGGGAAGACCGGAAAGGAGCAATGCTGGCGGGTAGGATGGGCCGCATCTGGGCCGGACTTGGTTTCGGAACAAATTGTAAGTCAAGGTACCACTTTCAAACAGTGAAAAATTGAATAGATCATATTCAAAACAATCCTTTTAATAGAACAAAAAAGAAGTCAGAAAAGTTGTGTATTCCTATTTGTGAGGAAATACCTTATTGCCCTGGAAATTCATTTCGAATCACTCTAAAAAAAAATTTAATGTGAAGTGTTGCAGAGAATGTTGTTGTGTTTTTTTTTTGGGGGGTGGGGGTGCGTCTGTTTGTTGCTTCTCCAGCGCTTCATTAACATTGTTTCCTAGACTGTGCATAATGCTTTGCAGCACGCAAGGTTTGATCACGACATCTCAACTACAATAGAGCTTTCTTTCCCCGCGGAAATGACCAAAATCAGCAAACGGAGAAATGCATACAAACATTTGGGTTTGGAAGTTAATAAAGAGGTAGCTTAAATTTGCCCCATGCTCAATGAAAGGGGACAGACAAGCATTTTGACTACAAGCTCAAATGGAACCGTGACAGAGAACGAGAGAGGACGGGGCGCACTTCCCTCGTTAATGACTTTCAGTAAATGAAGTAATGACCCGGGCTGTGTGTCCGCAGTCTTTTGTAACTCATAAGAGAAAGCACGGGCGGCGGTGGCAGCAAAATAAACATGCTTCCGCGAGCAGGGCAAAGAACACGAGGGCAGAGGAGAACCGGAAAATATGAGGAAAGATGCTGGAGAGTAAAATACAAATATTCCAATGATAATGAAAGAGAGGGAAGCAAATGAAGGAGAATGTGTTTGGAGAGGCCTTCTGGAGTCCATCCAGCGTGATAAATCGCCTGTTTCAACACAAAGCACAACAACAAACTTAATCAACACTGGACTGAAGGCGCCCCGGGGAAGACACATCGCGCGAGGTGTTTCCAACAAATCCCATAAAGTATTTCGTAGTTATGACAAGAGTCCAGTCGTTTTTCACTCATGGCCGCATTTCCACACGTGCTAGAAGTCTTGCCAGGAATCAAATTAGAAGCAAAAATGATGCTTTCACGCTATTGTTTGCTTGAAAAAAAATTTGTTAGTCTCAATTTGTGTGGTCAAAAAGTAGAAACTCCCCTTTCAGTGGAACCTCTAAAGTCCAGTGATGTTGAGTTCGTACAATTGTCTTGCTTGCACAGAACTTTGTATTCTAGAAGAAGCAAAACATCACGCACAACGTCAGCAAGCCACGCGAGACCTCAGTTCAGGGTCCATGGAAGGATTAACTTGGCTCGTGGGTTTCAACCTTTTTCTTTGACTTGTCCACACGTATTTAAAAAGAAGGTTAAGCCTCAACAAGGCGAGTAGAATACTGACCAAAACCTGACTGCATCTTCAATTCAGGGGATTGTGTGGATGTGAATGTCCTGACTGATGTTTGATACCACAAATAAGACGCATTCACTGGTCCGCTTATCAAATTGTCGTCTACTTGTATGAATGTAGCCGTGATCCTATTGCTGTAACTGCAACAAGTGGTTATGGTTATGCATTGTCCCACACCAAACTCATCTAAGCATACCTTCAGGTTCCTTGCTTTGTGCTGGCAGGGGGCAGACACAAGAAACGGGGCTAACGGGAACGTTTCCACAAACAAAAACCTAACTAGCAAGAAGAGACGTGAACATGAAACAAAGCTAAATAGAATCCAAACAAAAAACACAGATCATGACAGTAAAAAGGACGTTCAGGGTATTTTTATTGCAAATTTGACCCAAACTGGATGTAGAAAATGACTATTGAGTATAGCCGATTCATTGCGAACGACATCCAAATGAATTCATCAAGAATTGCGTTTGCCTAATGTATATGTGATCTTGATTTCCGCACCATTCATCAGTCAGCCTTAATGTAGTCTCGTTATCTTTCTGCCAAGGCGGTTAAAAGGGTAACAGAGTCGCCATGGCGGAGGGCAGCCCCTAAGTGCCCTCTGTGTTGGGTTAACCGTGCCCAACTCCGTGCACAGCTCCAAGGCTCTGGCGCTGACACAGATCCGCGCAGCCGAGCAACTGTGCGGCAATGCCTATTTAGCTTTCCAGCTGTGGCCGCTCACCCTGAAGCAATGGGGCATCGCTCTTCGACAGAAAGCAAATGAGGGCGCTCCAAACATCCAAAAGGAAATCTTTTCCCCATGAGTTTTCCTCCCCCCCCATTACACTCGGACACTTGAGCGTTCCGTCCGAGTCGGAGGCCCTCCGTCGCGGTGAAGAATGCGGTGAAGCGACGAGCCTGAGCTCAGAAGCTGGCACCTCGCAAGGAGAAGAAGGGACTGGTGCATCTCACCTTTAGCGCCACTATTTCTGTTTTGGGGAGTTTCTAGCTCTGTGCTATTATTGGGAATATTGCTATTCCCCATTTTTCTGCTTCCGTTGTATTAAATGTTATACTCTGTTTTCCTAAAAAACAAACAAAATCATGCTTATTTTCATCCCACTGCCATTCATCCCTCAACATGACCCTGCTTAGTCCACGCTGGACTATCGCAAAATATGAATGGATCGCCGTGAAATTTGGTCCAATCAAGCAGACAATGTGCCTTCAGTATGAACACTAATCACTTTGCTTGACTTTTCCCCCAGCATGGCCATCTCATCAGAGTGGTAATTAGTCCTTGTTAATGAAGCAGAAATGTTTTCATGCTATGATTCCAAACTGTGTTTATGAAGATGACTTATTACATATGCTTCATAATTCAAGTTTAAGTGCCCACCACTAAAACAGTAACGACGTTACTGTTTCTCGTGACAGTCGGTAGGCATAGTAAACTTTTGATTATGTTATAGAATGAAATGAGTCCATATTACAACAGGAACATGCAGCGCCATTTCAGTTTGCAATTTGATCTATTGCTTCATTCTGAAATGTCTGAACATTGACGTATACGCTATGTACATGACACAATAGAAACTGCAAAGTTCAATTTTCTAAAGTTTTTCCTGCGGGAAATCATGTCAACGGATATAGCTAGAGTACGTACAGGCTCAATCTGTGGCCGTGGTAAAAGATTGGTTTAACCTTCATAGGTAATGTTTAAGTAACATTTTGTCTTTGTGCTGCCATGACACATTTCTCAATTGTGCCACTTGGGAGCAAAAAAAAAAAATCGTAATTGTGTCGTTTGAAATGTGGAGTGCAAATCACTTACGATTGTCCTTTTTGCTACATTCACTTCCAGTCTCTTCAGTCAAGAAGCTATCTACTTGCTATCGCTCTGCTTGCAAAACCGCATGAAACGTGATTAACCCTTTGAACCGGATGGTCACACGTGTTAATAAACTGCACGTTTACGCAAAGACCCTTATGTCAGTCTTCCACTCAACTCAAGAATCTAATTAGCCCAACAAAGACAAATTAACCTTAATTCTAATTCAAGGGCTCGTAGCAGCTTGTGGCCAGGTGAGACCATCTGATTGTTGATTGTAAGTCTATGATGATAAGGACTACTTTTGAAAAAAAAAAAAAACACACATATGACCTTGGTATAACAATAGAGAGTGGGCCTTTGAGGTCATAGGTGACACAAAGTTACGCAGCGGGAGATCTGCTCGGTTTGGTCGTGACAGTCGTGTCGTGCTCCATAAGCCCGGGGGCGTTTGGTAACAAAGATGACCAGCGCGAGGTGCCAAAGTCGCTCTGTTGAACAAACGTTCCGTCGGCCCTGCGCCACGCTAAGCCTTGGCCTGGATCGGCGAACCGGGGCTCACCGGTCCACGCCACTCACATGAAAGCTGCAGAGCACAGAATGTGCCTTGCGTTGTGGGGGATGGAGGCATAATTGACCATATGCGAGGTTAGATAGTTCACGCTTTTCTTGTCCAGATGCACAGAGACTTGTCTCGCAGTACAAAACCTCAGTATGAGATGGTTCAGTGTTAAAACAGTCTTCTTCTTCGTTAATTCTCTTAAGGCTTAACCCAATTTAGGGGTTGCAACAGCGAAAAATCCTCTTCCATCTCTCCCTGTCTTCTGAATATTCTGCTGTAGCGCCAGCTATTTGCAAATCTTCCTTCGCCGCATCCATAAATCTCCACGTGGGTCTTTGTCTTTGCCTCCTACCTTCAGCCGGGAGGATCCATTTCCCGCAAAAAAGGACGGATTCCCTCCTCCTCATTTTTCAAAGAGTTCCTTCCATTTCCTTCATTCATTCTTGCTGTCAGTTACCCTTGGACATCATTTGAACTTTGGTGCTGATTCTGATGCTAACAAAAACAGCGCCACCTACCAGGGCTCGTATACAGCCCCTCAGTGGCGTTTTACCTGCTGTCACTTTTAAAGGTTTTAAACAATTTTCCCTGCACAGCGTTAAAGACCATCTCACGGTATTTCGTCTAACAATTAGCCTTTCTCATTCATTCGTGCTAGGTTGATTGAAGACTCTAAATTGCCCGTAGGTGTGAATGTGAGTGCCAACGGTTGTTTGTTTATGTGTGCCCTGCGATTGGCTGGCAACCAGTTCAAGGTGTACCCTGCCTACCGCCCGATGATATTTGGGATAGGCTCCATTGCTCCCACGACCCGCGTGAGGATAAGTTGCTCAGATAATGGATGGATGGATGGTTGGGGGGGGGTCATTCGCGCTAAGGTCAAGCAGAATGGAAACTCGTATCCCTTTTATGCCGGAACAGTTTTACTGTGTCACAGTGGCGTTTTTAAGCTTCCGCTGTGATATTATAATTGAGGTTTATTGAGAATCAGACTTGATCAGTCGAACAGAACAAAGTTTCCAGAAGGGAGGGAGAAACAAAGACCAAAGACAAAGCACTAATTGTGAACAGGATGAGAGAAGTAAATCATTCCATTATCTCCAACAATGAAACATGAAATATGTGCTGCACCCTGTGAGGGAAGGACAGGACAAGCTAGAACAGGACAAGGGCAGGAGAAGAAGCATGCAGGACAAGGGTCGTGAACCTGGCTGTACAACTCTAGTGTGGCGGCATTAATTATCCATCCATTCATCCATTTTCTGAGCCGCTTCTCCTCACTAGGTCACGGGTGTGCCAGAGCCTATCCAATCTATCTTCGGGCAGGAGGCGGGGTACACCCTGAACTGGTTGCCAGCCAATCGCAGGGCACATAGGAACAAACAACCACACAAAAGTGTACAGGACAAGAGTATAAGTGAGGGGATACACAAGCGATTTGCATATTCCTGAGTTATTTGTTGCAGTAAGTGCGTGACCCCACACCCAGTGAAAGAGTCCTTGGGGTGTGTGCCTGCGGATACATGCAAGTGAATTGATACCGTTTTACATGCACAAAGACAGACAGAAGTGTCCTGTAATTGCTGCGACTGAGGACCCCACCCGATCAATCGAGGGGCGGGATCGGGCCCAGGGGTCCACCGAGAGCAGCCCCTGGCGGACGGGACACGTCCCACATAGAGGGACCCGGGGCGGTCTGCCGGCCCCACCGAGGCGCCCCGTCAACCGGCCTCCCGGTGGGGGCTCTAATTTGCCTGTAGGTGTGAATGTGAGTGCGAATGGTTGTTGGTTTCTATGTGCCCTGCGAATGGCTGGCGACCGGTTCAGGGTGAACCCCGCCTCCCGCCCGAAGATAGCTGGGATAGGCTCTGGCACCTAGTGAGGATAAGCGGTAAAGAAAATGGATGGATGGATGAATTGTTTTCAAATTGTATTTCAAACTCAATTTAACTCCACTTTGTTTCTGAACAAACTATGCTGTGTACTTTGTGATGATGTGTGAACTCCTACAGTTCGTAAGAGAACGCTATTAAACGAAAGCCATATATAATAAATATATTTTTTCCCCTTTAATGTGGCACATAATCTGTACAACTCATTTGAATAAAATGGTAATCTTATTGAGGGAAGTACAACTAAATAACAGAGATAATGTAGTTGCCTACGTGTGCACATGCTCTCATAACGAGGGATGCGGCCGTGTTCGGAATGAAACAATCTTTCTTTCTTTTGTCTTTTTTTTTAAAAGAATGAAACAATCTCATTTAGAAGTATTGATTCAGTACAATTGTCATTAGATTAAAAGTTAAAAGTGTTTCATATGCTGTCGTCTCAATTTTTAAAAGCGCATACAGCTATTACAGTCGACACAAAACATGACATTTTAACGGTGGCAATTGAAGAAACACATGGAGTAGTATGAAAATGATATTCACACGTAGCCACTCGCACTGTGTACTGCACCGACTGATGGTGGAATGCAATTTGGTCAACGACCATGTGATCGTAATGCGACACAGCGGAGCCTAGGACGCACCTGGCATCTTCTTGTGCCGACTCTTTCATCATGCCCACAAACGTTTACACGCCTTTTTTTTTTTTTTTTAATAAAATCTACACAACTAACCGCGAGCAACGCAGCTTCACTTCTTCTGCATTCAGTGGGCGCGACTTTCTGCTCTAGAGTGCACACTGCTGCACCTCATTAGTAAATGAGAGAGAGAAATAAAGAGAGAGTTTTACGTGCCTGTGAACCAAAACGAAAGGTTCGGACAATTATCATAAACCGTCCCACCCCTAGTTACGTTACTAAGCTGTACTAAAATGTTCACAATTACATCATTTTTATTTTGAATCGTACCAAAACAAAGATTGGTTTGGTACCATTAACTTAATGTTTGACCAGCTAGCTGAACTGTTGAATTAGCTTAGCTGTGTTTGTGAGTTTTGTAGCGACGGATGAAGTTCAACGTCGTTGTTGTTGTGCGAGTTGCAAGCCTTGCAGGTTGCCATCGTCTTTTTGCAGAATTCATCGACAACATGGGGGAGTCGAGTCAAGTCAATTGACTCGACTCCCCCAACTCTGACAAATGAAGACCTTAATAAACACTTGGTTGAGTCCATGTGGAAATACAGTAATGGTGTCATCTTGACAACAAGAATTTAGACTGTGACTCGTTATAATAAAAGAATGGAACCAGGTCTGTTTGGCTTAATGGAGGTCCGCAACTTCTTCCCAGACAAATCGCTGACATGCATGACTGATGAGTGACTAGTGTTAAGGGTAAGGGTGGCCAGGTTTTCGTCACAGCATGCTTGTTTTTGTTCTCTAGTCAGGTTACGCCGGATAGATTCTTACACAAGCAGGAAATAAACATGCTTTGTGAAATGCAGGCAGACTAATCAAGACAGCAGTAGCTTGATGGGGCCAAGTAATGAAATGCTAGCAGAGATGAAATCAACTTCCATCACTTTTTCCCTCTTCACACATGAGACAGGCGCTACTAAAATGAGCAAAAATATAAATAAGAGATGGCTTTTGTCGAGGGCTTTTGACATCCCGTAACAGTCAAGAGTAGCAGGAGGAACGAGCGATGCTTGTTAACTCTGACCCAAATCATACGAGGCAGTGGGAGCTGTTAACACACGGAGAACACGGCACAGTGTGGGTGACCTAGATAGCATTGCTTTAAAAGAAAAAACGAAAAAGAAAAAGCGGCTGTACATCACATTAAATCACTTTCATCAAATACAATGAGCCGTGTCTCTCTCATTGGTAACGGGAGCTGCTTTCTGATAAGGTTTTTTTGTGACAGGGAAAATACCTCTCCCATTACTCAGCGACCTCGGCCGAGAGACTCTTCAAGATTGGCCCGTTTGCCTCGCCTCGACTAACATTTTCTGTCTTTCGAGCGCACACGAGGGGCGGCGCGCGGTCGAGACGCATGAGGAGAACGGGTGCTGATGAGGCGACTGCAATGAAAGGAGACGACAGGAAGACAAGCAGGCGGCGGCGGTGGTGCGTCGCCATTTGTACGCGAAGCTCTGCATATGTTCCCTGAGTCATGGGGAGAGGAAGAAATAAACAGCTCGCATACTCCAGGGCTCGGTGCCTGTTTATTACACCGCAGTGACATTTTCAAGAAATACAGATTTGCGCCAAGTGGATGACTTCTTCATGTGTTCCCTTCATGACCGGTTCAATTGATCAAATCTAAAAAGGGTCATTTTCATATCATTGGATCAATAACGGTAAAAAAAAATCAATCAATCAAATTTTGCATTTTTTTCATGCCGCCTTGGTTTTATTTGGATAAATGTCTTCCATCCTGAAACAGCCACACTTAAAGTTCTATTTTCAAAAAGTCGTTTGTGATTAAAAACAAACAAAAAACAAATTACTCAACTTCATTTGGGACATATAACAGCAGACCTTTTAGCATTGAAGGTTAAACAATACGACTAGATTTTTTTTCTTTTTAAAAACAGTTATTGTGTTTTGAGAGATAGCAACTGTCAATAATTTAAAAGACACATATCAGTAAAATAATTGATTTTCAAAAGGAAATTCAGTGGGATATGTCTTTGATCAAAATATTTGAAAATGACCCATGAGCATCCCCATTGGCCAAATCTGGCCAATATTCAAGGTTTTTCCAAACATTTCTTCATTTGAGGAGCAACTTTGGGGAGCATTTTTTTTGCAGCTTAATCGCACAGACAACCAAAGCAAGGCTTTTATTAAACAATAAAAATACCACAATATAACGAGGGAGTTGAATGTAGGGCTGCAGCTATCGAATATTTTAGTATACTCGAGTATCCTATTGAAAATTCTATGGAACAATTGAGTCTTTCGATAAATTATATTTAGCTTCACTTCCTGGTCCACGCATCGGTGACGTGAGCGCATTGTGTCACATACGCCCCCCGCGGGCATCCGTCTTCAAGACCGTCTCGCAGTTGTGCTTTTCAATGTGTTCTTTGAGGCGCATAACGCAAATTTTGACTCGCAAACTGCGATGTGAGCGCGCTTAATTTGAGCCATAATGTTTGATGTACAGTCGCACTCTTTGGGCCAGGTTAGGCTTAAAAGTCTTCTTTTCCAACAAAGACCTTTCACCATGCCAACAGAAGCAGTGACAGCCGTGGTGCCACTTTGGCTCTGTGCCATTGTTAGCAGTGGATGATTCAAGGGCATTAAAGCACAACGTGGGTGGTTCCAGTTTGGAGACGACCTTGCCAGGATTCCCACTACAGTGTGTCGATTGCTGCTCTCTGTGACTTCTCCTTCCTCTTGTGCTCTAGGCCTGATCTTCAGAAAAAAAACTCTTTTGCATGCACAGAAGCTCCAGTCATGCTTTAGTGTTCTGTATTTACTCACAAGCAGCACATAAAAATGTTGCGGTACAGCTCTCCTTCAAGGGTGGCCGCTGAGCGGCACGCACTTTCGTCAAGGATCGAGGATCCAGAAGAGATAATAACATCTTTGTTGATTTGTTAAATCGCCGCCTGCCATGTGTCATATTCAATTAATCTCGTAATCAGCAATCTGGGGCCGTGTGTCAGTTGAATTCGGAAGCACCTCCGATCCAACATTAACACTGTCTCCTCTTTCATCTCCTCGCAGGGTTCAGAGCCAGTGACTGCGAGAGGCTGTCCGATCGCGTGTGATGTTCTCTCGGAGGGAATAATAGCCACTCCTGACCTACTGTGAAGAACAATCTTTGATCCAATCAATGCTACCACCTCTCTTGGGGGAATTATTCCTGCGCAAGCGGCGAACATTGAGAAAAGAGCACCGGTCGACCATGTGATACTTGACCTTCAAGGAGGCGAACTCCGGAGGATGCCGAATCAGATCTGAAGCTTTTCCCAAGAGGATCATCAAGCTCTTCATGACTTGTTTGCTAATACGCACACATCATGGCCAAGTGAAGAGGGCTATTCATCAATGCTGGATCTTCGTCCGTAGAGGAGTACCAGACATCGCAGCATGAATATGAAATTGATTTTTCCAGCGGTGACGTGCCCGTGAGAAAGACGGAAGTAGGGGAAGAGTTGGCGTCGGATCAACTGCTGTGGCCGCGAACCCATGGTGGACTTGCTGTGAGCCGGACGAGGGACTCAGCGGTGGAGAATGTCAGCAGAGGCCGAGCTCCAGCCGGGTGTCAAAACCATCCACAGAAAGGAGTCGAGGAGGATCAAAGGTAGATTATACTCTTGTTAATAAAATCAGAAAGATTGCGTACTTGTGCTGTGGCAACAACACACACAGCAAGCCTAGAGCAGTTGGACACTGCAAAATCCACGAGAACAATTTTGAATCTAAGGGACTGTATTTATTGTCCTTTCCCCCCCCCCCCCCCCCCCCCCCAACATATCACATATTCACAAACAATGTTGCTGTATCAAAAATAGACAGTCAACAGTGTGAAAACAAACTGCAACTAATACAATAAATGATGTTGTGTCGATTGCACCTTGAACAGTTGTAGCGAATACAACTCTCCATCCAATCCACCAGGATGCAGAAATAGATTTGTGACGAACGGTGAAGCTGACAGTGTTTACTTCCTCCTCTTTGGCAGACAGGGAAATCTAAAAGCAATATTTGAAGAGCACTAAATAATTTTGGACTCCACGGCAAGCAGCTGCAGTCAGTTGAGCTCGCCGAGAGGCTCCCCAGATGTAGTAACAGCTATTCCGTGTAGCCCCGGGCTTCGGGTAGCGGCGTGATTTAGGTGTCACGGACAGGGTAATTCACAAACTGTCGCTTTGATGAACGGCATACGTGATGTAATAGGACGAGGCGTTCTCCGAACGGCTCGCTCTGAGATTGAAATGAGAACGAACTGACTGAGAGAAGGGTGAAAAAAGAGAAAATGGGACAGTGAAAAGAAGTGTGATCCAGGAGCACAGCGAAGTGAGCAACAAAAGGAGTCTTTCTCATTTGCCTCCCTCACTTGACTTCAGCCTCTTTCCCTTTTTCCTCATTTTTCCACCCATGACTGAAACGCACTCCAGTCAGTTGAGCAAATCCAGCTTGTGCAGCCTGGCTGTAACGAGTCCTCCGTGGGCGTTTCGCTGGCTCCGTTGGCCCGCTTTGTTAAATGACGGGGTTGGAGGAAGGCCCGGCCGTCGATTTAAGCTAAGCGAAGGGGCAGCGCGCAAAGAACGAGGGGCTATCATACACACGGCCGTGCGGCTCTTCGGTGGGGACGAGCTGCCCCTGACTTCACCGTGTTAATCACACGTGCCGCAGGCAGTCTCAATCTGCTCGGATGCTATTTAGAGCCACATAAATTGGAAATGGGGCAACGTAAACGGATCCGGTGCTTGCGGTAGATGTGAGCATGCCGGCACAGGTGAAGGACACGTTCAAGGACCAGGATGATGAGACATATTTACTAAGAGCCATTTTAGAGCATAGGGGTCATCTCTCCTTGCCACTGTCCTGCAGTCACACACACACAAAACAGGTAGAAAGAGAACAGGAGTTGTATTTGCACATACTCAAAAATGCATTTAATGATCCCCTAATGTAAAATATTACACATGGATACCTTCCAGCAAAACCTTCTTTTACTTTAAAACTGCATTTAGCTTTGCGTGAATCATCATTCGCTCTTTGATGTAATACGAGTGTGTCAACTTTATTGATGTCTTCTTCCGCATTAGCAGAAGGGAATTCATAAAATTAGGCTAATTGTGACTGTCCGCTAGTCAGCCCTCCAACTCCAAAGGTGTCACACAATCATATTGTTTTGCTCATGTGAACACCTGACATAAATGATATAAACAATCGTAGGCATGGCTAGGAAAGTTAATTTATGTACTGTATACCACTCAAAATCAGTCTAGCAAAAAGTTGTACGAAGTAGAATCACTGACCTGACTGTATGACATTGAGCTTTAATAAAAATAAATAAATAAAGTTTTATTTTATTATTTTTTTTTATTATTAAATAAAAAAATGATTGACCTTTCACCAGACAACAATACAAAAACAACAGATAATAGTTCTACGTTCTTTTCCCTTTCAACTCCCCTCAAATGCTTTAGATGACTTTTAGCCAAATAATTTCATACGTGGCCCCAAGATGCTTAGGTTGGGACAAAACTGTTGGCGCCTTCTTCTCGTTAGAAAAATAAAAATGCAAATCCTTCTTTGAATTTTTAGTAATAACAAAAGTAATGCTTGCTTTGTTTTTGTGGTTCAGCAGAATGATTTGAAATACAAAAAAATGTAATTGTCCTGGACAAAAATGATGGTACCCTTCACAAATGATTTAGTTTCACAACATTTCATTTCATCACTCAACTCAAACAACTTCTGTAAATGTCAACTTGTGCACCCGTTGACAGGTTTTGGCCAAGTACTCATCATCAACCCGCTCCAGCTATCTCTGGTTCTCCAAAATGCTCCTTCCACACATGTTCAATAGGATTTAGGCTTTTCAGAATAGGCCAGTGTTTTTTTTTTCTTCGACATTCTGGAGTGTTTTTATTTCTGTGTTTTGGTTCTCCAATATTCTGTCGGCGGGGTCATGACCTGTAGCTGCAATTAATCTTTCTGACACACCCCAAAATTCCTCTGTCGTCTTGAAATTTCATTTGTAACTTGCGCAGATTCATGTCATCAAATCTGGATCTGAATCATTTTGCTCAGTGTCAGAGAGCTCGGTCCCGGCTTCAAGTCCCGGGTCCTCCGACAGGATCACAACCCTAAACACAGAGCTAAACACACACACACACACACGCACGCAAAAGCAAGAAACGAAAAACTGGACTATTGCGAAGAACCCAAATCTAAATTCTTTTGCACATCTGTGGGAGGAGCGGAAATATCCCATCTGGAGGAGGAAGCATTGTGCTCCGAAGAAGTGAGCCAAATTATTTGCCGACAGGTGCAGGAGTCTCATTGAGCGCTACGCAAATCGTTTGACTGCACTGATTGCTTCTGATATTTGAACAAAATAAATGATGTTAAGGGTGCTATCATTTTTGTCCAGTCCAGCGTCGTTTGTTGGTTTTTGAAAGTAATTCTGTTGCTCACAAAACTAAAGCAACGTCTTTTCACTCATCGAGGTAGTTTCTTGTTGTTGTCTGTTTCGAGTTGTTTCAGTGACCATTGTGGGTTTTTCTTTCTTGAACAGGGTAACAACATTTTTGTGGAAGTCAAGCGCTTATGTAAACCATAATAATAATAATCATCATCAAAAGACAGTTTTAAAATATCTCCCCAAATAGTGATGACAATTTTGTTTTTGTTTTTAAGTTTTCTTTGGGACCTGATCATATTCTTATCTGGGCTTTCGAAATAGTAGTACATGAGGCACAAAATCTAACGTGAGAGTTTACCGACCACACTACAGGTCATTCCTCGTCAAGCGGTGTGCAAACGTCCCACCTGATTGTCAGGAGCCGCCATCATCAAGCTCATGCACCTCGCGAGCCACTGACAGAAATGCTTGACTCTGTCCCCATAGCAACAGCTGCTCTCACACTGTCACGCGTCCACTTGTGATGGGATCAGCCAAGATGAATGTCAGCGGCTGGAGGTGTGAGGGGAGCGTTGGGGGAGCGTTGGGGGGGGGGGGGGGGGGGGGCTGTTGCAGTGGAAGCGACACAGAGGCAAACCGAAGCTGATCCATCGTATTGCCAAGACAACTGACTTCTACTTACACCCACCTTTTGCGTTGACACTGATTCGACGCGCATTAACGAGAGCGCACAAAATCTTTGCAGCGAACCATTATATTAGTTACTCTTTTGATCTTGTGTACAATACACCTCATTAACTCTGTATGTGTCTACAATCCATCACTTAACCCACTGTTCATTTTCACTAAAAGGAGTGTGTAAAAGTGTGTCTTTGTGCTTGCCGAGGCTTATTTAGTGTGTGCATGGGGGAGGCAGATGGCAGGGACAGATTTGCGCTCCTCAAACAACATCCATTAGGCATCTTAAATTATATGAGGTCAGAAAGGACACATAATGACTGTTGTCATTGAAGTCCTCTGCAGAGATTAACTATTGAATGTTGCATCAACACGGGAAGAAAACAGCGCGCAGGAGGCTTCACCGTGGCAATTATGAACAGCCCGAGGGACGGTGTTATTTTAACGCGAGGAGACAAGCAGACACGGGTACACGCTCACGGGGGGTCAAAGGTTAAGCTTCCTCGATACCCATTTCCCCAACAAAAAGTTTGTGGTTGCCAAGTCCTTGTATCTGGAGGGACACTTCTGACACTCCATCTGCTGCCATCTGTCCCCTCGCTGTCCCCATTCTCGTGTGATGAGAGACGAGCCCTGAAACAGTATGGAGCAGCGTGCAGATCTGTAATTCTTCTCTCTGCGGTCCTGTTCCGCAGCCAGTTTGGCTATTGTAGCATTTGGTGAGAGCTTTTACAGTCCAGCTGATATCGAACTGCTCCACAGCATTTGCGAACATTGTTTGAAAGGGCAGCTGGCGTGGCAAAGGTCTCCGTTGTGTTCTCACCCCTTTCAGACCACCAGGACTCCCCAATGGCGGGCGTGCAGTGCCGTGTTTGCATTCACTTAGATGCAGACTAACAGTAGACAATACTCAAGGCGAGCATCTGTCAGGCGCATTATGAGCATCAGGCTCATGGGCCAGAAATGCTGTGAGGACCATTCAACCTTGGGTAATTGTAAATCCAAAAAAAGCCAGAGGAATATGTGTCATCACACCTCACACACACACACACACACACACACACACAGGCTTTCCTCTTCCTCGCAGTGTGTGACAACATGAAACAGCATGCCTCGCAGCCCTTTCGTCTTCAAATACAGCACACTCGCTTGTCTTGATCTGAACCCAGAGCACGTTGCACACGAGTTATGCCACTGTGTGGCGACTCTCATTCAGTATGCAGGGCCTACTTTTTGGGAGAATCTCTGCATAAAGCTCTAAATCTCTCTCGAAGTGTTTTGAGGGGAAATGGCACGTCGAACGTAAAGAAACAAATGGCACCGAACATCTGGTAGAAGCTCATCGGAGAGAGTTGTACTGACTCGGACTGATGGTGTTTAAAATGCAACTGGAGCAGCGTGCATTTTACGACACATTACAGTGTGAGTCAGTAAAATTGGGATGGAGTGCTTAATACTGTATGAATGGTGTGGAGCCCTTTTACGAAGGACCATTTGAATCAGGAACAGCATGAGGTATTTTATTTCATTTGCATGTTTCCTGAAGGATTTAAGCGAGGGCATGCGCTAGATATTCTGTCAATATATGAAATGTATTGAAGTGTTCTCTAGCAGTTTCAAGTGTGCGTGACGAGCTGTGTTGAGTACATCGCGGCTGTATGTAAGACTCATCATCCTTTGGCAGCGAAACAAGTCGAAATTAGGCCTAGATTTGACATTCACTTGCTTTGAGACTTTAATGACTTTAGCATCGTCAAGCCCTCCCCCAACGTTTGGAGGCTCGTGCCCTCATGAATTAATGAGAGAGTGTGCATAGCCAAGACAAGCGCTCGCATTAGACCCAAGACTTTGCCTTCATTTGAATAACCCAGATCATTTCCTTTTTTTCCCCAAAATTAAGAAAAACGCTTTTGTTAAGCTTGAAAATCCAGAGATTGAGAGAAAAAGTCACGTTGGCATGCATTGGCGTTGCCATTTAACCTTCTGATGTTTGCTGACATGCCGCAGCTCAAAGCAGCAGCCCGTTTCGTGATGTTCTCCTGACCTAGAATTCAGTGGGCCTTGAAAACGTTCATTTCTCCAAGGTGCCGGAGAGCTCGAGTTGAACAATCTTCTCCGTGTACGCACGGAGGGGGTCGCCAGCATGGGAAGTTTTGGGACAACGTTTATCAGACCGACGAGCGCACAAGTCGGGGCTTCGGGCGCTTTTAATGACGGTTGTAAATCTGTAAAATGGATGTCAGTGTCATGTGTCAATCATCATCATCTGCACGGGGGGGACAGAAAGCCCGAGGTCACGTCGACACGCTCGAAACCGGCTCGCGGCTCCATCCTGCCTCCGTCAAGGCACGGCCCGGTTTGACGTCACCAAAAGAGGCTGAGGGTGAAGACAAGTCAACCATGTTTTGCCTCATTATTTCCTCCCTCGCCGCTAATTTATGATTCAGTCTGCATTTCCCGTTCCATAAATATTTACGCCGGAGCGGCCGACTCACGCACCCGGTCCTCTCGTTCCCTCTTTGTCTTCCCGCCGCAGGTCAGGACCGCACCGAGGCGGGGCTTATTAAGCGTTTCCGTGGAGATGGCGTACGCTACAAGGCCAAGCTGATCGGGATTGATGAGGTGACAGCAGCACGCGGGGACAAGCTGTGCCAGGACTCCATGATGAAGCTCAAGGTGCAGACTTCAGTGTGTGCGTGTACGTGCGTGCGTGCATGTATGTATTGTCTATAGAACGAGTAACCCTTCTCACTCAGTTTACAATTCACTTCAACCCTTTTAAGAGCTGACCGTCTGGTCAGTTCTTAAAAGAAATAATAAAAAAAGACAATCTTTATTAGGTTGTACAGTGCACCTGCAGGATGAATTTCTTCTGTGTTGCTTTATTCCTCCCTAAAAAAAGCTTCTTTGTTTCTCAGAGCTCTGTGTCTGTTCAGCATTACCCTCCATATGACACCACGCAGTCGTGGCCAACAGCCACATGTAGTCAATACGCAACTGCTATTATCTGGACTGGGGATACAGGAGGGGACAGGGTCTCTATCGAGCCGCCTCTCACTGCCGTGAGATCTAATCCGCCAAATGGAGAAGGCGATGGCTGATTGACAGCAGCTATCGACTCTCCCGTTGGTCCATTGCTTGCGCTGTTCATCTGGGCTCGTCTCCACTGCTGCTCTGTGGAAGTAGCAGATACACTCTGTGGACCCGTTTTGGGATAAGCACTGCCTCTTTTTTTCCACAACAAATTATCACCAAAATAAATTGGAGTGTTTCAGAGAGATTGGCTGTGTGTCATCGTGTTGAGAATAAGAGCAGGAAGCTTAAAAGCCTTCTATAAGCTTTTATTTCCTCTATTCCAATTCAAGAACATAAAGAAGCAGAGAGGCCCAGACTTACTTCTTTCGGGCAACTCTTCCAGGGGAATCCGAGAGTGTCGCCTAATGTTGCTGCTCCTTCTTCACCGCAACAGACAACTGCAGTACGCTGCGCATTGTTAAGAACCTCACGATTCGGTTCGATTCGAAGTTGATTGAAATGCTCTGATATCGATTCAGAAAGAAATAGAAATGCACAAATAGTTAAATTGTGTGCATATGGAGTACAAATGTAAACACATGACAACCGCTCTCTTTTGAAAGAGTAAAGTGTACTTCAATTGCGAATTGCGTACCATGCTTCGAGTGTCTTTTGTCCCTTTCCTGTCTTCCAGATTTACAGGGGAACCCAAAATGAGCACAAACGTCAGATGGTGGGGAGAAGTATTGCAATGCATCGATAGATCGATATTGTACCCCACCCCTGCAATGCAGAGTCCGTAACTCTGCGGACTCCGCGCCGATACGTCTGTCAATATCCCATGCCATTTTTCTCGCACTTGTGAACAAGACCCCAAGATACTTGAACTCCTCCACTTGGCACTGGATCTCTGATCCCTGAACCTGAGCGGGCACTTCACCCTTTTCTGGCCGAGAACCGTGTTCTAAGATTTTTATCCTAGCCGCTTTCGAGTTGAACATCACGGCCTGTGAAGCCAACAGAACCGCATCCTTTCCACAAAGCAGAGTCCCAGTTGACCGTTGCCGATGTCCATGTGACATTGCAGACGCATTGCAACCAAGACAGCCCCACAACATCTGGGCACTTGAGAAACTCTGGGCAGATCTCATCCACAACCCGGTCGCTGCCACTAAGAAGCTTTTTAACCACCTTGGCACACTTAGCCTCAGAGATACAGTAGATTAGTCAACTTCCAAGTTCCCAGACGCTGCTTCGCAATTGGAAAGAATGTCGGTGGAATTGAGGAGGTCATCGCAGTATTGCCCTCGTGATCCATTACATCCAGAGTCGAGGTCAGCATCGCTCCAGCCCCACCGACACAGTCCACCAGAAGGAGGACTAGAATCTCAGAGGACAGAGGGATTGCCAAATTTAATAATGCTAATTAACCAAGAGTCAAGCGCGGGTCTGGATTGCGAAATGCTGTGTGTCTCTTTGCTTTTGTCAGTCGAGTGCAGATGAAAGAAATCGGAAAGACCTGGATGTCAAACATGAGCTGAGCTGTAAAGTTTTGAGGTGAAGAGAGACGGATTACAGACGGATGAGGTCGGCCACTCGTTAATGTCGCTGTGGTTTGTCAGACATTAGGCAGGTCTTTTCTTCTCCTTCCTTTTCTTCTCGGGCAACCTTTGTTCTTGAAAGACACTTCAAGCACACTGGTTGCGTCAAAAGGAACATAGTGGAAATGTTAAGTTTTTTTTTTTTTTTTTTTTTTTTTTTTTTTTTTAATTAGAGTCGAGCTGTTCCCTGGGGAAAAAAGCAGACTTCAAAGGCTGTCTCGGTTGTTCAGTCAGCGAAACGTGCGAGTTGTTGGAGCGAGCGGGTCGCTGCATTTTGTCAGCAAATCTCCACTTATTGTTCTCACGTACGTGTGTCACGATGAAGTGCAGTAGACCTTCTTGAAGAAAATGGGAAAAATGGGCCTTGGAGGGGTAAAAGACGGCAATTATAATACAACTCGCTGCACAAGGTGATGTGAATTCCTCTGAGAGTGATGCTTTCAGAAAAGGCGTCAGAAAGAACACGCTGTCCTATCACGCCTTACGTAAGCGCTGTCACCCTAACATCTGTTGCCCCCCATCAGGCACTCACCTGAGTGGGAAACTGTAGACGAAAGCTTTGCGTCTCATGCTCTCACCTGCTCACGTCCATGCTTGTGATCTCCTGCAGGGCATGGCTTCCTCGGCACGTTCCAAAGGAGAACACAAGCAGAGAGTCTTCTTGACGGTCTCTTTCGGAGGGATCAAGATTTACTGTGAACGGTCAGGGGTGAGTATCAAGTCAGCGAGGGGAGGTGGAGGCGTGTTTGTTCATCCCAGCTGCACCGGGAGTTCTCTGCCAGCTGCTGTACTGGGAAGCTGCAGCGTAGGACATCCAGAGGGCAGATGTTTGTACACTTGACTACATAATGACTGCCAGGGCCGCCATCTTGTGTGCTTGGCATAAAACGACATCCTGCAACACAGGAGAGGGAAAATTCACAAGGTTATCCTGATCATTTCTATCACTGGCTTCCTCATAGAGTGAATCTACTCCGGCCGGTGAGTGATGATGGCAGATCTTTGGCGTTAGCTAATTGAATTAAACGGGTTGAACTTCTATCCCAGTAAGAGCAACGATATGCTTGAAGAAGCGCTTCAGATCACTCAGGCCCAGTCTGCCTGCTAACGATGCCGCATAGTGCAATGAGCAATACTATGCTAATGTTAGGAGACGGGCTGTCTCCACCTCCATCTTGGCCTTCTTCCCTTTGGCGAGCTGGCAGGCCCGCTGTTCCATTACGGGAAGATCGAGAGGCCCGCCTCGCCCGCCTCCCCCCCTCATCCTGCGGCATCGTGTCACCGAGATAGGCCTGGTCTGCTCATCAGAGCTAACTGATAATTAGCACGCCGTTCCACCCCTTAATGATCATTGCCACTAATACTAATTACACTGCGGCTCCACCTCAGCTGTGCTAAACTTATAATTATGCAGCATTTGTCCCGTAGCTTTCGACCTCCGTGCCACAAACCTCCACCTCGAGCCCTGTCTACGATAACATCTATTTTGTAGATAACTGACGCGCTCGTGGCGTGCCATTAAGCTCAGCACGTTTGACGAGCCTATTTGTTGTTCTGCAAATCATGTCTCCTAATGCTCGTCATTTAATTCACCGATTGCTGGTGGTAAATAACGCTCCGCACGTAATATCTCTCTTGAGTTATTATGGAGGAGATGGGGATCACTCCCGCGCAGGCGCTAAGCGTTTTGATGGGGACACTTTACGTAAAGCTGACATGATTCTCCGCTGAATGGAGTCGTATTAGTTTTGTATTCTACTTTAATTCGGGCAACACTCGCCGTGCTCCCCGCTGAATTTGTCTAATATAGAGCTTCCCCCCTGCGCTTGAGCTTATCTCCGCTAATAGCGGGGAGGCAAGTGGGTGTGCGCGAGTGACAGGCCCCCGCCCACCTCAAAAAAATCCAGTGTCTGTGTGTGTTTCCATTTGTTTTTGTTTTTAATTTACCACCTGATATCTTCGTACTCACTCAGAAAAACGGTTCAGTCCAGTTTCTACTAGTCTCAGCAATATTTGATCATTTTACACAGGCAGCCCGGTGTAATAGTGGGCTGTTTTCCGCATATTCTGACCTCCTCCCACATTTCAAAAACATATGCCGACATTTTAGGTGAATTGATGACTTGAAATCACCTTATTGCGTACTCTGCCTGAGCTGGGAAAGACTTCGCCTCACCCGGGAACCTAATGAGGACAAGCGGGCGCTACATAATGTTTTTATGGTGCGCAAGCCTGTATCAAGGAGAATCTATGGTATTGTCATGGCAACCACGAACCGCCCACCTTTGTCTTTGATAATAATGACAATAATGGATGTCCTTGGTAGCTCTAATGTCAATGTAACATTTACATACATGTCCCAATGCACGTTAGCATTAGTAACACCACCAGATCCGACATTTCAAAGTGAAATCTCAGAATCAGAATCAAACACAAGGAATTTGTAGTAGTAGTTGGAGCCGCTCTAGTACGACAACAGACAGTCAATTGACAGAGAACACTTTGGAGACAGAAAGACATTGACAAAAAAACAGTCACTGAGCAATAAAGTTATCTGGTAATGCCGGTACATTTTTGTTTTGTTTGTTTTTTTGACAATTCTGCAAAAGATGCAGAGTCCTCTAGCACTCCTCTTTCACGCCACTTTGTTCAGCATATTGAACTTTTTTTTTTTTCAGGCTTGAGCTGTGGTGCGCAAAGAATGTGCAGAAGCGGCGTGTCGTTCGAACAAATAAGGAAAGAAGGCCACATTTGTCGAGTTCTTAGAAAGGAGCCTTTGGAGGCTATCACATAGCCTTTATGCAGCATTTTGACATTATACATTTTTTTCTGAGCATGTATTTGTCAATTCATTCCTTCATTTTCCTTCCACTTTCGTTCTGTTAATAACACATGTATTATTAAGTATCACTGAATGACACACAGTTATGTACTGTAATTAAAGGTGTCTAGTATCTGATATGTAACCAGCTACACCCTGATCAGCTCGTTACCAAGTTGATGATTAGCCATGCATGATTGTCAATTCATACCCAAATAGACCTTAATGCTACATATTGACGAGACTAAACCTTTTTTCTCCGCCCGTTTCGTCCAGGTGCTCCAGCATCAGCACTCCGTCCATGAAATCAGCTACATTGCCAAGGACACCAGGGACCACCGGGCCTTTGGCTACGTTTGCGGAAAGGAGGGCCACCACAGGTTTGTCGCCATCAAGACTGCCCAATCGGTGAGTACTTTGACAGAAGCACTTGCCAATTCTTCTGTCTTTCATAATATCATTCATATATTATACAACCCCAATTCCAATGAATTTGGGACCTTGCGTTAAACATAAATAAAAACAGAATACAACCATTTGCAAATCATGTCCAACCTATATTTAATTGAATACACTACAAAGACAAGATAATTAATGTTCAAACTGATAAACTTGATTGTTTTTAGCAAATAATCATGAACTTGGAATTTTATGGCTGCAACATGTTCCAAAAAAGCTGGGACAGGTGGCAAAAAAAGACTGAGAAAGTTGAGGAATGCTCATCAAACACGTGTTTGGAACATCCCACAGGTGAACAGGCTCATTGGGAATAGGTGGACACCATGATTGGGTAGAAAAGGAGCTTCCCTGAATTGCTCAGTCATTCACAAGCAAAGATGGGGCGAGGTTCACCTCTTTAAGGACAATGTTCCTCAACGTACAATTGCAAGGAATTTAGGGATTTCATTATCTACGGTCCATAATATCATCAAAAGGTTCAGAGAATCTGGAGAAATCACTGCATGTAAGCGGCAAGGCCGAAAAGCAACATTGAATGCCCGTGACCTTCGATCCCTCAGGCGACACTGCATCAAACACCGACATAAATGTGTAAAGGATATAACCGCATTGGCTCAGGAACACTGCAGGAAACCAATGTCAGTAAATACAGTTCGGCGCTACATCCGTAAGTGCAACTTGAAACTCTACTATGCAAAGCAAAAGCCATTTATCAACAACACCCAGAAACGCCGCCGGCTTCTCTGGTCCCGAGCTCATCTAAGATGGACTGACGCAAAGTGGAAAACTGTTCTGTGGTCAGACGAGTCCACATTTCAAATTGTTTTGGGAAATTGTGGATGCCATGTCCTCCGGGCCAAAGAGGAAAAGAACCATCCGGACTGTTATGGGCGCAAAGTTCAAAAGCCAGCATCTGTGATGGTATGGGGCTGTGTTGGTGCCAATGGGTAACTTACACATCTGTGAAGGCCCCATTAATGCTCAAAGGTACATACAGGTTTTGGAGAAACATATGCTGCCATCCAAGCAACGTCTTTTTCACGGACGCCCCTGCTTATTTCAGCAAGACAATGCCAAACCGCATTGTGAACGTGTTACAACAGCGTGGCTTCGTAGTAAAAGAGTGCGGATACTAGACTGGCCCGCCTGCAGTCCAGACCTGTCTCCCATTGAAAATGTGCGCCGTATTATGAAGCGTAAAATATGACAACGGAGACCCCGGACTGTTGAACAGCTGAAGCTGTACATCGAGCGAGAATGGGAAAGAATTCCACCTACAAAGCTTCAACAATTAGTGTCCTAAGTTCCCAAACATTTATTGAATGTTGTTCAAAGAAAAGGTGATGCAACACAGTGGTAAACATGACCCTGTCCCAGATTTTTGGGAACGTGTTGCAGCCATAAAATTCTAGGTTAATGATTATTTGTTAAAAACAATAACGTTTATCAGTTTGAACATTAAATATCTTGTCTTTGTAGTGTATTCAATTAAATATAGCTTGAACATGATTTGCAAATCATTTTATTCAGTTTTTATTTATGTTTAACACAATGTCCCAACCTCATTGGAATTGGGGTTGTATATCTGTTGAGTATATATTCTTATTTAGAGATTTATCTACCTCCATGAGATATTATTAAGCTTTCTTGGAGCCCTTGAAAGCTGTTATATAAATGTAAGCTATGAACATGTCTGTGGCAATAACATGAAATACTCCTTAGAAACTACATTTGAACACCAAATGCATAAATACCATCCCATTTTCTTGACCACGTGGCCTCATTAGGGTCACAGGTGAGCTGGAGCCTATTCCAGCTGGCAAAAGACGAGGTACACCCTGGACTGGTTGCCAGCCAATCCCAGGGGACATAAAAACATTCACACTCAATTTCAAACCTTTGAACACGTTAGAGCAGTGATTCTCAACTGGTGGGTCGGGCCCCAAAAGTAGGTCGCAGACAGCTAGTAAGAAATTACATTGGTAACATGCAACATGTTGAACGTTGGAGGAAGTGGAAGTACCTGAAGAAAACACACACGCTCGCGCGCACACATAGCGCACCCACGCACACACACACAGAAGCCTGAGCCGGGATTCCAACCCAGAACCTCTCAACTGTGATGCAGACGTGCTAACCAAATGCTCCACTGTCCCACCGAGTGAATGAGACATCTTTTTCCAATATTTTGACTCTCAAAATAAAGCACCCAAAATATTAGAAACAGCCCTCCCTGAACTGCAGTGTACATTTATAGACCAATTCAAGCTACATCACCAATAATAAACATATTGTTAAATGAATATATTAATAAACAGCAATACACAATTTAGGACATACTGCATTTGTCTTCCATCTCCAAATCCTCCTCTTGCCTGGATGAACTGGGTTACTCCCCATTTCTAACACCATCTTCCTTCGATTTTCACTCCTCTGCACAGGCGGAGCCTCTCATTATTGACCTGCGTGACCTCTTTACGCTCATCTACGACATTAAGCAGCGGGAGGAGATGGAGAAAAAGGCCCAGAAGGACAAACACTGTGAGCAGGCCGTCTACCAGGTAGGACTTAAAAAAAAAAAAAAATAAAAAAAAAAAAAAAAAAAAAGATTGTTGTTATATTTCGCATTCAGAGGCATGATCCCACATAACAATTCACTCACACAAGATCAATGTGACTTTGACATGCGCACAATATACTGTGTACACTCCCACACTCACTTTTTTAGAAACACCGTACTAGTCTAATGAGCTTCACACATACGAATGCATCAAATGCTGCCATTGCTAATAAGGTGAGGAGCCGCTCTATACAACCCAGCGAAAAACCAATCGTGTTCATAAAGTGTCCCAAAAAATTATATTTGTCAAGGACGATGTTTGAAATACAGCTTCTCCTGTACTGGATGACATTGCACTTGTGGTGAAACAGGAGCTGTACTGAACGTGACACCAAATTATGTGTACGCATATGACTGCTGGCAAAAAAAAAAAGCTCTATTATTTTCACCCTCTATTGCTGTAAAACATGTCGTGTGCCTTCTGTCCTCCTGCCGCACAGACCATCCTGGAGGACGAAGTAGATGATCCAGTTTACCAGGTAAGTTTGTCGGCACACATTGCAAGAACCCTCGTGGTTTTCTTGCTTTGCTGCAGCTTCTCTTTAACTCGTGGGAATTAGACTCTTTGATTCTTCATTTGCATACTTTATCTGGTCACTGATCTGCTCAAATGAATGATTCATCCGTTTCACCACTCAGCGGAACAGCTTTGCGGACAATTTTGTTTCACCATTCAACTTCATTTTGCCAGTGCGATGTTGTAAAACCATATTTTTTATGTTTGTTGATCTGTGTTAGTGTTCCACCTTCTTCCAAAAGATTTGCTCCCACCCAGAATTGTGACTTACCCCTCTTTTTGGCTGCACTCGATGTTATGTTTCTGTGTTTCTGCTCACACTGAATACAGACAACGCTAACCCTTACTCGGACTTCCTACGTTCAAACCCCCCAAATCATCTTGTTTGTTGCTCTTGAATATCTGTACAGTCATTCATTTTGCAGCGTTATTTTGACAAAACTCCAGCCACGCAGCCAGCGACTCAAAGGAATAGTTCGACATTTACTTTTTAAACAGTTTGAAGAAATCACTTTGATACTGATGGTGTGTGTGACGCATTCTACAGTGAGGAAAAATTATGCTTTACACTGTATCAGTACAAAACTAACTGATATACTGTACTTGAAAATGAAAATATATCAATGTAGTATATTGGAAGACTTCATTGCTTTGTGACCGTTTCCAAATAGTCCCCCCAAAAAAAAACCCACAAAGTTCAATTGAAAAGATATGTCATTAAAATAGTATCAGTAATTGTCTTTGCTGATTGGCTTTGAGGAAACAGGTGGTTCGTTTTAAACACCCAATGTTTCCTAACTGAGAAATCAATTTCATGTCAACAGAGCTATCAATCTTTTTAGGACAGAAAGGAATGTGTATGTTTTGCAATTCATTTAATTTGAGGTCCATAACATGACATTATGTTGTCCGTGAAACAAATACAGATGAGGCCCGATTTGTGAATGTTGAGCCGTGGCGTCTGTCGACGACGTCGAGCCTCATGTTGCTTTTGACCTCGGGTCCACATTGCTATGAACTGCTGGCTGACTGATTCTACTTGTGCTCTTTCCTCTTCCCACCTCTTTTTCTTTCTCTCCTCATGCCCCCACTCCTCTCTCCTCTGCTCCCTCCACTTTGTTTTTTGCACCCTCCCTGCTCTCTTTTCACTCCCCACTTGATACCACCCACACCCCCGCTCCCCCCGTGTGCCCTCATTTTTTCTCATCGTGTGGCACCCCTCCGTCATCTGGATTTTACATGCAAACCTCCCATGTGTCTCCTCTCTGTGCACTTCTACACCTTGTTCTGTAGTACATAGTGTTTGAGGCTGGACACGAACCCCTGAGTGGCCCCCAGTCAGAGGAGAGCGTTTATCAGGTACAAAGACAAAGCATCGCCCCTTTCTTCTCCCTTATGATATGCCCTCTGATAGATGATGATAGTACTAACAGCAACCGCCTGTCCAGCTCATCACTATGAGACATTTCTGCAGATTCAGGTTTAAATCTGGTGTCGAAGGGCTTTTGTTTTAAGCGAGAAGAGAATGAAAGGCAGTGAAGGAAGTTTGTGTTTGAGATGTCAAGCGAAAAGCCTCAAATTGCATCTCAGCGCTGCAAGCACAGTCGAGGTCAGTTTCATTGATGCGATTTAGGCCTTTTGACTTATTTCCGTCTCTAAGACCATTTGAAGGAGCAGCTCGGACTTCGGGGACCTGTTGTACGGCTTAATTTGACGCTCTCCTGCCATCCTTCCTTTCTCTCTGCTGCTCTCCTCCTCCTCCTCTTTTGGCCTCTCTGTATCTTCCTCTGAAGATGAAAGATGCAGAGAAAGAGAGCATGAGAGATTAACCGCATGCCATGCCATTTGATCTGACAGTGAAACAAGCTCAATAGACTTTGGGGGGAAAAAAAACAGAAGCAAAAGTTAACCAGCGCAGGGAGAGAAGAGAGAAATACTGTATTAGCTCAGGCAATTTGTTTTTGGCAGAGAAGCTCTCTTTGTGCAGAATAACGATAGCTTTTCTTAATAGTCACCCGACAGGCTCAGCCGTTGTTTGCAATCAATATTGATTGAACTAGAATGGATTCAGCAGCACTACTGTAGAATTTGCAAAAAAATCCCATCGCTCCGAAAGATAGAATTACATCAGAAATGGACTGAATCAAAATGGATGTCGTTAAGCTTTTTAAACTTCGGTAGACAGTACTTTCAGCTCCTGATATGAAATAGTCATCTTGCTAAATAATAAGGAAAACAGTGTTGCCATGCTATTTACATTTGAACCGACCTCCGATCCAATGCAGGTCCCAACCAGTCAGCAGAAGGAAGGCATCTATGATGTCCCAAAACGCCATTTCATGACTGTAGGTGTTCTTTTATTTTGATTATTATTTGTTTCTGTACGCCTCCACCGGCAAACCTCTCTTTAGGATCCTCTTGAAGAAAATCTGACAACTGTTGATCAACTGTAGACATGACGTGCCTGCAAGTTCACAGGACATTAGAAATCCAGAATCCAGCGCTGTTCAAAATAGGATGCCGGTTTTGGCCAGGTGGTCCAGACAAAATCAGCATATCGTTTGTCTGATCCAGTTCACTGGATAAATAAGTTCCATCTACCTTCCGAGGACGATGATGTGAGGTTTGTAGGTGGGGTGTTGATGGTTTGAGCTGCATGGAGTGTAGCCATTTAGTCTTTGGGCTCTATTTTTGTGACCGGTGTAAATCCGGCGCAGCGGGCTGCAGGGGCGCAGCCGCTAAAGTTTTGGGTGCGCTGGCCAAAAACAAAGTGGACAAAGTGGGGGCGCTATTCGTAACAATCACTCTATCGGGAGCAGCCGCCCCTGGACGCCACGAAGCTCCGCCTCTGGCGGCTGCCGTCAATCTGCGTGGAGGCGCGTTGCACCGGGTGTTGCTAATTTCACAAATGAACGCAAGCAGGCATATTTAAAAGACGGAGGTCTGCACCGCTGTGGGCGTAAGAGCCGATTTCAATCATGTCCAATCGAAGCGGCTCCTCTCATCCCCTTGAAATATTGCGCAATAACAGTCTCGCATTGTCACTGCTTTTGGCTGGTGTGGCAACAGACAAGGAGAGAGCGGGTACCCTTATCAAATACACACACATACCTCACATAGCTGTGCAGGCCATGTGGAATGATTTCCAAAATATAATAATGATGACAAATAATAATAATAATAATGGATTCACTGAATTGATTTCTACAATGATTCAGAGGGTTTGATGCCTGCTGTTCCACATATTTAGGAATGAAGTATGTCTGACATCCAGCAAGGCTCGCGTATCTGTCTGCCTGCACCACAAATCAAATTCACCAAAGTTGAGTTAGACCAGAGGTCTACCGACTGTGCCGGACTTAGACGTGGTCTCAGCAGGCTTAAGTTTAGACCGACAACCTGCCACCAAATTGTGAGTGCGCCCAGTGCATGTCAAAGGAGGCACCCTCGCTGCTCCAGAAAGCCCAGCTTGTCGCAGACAAATTGGCAAACATGCGCAGCCAGCTTTGGACTTGCACGAAAATCAGGATACGCCGGCTTTTGCGCCCCGCCGCAGATACGCTGTCTACGAAAATAGAGCCCTTCGTGTAGTCCACCGTCAAGCTGAGAAGCAACGCATTTAGCATTAGACTGACTTCATTTAAGAAAACACTGAAAGCATTTTCCCCCCATCCATTCAAACCCCAAAAAGATTTCATTTCATCCATCATGCAGCAACAACCTCTCCAATTCCTTAGAAAAACATTTCTTCTAGACATTTGCTGAATAGAACAAATCCTAGCAGAGTGCTTCTCTCTCACTATTGTTGTTGTGCTTGTTGCTCAGCATTATTAGACAGATAACTGGCCCCGCCCCCTCACTGTCTCACTCCTCCCTACAGCCCCGTGCTCGTCGAAGTCGCAGCCGCTCCATATCTCTAAGTGTTACTGCTTGTCTGATCATTCAGTCGGAGCTTTTCCCGAGTCAAGAGCTCCCCTGATGTGTGTGAGTGCCTGCAGGGAGAGCCCTCTGTGCACACTTGTTTACTTCTCTCCAAACTCCGAGCCATTCTGCGAGCCCTCGGTGGTCACAAAGTGCAAACTGCGAGATCCGTTATGTCAAAGAGGACATAAAAGACCCGTTTGCAGCGACACTGATTGCTGGGATGTCTCCCATGTCTTTCTTTCTTTCTTTCTTTCTTTCTTTCTTTCTGTTCGAGGAATGTTATTTGTTTCCACATGCAGCACTTTATTTACAGCATGTAAATCCTTGTGTTTTCTGTGCTTTTGTGGTGATTCATTGTCTGCTTATGCATGGCCCCAGATACATTTCATGCGACGTAGCTCTTCCGTAGCTTCGATAATAGCCGTGCCCCCATCCTGCGAGGGTCATCTCTGCTCATAATGTGGCCTCTTTTGTCTCAGTCTGCTGCTTCCAGGAGCTTCTCCCTTCATCCATCTCGAGTAGATCGCTCACACGGTAGCATCAGCATTCTAAAGCAGGTCAGACTCTCATAGGACCCTTCTGATTGGCAGACGCAAGAATATCTAATCAGTCTGTTTTATGGGACTGAATAGCCCTTTACCCACTCTATTATAGCGAGCCGTGAAAGGCCCATTCGAGATCCATTTTCTGATAATGGAACAAAGGCGTAGTAGTTTCTTTCCATGCACGGCGCAAATGCCTGAGTGAATAGCCGTCCCACCCCGTTCCCCACCCGCCAACTCCACCACCACCACCACCACCACCACCACCGCCGCGCTAGTCTATGTGGTGATGAATTCAACAATGTATGACTATTGAATGTTCCATTTCGTGATGTGTCACTGTACTTTTGCTGTCTCTCCCTTGGTTACTTTCATAGAATATCAACCACTTCGATCTTTTCGGCGACATGTCCACTCCTCCCTCGGTGAGTGCTGCCCACGCACAAGCAAACATCTTGTCGGTGTGCTCGTACGCGTTGACGCTCACATTTGATTCCAAGCAAATGATCTGATTAAGAAGGATGACATTCAAAGTCCTTTCTGTCCTTACGAGCAGGTTCAAGCCTCAGCGATATTTTTCAGCAATACACTGCAAGCACACAGACCTGAGTTCCTGAGAAATCAAATTACTTTTTGGAAAACTGTCCCTAACCACAACACCAGGAAGGCAGTCAATGGGGATATTATACAAGCCTTTGCAAGAACAACCTTTTTTTTTTAATTTATTATTTTTTTTCCGCCATGAAAAAAAGTAAGATCTGCTTTAAAAAGAAACTAAAGCTACACTCGCTATGTAGTTCATGTCAGGTGCTTTATTTTGTTTTATTGTACTTGAATTGTTTCGAACTATTTTGATTTGGTTGTATTATTATTATTTGATACTCTTTTCATGAGGTGCTCCTTACGAATCAAAATAATGTAATGTTTTCATCTTATCAGATGAATAATCGGTGCCTTTTGTGTTAATGTTGTTTACTTGTATTTTGTGTATAATGTGTTGTACGAATCTATTATTTGTGTTTTTGATTATTTGTGGACCTGCAGGGAGATTAGCAAACTGCTACAGCATAAGCTAATGGTTTTCAGCTAAATACATAAATCAATAACAGTCAATTAAATAGTATGTTTTCTTTTCGGGCCAGAAAGATACAGTTGCAGATGTGGAGGGTATGAAGCCCATACCTTTGAGGGAATCGCGCTGTGAAAAGCCACCGTTCAATAGTTTTATCTGCAAGTGTACTGCCGAATAAAGACAAGACGACTTGGATAAAGTTGTGTTCCTTGCCACGTTCTCTCCCAGATGCCCCCGTCGCCCGCCAACACGCTGGACCCGAGCAGGAGCAGCCGCCAGCAGCAGCCGCACAATCCTGCCGACATGTACGCCCCCTTCAGCCCCACCTCTGTGCCGTCAGGTGAGTGACCAAACCGCCACTGAAATATGAAAAATAGGGTTAGGTGCTAACCCTGATAAGAAGAACAATGTCTTTTTCAAAACTAGCCTTTGAAAACATTGATAGTATTTTACATATTTCACATGCTTACATGTTCTAAGTGCCTTTGAGAGCCCCTTATTGAAAAGATGATGATGAACATATGACAACTGCATGTACAAAAACGAAATATCTTGGCACTGAACTCTTCTTTTTAGGGAAGTTTAACAGCAATACTTGATCTTCTTTTTAGGAAATTTGGAAGTGGAAACGCGTCATAGTCTATCACTAACCTATGCTGGCGCAGTATTAAAATCATAATTACAGTAAATATTTGTATGAGGTTGATAGGGTGTCAATTTCAAACAATCCAATGAAAAACAGTCAATAGAGTGCTAAGTGAGCGAGTGAGCGTACCTTCTTGAATGCCGAAAAACGTGTTGTTGCGCCATCCGTAACTTCGGAATGTCGTATGTCGGTGCCGTTATAAACTGCGGACCCCCTGTAATTTTGACCAGCTCTCGGTGGCCCACCAGCTGAGAATCATTGGGATGGAAGACAGCGTTTTCTGGTGCTGAACCTTGAAAAGCGGGGGGGGGGGGGGGTGGTTTTAGTGCTTTTTTTTTTTTTTTTTAATTGTTTGTATGACATACAGTATTTACACTATGCTGGAATCTGTGGAGATGCTGTTTGATGCAGCGGTTCCCAAAGGACGTTGTGAGCACTGATAACACTGATAATGTAGCACCCGATTTATGTTTAGCAAGACTCTTACGCTGACCGACGACTGAAGGAAGCAGCATTATTCATTCTTGTCCATGGGGGCATGGTTTATCAATTCACTGATATTTGCTAAGTGTTTCCACAACATTTTGTTAAATGAGTTTGGCGAATGCTCTTCTGGAAATAAATCACACGAGGAAAGCTATGCAGAAATGAACATGCTGAATTTCTTTCCTTGCAACACAAATTGATTTCCAGAGGTCATTTAGTCAAGCATGGCCCGCTTCTTCAGCTGTAATGTGCATCGCTTCCTTCTCCTCGCCAGGTTACATGACCATGGGCGCCGTGCAGGCGTCCCAGTGGGCCCAGCAGCCGTTTGCCGGCCAGACGCAGACTCTGGCCTTCCCCGTGCAGGGGCCCCTGCAGGTGGCCCAAGTTCTGCCCGGAGGTCAGCCCGTCATCTGGAGCCAGGCCAACATTTTCCGAGCCAGCCAGCAGCAGTGGGCGGCCATGGCGGCTTACGTGCCGGCCCAAACCGTGGGCGTCGGGGGCCACGCCGTCCCGGCCGCCGTGCTCCAAAGCCTGGTGCCCATTACCGCCGTACGCCCCCAAGCCTGCGACCTGTCCGCCCCCTCTTCGGCCATCGCCAGCCCGCAGCACGCCGCCGACCCCGCCCCGCTTCAGAGGCGACTCAGCCTGGGAAAAGACGGCCCGGGCGTGGACTCGGACACGGGGGAGTGCCCGTCTACGTCGGGGGCGGGGTCCGCCGCCCCGGGCCTCGTGGGCGGAACCGACACGCTGGTGTGCGGTCATCAGTCGGCGCCCCCTGCTGCTCCGGAAGACGAAGGCGGTGACCTTGATCTGTCTCGGATGACCTTGAGCCCGGGTCCCACCGCATCGCCATCGACTGAATCACGTGAGTGTTACGCCTGCAAACGAAATCACCGTCTGCTTGCACTTTTTTTTCATCACGAAACGTTTATGACGTAAAATATATGCTGAGTGTGTTTGTTTGTTGCCGTGTTTGTCTTTGTCTTCAATTCAGCGTCCACGCCAGCTCCTCAGCAGAGCTCTCCGTCAGACCGCCCCCCCGCCCAAGCCGCAGATCCCCCAAACGTCGACTCCAGCCGTGCCGAGGAGGAGCGATCGGTAAAGCTCCGAAGCCCGTGGGCCACAAATCTGTCAATAAAACAACTGGCTAGTGTCGCGTGCAGTACTTATCGATCATCGTCGTATGGATGATCGGTTCTAAACCACATCATGTTTAATCACACCGAAGAGAAGGTCATGTGATTAAGATGGCTAAGTAGCGTTGCGCTCGCCTTATTTACAGCAAAAATGTCAAGCCAGTTCAGGGGCTCTAATCAAAAATAATTTTATCAGCTTATATGTGACAAGATAAAAAGCTTATTTTTCCCTAATGTTGAGCTAGAAGTTGGTAAACATGCAAGCTTCTCTCGGACAGGGCTCTGCTGCCGCAATGCCAACGTCTCCTTTGCCCGATGGCGCCTGCGATCCATCTGAGGATCGGGCGAGGCCGCAGGACGACAGCTAGACAACACCGGAGCGGGTATGTCAGCATTCTTGATTTATCGATCGAACACTTCCCTTCGTGTCCTATCTGTCCTGCTCTTTTCATCTCCATGTAATTAGTCTCTCGGTTATTTTATTACCCTTACATTCTACATTCTCCGTTTTTATTTTTGTTCCCCCCGGGGCGGTCGAGTGAGTCCTTTTGCTCACATCTGGAAACTTCAATTAGTCCATAAGGCTTCCCTGCATGTTCTCCTCTTCGCTTCCCCCAATGGAGAAAGGCTGAATGTCGCCATCTAACGGTCATATTTGTAATGACACCGAGCGTCATGGCTGCTCTTCTTCTTTAGGAGGTCGAGGCTGTGAAGGTCAAAACTGAAGCTTGAAAAAAAAACCTCAAGAAAAAGTGACAGACGAGTGGCTATGAACATTTCCAACAAACGGATCACAAAGACTTGACTCTGTTTTTTTCTTTTGTTTTTGTTCTCGTTTGAGCCTCAAACTTGTTGGCCACATAACGAACTCAGCCTGTGGCGCTGTCATCCAATCGAGTAACCTTTCAGCCAGGAAGTGACCTTTCACCTTGGACCCGATAGTTGCAGCGGGAGGCCACTGCACTCGTGTCTACGAGGACAACTCAAACGGCTGCGATGTCGCTGCTCACGAATCGTTTCCATTTTTTAACAATTTGTCAATGTTTGACCCTCACTCTGCAAAGACTGTGAGAAGAACTGTGAGCCGACGGATGATGTTTTCATGGTGTCTCCGTGTCAGTCCATCGGTCCGTTTGCATGAGCCGACTTGGAGTGGATTTAGCGCTCTCAGCTGTTTGCAGCTTTCTTTTCGCTCTGAAACACATTAACACCGTTTGTGTTATTTCAGTAGACTTTCTGTTCTGGCTGCTGACAACAAATCAACACAAAATGCATTTAGCATCACTGTACAAATACAATTTGCCAAACTGTTTATTTAGTCGAAAATAAATCTTCCCGGCTTTAGTCTCCGTGCCATACAAAAGCGCTCCGGGATGCACATCAGCCTTTGACATCTGGGTGTTTGTTTTTGCTCTTTTGCTGCCATTTTTCTTTTCGGGAAATGTCTTTGTTTATGTTTGATTGGTGAGATATGAACTGTGAATCTGTGTTAGACGCTCCATCAAAATAAGGCCTGCTGTACCCGTCGGTCTCCCTCGTTTTGAGGAAAAGAAAAAGGAAGAGAATGTCTCCAGGGCTCTTCTTGAAACGTTCACGGGCATTTTTCTGCTAAATAGATGACATCTCTTCGTTGTTTTCACCTTCTGCTTTTCGGGAACACTCGATGTCCGCCCCACTGACTCCGACCGCTGAAATGATTTTATTTATATCAATCAATAGAAAGTTCACTATAAACGTCTTGAGTTACGATTTAAAACTGTACCCCCTGCTTGTGTAAGAAAACATGAAATAGTCCAAACTATTTTGTACATTTTATTTATGGATTTAAGAAATATGAAAAAGAGAAAAAAGGGACTTTTGTACGTCTATTCTCCCATACACTGTACCCGTGCCACTGTTAAGTCACAAATAAAATATCATGTGATTGCCAATTTACTTTGGTTTTGTTTTTTAACTTCTGATGGCCTGTGCAACTTTTTACAGCGTGATCTCTCGGGCAGGATCACAATCGAATCCGGTGGTGTCCAAACGAGGGTCAGGGGGCCGTTTGCGGCCCACCGTCCATTTTCTAGTGGCCCATATATATGTATATAATACAACTAACATTTGTCACTTTATTGTAAAAAAAAAAAAAAAAAAAAAAAGAAAAGAAAAGTGAGAGTCAAACATAGGAGGGGCATGGGACACCCATATCCCCCATGGGTGCGACACCCCTAAAAATCTACCACTACTAATACATCATGTTGTTGTTTTTTAGCTTTTCTACGTACACAACGATGCAAAGAAATTAGTGACAACTAAAACAGGAACATGTATGTCTTAAAAACACCCCCGGTGAATAAAAATAATTTTGTGTCAGAAGCAAAAAATGGTTTTCCTCCACGTTGTCCAATTTGTCAACATATCATATATCATATATTTGTTATAATATAAGACAAGTATATTTGTATTTTGTGTTATATTTACTATTTACTATTTTCTATTTGCTTTGGAACTAATTAATGCACCAAGATTATGTTAAAACAGTGTCACAGTACGCAGGGTAGTAAGTATAAAAGCGACAATCCTTTGCACTGTTTTGGTATTTATTTTGGAAAAATAATGCATTCATTGAATTATTTCGATATTTACTTACAATTATAGATGTTCCCGTTTGATCTTTGTTGAGTTACCTGTCAACGTTTTCCGTAGTGTTGCTTTAGAGTTGCAAATGCTTTGAAATAAAAATGCCAAGGGCGCATCCTAATGATTAATAGACGTGGGACGCGGCTGTATGGGACGAGCGAGTGGCTACATTGCTGTTATTTCTCTGAGTAAGCAAAGACTCATGCGATTGTGTCATTGTGTAATACGAGTGAGGCTAAACAAAGTTTGAAGGCCAATGGTGCAATCAATAATCATTTGACTACACAAGTCACTGGGATGCACTTTTTTACGAAGTGATGTTTTTTTTCCCCCCATTTATTTCTCTTTTTCATCCACAGCACACGATGTCCGTTTCTTTTTGGATTCCTGATTTAGTATTAATAGAAAGTAAACAACGGGACGTTGGCCCAGTTGAATACGTGAGTTCGGTCAAATGTTTGCATTTGCAGACGTGCAGCACATTCTTCATGAATGAAAACATGGAAATGTCCAGTTCTCTAACACGAGCGCGCAGAGTGCCCAGCGCAGGGTCACTGCCCTCGCAGGTACGGAAGTGTCGTGAGTTATTTGTGCGTTGTGCTCCACCTCTGCGGCTGACTGTGACCAGAGTGTTTACTTAGAGAGTTTAGCGCTCATCTCGTCGTTCCCTGGCAGTCACAAAATCCCAATTATGCCTTCAGTGCGTGGACTCGCTTTGCACTGCTGTCTCCTCACCTCTGCAGCACTCAGCTTGTGGCTTTCAAGGTAAGAGTTGCTCTCGCTGATGTTTCTTTCTTGAGTCTGATTACCTAAGATTTTGTTTGCAGGCATAATGACATGCAAAGGTTTTGAACACCTAGAAAGACTTTTCACACATTGTAGGCGTATGTTCTATGTCACCGCAGTACAGTCGCTGTGACATCAGCCAGCAATGAGGATGGGAGAGTCCGTGAAGCTCGCTCAGTGGGTGACCAGGCCCCGGTTCAGCCAGTGGACTGCGTTCTGTCCGAGTGGAGTCCATGGTCACGCTGTGACGTTTGTCAGGGGAAAAGAGTAAGTCCAGTCATAACACTAAAAAAAGCAAAGGGGTTAGAGTCACTCAAATCTGCTTTAATGAAGATGTTTGATCGCAATTTCCATTGAAACTGCTGTCAATCCTGCTCGTCGTCTCGAACTGCACTGCAGCATACTTCACACGAGAGGCTGAAAATATTACACGCGCCTACAACCTGACGTTGCAACCCTGGGACACAGGGTTGCAACATACGGCACACGCATCAAAATTGTCTGACCGTACGATCCAACAATGCCACAGATCACCGGCCTAGGTCGCCTCGGCAATAACGTGAAAGACGCTCCTAATTATGTTGAAATAATTGTGAGGCTTCTTCAATTCACAATATGATGAAAAATGAATGTGGGCTAAAAAGAGATTACATTGCACATGGACAAGAAATGTTGATAAATGTCATTTAGTAATATTGTTTTTTAGCACTCCACGCTTGTTGATGGTACCTTTTGATATACTTCGTTTGTTCCCTTTAGAGGAGGCCAGATTAAAAGCTTTGACACGACCAGCTGAAAACAGCCCACTAATGTGATTTCAGCTGTGATGGCGCCCCGCAGCCCCCTTTAAGAGCTCCTCTGCAAAGGATTTTCCTGTCGCGGTCTAACTGCCTTTCTCTCACTCTCTGTCCACTGCACGTAGTATCGCTACGCCAAATTGAGCCAGCCATCACAGTTTGGAGGGGAGCCGTGTGATTTTCATGGGAGGGAGGAGGAAGGCTGTGAGGTTCCAGCACGTTACACCTGCATCAACATTCCACTGTGTGAAGGTTTCCTGTGCAGCCAAACAGGCAGGTCACACTAAACTCGTCTGCAAGTCGCAGGTTCGCACTAGACCCATGTGATTTCTCTGTGAAAACTCAGTCCATCCCACACACCCGCTCTTGCATCCGGTCCCATCAGGCAGGAGGCTACCGAGCGTCCGATGCAGGACCACCAGGCTGGGGAAATGTTTTTCTTCCGGAAGCTTCCTGTTGGACGATTACACAGGAACACCCATGCCTATTCATTCCTATACAATGAACACTTTATCATTTTCAAGTCCAAGGACCATGAAAATATAATAATCTATAATATAATAATATTATGCATATAATGCATAATATTATATGCAATTCAAGCCTCCGGCGTTTGTACATCCACTGCATCCACATCCTTGCTGCATTTGCACCTTCGCACACATTCGTAACTGCAAATAAGTATTTGTTTTATTTTATCTTATTTTCTCACACTATTCACGTTTCACAAGTCTTGAGCCCTATTGGGCTCATCTTGGAAATTTCAAGCCATATCACGTGTAAATGTGTGACAGTCCAACGTTTAAAGTCC
Organism: Phyllopteryx taeniolatus; assembly: GCF_024500385.1. Taxonomy (NCBI): domain Eukaryota; kingdom Metazoa; phylum Chordata; class Actinopteri; order Syngnathiformes; family Syngnathidae; genus Phyllopteryx; species Phyllopteryx taeniolatus. The sequence continues at coordinate 20,727,811 of NC_084515.1, read as the reverse complement.
TCGAATCCGTGCTGTCCCTGCAGGTCGCTGTATCCCACGAACGCTGCAGTGCAACGGGGAGGATGACTGCGGTGACATGTCAGACGAAGCGCAATGTAGGATGAGTCAGAAGCCCTGCAGACATGAGGCTGAGGAGTACTGGGGCATTGAGAACCTTGCCAAGGGGTCAGTACTCCTTCCAAGTATTGCATTTCTCAGACATGTAAATCTCACTTAATATGTTTTTCTCTAGCATTAACATCTTGAATAGCAACCTGGAGGGAGTTGTTCTGGATAACAGATACTATGCTGGCAGTTGTTTGCCTCACTACATCCAGGATGTCCGATTCAGGAAGCCTTACAACTTGCAGCAGTACACTTTGCAGGTATGCCGAGCTCGCGATCACGCACAGTCAACTTACAATAGTGATATCCAAATGAGCGGGTTTTACATTACATGCTTTATCAAAAAAAACAGAACAAAACAAAAAGCATTTGTTGAACAGAATAAATACACAGTGCAAAGGATCTGGCCGTTAACCTTCAAGTAAGTCATATGCTGTGGTCACGTGACTTACGTCATGTGAGAGCAGGTTAGAAATGGAAATGAATTTGCATAATATCTAGTTGCTTACGCTTCATAAAGAAGATCTAAATTATAGTTCAGTTGTTCTTGCATAGACTGACCTTCAGTATGGCCAGGATTTTGCAACAAATTACTTCTCATTTGTGATTAATTCGTTACTGTCTTGTCCATGTTTGGACTATTGCAAAGGGTAGTGGCTAATGGTACCTGCCTGATCAGAGGTTTGATGATAATGATGGTGATGATAATGAAAAAACAGAAATGTATTCCTAAACCATTCAAGAAAAAGCACCCTAACTACAAGGATCAATTGTCATTCTTCCTTATAGGCTTTATTAATAGCTACTGTAAGTATTAATTAGGAATTATTCATGTCTAGCTAATACGGCACCATAACAGGAAAATTTCTTCGCAGACAAAAGGCTCGTACGATTTCAGTCTCGAGGCTTTTGAGTCGTACTCCGACTACATGGATCACACCACGAAGGAGCGGATGACTCAAACCATTGTCTCCATCGGATTTGCCATTCCAGGTATTTTTGAATTTGGCTACAACCACAACAAAGCCAAATACTCCAAGTCGGTCCAGAAGATTCGTCGGGCCTCCGGCAAAGTGAGACGTCTTTACTTGCAAAAACGCTTCGGCAGTCCTGCAAGTAAATAATGCCAATCCCAATCATCAGGCTTACAGCTTCATCAGGGCCAAAGCCGAGCTGGAGTTGGCCCAGTACATGCTCAAGTCAAACAACCTGATGCTGAGCCCGGAGTTCCTGCAGCGCCTTCGCTCCTTGCCTCAGTCCTACGTTTACGGCGAATACAGGCAGATCTACAGAGACTACGGGACACACTACATCACAGAGGCCGCCCTCGGAGGGGAGTATGAGCACACCATCATCCTGGACAAAGAAAAGCTGCAGAAGACTGGTAATGCAGGCTCGTGAGCACCACAAATCAACTCATGTCAAGCTTCATAGCTATTGACATGGGGTTTGACCATGGTACCAGCCTTTATATCGTTACACTGGAATGCTCCACATGTTGCTTAAAATATTGGCATAACAAGAAAGGTTCAACTCCCTGACAGGCTCTTTGTTGCTCTAGATTATTCTTTGACAGACTACAAATCGTGTACGCAGTCAGGACTTAAGGTGGGCGCCAACATATATGGCGTTTACGTGTCGGTGGGCTTTCAAGGTGGATCCTGTGATGGCCTCCTCAATGAGATGGGAGGTAAGAAGTCATGTCAACTCGCGATACACTCTGTTTTTACCAAGACACATTCAACGGAACTATATCGTTCCAGAGGAGACCTCACATGGTAGCATGGTGGAGGACACTGTGGCGGTGGTAAGGGGGGGCAGCAGCGAATCCATTACTGCCTTGGTGTCCCAGAAACTTCCCTCTCCACAGCTGATGAAACTATGGGGCGAGGGAGTGCGCTTCAACCCAGACTTCCTTCACAGAACGGTATAATACTATGCTCCATTATGCTAATATTATATATTAGCGGTGGGTTTTTGATATATTGAAACTGTATGACCTAAAACAAGAGCAGTATCAACCAAGCTAGCAACCAACACTTGGCTGACTTACAGAGAAAGAAATTCAATGACCTACCGAGGAAATATCTTTTGTCCTGCACGATGACCGACTGCGCATGTCAAACTTATAACGAGAGTGAATAGATAAAAACCTTTGCGCCCAAATCGGAAGTCGCATCATAAAATGAGACATCAGACATTAAACGAAACGATTGATCCTTCTCACCTAAAAATAGCCGTTCCAAACCTCAAAACATCATAGCGTATATCGGTGCTGTCGTAAACAAAGGAGCCCCTCTAATTTTTTACTACCTGTCCGCGACCCACTCTTTATGGGTCTGTGGCCCACTTTTGGGTGCCGCCAGTAAAATTTTGGGTTTTCACTTCCTCATCATCGCTTTCAACAGTGAAACTGAAATGAATCCACAGTGGAGATTTGTTCTTCTCTCAAATCCTTCACCCGTGGGAGTGGTTTTACGTTTCGCCGTTTTCGTGAGCTGCACTTTCAGAGCTATATACTGTATGTAGTGTATATTGGGCTGTATTCAACAAAAGGAGGACGGAATCCAAATTGGGGCTCATAAGACCCGAACCCAAAGTGGTCGAGGGAAATAAAGTCAAAGGTGAACAAAAAAACTCTGGCAGAGGAGCACCAATTCGAGAAGTCCTGTCAACAAATTGTGAAGAACAGATTGAAGACACTGCTTCATTTTTTCTCGAGTGACATTCCATTAACCTTGCTAAGTACTTCTGGATTGCGGCTATCCTGCTCTCCAGCAATACATACAGTAGTTGTCTTTTTAATTTGAATTCCTACATCACATTGACAGCGAGAAACAAATCTTCCTCTGGAGATGAGTTGATTTTTCATTATATATCATCTTGCATTTTGATTTCCAACTTTTGTTCATGGCGGTATCTGTGATTAGTCTTGCCCAACTCGAGTGGAAGCATTTTGAGAAAAAGTGGTTCATCTTGTCAAGGAAATTGGCATAGTCGCCTCAAGGCAAAGCAGCTGCCTTGATCGGAGCCAAGTTTGGGAGTAAACAGCAAAAGTAGCCAAACGGAAAGTGTTCCAAATGAAAACACAGTCAAGGTTCAGTTGGGGGCGTTCCACTTGTCTGTAATTCCAAGAGTCTGCGTTTCCTCATTAGACTCGACCTCTGTACGAGCTGATCACCTCCAGAGACTTCACCCATGACACCATCTTGAAGAGAAATCTGAAACGGGCCCTGTTGGAGTACTTGGAAGAGGCCAGCCCGTGTCGATGTGCTCCTTGCCGCAATAATGGAGTGGCTGTACTCAGAGGTACCCCGGATCTAACAATTGACGCTCATCCAAATATAAGAAACACCTCACTGGGCTGTCAATAATAAACATACTTGTATTTATTAGAACAAATACCTCTCGGATAGTGTCAAGCAAAGGTCAGCAGTATTGTATTATTATTATTATTATTTTGTAAAATCAAATCAAACAACTCGGTCATATCCTATGAAGTGTCCACATGCTGTAGGCCTCACTTAAAAGTGATTTTGGAGCGCGTGCTGAACATACATCATGTAATTCTCAACAGGCACCAGATGTGACTGCGTGTGTCCCGTTGGCTACAGCGGCCGCGGCTGTGAGGTCACGCACAGACAAAAAGGTTAGCTCCTACATTAGCGTTGTTTCTCCCGGACATGCTGACACTTAAGAATGTCATCTGACAGATATAGCCGTCGATGGCAGCTGGAGTTGCTGGGGTTCGTGGTCCTCCTGCAGCGGAAGAACAAAGACGAGGAGTCGCCAGTGCAACAACCCGGCGCCCGGCGATGAAGGCCTGCCGTGCAGAGGGTTGCTGCAGGAGTCCACCGAATGCTTTTAACATAGCCCAACTTGCACACATCTTTCCAATTCCCTGCTGAGAATGTTGCTTCATCACTTTTTTGTCCCCGTGTGCCTCGACAGATAACATTTTAAATAATATAATAATGATTGTAACAATGTCATCATTTGATGTGTAAATGCTCCATTGGTAGGGTAGTTATTCACATTGTTCCGACCTTTCTGGCACCACTTCCGGGAGATGGTGGGTTTGGTGTCTTGCTCAAGGGCACCTCGACAGGACTCAGGAAACAGACCGGCATCTCCCCAACAAATAGTTTCCGTTTAACGACTGCAGCGGGACCGGAACCGCTTCTGCCGCCCCAAACAACGTTCGGCGTCCAGTTGGTTTCTGTGTCCGTCGCTTTGCCATTTGTCAACATTTACATTCCAGTTCTTCAAATTGTTTGATTCAGGCAACACAAATTCATTCACGATAAAATATATATTGTGTGATCTGTGGAATTATTCATTTTATTTGAAACTTATGAAGTATGACACAAATTGACCCTACGAAGCTTGTTACTTCAACAGCGTTGCGACTGAGAGGAGGAGCCCAGGCATGTAGCTCCGCCTCCATCGGGTGGCGGATTATCACAGGCCCTGGTACGCTGTTTCCTCCCCGATGTGCACGCAGACCAAACTCCCCAGCAGGACCACGACCCATCTGTTCCTGTTCCTGTTGGCAGAATGCAACAGACGGTCATCCAATTAAAATGTCAACATGACGATAGATCACATTTAAGTAACGATTGCACTTTTACAAGAAGAACAAGATTGTAATCAACGATTAGATGCCAACCACTGCTTCTTATTGCCTCACCAGTTCGACGGGTGTCCTCGCATGCTTCTCCTTGGTAGCCCGGCTTACAGATGCAGCTGCAGGACGTCCCGGCGAGCACGGGGATCCCGTTGTGCCTGCAGCGGGCGCAGCGGCAAGAGCTGAACTGCTGCTCATACTCCTCCAATCCCCTCTGCAGGTTGGCCAGTCTGGCTCCAACTTGATCAGAAACTGTGCTGAATCTCACAAGCTCATGGATTGGCATAATCTGGCTCGGAGACAGAGGTTTCCCCGACGCTTCAGAATATCAAGTCGAGCATTCGTCTTCTTCTTTTTTTAACAACACCAATATTGTGGACCACGTAAACATAGATGCAGAAATCATTTCTTGAAACATCTAGTGACCTGTCACCCTCTATAATTTTCATTGTTTTTGCAATTGCTATGACATTATGTTTCATAACTGATGTTTCCTTAGCAGGTTGTTTGAGCGTTTCTCAACACACACATTTTATTTTATTTTTTTTTCAATTTTAAAATCTAGGGGTCTTACCTCATGTTCAACGACTGTCGGGTTGTACTTAAGGCTTGCCCCCCACTTGCGATAGGTGTCAGGATCTCTGATGACCAACAAGGCGCTGCTGGTGTCTGTGTAGCCGCCCTTCACCAGCGTGAGAACGTCTTTAATCACAGCTGAACCACTGCTTGTGACTTTAGGTAAAAGTACAGAAATAACCTTGTTGTTGTTGCTGTTGTTGTTTTTAAATCATTGTTGTTTTAATTACAGCGACAAAAGCTCAATAAATGTTACAATCCTATGGTACTTGAAGGGAGCGTTTTAGTTTTTGTCATAACCAATCAGGGACACAAGATGTGAGGAGACTTTCAAATCTTACTAGTGATTTTAAAATTGCTAACTCCTCCTTTAAAAAAGCAAATAGAACAAAGTGTCTTGAATGAAAACATTTGAACAACTGCATTGCTCAATGTCCCCCCGCCCTTGTATCCTATGTATATTATATCGATCAACAGTCTCATTGCATTCAAGTTGTCATTGTGTACTTTGGTTTGTTTTTCGGTTTCCCAACGTCCAGTTTCTCACCATGCTTTTTTACATATTTCCCCTCCCACGGTGAGATCTGCCTGTCCGTAGCTGCCGGCTGGACTGCTCAGACCAATAGCGGCGCCGATGCATGAGCCAGCCTGTTTCCATTCAAGTTCTGCAAAGGGATACAGTAAGATACAAAGGTTCACATCGACATAGATATAGCGTACAAAATAGTATCCGTCAATGTGTAAACAAGGCGGCGCGCCCTACTTGATTCAGCCATGGATGTTTTGTTGACCACCACCACGTATTCCAGCGTTCCTCCCATCGCTCCCTCCGTGACATAGTGGGTACCAAAGGAGTTGAAGAAGCGGGAATACATGCCAAAGTCATATTGCTCTGGCAGTTCCATCAGTGACAGGTAGAAATCCTCATGGAGCATCAGCTATTACTTCTCATCTTGAAGTGAGCTGTTTCCACTTTGGACCAAATCCTGATGAACCCAAGGTCCTGACAACAAAAACGAGTCGTGCGTGCGTGACATTTTAGGGGCCTAAGGATGCCAATGCCATATCCACCTTCAGAATTAAGTCGATAAGCCACATCTTATCACAAATTAACAATATACTATCACAAACGCAGACAATTTAGCGTCATTTTGGAATGTGGGAGGAAAGCGGAGTACTCGGGAGAAAGACCACGCAAGGACCAGACCATGCAAAAACAACACAGGAAGGCGAGAGCCGGGATTCAAACTCCCGACCTCAGAACTGTGAAGCAGATGTGCCAACCACTCAATCACTGTGCCCATTCTAATATCATAACACAAAATCACATGATTTGTGTATTCGCTGCATGGAGAAGTAGTTGGAGTAAGTATTTGCAATGGAAAACACAAAGATGCGATTCTTTTTATCACAACTTTAGTTTGCCATGCGAACGATGCTGAAGTTGTTTCCGGGTAAAATTAGGATATGATGGCACCTCCATTCACGGCGTTGAGGGACACTTGACATCCAAGTTGCTAATCATTTTGTCCACAAATTCGTTCCAGGCTCAAACTGTCACCATCATCAATTAGCAACATTTGAACATTCCTGATCATCATACGAGGAGAAGATGACGACTACTACTCACCATTTAAAATGCCTGATAAACACACAATGTGTTTTTTTTTTTCCTTACCTATTGAGGATATTTTAGCAGAAAATCTCAGCTCAACTACAAAGTCGTACCTGTTTTTGGGCCATTTTTGGGAGATTCCACTGTTTGCATATGAATTATGAATGCGCTTGATGTTGCGGATACTCTACCTGGCTTTTATGCTGCGATATATTCCTGAGAAACTCAGACTCCTTACTTCCACTCAGTCCCACTTGCACATAATAGATGCCGACCGAGACGCCCGCGTTGAAGGATCTCACGGTTTTCCTGGCGTTTAACAGGCTGACCGCGTTGCTGTAATGTTCCTGAGTGCCCTCCGATGTCGCCTCTGCCTGCAAAAGATAAACTGGCATGAAGCTGTGTCAGCTCAGTCCATCTGGTAAACTGCACACCAAACTGAATCACAGTACCACAAAGCGGTAGGCATGGTAGTTGTAAGGTTGCCTGTAGGTTTTCTCATCTTCATTGTAGTGCAGATTTTCACAGAATGAGTCATAGGTGAATTTTCTCCATTCACCGTTATACACATATTCACATTTTCCTCCAAAGTACTTTGGGTCAAGCACGTGATTCACAAATTCTCCCGTCAAGGCATTGTAGCTGGAACAATAGACAGACAAAGTCGATGTTTGTTTTGGAAAATTGTATATTATTATTCATTTCTCGGTCATTACGGCCAAAACAATCCATTGACGGTCTCTGAACCTCCCCGGCCAGTACGATTGCCTGCTTGCCTCATGCTTGCCGAGAAGTGCTTTCAGAGTTCCGTAATCATCAAAACGGTTTGATCGGCACTTTTGTCGCCTCGCTAACTTTATATGCGTGCCGCTGGCGTAAGAATGTTTACCCCTGAGTGCCACGCTCAGCACCGGGGATGCTGAGGATGGTGGAGCACTCGTCGTTGCGCCGCTTGAAGTCGTCACAAGCCTCCTCGTCTGAAAAGTCATCACAGTCTGCCTCTCCATTACAGCGAAGGGACCGGCTGATGCAGCGGCCTGCGGCATACACGCAAAGGCCGTTCACGTATGTTGCATTTATCCGACACCAAAGAGCAGAAAATAAAACAACAGCCTCATAATTATTGGACAGTATTGCTTTTAATAGCGGAGAAGAATAGCGTCGCTGTCATTGCCATGGCAACCACAAATCATACTCGCTATAATATTGTTGGACCACCTTCTTTAGCAATTGACCCCGTGTTGACCTGAAAGCGTGAAAGTGCACTTTCACGCTGCTGATGTGTATTTACTGCGGCCTCAACTGGAAGTGTTGCCGTTGACAGAACTCGCCTGATTCTTTGCAGGTGAAGCTCTCGTCGCCACAGTAATCCGGCACCAAACACTGGTCGCTTGCTGTCGGACAAGCCAGCGTCTCCCACAACGTCTCCAAGCACGGCGTGCCGCCAAATTGGGACGGTTTCTCCAGGTAGCGGAAACGGAACTGAGAGAGAGACGACGTTAATAAGGAGCAAGTCCAGAGGTCGGGATGGGTTGTTCTGATGGATCAATGTCAAATCGTCATCGCGTTGGCTTTTAAAACTCTGTCAGTCAGTCAGAAATTCAAAAATGCTCAATCTTTCTAGATGACTTGAGCAGGAGTCATTATTCCCATTGGAGCTTTGGACTCTCATCCAAATAATCTATTCCGAATACTGTCAATATTTTTTTTACCCTTTGGTCTGTGCAAGAGTTACACTCCGTCCATGTTGACCAGCTCCCCAGTTTGCAGTTGATGGGTATTGGGCCGCTAACAGCTCTAACCCTCCTCGCAGCAGCACCGCCGGTCCTGGAAAAAAATGTGGTTAAACATCTCAATGCCAGCGTTGTGCAGAATTCATTACATGCACCTGTTATGTGCCGGTTCCCATCGGCTGCTGTACGCATTCACGTCAGTGGCGAAAGTGGCCGAAAGATGCAGCGTGCACAAACGTAGGAGAAAATGAAGGACACTTCCCATGCTGACAGCGTTAGACTAAAGTTGAAGATGAGAAGTGAGCATCACAAAAGAGCTGTGGGGGCCTTCCTGCCAATGCAATCTTGACCAACCACTGTCAATCATTCATAAAGTGTCAACAAAAGATCTTACGAAACAAACAAAAAAGAAGTTGAATCATCTCTTCAACAAGAACATGGAGTTCCAACATATGCTCAGGTTTGAACATTCATCACATTTGATATTCGAATTATAGCGATAGTTTTCCAAATGATTACAGTGTTTCAAAAACGATCAATATAGTTGTCGACCTACGTTCCAGTGAGGAAGACTTGTTGCTCGTTTACCTTCTCCCAGTTTTTGTTTGCTTAGCTTTATTTGTTTGTCTGTGATGACCTTCCTACATTTTGATTTTTTTTTTTCCCATGAACTGTAAAATATTTCCTTGTGTGATGTAAAACTTTGTATTTCTTTTTTTGTTTTCGCTGTTTTCTTTCAGTTCAACAATCAGGAAGGAGCGGGCATATTACGCATGCGCAGTCGCCGCTTTCCAATTGTTCGGATGAGCTCAAATCCTTCAGCACAAACGAAGGCCCGCGACCCGAAAACCGGCAAAGTCACGACTCACGAGCGTCCGGGCTCGACGGTGATGAACGAGAGCAGCCACAATGGAGGAGGTGAGGAAATGGCTGCTTTGTGGGCTGTGCGGCGTCATTTTCCGCACCTGCGCCAGCTCAGGCGAGCCTCGTCCTGCTTTCGAGTCGTTTTGTCATTCAGTTCTTTTCAGCGGATTTTGGGCTCCCATGAAAACGTGAGCCACGAGCCACCATCGGCTTAGCGTGACTTGATAATTGTCATGAAAGGCAAACAATTGTTGTTGTTGTTGTTTGCGCCGATATGTTTAACTGCATTTTTCTTCACTATGAGAGTGCAATTGAAATGGAGCTTAATAGAACCTGTTCAAAAGTTGATGGCATGGTACCGCGAGGCATAAAAAAAAAAAAACAAGATAAAAAGTTCTTTCTTCTAATGTTAGCATCACCAATGAAATAATTAAAACGTTTTTTTTTTGTTTGTTTTTTCAGGAGAGTCAAATCAACTTCAAAGCTCTGAGGGCCAAGTTTCAGGAGGAAGCTCTTTTGGCTCAGTCCAAAACCAATCGACCGGCTGTAGCGGAAAAACCCAGAAACCTTCTCCCTGCTGGAGGACATTGTAGTTCGGTGGTCGGCAGTATCAATATTGCCACAGAAAACAAGACGACTGTGGTTCCCAGAGTTATCTTCAGAGACGAACTGCGAGCTTCTGGGGGAAAGCGGCCAATTTCGATTCCACCACAGCCGCCGCAGATCTCCCCATCTGCTAGGCCCGCGAGTGCGGACGGCACAAAAAAGCAGTCCTTCATAGAGCGACGCATGCCTCGGGTGCTTCCTGTCCTGTGTTCCAAAGAGCACAAGACGGACCCGCAAACCGCCAAAGAGTCTCGACAAGAACAAGAGACGGTGAAAGAAATCATCCCGCAAATAAAACCCAAAAAGAATCATTTGCTGCTTGCTTTTAAGTCCTCCAAATTGTCAAAGTTTAGCATAGAAAGCGAAGAGGAACCCACGTATGCCGAATTGACCAGCAGACCTTCGAGTGCTCCTGGCGAGCTGCCCTCTGCGCCAAAGCACGCGTCAGAAGACTGCGTTTGGCTCCAGGGAGACCAATTAAGCGCAGATTGGCGCCTCTCCAGTCCAGACGTCTCAGTCACTCCTCTGTCAGCAGAGGCCAGCGTTGACTCTGACAATCACGTCATGAGCACCTTGGAGAGGGCCAAGAAGAAGTTCTCCTGCAGGCACGTATCCGTTTCCAGCAAACCAAAGAGTCTGCGTTCCCCTGACTTTGCATCGCGCGAGAGGGCGTTCCCTTCGCCCCCCGACCACACGGAAAAGGTGGAGCCTGTCCTACCTCCGCTCCCTCCGCCACCCGTCGCTCTCCCACACCTGTCTTGCATCTCTGCCCGACCTTTCTCCAAAGTCACCAACTCCGCTCGAAGTATGTTGCAAACATCGTTGTGTCGCGGTCTCGTGCACTCAAGAGATCACGTTTGTGTAGTTCTGAATATTGTTGTCCCCGTAGAGCCTCCATTTCTGAAGCAGTGTCGCCCGGATAAAGCTGAAGCTCCTCCTGTCGCTGCAGAACTTCCATCCCACTCGGCTCCTCAAAAGAATCCTCTGCCTGACTTGAGGTCACTCGGGGAAAAGCCATTAAAGCCTCCCAGACCTCCATTAGTCGCTCTCAGACATTACAACCAACCTTCACTTCGTGGTGCGTTAACAGTTTCGTTCCCCCTCTCTTATTGTGTCTGGAGATTACTGTGTTTTGTGTACTGCTATTTGAATTCGACATATTTGCGGTGAGAGTGGACATCTGCTGAAGTGCTACTATTTCTCTCCATAGAGGTGTTAAAAGATCTCAGCAAAGAGCCAGCCAAAGGTCCGGAGTCTGAAAAGCTGATCTCCACTGCTGTCCTGGATGCTCCTGTCTTTCCAGACTTTGAGAATCCAGAGATGGAACCCACAGAGAGTGAAGCTGTAGATCTTGCTGCTTTAGACCTAGAGGTTCTAGATTTGGGAGCTCTTCGCTCTCCACCTCCCGCGCCAACTGACTGCGGACTTCCCGAATCCAAGGCTTCGCAATCTGACACGTGTGCTTCCGCGGGAGCCAATGAAAGCGCTGTTGTCCAGCAGCTGAGACCCGGCAGTCAGAACGGAATAGCTCCTCATTCAGCCGTCTTCGCTGAACCGTCAAATGTGGCAGAGTGCGTCACAACGGACCGAAGGAGCCCGAGCGAGGACGTGATCGCGCCGCCGCCTCCTCCGACCGCCTGCGCCGATGAGGCGGAACTGTCAGCTGCTGAGCCTGTCCGACATGAGCCTGAGCTCAGTCTTCAAGCCGTGCCAACTCATGATGGGATTTGCACGCATACAAGGTGAACAGTAATAAGAAGACATCTTTTTATATACGTGTGTGTGTGTGTGTGTGTTTTTGTTTTTTTTAATTCGGATTGTTTTCCTCTTGATCTCAGTGAACAAGACTATGAGTGTGAAAATGTATATGAAGATGTGGAAAACATCAACAAATTCTTCTTGTGCCAGAACTCTCGCAAGCAAAAAGGCAACCTGAAGAGTAAGGGTTACTTCCTTCATGTAGTTTGTCCAAAATAACCCTTAAAGAACTAAGTGTTAAACTTTTTCTTTCAGATCCATATGCTGACAGCAACCTTCCTGTGGTAAATAATTTTCCATCTGATTCATTAGTGTCATTTAAATTCATTTTTCTTGATGTGACTCAGACCATCTGTGCTCGTAAATAATAACGTGCATTGTTTTACTTCAAGAAAGAGGAGGTGTCGCTTAACATTTGGCCACGGAATCCATGGTAGAAGCACTTTGTCTTTTAATTGACATTGATTTTTGCCAGATGGCGCACTGCCTTTGAGTTTATTTATTTTTTTTGTTTTTAATTTTTTATTTCCCCCCCCCCACCCCTCACTGCGCTGATCAAACAGGGGCAGCATCTCAGGAGAACATTCATCCCATAATCATGTCTACAGGTATGTTGCACATCACTAGCTCGTCCTTTTATTCAAATGAGACTTTGTACTGCAAACTCGTTCCGTTTGCCTTCACATCAGTCTTACTGGCGTATGGTTCTGTTCGTGCTCAACCATTCGTGCTCGTAACCTTTAATGGAAAACAAGCCGCTGTTGTCACTGTTTTCCTTTTTTTTTTTTTTTCCAGCAAGGAACGCCAAAGCCCCAACACCGCTGAGTGTAAGGAACTGAAGAAGAGAGAGAAGCAGCGACTGGAGAAGGAGAAAAAGGAGCAAAAAGAGAGGGAGAAGAAAGACAATGAAATGAAAAAGAAGTTTAAAGTAGGTCTAGCTGATGCTTTTATTATTTGACGACATTTTTCAAATGTTTTCCTACACAGTGGTTTCTCTTAGTAGTGGTCAGAGGCCATTTACTGGACTGCATTTACAACACTCCAGAGAGTGACTCTCATAAGCTCAGCGTTTATTAGGGTGGACGCCATTATTTGGTCGTGTGTGTCGAATAATTTACCCCTCCACAAGTAAACGGTAATACATAAAAAAAATGTATACATTACCAGATGTAATGATGAATACAGTGTGCCCCGTAAGTCACAAAACACTTCCTGTTTTCCATTTATTTGGACAGACTTGTATATGATTTTATTTGTTTTACTTTTTAAAGCCAACTGTGAACTTTAGCTTTACAGATGCCATTCGTGTGTTGTGGGCAAAAAAAAAAAAAAAAAGTGAAGTGTTCTGTGGCGGTATTGGTCAAAGTAAATGTAAAGCAGAGCATTATTGGCCACCTAAGTGGCACCAGCTGTTCCATTTACCAGAAAGGGGGGAAAAGGAAGTGTTGATTTAAGAGTGCTGTGTATTTATTCGAGTGCACCCGGCAATTAGTTGGCACCTGGCTTCTATTTGAGGGGAGGTCACTATCTTATTAGTCACATACTTGACTGATTATAATGTTGATTAAGAAAAAGATGTGTTGCATGTCGAAAGTCAAGGCTGAGGAGGCTGCGGTGTGTCTCGCTAGGTGACGGGGGATGAAGAGCCGATGTACCACGCTAAGGTGATGGTGGCGAGTAAACTCCGCAAGAATGACCTTCCTGTTAAAAGCGGGGACACGGTCAGCATAATTCGGACTACCAACTGCCCCAAAGGCAAATGGCTGGCACGGGACACGAGCCAAAAATGTGAGTTTACACGCGCGCAAGGTAACAGTGGGCGCAGTTTTTGTTCTGATGAGCCTTTCAGTGGCCATGCTTTGTCGTGATTTCACAGATGGCTACATCTCAGTGATGAATGTGGAGCTTAATATCAAGGAGATGCTGGAACTGGGCAAAAAGGCCCAAGCGGCCGGACGCGGTAGCAACGTGGATGGAGACACGATCAGCATTGGCAGCAGGTACGTAACGCAGAAGCGCCAGCGTGCCTCATGAGCCCACATTTTCTTGTCTTTCTTTTCCAGATCCTCAAGCCATCTTGTAGTTACAAGCAGTTGTGAGTACCACAAACACATGCTGGCCACAACAAATTTAAGTTTATGCCACAGCTCCCCTAAATTGACAGCAAAGGTAATTACCAAAATCCGGTTGCTAATATGCAGTTACTGTTATTCATGAATGTTCAAATGATGATTATTATTATTTTTTTTAACAAAACATTTAGTTGCTCTCCTGAATCGAGGAAAAAAAAATGGTTTGAGCGATTGAATGTTATGTTTGATTCAATTGTGGTTTCTACATTCCTGCTTAAAATCAGAAATCACTGAAATTGTCCACATTAATTGCTTGTCTGTGACAAGCTTATGTCAAATTGCCCTAAGGGCCAACAAATGTAGTACTAAAATGTCACTGTTTATTGAAAAGCGCAAGTATCCATTTTTGTTTGAATCCAAAACATCATTTATTTTCGTCATATATTTTAAAATGTTAAATTTGGCCATGACTGATTTTTATTGCTCTTGCATTAGAAGCATGTTGTGAGCGAACATGAAGTTGTTGAGTGACAAAAAGCAGTTGCGCCACGCTTGGAAAACATCCCTTAGAAGCCCCCAAACGGCTTTCCCTCAATACATTACGACTCCAGACAAGTAAACTGTTGCTTTATGATCGGGAAGGTATTTCATAAAATGATTAGACTGGGGATCCCGGCCGTCTCCGAGCACACGCTTAATCAAAGCCGTTTGTTTTCCCTCCTCAGTCACTGACGACAGCGAGGAGTGGGCCTGCGAAGACGAGACGCTCTCAGCCTGCTACGTTAGCCAGTAAGGGTGATAAGCTCACATTTCTCTTCTTTCTTTGAGGAGCAACTGACCCCCGCGTCCCACTTGCGCTTATCCGTCACGTGTTGCTCTTCAGTATGCTGCCTTTGTTTATGCCACAGCAGCCAATGAGGTGATTGTTTTCCCCATTTTGGGTTATGTCCACACAATGGTGCGCATTTGTTTTCTATCCATTTTGGCCTTTTCACTAGCCTCCAATTCAGCTTTATGGAACTGAAAACTGACTTTTGGAAGTATTTCATTGTTGTATGGGACTTTCTAATACTCGATAATCTGCATTTGCATGTAGATAAGGACTCTGGAACTTTATGGCCCATGTCCTTTTGAATGATTTCACCATTGTTGATTTTCTTATGTTTCAAGTGGGACATTCATGAAAGCTCCCCTTCAGTATCGCCTCTTTGTGTACTCTCTTGCATTGCAATTCTTATGCAAAACACATATAAGCTGTAAAAAAAATACCAAATGGTAAACGTTGCTTTGGCATCCATTTGAAAGGCTTAAGTGTTTGTTTGTTTGTTTTGTTGTTCTTTTCCCCCTGCCCTCACCTCTAAGGTAGTTGTGTGACGTAAATCAGTGTTTACTTACTCGCAGGAAGCAACAATTTATGCTATTGAGCATTTCATTGTTCTGCCTGTCATTGTCGCTAGCATAGATATATAATTTGCATGAAGAATAATTTCCGGGCAAATTAGGTGAAATTGAATAATTTTCCACGCCACCCCTAACGATCTCACGAGTGCCACAGCACGCCGGTTGGGAATCACGGCGGTAGACAATCCACAAACGACTTTTTTCCCAAAGCAAAACAAGTCAAACTGCTGCACTTGACTCTCGGTGTTGTTTCAGTTTTTCTTCTTCATTCTTCTAGCGTTCCCCATCAAGCAACCGCAGTGCCTGAAACACGTAAGTGCATTCTAGACTTGCTTCTTTTGAAGTGTACCACGAGAAGATCAAGTGTTTGCCCTCAAGTTGTCAGCTTTCAAAAGGCGGCAGCGTGAACTCTGCGCGTGTTAATGTACAGCATAGCAGAAATGCTTCCGATGTCAACGTTCTTTCCTCCCTGCGTCTTTTTGTCACTTGCCATCCTTCCCTTCGGCTGCTCGCCACTGCCCTCTGGTGTGTCACCTTGGCAGCAGGTGACCTTGCTGGCACCCAGCTCACGTTGAGCGATGGCAACCTTGAGGATCCGCACACTCAGTAAGTCCAGTAGGCACAATAGACAATACAATACAGGTACGATTTAACAATATTAATGTATCATTGTCACTGTAGTCTGTGTAAAATTGTTCAAAATGTTACGAGTCAGAATTCCCATAGTAGATGGTGTAACTAACAATTGGAGTATAAAATGTTTGTCATACCATAGTGGAAGCTTTAAAGTCAATTGGCCTTGACTTTGGACAAATTCCTAATTCATCAAAAAATAATTATCAAGCAATATACATGTATAAAGTTGGGTGAACTCCGTCATGCATACGGTAAAAAGGAAGTTGTGTAAAGGGCACTTGTATTCAAAACAGTCTAGAGTTCAGTGTCAATGTATGCGTAGTTAATTTTTGTTAGTTTAGCTCGAATGTTTTCCATTTTTAATGTGAAGTGTTGCAAACACAGCGGCACAGCTAGTTACACCGCCCGCCTCACCTTTGTCATTCTTCGTTTAAGTTAAGACTTGAGTGCTTTTTGAAATACGTTTTCAGAAATTGCTACGTAATTTAAAAAACAAACAAAAAACAAAAAAAACAACAACAAAATCTAAAATCTGAATTGGGAGCTCAGCCATCATCCTGCAACCTTTTCAACTATACTTGAGATGTAAATTCTTCAACTTAAATGGAGAGAAATAAGTTTTTAGGAGGTCATGGAAAATGTTTGGAGGGTAAATTTCCTGTTTTATTGGTGTTTTTTTTTTTTTTTTTTTTTTTGCACCAGTTGGTTAGTAGATGTTGGGAAATATGCGATTATCTTTGTCAGGACAAGACACGAAGCCCTGCAGAAGCTTGCCATCTTCTTCGAACACGCCAAAGGCGAATTTGGTGACGTTCCTGATAGCGGCGCTCCTACTCCTACTAAGTATAACATTCTTTCATGTACACAATGAATGATTTGCACTTTTTGTGTGAAAGTGACCACCATGTAAATGACAATGTGTATTGATCAACACCATTTTTCTTTCCATTCTGTCTGCTCCCAAGTGCTGAGCCGCCAAGTAAGTGTTTGTTTCCGTGGCTCCAGTGTTGTTAACAGCCGCTAATGTCAAACTCACTGATAGTAGAGATGCTTCCAGGAGGCTACAAAACAATCACTTTGAAGGACAATCTCCAAGACTGTTGCTTGTGGCAGCGTTTCACTGAATCTGTGTGACATTTTTATACGTTCTGCTTTATCCAGGCTTCTTGCGCGCCGTTGAGGAGCTTCCTTATCCGTAAGTATTGACTTAAAACTTATTTTGATTTAAGATGCACATTATGCTCAAAGGCTTGGTCATATTTTTGCCTCTGGTACACTGATTTTTATTTTATTTTTTTGGGTTCTGGATGACAGTGAACAGGAAGTGGACTTCTCCGAGCTGGGACTCATTCCTCCGCCGCCTCTATATGCCGACACCGTCTGAGTTTTGGCTCACAACATCCAGTATAATTTGAAAGTGTACACTTGATTATCTGTTGGGGGGAAAAAAAAGCCATCCCTGGCCAATTAAACATAAGCATCCTGAATGACGCTTAGATTTTCCTGGGACTTGTGAAGTTCTACGTGTGGCCTTTTTCACTTTGTTTGATGATACCACATCTGGATCACATTGTTTCTTTTGTTATTGAACACCATTTTGTTGTTGCACAATACAAAGCTCACGACTCTTCACATGTGGAAGATAAAGCATGTCTTTTTTTTTTTTTTTTTTTTTATTTTTTTTTTACAAATGTTTTTTTGTTTCTGGGTTAAATGTAATAAACTGTTTCTGGAGATGTATGGTTTGACGGACGTGTTACTATCAATTGTACAACAGTCAGCCAAAACATTGAAACTTGCAAAATCTGGTCCGATACGAGAGAGAGAGAGAGAGAGTAGTACGCAGCCTTCGCAGCAACAACAACAACAAAAAGTTCCGTCAGAGTGGTTATTATTTAGCAATGTTTATGATTGTGATGGTGGTATAGAACTGCGCTGCATCATACTCAAAGTTGTTTGTAATATTTCGCTTATGTCAGGGATTCTCAAAGTGCGGTGCGAGTGCCGCCACTGGTCTGTGGGATCTCTGTCGTCGTATGCGAAACAATCACTGAAGTACAGTTAGTTGTACCGGTATTAACTTTTACGTTCAATACATTTGCATTTAATCTTTAAGCTCTGTTTGTTTTTAACATTTATCCGTAGCTACGACTTTATGGTGGTACTTGGACAGCTGAGTGTTTATTTTTATTTTTTCCTTTTTTGGTGGTACCTGGTAACGAGAGAACTAACTCCCTGGATGTGGGGCGTGTTAAGAGTATGTAGCATATCTCTGACAGCGGTTAAATTGTTTCTATATAATTTGGGTGGTTTATAGAGTCGCTGACCAATCTGTGGACTGTAATACTCATGAGAGGGAAAATCAATGGACTGATGTGGACTGTTCTACGTTGCACAATAGTGTAGTTGTTTTCGCCACCAATTAGGACACATTGTTTAAAATGAAGCGCTTGGGGATGTAAAGTATGGAATCATTTTGGAGCTTCATCCGGCTTTTGTGCCTCAAACTCCAAAGGGAGACCGACGTGGGGGTCCCGCGGCCGCATGCGCGAATTGGGAGGCGGGGCTCCCTCCCCTCGGAGGCGGGGCTCTCTCCCCTCGGAGGCGGGGCTCTCTCCCCTCGAAGGCGGGGCTCCATCCCCTCGGAGGCGGGGTTCCATCCCCTTGGAGGCGGGGCTCCCTCCCTCCGGTGGGCAGTTTTTCCTTTCCACTCTCACCGCCCCCGAAGAAAGGAAGAAGCAAGTCAAGGATGGTGCGGAGTCCGAAGATTGTTCCAATGCTCCAAGTGACAGTTGCTCGCTAGACGACTTGCTCCTCTTGCGCGGAGAGCAAACAGAGCAAGGTCATTCGTCTCGACTTGAAGAACTCGAGGAGCTTTTAAATGCAACGCTGCTTGATCTATGAGAAAAGCATGGCAGGCGAGACGAAGAACGGCGGCGCTTCTGCGAGCGGCTGGAAAGAGCACAGCCGCACAAAGTTGCTGGTCGGGGTGGACCTTTTCTGCCTCTTCTTGGGTAAGACTCCGTTCGCGCAATTTCGCGTCGCGTGTCTTTGGAAGCGCTCGCTCCAAAATCACTGAGGTGTTCGCTCATGGTCGCCAGGTGGCAAGTCTTTTTCAATACACCAAAGGTTTGTTACGTATAATGGCGTATGTTTTTTTTTTTGGAGTTATCGTACCCACCGTCTAAACAGTGAAACCGAATTAAAGGTGTCAAACCCGCGGGCCGGGGGCCAGATACGGCCCGCCACATCGTTTTATGTGGACCACGAAAGCCAATTGTGCGTCGACTGACTTAGTTCCTTGTGAAAATACCAAAATTCCAAATTGTCTTCGCTTGTAATGTTGACATATTTTAAACGAAATTTGATAATAGTTGAACAAACTTTTTTTTTTTTTTTTAATTGACTTCTGATTTTAAAACCAGTTATTCATCAATTTGTTGTGTGCGTGTAATTATACGAGGCGATAATTCATTTACATGGGCTCAGATCAAAGTCATAACGGCCTCCGCGGGAAGCCAACCACCACATTGTGGCCGGCGACAAAGACGAGTTTGACACCTGAGATGTTAATGCGTTGTTAACATCAAATTGTTATTGTCAGAGTATTGATAACTCTCGACCCGTCACCCCCACAACGGCACGTTTGATACAGCCTCCAGTATAAGTACTTTAGAATAAACCATCCCAGAAGGTTCCAAAATTGCCTTCACAAAACTAATATGGAGCTTTAAAGTTGCAAGATTTATCGTGACACTTTTATGGGATGTCTTTTTGTTTTGGTTTTTTTTTCCCTCCCCAAGTGCTCACAGAATGACTTCTTAAAAGAGAGACTTATTACGGTTCTTTGTTCGCCAAACACCTGAACTGCAGCCCCGCTTTTCCTCGGGATATTTTTTGCGGAATGTCTCGCATTCCTCAAGAGCGGCACTTCTCTTGATGCGCACATCTGGCATTATATGTCTTGCTGTGTATTTGCGGAGTCATTAAGGGAAGTGGCGCAAGGGTCAGACTGGCGTGTGATGTCAAGCAGCTGCAAACACAGGCTCATGAAGGCCGTCACTGCGGCCGCGACACTTCCATTCACTTGACGTCCTCTTCGAGGTGTGATCTATTTTTACTCCTTTAATTTCTGACCTCATCATTTGAATTTGATGTTGATGTTGATGTGGTTTTCAACTGGAGCGTTGTGCTCAATGTCGAGAGATACAAGTGCAACGGTTCCCTCAATTTACTGTGTTTAGCTCCTCTCTTTTTCCGTCTTTGTCTCAATACGATTTCATGCGGGTATTTTTGGCTATTATTCATTGTTGTCCCAGCCTCCCAGGGTGACGCCATTTGAAAACCTCTGCAGGAGAACATTGTTTTTGGCTCAGGACGCACCATATTCCACAATAAGATAAAACCTAAAACTGCATGGGAAAACCGTGGTGCAACTATTGCTAAAACAATACAGCGATAGACTTACAGTACAAACAATCTCTGCGTGCGTCCGGGGAGTGTAAATCTCCATGATTTGTGCTGTGTGAGCGCAACTCCCCACAGAGAAGCTTGTCAACAAACCAGCAGTGTTTTTTCTGGCGAGACGTGCGGTTTAAAGGGCCGCAACCACAGGGAGGAAATGGTGGGCCAGAACTGGTAATCACCACTCCCTCAATTCTCACACACTCTGATTGCAGTTCTTGGATGGCTGCACTCAAAGGAGATCACCCGCTTAAGAACGTTGGCCGTCAGGAGAGAGCTGCTCTTATGACATCGGAGTTTCCCTCTGCGTCACGCAGTTGGGTCTTGACAACTTTTTTTCAACACGTCCTTTAGAAACCACAGCAAGTGTCTTCCAGTAAATCTTAAAACTCGCTAAGCTTTGGAATACCAAGACGACATTTCGACTTGAAATCAACTTCAGTTTTGGTCTAAATCTGATCTCCCGTGTCACCTACTAGCGATGGGCATTTGACTAAATTTGATTGATCCATAAAGGGGAAAATAATCGATTTGA
This sequence comes from Phyllopteryx taeniolatus, assembly GCF_024500385.1. NCBI lineage: Eukaryota > Metazoa > Chordata > Actinopteri > Syngnathiformes > Syngnathidae > Phyllopteryx > Phyllopteryx taeniolatus. Next base: position 20,706,819 of record NC_084515.1, on the reverse strand, counting down.
TTGTTTCAAAATAATTTAGAATGAGATGGGCGAATCGACCGCTGAATGGTCTCCACTCAAGTTGTTTTGATGTCAGCATTTGTATTAAGCTGATTAATTAGCAGAGTTTAACTTCCCTAAAATGACATTATTCATATTGCTGTATGATTGTTATTAATTGGATTATTTTGTGTGTGTGTTTTAGCTGCAGTTGTTGTTGTTGTTAAAGTCCTCTCGCAAAAAAAAATAGAGTTCTTCTTCAGGCCACAAACTACTTGCAGTTCAATCAACAGCACCTCTGCTGGTCACTGCCAAGTTCTGCACTCCGTTTTGACTTCATTGCGTCAAGATACAGTCAGTCAATCAAATCCACACTATCAACTGGATTCGATCATTTTTTAAAATTTTTATTTTTTTTACTTTTCCTGTTTTAAATTGTATTTTTGTATATACACTTATTTGAACCACAGCAACTTGATAGATGTAACGCCTTTATAAGTGGCCATTATGACTCGTTTAACCCAAATCAATTATATCAATTAGAAAAGTTCATATATTTATTATTATTGTTTTTCGTTTTGTTTCATGTTTTCCAGTTTCCCATATTTATGTCTTGCTCGTTGGGTATTTATTTCCACCTGTCCTCGTCAGCCCTGTTCCTTGTCTACCAATCAGCTCCCTCCAGGCACTCGTGTCTTGTCCAGGTGTGCCTCGTTGTCTCGTCAGTTTGCTTGTATTAAGTTTCAGTCTGTGGTTGTCAGTCACTGTTTCCTGGTCACTGTTGATTATTCCAAATTCCATGTTTGCCTCTTTGTTTTTGAAATTCAATGCATTTTCTTTGCCATTCTTTGTTGTTTTGACTGCCTTGCCTCCCTACGTCCCTGCACTTGGGTCCTCCACCTTTTTGCCTCTAAACCAATGCCTCGAATATCCATTCCTGACACCAAATTAAGATTAGTTTCAAAGTTAGTAGACAAAAGCAGCCATTTTATTATATGTGAAGTAGGGATGGGAATACTCATCAAATTGTTCAGAATGTGGTTGATTTTGGGGATTTGGCTATTCATTCTTCTAATTCTTTACATTCCAAGTGTTTCTTAATGTATTTTATTTAATCAAATATGATACTATAGCGCTATTTGTTTTATCAAAAACCACAATGCAAAATGTTTGTTGGGGGAGGCTGGGCTGGATTAATCGCATTTCCATTCATTTTGATAGGGAAAGATGGTTGGCGATGCATGCCTGTGAATATTCTCGTTCGTGCAGCTCATTTCGTTGTCAGGGCATTGAATCGATTGCGTTACGTCGGATGACCGATAACCGCTCCTCCTCACAAGGGGCGAGGGCGTGCTGGAGCCTATCTCGGCCATTTTTGGGCGAGAGGCGGAGTACACCCTGAACCGGTCGCCAGCCAATTGCAGGGCACATAGAAACAAACAATTGTTTCAATTTAGAGTCTTCGATCAACCTACGACGCATGTTTTTGGGATGTGGGAGGAAACCGGAGAAAAGCCACGCAGGCACGGGGAGAACATGCAAACTCCACAGAGGCGGGGATTTGAACCCCGGTCCTCAGAACCGTGAGGCAGATGTGCTAACCGGTCCCCCACTCGGAGTCAATTGAATGCAAATAAATCCGACTTTCCCTGTGGCCCAGACGAGCTGTGAGCTAGTACGTAAGTTGTAGCGTTGGACAGACAGGGAGCAGGTTGTGTGGGCCACACACACTCAAAATAGCTGTGTGTGTGTGTGTGTCTATATACCACAAGTGCCTCAGACGTACACATTTTTGCTCCAGACAGCGAGGAATCCCTGCGCCTGGAAAATGTGTGTCTGTTTATTTGAATAGTCACACACCTTGGTATTTTGGCAAATCCTCCAAAATACGTAGCTACACGCTAGCATATACGGCAAACAGGAAAGTGTGAGGCATTAGAAGCACTATACAGATTTGGATGATTTCTCATTGAATTTAAATTAGCGATGGGAAGTAAGTAAGCAACTAAAATGACGCTTGATGTTAAGAACGTTTAGATTTTTTTTTTGGCTTGTCTGGGCTACTGCAAAAAAAAACATTCTCGCCGACTGTTGTTGTCACTGGCAGGACGAGGACGAGGACGAGGCCGGCCCCGCCCATCCTTCACCCCGGGAGCGGGAAGGGGGATGAGGGGAAAATCCCAAGATGCCGCACTCACTGCTGATGCCGCACTGTTCGGACGGACGGGGGGCTTCGCGGGGTGAAGAAAAATCCCCAGTTGACGTTCTGGAAAACAGAAGCTCGCGCAGTCTCTGTGCGAGTTGGGTTTTTAGCGCTCGACCCCTTTTAGCTCGTTTAAAAGCGTTCGACGACAACCTGTTACATTATCCGTCTGTTTGACTCGCCTGTGACAAAATGTCTTGAGGTTTGTGTTCGAGTTAGCGCTTGTGCCTTGTGGCCCGTAATGTTGTTTGTCCCCGCAGTTAGCGGGGGACCGTAACGATGGCAAGCGTTTTAAAAGCGGATGGCCGGGTAATGTTTGCTTGAGTCAGCGCGGCGTCTTCCACAGGTCAGATCAAACGTCCAAAGTGTTGAGTGCACTTGTGTATTTTTACAGTTGCAGAAATTCAAAAGACCGAGGAGATTTGGTGTTAAGCTCTCTGCCGGATAAAGCTTGAGGAATGTGAATGAAAATAAAACTGTTAATCATCAAAATCTTGCTGGATGTGGAGGGAAGGCCGAAGCGCTGCAGTTCCCATCAGCCACTTCTCCAGCACAATTGCAAGCCAGCTGGATCTTCAAAGACGTGTGTGTGCGTGCGTGCGTGTGTGTTCAGGGGCTCCAAAACGCCAATGTGTGTTTGGCTTTGCTTTGACAAAATCATGCGCCCCCCCCCCCCCATCATAGCTTCAGCCACGGGCAGCGCTGACCTCCCCACCGAGCGCTTTTAGACAGAGCGTGGATGTGTGGGCCTCACAGAGTGACTTGAAAGCGCCAGTGTCACGTTAAAGACCACATTGAAGGTGTTTTCCCAAATTTCAAAAGACCTCTCCCGGGGAAAGTCCTCACTCAGGTTTCAAAGTGGCTCCACGGCTGCCTTTCTGGAACTCGGAGGGGGGAAAAAACGCTGCCCGGCCGATTCCCAAGTGCTCTGTTTGCTGTCAGCAGATAGATGAAGATATCTCCTTGCCACTTTAGCTTACGTCAATAAATGAATGAGACGCTCCGCAGGCATCTTTAAAGTGGACATTTTCAAGAGAAAAGAGCTGCCCCCCCTCCAGTCATTGAACAAAAGCGTTTTCTCATTTTGAATCTTCATGTCAGCCTCGGATCATCTGCACAATGATCGCTGTTGCTTTCTTTCAAGGTCAAGGGATTTTCTTCGTCTGATATGATTAATTTTGAAAACTGGATTTTCCTGTATAATGGTTCTCTGCGCCTTTCTGTTCCCGTGAGTGTATTTCACTATTTCCGTGATGTACTGATGCAGGTGTTAACTGTGTCGTTTGTCCAACTACGCAGTGATGCTTGTCGCTGTGTTTTTGCACAAATCTCCCTTGGCGCCTTACCAGAGAGGATTCTTCTGCAATGACAACAGCATCAGTCTTCCCTATAAAAGCAGCACAGTGTCCAGCACAGTGCTGACAGCCGTGGGGGTCACTGTACCTGTGGTCTCAGTAAGTCGTGTTGTGCTGCAGCGGGAGAATGGGAGAACATGCGTCACGATGCTCTCAATTCAAACGTTGGCTTGTCTCACCTCAGTAAGACGCAGTTGATTTCAACAGACTCTGCTTTCGCACTGTTCCTTAGATCGGAACACTTGCCCGTTCTTTTCTAAGTAGTGCGCTAATCTGTTTCAATTTGTATTTCATTTCGGTGCCGTCACGTACAGGTGACAGCGGGAAAACTGTGTCACAGGTGTAAAAATATAAACTATAATTGATGATCCTGACAGCAAGCAAACACAAATAAGCTAAAGAAGATGCAAAAAAGTAACATGGTGCAGTTCAAACTGCAACTTTCAGGGTGTAATTTTCCTGAAAATGTTGATTTCACGTTATATTAAAGGGTAAGTGATGTTGTTAGAATATGAGCAGTCTGGAAGAAGAGGAAAAATCTGCAAAGCAAGCGTTGTCGCAGATGCCGTCGTTGGGCGACCGTACATCCTCAAATCGACTCTTTCTCCAAATTTATGTCTGCACAAACAATCTACTTTCATTTTGACATACCAAAACATGGATTATCTTCAATGAATCCAGAGCTGATTCAATTGCCATATACAATTTAAATACACCTTGAGAACTATTAGTTAACTGAAGGAAAAGCAACTTAGAGCAAAATTGACGAATGGCCAACATGAAGCAAATCAGGCAAAAAACGTTTTGTAATCAGCAGCTAAACAATTGAGAAAAAGAAAGTCCCGAGTCTCACTGAATAGCAACATTTGTGATTCACCGCAACAAAGATTTGTGCTGTGGATGGGCCGCAAAATGGATTGAGCTCGTCGAGATGTTGTTCTCGTGTTGCCTCGTGACCTCTGTGATGTGCAGATCATTAACCCAGCTCCTCCATCTCTCCCTCCCTCCCTCTGCTTTCTCCACGCGTCGCTCGCTGCATCTTCACAATAGCCGGCCTGCCTTTCTTGGTCATTGAGACCAGCGCTGTTCAGCCTTACCGTAGAGGGTTTTACTGCCACGATGAGTCCATCAAGTACCCGGCCAAAAATGGAGACACCATTAGCGATGGTGTGCTTAGCGCTGCTGGCATTCTTATCACCATCCTCTCTGTAAGTCCCCTCACTCACTAATGCCATGATCACCATCAGCTCTCAGCCACCCTCACTGCTACTAGCAACACCTACTGACAATTGTCTTTATTGCATTTGTGTGTTCAGAGTTGCTTGTCAAAATGTTTTAATCTGGAACCGTGTCCCAGCAAATACAAAAAGTACATATTCACAGCAGTAGGTCTCGGTTGCTGCGCGCTTGCGGCTTTCCTTGCCCAACGAAGGAGGGCCAGCCTGCGTTTGGATGTTAATTCCATTTGTAGATGATCAAATTTATTGTCCAGTGAGCTGAAATTGTAGAGGACGACACATAGGAGCGGCGTTTGCAAGGGTTAGCTGTCGTTACCTTCGGGGTACGGCTCTCGTTACCGGTCCAGTTTCTTTGGTATTGGACCGATGAGCATGACATTCCTTTTTCCCCCAATATCGGGCCAAGAGTTATCGTGCATCCCTAAATATTTTCCAGTAACATTCCAGTCCACAGCATTTTTTCAGCTTTTATTAGTGATGCACCGAATTAAAAATTCTTGACCGAACCCAAAAACTGAAACTGAGGAACCGAAAATACACTCGAGGGCCATTTTCGGCCGCCTAAATTTCGGTGCGTCACTAGCTTCTACATAGCTTTGAATGCCAGACGCAAACCACTGGAACTGGCCCCTCTCCAAATGATTACACTTTAATGCCTAAAACTAAAATGTGTTAATCCTTTACAGAAAGTGAAGAACAGGGAATATTGGGCAAAGTCAAGTTTATTCAGCTAGCGCGTAATCACAAAAGAGTCTCAAAGGGCTTCACAGTTGACAATCAACGGCATCCCCTGGTTTGGACACTTCCATCCAGGCAAGAAAAACTCAGGGAAAACCCTTTCAGTTAAGAACAAAGGAAGAGATAACAGATGGAAGGATGCCTCCTCAGCGATGACCAGGCTGAAATGAAAGATGAGCTGGCAAAGTTTATTACTGTACATGGGTCGCAAAGATTGAATCAATGCAACTGGACTGCTCTTGTTTGTTGAAGATGTTTCACCGTTAATCCAAAAGGCTTCTTCAGATCCAAATTTTAGGTGTAGAGTCCCTCAATTTGTGCCTCAGTGGGCGTGTTCCCCCGGGTTTGTCAACAATAGAACGTTGTTGTTGTTGTTGTTGTCGCCCGGTGTGGTGAGTTGATGAAGCGGCAGCAAAACAGGCCAAAATCCAGATGTCTGTGCTGAGGAAGGGCAAGAGACTAGTTGCAAAGTACTGTAGCAGTGGCTGTGAAAAAAAAAAGTGTTTGTATTTACAGCAGCTTTCCAGTGGATTACTGGACTAATATTTAGTTGTAAGACCACGATTTCTGAGAACTGCTTCACAACTGTATTGCATGGGGTAAACCAATTCCAGTCTTCATATTCAGTTTTCTTCACATTCTGGAAAGAAATAACACTTTTTGATTTTGAAACGGAACATGCAGTGTTCCCAATGCATTTTTTTGTTTTTGTGAAATAAGAACTGTAACAATTTTGAGCTGAACTCACATTTTGAAACACGCTCTGTTATGCGACTCACAACCGTACATACAGTCGGAGGCTCGACGCGGATTCGACTACTTATCCTATAACCGCAGAGGTTCTTCATAGTGAGAGGCAGTTGCGGGGATATGTAATTACGGTTGACGCAATAGTTGTAGTTGACTACTGTAATTGTAATAGTCTGAAATTGTGGCAAACACCCCAAACAAGAACACTTGAATTCTCTGATATCTCATTTTCCCCCAGCGCGCCGTAACTGTTTGTATAACTTTTCCTTTTGTAAGGAGTGTGTTGTGACCTTCCTTTGTGCTGTCCGAACCAGGAAACCCCGACTTTTAAGTCGTACTTGCTTCAGATGACGGGAGGCCACATCCTTCATAAATGTATGCATGTCATTTTTAGACAAAAGGAAAACAACGCAGTTCTCTTTGAGAAGTTCAGGACCTTTTAGAAAAGCCTCAAATTGGCATCTCGGCCCGGTGATTGTCTTGGCGCTTTCAGCGGCACGTTTATTATTTGTTCACGCAAGGGCGACCAGATGAGATTTCTTCCTCTTTCCCGTAGCCCGGCTCTAAAGGCTTGGATGGTGGAAACAACACTATCAGCCTGTCGATTCCCCTCGAGGGCGAAGTGTTTCCCAGAACGAGACTTATATTTCCGCACCCTCGTCAAGAATGTCTGATGAAACCAAGATACTAACACGAAAACACTCCGACGTGCCCCGTGAAACCAGAGCTCTTCACGAGCGACGGCAAAAACAAGCGCGGCCCCGATGAGCGCCTGCTGGAGTCTGCCCTCCAAAATCCGAGCCGTTGCCGAGCTCAGCATTTCTGATGATTAGAAGCAGCGGTGCCTCCCCCACTTCCTCCCGCCCATCTTTCACTCCCACTCCACTGCTCATTCCTCCTTAGAGTTCCTTTCTTACTCCCCATTGTTTGTGTATATATGTATATAATTGTTTGTTTTTTTGTTTTTTTTTTGCTCTTTTCACATTCTCCCGTCTCCTTCCCTATCGCCCGTAGCACCAATCCAACATCCATCATCGCTCCGAGTCTGCCTGCACTTTCGCTTGTGTGACTGGAAGACAAAAGCATCCGCGTGGGGTTGGGAAGTGTTATTGAGCTTGAACAGCCGTTGCGAGTTAAAACTATCCCCCGCCCACCCCAAGTCCGTCTAACGTGTCCATCGTCACTTCTAGACAGACGCTTATTTACTCTCGTGCAAACGCTATAGGTAAACGTAGGTATGCCCGCTGCATTGTCGACATGTTTTCTCAGGCTTAAAATTGCACGAAGAAACACACATTCAAACAGAAAGTTGCCTCTTTTCAGACCTCTGGGAGAAAGAATTATAGTCGAATTATAGACATTAGGAAAGCAGGATTGAGCATAATCTCAATCCTGGACAATCGGAATAATAGAGATAATCTGTTCCAGGGTCTAAACTTTGAACTAGACCAGCAGTTTTTCTTAACTGTCATACAAGTGTAACAAAAAAATGTCCTGTAAATAGTTAAACAATAAACCACTTTATCTTGACTAACAATTGAAAAGGTGCAATATGAAGGATGTGCCTCACTCATCTCGCATTTAACATTCTTCATTTCTTAAACAAGTGTACAAGTGATGAATGACTGGTAAGAGTAAAACGTTAAAACAATAAAACCTTGACTTTGATAACAAGTGACGATGTTGTGAGTCTAACAATGAAACTTCAGTCATTTCTTCATCTTTCTGCTGAAAGTGCATCCTCGAACAATTCCTTCTACATTTCTCACAACTGCCACGACATATTAACATCGTCTCGTAATACTATCAGTGGGGAAATTCTCGTCCAAAAAATATGCTGTACGTCAATCGCAACAGTACAAAGGAGATCAGTGATGAGATTCGTGTGCTCCGCGTCCCCAAATAATAACAAAATTTGACCTGTGCCGTCAGATCGTCATTGGAGAGAGCTACAGGATCTACTTCCTCAACGAAGGATCGAAATCATTTGTGGGGAATCCCTACATTTCCGCCCTGTACAAGCAGGTGGGCGTGTTCGTTTTCGGCTGCGCTATCAGTCAGTCTTTCACCGACATCGCCAAAGTGTCGGTGGGCCGCCTGCGTCCCCATTTTCTCGACGTGTGCAAGCCCGACTTCACCACTATCAACTGTTCCCTGGGCTACATCGCCGACTACCAGTGTCAGGGGCCCGAGAGCCGAGTCCAGGAGGCCAGGTATTGTCATCGCTGCTATGTAAATCCCCTTTCGCCATTCGCAATTACAGTAACCAATGAATAGCGAATCACAATCAAATGGTTACTACTATACTATTCCTCAATAAAGACAAATCCAATTTGATGATTTAAAAACTATCTACAGTATATTCCCCTCCCCTGGTTAAGTCCCGGTCGCAGATTTTGTCACAACGGCATAAAGATATTACACTGATGATATTTTGGCTATCGCGTTTTTCAGTGCCAAAATGCTTCTTTTTAGTTTAAAACGACTTACTTTAACGAGCATCCCTCGCAGCATCCTGGCCGTGGTCGGTCTCTGTGCCGTAAAATGCATAAATCCGTGCTGGCTGGCAACAACTGCTTCTATTACTGCCAGCTAGTTAGCTGAGCTGCTAGTTAGCGCTAGCTGGCTAGCTCTCATAAGTCATCTGCCACGATGTGTTGAAGGAATCTTGGACAACTTTATCCAATTCATCTGCCGCGTTCGCAGTCTGTCGTGAACATCCGAGCGGCTCCTCAAAGGTCCGTGCCATTGGACGATTTCGCGGAGATTATCGTCTCGGGGTTGAGAACGGCTCCGTGATCCATTTGATTGGCTCGTACTGGCGACAACGGCGCGGCAAGTCAAAATGGCGGCGGTTGTAAACAAAGGAATTTCTCAGCATTGCAGCTCTTGTCAGAATAAAATACGTAGCTACTTCAATTTGTTTTCATCCAAATGCACAAAATTATGATTCAGGATTTGTTTTTTCAAGCGAACTCCCGAGTGAATCCGAATTAGCGGCGGTTTGTTCGTAGCACTACTACTAATGTGATGGTCTAAAATGGATCATTTTCTCCTCAGGAAGTCGTTTTTCTCTGGACACGCTTCCTTCTCCATGTACACCATGCTTTATCTGGTGGTGAGTTACTTCTCTCTTTTCAGCTTCTCGTCATTTACCATTGATTACGCACTAAAATGATGTTAAATACTTATTGAATGAATCTTCAATAACGTCGCGTGTACAGTTTTACCTGCAGTCTCGTTTCACCTGGCACGGAGCCCGATTGCTGCGCCCGCTGACCCAGTTCACCCTCGTCATGATGTCCTTCTACACGGGCTTGTCCCGCGTCTCGGATCACAAGCATCACCCCACTGATGTCCTGGCGGGTTTCCTTCAGGGTGCGCTGGTGGCCTACTGCATTGTGAGTGGCTCCAACATCACTGACAATCTGCTTGTCTCCACTTGTACATTTAGCGCTACAATATACAATATTATTGAAGTTTTGAAAAAGAATGATCTCTACTGTGTGGTGGCGCACGGATTATGGAACTTCTCGGGTGCTTTTAATACTGCTTTGAATGAACACATTTCTCGTGCACTGCAAAAATGCAAAATCTTACCTTGTGAATTTATCTTATTTTGAGTAAAAATATCTTGCCATACTTTTTTGAAGACAGTTTTCGCTTTTTTCTACATTTTTATCAAGACAAAAAGACTTGTTTTGAGATAAATGTCTTGGTTGTTTTTGTTTTTTTACTCGTTTTGAGGTCCTATTTTCTCGTGCGCTGTGACAGTTTTTGAGAGCAAGGCGGCCCGTATATGGCCCTTGGCCTTGAATTTCAGAAGCAAGCATTTGTACTCATTTACAAGAACATTACAAAGAACTAACATTGAAAAATTTGGTTTTAACTAGACATAGAGATACTTCTTGTTGTATGTATACAGTAATACAATTTTACAAAATGGGATGAACTGTCCAAGACTGAGAATGTGACTTTTTCTTTTTTTTTTTTTTTTTTTTTTTTGTCACAAGCAACAGGTAAATAGCCAAAATAGAAACCTTTAAAAAGTGAGAATCTCATTGGAAGAAAAATATTTCAACACTTTTTGGTTGTTAGCATAACAACAAATAGCTTGTCAAGAGTATGCACTTGGGATATGCATTTACTTTAAATGTCGCTGCCTCTCCTGGTTGCACCCAAATAACATGATCAACAATCAGTTACGCACAATCATCAAAATTCCAAACTCTCAGTTAATTGACGAATCGGTTAATATGTCCATCCTTAGTGTACACATAAATGACAAAGCGGAAGCGTTGTAAAACAACGCCATTCCCAACACCGTGTGGATCCATGATAAAAATAATAAGACAAAAATGTATTTATGTCCTCTCCAGGCGTTCTTTGTATCAGACTTGTTCAAGGCCAAAGGGAGACGTTGCGCCTTATCGTCGACTCCCGTGAAAAAAGAGCTCGTTCCTCCGGCGGACATCAGAGAGAGGAGCAATCATCTCATCATGGCGTAGCATGCACTGCAAACTGGCCATGTAGAAATCACGACCACAGACACTGGCCCAACAAACTGCGACTGAATGAACTCCGAGCGTGGAGGGAGCAGACAAATTAGACATCTTGGAAGGTTTCCAAAGATGAGGAAAGGCTGCGTTAGAAAAAAAAAACAAAAAACAACGTTAAAAAGTGCGGAAACGCGCGTGTGTTTCCTGGGTCTCGCTCCAAAATTCCACGTCGCAAGCGAGAAGACTGTTCGGCCTCCTGGCTCGCGACGGCCACGAGCGCAGCTGACGAAGAGCAGCTGCGTCCAGCGGGGGCGCAATTATCCTGCCGCCCGCTCGCCGTGTGGCTCGTGCAAATGTAAAAACAAATTCCTTGACTGGAGGAAGGATGATGTATCACTTTCTTTTCTTCTCATCTTTTTTATTGTCGATATACTAATTGTAAAGGAATGTTTGACTTCAAGCACTATTTTAGCTCAACTCATTATTGGCTGTTACCACTTGTGAAGCTTTTGCAAAGCTTTGTAAGCATTGTTGTATGTAATGTTGATTCAAAAGTGCACATGGGTTGCAGTAGGCGAAAAGTATGCAACGCTGTTGTGATGTGCTTGCATGTTAGACGTGGGCCTCGTTCTGCTGGTTTGGACGATGCCCCACTGAGCCATTTAATGAAATGACTGTCACTTACGTGAACCAGACGTGTGTGTGTGTGTGTGTGTGTGTGTGTGTGTGAGTTTGGGTGGATGTACATGCTTCTGTCTCCATGTGGTGTCTATTTGGGTCATTTACATATATTTTGATCAATAACAGTTAAGAAAAATCTATTTTAGCTGTTGTTGTTTTTTTTTGTTTTTTTTCCTAGTCCTAAGTCCTATTTTCCAAAAATTGTTGAAAAAATGTCATTAGCATCTTCAGGGGGAAAAAAAAATCATCAAAGTTCATTTGGGACACCTAATGGGATCAACATTTTGGCATTAAGCATTTGAAGAATATTTAAAATATGTTTTTCTTGGAAACAATTATGACCTTTTGATGGGTAACAACTGTCAATAATTCAAATACTCATATCAGTAAAATGAATTGATTTTCAAAAGGAAATTCGGAGGGCTTTACCGTCTTTCCTGTTATTGATCAAATGCTAATAAAATGACCCAAATGTATTTTAGCGTTTGGAGCCTTCCAATGTGCGACCAGAGACGGAACACCTGCCGGTGGAGACGAAAACTGTAGAAAACAAGCGTAATATGGACCAAACTCTTGCTAATCCAAGTGATGATTCACATTGCTGGTAAAATCCTGTGACGACATACTGTATCTGACACGGGCCTTATGTACTTACTGTTTTGAAGAACAAAAGGTACCAAAGCACAAATTGACAAAACAGAAACCTTTGAACGGATTTGGCACATTGTAAAGCACCTTGTAAAGCGTTTCAGCTCGTGAGTTTTTACACATTTCAATAAGTTTACATGCTCTTTTTGATAGAAAATAATACTCTGAACCACTCACTGTAAGCTTCATCTTAGTTCACGTGTGAAGAGCCATTTCCTTTCACAATTGTCTTGAAAACATATCTCGCAGAAGTACTAGGGCCCGATCGATATTAATTTTTTGAGGCCGATAATTCCGATAACCGATTAATCGGAAAAACTTTTTATTTTTTACACACTTAGTGCTCTCAACAATAAAGACATGAATTACAGGCAGAACAATACTTTGTCTTTACTTTTGCAACAGAGAGTTGCAGATTTTTGTTCATTTGAATGTATTTATCTTTCTCTTATTTTGTAAAGGTGTTTTTTTTTTTAAATCGGGCAATTTTTTTTTTTTGCTGATATGAAAAGGGCTCATATTAACCGGTCGGGCCCTAGTATATACAGTGCATTACTACACATTGTATCATATGTGTGTCTCTTGTGGAAACGCCCACTAGGACTTTGTGTCTGCACCTGTGTAAATGTTCGACATGCTGCTTGAGGAGGCGACCGTCATTGTGAATATTGAGGGCTACAAAAAACAAACAAACAAAAAAAAGCTTCAGTACATTTCTGTTTAAAGTGCCTTTCAGTATTTTTGTACTGCCAATGTTGAAATGTTGACACTGAAGGATGTAAAAGTGTCTTGAATAAAACTCAAAGCTCAAAAGCTGTTTTCATTATTTTGAACACGAGATGCCTCAAGAGGTGGAAAAAGAATGCGCGGCGTTTCAGCGGCCCGCCGACGACTTTGCGTGTGATGGCCAGATCGGGGCGTGGGTCGATGGTCGACTTCCGTGCTTCCTGTGGGGAAATAGTGCACATTCCAGACTGTGAAACGTCTCCCCAATGGCCTTCTGGAATAATATTGCGTCTGCATAGCAGCTATGTCAACGTGGCTGCGCACTTTTACTTAGGAGATAACAGTACTTGCTAACGTGTGTGCTCCACTGTAGAACCCTTCAAGTTGTAACCAGGTCTTCTGCGCCTGCGGTGTTTGGAACCTGCACGTCGTTCGTGTGACGTGGCGAGCTGACGGCTCATTCTGCACATTGCTCGCAAGCAGATTAGTGTTGATTAGTTTAATAAGCCGCAAAGTGTGCTTGGTGTGTTGTGATTTAGCCTACTTGAGGTGAGAGCTGACTTGTATTTGAGCACGACAGCATGATAGCATGTACAGGGTGCTCGAGTTGACTAATTCAGGCGTCACGTCCTCTCGCTGGAATTGAACACGAGGTGTGTCAGAAAGGTTCATTTCAAAGCCAAACTATGAATTTTCCCTTCAGTTTGGGCCAGACACTCAAGCAGCAGGTCTACAAAGACATCCTGCAGCGTTTGCTTTGTTCAGTGTGCAAGAAGAGGCGAGAGTTGGACACCATCAAGACGGCCGTGACGTCGGAGTTGCGGCGGATCCAGAAAATTTTCAGTGGCGTTGCCTCAAAAACCAATCGTCGACGGGGGATGGTGCCGATGGAACGTATGGCTCCCCGAAAGCCAATCGACAACAACTGGGGCTTGAATTTTTAACAGCGATGTTTCACCACGCACGAGGGGGGTGGTCGCCCTTTCGACCTAAGGCCACCCCCTGGCTCCGGCCCTGGGAGAATCCTTCCAGGTGTGCATGAAAGTGTGAAGACTCCGGTCCTGGAACTTTGCTGACACACGTCATCATGAAGACAGGTTCTTTAACACTTAAATTCCACATCAAGCAGGCCTGGCATGTTTGTCAACCACTTCCGACCGGCTCCATGAAACCAAGTTTTTTTTCAAAGATAAAAATCTCATTTGCAGTGTACGCGACCACATGCGGCGTGCATTTGAAGCAGTTTTCCGGTTTTGCACATATTCAGCTGGACCTGCTGGTGCTTTCTTGATCTTAAATACTTTCAACTCTAATAACGGGATTCTTTTCATGTGGTTGGAGTGGGAGAAACTGACTGTTGTTTTAATTGTTCCCACCAGTTAAAACCCGATTCATGATTCACAATCGGAGCGTCACAAGCGATTAGATGACTAAACTGTTTTGATATTGTCATCAAACAAACTCATTAGACTTGAATGCGTTTTTCCAGAAGTGGTGTGGAAATGATAAAAGTATGTGTACAACACACTTCACTTGAGAGTATTTTGAGGAAAGTGGAATAATTGGACCATCTTTGGTGTTCGATCACTGTGTCAGAAAGTTTGGCCGATGGAGTCAACTTGAAGCCAGTCACAGGATTTAATGTCACGGATTTGTTCTCGCCCGGACGGACGGATGCTGAGAGGAAGTGGGCCGCACCCACCAGATGCCCTTAGTGATAAGCGACCTCGTTACAGCTCCCTCGCAGAGAACCACGATGCTGAGCGGCTCCCACTTAGAGCTTCACACTTCAAGCCGTGCTAAGCTCCGGCACTTTTCCCAGGTTCTTTTTAATCCATCACGCATCAGGATTTGCAACTTGAGTACTGCGCTACATCATACTGAGAGCTGTTGGTAGTACGCAGCGTTTCCCAACTTCACATTAACATTCGACAAATCTCACGGCAAACCACCAAACAAAACTGCCACAAAAGCAGACTGAAACAAAAATGTTCTCGTCACAGATTACTCACCAATGTACTTTGTCAGTTTGAAATGTGAGCCTGTTCAGTTCAACACGAATGGCAACGGGCGGATCCACATTTTGCCATCGAGCGGGAGAGCATTTCATTGTTCTGCCTGTCACTATATGTTGCTGGCATAGATAGATGGACAAAGATACATTCTCTAGCCCAACGCTGCTGTACAAGCTGTCATGTGATAAACATCAATTGTGAAAATGTTCTGAATAAAAGTGGGAAGTTTCTCCTGAACAAACTCTCTTCTTCTGGCTCTCGTTAGATAGCAGCAAATGTATTGACCAGTCAGTATGCAAAAATGCTTTTGAATGTTACAATCACCCCCAAAGCATTTATTCTCTCCCACTTCGTCAGCGTGACGTGGGAGGCCAAATCTCTTCCACCATCGCAAGCTTGCTTGCTGAAAGCAGATTTGGGCCCACAGTGTGATTAGTCTTCGGCTTGTTAATGCTACAACTTGCTATTGACTGTTGGAGCCTGTCCCGCAAGCTTAGCAGCGCCTTTGTAAACACCGGATAACAGGAATATGGACCGTCCGTGGTATGCAAACTTTTGTTCTTCAGTGTCTTTGTTCGTTTTTCAGTCATTCCATTGTCAGACCTCAGAAGAGGAGAGGACCGCAACTCTGATTAGCCGGTAAAGAAATCAGAGACATGTTCAAAAGGCGGCCATATAAATATTTCAATCTAACTTGGTAGTGTTCTTTCTTCATTTGAGGAGCCCTTACACACGTGATATTGTGTCGCATGTTGACCCTCAGCATGCGCCACGAATAACATCCCTCCCAAATTCGACAAGCTCTTTTGCTGAATTCAGAATATGTTAATAAAGGATATCATCTGGAGCAGTTCAGAATCCTTATGGATATACAGTAGCTAGTGTAACTCCGCAGATAATTGACACCCATTATAAAAACGATATACTATGTATATATACTATAATTGTTTTAACCTAAACAATTCTGAATGAGCGGGGAGAAATCGCTGCTAAGCATTTTCAGAATTGGTCCACCCCCCCGCAAGAAAAAAAAAGAAAGAAATCAGCGAATAGGGGAATCCGTGGGTGCCGAACCGCAAATATAACATAACAAAAATAACAAAAAAACAAGAACATTCAAAACAATTACAATTGAGCAGACTCACCAGAATCTCTGCTTATTAAACGCATGTGCGTAAGCAGTGCAGCCAAGAGAAATGCTCTGAAATGAAGAGAATAGATCGTTAGGAATAAATAAATAGAATTTTGTGGAACAAATATTCCAATTTTGTTTGTAGATGTCGGTCAGCGCTTTTTGCTAGCAGCTGATCTGGGCCAGCCGAGAAGGCCTCGCTGGCCCAGATCAGCCACCGCTCGATAGGACATGATACAACATGATACAATATGAAGGTTGCGGGTTGAATTCCCAGCTTCCTCGTGGCCAACGCGAAGTGACCAAGCTACTGAAGCGAATGAGCTGCTGCTTTCCTTTCACGCCTCGCCATCCATCTTCAGAAGCGCTTGAGCACCCGGGCTCCATCCCGGCTGACGTTGAGCGAGAGGCGGGGTACCCATCCAGATGTTTCTCAGACAATCGGTTTAATTCTACGAGAAACACGGTGCCAGAGTAATGACTTTTTGCATGTTTAGATTTGTTTGTTTTTTCAATTCAATTTCACTGTTACAGTCAACCTCCTCAATGGCCCCAAACTTGCTCTCATGTTTCTGTTTAAAGGGAAACTGCACACCCAAAAACCCTATCACCCCCAAAAATGTAGTAGCTCCCCCATTCTATTGGCATGATTTCCAACCCCAAATCCCAGAGCTGCTTTTACTTCTCTCTCTCTCTCTGCTGAGGAATTTTGAAGAAATGACCTCCATATGTGCTTGAAGGAGCCCCATGGGAAGAGCGCCAAGAAGAATATAGTGCTGACGGAACACAAACATTGACTTCATCAAACATGGAGCTCTGATGCTCTCCATATGCTCACCTGGCACGGCAACATTTTGTCCTTATCTTCCTGTAGCACATGTTTTGGGGTTGCGATTATCTATCAAATTACACGGAAGCGTGTGACCAACGTTTTGGGCCTTTGAATTTCTGGACAATTTGATGAATGGATTGATCCTAAATGCAGACCCAAGTCACTGACATGAAAGCGCTTTACACAACTAGCGTCTATTTGTGCGGTATGGAAAGCCGTTTGAGCATATATTCACTGCCTTTAATATCGCCGTATACTGTATGAACTCTTCCTTGTTAGTTCAAAAGACGAAGAATCAAAGGTCGACAATTTACTCCAACTGGCTTCAGTAACGGAACGAGAGAATGTATGCCTGTGAATACTGCTGTACTCTGTGTGTGTTTGTTCATGTGTTAACGGAGCAGTTGTTTGAAGGTTTGCAATTAGCATAATCGGAATGGTCATTTCCATTCGCCAATGGATGGATGGCGTTTCTCATTTTACGGGGTGATTCAAAAAGAATGCGCCAAAATCAGCGCGCAATATTTCAAAAAGGAAAAACAATAGAAAACTCCAGCTTGGACACATATGTTGTACATACGTTCAAGTTGTCACTTCAAATGCTCAATGTGGCCACCGCCGGCAGCACGGGCAACATCAAGCCGGTATGACAATTTTTCCCAAACGCCCCGCAGGGTGTCGCGCTCCACCGTGTTGATTGCAGCTGTTATTCCATCTTTCATGCCATCGATATTTGCTGGAAGTGGTGGAACATAAACTTTGTCTTTAACACAGCCCCCACAAGAAAAAATCTCAAAGCACGCTGCACCGCGACAATGCCATTTGTTTCCGCAAACTCAAGCACACAAAACGCTTTCTGCTGAGGGGTCGCCATTTTGAGTGTTAAAAAAAAACATAATTTTTGGACAATTGAACGGCGTCAGAGGAGTACGTCACCACAGCGCCGACATTGACACCCACTCAAACTTGGACAACTCCCCTATCAAATGACCACTGATTCAGTTCATTACAATGCTTTTAAACTTAATAAATGCGTAATGATTTTGACGTATTCTTTTTCAATCACCCTGTACAATAACGTTGAGCAAGCGGATTTTCGTTAGACAGAATTATAGGGTCTGGTTGTTGAACATTTTGGTCCTGAAATATACAATGTTTAATTTAATGAGGTGGAAAAACCGTTTTTATACGGTCTCGATATTGTGCACTTTCCCCGATCTCGGGTGGGCTGGAACGTAACCCCGTTCCATAAAGCAGGCTTCACTGTATAGCGTCCCGAATGCTGCGCCCACTGAGCGCTCGGTGTGGGTTTTTGTGACAAAGAGAAGAAAAGGCAGAAAAGACTCGAGAGTGATTAACGTCTCATCTCAGGTACCGCTGGACCGGACCCCGTGTTGCCTTTGGACGACCGCCAGACGCCTTTTGATTGTTGTTCGCCTTCTTTCTCGTGTCACTCGACAGGCGCTGACTTGTGACCTTTCCGCCGATGAATATAGGTCGGCCAAAGATCGCTGACGACGGAGCCTTCACCGGGGCTGAGGGGGAAAAAACAAAGAAATCACCCAATCAAGCGTGGCACTATTTCACCTGATCATTAATCTGTCTCCTCCGTCACGGTTGACCTCCACCATCGTGGCGTGCGTGCGTCACCGGAAGAGGGGGAGGCGGCGGGGTCTGCCGCTATCTAGAAGGTTCCGAGCTGTGCTCCTCCGAGCGCCGGCTGACAGGCTGTCAGTGGTTTGTGTCTCCTGGTCGTCTCTATCGCGAACGACGTGACACACTCGGAGAACGTGAGGGGGAGAGAACTTCGAATATTTGGCAAGAGAAAGCCTCAAGTTGCAGGAGGGGGCTATTGTGTTGCATTCCATTTGGATCCATTCGTCAGCTGTTGGAAAGCTTTCCCATTTGTGTGCGCACAAGGAAAGTATACACACTTCAAAACGAGGAGGTGGCAAAACTATTTGGCAAAAACCGCAGCACCGTTGACTGACTCACGCACGTCATAATCACAAGGCCTGAATCACAAGACAAACAAAATGGTGCCCTTTGCTTAAAAAAAAAAAAAAAAAAAAAAAAAAAAAAAACTACGTGAAAGTTTTATTGTTGGGATTTTTCAACAACAAAAATGCAAAAGGACTCACAAATTTACTGCAAGTTTTGTAAAACAAGTACAGTGACCCTGCATGCTTGTGTTTCGCTTCTTGCAGATTCACATTCAAAGTTTTCTTTTGGGAACCTTGCGTTGGCGCCATCCTGTGGCATGTTGGTGCCAAGGAATTATAACAACAATAAGAAGAAGAAGAAGAGGAGGACTATAATGCTTTACACTTATATATCACATTTCAAAGCACCCAAATTGCACACATTATTCATTGACTCCACAGTCACGCCTGGTGGTGGTAAGCTACTTGTGTAGCCGCAGCTGCCCTGCCCTTAGGATCGAGTGCCCCCGTGGCCTCTGGTTCACGCTCCTTTGGGTTTTCCCTATCGAGCGCCGCAAAACGCGGCGGTGCCGCAGCAAAGATTCATACGACAGGAAGCTTTCCGTGCTGCCGTGCGCTGCCAAAGACACTTTCATGTTTTTCATTGAAGGTTTGCCTTTTGTACACTGTAACTAAAGTACTTGCTCCGGGACCTTTGCTTTATGTCAAGTAAACATAAGACAGTCATGGATGTTTATGGGCTTGTCTCCGTACATATGAGAGTCATTAGTTTCTCACTAACTTCATCTCTTTGTAGGGTCTTAAATGGAAACACATGCACCCAACGACATCATTGTCTTACTAGAAACTCATGAGTAATTTGTCATTGTTCTCTCTAATGCGAACGACTTTTCTCCACTGTTCTCAAGCATTTTGCCCGAGAAGCAAATGTGCGTGCAAACGTCTGAGCGATTTGGCCACATTTTTCTTTGGGGACGTTTGGGCTGAGAGCCGAACTGTGCAGACAAATGGCGGGATTGCTCTCCCTTCGCTGGGGGACTTCGGCAGAGCGTGTCAAGGCAGAAGATTTTTTTTTCCCCCTTGAGTACACGTACATGCGCATTCGTGCATTCTGTCCATCTCTCTGTCTGGCGAACAAAACTTTGACAATTGTAACACATCATATCATTTCATATCTTGACAGTGCTCAGTAGCTTCCGCTTGCCAAATTGTGAGCCCGCGATTCATGAACTGTGAAGTCACTTGAAAGGGCCTCTAGCGTCAAGATGGCCTATATTTTATTACAACTACTGCTTTATGTATTTTTTGCTGAAGAAAATGAAACTGGCAGTCAATTCCAATCATATGAATGTGTTTTGTATTCCGAGACCGCCGCATCCCATCTTTCACCATCACTGGGCTTTATCTTTTCAAATCAATCACCGTCGGGGAGGCGTGACCAGAAAACGTGTCACCTTTCACCACAACCGGGTACAACCGTTACCGTGGCGACAACAAATTGTGTCAAACAATGGATCTTCGCAGGAATGCTGGGGAAAAAAAAGAACAAAAAAAGGATACAAAATTTGGTGTCACGTTTTGGGCTGTCCATTTAAGAAGGGCTTGAGGTATGTTCACGTAGTTTTGATACGAAGGAGGCAACAAAACGTTATGTAGCCAATCAAGCTAGCGCTAGCACTAACGTCGGTACGTAAACATGCCGACATTCATGTCTAAAGCTTCGGTAAACTGGTTTGTGCGTGTGAATAAATGTTGACAGCGGTGATCAAGTATGTAGACATCGGCAAGCAAGGACCGATGTGCTGCAATCACATGGGGACAGAATTGTTGACATTTTTGCAGATTTATTAAAAAAAGAAAAACTGACCCTTTCAGACCCTTTGCTCAGTATTTAGTAAAGCACCCTTTGAGCTAATACCGCCATAAGTTTTTCACACCTGGATTTGGGGATCGTCTGCCGTTCCTCCTCGCAGATCCTCTCCAGTTCTGTCAGGTTGGATGGTGAACGTTGGTGGGCAGCCATTTTCAGCTCTTTCCAGAGATGCTCAATTGGGTTTAAGTCAGGGCTCCGGCTGGGCCATTCAAAAACAGTCACGGAGTTGTTCTGAAGCCACTCCTTCGGTAAAAATTCGGGTCAAAATCTAGCTGAAAATCAAATATGTCATCAAAAATCAAGCCTAAAATTACAACTGAATCTATTTTGGGGGGCGGGGGTGATTTCTTCAGCAGACATGGTTTTGTTCACAACATTAGAGAGGTCCTTTAAGAGTTTATAATCATTTTATTTAGGATTTATGATCATTGTTGACTTATTTACAACAATCAAAGACTAAGCTTTTAAATGTCACCGTGATATTTTTTGTCAACGTGCTCAATTTGTACGTGATATTTGGCGCGTAGGGCTGCACGGTGGGTGACTGGTTAGCACGTCTGCCTCACAGTTCTGAGGTTGCGGGTTTGAATCCGGCCGCGCCTGTGTGGAGTTTGCATGTTCGCCGCACTCCTGTGTGGCTTTTCTCTGGGCACTTCGGTTTCCTCCCACATTCCCGAGTGAGGAAAAGCGGTTCAGAAAATGGATGGATGGCTGTTTTGTGCATATGTTTGCGCCGTTTGCATATATCCGGGAGTTTGGCACCTGGAATTGGGCAGAACAGCTGCCCAAATAAGCACCGACCTTCTTTACGATGACCCGTAAATCATTTGTAACTACACAGACAGATGCCGTTAAATATTATATGTTCATAATGAAGGCCTTTCCACAACCTGCAGGGTTTTTTTTTTTGTAATAATTTGAAATGTTTGCTCAGGTTTATGATTTCCCTCAAACTGGAAGTTAGGCACATTGCCTCGTAAAAGGCATAATTCTCCGTGTGTGCCGCATTTTTTATGATTACCCATTTTCTCATGTAAGACTGACCTCAGAGTCATTGCCTTCCTCCCCAGTTAATTTAGACGCGTCTACCTCCCCTCCCCCATTCCCCATTCCAAGCAAATTACAGCATTCTGTCAAATTTGCTTTCTGATTATATTGTGGAACCTCTCAACTGCAATCATGTATAGTGGTCAAAAAGATGTGGAACTAATAGTTCTGTACCTCCCATGAAATGGCAGTACCTCTTTTTTTTTGTGTGGAGGCCATGAGTCATTGTGTTGACCCAAGCTCAGTTTTCAGGGTTGCTCAGAGTTGGACTGCAACGACGGTGCAACCTAATCTCTGCTGGAGCCCATAAATCCAATCCCAGAGGTGGGAAAAACAAAATCAGGCTTGATCGTTCAACCCTGAGCATCGTCTAACACCTGTGTACATAAATGTCTCATGACTGCCGCCACCTACCGGCCAAATTATGAAAGATGATCTTTCATAATGGAGTGGCACGCCCCGCCCACGGCCACTCCCTCTTCCACAGAGACTCTGCTGCGTCCTGGAAATGTGCTGCAGACCATGACAGGTGTTTCAAAAGGCATTCAACGTTTCATGCATAATTGTTTCATTGTGTCGGAAACTAGTTAGCACATCCACCTCGCACGTTTGAGGTTGAGGGTTTGAATGTAGGCTCTGAGTTTGGAGTTTTGGATTTGTACCATTGCACCATTTTTCATTTGTACCATCAGTTTGTACACTGATACAGTGAATGAATAATTGCACCACTATATGGTATCGTATAGTACCTTACAGTACAATTTAGTACAGGGGTCACCAACATGGGGCCCGTGCGCATCATCTGAGTCGCCCACGGGCCTGTTCTAGGATTGGTTCACCAGTGATGTGACATTGTGATTTTCTAGGAATGTTGTAGATGTGATCATTAGAAAATGGAAACCGTTGCAGAGATTTGTTTTGTGTGTTTTTTTGTTTTGAAGTGGTGCTTTTAGTATACTGTTATTGATCCAGCTGTTGTTATGCCCATTGTTCTCTCTCATCCTCTTGATATTTAATTGTTTCCTGCCAGGTTAAATCATTGTTGATCAATATTGTGAGAAAACCTTACCGCAGCCAGTGCCTTCACATCGATAAATATCATTGTTAATAATAACATATGATCACATTTGTTATTCCATAAGTTTGTATCAAACTGGTAGCCCTTCGCATGAATCAGAGCTCTCAGTTTCACAAACGTTTGGTGAGTAATCGTTGATGTTAACGTTAAGTATGCAGGTCGAGCTTGCAGCAGTTTGTCCGAGTTGGATACCGCAATGTTTGTCTCCCTCTGCCGGCGCATATATTTTGCTTCGACAATGTTTCATTATATTGCAGACTACTATCATTGGAGGAGCATCGTGATGTTCATATGTATTATTTCTTGAGGTTGAAGAATTTTCCATGTTTTTTAATTCCCGTTTTTCAGTTTCATCCTCAAGCACGGCCTTTTGTGTTCTAGAGCCACATTGGATTTTTAAAACCAACGGTGGGGTCGTCCGGGCCGTTCGCTGAATGAGGTAAAAAACATTTTAAAAAGTGTCAAATAGTTTATTTTAAAATGTAAATAATAATGGATGCAATTTTTTTTATTTGATTATTTCGAATGATCTTAATTGTAATTAACAAAACAATGATTTATTTCACGTCAAATGGTTTCTTTTTTATAATAATTTGTTCATTTTTATAATTGTTTTAAAAATTAACCCATTATTTTATCAAATACAAAAATAAATTGTGTATTATAGTAATATTTTTTTTAATTACTTACAATAAATACCGGTATATTGACCAATTATTTATTGAGATAAATTTACAAAAATAAAAGCAATCTTTGTTCAAAACGGAGAAATGAATGCAACAACTATGAGAGGACTGTTCATGATCATGTACAAAACTGCTCAGTACTGGGCCGATTCCAAAACAGACGGGGTTGGACGTGGCCTGCGGGCCATACCTTGCACACCAGTGCTGTCACGTGCCAGCCAGCAAAATACACCTCAGGCTGCACATAACACGAACATACATGCCGTGTCAGTACAGAGACGCCGTGTCATGCTGTTGACATTTGCCGCCGGCCATACATTTCCAGTGCGGAGTCATGAAGCTTCTTCTTCTGCACGTGACCTGCGGAATGAAACTCCCGCCATTGTTTGGCTGGCACACAAACAGCTGAATTCACCCCCCCCCCCCCCCCCCCACACACACACACACACACACAAAACCAGCGACCTCTCTGGCATCAATGCATGGTGACTTTGTCTCTCGTCTTTCTTTTCCGGCCTTTCCAACAAATGTTTGTTGTTGCGCGTCTTGTAGGAACGCTAAATGTTTCCGCTGACAGCTTTGATTTTCAACTCCACTAAATTCAGCGTTGATTTAACCGCCGGAAGTCAAAAGAGTGTTGAACAGCGCGACATGACACAGGAGACTTTGGTTGGTGTTTCATTTCCAGGTTTGGAGGAGCTGGAAAATAAAGTTGGCCGGAAAACACCGGAAAGTCTTCTGCTTTGGATGAGGGATGCGGCGGACTCGCGCGACGGGGGGTCAGAGGACCAAAACTCTGATTTCAACCATTGTTTTGTCGACAACCTGAAACAAGAGATGGTGAGGAGGGTTTCCTTCGGCCTTACTTACTAGAGAACACTTAAATCCATTTTATCAAGCAAACTAAAAGATGTTGGAGTTTAAATTGCAATTTGATGACAGTATACACTATGGAGTAAGTAGTATACCGCATCTTATATTTACAAAATAGGAGAGTTCTCGGTCGAACTACGCTGCCGTCATATAAGAATTTTAAGAAGTGATTTATAGTGTCTACTGTAATTATGATAGACGTTTGCTGAAGCAATTGAATGAAGCACCACGAAAAACGAATCCCGGCAGCCCTAAAATTTCAAATTCTGCTGAATTTTGCTTTTAAACAACCAAAAACGTGTAAACCCACAGTATTTGGTTGTGTTGGGAGCAATTTGTTGACGTGGGCACTGCTAATTTCAAGAAATAACAATGACTCAATCCATTAAAATAAAGTACACGCGTGTGTGTGATTCGTAGTGGAACTGTGTGAGGCTTAAGGCTATGTCCCAATTGCATTTCCCAGCTAAGGAATCACATTTATAGTCACGTGCAGGCTTCCGTTGCACAATTGGTTTGCGTCGGCCTGCACCTGTCACCTGTCAACTGTCAACTGTGAACTGCACGACATGAATTCCCATTCAGAGGCGGATGCGCTGCGCAGATGTGAGGATTCTACGCCAGCTGGTCGCCGTGCACGAGGGTATCGAGTCCACGCGCTGGTTCGCGTCGGAGCCGAGCACCTCGGCCGGCGGTCGTGACGTCAGCCGGACAGGAAGTCGAAGCAGCCTGGTGACGGCAGAGGAGCACGAGCGCTCACTCTCTCCATGCAGGTGCGGTGTTCGTGCAGCCTTTCAATAAACGTGCTATAACCGCGCTTCGGTGCTCGGTGCTCGGTGCTCACGCCGCACCGGATAAGCTCTACTTTGTCTCTGACAGGGACATTCCAAGATTAACGTCCCCCGAGGATTTGCCGAAAATCTCCAGTCAAAGGAGCAGTGTTGAAACTTCAAGCCGAGAGTCGCAAACTCAGGACCTCGAAGCGGGTGCTGATCCAATCGAAGAGGTTCGGCTCGGAGCGAACAGCTTCGAGGCGAAACGACAAAACACGGAAGAGGACGAGGAGATGGCTGCGCTTTTGTTCGATTATGACGCTCACTGGTGCTGGATCGAGTCACGCGATGATGTCACATTTTTATGATCTGCACTTCCATGTAAAGCTATTTTTCCCTACCTGAAATGAATGAAAAGGAATATAAGAGTCGTTTTCATATCATTTGCTAAATAATAATGGACGGCTGGATGGTTTTCTATACATAAATGTCTCCCGTGGTGAAAAAGACACAAAGTCTCAATTGCAAAAAGTTACTGGTGATTTGAAATGGTAGGTATTCAAAGTAAAGGCAATTGTTACTGGTAAATGGTGGTTGCCCATTGAAATACACTTCTTGCATAACGCTAAAGGAAAAAGTGCAGAACGATTAAGAAATAATTGACGTGTTTCCCTTCAAACTCCGCGAGTACAAGTGCATAAATAATGCCAACAACTCATTAAAGCCATTACAGTCTTGATATAATCATAATATTGCTAAAGACGTGCAATAGTGGCGACCCTTTGGCAAATTCATACGTAGCTCAGAAATCTATTTTGGTCTCTGCCTCATCCTGGCACTTCAGCTCGCAGATCCCTCTGATGTATTGCGACACCGTTACGAGGCGTTAACGCTAAAGACAATCAATATTTCAAAAATGGCCTTGCCTGTCTTTTAGCGGCATGAGATTGCTCCGGTCTTTGTATTGGACATTCAGTTGTGCAGATGGCAGTTTGAGTCCTGTAATAGTTGAACAAACCCAAGAAGCGATACCGTCTTTCAAGTTTGATTGGCGCTTGAGTATTTGGACTCTCAGACAAATGCATTTCATACAGTATGGTCTGAATGTGGTTTATATACCATATACCACACATATATATATATATAGGGGCTGTGGTTTTGGGGGTTAATTTGAATGCTTTCTGTGCTCTGTCAAACATAACATGAAATAAAGGGTTAACACCGAGTCATGCATCATTCGAAAAGGAGTCTCCATTTTTCTAACTCCACGATACCAATTTTAGAGTAGAGAAGAAGGCTAAAATAACGGACTGAGACATTTTCCCTTTCTCAATCGTTCAGCCATGGTCAATTAACATTTTTTGCCATGGATTTCGTTCAGTTCAGTGTGGAAGCTTTGACCTTTGAGGTCATTTTTTTGAAACTGAACTTTTGCGCAGTACAAATAACAACGGCATCATTCTGTGGGGAAATAAGTTATTAACAGCAATATAGATCCAAAGCAGAGAAAGAAAGAAAAAAAAAAGGGGACAAACTGCATGAAGCTTAAAGCTTCACATTTTTTTTTTATTTGTGGTCAGTTTAAGAGTGTACTTTTTTTCAAAAAGAGGATTTTTACAAAATGTACACTTAAACGAATTGACATTGTGCATCATTTCTTTTAAGCGATGTGTCCTTCGCCTCCAGGTTAAGCTTTGACGTCGTGGCGCGGCGGCTGTGACGTCACGTGTTTACAGCGGGAACCAGGAAGTGGCGGCTCGGCGCAGGCTGGCGAGGATGCCAAGCACCATGTAGTGCTTCACACGGTCCCTGCGGAGGAAAACATGCCACTTTTGGATTTTCTCCTCCTCTTCGCCTTTGCAAACGCGACATTTGGAGACGGTAAGGGGGGGGGGTCGCGGTAGCCACTTGGCTAAGTTCCACGCGAAACCCTTGACTGATATTAAATGCATATATGTGTATTTTTACAACCTTTAAAAAAAAGTTGAATTCCATTGTCACTTGTTGACTGCTGGTAATGATACGTTAGCGATGTTCCGTTGACTTCCTTCCCGCACAGCTCACTTCCAACATCGTTACGAAGATGCCATCATTTTGTAAATGCATTACTTTGACTCGACTGAATACTTTTGTACATAAATTGTTACCTTTACAGGTACAATATAACCTTAAAAAGTCTATAACGTCGCTTGATGTGAGAAAAGCGCAATTAAAGGTCACCCAAATGTATGTTGTTTGTAACTACTTGTGCCCACGATCGTCCCAATATTCTGGATTTTGTGTGCTTGAAGTGTTTCCCTCCCCACAGATGCTCACATTAGGTACATCTCAATAAATTACAAATAAATATGCTCGAAGAGTCCATTCATTTCAGTACTCATAAGTTATATTGATCTGTTCCACACGTGGCAATTTTCTGACATTAAGTGTCGCGAAGCTTTTTTTTTTACGCTTATGTAAAGCGTTTTCGACTGTCCCGTTTTCCACATGAAAATGCATATCACAGATGGGGAGGTGACGTTTGTATCGGAGCTCTCGTCCAAGACAGCTCAGAAGTTGTCCAAGTATGGTTGGTATGGAAACGCAAGGCTGCAAAGGTTTCATATACCGGAGGAGACCGCCGTCGCCCGCTGGATGTTCACTGTCAAGAAGGGCCACAGCTTTCACTGCGCAGAGCGGAATGTCACCGTGTAAGAGTCTTCAGAATAAATGTTCGCTCTGCTTCTCACACCGTCCGCTGCTCAATTTCTGTTTCATGCTCTCGTTTTTTTATAGCTACATTCGGCAGAGTGCCCCTCCGGTCGTGAACCCGACTGGCGCCGCTTTTCCAAACATGACGCTGTGGAGGCCCTCTCTCTCTCTGAGCCTCGCGGTCACCTCAGTCAGCTTAGCGACCTTCAACGTCTCGAACCCCGCACCCGGGGACTGGTTTGTTGCCGCCCACCTGCCTGAAGATGATGGGCGCATTGAGCAGAAGGTCTGCACACTTACTACTTTGTCACTTGCAACAACAGTGCGTACGTAGGTGCAATTTAATGAACCGTCAGACATTTTTAATCCAACCTGTTCCTCCAGAGCAAGTGGTTGGTGGACTGGTCGGGCGACATCAATGACAATTAACCACGATTGTTTGTCTTGACTCTGTCCTGAGATAAACGTAAGCTGGTACATATTCTCACTTTTTCACTGTATCTTCATCTTCTTCAGGGTTTCCCATCCTGTTCCTACTTTTTCCAGCCTCAGCTGTCGGTCAGGAGGGCAGTTGACACACCCGTTATGCAAACGGGAATGTTGCTCCGACAGACCGCTACCGCTAACAAGCCCGCACGCCTTAAGTATGAGGTCAATGTGCGATTGTGTCTCACCATTGAACTCGCAATTGCTACAAAGAATGTGCCGTGCGTTTGTGTGTTTAGGTTGTACGTTCCGCAGTTTGCCTCGTCTCTTTCCGTGTCTGTGGCTGATTGTTCCTCAGCAGAGGTGGCAGGGAGTGCATTGTGTTCTCTGGTCCTCAGCCTGGGCTCAGACTCTCTACTGGATGGTCCAGTAAGAGTGAAATGCTCAGGGACTCTTTGCTCTGCGTCTCTCACCAACCCGCCTTGGGACACTTGGTTACGTGTTGTCGTGGAGAGCATTGAAGACAGCGGCACAGTGATGTTCAGCATCGTGTCACAGTACACCGGTAGTGTACACAAAACTCACCTTCAAGCCATGTCAGCCAAGTGGTAAAGTTCATTTAAGCTCGCCGCAATGTGATTTGAAATTTTAAACTGTGATTTGGCTTGTCTTTCTACTTATGGGTGTGTCAGCAGGATGGTGATAGTTGTGTAAACAAAAGAAAAACAGCATTGTGTAACTAACCAATGAGTTCAACAAAGAACAGAAATGAAAGACACCTCCATTTTAGAGCGATTTACAAACAACACAGTTGACAAAGTGCTTTACACAGTGTAAATTAAACAAATAACAATAGATGTAGCTAGGTAAAATACCGAGGATGCACTGTAGGAGCAATTCACCCAGTTAACATGGATATTTGACTTCAAAAGCCATCAATGGCAGTGATTTAAAAATAAATGATTTCGCTAAGTAAAAACAACATCAAAACACCAATTAAAAAAATAAAGTAGTAAACAAAAAAAAAGGATTAAAATCAACATCTCAGCACGAGATAAAAGCCAGAGGGTAAAAAAAGTTTTAAGAGAGGATTTAAAAACAGGAACTGAATCAGCCAGTCTAAAGTACAGAAGAAGCTCAAGACCAGTCTAATAAAAAGGTTTTTCTTTCCTTGCATTTTAAGTCAGTTACCATATTAGTGTCTAACTCCATCCTTTAGGTACCCTTCAACTGCTGTTTGTACCCCAGCAGTAGTTCCCCCAAAAAGTGCTTCGATCCGTTATTTTGGTGGCCTTGTCACAAAAGAAACATTAAAAAAAGACGTCTGCTGCACTGACTGACCAAAACAAAAATGGAACCAAACACAACCCTTCTACTCTAATGGTTACAGAATGTCATACTTGCTGTGTTTC
Source organism: Phyllopteryx taeniolatus (assembly GCF_024500385.1). Lineage (NCBI taxonomy): Eukaryota > Metazoa > Chordata > Actinopteri > Syngnathiformes > Syngnathidae > Phyllopteryx > Phyllopteryx taeniolatus. The sequence goes on along the minus strand of NC_084515.1, from coordinate 20,677,221 downwards.
AGAGGGGTGTAAGCCGAAAAGCGTAGGTCTTGCAGCTGATGATGTCAGCGGCCTCCATGGCAACAGCAGCAACGCCAACTCCGAGTCCTCAGCAGCGAGCAACAGCTCTGCTGCGATCGAGATTGAACCGGGATCGCCGCTGTTGTCGCCTTCGGCGTGCGTGTGGAGCGTCCCGGTTCACTCCGAGGAGGACGATGTTCTCTCACTCCAATTCACTCCAGTCAATGGACCCAGTGTCAGCGTCAGAGCAACCCGGCCCACACTCCTCACGTACCCACTCCCTGCGCAAGTCACCGGCGGGACACTCAACCTGCAGCTCACACTCAACACCGTAAGTGTGAATGTATTCCACGCGGGATTTGGTTGACGTGATGATTAGGAGAAAGGTTGATATATTGTGTGTCCAGGAGAGCAGGTGGAAAGGCAGTTAGGCTCGAAGTTTAGGGGCAGGGTTCAAATGATTTTACCATGGTGCAGATGGGAAGAAAAACGTCTTGGAGGTGAAAAGAGTATCAAATCCAGCGACGAGGTTGAAACTTGAAATTGATGGTGTTATGTATAAGGTGCACACAGGTGGGATATGACCTAGAAGTGAAAGAGAAATTCTGGAAGGAGCAAGACGACCAAGTGCCGATGGTTTGGACACGTCCGCAGCAGGGATAGTGAGTCTATTGGCAAGAGAGCTTGGGGAAGACCAAAGAAGTTGCTTGATGTCGGGAGGGCAGAGGAGGACGCAGAAGATAGGCCAACATGGAAAAGGAAGAAGCGCTGTGGCCACCCCGAACAGGACTAACTAAAAGAAAAACAAGACCTGTCGAAGAGTGTGTGAGTGAAGTCTTGTTTTACTTTGTTTGTACAGACAAATGTAACACTGGGGAACAGCAGCAGTGTGGTGGCGTGCCTCTCTCCCCGAGCGCCAGTCCTCCAACTCGGCAACGACTTCCCATGCCGCACAGGTGACACCCACACTCCAGTCAGTTTAAACGTCATCTGGAATAGGTTTTGCTCATACTACAAGTCACTGTAAAGATGGATTGACACCCATAGTTCACAATTACCTGTTAATGCCTTATCAGATTTTGGGGGGGGGTGGTCTATTTACATGTACGTTTCAAGTGACACATAGTCAATATGAATGTGTTTACATTCACGGAACACATGAAACAATTTTCATGAGCAGAAGTACCAGTTGGACTAAAATAACTTGACAAGCGTCAACCCTGGGCAGTGACAAAATGGAAATAAACAAATAAATCAGAGGCGTGTTAAATGCTGTATATTGTTGAGTTGGTATGATTTAAATGAGGGTAACCTCCACATTACACCACTGACCGGCAATTATTTACCTTATTTAATGACAGAAAAACCTATAATAGCATATTTAAAGGTCTGTGGTTTCGTGTAGTTTGGATTTTTTTGTGTGCCTGTGTGTTTTGTTGTGTTGTTTGAGCAGACACTGTTGTGTATACTAGTGGTTCTCAACTGTTGTCACCAAGTTGAAAGTAGAAGTAGTTCGTTCCAGTACTTAAGTAGATTTTTCAGGTATCTGTACTTGAGTTTTCTCTTTTTTGCAGCCATGATGCATATTCAAATTGTGTCACGTGAACCTTTGCTTTGTAACGCAAGGCTTAGTAATCGCCTCTCAACAGGCTCGTGGGGAAGACCCCCACGTAATGGATACAGACTTACCTTTGATTTTGAGTTTACGTTGTGACTCGTGTATTGTTTCTGAAGCTTTGTTTGGAGGCTATGGCCTTAAGGTGAACACCAGCTTTCCCAAATCTGTGGTTCGGCTGCCTTTTCCTGCGTCAACGGCGTGGTACCTCACTCTGCAACTCCTGTGCGACAGGTAAATAAACAGCTCTCGCTTTTTGCATGGATGGAAAATTACACCTTGTGCTCAACAGCTTCAGTATCTTGATAACTTTTTTTGTGTTGTCTTTTTACTTAAGATATTAAGATATACATATTTGCTTGTATGAATTCAGTCATCCCTCTGTATCTAACACAGAATATATTTGGAATATGTTCAAATATGTTTTTTTTTGGTCTTTATGATCCCACTTGAGATCCCAACATGGTTTAATTTCTAATTATCCTTTCATTTTAAATGACAGTCATGTACATCAAAAACTGGTTGCCAACTGTCAAACAAAGTTGAGGAGAAAACGGTGATCATATACTTTTGTATATGATTAACATATGTACAAATTAAAAAATACGGCGCCACTGTGTGCGCAAGGTTGAAATATCCCAGACATTTCCACACACAATCCTCATCGACTTCCCCCATGTTTGCTGATCCTGCTGCAGTTTTGTTTTATTCAACAAACTGACTGCTTTGGTCTCCGATGTGGAGCTTGAGAACATCTTCAGCATCTCCACTGACACAAACATTCAATTTGTCAAATTCCAGATCATCAACAATGCCCTTTGATTTGACATCTGTTGTGTGTGTTTGCAACAGTGACTGCGGCAGTGTGTCTGCGGTGTCCGTGGAACCGGAGGTTTTTGTCAGCGCCTGTGTCGAGGACTGTGGGGCATTTGGGGAATGCAGACTGCTCAGGTCCTACAACTACCTATACAGTGCCTGTGTGTGCAAGGCTGGTACGACATACACTAACATACACAGCTATGTACTTGTATTTGCGAGGACCTTCCTTTTACTTCGTCCTTAACCCACCAAACTGCAAGACAGGGGCACCTCTAAAGTTGAACAGTCAAACAATTTGGAGTTTGATGCAAATGTTCGGGATAAATAGGTCTCTAAAGATGCACCAAAACCCCAGCGTTCAAATGGTTGCCTTGCTTGATGGAGACAACGTGCAAGCAATATTGTGCCCTACTATCATTAACTGTGTCCATCACTCATCGTCACTGCATTTTCAAATGTGAAGATGTTACCTGAAACGTTGCCTCTGTTTACGATGCACTTCTGTTCTCACAACATCGGCGTAGCCCGATTTGTAAGTAGGAACAGACCATTGTTCGACCGCTAATCAACGCTAACGCAGAAGTAAAGCCATACCGGTAATTACAGTGAATATTTGTAGGAAAAAGACTTATAGGTCGGGCTGGGCGATTATGGAAAAAATAATAATCATGATTATTTTGATTGATATTCAAATCACGATTAATGAACACGATTATTCATTTATTTCAAAACAGTATTTATTTAACTACAAACTCAACTTGAAATATAACTTAAAAGAACAGCCAGAAAATAAATTAGTTTAACAACAATAATATATATATAAAAAAAAACAGAAACAATAAACACTAAATAAAAATAATGGCTAAAAACATTGGGGTGGGGTGACTGTATTGTCTATTATAAATATTTGTAAAAAAAAAAAAAAAAAAAAAATATCCTCTCAATATTCTGCCACTTAGCAAATCCAAATCATGTTGTCATACTAATTGACCTAAAACAGGAAAACTACTCTGATTTCATGACACTAAAGCCATGACGATCTGCTGTTGCTGCTGTGTGCGCCTTGGCCTCTTTGGGGCAGTGTGGTGCCACGCATGCATGTTTACTGCATATTTACAGTAAGCTAAAATAGAGTACAAGAAGAAAGTCGCAATAAAACAATATTAAACTCGCTTTTCACAGATTAGGAAGAATATATGCCTTCGAGTATTGTTACATTGTCCGTCTGTGTGTGTTACTACGGCGTTTGTGTGTGTGTGTGTGTGTGTGTGTGTGTGTGTGCGCGCACACGTAGGTTGGAGGGGTTGGGGCTGCACAGACGGTTCAGCAGCTCAGTCGTTCACCTGGCAGTTGGCGGCCACGCTGCTGCTCACGCTCAGCAACGTTGCCTTCCTGCCGGCAATTGCGGTGGCCGTCAAACGCTGCTACGTCACCGAGGCGTCCGTTTACCTCTTCACCATGTTCTTCTCTACGGTAACACGTCGTAACTGACCATCAAGTTGGGGCAGAATTTTAGGATTTCGTTTTGTTTTGTGTGTGTGTGTGTGTACTCGTGTGCACTGCAGTTTTACCACGCCTGTGACCAGCCGGGTATTGCCGTGCTGTGCATAATGAGTTATGACACCCTCCAGTACTGTGACTTCCTGGGGTCTGTTTGTTCCGTATGGGTCACCATTTTGTGCATGGCTCGCCTCAGGAACACGGTGAAATATGTAAGACAACGGAGCGTCTGTTGTTAGACTTTTTTTTTTTGCTATTTACACACGGTTCGCAACTCTCTGCTTATCTGCACGTAGACTCTGTTTGTTCTCGGGACTCTGCTGATCGCCATGTCAATGCAGCTGGACCGCAAAGGTCTGTGGAACCTGCTGGGCCCCATCCTCTCCGCCATAATCTTCATGGTGGCTGTCTGGGTAAGGGATGTGCGCCATTCAGTCTCGGGTAGCTTGTAGGGCAGAAACGGAAAGATTAGTTCTCTACAGAGCTCCCAATTCGTAACATTTGTACGCCTTCACCTTACGAGACTGAATGAGACAGTGACGCACACTAATACAAAATGAGGACACTCGCTAGGAGCTGCTGTAGGCCACAACCGACGCCCAGATGCTCACACTGAACTAACCAGCATTAATAACCTCACTCCGGCTCCCGATTGCACTCACTTGGCCACGTCCCTGAAAAGCACACATCCAGCACACAAATACTACAGAATGTACGGTAATTATACTTTATAAATCCAGCTTATTTCATCACATTCTCTTTTAATATGGCTTTTTTTTTTTATTATAAAATACAGCGCTATTTTTCTTTCCGGAAATGTCTTAACAAAACAATACTTTTTTGGGAGGCTCCTTGATCGTGTTCACCAGTGGCAATGGGACTGAATGAACCACTCAGAGTCAGTCTGGTCCTCGTTTTGTGTCGCCAGGTGTACCGAGGAATTAGGCGTCGCCATTGTTACTTCCCGTCCTGGCAGAGGTGGGTCTTCTACCTTATCCCCGGAGCACTCTGTGCTCTCGTCGGGGTGTGTTTGTACATCTTTGCGGAGACTGAGGACAACTACTACTACACGCATTCAATTTGGCACATCCTCGTGGCCACTTGCGTGGTGTTCCTGCTGCCGCCCCGTGGAGGGAGCCTGGCTGCCGTCAGTTGGACCCAAGGATGGCGGCCGGATTGGAATTGGACGTGGCGCTGGACTCCTCGCGTTTGTGGAAACACGCTTTGCCCGAGCAGCAAAGATGAACTCTACACTGTCACATAATGACACTGTCACACGGATTCTGTCAAATTGTCACAGAAGTCGACACGCTTTAAAAATGGAGAGTGCTCTTCTGAAATTTTGTAGGCCTCCTCACTCGGTCCTCACCTTAGCCTCAACAATGCCTGCTGTCTTTTCTTTGTTTGTTTTTTTAAATAACTTTTAAGTACTGTCCTCACAACTTTGTGCAACTTTGCAAAGCTCTTGTAAATGCCACTTATTCATTTCATTACCTCCTGATCCATTGAACCAGCTTAACCACAAAAGAGGTTTGTACATATTGTTTATGGCGCTCTTATGCATATTTGGTAGTCGTTATACGGTATGCTCCAAATATTTATAAATGCTGTCACTTTAAAATGTTCAATTCCTGCTAAGTAATGGTGTTCGTGCTTGTTTGTCGATATGTGCCCCGTGGTTCAGGGTGCAGTCTTGCTTCTGCCTGAAGTCGGCTGGGGCCGGCTCCCCGCAACCCTGAACAGGACAAGCGCTATGGAAAACAGATGAAGTCGACCAGCCGCTTTATGACTTTTGATTTTCACGATGGCGGGAGGCAGGTTCACACGTCAGCTGAATGATTCCTGCCAGGTGTGTTCATGTCGTACTCGTTCTGAAGCACTTTTATGATTTATGTGAGTTGGGGCAGCTCTTCTGTTCAAATGGGAACTTGAATGTATGTATGTATGTGCCTCCCTTTTTTCTCGAGTGTCTTGTGTGTTTTCGTCTCGCCTCAGTTATTCCGGATTTTGTTTTATGCAAACGATTTATATGTTCTCCTTATTTTGTCAATTTCAACACACTCATGTTTTGCTCCTCCAATCTTGAAAACCAATCTTAGCTTCCTTACAGACGTCTTAGAGCAGACGTGTCAAATTTTTGTCGTGGGCCACATTGTAGTTTCCCGCAGAGGTCTGTTATAACTGAAACCATGGAAATGTTTACTTTTCATATACATACACACACACAACAAGTAGTTTTGAAATCAGAAGTCAACAAGTCGGTGTAACTATTGTTCAGGTTACTGTAAAATGGGGTTTGGTAACAAAAAAAAAGCTCACAGTATCTCAACGTTTAGTATTGATTACATTTGACAATTTAAAATGAGATTTTAGCAAGAATCATGGACATTGACACACCTGATTTGCTTTTGCGGTCCACATCAAATGTGGCTCCCGGTCTTTGAGTTTGACACCTCTGCCTTCGCCTGTCTTTCTTTGTGCACGTTTAAGAGCGAATCGCATGAAGAGACCAGCGAACCTCTACCTCCCTGCACAGTTACTAAATGAATGTTTGACAGACCAAAAACCAATCTGTTAACAGCATTGTGCTTTTTGTTGTATTGTTCTGTTCATTCATGTAACATTTTTAAAAGGACTTTGTGCCCAGGGGAGGCTATTTCATGTGGTTGTTGCTCTTTTATTGTTGAACACGCACATTCATATGTGACTGTCCAAAATGGGAAATGGAGAGAAGAAGATTATCCTAATCCTCAGAAGTGTATCGACTCGGTCCGGCCGTGTGGGCGTGTGCGCGCGTGCAGTTGCTTGAGTCCATTAGTAAAATTGATCCCCTCATCAGGTCTGCAAAGCTGGCTGAGTACGAAATATCACTGATGCAACAGTTTATTCTTATGGCGTAGGTTCCACAAGACTATTAGGTTTAAATGGTACACAAATGGCGTCGAACAGGAGAGCGCCCACTTTCCGACCCCCCTCCAAATACACACAGCCCTTAAAACAGTTCAATCCTTTTCATGTTTTTTTTTCGAGCTGCTGTTGAACACATCATGAACAGGGCGTGCAGTTGATCAATCTGTTATCTAACTCTTCGTCCTGATGGTAAAGTGTATTAAAGTAGAGGCCACGACTATATTTAAGGCTGTAGGAATTTGGCGTATAAGTTTTATCTTGACCGATGACAGCCAGTAGAAGGAGGCCGGCGGCGTCATGCTGAAGAAACTGCAGCTACCCACATCCGCCCATTTTCTGTAGGCCTCCCGCTTGTTGTGTTTGTGCGAGCTGCAGCTCATCCCAGCAAAATTTGGACGAGAGACGTGGTAACGCCCTGGGTTGGTCCCCGGCAAATCGCTTGGCACACAGACAAACCACCATTCACGCTCGCAGTCACACCCAACGGGCAATTTAGTGTCTTCAATTGTCTAACATGCATGTTTTTGGAATGTAAAAAGAAACCAGAGTACTTTGTCAGTAACCCACCACCGTGCTGTAAACTTAACATTTGGGCAGGAGGCAGGGAGAGAGACATACAAAAAAGAAGAAAAACATGGAAATATTAGTTCGGGTGCTGTAACTTTAACAACACAAAATTGTTACAGATTGAATCACATAATTGAGGAATGCAGTGCACAACACAATAAATGTTGAATTTGTTTTATTGGGACTCAAAATGTGCTCAAGCAAAGGTAGCAGTGAATGCACTCACCAGTTTCCTTGTGGAATGAACAAACGCGTCAATCTTCATGATCATTTACAAAAAAAAAATGCATACGAGACAAACTAATTACAAAATGTACATCTCTATTGCTCAAGTAACAATTGATTTTTATTTTTTACGGGGAACACTGCCAGTGAATCCAGAGTTGGATAAGAACAAAATAAACATTTTAAGGCTGAGAAAGAATATAGACAACAAATACTCTGCAGGATGTTGCAATAGCGCTGGAAGCTTTTTGTTAACTTGCTGGTATTATATTTGATGCTACTCTGGTGTGTGCATGTTGGGACATTTTTCAAGGCTGACAGAAGAACCTGCAATTCGCTGCTCTGTTTGTGCTCAGGCCAAAGCCGTGTTAAATGTCAAGGTATTGGTTGGTGCCATCTTGTGGCATATTGGTGTCAAGGAACTTATTGAAGTAAGGGGATGAGCTTCATTTCGATGGGCCATCGCCCTGTCTAATAGAAAAGTAGTGCTTTGCTGCCATCTTGTGGCAGCAGTAGGCAATCATAAACCTTTTTAAGGAGGGCGTCAACTTTTTCCCTAGGGGCGAAGGACTACGCTACGTTTTATTTCAGCGCTGCACATGTTACTTTTTTGATTTAACATTTGCATCTATATTGTGCTACAAATGAGGACACCCAGACGAAAAGTTACCACAGATCAGGATGGAAAGTGAGGTGCCGGTTCTTGTCGTTTTCCCCCCCGAAAGAGGAGTGCAGGATAAAACAAAGTTGCAGTCAGAAACGAGAAAGTTTAATGTGGTGTGACCACAACGACAAGAATGAGACCGAGGTGGACCTGTTATGTTTTCATTGTTTTAGCCTGGCATCAGACAGCCGCAGAACTGGTTCCTGCCAGCTCAGACCCTTTAACGAGCCCGTCTTCCTGAGTGGCGGCCTTGGCGGGCGAAGGGCTTGAGTGCCGTTGTCTCCTCATAAAGGGGAACACGCTGAAGAAGTGGAGTGTCAGACTTAAGACACTAGAGTATGAATCGATGTGCAAAAATGTTGAGATGCATGTGAGTTTTCACCTTTTCTTTGTTTCCTGTGGAATAATAGCCCTGGCCAGCATGTTCTTGTAAAGGTCAGATTTAAGATATCTGGGATAAGAGTCCTATACACAGACACACACACAACAAGGACATACAGTTAGGCAATAGCAGCACAAATTTGTTTTTTTAAATCACAGTTTGGAAGTGTAAAGATTTCTGACTATACATATTATTTAGATTCAGACTGGTGTCCCTCAGGGTTCAATTCTCGGTCCACTGGTATTTAGTTATGCTGAATTTATAGCACATAATCAAGAGAAGGGTCATTTGTGTCTTAACACAAAAAGGCTACTGTTAATCCCAAATTAATTATATTCATACCCTGTCCAATTTTTTAGTTAAATGACTGGACTTGTCCTAGCTGGAAGTGACACAAGTAAGTCCAAAAAGACTGTTGGCCTACTGTTGTGACACATACTGGTGTTTAGAGATATATATTAAAACAACAAAAACAACTGATTTCATTATTTATTTACATGTTGACTAAAAATGTGACTTGTAAAATTATTCTGACCCTTTCGCTCTCTGTCCAGTGTTCTAACTTTATACTGCCGTTTATTTGAACGCTCTTGAATTTGCCAGACGTTAACAGGGTCAAAAGATTGTTTGTTTCCTCAAAACAATCTCAGATAAGATCTGGGATCTGAATACTTTTCCAAAGTAAAAAGCAATTAAAATAGCAAATGTTTCATTAATTTCTGTAACACTAGTTCCAAAGTATTAAGACACTTTGTTGTATCATTTCTAGCTCGGAAGATGCCTATTGAATGAATAAGAAAAGTCATTCAAAGTCTGGATCATTTTGGGCTGACATGTATATTTACAGGACAGGAATGATTTAAAAAAAAAAATATATTTTTATAAATGATTATTTTTGTAATAGTTTTTAGATACTTTTTTTCTTCCCTTTCAATTTCGCCACTGAAAAATACTGAACAAATGTCTGATAATATAAGACGAAATCAGACAGGCCATAAAGACCTTCTTCATGAGGAAGTAGATGTGCATTTGCGCGTCATCCATGACAAAGCGATGTGGACGTTGGATGCCCTCTAAGGTCTTGGTCATGGTCTTACTGTCAATATTCACCCAGCATGCAGCTGCGGGCGCCAAGAAGTTTCTGTTGCACATTTAGGAAAACAATTGGTACAAAAAGGTGAGCATCACAGTGTGTTTTGTGTGGCTGTCAGTGTGTCTGTTCTTACTTGTATATTTCATCCACCTTTTCTACGATCTTGGAACTTTCTCCATGTCTGATGTCTTCACATGCCTGCCAGAAACACAAATTCTCCGCTGGTGAGAGAGAGAGAAAACAATTGTCAGGAGTGAAAGGAGGCAACAAAATACGATTTGCCACTTGGATGCAACGAAAGTTCCGAAATAAACTACACCAGAAGTATATTCTCATACCACTAAATTCTTTTTCCAGGTAAATCATGAATTCCCGCCTCCCCATGGTGTCAATGAGAAGTGCCATGAAGCTGAAGCCCCAACGTTCCACTCGGAGGCGCGTCGGGGTGGGCACACTCCTCGCAGAAACAAAACATCCATTATTCATTATCAAGGTAAGCTTTTATTTAGCATGCATACGGAAAATGGTAAAGATGAATAATATATACTACAATCTTTGCTTATTAATGTACTTCCCCTCTCGCGGGACGTTAGCTGAGACGCCCGTGATCCAAGTGAGGATAAGCGATTCAGAAAATGGATGGATAATGTATTTTGGGGAGGCAACCTTTGGCACGGGTGGCACTAGGTGGCATAAACACTGGCACACTGGGTGTTCTGACGATCTTGGCTTTATGTGTGGCCTGATTGAATGGGCTTGAGCTCCCGCCCACAGTCCCCACAGCTCTGTTGTGGCGCTCCCGCCGACATTCCCAAAGACCTACGCACGACCGATGTCAACAATGGCAGCGCCGGCTGCGAAAAAAGGTCAAAACTAGGCCATTCCGGTCTTCATGGACCTCAAATTTAGATCATTTTTGCGGTACTGACATTTTAATAAGTGACCTAGCATTCAACAGTATCTTATACCAAGCAACAATGTGTCAACTGTTCAGATCGTGGTTCAAATGTGTGTATTCTCTCACGTATCTGCATTCATGGTCCAAAGCGCAGTGTCGTCAGAGATCCAGGGATTACTGGGAAGACAACCCTGCATAATGGGATCGTGGTTCTGGTACTGCTCACTGAATTTCAAAAAACTGCTCAGGCACACACACACACACACACACACACACACACAGTATTACTGTATTAGTGCGTCAGATCACAGGAGTTAATGGCCACTAATTCCAACTCGCCCCAGGAAGCATCCATTAATGGCTCTTCTTGTGAGAGCATTAAGCGTCGTGTGTATTTGTGTATGTGTGCTGAAGGAGCAAAGTTCTGTTCGGGAGGCCTGACGTCCATTCGAGTACGTTTGTGTTTGGACGTGGCTCGCTCCACGTGTCACTATTTTGCAATTATTACCGATACGATGATGTGTGTTGGATCAATACGCACCCTTCCAGGCAGATGGATGACTTGACACGGTTTCTTCCCAGAGCCCTTCTCCAAGTTTCAATCTGTCAAACACACACATGAACCGCATCAACAAGAATAATGCTTACTTAACACACTTACACAGACTGTGGAAATGCTGTTTACCTCTCTTTTGTAGTAGTCACTATTCTAGATCTGTTTAAGACAAAATAGAAGGCACAGTGCGAAAAACATCAATGCAAAAAAATGTACGTATTGTGTAATGCATTTTATTGTATTTCATTGAAATGATTTATGTTTATTACTTTGTAAAGATATATAATGTTGGGAAGATGACTTTAGAAATGTAGTTGGTTACAATTACGTTACCCTTATGAAAATGTAATAGTACTGTAATTTTGGATTATTTTCTCAAAGTAATGTAACTAATTACATTTGATTACACTTTGATGACTTCATTTTGAATGAATGCATCAACAGGACCCTTTGATGTTTCCTGAAAAAAAGTGGATTCAAACCATGGATCATAATTTGGGAATTAACCACATGCTCCTTATACAAATAATAAACTAATTTAAAAAAAAACCCACAATAAAATGTAAATACAATCAAATGTGATTGTTGCATTATATGCGCAGCATGTGGAAAACCATCTTAGCATACAATGTTGACCTAATGACAAATGTGCACAGTTTAGACAATATCGTGAATAATATAAGTGAATGTTCCATAAAATGTACCAAATTATGAAGATAAAATTGTTCAAGTCATTGTTCTTTTGGGATCAAAAGTGGAACTATGAGTCAACGTTTTCAAAATCTTCATCTGGCCCTTAAAGGTCGTATTTGGAAAAATTTGCCATGTTTGAGACTACAGCAGAATGGCACATGACCATCGAAAGCCAACCACGAGTGTCTGTCTGCTTTAGAAGGAGAAAGTGAGTTTATGTGACTATTTTTCAAGTGTAACGAAAAAAATTGTAATCATGGAAACTCGTTAAATTACGTAATTACTTACTCCCCAACACATATATCGTACTTTATATCCTTGTTTCCAAAAATAGCAATTTTAAGCCGATACTTCAATTTAAATGCAGTTCAAAACCTTAAATTCTCAAATGTATTTAAGATTTCGAGTAGAAAGCTTACGTAACTGTCATTAGTTTGAGTGCAGTTCATTTGGGAACTTACTTTGAAACAATGCCCGGAGCAAAAAAGAGGCAAAGCAAAACAGCATTGATAGTTACATTTGACAAATATAAAACAATATGCAAGGAAATATTCTGTGATGCCTTCACTGACCAGTGTGACTCGTAAATTGCAGTTACTCAGCCTTTCCAGACCCACGTCGAGCACATTAAGCACCCCGGGCTGAAAGAAAGCACATTTAATAGCGCGTGTGTGTCACGAGAAGCCGCGTGCGAGGGAGCACTTAGGCCGCTCTGAGCTTTTTCCACGCCACCGGCTCAGAATTCTTATTCCCGAGTTTCCCTTTCATTTTGCCCGTGTCCTCGTGTTTAATTCATAAAGGCAAGACAAGATGGAGTGCCTCCTCCAAACACTCCTCCTCAGCTTCCCTCTCTTTTCTAGATGACAGGAAGTCGCCATCACCCCTTCCCTTCGCAAGCCCTCCTAATGCCACCTCACGCTGCGTTTCCCCCTTTTAATTCCTCTAAATAAGATGATAGAGCAGAATATGACGTCTGATATATTGGATAAGGTCATAATGCATTATTTCCCAGCCACCCCCCACCCCCCCTCGCTCTCTGATTTTCCTGTGTGTTCCTCCACAGCTCTCAGCTGAAGCTTTTACCAGATGGGTTGAATATTTCATGCATGAAGCAGAAGGCATTGAAGCTGAACATTACAGCGTCCACCGACTTTTTATATAAGGTAGGCAGCGGGTTACAATGTAGCGTTAAGAGAATTGCAAAAACAAGGTAAAATGTTCAGTGGTACCCATGCACGTCTATTTCGTTTCAACGTGAGACCTGTATCAATACCACTGAAGTTTTATAAAAGTCAATTCATCCAAAATATCTGGAGAAATGTGTCAAAAATCCCACCAAACGTCAGTGTTCTAACAGGTTGTGCAAAACTTCAGCAAATCTCAGAAGACTTGTGCTCAGAATAAAAAAAAAAAAAAAAAAAAAAAAAAAAAACGTGACTCCGGTATATATGGCTTTTTCTTTCGCTTTTTCCACATTGCTATTTGTGATGGCAGACGTACTGTACAAAGTGTGCGCCGGAATCATGGACCTCATACTGTACGTCTCTGTCCTGGCTGCTTTGTACAAAATGGCTTAAGCAGCAAGAAGTCAACAATAGTAGTAGAAGAAGAACAGAAATCGAACAAAGTTGGGTTTAGCCTGTTTGTGAAGTGACTCACCTCACAAGCAGTTATCGTCCTCTTTTATCAAACTGGGGCCTGATTACACAATTTATTATTTTTTGTTTTAATCAACTGTACGGTGGTTAACTTTGTTTTAGACTTGTAAGGCAGTTAGGAATGTTAAAATATTACTTAAAATATTGCCTGTACAGTTAATAAAGGTATTGTAATGATAATAGTTGAGTAACTATGATCAATAGTTTCATTATTTATCTTATAATCATTGCAAAGGCAGGATTTTACACTTGACTGTGTAGGCGTACTGAGCGATGCGTGTGGAGAGTGGCGCTCATTAAAATGCGGGATTATTCCGGGACCAACAATGGCAGTGCTGCACGGTCATGGTAATATTGCACTTGTGTGACTACAAAATAGCAATAGTTCCTGTATATTGTGTGGCTTACATTAATATGTAAGCGAACTGGGGAGGAAATTTGAGGACAAAGATCCAATTACAGATGTGCTATATCAGTACATGGACAATGTAAGGTCCTATATATATATATATATATATATATATATATATATATATATATATATATAATTCTATGATTTACCATTTTATATATATATATATGTATATATATATATATTATTCTATGATTTACCATTTTATATATATATATTTATATATACATACACACATATATACATATATATATATACACACATATATATATATATATATATATATATATATATATATATATAAAATGGTAAATCATAGAATAGGATTGAATACCATAACCACATAGTTATAACATCAGGCACATGCACACATAGACGCCAAAGTGGTGCCCAAGCAACTGCCCTTTTGCCCTGGATGTAAAAAGTGCCCTTTTTGCAGCAGCTCATTTTGTTCTCCTTAATTCACATGTTTAAAAAATAAAAATGACCCTCTGTGTCATCATTTCCATCCAAAGTTTTTTTGATATTTGAGGGGCATTTATTTGAGTCCTTGGGAGAATTTGTACATCACCTTAATTTATGTGGGTTTAATCAGAGGCCCTATAAATGGTGTTTGGAGCGTGCTGACTCCAATTTAACATGATTTTGAACACAGCCACAGCCCCATTTAGGGTGTGTGCACTTGTGCAACCACACTATCTCAGTTTTTTATTTTAACTTCCTCTTTCATTTTTTTTTCAATTGAGGTGTACAGGTTGGTGTGTAGAGGAGAAAAAAATGTTTCATGATTTATTTTGGTCTCATTTGGTATACACAAGAAAAACCTGCCATTTGAACTGGGGTGTGTAGATTTTTTCTATCCACTATAGCTTCCCTTCACCTCCTTGGTTAAGAGTTGCTTTATAAATTGTGTTGATATTAACAGAAAGAAATGATTTAAATACTGTACTGTACTATACTTCAGTTTTCTTCCTAATAGTACGAATGCTTCTGGTGAAGGGTGCATACACCCATTTTCTTTTTTGTTTTCCTATTTTTGTTTCAATTTTTTTTAACTTCTTTTCATTTTTTTTACTAAACATTTATTGGCAGATTATCCCCGTTTCTGATTCTTTTGGGGGTTAAAAAAAAAAAAAAAAAGTTTTTTTTTTCCCCCAATGCAATTATAATGGGCATCAATTATCCGGGGTCCGGCCCGGTCCCCATCCCCCGCGAATAGCGGTGGCCCACTGTCCACTTAACGAGAGACAACATACCGGGGGTCTGTTGACGAGCCAGTAAGCCTGCTCCTGACATTCCAGAACAATCCGGTCAGCCTTCCGCCTCTGTTTGGATGCCCTAAACAACAAATACACTATGAGGTTTTGCGTGTGTCTGTGTGCGTGCGTGTGTGTCACTGTATCAGTATATTGTGCGTGTACCTGAGTTGCTCTCTGGCTTGCATCACCACAAAGTCCCAGGTGTGGTTGATCCTCTTGTGCAACAGACTGTAGCGCTCCTTAAAAGGCCGAAGGAAATGCTAAATCTCTGAAGTTCATAATTCACACTATTCTTTTAATTATATAATCACACACACTGTTTACGTTTTACCTTTTCATATTCCATCAACTGTCCTTGTTTTCTTATGTTCTTTTTAGCCAAGTAGATTGCTGATGGCAGAAATGAAAAAAAAAACAAATAATGATATATTAGATGATTCAAATTGTGCAAAAGGCACCTGATAAAAGTTGTTCGTTACATCATCGCAGCTTAATACCGCGTGATCAAATATTGTTAACCTGCTAGTTCAATAAAGGGGAACCTCCTCAGTTGAAAATGTCAAATTTGGAGTTCATCAAAGAAAAATGTGGAAAATAGGCCACTGTCAAAGCAAAACCTGTTGTTGAATTGTCATCATCACATCATGTAAGATATCAAGAAATCTTTTGAGACTTCAACACTCGTTTTTTTTCCTTTGCAATTCATTAAATATCAAATTAGGGCTATCGGCCCTGGCCATCACGTAGCTCTGCGCGTGCCTTCACCCACTTCATTCTGATTTCAGTGTTCACTTACCATAGTCCAGCTCAGAGGCAGGCCACCGAGTACTGGTCCAGAAGTAAGGGGTCTGAAGAAGACACGTTTTTCAAGTCCTGATTAAGTGCGTCCGGATTTGAGATTCATCCGATGGAATCCTGGTTTTGGATGAGCAAAGTGTGGAGAGTTCGATGAAAAAAATACCTGGAAGCGGTAGGGCGAGTCATCGGGACGCAGCACAAGCAACCGGGGCTCCTTGAGAGGGTAAATATAGCTGAAGCCCACCAGCATGACTCCAAGGTGCAGAGCCTCTGGAGGAGTCACAGACAGCGTCACTTGTCGCAAATCCATTGGCTCAACTTGGACTATCTGCATCATACACGCGCAACAACATCTGAAAGAATAACTCTGTGACATTTTCAACAAAAAACTGAGCACTATTTATAGAGGCAGGCTGTACAAACTGCTAATGTCACATGTCCCGAGAACATTGAGAGGAGCTAGATGAGGCGACTCGGGCATCTGGTTAGGATGGTGAAGTGTTCCGGGCACGTCCCACCGGGGGGAGGCCCCGGGGACGACCGGAGGGACTTCGTCTCCCGGTTGGCCTGGAAACGCCTCGGGATCCCTCCCGGCAGAGTTGGACCAAGTGAAGCATTTGCTGACTCCTGTGCTATTTTTACTTACATTCTTACTAGTACTGGTACTACTAAAAATAACAATCATTTACTAAGTCCCCTCCAGCCTCTAATTGAGTTCAGGAACCATGAAGTCTCCGGGGAATGCAAATCTCCACAGGGAATCTTGATCAAGTGGTGTCGCCAGGTGAGCTAATCGATCTCGTGTCCTCTGGGGTTGGCATTCCCGTTTACCGGAAACGGCAAGCCCCCTACACACAAATGCGAGCGCTCCCACTCAGCTGGAGACCATGAGCACCATTTCCAGACAACACGCACGACGCACGGACAATACAATTCAGTCAATCCTTGCTATTTTTTGGGAGGTTGGGAAAAGTCATTGACACCCACCCAAAAATGTTTGAATATGTCTACAAAGACGACTGCCTATTAGACAAGACTACTGTAATTCCTGACTGAACGCAGCTCCTAACCTCAGTTCAATATGCAGTAGTTGTTTGACACCAAGATGGCACCGAAGCAATATTTTGTATTAGTTCAAAAACAGCAAATAGGTGAGCTTTTTGTTTGTTTTTAATAGCAAAAAAAACAGAGTCTAGGTTGCCCTCAAAAAATCTGCGAGTAGGCAAATTGGCAAATGCTGAACTGTGAAAATGCAGAGGTTGACTGTACTGCTTATCTAACGAGCTCCTCGGAGTCCTCACCCTCTTCGCATATGTTGTATTTGTGAACGAGCCACTCGATGATGTCGCGGCCTGCGGAGTCACAGGACAGAGAGAAAAGCTCTTTGTAAAGCACGCACACAATATTCTCCAAAATTCACCGCTGCGTTCTGCACGAGCACTGGAACAAAGTCGCCGCAGCGCGCATTTGTTAGCACGCTCACACCTGTCATGGCGTGTGGGATGACCGTTATAAGGAGCCTCTGGTTTCTCATCTTCACGCCCATGTCCGGGTCCTGCATGGCCACAATCACTTTCTCCATCTGGAAGTTGAGGCGCACACATATTCTACTATATACATACTGTACACTGAAAACAAGTACTTCATTGTCAGTTGCACATGATTCAAATGTGGTAAACTGGTGTAATTTTCCATTTTTTCCCTAGAAACTAATCAAACAATATTTTAGTGTAAAGCATTTTAATTATGGGGGACCAATGTACATGTTCCAAAGAAGTAAATTCAAAGAAGTGGAAGTTAAACACACCATGTACACAATAAACAAGGGATGCAAAGGCGGAATGTTCCGTCCCTTTATGACTTGTTCTGATCGCTTTGGAGTCAGCCAGGATCAGTCGAGTGCACTATCATCGTGTCGTGTCCTCACCCCTAAATCCAGTGCTGCAACCATCACATCTTGACACGAAGTGCAGAAGAAGGAAAATATCCCCAAGCTGACTTTTGAGAAGAGCAGGGACATGGTTCCGTGTCCCCATGATCCAACTTGACAAGGTCCCGATGACGATATTGTAACACGTACAGTAGAGATGTACTCCTTTCTAGCGACTGCTATCAATCATGCTTCATTTCTGCAGCGGAATTACTGGCAGCACACATCAGAGATGACGGCTGAATCTTTACGACTGTCGGTTCCGTTCATAACAGGCGAATTCATCCTGTCTGCCGAACGACGGCCATCCATTAAGCATTACTTTACTGTATGCCATCTGGTGACCTCCTCAGACCTCACTGAGCTTAAATCATCAAATTCAAACACTCCCTCCGAGCGAAAGCTTCCTTTCTATCTTCACTTATACTCACACGATGCAGCCCTTTGAATGAATAATTTCACTGTATAGCTTTGTAGTCTTAAAGTTTAAAACATAACGTGCGGTGCATAGCTTATACAAGTAAAATTGACTGGTTTCCTCTTGCTGCAAAAACAAATGACTGTCAAACCAATGTCATTTTGGGTGTTTTGCATGAAACGTCCTTTCTAGTTTCTGACATGGCAACCTTTTTGTTTTCTTCTTTTTTCCCATTAAATTTGGTTTCAAATAACATTGCATTATATTTTTCAACTTCTTTGATAAAATATATAATCTAAAGATTTGAATGAACATACGGTCTCTGTCAAATTATAAACAACACTTTCATCCCAAACTGATCTATAGGTAGGCCTACTGTCGCTTCAATTATTATTTAAGATCGCAAGTTGCACTTAACAAGTTCACACTCCTAACTCAAACCTCTTACATTGTGTGCTTATGTCGTGTCTCTATGAGACTGAGTTCGCATGCATCTGGATCTCGTGCACTGATTTTGCAGGTGACAAATGTGTTAAGCCCCGATGCAGGTCAGAGGACTCTTAAGTTGTAAAACAAATCAATCATTCGTACCTTTCGAAAGCATGCCATTTGTTGCCGGTGCCAGCCCCCTCGAGCCAGGGTGTTGATGGTCATTTTGCGGGCTGCTTGGCACAGCTGCGCTCAGTGGATGTGAAGTGGTGGCGGGGACGCGCACAACAGCGTGCACGGGTTCCTCTTTGACATCACGCGCGCCCCGGTGGCGAGAAGAGTGGATTAGAGGATGGGGGCAAACGGATTTGTGTACTGGGGATAACATTTTCGGTTGGGTGCCGGGGGGTTCTTTCACGCTACTAAAAAGTAAGCAAAACACTTGAATATCTCCCATTATTCGAAAATATTGTGGTTGTTATTATTATTGTTATTCTAATTATATTACCATTACGAGTTTTAGACAAATGGATGATTAGACTTCATGTTGTTAATGCGTTACTAGACAACCGTCTCATTTCCTCCCAATGTTAGACGGCACCGCCAAGGGCGGGCAGGCGAAGTCAACACTTTCGACCCACTGACGCTTCCGTACTACCCGGAAGTTGCCCCCGGCGCCGTTCAGCGGCCGTTCACTTGTCTCAACATCATTTGTTTATTTCACTAATTTTCCGAGTCCCACCCGAGGTAAGAGCTCATTTCAACGCACTTGGTATACGTTTTACTGCTATTTCAGTTACTTGTGCCCACGTTGTTTCTGTGTCACGTGAAACGGTGACGTTAGCTTAACTTGCTAACATTAGCTGAAGCAGGATGACCGACTCTCAGGGGCTCGCTTCGAAAGTGTTAATAATACACAAACTTTCCTTCTAAAACGGAAACATCTGGAGTTAGTTCATAATTGGAAGAATACGCTCTCCAAGTCAGTGTGAGTGCTGGAATATGTAAGGTTACTGTTAATCGTCAACATCATACATGATAAAGAAGACACTCATATTTGGCTTGAAATGTCAACCGCAATAGATAAGCATGTGCTCTAATTCCATAAGTACATGTTGATCATGATCATTTTCAAATATCTCCATGCCACTCAATGTAAATGCCGTAAACACAAACCATACAAGTCAATTCTACTAAAAGTGTGTAGTCCATAATGTTTGTGCAATTGAATTTGGGGGTCCATCAGGTAGCGATGGGGGACATCCGGCAGTCCTTGTTGCCTCGTGATGTGCTGAGCGCCGCCAAGGAGCTGCTGTACCACCTGGACATCTACATCAGTAACCTGGTGCAATCGGGGAGGCAGCCTCCTCAGGTGGACACGAAAACCTTGGAGCTGGTTGAGGAATTCATTCTGCATGCACCTAAGGACAGAAACGCACTCACCAGGGTAAGTAAGGCGTGAAGCGTCAACAATACAATATACATAATCACAGATGGCTAATACAGGGTTTTTCCTTTGTTTGTTTGTTTCTCTCTCGCTCTCTTAGAGAATGAGTGCGCTTCAGGAGCTTCAGCTTCTGGAAATCATGTGCAGCTGTTTCCAGGAGCAGAGCCGGGATAGCGTTCGTCAGCTTATGTTCTCTGCCCTCTTCAGCCTCCAAGGGAACCAGGCAGATGACAGCCGCATGGCACTGCTGGGCAAACTGGTTTCTATGGCAGTTGCTGTAGGCAGAGCTCCCATCTTAGAGTGTGCTGCCACCTGGCTGCAGGTGAGCATTTTACAACACTGACCGAGTTTTGCCATTCCTGATGAGTACTTCCATGTTCTAAATATTTGTAGAATCTGTTATTCTGTCGATTATTATTATTCTTATTTTGTGTCTCCCCACCGATGAATCATATAATATATTTTGCATTAAAGTTGACTGCAAAACAGTAATATCGTTGGAGGTGGGTATTCACGTCTCATGGCTCGACTCCTGGGGCCTTTATTTGCATTCGTTTGCATTCATCTGGATCTCGTTCAGTGATTTTGCAGGTGACAAATGTGTAAACCCTGATGCAGGTCAGAGGACTCTAAATTGTAGCTTCTTGCAAACAGGAAAACAAAACAATCATTCGTCCCTTTCGAAAGCATGCCATTTGTTCCCGGTGCCAGCCCCCTCGAACCAGGGTGTTGATGGTCATCTTGCCAGCTTTTGGTTTTGTGGCCACATGGAGATGGGGGTTGTAAATAACTGCAAATAACGATTATTTTCGTAATACATTAAACTTATTTTTTTTCCTTAAATTGGTTACAATTCAGTTACTGGCTTGGTCCATAACATGTCAGAAAATAGGGAACAATATTAACAAGGGCATTTTAAGTTCACTTGGGTTACATATGTCTGAAAATAGAGCTTAAATCTCTTTAGATTATGTTCTTCTATGGTACATCACATCATAAACAGTTTTGTATTTTTGAGAGTAAATAAAATAGTTGAAATCCCAAAAAATCCAATGAATTGTAACATGATTTTGTTTGGTTGCGCTGCATTTCTTACTGAATGTCATTGTCAATGATTGTGTTTGTCTGCCAGAGGACCCACCGGGCATACTGCGTGCGCCTGGCACAGGTGCTGGTGGATGACTACTGCAGCATGATGCCAGGTTCGGTGCCCACCTTACAGAATATCCACAGTGCCAGTCCACGCTTCTGCTGCCAGTTCATCACTGCTGTTACCACCCTCTACGACTTCTCCTCAGGTGTTTGTTTTGGAAGATGCTTAAGATGTCGCAAAAATACAGAATTTCCTATTATTGTGCCCGGGGGCAATTATTTTCTGCAAAAAAACTCTAGCGGGTACCTGGCACCTATTAGCGTAAGGCATTTATGGGATCCCTTTTATTATCTGCAACAAATTGGCATGAATTTCAGTAGGGAAAACTTATTAGATCAAGATTAATATTCGTTAAGATACATTTACTTTTTAATAACTGTTTTTATACAAATCCATGCATTGTAGTGACGCTCAATTGAAATAGTTTATTTACTGAGGCCATGGTCTTCAGTCGGAAAAGGGTGGAGTGGCCTCTCCGGGTCGAGGAGAAAGGAGATCCTGGCGAAAGTTTCTCGGGGTCTTGTTCACGAGTGGGGGAAGAACGGAGCGGGAGATGGACAGGCGGATCGGTGCGGCGTCCGCATCGGTCTGTTGTGGTGAAGAAGGATTCTACGTTCTTACCCTCACTTATGGTCACGAGCTGTGGGTCCTGACTGAAAGAGCAAGATGGTGGATACAAGCGACCGAATGAGTTTGCAGGGTGTCCGGGCTCTCCCTTAGAGAGAGCGTGAGAAGCTCGGCTGTCCGGGAGGGGCTCAGGGTCGAGCCGCTCCTCCTCCGCATCTTGAGGAGCCAGATGAGGTGGCTCGGGCATCTGGTTAGGATGCCTCCCCGGTGAGGTGTTTCGGGCACATCCCACTGGGAGGAGACCCCGGGGACGACCCAGGACACGCTGGAGAGACGTCCGTCTCTCGGCTGGCCCAGGAGAGTTGGACAAAGTGGCTGGGGAGAGGAAAGTCCGGGCTTCTCTGCTTAAGATGCTGCCCCCGCAAAACCGACCCGGGCTAAGCAGAAGAAAAGGGATGGATGGAGGAATGTCAAGCCGAGATAACAAAGTGTTTTTTTGTTTTTTGTTTTGCTTCCCTCAGAGGAACTAATCCCTCCTCTAGAACTCCTCCACATGATTGTGTCGTGGATCGAAGATGAACCTCGCCTCGTCCTGGTCACCTTCCTAAACACGGCGCTTTCTGGCAGCCAGCCAATCAGCTCACTCGATGTCACACCTCTAGGGGGGTTGGTGCGCTGGTGCGTCAAAGCCCCGCTGGGCGACAAGAGGGACAAGAAGCAGGCGTCCGCACACGGTAGCTCAGAGAGTGAGCAGGAAGTGGCGGGTCTCTTCTCGGCACTCCATTTGAGTGTCCTGCAGGTCAGTGTCTTCAAATTCTTTTCTTTTTGAAAAGGGACTGTGTAACATTTTTAATAATTGTAAATACACTCGAGTTAGCTGAACAGTGTTTTGATTAATTATGTGTACTTACCTACAAGCATTTTTTTTTAAAACTAAACATAACCCAGCTTTGACATGCGCGTCATCGTCCATTTAAAAAAATAAAATAATTTAATATAAAGCAAAGCAAATTTATTTATATAGCGCATTTCATACACAAGGTAACTCAATGTGCTTCACATGATTAAAAGCATTTAAAAAACTGCTTATAAACATTTAAAACAAGGAGGGGGAGGAAAAAAAATAAAAATACAATTAAAACAGCGTACAGTGCAAGAAATATTTAAAAGTGGAAATGCTCTAAAAAGCATGGAAAAAAGAAGAGTTTTTAACCTGGACTTAAAAACATGCTCACTTATAGGTCTTCATGCTCCTACCGAACATCCTCAACGAGAAAGGCATTTTCGGTCGCATGGCGCTCCTCCAGATGGACTCGGTGGCCTCGCTGACCTCTGACGTTTCCCGGCAACTGGACCAGGCCGACAAGCACACTCGCACGTCAACCGCAGACGTACATGTGCTGACGCAGCTGGCTCTGGACAGGCTGGCTCAGGCCCTGCAGGTTGCCATGGCCAATGGAGCCTTGCTCTGCTCCAGAGGTGCGTGTCCATCATCAGAGAAACTGAAGAGTGGGAAAAGAAAGTTTAAAAAAAAAAAAAAAAAAACTAGATTTGCTTGCTCGTCATTTTAAAGGAAGTCCGATGAAGGTTACGTCTTCTCCCGCACTTTTCCCCAGCTTGCAGCTTTGTTCTTAAGAATCAAATGAACATTTGCTGTATTGTGCAAACTTTCCACGTGTTTATGATGTGCTGTGGTCTTGTTCTCACAGAGGACCTGAGAGCCATCTGTTCACGCCTCCCACACAACAAGTAAGAAAACATCTGCGCTGAATACGTACTTTCTGCTGCAATTTCATCTATTTGTTTGACAAGCACTGTATCATGTCTCATTTTCTACACTTTCATCTCATCATCAATGGACATTGATGTGGAGGACAAAATATTGTACACCTTACGTACACTGAGCATAATTGGATGCTCCTTGGATTTGTTTGTATTTCCAATGAATTATACCCTTAAGAGATAATCAAAATGTATGATGAATCATGTGAGATATGGAAAATGGATGGATGGATGTCTTTTCTATCACAAAGAAAGAACTTCAACTAAACCTAAACAGCAATTTGTAACACTAATACAGTGGATACAGTGGGCCCACGCTATTTGTGGGGGAGAGGGACCGGGTCGGACCGCGAGTAGGGAAAATCCGCAGATAATTGACAGCCATTATAATTGCATTGAAAATGTTTTTGTTTTTTTTAAACCCCAAACAATTCTTGAATAAGCGGTGAGGCCTTTTCGGGGTTGGTTCCCCCCCCAAACAAAGAAAAAAACAAAAAGGAGGAGAGAAAATAAATTGGTGCCAAACTGCAAGTAAGCAGGGGTCTTCAGTACTCTACCGCCACAACTTGAACACATTCATAATATCTGCAATGATAACATACTTTCCAATACAGATGAGCATTTCTCTTCTAACGCTGTTCACTCTATTGTGAATTTGTGCGGCAGTTTGCTCCAGCTGGTGTTGTCAGGTCCAGTGATGTACTACAACAACATCCACACGCCCCCTCTGGCCTTCAGTCCGCACGCATCCCACGCGCCAATGGCCGCGCACCCTATACATGCGGCGCACGCCCCGCACACGCCGCTGGCCTCCCATCCCTCGCCCCATCCCGCCTCCCACCCCCAGTACCCGGCCCAGCCCTTCGTGACAGGGATACCGTTTCCTTTCCGACCTGGCCACTGAAGACAAACAAAAAAAAAGTCATCCTCTTTTGTGAGTTACTAATTTTTGTCTATATGTGTGCATAAAACGTTTGTTTGTGTGTGTGTGAATGACTTCTTGTACAATGTGTAAAGTATTGTAATGTTAATAAGCACATTGACTCTTGAGAGTCTGTGTGACTAGCATGTTCCTCCAATAAATATTTTTTTTTACTTTTAATCAATTTTAGCCGTTGTGCTTGACTCTAGCCACTGGTGGTCACTATTGTTTTATTTCTAGCTGGAAATCTGCATCTTGTTCACCAGAAATGGAGAAGATTGGAACATGCACTCACTGGCTACTGCATTAGGTATGCCTGCGTAGTCTTATGTGATCTAATTCAAGCGGTCGAAACAAAGTTCTACATTGGTAGTAATGCTCAGTTTTCATTTACGCCATCAGAGAGGTTTTTATTTAACCAGGTTTGGTTCTAGGATCAAACGTTTGGGGTGCTGAGCTCCTGGCCAGGCAAGATAAATTAGACTATTTTGTACATTTTAATGCAATTTCATTCTTGCATATCCGGAGGGGGGGGGGGGGGGGGGGAGTGCTGTACTTTTGTTGTTAAAAAAGTTAAAAATTTTACTTCCACGTTAACGTTCAATAGGCTATGAAGACAGCCAACTCTAAAGAGTGGATTAAGACCATGGATGAGTCTATGACAAGTGCTATATAAATACATTTTGGTTTTGATATAATAATACACAATGGTGCATTTGGCACCAGGACACCCTAGGTCGCAGTTCGATGATCGACTTTGTGGTCATGTCATCGGACTTGCGGCCGCATGTCTTGGACACTCGGGTGAAGAGAGGGGCAGAGCTGTCAACCGATCACTACCTGGTGATGATTTTGCTCCGATGGTGGAGGAAGAGGCCGGTCCGACCTGGCAGGCCCAAACGTATTGTGAGGGTCTGCTGGGAACGTCTGGCAGAATCCCCTGTTAGAAGGAGTTTCAAATCAATCAAATTCAAAGGCTGTGAATTTAAAAATAAGAGCAAGTAAATAATAAGTATTAATAATAAGTATTACATGTTCAAATAAAGTGCTTAACTTCAGAATAATTCTTTGAAAAATACTTCATTTTGATCATATGGGTAGAAGCAAAACCATGCATTGTAAAAAGGCATTATACATAGGTAGAAGGGTTTTGAGGTCAACTTTGGGGGTGCGCATTATACACGAGAAATTACGGTAGGTCTTTATTGAATACATGTAACGGTGAGACACGACAGCCATGACAGAAGCTTTGTCAACGCTTCGTTTGAAAGCAATGCGCAGGATTAGCCAACCGATGGCGCTCTATTTAAGTGTGTCAAATGCTTCAAAGAAGTGAATCATTTGAGGCCATTTTTCTCCAAGTGATTCATTGCTTCAGAAAAGCCTCAGTTCCTCCATCTTTATATGTGCTTCACACATCTTATAGTGTCTTAAAAATTGTCATTTTTGGCAATGTTTTTCACTGGCCCAACAGTGCATCCATCTGCAACAAAAGTCTGTGCAGTAAACATGGACAGTGGCCAAAGGGTACCGGGGGCGCAAATATGCTTTTATTAATATTTTTTATTGCCTCGAGGCAGAAATGTTTGCGTCTACCAATTTTTGTGGTTGACTCAGGCGAGTGAGCTTTTTTTAAAATTTTTATTTATTGATTATTATTTTTTTTTTCTCCACAGCCTTATCTATGGGTTTCATCATTGTAAAAGTAAATTTTCTTGTGTGTAATTGTGCAAATATACTGTACGTAATGTGTTGGGTGGTGAGCGTGTAGGGTTTTAAGATGCATTTAATGTCCTGTGTTCAATGATGGATATGCGCTGAAGAAAATGTAATTTCTTCTTGTCACCTTGAAAAGAAATCCAGCAACACTAACTCCTAGCCCACTAACACATTAGAAAGATACTGTTTTTAAAATTTATTTATGCATGTAGAACATGGAAAGGCGAAAATAAGTCGTTATTAAGGCAGAACATGTCATAGTAGCAGTTTAGCCCTTCATCAGTGGAAGCTATGACATAACCAAAGATGTCACAAGTATCTTGGAACTCTGCCAAGTGCATATGTTTGGCCTCTGTTTTGAGACAGATAGCTAATCATTAGCCTTCAGCACACCCTGAAAAGAGGACCAAACCCCTGGACCTCACCCAGGGAGAGTTGCATCAGCCGATGTACTTCGTCAAAGGTAATAATGGGGTCTGCCACCGACCTACTGGGTGCACGTGACAATACAAATGGTCTCAAGATGAGTTTTTAACTTTATTTCCCCCTCACTGGCATTGCATGAACATCAGTAACTATTCATAGACACACACGCACACATGCTGTAGCTACTGTATATACTTAACTGTACATACATGTATAGTCACTGATGTTCATTAAAATAGTGCATTGTAGAAAAGTTCATTCATTTTAGTACTTTAATTTGAAATAAGTGAAACCCGTGTAGATGCATTAAACACATTTCAGAAGGCCAATTCTTAACTCTATTAAAGAGAATTGATTTTGTGTCATGTTCTAATTTCTTGAGATGGTGCATTTCAGGTTTTCGTTAGCTGTAAACTGTAACCATCAAATGTTGATAAAATAAGTCAGCATATGTCACCCTGCGTGCAGTGAATCTACGTAATGAGTTGTTGACCTACTAATGTTTTTCATGCTATTCAAATGTACACCTGAATATCTGAAAGTTTTACCCAATGTGCCCTACAACAGACTTTGAGAATCAACATATTGAAGCATTGCAGCTTTCCATTCGTCACTTTTTGGCTATTTTCCTCAACTGTCATGTGCCATTAGATTGTTCTGACTCCAGGGTGTGGACGTGATAAAGAGATGCTTTCTGGGATAATGATGCACTTGGGGGAGGTGACACAAAAAGATACTCTTCAAATGAAAAAGGCGGGCTTGAAGGGTATGTGTTGATTTTAGGAGTGTGACAGTTAAGTGTCTTCTTGGCAGTCTTCGTTGAAATGCACAGAGATTGAAGAGAAACCGTTCTTGTAATCTAATGTTTCTAAACGTGATATCATCATGCATGGTTTTTAACTTGTGCATTAAGCCATAATACATCTCCCTTGATCTGTCTGTGGATATGAAGAGAGAGAACAAATCTGTCATGGTCTCAGTTGAAGTCTTAGCCGTGGTTGGTCCGGTTCCTCCTTTGCAGGTGTGCGACAGTTGCGTAGCAGCAGCTGAAGAATCATCATTTGCTCCGGGAGAATGACATTGCACGTTCAGATAAGCCAACTAAGGCCAGCTTAAGTTACGTCGCAATGACTATAACTTTTAAAAAGGTCAGCTGTGAAGCAAGGTCATTGGAGTACTGCAGAAGACCTCCTGTATTTAACCATCCACTTTTGCAGAGCAAGACGTTTTCCGTAGTTTTTGGTAGAAAACGACACGTAGCGATCTGAAAGCCAGTTGCCGTTTCAGATCCAGCCACACAGCAAATGTGGATTCTGGTTTTCAAGATGTAATTAAAAGGTGATCATATCGCGCAAGGTCTTATCTTTCAGCTTCCTTTCATCAGACCTTAGTCTAAGGAAACCATAAAATATTGTCGTTGACCAGGATTTACAACACTGGGAAACAAAATATATTTGCCTACGCATGGTCAGCAAACTCGAGGCGAATCTGATCTCTGTGTTGACATAATCAGTTAAGTGCGTGTATTCAACAAATATACATAGTGTACATATGGGAGACTACAATAGCATCCTCTTTGATAAAGAGTTCATGTCATTCAAACTCATGTTAAATGTCAAGTCAGCAGTCAATATGTACATGTTACAATTACACATCGGTTATTTATAATAAGCTGTATTATTTCTTTAGCTATGAAAATGCTGTGGGCTTTTTATATCAATATTCATAGAAAATTGTTCAACTCTTAAAGAAAAAAAAATCAAAATCAACTGATGTTATACATCACCCAGAAACAAATAATAATTTATGATTCATGCGAAATCATAATAACTCAAATAAAATTGTATCAAGCTGGCTAGCAGACGCTCCAACAAAGATGAACAGAATCGCTCTGATTCCTGCTCCATGCACGTTTGCATGACCGCTTGTTGCTAGGCAGAGTTCACAGGGCTCAGTCAAAATTGCCGTATTATTATTAAGTCATTGTAATTGGCTTGGGTGTGAAGTCTACAGCGGATGTGTACTATTCGCATTCTTCTGCCACATTGGCACTGTTTATGTATTTCCACGCTGGCATGATAGTTACCAATTGTGTGAGAAGCTCATAGCTGCCTGTTAACGTCTAACATTTGACGTGAGTTAACAATTCACCTGCTTAACAGAGCGAAATGTTTTATATTACATGCAGGAGCAAGTAAAGATTACACACAAGACATGCAAATCCTCTCTGACGGCTCGATGGTGGCTTCACATTCCAGGCCTTCGATGTGTAAAACTATAACGACACCTAATTTAGGAATGCAGCTGAACTTTCAAAGCTCGAAATCAAGACTCTAGGGTGGAGGGTGAAACTGTCTGTTGCAAACAGAGAAGGGCAATAAATCTCAATGACATTTTGTCCACTCTTCAGTCAGGCAGGGGAACTGTCGAAAGATTACAGTTAGCTCCAAAAGCGTTTGGACAATGACAGTTGTTAGGGGAAGAAGAGGAAAGCCAGAAAACATCTTGAAAAGCCACCAACGTTCTGCAGCCAGATTCTTGGGACATGCAGATGCAACCAATCCTAACTTGTAACTTGTATCCGAATGACAGGAACAGAGACGTTATGGGAAGGAAAGACACTGCCGGCCCGAGACTTTATGGGGCCCGAAGCAGATTATTATCCTCCATCCATTTTCTTCCCCTTATTGAGGTCAAGTGGCGGGGGCAGCAGCTTTAGCAGGGAAGCCCACACTTGCCTCTCTTCCGGGGGGGGGGGGGGGGGATCCCGAGGCCAGCCGGGAGACGGAGTTCCCCCCGCCGTGTCCTGGGTCGTGCCCAGAACACCTCAACGGGGGAAAAGCTGATCATAGAAATCATGACAAATTCTTCCATTGTCTAAATACTTTGAGACCAAAGTGTATTTGATGGGAGAACTTTACTGGCCACTCTTAAAAAGCGGCGATCATTTCAAGTGACAGCTGTGGGAAAGCGGTTCAAACCTAGGCCGTAGACCACCCAGCTGGGTGACACAAAGTAAAACTTCGGAGCTCGGCACCAAGTGAAAACATCCAATGACCGTGCAATCACGCAACCCCAAGCTTTACTTGGCCTGCAAATGTTTTGGCGAAATCCAAAAAATGTGGAGATGGCAAATAAATACCTAGTGTATGTAAGAAAAGTGTTGACAAAGATGAATTAATAATTGACAATGAGTGGCGTCTGCTTTGCCACTCCCCACCAAACATATCCAATCATAGTGGTGACTGATTTGCCATCCCTGTCTGCAGAATCACAAGCCTGACTCAATATTGGCCCTTTTCTTCACTGTTTGTGTGTCTATGTTGTTTTTCTGCCATCAGTCCTTCTAAAAAAACATTTGACGAGGTCACCAGAACAGAGCGTGTTGATTTCCAAATATTATCCTTAAAGTTACACTGTGACAATAAACATCCTCAATGAAAGGTGCAGATGAAGAGACCTTTGTCTCTCTTTAGTCAAAAGATGACGGAGCGGACAACTTCACTGGAAAAAAGATGAAGAAAAAAAAGTCTACACCTCTTGACTTAGTCAGCAACCCGAAGACCGCGTTCAATATATCTAAACTTCCTCTTCTTCCTTCCCCTAAAGAAGATATTTTCACAGCTGCAGCAAGACTCAACTTTTCCGTGGATTCTGGCTTGCCTGTATTATTTTGGTTCACGTTTCAAGGTGAAGCGCTGTTTGGCCGCTTTGAACCCTTTCAAATTTACCCCAGACGTTTTCAAAAGTAACCTTTTTCAAATGTTTGCCATCATCATATTCTATTTATATGTCAGTTTAGCACACTTTCATAAATTTTTTATTGTCATTGTATTATTCTTCGAGCAAATGATTTGCCTTTTTAAGAGCTCAAACATGCCCGAAAACTCACCAATTTTTGCACACACGTACGTATTTTAGGCTTCCAGAACAAGACTCTCCAAAACTCACTCAGTAACATCTGGTGGAAAGTTAAAAAGAAGTGGGAGCCGAGACCACTCTCTCCAATTGGCACAGAATTGTCTGTGTCAAACATCATTCGGACGATTCACCGTGACAAAATATTTTGCTTTTGCAGTTGGAATTGTCATTGCTTGTCTTCATTGTGTTTGCAGGTCGTAACCATAGAGGCTGCGTTGTGTCCATTTCAACTAAAGCTTTCGACTAAAGTATCGTCTTATTTCCGATGAAAGAAAACAAATTGTTACATTGCGCAAAACAAATCTAAAAGTGGGATTTTTTATTTTTTTTTGGGTTGTAGGGCCCATTGCGAGGAATTCCCACTTCGTGCCACATTCGACATCTTGAGGGTCTGTGATACATTGAGCTCACAATCACTTATTCTAAAGTTTGCATGACGAAAGTGACATTTTAGTGTTTCGAGTCGTTAACTAGCTGCACTCTCGTGATGAGTTTTTGGATGTAATTAAAAATAAAAAGATGTCATCAGCATCAGAAGACTGACTGCTTTAAGTCCGGTCAGAAAGGTGCCAATTAATGAACCCAACCGGGCTCTGAGCGGACGATGCGGTCACGCAGAGCAGAAGAAGCGTCTTGTGTTGACGAGTGAGGCACGCGCCACTGCTGCATTTCTATTCTAACACGGTGAACGTCAGACTTGAGAGAAAAGTGCGGTCAAATCTACACGAAATGACCTTTCTCTTGTAGTACGAGTACGAAACAATGTAGAGGAGGATCAGTATAACCGAAAGATTTTTTTTGTTAATGAAACGGACATTTTTTTTTTTTTTTTTAAACTTTCAATACAATTTTCAGGCAGCACTGAACTAGTGTTAAGCATGCCCCCCCCCCCCCCCCCCCCCCCTCATAGTTCTGAGGTTGCCGGTTTAGATCTTGGCTACGGTCTTCCTGCGTGGAGTTTGCATGTTTTCCCCGTGCTTGCGTGGGACTTTCACTGCACTGCAAAAACTCAGAAACGTACTAAGAATATTTCTTATTTCTATTCAAACTTGACTTGCTTGAAACTTTAAGGCTAAACTTCAAACATGCACCACTTCTGACTAGATGCACATGTGATTACTCTCCCCTCTAAAATGTGTACATTACATACTTTTCTTTCTTTCTTTCTTTCTTTCCCAAATGCAAGCAGGTCTCTCTCTCTTTCTGTCTCGCTCTCCGTCCCTCCCCTCCCACACTGATGGCCGAGCGTAATATAAGCCGCGGCCGGCCGGCTGAAGGACACACGTCCGTCCGGCTAACACGCAACCGTAGCTAGAAAGCAGCAAAAAGTGGAAGATTTGCGCCCTTTTTAAAGACAAGGTAGGATTTGAATGTATGGAGCATATTCAAGCATGAGTGTTGCGCTTTAGGCAAAGAGACCAGTCCAAACGGGGGGCATAAAGTATTACTTTTGCTTGTATTCATATATGTATATGTGTGTACAGTACATTCATATTTGATATTATAATAATTTAATACATTTGAATTATATGTAGTTAATGACTTGCTGCACGTGTTTGTAAAAATGAAAGCGTTGAAAATTGCGACGATTCAAAAACGCTTCACGTTTGAGATGTGAAGCTGAACATTTGGGCTCGAGTCGCCGCATCGCGTTGCCAAAGCAACAAAGGGGAAGCCCACAAATTCGGGTCGCTAGCGGCCCTCGGTGTGACCTTCCGGCTCCGGGGGGAACCGTGTCACTTCCCCTGCGTGTCTGCTGACCTTGCTGAGAGATCAGACGCAGAAGCAAAGCAGGTGTTTCTTCCCTCTGACGAGAACAAAGAGGTCAGAGCATATTGCTCCGATTCTAAAGTCTTTACACTGGCTTCCAGTCAGCTTTAGAATAGATTTGAAAGTTCTGCTACTGGTCTATAAATCCCTAAACGGTTCAGGTCCCAAATACATGAATGAAACGCGAATGGCATATGAATCCAGTCGGGCTACGAAATCGACAGACTCGGTCGGGTCAAATAGTGCACCACAGAGGCCAAAGCAAACGTGGCGAAGCAGCATTTAGCGATTATGCCGCACACAAAGGGAAGAAGTGAGGTCAGCCCCAAGTGTGCACGTTTTAAAGTCCAAATTAAAAACTCTTTCTTTTTCCCATGCTTTCTAGAGCTTTTCCACTTTGAAGTATTTCTTGCACTGTGTATTTTTGAGTTAGTTGTATTTTTTTTCTCTGTTTGTTTAAAATGTTTCTAAGCTGTTTTTTTCTTTGTTTTGAAATGCTTTGAATCACGTAAAGCACATTGAGTCACCTTGTGTACGAAATGCTGAATGTGCTTCGCTTTGCTCAACTTGGCTTTGTGCAGAAGGCGTCTGGGGGGCTTCAGTCGGCGGCCGCGTTGCCACGACAAGCGGCAGGTGAACTTGACAAGTTGTTGTGGCAAAATACGGACACTACGACTGGGCTACGTGTCATGTGGAGCGTTGAGAGCGAAAACAGCCAACTGGAGGAGAATCCGTTCTGATTTGTTCGATTGTCCCGATTGTGTTAACTTGGTCCAAGGTCGGTCTGTAGGCTCGGCCGCGGTTACCGTCTGAGTCCTCTGTCCGCTCATTTGGATTCGGAGCATTCCGAAAAGGTGCGATTTGCCTTCCTCGCTGTATTACGACTTTTTTGTCTTACTTTCTCATGCTTTCCCCCAATGTGCCTCTCGCACGATTGAGTCGTGCACAATGACTTTGGTGCTTCTGTAATTGGCCTTTTTCCTCACCATCTCGTCGCTCCCACGTAACTGGTTGCATTATTTGTTGTTGTTTTTGTTTTTAAATATACAGTGGCACCGCGGTTCACAAACAAATCAGTGTACATACGTGTTATCTGGAAGCCTAATCGTATGATTTAAAAAAAGGAAATAATAGCTCAACATGAGAATTGTGTTTCTGAACTTTGTGCGCAGTTTTGCCCAACAAAAGTTTGTACTATTCGAGCGAAAGCAGCTGATGCGGCCAATGGAGTGACTCTTTCAATGAAGCAATGACCTCGAATTATAGAAAAGTGCAGGACTGAACAAATATCATGCATTCATTTTCATATTCTGTGTTTTTGTTGATTTCTAAAGCGTACTGTTTCTTTTGAACTAAAGGCATTTCCGCAACAGAGACTAGATCCATACATGCCGACCCTTTTGTGTCGTCTGCTACTTGGGGAACCCCTTCTCCGATTGAATGATGAATGGATGACGTTCTGCGCCCGCAGGGACCGCGCCTACACCCACACCATCTGCCCGTCCTGCGGGTGCCATCTGATCCCTCTTCGCAAGCGGTGCAGGTCCTCCCCGAACGCCGCATCTTAGCAGTCTCGGACATATCCGCATACGGGTTATGTCGCTGCCGCGGCCTCACGTCCGGCCTCCGGCACCTCGGCCAAGCCCCTTTTGTCCGGCTCGACCCTAGAAACTGCAATTGACCATTCAAACTCCCTTCAGGGCTTTGCTTGAAGCATCACAGCAACCAACGCTTCGTAGAAACGCAGGTTTTGTTGACAGTTTTCAAAGGGCATCGCTTGCCCTTCTTCTAGTTTGCGGCGCAAGGGCGTGACGCAACCTAGCTTACTATCTCTGATTCACACACGCGTGAGTTGAAAGTTCACTAAACATAGATACAGCGCATGCCTCACGAGACTGAAGCGGCCAGATGGTCGCCTTGTGAATAGCTGGGCTACTCGTGAGACAGTCTCGAAACTCCTTTCTGCCCATTGTTCCAATGTCTTTGTTCTGTTTCGGAGTATATTGGCAACGACAGCAGGCCTGTCAACCGAAAGTGAAAGAACAGCTAATCTGATTAAAGTATTAGCTTGGTTCAAGCGCGGTATGTTTGGCACGTTAAGATTAAAGACATTTCTCTACCCACCTAAGTGACCAATGGGCTTTCTAAAGCAGGTCGTTTTTGTTTCAAGCGCACAGCTTCCAACCGTGCACCGCACTGCAACCATCGCTCCGAATAGGAAAGTCGAGTATTTGTTGAAACGTATTCCCTGTGGTGTATTGAATGGCTTTGTATGAAAAGTCAAGGTTACAGTCAAGGGACTTCTGCGGTTATGTTGGGCCTTGCAATAATCTAAATTTAGCCACGTCACAGCAGGTGAAAATGGTCACGAAGCAGTTGTGTCAATTGCATGTGCAACTTTGACTTGATTTATTATATTACAGTAAAGCACATGTCGATGTTCTGCCCTGGAAAGACGCTGTTAGAGTTGGCAAGACCTGCCCGTCGGCACGGTCACCGCGGCCCCTTGGCATTTGCCCACACAAGCGCTCGTCACGCGATGTCCAGCTTCCAGTCGAGCTCGTAAATTGGTCCACAGAGGTCGTTAAGTCTGTCCGCCGTTTAGCCGGGGAGCGCGCACACCTCTCCGGGCCGATTCCATTCAGCCGCGTCGTGTTTGGAGTGCTTTGTCTCGACCAAAGTTCACGTTCTATGATTCTCACGGCCAAAGATTACTGCGATGTGTTGGAAAAACCTTCCGTCTGTGTTGATAAGTCCAAGGCTGTTGGCCAGGTTTGAGTTTTTCCTCAAGGTCAGACCCAGGGTGTTTGGGGTAATGTCTATTCTACTCACAAAGTCAAAGTTCAGTTGTTGCTTAACCACTGATTTTAGGTCAGGGTGCAAAAAGGTGACAAATGAGCAGATTTGTATTCAAACTATATCAGACCAACGGTTTGGAAAGAGTAGGTCTCTCTCTCTCTCTCTCTCTCTCTCTCTCTCACACACACAGTGAGAGAATGAAACAACAATCGAGTCATCACATTTCGTTACATGACGCTAGGTCACGTGTGGGCAAAATATGGCCCGTGGGCCACATATGGCTCGCTCTGTCCTTTCATTCAGCCCACACGATTGAGGATTCTAGAATATATATTGCATTCATTTAGTTGCTTTTTTTGCATTTATTCATTTAGCTCATTAAATAATTGGTTAATTGATTTATTCTAAACAATGCAATAGAACAGTATGAGCAAAATGTATGTATTTATTTATTTCACACTTTTACATACACTCAACGCATTTGATTTTATTCAATATTTGAAAAATAATATTAGATTTTACATAAACCTTTTTTGGGCCCATCAGTCCAGTTTAAAAAATCCGGTGGCAAAAGTTGGCCCTTGGGCACAAATCCTGCGCCAGGTACATACATTCAGCTCTATTATACAATTGGGATTCATTATACTATTATCACAGCTGCGACATGTTGTGGTTGTCACCTGTATTATTATGACAATTATTTATTCTTAATTGTCATTTTAGATGAATATTCTTCTTGTTGTTCTTCCTGGATCCGGGGGAAAAAAATGGTAATAAAATCGATCCGTTCCAAACTGTCACTATCACAAAATATTGAATGTAAAGGCAATATTTTAAGTACCATCCTTTCCAGCAATCAATTCAAATGTATGATATTAAAATGCTAAAACAGACTTGAGTGCAATTGTGAATAACAATAATTATAATAATGGGTGGGGTTCTATTCAAAGCACAGTCACTGTTTTTTTTTTTTCGAGTTGTTTTTTTTTTGTTCCATCGCCATTGGCCGGATCGAACTCCCAGCTGCTATTGACCAAGTCCAATTCGGATCTTCTGTGACTGTCAATCACGCGTGTTTGTAGCGAGGAGGAGCAGCGAGTCAAGAAGATTCACGCTGCGGCGGACTGACTGATAAGCTAAGCTGCCGCACGATTGTCACTTAATGTTCAAGAATGAGACGTTTGCGATAAAGTCCATCAGTAACGTAATGTTGATTATCGCTCCATCATTAAATCAAAAGTGTTTTCAATGGACTTGTGATGTGAACATTTGACATTTTTTTTTTGGATGATTAGTAATGTTCAAATGTTACTTTAAACATTGCCTGTACAGTCCATGACCGTGAAAGTTTTGTAGATGGGTCACAGTTTTTGGCCTGTGGGAGGAATTATTTCAAATATGATTGAGCTCGTTGGTAAATTTTGTTTTATGCGGACCAAATGTAAGTTCGAGCAGCTGAGCGGAACGGATTGCGGTCGAGCTGCCGCAGTAAATAGTCAAGTTTGTAGTTTGTGGTGAGCTTCCTTGGTTTGTTGTTAGTCTAAATTGTTTTATAAGAAGGCCAGGAGAGAATGTTTCCAGGAGAGAAACACTTGACCTTAGGATCCTCTCTTCTCAGGTGATCACTTACATTCGTTTTGAACTGGGAAAACAAGTATAAATATACTTAAGTGTTCCATTTCAGGTCTTGCTGTTTTGTGAGATTTGAACCTTTCTTTGCGTCGTCTCAAGCGAGCGGGAAGCTGCTTATTGGGTTCGTGTTTCACGCTGGCGTTGGAGTTCCCATGGAGCCTGCGGTGAACAATGTTCCAAACCAGTGTAGTCTTTTTTTTTTTTTTTTTTTTTTTTTTTTTTAAATGCATTTAACTGAAACAACTTGGGCCTTTTTAGTAAGCTGCAAAGGAAGCTGAAAGATGGTTTGGACAGGAGGTTCGGGACTCAAGTAAGTGGGACGCCACGTTATTCCCAAAAATGAAAAAGTAACACATTTTAAGTCAAATTTCATATGATGGAATATCTGAGAATTGTATTTATTTTTTTGACATTAAATGTTAAACCGTGGGTGTCAAAGGTTGGAGCCATAGTCTGGTCCCTCACCTAGCGCTTTGTTGCCTTGGTAACCCTACCAGAGCTCTAAAGCCCCCGACAACTTAAGTTCCCAGGACCATTAGGACGCGCGAAACCCGCCACCGGGAGTTTTGGGTCTTCTGTAGCTTTTCTTAGGAGCCAAGATTCAAATGCTCGTGCCACCGTTGCATTCTCATAAAATGCAGACTCGTATCTCGCGGCATTGAAGGTTTTTTCCCGGTATGCACAAACATATACAGCACTGTATTTGCTTTCCCATTTGTTGTCAATAGTTTTGGTATTATTATTAAAATGGTATCAACTAATCTGTTGCATTGTTTGTTTTTCTTTTTTATTATTATTATTTAGCTTTCCGTCAAGCAACAATGGACCAGGCACGGTCGACAATAACAAAAATTGTGAGTATTTTGACAGTCGTTGTCTGGCGCTTTGGTTCTTGACAAAATAAAATGTCCCAAAAAATTAACTATAGTACTTAAAATAAAGGGATCGAACATTGCGTTTAGACAAATTTGGAGTTGGTTGTAATTTTTGGAGGTTCTGTTGAAATATTCGCAAACACATAGTTTTTCTGTATTGACATTGTGACAGTAAGCTAAAAATGTCTTGCGCAATTACGCTATGTGGCTTACGATATGTTTCGGTGTTAGGTAAAGTGGGACAAATGGTCGTGTGGCTCAAATCAACAGGAAAATCAATCCCCTAAATGTTATTTGTCGTACTGTAAAAAGACGCAACCCTCAATTGATATCCGACTGAAAAGAATCCACTGATATGATAAGTTGTGGTGCTTTGATTGTACCAGTTGTGCTAATCCACCATCTTTTATGTTCTCCTCCTCCTCCTGCTGTAGTTTAATGGAGAACCACATTCATATACACGTTTCAACCTGACCCAAAACATGGAAGGTGACAACAGTCACGTGGAGATGAAGCTTTCGTCCGACATGGATGAAGAAGCTGGTGGGAATGGAGTAGGAGCCCACCTCAATCATAACTCCAACCACAAATCTTACATGACTTCAAAATTTGAACGCACGCCCAAGCACCTTTGCTTTATGGTAGCTACCGTCCTCCTCATCTTCATCATCGGTAAGTTGGCATTGGCATTTTTTTGGGTTGGTTCCTCATGTTAAATTTGGATCGAGCTCCTCGTAGAATAGATTAGTCATTACAATTTACGTACACTATTTCCCAAATGAGAAATAAGCCAGTGTTATTGATGCAGCCTTTTTACAATGAGATATTTGGCTGATTGACTGAAGTGCAATGTGCTGGGTTGGACTGGGTGCACTTTCGCAGCTTCTGAGTGTAAATTATGTGATGTGCACAAAATGGCGAGTTGATTACAAAATAGCCACACCAGGTTGCCTTGTAATTCTATGCTGCAATTTAATAATGGAAATGTCATTGAGTCTTTTTGTCATTTGACACTTCTACTTTCAGGGTACTTGATTGGCTACTTGGTCCATCGCCAAAGAGATTTGGCTCCCAGCTGTGAAGCTTCCGTGCAGTTGTCTGAGGAGCCTGTCGTGCACGAGCCTGTCGTGCACGAGACGGAAGCCGCCCCCGTCATGGCCTGGAATGACGTCAAGAATGCCTTTGCTCAGAAATTGACTGCATCCAACTTCCAAAGTGCCTTCAGGTGTATCTAACACCCCCCCCCCCCCCCCCCCATGACTATGCAATTTATCTATATATATATATATATATGTGTGTGTGTGTGTGTGTATGTATGTATATGTACACAATTCCTTCTTGACTTAACTTTCTAAACTTGTTTTTTTAAATTTCTTAGTGATTTGTCCAGTGAAAGTCATCGGGCTGGTTCCTCAAGTGATGATGCTCTGGCAGACAAGGTGATCAAGAAGTTTCAAGAGTACGGCCTGAAAACCTGGACCGACGAGCACTTCATTAAAGTTCAGGATCGCCCGCTTTCCGGTTCCAACAAAGTTATTTTCAAGAATGGCAGGGAAGAGCGTCCGGGAGGGTTTCTGTCCTATAGTGCCAATGGAAATGTGAAGGTAACCTGGTAACTTTTATTGCAAGTTGTTTTTGTTTGTGGTGAAAAGGAACAACTGCATGTGATTCATACCGAGGCAATAGCAGGAGATGAATGTATTTTGGCCTTTTGCTGCAGGGAGCTGTCCTGTACGCCTACTACGGACAGGAAAGTGACTTTAGAATGCTGCGAGACAGAAACATCAACATGAGTGGCAGAGTTATGTTGATCCGAGCCGGAAAGATCAGCTTTGCTGAAAAGGTGGGCTGGACCTTTCAAAAATATGACTTCCTCCTCCGAAAGCCAAGTTGTGTCTTCTCGTTGCCAATCAACTTCGAGTATGTCATGAATTGCTCTCGTTTGTGTGTCCAGGTGGCCAACGCTGCCAAAATGAAGGCCTCTGCTGTGCTGATCTACCAGGATCCCACGGATTATCCTTCTGAAGGCACCACTCAGCTCTTTGGACATGTGAGTCTGGACTCTGGACACTCCAGAAGATTTTGGGGCTAACGGCAAGCACAGGGGCGACACGGTGGACGACTGCTTAGCACGTCCGCCTCACACGTCTGAGGTTGCCGGTTCAAATCCGGCCTTTCCTGTGTGGAGTTTGCATGTTCTCCCCGTGCCTGCGTGGCTTTTCTCCGGGCACTCCGGTTTCCTCCCACATCCCCGGAACACGCATGCTCGGTTAATTGAAGACTCTAAATTGCCCGTAGACGCGAATAGTTGTTTGTTTCTATGTGCCCTGCGATTGGCTGGCGACCAGTTCGGGGTGTACCCTGCCTCTCGCTCACAGTCA
Organism: Phyllopteryx taeniolatus; assembly: GCF_024500385.1. Lineage (NCBI taxonomy): Eukaryota > Metazoa > Chordata > Actinopteri > Syngnathiformes > Syngnathidae > Phyllopteryx > Phyllopteryx taeniolatus. The sequence goes on along the minus strand of NC_084515.1, from coordinate 20,637,001 downwards.
GCTGGGATAGCCGCCAGCATGCCCGCGAACACGCAATCGTGTGAAATGTAAAAAATGAACAGAAGACAACAAAGGTGCATCTGAAGCTGTGTGATTTCCGAAACTCTCTTTCTCTCTCTGTCTGGCTTTCGTTCTTTCTCGCAGGTCCATTTGGGTTCAGGCGATCCCTACACCCCTGGCTTCCCCTCGTTCAATCACACCCAGTTTCCACCTGCCGAGTCTTCAGGTCTACCAAATATCTTGGCTCAAACCATCACCACAAGCACAGCCACCAGCATTATCGCGTAAGGCTTACAAAGCAGTTGACAAAATATAATTAAGGCAGGTAAACATTACTCAAGTTGAGCCGCTTGATTGATGATTAACGAAAACAACTCCAAACTTTTTCCTCCGATGCAAAGGCCACCTTGAAATGCTTAATTTCAATTCATTGAACACGCTCAAACCAATCAACGAGAAATTATACACTATTGTACATTTTAGAGTAGGACTGCACGATATTGGGGGGGAAAAAAATTATTTGTATTTTTTAAACCTGCAATATATATTGGGCTGCAGCTTTTGCCCTACAAACTCAAAAACATGAAGAAAAACTCGTTGCTTTAAAAAGAGGAATTAAAACAAAAAAGCAGGACCTTAGTCCTTAATGTGCAAATAAAAACACACAATACAGTGTGACAGGAACGATGGTGAAAGGACATTGAAAACTTTGCATTGCTCACAGCTCTGGCTGACTATATTAACAAGATAATTTGTCTATTCTTATATTACAAAATAAAATAAATTCCGTAATATCACACTGTGACCATCAAGTGTTTTAACTAAAGCTTTCTGATACAAATAATAATTTTCCCAGTAATCCCTTTTCACAATTATGTACTGTATTACAGAAAGAACACATTCACTCCCATTTACGCAGTGTCCCTGAACGCACCTCGCGTACACACGTAGCTGCTGCTTGCGTGCCTGCCTGCAGTCTTTTCATTCTGAAGAGCGAAACCGGAAATGCAGCAGGTCCAAACACGTCCCTCTGCTGGTCACATTTAATATTACAGTTGATTCACTGTACTGTATATCTCAGTATACCACCATCGCAGCAGACCCTGCAATGTGACTTTTGCGCACACGTACATCGCAATGACGATGCTTGAATAAAATATCGTGCAGCCCTATTTTATAGTTGTTTTTAAAACTGCCACATCACAGCGTCCTGTTCAAGGTGATAAGGCAAATAGGTTTCAGGATTTTTGAGGTGGGCCGTGACCCTCTCTCCCACTGGAATAGATCTGCCCCTGCACTGAGCAGCAGCCAAATCTCATCTCCACTTTGAGAACCAAAATCACAGCAATCTGGAGTAAGATGAGTACTTTTAAAGTGAGGACTTGAGGCTCTCCAATGTGATACTAAATGTTCACAAATTGAACCTTGACACAGCAAAAACTGAGCAGACAAGTTTTTTCAAATTTTTTTCATTAGCCTCCACTTTTTTTGAAACCCTCACTATTCATTTTTTTTTTTTTTTAATAGCTTTGTGGGTCGTGTCAAATCTAATCTTTAGCATGTGTATTCCTTTGTTTAACAAGGTAAAGCAATTAAGAACCGTTTCTCCTTTACAATGCTGACCTGGAGGCCATTTAGGGTTCGGTGTCTTGCGCAAGGACACTTCGCCAGCGGACAGTCAGAGCCGGGATTCGAACCGGGCCGAACTTTGGCGCGCGATGTACAAAGTGCGTAACAAATGTGTGGACTAAATTTGCTCCCCCAGGCAACTGGAGGGTCAGATCGCACCAGAAGAGTGGGGAGATTTCAACAAACTCGGGAGTGAGAATGACGTCGTTACTGTGGAGGTGGAGAACGTTCTCACCGAGAAAAAGATCAACAACGTCTTCGGTGTCATCGAAGGCTTTGTGGATGCAGGTGTCCGTGCAATTTTATTCCCCGAGATAATGCATAAGTAATGTGTTGAAATTTGAACATGAATTGAGTATCTTATCCCTGTGTCTTGCCCATAGATCGATATTTGGTTATCGGTGCCCAGAGGGATGCGTGGGGTCCAGGTTTTGCCGCATCGACCGTTGGCACCGGCGTTCTGCTGGAAATGGCTCGTTCGATCTCAGACATGCTAAGGAAGGGTACGTTGTTTGGGACTGCCGATGTTTACTTGGTGTACTAGCGCTGAAATTCGCCTCGTCCCAATACTACTAGTGACACTCGGTATTGGGGAGGAACTAATTACATGTCACCAGATTAGAATTGTAATCCATTCTATTATTGGGAGAAAATGTGTCATTAAATAACATTAATTAATTAAATAATTTCCACTTTTAGTTACACTTGAAAACTAGCCGCAAAAGCAACTTTTTTTTTTTTTTTTTTTGTCATACCACTTCCTCTTTCCGAAGCCGACGGCTGTGATTGGCCCTCTCTGGTCATGTGCCATTTAGCGTCATATCAAACAAGACATATTTTTCACTTTTTTAGAGGAAGCAACAACACTTTTGATTCATTCATTCAAAATTAACAAAAGTCATCACAGTGTTATCATATGTAATTGGTTATACTACTTTGAGAAATTGAAATAGTTACATTTTCAATAAGGTAACTTGTAATTGTAATCAAGTATGTTTTCAAAGCCATCTCCCCGGCATTGGACAACACCTGTCTTATCTCTTCCTTCTTCTTCTTCTCCTCCTCCTCCTCCTCCTTCTCCTTCTTCTTCTTCTTCTTCTTCTTCTTCTTCGAATAGACGGATTCAAGCCAAGGAGGAGCATTGTGTTTGCTAGTTGGAGCGCTGGAGAATATGGAAGCGTTGGCGCCACCGAGTGGCTGGAGGTGTGAATTGCACGCTAAACCTTTGCTTGGGCAGCAACTCGTCTGCATTCTGCAGTTATCCTCCTATAACTGGATCAACGTCTTGTTTGCAGGGTTATCTTTCTTCCCTGAGCACGAAAGCCTTCTCTTACATCAACCTTGATGGCATTGTAGCAGGTACCATCATTTGATTTTGGATTTTGGGATTTTGGATTTTTCCTTTCAAGCCTTTGATTTGGCTTATGAATATTGACTATTCATTACAAATGCCCAATTGTACATTTTTCTGAATGAATGGATCAATAAACCCCTTTCCAGGTCATAATGGTTTTAAAGTAGCAGCAAGTCCTATGATGTACGGCTTGATTGAACGCACGCTCAAAGAGGTAAATCTTGAATCGCAGTATATTTTAAGGCTGCACTACATGACATTAGGATTGTACATACAGCAATACATACAAAAAATATCAGTTCAGCATTGCATTGCAATTTTTCTTCCTATGACTCAATATCGATTCAGCAAATCTGCTGATTTAAAACAGCATTTTAACAACGGCGCTAGGCATGCTGGGAAATCTTCCATGCTTGTCGTCATCGTGGCGGCTGGCTGTCAGAGGATTTCCCAGCGTGCCAAGCGCCGTTGTATAGTTGTTAAAGTGCTGTTTTAAGTCAGTTCGTCCCCTAATCCCATAAATAGTTGTCATAATGTGAATATTAATGGAGTTTGTGTGTGTTTGTTCCCCCTCAGCAGCTTTTGTCGTGTCTTAACTATTATTTTTCTTTGTTCAAAATTGTCCAAATTTACTCTCAATTATTTGTGTATTTTGACTTCTTACTGAATCGATATCGGAACATTTCAATCAAGATCGAATCGAATTGCAACCCGAGCGAATCGATATTGAATGGCGAGCTGAACAATGGAAAAGGAATCGAATGGTGAGGTTAATAACGATGGCCAGCCCTAATACATACGACTCTTTCCTCCTCAGGTGAGCGTCCAGAATAGGGCGGAGTCCCTCTTTTCTGAATTTGGAAAGGGCAACTGGGAAGCGAACATGTATGTTTGTTTAACATCTAACATCTGTGTCATTTGCAATTTGTTTAACCTTTAGAAATGTTCACGTCTATTTAGGTTGGAGCCTCTGAAGCTGGATAATGCTGCTTATCCTTTCATGGCCTTTTCTGGCATTCCGTCCCTGTCGTTTCGATTCACCTCTGGCAATATAGTAAGTCTCTTCCTGGTGCTTACATGTACATTATTCCCTCATTTGTCCCGGCAATAGGCGAACGCTGCAAAACAGCAAATGATTGTAGTTGGCCCTCTCAGCACGTCGGCGGAGAGGCGACGTGTCTCGGTAAGACACGATCTCTCACACACGATCGTTGTAGCGGCTGCGGTGACTTCAACTTTTCGGCTGGCCTGAGCGCAATGAAAAAAAAACGCCGGCAGGAAATCGAGCTGGCAGCTGTCGACGAGTTCTTTGCAGTTTGTGACCGTGCACGACTGACCAGCGGTCAAGCAGAACAACGGAGACAATATTGACGACGGGGGTTTCCAAATGAAAAGTCGTGTTTGGAGACTAACATTGCGCTTTGTGCATCAACTGTATTTGTTTCCATTCATTTGTTATTGCACTTTGTAATAGCACATTTACTCTGCTAGCCCTTGCTGAAGTAGACATTTGTTTTTGATTCTCTATCATCTTATTTAAAGATTCAAACTGTTACATATTAGTGCAAAAAAAATACACATTTGGATCAATAATCATGATTACAATATTGATCAAAATAATCAGGATTATTATTTTGGCCATAATTGTGCAGCCTTTTAAACGCAAGCCTACAGTAATGCGTAGTAGTATTGTAGACTATGTATATTTTATTCCTCGTTCTACGTTTTGTAATGAATTTTTCTATTGTTTTATTTAGTTTTATTGTTTTAGGCTAGGAAGCATTTATTTTACCACAAAAACATTACAGCATACACGCAAAATCCCACGATATGGCAAATTATGCACCATAAGAATATGGGGGGGGAAAACAAAATAAAACATCTGAAATGGGTGAACCGCACATTAGCGAGGGAACACTGTAAAGTATACTGCACACATGTGAGCGACTATCTGAAATCCAATGCATCCTGTGTGCGATTTGTGGGATCCCGCAAACCTCAAGTCATTGGGCTCCTTCCCTAGGATTATCCATATTTTGGCACATTGCTGGACACACAGGAGAAGCTGATCGCCGTCACGTCCAACCAGCATCTGCAGCTGGCCGAGGCAGCTGCCAAGTTCGCAGGTCACATCGCGCTGAGGCTGGTCCACGACCACCTGCTGCAGATGGACCTGATAAAGTACGACAAGATCATTCGTACTCATGTGGCGCAGATCAACAGGAAGGTCAATACCGTACAGAGGGTAAGTGTCCCTTTTATCACTTTGCTGATTTCTTGTCGCTTCTATAAAGCGTTACCGTTCAGGGGGTTCCCCAATTCCTTGCGCACCTTTGTGTTTCCGACACATGTTTCATGGAGAATATATGGAAACAACCTCATGTCACAGTGTACTTATATTTTTATTGGCTAATTGAGTCTCACTTCCTTTTTTTAAATGCAAATTTGAACTTCCCGAGGTTGGGGAATTTTGTGTGATTTTTGTCCTTTTAAACTTTAAATACATAATGTATAGTGTACTGTTTACATCAAATTGTACATTTTGGCCACTATTGGCCAATTCAAACCCATGAAAACGACATTTTTTAATCTACTGGATTGAATCATACAGTTATAAACCCTCAACATTTTTTTCATGATTTCTGCCAGAGTACATCATTTATCACAAGGGTGCAATTTCACGTAATACTAGTCCGCACCCCCACCACCCCCAAAAAAAGAAGGAAAAAAATGCACTTTTCAGATTGTTTTCCAACCAACACATTTTAAAATGAATGTATACTTAGAACTTAGTTACAAACTTTATGGAGTATAAGAAGCAAAAACATTAAGAATCTTAAAAAAAAAAACAGATTCTGTCAAGCTGAAGGATACATCCATGTTTCAGTGTCGAATAGAGGAGCTTCTTTTATTATTTCATATCGAAACATGGCGGCACGTTGTCTTTGCGAAGGGCGTTCGTTTGTAAAGCTAAGAGAGGCTCGTGCGTGCCATGTGTCCAGATGCAGCCCAATCTGGTCCCCACGTCGGTGCAGTGGTTGATCTCGGCCTCCGGCTCCTACAGTCGAGCCTCTCGGAACCTGATGAAAGACATCCAAAACAGCGACTTGGAAGACATCGAGATGTGCCGCATCTACAATGACCGCATCATGTCGGTAAGACCCGTTGCGCTTCGGCTCCTCGCTTGGGAAAACGCCGCCTTGAAGGAAACTCCTCCATCCTGCGTTCCTTGGCCGTCCGCAGGTGGAGAGGAACTTGCTGTCGGCGTACGTGTCCGCTCGAGAGAGTCCTTTCCGCCACGTCCTGCTGGGCTCCGGTCCGCACACGCTCAAAGGTCTGTCCAACCACCTGGACGCCCTCAGGACAGAAAGCCCGGAAGCTGACGTCGACCGGTTCCGCAACCAGTTTGCCTTGGCGACCTGGACAATTCAGGGTTGTGCCAACGCGTTAGTAGGGGACATGTGGTCCTTTGATAATGAAATCTAAAATATTTTCACCCTGTGGTCTTCCCTCACTCACAGTTTGGGCCAACAACAACACCGGTCCTCATTTAGATGATCATCATCATCACCATCATCATAATCATAATAATAGTAATAACCTCTGACAGGTAAAAACCGCCTCATCTCCCTTAGCCTTTCATTTCATAGCTCGTCATACCCACGCAGTACATTTTCACAGTAGTTTCTCATGTTTTGTTCTGTTGAAAGAACGTTTCAAATGTGTGGTGCTTAATCGAATACATTTGCTGACTTTGGTGCTACTGTAACCGCCTACAAACGCTAATATTACTTGGTGGTATGACCAAAAGATGAAAAATCCATTGTGAGTCACAACACCAGGACTCTCGCAAAACAAATACGGGCGTTCTGCTTCGATCTGCAGGAGTAATGGTTTCGCATTTGTATGAATAGCCCGACCCCAACCCACTCACAGTCCGTTCAAACCTATCAGTAACTATATTTACGTGATCGCTTACTGTGCAGAAATATCCTCATTCATAATTAAGAGGCACAACTAGATTATTATGAATGGCATCTTTGGATATATTTGCCACGGATCACTAACGATAACCCTTGAGAACATGAAACAAATTCATGAAATAACAAACACGGGACAGGCTATTTTACCAGGTGCCACTGAAATTCACGTCTATTTATTGTTATTTATCAGTGACAGGGTTCACTATAAATATTGTTTTCATTGCCTTTTATAGAAAATGTATAATTATCGGGAGCAGTGCCTCCCATAATTATGACAGTTATACTGTCGAAATAAAAGAAAAAAGCAGCATCTGCTAACCAAAAAGCAAAAGTGTACATGCGGCAGCATCCATCGCTGAGCGCGCACACGACTTCGCCGTCAGCAGCGGATGGAAGCTGCTCGTCCAACCTGCCGCTCGCATGTGCACTTCTCGTCCTGCCACCATTACGGAAGCAGCGTAATGCGCAAACCAAGAAGGTAGTTTTTGCCTACCTGTGTGTGTCTGTATCGGAGGCAGTGCCCTCCATATTTCACTGTAGGGGTGGATGTTGATATTCGCGGGGGCAGCGTTCCTCATCATTTTTGTATATCTTAAGTACATGACATCAACAGCACAATCAGATCTTTTGTCTCCTTGTCCGTGTACTTTCTTCCCAAATCAAATGCGCCTGCAGTTTCTGTTCAGTTTTCCCCAAATGTTTTCAGCAATCTTTTCTTTTTTTTTTTTTGTATGAAGGTCTGCATGGCTTAATTGCGCTCTGTTTTTTTCATGGCAACATTTTTCCTTCTTTCAAATCAAACATTGACAGTATGTTGATATATATACAGCAGTGACGTGTGTTTTTCTTCTTCTCCGTTTTCAAGGTTGTAGGATGTTGGTTTTATTCCATTTTTTGTTTTATTCATTTATGTACACGTGTTTGGATGGGGCTTCATGCCTGTTCTGCCGGAATCAAAGTTACTGACGCAAAATGTCACGACACACTTTTACAGTTGTGGTGTTCCTCACACGAGAAGAAGAGAAATGATCCAGATTAATATACACAAAAATTGAAGTAGAGCCAAATTGTGTCATTTTTGGTCTCTAACCTTAAAATGAAGTGATTGCTAAAAAAAAAAAAAAAAAAAGTGTTTTGGAAATCTTTTTTCAAGTAACATACAGTATCTTCCAAATGTATGCAAGTTTCTGTTTTATTTGACATTTCTGTCCTGCAATAAATGATTACATCGCTCCAAGCAGGCTTTTAGCTGTTTCATTTACCCTTGGGGAGCCCCTTATGAAAATGCTGTCCGTGGAAGGACGTTTCCCTGAAGCCCCCTCTGGAGCCAGCTGGAGGTGGGACAAGATGGCGAACGCCTGCTGCCGTCGGGCGGGCGAAAAGGTAACGTGGGTCCCGCGGGGTCACCATCTGTGGGAGCGGCCGAGGAGGTTGGAGCTACAGTGCCGTGAAAAAGTATTGGCCCCCTTCTCAAATTCTGAGATTTTTGCATAGTTTCCCCACTTTAAGAGAATCAGAATCATCTTTATTTGCCAAGTGGGCGCCGAGACTTCAAGAAATATATGCGGTTTAAAGTGACTAGTTGTGCGATCATCTGGGACAATGTCAATTGTGCAAAGGTTTGCAGATACTACTCAGTCGATTGTGCAAATGGTGCAGATACTACTCAGGCACATGAGTGGCCCGTATTGGCCAACAACAACGAGACTACTACAGTGAGTGCACGAGTAATGTATGTATCCCTTTCCACAATGCCACTGCATTTCAGTTCAGCGTCTTAAGCATTCAGGTCAGGTTTTTCTTCTGAATTGTGTGTGGCGCAGCGTGGAACCACTACGCCAGGTGTGTCAAACGCATTTTTGTCGCGGGCCACATTGTAGTCACGGTTTCCCTCAGAGGGCCGTTGACTGTGAAACCGTACAAATGTTTAGTCACCTCATTATTACGTACAAATTGATGGAGACCTAGTTTTGAAATCAGGAGTCAAGGATAATAGTTTGTTCAACTATTGTTCAAGTTACCATAAACCGAAAATGCTTGCAATGTCTCACCGCTACTATTTATCAGAATCAGAATCAGAATCATCTTTATTTGCCAAGTATGTCCAAAACACACAAGGAATTTGTCTCCGGTAGTTGGAGCCGCTCTAGTACAACAGACAGTCAATTTACAGAACACTTTGGAGACATAAAGACATTAACAAAAAACAACAACAAACAACAATTGTGCAAAAAGATGCAGAGTCCTCAGTTCGAATGGCTAATATCGCAATAGTCCGGTGCAATGACCATTGTGCAAAGGGCACTGAGACTTCAAGGAGTGTATGCGGTTTAAAGTGACGAGTAGTGCGATAATCTGGGACAATGGTTGTGCAAATGTTACAGATACTCCTCAATCAGTGTGCAAATGGAGCAGATACTACTCTGGCATGAGTGGCCACTATATGCAAATAGTGCAGCACGGCGAGACAACTACAGTGAGTGCACGAGTAATACATAATACAGAAATGTGACAACGAACTCAAGTCAAAAAATTGCCAGCTTGTTGTAATGGAATTGTAAGTTAGCTGTTCAAGAAGTTGATTGCAAGAGGGAAGAAGCTGTTGGAATGTCTACTAGTTCTAGTTTGCATTGATCGGTAGCGCCTACCTGAGGGAAGGAGCTGGAAGAGCTGGTGACCAGGGTGGGGAGGGTCCGAGAGGATTTTGCACGCCCTTGTCTTAGTTCTGGCAGCGTGCAAGTCCTCAAGGGTGGGTAGGGGGGGTACCGACAATCCTTTCAGCAGTTTTGATTGTCCGTTGCAGTCGGAGTTTGTCCTTTTTTGTAGCAGCACCAAACCAGACTGTGATGGAAGAACACAGGACTGATTCGATGACCGCTGTGTAGAACTGTCTCAGCAGCTCCGGTGGCAGGCCATGCTTTCTCAGAAGCCGCAGGAAGTACATCCTCTGCTGGGCCTTTTTGAGGACGGAGTTGATGTTGGTCGCCCACTTCAGGTCCTGGGAGATTGTAATTCCCAGGAACTTGAAGGTCTCGACGGTTGACACAAGGCAGCTGGACAGCGTGAGGGGCAGCTGTGGCGAAGGATGCCTCCTGAAGTCCACGATCATCTCTACAGTCTTGAGCGTGTTCAGCTCCAGGTTGTGTCGGCCGCACCACAGCTCCAGCCGCTCCGCTTCCTGTCGATATGCAGACTCGTCACCGTCCTTGATGAGGCCGATGACAGTGGTGTCATCTGCAAACTTCAGGAGTTTGACAGTCGGGTTCGCTGAGGTGCAGTCGTTCGTGTAGAGAGAGAAGAGCAGCGGAGAGAGGACACAACCTTGGGGCGCCCCAGTGCTGATGCTGCGTGTGGATGAGGTGGCCTCCCCCAGCCTGACCTGCTGTGTCCTGCCCGTCAGAAAGCTGTAAATCCACTGGCAGATGGCAGGTGAGACGCTGAGCTGGAGAAGCTTGGATGAAAGGAGTTCAGGGATGATGGTGTTGAACGCTGAGCTGAAGTCCACGAACAGGATCCTCGCGTAGGTCCCTGCACTGTCGAGGTGTTCTAGGATGAAGTGCAGTCCCATGTTGACTGCATCATCCGCAGATCTGTTCGCTTGGTAGGCAAACTGCAGGGGGTCCAGCAGGGGACCTGTGACACTCTTGAGGTGGTCCAGCACAAGACGTTCAAAGGACTTCATGACCACAGATGTCAAAGCGACAGGCCTGTAGTCATTCAGACCCGAGATTGCAGGTTTCTTGGGGACTGGGATGATGGTGGAGCGTTTGAAGCAGGATGGAACTTCGCACATTTCCAGTGATCTGTTGAAGATCTGAGTGAAGACTGGCACGAGCTGGTCCGCGCAGACTTTGAGGCAGGATGGAGACACGTGGTCCGGGCCTGCCGCTTTGTTAATCTTTTGTTGTTTGAAGATGCGTCTCACATCCTGTTCATGGATGGTTAACGCAGAGGTCAGAGGTGTGATTGTGGTCGCGGGTGCGGCCGGATTGGTGTGTGGTGTGAAACTGTCCTTTTCAAATCTGCAGTAGAAGATTGTTATTATTTTATGAGAATTTGAGCAATAATCATGGAAATTGACACAGATGATTTGCTTTCACGAGCCCCATGAAATGACATGGCGGGCCAGATTAGGCCCCCGGGCCTTGAGTTTGACACCTGCGCACGGGATGCATTACAAATATCGAGTGGGCGACCTGCAACGCAAGCGCACGGTGTCGAGTCGCTGACGGAAACCGAGCTGAATCGAGGTCGTCGCGGTCACGGCCAAAATCGTAACGGCGACTTCCTGCTCTCTGGACGTCAGCACGCTAAGGTCCATTTTGACAAACGACTACTCACTTAATTTGTATCCGATTTCCAATAACATCCCCAGCGTGCGTCAAGACACTAAAATGTCAAGACTGGATTGACTACAAAAGTTTCCCGCTTCTGTTGGGAGCAGACGGTAATGTACAAAAACATTACCGTCTAGTCTACACAAACTGTTCAACTGTGACAATCTGAACAACCACTGGTAAACTCTGTTACAGTCTGTCGAAACGTGTCAGTTGCTCCCCCCCTTGTTTATTGACCTATGGATGATTTCCTTTGTGCGTCCTGGAAGATCAGCGCTGATTTTTACTTGATGAATCTAAATGACAGAAACTAAAGTGAATGAAAAGACCTTTGTTAGCGCAAACAATGTCTGTAGTTGTAGGACTAGAAACGTTTTGATGACTTCATCCCTTTTGAATGTATTCATTGTGTTGACTCCGTAATCCAATCTTGTGATTTTCTTTCTTTTCAACGTGTTCAATAAACTAGCAAAGACAATCCATTGGCTGTGTGTTTTCCCCTCCACAGAGGTGTTATCCAAAGAAAACGCCTTTTATTGTCCCGATTCAACATGTACAATGAGATTGAAGGTGATTGCTTCTCCACTGAAGACATGGATATAAACAAAAAGATAATAATCATGATGCAAGATGATGAATAGAACACGACAAAGCAAGACGTGGGTGCCAGCTGGCTAAAATGAACTGAGCTTCATAATTATGCATTTAATTTAGAAGACAGATCAAAGTGGATTCAGGGTTAGACAAATTTTTAAAAATCTATTCCTGTATTATGGTTCAAATGTGCTTTGACAGTTTTTTGACAGCGGCGATGTAGAGAGTTGTTCCTTCAATGTTTACGTTGTAGCATCTGTCCCTATTTAAATTAACACGACATGATAAAAACAAAACTTTATTACAAGTACACTTGTGAGCGCAACGTGGCTCATGTGCAAATACAGAGCAAGATTGTACGACTTAGGAATTGCTTCAGTTAAAGGGGAATACGAGCCACCATGTCAAAACTTGTGTTTCCCAAAACTATGTTCATAAAACATTACAACTGCTTTCGTGCACTTGCTTATGGGGGCCGCCATTTTTAGGGTTTTCCACTTTTGCGAGTGTGCGAATTTGGCGTCTGCAAGGTGCAAGTTCTGAAAACCATCGAGTTTGTAGTTTGAGTGCCCTGAAAAGCGCCGATTATTACTATGATTATTATGATTATTTCTATTTGTGGCTCCTCTGATCTCAGCCCGACAGCAGTAAATAAAGAATCTTATTTCCCGTCATTGTTCATGAACACACAATTATCTTTTGTGTTTGGTCAAAATAAGTCACTTGCTTTTCCCTCTATTCTCTGACATGTTACGGACAAAACCAGAAACTTAATCATCATCATAATCAATTGATGGGAAATAATAATAGTTGAATCGATGACGAGAACTGTTATTTGCAGCCGTAGTATGAAATTGTGAATAAGCTGTAATTGACATAGTTGAATATCAGACCAGTAGTTCTTCGCATGAATCAGTAGCCAAGAAGCAGCTCTCAGTTTCAAAGAGGTTGCCGAGTACAAGTTATCAAAAGTTAAAATGTTGTACAACGGTAGAAATCAGCTGCACGAGTACAAGTTCATATTGTAAAAGTGGACTGTCCCTTTAAGAGTGGGACGAATGCATGAATACGCCTCAAAGATGATGTATGCAAAAAAAGATGTCCCACTTTGTCGTGATTGCAAACGTCGCCTAAACAGGATAAGCTGTCCAATAAAATAAAATTACTCCAAACTGAAAACCCAACGGCACATTTGATGTTATAGGGGCAGTAAAAATGTTGAAATGTGACAACGTGCACCGAACGCAGATTGGCGAATCTCTGTCGGTGTGGCGCGTCTTACTGTTTGGGGACGATCTTGGAGCGGTACAAAGACGCCAGCGGCTTCGACGTGCTCGCAATTCGACATTTTGAGACATTCGGGCTGCCGCAAGCGTCCTATGCGTCGCTGCTCGTCACTTTGGCGCTGGCGTATCGGTGCCGGTGTCGGTGCCGGTGCCGGTACCGGTGCCGGGCTGCCTGACGGCCACGCCGTCCGGAACCGGCGGTGACCGCACGAAGCCACGCGAGCCCCGATCCGCAAGTACGTGCGCGCACCGACGCCCGTTAAACGTCTTCTTCAGGTTCCGTGCGGCTTCGTAGCAAGCGTGCCTCTTTTTCTTTTCTTTTTTCGTTTTAATTTGCGTTCGTGTTTGTGTTTTTGGGGTTAGAAGCTCACCCTGGCCGGAAGGAGCCAACAGGTGGCTGCTGGGCGCTTGTCAGCAGCTCACAACAACTGATGATGATTCGGAATTACGAGGCGAACTCTTCCAATGACTTTCTCAAATTAATATGACGAATTACATTGGATGACATTTTGAATGAATGCATCAACAGCACCCTTAAAATTAAAAAACATTATTTTTGGAATAAACCTCATAGTTGTTCTTTACACACATCATCAACTGTTAAGAAAACATGATGAATTGTAAATAGATAGTAAAATGTATTTGTTGCGTCATATGCGTATAGCATGTGGAAAAGCACCGTACCAGATGATGTTGACCCAGTGGCACAGATGGGATTTGGGAACTGTGTGGCACGGGGACCGCGCTTATAAAAGAATGCCTCTTGTATAGGAACTGTAGTAGAAAGCAGTGATTCCCGAGCGGGGCACCGCGGCACACTGGAGTGCCGTGAGACGTCGTCAGGGAGGCCGCACGAAATGAGACAATTACATTTCATTTGAATTACAAATATAGCTTCGATTATCTATATATGCCAGCGACGTATGGTAATGGGAAGACGAATTAGATGCGCTTCCGTTAGCTGCTCCAATAAACGTGTGGATCCGCCTGTTGCCATTCATGAGCGTATCCATTTTGTGTTTGTTTAAATTACACACAAATTAAGCCAGTTTGCAAATGTAGATTGAAACTATAAAATCCAGTTCCTCCAATGTCTCCTGACAGGACAAATTCCAGTTGATGATCATGTCCTAGTCTTCTGGTGAATTCATTCAATAGACGACATTTTGCTTTGAAGCAAGAGTTTAGTCTTGCTTGTGTGTTGTGAAATGCTGGAAAGACAACTTTCGCAAAAGTGAAACTTAAAACATTTAACCGTAGTTGAATTGCCCAACTTAAAATTGTATTGAAGTTTGTTGCTTTGAAATTTTGAGTTCACACCAAATCTTTTTTTTTTCCTTCTTTTTACAATGTTACGGATACTACACTGCAAGATGCAAACAACATATCAGCAAGAAGAATAGGAAGGCCAAGGTTGAATTTGACCCCAAATTAAGCTCTAAGCGTGTTTTGTTTCAAAATACATTAAATATGTTTGAAGTGCTGAAAACGTATGTTAAGACTTATAACAATATAGTGCTGAATTGTTGAGATAAAGCTTAAGCATCTTTTTCACCATTTGAATTTTCCTGATTTTGTGACATCATGGGGCCGGGGCGTATAATTCATTTTGCAAGTTCCCTCCCCCGCTATATAAGTACAAAGTGACGTCATTTCGTTTGGCTGCTCAGTTGTGACTTAGCTGTGGTTAGCGTCCATGACAAGGCCCATTTACCACTCTAGCGTGCGGTTAGCAAGCTAACGATGGCTACACCCCGAAAATGCGTTTTCGCCGGATGTCTCAATTTACAGAACAGCTCGGTGATGTTTTTTTAAACTCGCAAAAAAATGAGGAAAAGCGATGGACTGACTTTTTAACGACACGCAGATGGCGAGCTGAACATCAACACCACCGGCCGACTCCGCAGTGCGCATTTTACGGCGGATAGTTTAGTAAAGTTTCACCGGAGACAACATGGGTAACTTGATCCAAGTGAACGGGGCAGTGGCGAGCGTCTAAGTACCCGGGCTCCCTCCGACCGCGCCGCCGCCGTCGGGTGCCGTGTTCGGCTGTGACATTATGTCGCCGACAGACAACGAGGGTAAGTTGACTTGTGTGCTTATTGTCATGATTATAGTCCACGATAAGCATTCAGTTTTGAAGTTGAACCTTCCTAACGTGATTGGACATCGTCTAAGCTATCACCCCGTCAGTATGTTGGATTCCTTCCATTCGACACGCCCGCAGCGTCTGAGAGCTGAGAGGAGGCCCTTAGTATTCAAGTTTTGAAACCTGGTTTTATATACTTAGCGATTTGTTTTTTTATTCATTGAAATTTGGCAGGCTTGTTAACATGACTCTTCTCTGTGGTGTGTTGAATTTCCGTGCCATTTTCTGGGTCTGCTTAGTGACACTTTAACCTTGACCAAAGGATCATCAGGTCGGACTCTGAATCTGTGAAACTCGGTGGAGGTCATTTCATGGCTTCTTTTTCTTCCAGTTCCAGTTCTTGACGTTCCACGATAGTTACGAGTTACTGAGACCGGACTGACCATCATGGGACGTAAATGTCATTTAACACAATCACTGGCTCAAAGTCGGTCATTTCCCTCAATTTCCTCACCGAGGGTTGATTTAATTAAGGACAGACCGCGTCAGCATTCATTTGCTTGTCACAAGATGGAGTCAGTCAATGCAGCAATATTTTCAAATGAAAAAGACGAAAGCTAAATTAGTCGTTGATTGAGTAGCAAAAAATCAAAACTACACCCCTCTTTTTACAGTGTGTGCCAAAAGTAGGTTTGCATTTTACAGAGCTAAAACATTTTATTACATTGATTGTATTTTATAAAAAATTTTTTAGCATAATTTAATCTCGTAAATTTTCAAAATGTGCTCCATCAATGTTTTTTTGTTTTTTTTCTAAATTGTCTTAGTATTACTAATACATTGTCAAGGTAGTGAAGAGTATGTTAGGATTTGCATAAATACTGTATGCTGTAAAGAGTGAACGTGGTCTTTGCCAAGAGCTGAAGACGAGGCAAATTGGATTATTATTATTATTTTTTTTTAATCTCTCGAGACAAAGCAATCAATCATGTCACTTTCAGCCACATATTTTACCGGTACTAAAAATAGCCTGAAAAGTTTCATTGTTTAGTATAAAATCAAGCTATTATTGTTCCATTTGGCAAGATCTTTGTACCTTTGGATTATTTTGTTACTTTGTGACTTTTAAAATGTCATAAAATCAATAAAACCCTTCTTTTTCACCCAATCTCAATCAGCTGTGATCGACCCCAATTTTTGGGACAGCCCTAATATATATATATATATATATATATATACACACCCTTGCCCTCCATGCTTGTTTGGTGTGTGGATTTTAACTTTTTATTTATTTGTAATATTTTTGAGAAATGTTCTCATTTTAGCAGAATGTTTTTTGTAATGAAGGAAGTGAGACAACTGTTGTCGACCGCGGAAGAGTTGCACATCCTTCCTGCATGATGCAAAGATTTTGCTTCAGTTTAAACTGTGTATAGCATTTGGTCAAAAACATTCCTTTAGTGAAATGTAAATAAAACACCGGTGCCACAAACATGCCCGGCGTGCCACCGATGTTGCTAAGCTGAAAATGCTCAATTTTGTCAGGAAAATACATTTCAAAAAGGTTCTGTGATCACGGTAATGGCATATTATTTTTCCTAGTCCTTTTTAACATCTTTCCAAAATGAAAATTCTCTTGAACATTTGATTCTCACCCGTTCTAGTGCTTAAGTTACTTTATACGATAACATGCTTGCCTACTTGGTGTACTGTGTATCGTATAACACAGTAATGGAGACCGCAGGGCTCACTGTAGTCTCGACTTTCGAAAAGTGGCTAACGTTTGAGTCTCCCGCCGTGTATCATCTTCAGCCCGGACCACCACAGAATGTTTTTATTTTTTTTATTTTTTATTTTTTTCTTCTCTTTCCTTGGCAAGAACTGAGCCATCGATGCCAGCTTGGCTTTGCTCTGTTTTTGAGATCGTTTGTAGTTGGGCTGACCTTCATATTTTGAGTTTTTCAGATTTGTTTGTTTTTTAAATGAGAACTTCTTTTGGAAATAATTATAATCCACGGTATTCGTGAAGCGTTCCTCATTTTTTTTTGGAGGACTTGTTAGCACATCCGCCTCACAGTTCTGGGGACCGGGGTTCAAATCCCGACCTCGTCTGTGTGGAGTTTGCATGTTCTCCCCGTGCCTGGGTAGGCTTTCTCCGGGTACTCCGGCTCCGACTCTAAATTGCCCATAGGTGTGATTGTAAGTGTGTATGGTTGTTTGTTTCTATGTGCCCTGCGATTGACTGGCGAGCAGTTCAGGGTGTACCCCGCCTCTCGCCCGAAGATAGCTGGGATAGGCTCCAGCACGCCCGCGACCCGCGTGAGGAGAAGCGGTACAGAAAATGGATGGATGGTATTTAGAATGCACTTTACATCAAAGACGTGATCTTAAAGTACAAGATGGTATCACCGTTTCCTTTGGTCGGCCAGTGGTGTTTCAATCCAAGTCACTCACGGTTTGAATTACAAGTTTTTAAAGTGTTGGTCATATTTGAAGTAAAGGGCCTTAACTCATAAACATTTGTAATTTTATTCAGGAACTTTTGATCGATTTTTCATCCAAAAATGAAAGCATACTAAAATGACTGTCGATATTTGTATTAAGTTTACACTGTCCGATTCGGGATCCTGGTCTTCCTATTCTTTTGAATTCCGAATCACTTTTTCACTGTCCTTCATAAAACATTTACTAACCATACAGGCAATGTTTTAACATACTGTAGTCATATATGTGTAAAAAAAACAAAACAAAAAAACCACCCAAAGTTAATAAATGTTAATTGTAAATTGCCACTAAGGCATCTCCCGTCATATGTGACAGCAGCGTCAACTCGTATTTTTGGTGCTACTTTTGAGACGTATTTCCCCCCCACACTCAGAACTCCGAATTGTGCTACTTTCACCGTCTTCCGTCTTGACTCACGTCCGCCCAGCAACTGCTCTTGTACATTTGTGGTTTAGATGCTTGTTTTTGTTCGTGAGCTCACTTATTTTTGGTCTTTTGGTTCTGGACCTCTGTCGTGCCTTTTCTTTGGACTAAATCCATGAAGTACCTTCTTCCTGTCCAAGCCCACTGACGTGATAGCCTAACAGAACTCTGCAATGTGACATTATTGCTTCTGACTGGTTTTGAGGTAGCCGTTTTCACTCCATGAATGCCAGATCGAGTACATCTGTATTTCTTTGCTAAGTACAGCGTGTGTGGACTTAATGCACTGTGTCAAAGCATACATAATTCCGCATGTGTTTTCCTGCACATAAAGACGTCATTTGTGTAGCAAACTTGGGGAAGATGTAAAGCTTGGTATTTCAACTGCTTGTGGGATTCTTTAGTCAGCTACTTTATTTGCTGCTGGGTGAATGTCTGATGTGTGTGTGTGTGCATGTGTGAATCAGATGGATTCATTCATTCACCAGCCCTCTGGAATTTTAGCCCCCCCCCCAAACCTGGCTTGGAACAATGTCAACTCAATTCATATCGCAAACTGGAAATTGTTCTCGGCAATGAGGTGGTCATGCTGAGCAAATAACGACTGTTGTCAACACTCTGACGTCACAGTTGTGCGTACGGTACAAGTGAGTGGATGTTGCCAGACACTTTGGTTTCTTGACAGTGGACCCCCGCGATAAAGACCGGGCTGGACAGCGAATAGTGAAAATCCACGGACTGCACTGCATTTATTTGTGCACACGGCAGAACATTTGCAAAAATGTTGAACAAAGGTACATGACCCATTTTAAAGAGGAGGGTTTTCTGTGCTTAGAACTGCTTGGTGGTTAGGGCATAAAATGAACCCTTGCATTTTTGTAAATTCACCTATTTGCAGGTTTTTGGGGAAATGAATCCTCCACTATTGACCCATTTGCTGTTTTTGTCTGCAGGCCAAAGCAACAAAAGTATTACTTTGGTGCCTTCTATTGTAATCTTGGTGGTATTGTTGTTAGGGTGAATTTGTTGATGTTTTTTTTTTCAGCTGCTTTTGAGCTGTCCAGTTTTCTTGTTGGTCCTTGAATGCAACTCGTGAAACTGAAAGCAATGAGCACGGGTTCACTGTTTTGGTTTCATCAATTTTATAAATGGAATTTTACGGAATGTGGAAATGTTAGTTTTATATAATCTCCTAATAAAATGATTGCTAGACGTTACAATGTTAAGGTGTATACTAGAGAGCGGTTTCTGTTTTTATGACTCTTTCAGTGTTGTTTTTATTTTCAGGAAATGCACACAGATTAGTTTCAACCAATGAATGCAACAAAGTCACCATGTCACGGGCTTGCAGCTGGACGAATGGAGCGAGGGCCTCGCCTAAGGTTCTCTGACCTTCTGTCCTGATAACGGCAGCTGCGGTAGAAAACTGCATTTCTCGGGCCTTCACATCAACGACAGGTAAGAACCGTGAGTTCATCACGTTCTCTGTATCAGTGTGACTAGAACAGCACGTTTGTGTAGTTGTCCTGTTTGTTTAAGCAGAGGTGTGTATTGCGTATGAAGGGCCTTTTGATTGTTAGCACTTTGCCTGTGGCTCATGCATGGTCACGCTGCATTATAATTCACGGGTGGATATATTGGAGGAAGTACGAGTCGTGGTCTGTGCCTTTAACAAGATGCCGGCAGACCAGACACTCTGAGGCCTCGGTTCAAAGAGGAAGGTTAAGCGGGTGTGTCTGAAAAGAATTGCAATGGCGCACGAGTATTTGTGCGACTGTACCAGCACGCCTGCGTGGAAATGTGTGAATCTGACTTGCTTTTATCAAATGACGTACAAATGGTGGAAAAGTGCTAATATGTGGCAGCACATTAGCGTCTGTCTCAAAATGTCTCGAAGCATAGAAAGCGTGAAGGCAAAGATGACAAAATGTCTCGAAGCATGAAGGCAACGATGAGGATCTGTTGATCGAAACCTGACACTTTCTTCTTCTTCCATTTAACATTCTTTCAATCAAATACATTTTTAAATACTGTACCCGTAATGTTCCAACTGAAATTTTAGTACAAAAAAATGGTTTATGTACTACCAATTTATTTTGTTCTGCGTGGGTCGAGCCCCTTCCCACCATTGTGACGATTGTGTTGGAGTGCCAGCAACACCGTTGTAAAAATAACCCTCAACACAAACTTCTGCAGAGATCGTTAAACGTCCTCTTCTATCATTACTAAGGTGACAAAGGTTATGCAGTGAAGGGTGGACAGAAACAAAAAGGAGGATGCTAATGGCGGAATATGGGGAGGATTGTTAGAAACCTCCTAAAATAGCAGCAGCATTTAGTGAGCTTTTTGTGGAGAGGGTCTGTGAATGCTTGGAGGGCCTTGGAGGCTCAGACTGACAGAGTAAACCGAGGAGGAAAGGGAGCCTCTGGGAGTCCAAGTGTGTGTGTGGGCAGGACCGTGTTATTTTAACCCTGAACATACAGTGCCGTGAAAAACTTGGCTCCCTTCTCAAATTCTTAGATTTGTGCATAGTTTCCCCACGTTGTTTAGCATCATCAAACAAATTATATATATATAGACAAATAAAAGCCAGGTGAGCTTAAAATGCTATTTTGATATGGTGATTTCATTTATTAAGGGAAAAAAAGAAACTATTCAAAGTTACCTGGCCCTGTGTGAAAAGTAATTATCCCCCTTGTTAAATCACAAATTGTGGCTAATCACAATATTTGGTTAATGTTCACTGATCACACCCAAGCCTGATTACCTCCGGACCCGTCCAATCAAGAACTCACTAGCACAATCTGTCCCGAGTCGGACAAAAGATCTAAAAAAAGCTGCAACAAACTGACACGATCCAATCTATTGGACTGGAAATGGTTACAAAAGCCATTTTGAAAGCTTTCAGATTCCAGCGAACCATAGGGAGAGCAATTCTCATCACATGGCGAAAACATGGAACAGTGGTGAACCTTCCCATGAGTGGCCGGCCTACAAAGATTACCCTAAGAGAACAGCAATCACTCATACTGGAGGTCACAAAGGAACTCAGGACAACTTGTCAAGAACTACATGCCTTCCTTGCCTCCGTTAAGGTCAATGTTCATGACACAACAAAGAAGGAAGAGACTGGGCAAAAATGGCCTCCAAGGCCAACACCACTGCTGACCAAAAAGAACATAAAGGCTCATTTTACTTTTGCAAAAAACAACAACAACATCATCATCATCTGAATGATTCCCAAGACTTTTGGGAGAATATTATATGGACTGACGAGATGAAAGTTGAGTTTTTGGAAGGTGTGTATCACGTAACATCTGGCGTAAATGTAACACAGCATTTTAGAAAAAGCACATCATACCAACAGTCGAACATGGTGGTGGTCGTGTGACGGTCTTGGGCTGCTCTGCTCCTTCACTTTTCTGCAAGGAAGAGTGGGCCAAAATATCTCCAAAGAGCTGTGAAAGAGAGAATCTCTCTACAAAATGTTTTTACCGGTTTCCACAGACCACGCGACGCTCACCGACAAGTGCACAACCCAGGCCACAGAGCGCAGTGTTGTCGTTCTCATCTTCTCACTCACTCAGGACTGGAAGCGCAGATTGCATATCGATACGTGGATACACGAGCCACTGTATGTCGTGTCTGCCAGTTCTGTTTGTCACTATACATCGCTGGCATAGATCATTTAAGTGGAAATGCTCAATTTTAACACATCGCAGTGTTGTGGTAGCAAACGAGGATTTGGCGCTCACGCCATATAATCACACCACACATGGTTAGTCATTATATTTCGTTGTTGTTATCATTATTATTATTTACGATCACGGCGTCGGTAAATATAATATTTGGAAATCATTGGAATGGGTTTTAGACAAAAGGTATAGATGGAATCATGTCACATAATAAGTTAAGGCAATGAAACGCAGTCTGCTGATGTGATTTGAACACTGCAAGCAATAATAGTGATATTATGAAGACCCACTGCGTGCCATGGATGACCAGGCACCCAGATGGCAGTGAAATGCTGAGCGCTTTATCTCCAGATGACTTGCAAAGCTGCAACCTTGGCATAAACGCATAGTTGAGGCATCGGGGCCCTCCTGCCGTACTCGTGTCCCCCTAATCCTGCCTCCCACTGCCCTGCGCTGGTCGGCAGGCTTTGGCGCTCCTCTTAAATCCCACCTGTTTAGCCTAAAGGGACACGGGAAAGCCAACACCTCCCACACGCACGGCTGCCTTCGACGTTTCCTAGAAAGACGGCATGAGAGCTGAGAATTATGTAGCACGTGTCACGTGCGCATTGAGCCGACGTGGAAATCTTTCTGGGAAAGGGTCGATAAAGACCGATTGGGTAAGGATAATATTTCGCCCTCATATTGTGTTCTGCACTGTAAATGTCTGATCGATTTAAACCGAGCGCGCTGGCTGGTGGACTGGCTATCTTTCAACAATGCATTTTCCATTAGCGCGACACTTTTGGGCGCACGGCTTGGAATGCCGCGCGTGGTCTTTTTCACGCTGCGGCAGCTGCCACGCGGCTAGCGGAACACGGTGCCTCGTTAACACACACACCAGTTTGGCTAGTTTCCAAATAATAACACCCATCCTCGCGTTATTAGTGAGAGAGGGGAGGAGGATTTTAACAGCACTTGTTTCTGTGCCCTAATTCCTGCGTTTTGCGGTGTGCGGTCCCTTTAAGGAGCAGTAGGTCAACATGTGAGGGTGGCGAAGCATCGGGCTAAGGGTTCGACGGGATGGCCAAACCAGGCCGCATTGCTTGAATCGCCTTTGGGGGGGGGGGGGGAAACAAAAAAAAAAAAAAAAAAGTATGCAAAGTATGACTGATGTATTTGATTGTGCATAATCATTTTGAGGATTTTTGCCCCCAACCCTCCCACTGTCGTCATCGTAGTAGTTTGGTGACAAAACAGCAACAATGCTACACGTCAGCCATTCTGAGCAGTTACAGTTCTGATTGTGTTTCTACCCTGCAAGCACCTGACTCGGAGAAGACGTCAGGGATTTCATCCTAATCCTGTTCAACAGCTCATCGCTGTCCGCAAAACGCTGTGGTCTCCCCCAGTAACCGTAAAAGAGACGGGCAGGACTTAGGGAGTCACGGCCTCCCTTCATGTCGCTGTAGAGTCTTCGAGGTGGGGCTTGGTCTGAGAGTTGTATACCTTTACACCCACAGCCTGTCGGATCTACTTTAGCGCTCCTGACGCTCCATCATAAGGAAAGAGAAGGAGTTCCCATGTTTAAGCAGGCTCAGCTTGACTCAAGTTGCCTGACAAATCGAGCTGTTTGGGTCATAGGTTAAAGCCCCCAAGGGTTTCCAGGTTTCACTAAGACAGTTTATCAAATCTGGGTTTCGTAGTGAAAGTTCGTTTAGTGCGTACATTGGTGAAACCATATATGTTTGAGTGACACCTGCCTTATAAAATTACACGAAGTTAATGTCTCGTAACTTGGCTTGCCAGTCAGGTTTGTTCTTCCAGCAAACGGTAGATTTCAAGAAACTGCTGTCCTCAGCAAAATATTGTTCCACCGATTATTAATGACATATCTAAAGTAGTAACTAAGTTCAGAGCATAAAGAAGGACATTTGGATTTGGAGATTTGGATGATACAGAAGGATGCAGTGATAGTGTTGCGGATCAGAGATGTTGAATTTTGTCGCTGCTGCAGGTTAAGCGTAGGCCTTTGACACAAAATCTGATTGGCTGCTCCACTGTTACAAGCTTGACCAATAAGAATCAGCCATGTAGGTTTTCAGCAGCATGCCGTTAAAAGCAGAAAACAAAGAAGGACCAGGATTCGTCTGTAAGGTACGCACTGGTCCGACACGATGCCGTACCGGCCCAGGGCCATCGGGCCACCCTTAATGTCTGACCCTGTATTTGTCGGACTTTGTGTACATTCAGCTGCTCCTGTTAATTGTGTTTTGCAAATTTCCTTTTTTTTTTCCTTAAACACATTTCATGTAGTTATTTGCTCATGTGACGCTCCCGGCTTGAAGAGAGGCAGAGCCAGGAGACAAAATTGGAGCAAAAAGCTAATGTGGCTCAGTGGGCTGCAAATAACCGGCCTGAGGACGTGAACACAACTGGAATGGACACGGCGAGAGTGGGCGGGGGTCAGGCCACGGTTGGTGTGGGGGGGCGGGGGCGCAAACAAGGCATGTGATTTGGATTAGGAAAAATAATAAACAGCAAATGTGGTTGAAAATAAGGGTGAGCAAAGCATCATGTCGTTATTTCTGCTCTGACGTGGGGAAGACCAGGAGGCACGGCCATGCCCAAAACTCTCACACACACACACACACACACACACACACACACACACACATTGTTCTTTTATTCTGTTTTCCTCTCCATCCAGATGTCCATTCACACGGATCCAGATGGCCTGGATACCTTCCCAGTAGTGGGAGAGGTGCTTATGACGCATGTGCACACACAAAGCATCAAGGCTGTTTTTTAAAAATATAATTTTTTTTATCCCTCTCAGATTAACTCAATTCATTAGAGCCCCCCTGCCTCTCATCCTTGTCCCGCCTACGTCTCCCTCACGCATGACTTGCTTTGCCTCCATTGGTTGCTTCTATTAGGACCACCATAAACTGGATCACCGCTGACTACGGGACACAGGAGAGTGAAGAAGAAGAGGGGTGGGCGGCTGTTGCCACGGTAATAGAATCTGGCGCTGGGATCAAGCTGGGGGGTGAAAGCAGGTTAAAGGGGTTCGGATTCAGACGAGGGAGGGAGGGGCCGACAATAACAACAACAACCCGGGATTAGGCATCAACCGAGCAATCGGGAGGTCGGTTTAAGTCAAAGCGGCATTAAATATTGCCTAAAAGTATATTTGTGGCTTTCTGGAGCACCGGACATCTGCTCCTGGAAAAAGGAGGAGGATGAAATAGGGTTAAAAACAAAACGAGAAAAATGCATCTCCTGGTTGGCGATGATACTTCAGCGAGCGGAGGCGAACTGCAGGCTGCGGTGACGACGGGAGCGCCGAGATCGAAACGGAGAGCCGAGCATCGCTGGATTTGAAAGACGAGCATGCGTCAGCACTGAAGCGCTGCAAAGGAGGAGTCCGAGAGACGGCCACCGTGGAGATGAGGCCGTTCTGCTTGCGGTCACGATGGACAAAGGAACCGGAGCCCTTAGGATCCGTAACGTTCGGGGCCACACGTTGCCTCCTCATTCCAGCTCTCCGTCCAAGTAAGTGATTTCCATGTCCGGCCTGACAACGATGAGCACCAGATGAATGAGGAGTGATCGGCTTTGAAGCGTCCAGGAAATTCATATCACCGACGGCAAACTGAGCTGGGAGATTTCCTTCAATGATCCTTCAGCTGGACTGCAGCTGAGACAACGCGACGTTTTCCCGAGCTCACCAGAATGCTCCAGCAAATCAGTTACCGCAACGACCGCCACCTGGGCAGTGAGCGCAGCCGTTATCACTGAACCGTGAACTCTTTGTTGAAGCTGACTCCACCAAAATGTGGACACAATAAAGGTGGGAGTATTGCAATTTGGCATATAAATGAACTCCAAGCTATGCAAAAGTCAGTGGATGACAAACAGAAGGCTCCAATGGTCTTCCTAACAGCAGCATAAACCTTGAAACAAAGCTGACGGCGCCCTCGGCTGACGACTTGACTTGAGCTGAACTTGGAAGCAAATATCGTCAAATGTGGAAGCGCTGCCATGGGGGAGACGGCAGAATACCAGAGGCTGCAGGAGACTTCAGAATCTGACTACCACAGCGCAAGCAGTGAGGATGAAGAGGTACACCTGTCTTTGCAGAGTTGTGCTCCAATCATGCAGATTTTCATTTTAACTGCAGTTATGAGTTCCATCAAAGGAATAGTCAGGGAGGGCCCCATCCGATCACGCGATTGAAAATCCGGGTCGATCACGTGATTTTCAGCTGACCTTTTTTTTTTTTAAATCGTTTTCTGACATTTTAAATAATCCAGAGGTACAAAGATCTTGTCAAATGGAACAGTAATAGCTTTGGTTTATATTAAACAACCAGTCTAATATAAGTGATTGAAAGACACACGCAGACTGTGTTTGTGTGTGCGTGCATGCCACACACACACACACACACGCGCAAAGACTTGGACTCGGCTGCAAATAAAATGTGATCAGGACATCCGTATTTTAAATATTCGAAGAAATGTCAGTATCGTTAAAAATGGTTAATCATTGATGAGTTTTTATTATTGGTAAGAAGAACATGCAAATGTCTATAGTAACTATAAGATGGAAGAACTATTTGATTAACTATGCCACCACACACTTTTAATGTTTCATATTTTCTATGAATAGAAAAGACGACGACGCACGATGACCAAGCAGCTAGCACCTCTGCCTCGCAATTTTAAGGTTGGAGGTTTGAATCTCAGCTGTGGCCTTCCTGTGTTGACTTTGGCCGTTCTGCCCATGTTTTCTCGGGGTACCTCAGATTGCTCACACATTCCAAAAACGCGCGTGTTCGGTTAATTTGATGCCTCTGAACTGGTCCAAATGCGAGTGTGAATGGTTGTTGCGTTTATTAAAAAAAAAACAAAAAAAAAAAACACCAGTGCTTTTAAGGGCTCTAGAAGTGACAAACAACAACCCTCAAGCTGCCCTCAATTGCTTGCTGATGGAGATGAAGGCTCCCCTTAATCCTGCGGTCACTCTGATTGGATTCCACAGGTGGGTACAGAGAAAAGAAAGCTCTTATTATTATCATTATCGTGGATTTTTGTGTTTATGCTGCCTCTGTGGACGGTCATCTGAAGTAGTGAGCATGCGAATCATTTGTGGGTTTATTCAATATGTTGCTGGTTTTATCACACGACTGCAATGCACTGCCTGCAAATTGCGCTTATTCGCCCCTACATAGGGAATCATTTAATAGATGACACACAAGCAGTGATTACGGTCAAAATAAAACTGGTATCATATGTAATTTATGGTTATACTGAAGTCAGCATTTATTCTCAAGAAAATTTTACATGTAAAATGTAAGCCATATATTACTTCCAGACTGGACTGTTAAAAGTGTTAACTGCTCCTGTAAGATTGGTGAGCATTTGCAAATCCCCACACAAACATGGCGGGCATTCAGGAATATGCTACGCTAAAAGTTGCATTTTACAAATTAACATTAGATCGTAAATGATCATTAAAAACGACGCACGTGATGATCGTTAAACAATATGCACTGTTGTTGGCTAAAGATGTAACAGAGACGGGTATATTAAGAATTTAGTAAGAGATGAGTAACAATAATGACAATGATCGACATAAGGGGTTAGAAAACCTCTAACTGCACAACAGTAAACTCAAACGGCAACAACCTAAGATAATTGCCCCTTAACTGCATTTTGATTAAGTACGCCAGTGCATAAGATTTCTTGAGAAATCCAACTAAGTGCAGGTGCAGTCCCCCTTTGCTGTGCTTTCTATCACTAACTTTTACATTATGCACTGATCAAACAATATGTGATATATTTGTTTCAAATAAAACATTCTGTACACAAAATTAAGCATTTTATTGTCTGTAGGAAGTCAGTGACCTACATTTTGAATGTAGATTTTAAATGACCCTTTTCAGCGCTCAATGGCTTTAAGTGTTCAAAGACACAGGATGTGGTAGGATTGGTGATTTCATTAGGATGCATTTGTTGGTGGAGCGCGGTATGGTCTGCTGCTGTCCATTTATAAAGGGTTCTTTGTTTGCTTGACCTTGAGAGCTTTGTATTGTATATAAACACTTAATTCCTCCATGAGCAGTGCTTCCTCTAATCTCTACCTCATCGTTCAAAGACGAGAGAGCAGAGGGCAAATATGAAAGCGGGAGTCCATGGAAGGGAAATTCTGATGGAATGTGAAATGAGTTTACTACCTGTGAGCTCGAAGAGAGAGATGCATCATCCTCCAGAGGCTTTGTTGTGGTATAAATACAGTAAAACTGGGTCCAAAAAAAAGATTCCTGTGGTCTTCAGGATCTTCGCATTTTGAAAGATCGTGCTTCTTAGGGACACGTGACGTCTTCCCTCTCGTGAAAGCGTTTGTTTGTTTTTTCCCCTTTTTTTAACGCACCTTACAGAAAAACACATTGTTCTCCTCGTTGTGTCAAAGCAAAAGGAATTTGGCAAACCCCCCAGATTTGATTCGCCGATTTCTCGATTAAATGGTTGTTTCTACATGTTATCCTGCTTTGTTTTTTCTGACACGGGCGGGTCCAAATTCTAAATTGTTTGCCATTTTGCACGGCTCGAGGGGCGGGAGATTGGTTTTGGTGCAGAAACCGACGCAATATCCACGTTTTCTTTCTCTCTAGGTTGTCAACATTGGTGTTAAATTCCTAACCCTCGCTACCAATGCAGCCACCAGAGGTTTATAAACAATGCGTAACATTGGATTGACAAGCGATGTTCTGATTATACTGTAACCAATCATATGCGTCACTAGCCGCGAGGAGAATTCTGGGATTATTCGATTTGCATACGGACATTGCTGCTTTGAAGCCACGGCTTTTGACGCGGGTTCCCCCGTGGATATTTTCCTCAGTCAAATTGCCCCTTCGCCAGCGTGGCGAACGTGGGAACTTTTCACCTGTTCACACCCCGCTTCAACTCGCCATTGACGTTGTGACGAATGGGGAGCGTGCACGCTGATAATCATCATCATCGTTGTGTCTTGCATGTGGAGCCTCAAAACACGATATAGGGTCGCAGTTTTTTTGTTGCAATGCATTGGTCAATGTGCGGAGCTCAATTGATTGGGGTGCGGCAAAGAAGGAATTATTTGTGTTTCCCCCATTTACTTTCACAGACTTTAATGTAGTATAAGTAGTACTACTTTATGGGCATTTTGCCAGTAGAAAAACAAAATAAAACAAACAAACAAAAAACAGGGATGGCGGTGAGCAACCCAAATTCAAAGTGGTAGTAGGTTATTCAAATGTAGTACATGGCTTTTACATTTCCTTAATGACCAAATGGCAAATCAGCATTTTTCAGTCATTAGGTCAACACTAATAACATGCTGGTGCTGGTTGATTAATTATATGGCTTCATTTAAGATATCAAAATAAGCGTACGGCTGTAGTAGAGCTCAAGTCAGAATAAAATAAGAACACAAGCTCCTCGCCCCGGTCACATTAGATTTGGTGCCACCGAGTGCCATCACTTTGCAGCAGCACGTTACACTAATCCTATTGGTCCAATCTCCTTGGTGATGAGGCAGCTGGCACCATTGTGATGCATTCGTTGTTCCGATTTGTAAGGTGGGACTTGTGGATGTAAATTAGATTCATGAACCATACACACTGTACATAGTTTTTTTCTTTTCTTTTTCTTTTCCTCACAGCACTACAACTAAAGTACATATCACTTTGTGTTTGCCGTGTGTGGGTTGTTGTATTGCCCTGGCATTTTCTAACATACAGAGCAGATACCACTACATCTGAAAATGTGTTGTTTCTTAGCCTTTTTTAATGCAAATATTACAACAACATAACCTACAGTGTTTTTCTCAGGCTGTTGGCAACATTTAGGATGTCATCTCTTTCTTTGCCAGGCGAGTTGATGCTCATTAGTGTCATCATTGTTGAGTGAACTATATTTTAATGGCAACTGAAAAGTACCATCAACCTAGATTCAAAATAGCAGTTTTGGGGTAGAAATCCTGCATCTGACATTATGCACATTTCTGTCGGAACACTTCTACAGTATTCCTAGACTCACTGTTTATCACGCTGCACTATTTGCATTCTGTTGTTGATTACTACTGGCCACTCATGTGTTTGAGAACTCACTGCACCATTTGCACAATCGTCACTGTACCAGATCGTTGCACTATTAGTCACTTTTAATTGCTCTAAATTGCTTGAGGACTGCATTATTTGCACAATTGCCATGATATTAGTATCACCACACTAGTGGTGATACTAGACCTAGTACTACTACTAGTGATAGTACTTTCATTGCTCAATGACTCTCCTCACTCAGGTTTCTTTTTTATGTCCTAAATGTATATTTCCTCATAGTGGCTGTTTGTTGTTATACTGGAGTGGAGACAAATATCCTTGTGTGTCTTGTAACATACTTGGCCAATAAAGCTGATTCTGATTCTGATTTTGACCATGACACCGTAAGAGTCAGCTTGGTAGGTATACTTGGTCACGCACACAACAACGATATTGACTGCGTTCTATCCCAAACATCTTCCTATTTCATGCATTATGTCATTCACCTCCCTCTATGGTACCACCTCCCATTCTTACTCTACTACACAGAAAATAGCCTACATAAAAACTGGAATAGTGAGTGAGAGCAGAAAAAGACTATGTAAAGTGAAGCTGACAAACTGATGTAAAATCCCGTGAGGCACTGAGAAACGTAATGACCGGAGATAATACGCTGTGAAATTTGAACGCCATACCTGAAGATGTCTTTTGAAAAGCAAATTGAAAGCTTTGCTGCTGTTCAAAAGCAGCTGGTAAGGGTTTGTTTTTAGTTGGCCAAGTTGGAGAGAGATAACATTTTTGGAGGATTAGTGCCAGGAAATAAAAGGCAGCACCAAATAAAGAAGCAAATGCCATGGGTCAGCTAGACCCTGGGGACAGAGGGGAACTGAAAAGTGGCCAGAGGTGGGTAGAACAGCCAAAAACTGAGTGTAAGAGTACTTTACTTTAGAATAGTATGACTCAAGTAAATGTAAAAAGTAGTTATTCAAACAATAACTTGAGAAAGTACTTAGTGAAAAAAACTACTCAAGTACTGAGTTACTGGTGACTAGTAATGATTGTGTGTTAGTGCCCATGGCAAGTGTAACTTGCACATCTGTGAAGGCATCATTCATGCTGAAAGGTACATACAGGTTTTGGAGCAACATATGCTGCCATCCAAGCAAGGTCTTTTTTTCAGGGACGTACCTGCTTACTTAAGACATTGCCGAGCCACATTCTGCAGAATGTGTCTTGGGAGTAAAAGAGTGTGAGTACTAGACTGGCATGCCAGCAGTCCAGACCTGTCTCCCATTGAAAATGTCTTCAGGCGCATTATGAAGCGCAAAATACAACAACGGAGACCCCAGACTGTTGAGCAACTCAAGTTGTAGATCAAGTAAGAACGGGGAAGAATTCCACCTAAAAAGCTTCAACAATTAGTATCTGCACTTCCCAAATGGTTATTGAGTGTTGTTAAAAGAAAAGGTGATGTAACACAGTGGTTTACCACTTTTGAACATTAAATATCTTGTCTTTAGTATATTCACTTGAATATAGGTTTAAAATGCTTTGCATTGGAATTGGGGTTTGTATATGATGTCCAATGCAATACATTGAAGTCTCTTCTGTTCATGTGTAATAATAATTGTAGTTCTCACTCCCCCCAAAATACCATAAGTAAAATCCAGTGTATGTTTGAACACAATGGAATCTGCACCATGTTTAATTTTCAGGAAAGTTCGAGGAAGAGGAGAGTGGGAGAAAGTGGCTTGGTGGTGTGTGCACGTTTGCGTGTGTTTTTTGGAGGGGTCAGGGGGTTTGAATGCATCACAGGAAACAAGCTCTCCATCCTGCCGTTGAATGTGACCCTTTGGCCCTGGATCAAATGTTCATCTGGGGCTGAATACCATGAAGCCTCTGTCTTGTGCACCACTTTGCACTAAACTGGCTGACAGTCTTCAGAGGAGGAGGGTGGGCGGAACAACTATGTGACGAGTTCTGAGAAAAGTTTTTGAAGCAAAAGATGGCTCAAGGCGGCATTACACAAGAAGCTCGTATAAGAAGACAGCATGCCGTGGCCCAATTAAAAAGGGCAGAATTGTACAAACACCTTTGTGATGCAGTTGTACAGCAATGCAAATTGCAACCACAATAAATATTCAAAATACTGTTAAAAAATTTTGATTTTCTTTTGGGCTGCAACTCACAATTATTTTAAGAATCGATTATTCTGTCGATGCTTTTAAAAGCAGGTGTTTGCCAAGGTCTTATTTTGAAGAAATACAAAGATAATTTGTCTGCTTTCATGGCAGACTACAGAAATCGGATAATGTTTCCTGTTGAGAGGCTGAAATTCGGAGAATTTACACCTTTTCAAGTTAAAATATAATAATCGCAAATCATAGTTGTCAATTAATTTGCTAAGTGATTAGTTGTTGATTAATCGATTAATTGTTGCACCCATAATCGTTAAGTTTATTTGTGTTGCACTTCATCACAAAAGTGCCACAAAGGGCTTCACGGGCACAGACGACATCCCATAATCTAAACCCCCCCCCAAGCAGGCAGGTAAAGACTCAAAACCTCATTTGGGGGAATAAGAAAGCTTGAGAAAGGACCGCAGATTGGGGAGAGCCCACTTCCAGGATGATCAGGCTGCAATGGATGACATTTATCACATAGTCAGTCTGGTGCTGTACAACGTTCATTAAGATGGCATAAGAGTCCATTTAAAGAAAAAAGGTGCCACAGGATAGACTCCTTCGGTGATCCTGCCTCAGGACCTGGCCCGGTCGGTCAGAGCACAATCCTCCATGGCAACGAGTCCGGGGGAAGTGGTCCACCTCAAATCTCGTCCCAGTTGGTCGATGCAGAACCCAAACAGGAACAGCCTCATGTTCGGTCAACGTCTGTCCGAGCAGGAGACAAGGGGGGAGGAGATACGACAAGCGGTAGTAAAGGTTCCGGTACAGTAATATATTAGTGTACTATGTGTGTCAAAATCGATGTCCAAAAGTACCATAAAGTCAAATCCAGTCTGAGCACAAAGAAATGTGCTCCATGTTCTATTTTAAGATAAGGAGGTAGTAGAACGGGAGTTGTGGTGGTATGTTGATGGAATATGTCTGGAGCTACATGAGAAGGGCCAAATAAGAGCAGACTTATTGCATCACAGGAAAGAGGGCGTGTTCTCTCTGAAGCCATCCAGTCACTCATCTCCATTGCACTGTTAAAAAATGAAACCACAGACTCTGGACTGGCTGCACATCTCCAGTTTGTGCTGTCTGGCTTCCTTGAGGGCGGTTGAACAAGGGAGAAGTATGGCCTATTTTTAGCCCCACGCTGGATGGAAGAATGAAAAGGCAAACAGACAGAAGCTCCGCATGCAGTCAGACGGCGAGTGAGAGAGAGTCTGAGAGACTTGAAGAGAGGGAGGAGTGATTCATTTGTGAAGTTCTGCAACATTTGGATCACTGGCTCCTGACTGTGTGGGGAGAACACATGTCAGGACTGTTTAGAGAGGACTTTTTAGGCAGGGCTGTTTGTTTTTGTTTTTATCTGTTTAGCTTTACGGACTCTTGTCTTTTTTTGGACACGGAGGTGCCTCTCTGCCTGTGTGAGTGAGTCAAAGCTAAAGAACGGACTTTCAGACGGATTGGCATGCTATGGAATGTTGTAGATTTGTACACAGGTTCGTAAGACGCCATTTGCCCCCCTCCTGGCTTCAAAGCTCCAGATCTGGATCCAGGGAGTTGGTCTACCCATTCCTTCAGACACTGGGATGCTCTGAATGGGAGCAGAGTGGTTCCGTTATCAAGCCGATATCGCAGAGCACATTTTTGGGCTCCTCCACTCATAAGGACTGAGGAATTCAGGATGCGACGCTTTGAGAAGCTGAGAAAGGCATTGCCCTTTCTGGCACACTTTCACGTATATCGAGTAAGTTTGTTTGGCTTCAGTAGTGCGAAAGGATTGTGTGTATGTGGTTGCAGCTGGACCATGGCTGTCCTCTGGGAGAGTTGTTATTGCAGCAGGATGTCAGAGGAGAATTGAGCTGATATAGCTCAAGAGTTAGGCCTTTGATACCTCTGTGTTTGCGTGCGTCTGTGTGAGAATGTGTGCGTTTCCCCACCACCATGAGGAATGAGAGACGCTATATTTGTTGCTGTCATGTGCTGTGCTTCTCGAAGTCTCCATCCTTAGGAAGTTATCAAAATTTGTTTTCGAGCTGTACATCTATAAATATATTTGGGAGAGCAGGCAAATGGCCTGTACTGATGGTGTAGTGGTGCAGTCTTCTGACTTTGGTGCAGGCCGCGTAGGTTTGGTGAAAGGTTGTGTCTCTGAACGTGACCTGCGACTGACTGGCGACCACTCCAGGGTGTAGTCCACCTTCTGCCCGAAGTCAGCTCGGATAGGCTTCAGCTCCTTGCGACCCTGAACAGGATAAGCGGTATGGATAATGGATTGATGGCTGGATGGCATGTGAACAAATTCATTAAGTTGACCAAAACAGCAACAAATTGATTTATGGTTGGGATCACCTGAATAACCAGTTTTATTAATCAATTAATTAAGAATAAACCATACTTTGAGGCAATTTTGGCACAATGGCGTGCACTACTTTGCTGCAACCAGCAGAGGCGCTATTGATTTTGTCTCCAACAGTTTGAGAGACATGGAGTCCACGATCGGAAGCTGAGCTACAGTGCATCCGTTCAATCTGCGGTGTACGCATTTGCGCGCTGACTGTCAGCGTTCAACATGTTATGCCTGTGAATTTATTTCGGTAGTTTTATTTGGGTGAAAAAGTCTTTCGGGAAATGGCAGTCAAAATTTTGGCGCATCACTAAAATGATACCAAGTAAATAGTTAGCCTGACTCCTTACAGCTCAGATGTGACACTGCTGTGCAAAGAGGCCAGAGAGGAAACAGAGTTGCAACTTCTTTACTGTGTGGTCAACTAACACATACGTGTTGCCCACGTAGGACGGCAAGGACGCTCGTGCGAAATGCTTTTCAGTGGAATATTTTATGCATGTGTATACATTATCAGCAGCTTGAAAATCCTTTTTCACCCCCGGAAATTTATACAATATACACTATTTAGCTGATAGCTAACGTATATAAATATTCATTCTAACCTTCTTCCACAAATTATAACCTATTCTGCTAAAAATTAAATGGACAAGTCCCTGGAAATAATACATACCCTGTGGGGTTGTCACTTGTAAGTAGGGATGGGCGAGTACCGACACAAGCCTTATTTCGAGGTATCAGGTACTCGTGAAGGCTGCCAATCCACCGATACCTAAGGGAAACAAATCTGACCTCTGGCAAGTCCTCCACGCAAGCAGATGGCGCTACACTGAAAGAGGTCTTTTTTCACATTTCGAATGCCCCTACTTGTAAGTACAGTATTTGCACATCATAACTTCTGGGCCGGTTGTACTCTATGGGACTACAAGTCTATCACAGGTTTTTATTTTTTGTATGTGATCCAGCAGAACACTATTATATCTGTATGTAAAAATATTATTGGGATATTTTCTTTATGATGTACTCTCGTTGTAGTGAGAACAAAATTATTACCTCTACGGCCTTTACGGCCTTTTGATCTATTTAGACATTTATGCATATTGACCGGATATCTGTGAAGGTATGCTTATTTGAGAGTATGATAGTATGAGGAAAATCCACCCATCCGTACATTCCTGCAAATGTTTATTCATCGCGGCCAAGGGCAACTTTTGGGCAGCGATGCCTGTTTTGTTTACTTTTGTACTGTGGACTGCACACTGAGGTCACCATTGCACATCATGCACTACCAGCGCTGGTGCCCACGTAATTGTCACTGAAGTTTCTTATTCATTTTGTATGTTATCATCATCATGTTTTGTCTACTGTGAAACTCTCATTTTTCTGGAAATTTTTTATTTTTTTTAACTTACATTTGGATGTACAGAAATTACTCAAGCACATCTACCAGTATTTGTTTGAATGTTGGTTCCAATTTTGTTGTTGTTGTGAATTATATTTTAAACGTTGTAGAAAAACAAAATAATGAGCAGTTTCCTGTGTTTGTTTTCTTGCAGAAACTGGGCAATAATATGCAGTGTGAGGAAGGCACAGAATGGCTTCAGGAGCTGCTGGTAGAAGTGCAGTTGCAGCAGTACTTCCTGCGAATCAGAGATGACCTCAATGTCACACGGCTCTCCCATTTTGACTACGTCAAGAATGAAGACCTGGAGAAGATTGGCATGGGTCGACCTGGTGAGAAACTGGCTGCTCTCAGAGGGTTTTGTGCATTTGTGCATGTATTGTCTCTTAACTGAGAGTAAGTCTTAAATCTGGGGTCGTATTTAAGGGTTGTTCAAGCAATCTGTAGGAGTTTTTTTTTTATTTGTTTGACTCTAACTGTAGTGTTTAGTAATGGTCTCATTTGTGTTTCACTGTTGCCTTTCAGAATTGGTCTGATATATTTTATTCTCTTGATTTTATAAAAAAAAAAAAAAAAAAAGGACAGCGACGACTGTTGGAGGCTGTAAAGAGGAGGAAAGCGATGTGCAAGCGCAAGTCCTGGATGTGCAAGGTGGACACCCGCACACCTCACCTTTATTGCTTGTGGTTGTTTAACAAATACATGAGAAGAGGACCTTAAAAAAATCGTTTTTGCAATATTGAGGGGGAAGAAAAGTCACCATTAGATGATTTTCCCAAATCTTTCAGCCCTACTGCTTTCTCTATGGTCAACGCCACCTGCCTGTCAGACCTCTACTGCAAACTTCCATCTTGCTGCTGTTCGCTGTTAAGTTGGCTGCCTACTTCTCCGTTAACATGGTACCTTAGAAGGAGCAGGGCATTTGGGAAGCATCTTAGGCTGTTAGAGAGAGAGCAAAACAAATAACAAAAACGTGCAGCTGGGCGCCAATAGGTGAGTTTTTCAGCTATTTCTCTAGAAAAATGTGGCGGATGGGGGGGGGGTTATTGGACTGTGTACACCAACACAGAGCCACCGTGACTTTGTGTCATGTGCATGTGATTGCCTGCACGACTTAGTGTGTGATTATACACTGAACACAGACATTATTAAAACAGCTGCCCATTTTCTTCCTTGGTACTTTTCAAGTTC
This sequence comes from Phyllopteryx taeniolatus, assembly GCF_024500385.1. Taxonomy (NCBI): domain Eukaryota; kingdom Metazoa; phylum Chordata; class Actinopteri; order Syngnathiformes; family Syngnathidae; genus Phyllopteryx; species Phyllopteryx taeniolatus. The sequence goes on along the minus strand of NC_084515.1, from coordinate 20,599,924 downwards.
TGCTTGGTCATCGCCATAATATTTTCAGTGTTGAGCCTCCTATTAGAAATTACACCGTGTCACTGTGGTGTTTTTAAAAAGGTTACAGCATTACGTCATGTCTGGTACGGTGTGAAAGTGACACCGTACACCTCCTGCTACTGTTTATATTTGGTCAGTCAAACATGTTAGGCACCAGTGATTCATTGGCACATCTTTATTTCTAATTATCCAATTTCTGTGTCCTGAAATTTGATGGCCAACTCATTATCCTGTAAAATTTGTGTTTGGAATGGGGAATATGTTATTTCTGAGAGAGACATCTGTTTGTAATGTATCTGACGTGGGTGTGAGGCCATAGCTGTGAGATTTAAATGTGAATGCTAGGTAAATGAGATATATATATATATATATATATATTTTTTTTTACCCAAGTGCTATGGTACAGCAATGGTAGCTTTCATGAATTCCTCATGGCACCTCTAAACAGAGAGCGTCTGCTCAGCATGCGCATTGTACAAGAGCAAGTTTAGGGGAACTAAAAACTCTCACGCATGCTCATATTCATCTGACTTAATGTAATAGCGCTTGGCCTGATGAAGCACTTCCTGGCAGCTAAGTCATTTCCTGTCGAGTCCTGCATGATCGGTGCCCGTCTGTGCATAAGCTGCAGCATTTGCGTAGTTACTCTCACTGACTGCAGATTTGGTCAAAAACGTAGCTAAACAAAAGATCAGTTGTGTATTCATTATTCACCTCGTGTGCTTGTATGAAGTCCACTTTTTAAAAAAATGTTATGTACACACATGAAATTGTCGGTAGTGGTACCCTACTGTTTAAGAAAGAAAAAGCCCCCAATGGTCACTCAAAAAAGTTGAAACTGACCAACGTAATATAAATAGACATTCGCTGAAAATTAGCAAGTGAGAGTACCTTGAAATGAATATCCATCCGTCCGTTTTCTGAACCGTTTCTCCTCACGCGGGTCGCGGGTGTGCTGGCGCCGATCTCAGCTGACTTTTCAGCGGGAGACGGGCTACACCCTGAACTGGTCGCCAGGACACAAACAACCTTTCGCACTCACGTTCACACCTGCGGACAATTTAGTCTTCAATGAACTTACCATGAATGTTTTTGGAATGTGGGAGGAAACCAGAGTACCCAAAGAAAACCCACTCAGTCACAGGGGGAACATGCAAACTCCACACAGGCGAGGGTGGATTTGAACCCGCAACCTCACAACTGTGAGGCAGATGTGCTCACCAGTCAGCAAGCGTGCCGCCTTGAAATTAATGTTTTCTCGCAAACCTTTTGAGGCAATCAAATGATTTCGGTTTAAAGTCCCTGCAGTTGCTTTGTCACGGCCCCCTTCGCCATTCACCCGAATCGCAGGAATTTTCCGAATGCAGAAGTAGGTTGTGCATATACCACATTGATTATCGTGTACTTTTTCCTTGTGCTTGTTTCTTTGTTTTTAGATTTCCAGATTGACTTAGTTCTTCTCTCCGTTTATTTCGCTCTAGGTGTTTAGCGGTAAGCGTCCAGACGGGCTAGACTTTCCCACGCAGGGCCAGCCCACTTCCTCCTTCCGTAAAGTGTCTCCCACACGTCCCCTGGGCTTGCCGGACGGGGTCCTGGCCTCACAGCCCGCTGGAGAGGTTCCTCTCGATGACCAACAGCAGGCCCTGACTTGCCTCATCACAGAGAAGGACCTGACTCTCTTCGAGAAGCTCGGAGATGGATCTTTTGGCGTTGTGAAGAGAGGAGAGTGGCTGACTCCCGCAGGAAAGATGGTGAGCAGACTTTTGGTTTCTGCGTTGCAGTATGCATGCACCACAATGTTTGTTTGGGGAAGCTGTACTGGTGTACATCATCGTCCTACTTTCCAGATTAATGTAGCTGTAAAGTGCTTGAAGACAGATGTGCTCAGCCAGCCTGACGCTCTGGAGGATTTCATCTGTGAGGTCAACGCCATGCACTCGCTGGATCACCAGAACCTCATTCGCCTCTACGGTGTGGTGCTCACACACCCAATGAAGATGGTAGTGCGCACACAGAATGGCACCCACAGAGGGAGGACTATGCAAATGTGTGCAGTAATCCCTCGCTATGTTGCGGTTCACTTATTGCAGATTCCGTGCATCGCAGATCTTATTTATAGGTCAGTGTAGTCCAGTTACTCACCTGCACATCTCCAATACCGTTAGCTTTATCGGCTATATGATTTGAATGTGGTGGCATTGACTCCCCATAAGGTCAACCGGGGTCCTATTCTTAGCAGAAAATGAAACCCTACTGAGTAATCTCAAGTCGTACATTTGGTAAGTCGCCGAATTGCTTAAGGATACAAAGAACATGACCGCAAAGCTGCAGTCAAGAGTTTTATGAAATCATTTCACAAATACCAACCTTAGCCTGACAAATCGCTAATGCACACACTCATAACAACAGGAACAAATGAGAGTAAAGAGCACCGTTTAGCTTGATTTTCTACTACAGTGCTTTAAAAACATCACCGCAATGAATTCTGGGTTCCAATAATACTTTTCGCTGACTACACTGCCAGCACCGCCGCGGTGAGGAATGCAGGAGACAGGCCTGTTCACACCACGTCCGCCTGGGCTCAAGCAGAGAACACCTGCCTTAAATAGCCATGTGCTTGTGTAGAGGTTGCGGACGGTAGGGGTGTCACTATCCGATCTTGAGATCGGAAATCGGCCCGAAAAAAAGAGAATCGGATCGGAGTGGCTATAAAATCTCCGATTTCCGCACTCTTCTAGAAACAGTCCATTCCATGCTTCGCTCCAGCAGCGCCTGGACGGCATGCAGAGCCCACGTGAACACAACAACGGGGTGCTAAGGCGCTAACGTAGCAAGGAGGAAGAGTGACTGTTGCTGGCTTAAAAGTTGTTTATTGACACTCCAGTTAAAGTTTATTATGAAACTAAACTCGCGTGACAAAGGAGTTACGCCTATTTAATGTTCAAATACTTCAGACTTTTTCTTTCTTCGTTTTTGTTCACACAAATTGCTAGCTTAACGCTAACATGCGGTGAATGAAAAACCCCATTGACGAGCTAACAAAAAATAGCATTGAACCCGAAGTTCTTGTATCTCTTAAAATAATGAATATTGGTACGCGAATGCTGTAGAAACGCATACAAACAGGCAATATAACAATACACTCTGACGTATATTCTTCAAACTCTGTGAAAAATGAGTTATATCAACAATAGTCGATCGAGACTGCTAAGCACCTGGAGCCTTGACCCGCCTAAATATTGTCAATAAAACTAAATCCCAGTTGCATCAAGAAATTCAAAACTGGATTGCCACACATGCGGCGAAAGCAAATGATGTTCCCAGGATATGCTGACAGTAAAAATACATAAATAATAATAACTGAATTGAACTTGAATTATTTTGCACTTTAAAAGTAGAAGTTGTTTATTATTGATTGAGGTTATTTTTCATGGTTTTCTAATAAAAAATGTTATTTAGTCTATTCAAATGTAGACTGCTTATTTTTAAGTTAGGCAGTGGTTCTGTTGCAATTAAAATATTTTATTGAATTTTTATTTTACATTCTTTTGACTTTATGTAACCCATTGGTTAATAATGAATGGGTTATTTTCTTCCCCCACCCCATACCTACTGTTGCTGATTATTGTTCTCGAGTAATATCACTTGATCAAGCCTTTTCTAACATTCCGTACTACAAAATCGGATCGGAAGTGAAAAAGTTGGATTGGGACATCCCTCGTGGATTGCGCCCTCAAAATACCCGTACCTGTCTAAAGTATCACATATCACCATTGAATTGGATATATGAAACTTTACATAATAGTACAAGTAATAATTGTTCACTACTGAGCGGATGTCGGTCATTGCGGGCAGTTTCTGGGACGTTAATAAACGAGGGTTTACTTTCGACACGTTTACTTGTGTGCCTACGTACGTGTCAGACTGTCCGCGAATATGCGCATGACCTTACAGTCCGTTCTAATCTGCTTTGGCATCTGAATGCCTTTGTGTGAGAGTGATGAGAGGATGGAGGAAAGCAGGGAAAAGCAGGAAGGGAGGAGAGCAAGTGTACTCGGGGCCAAAATAGCCGCTGGCATTTCTGCCTTTTCAACACCGTGCTACCTTCCAGTGCCAAATAGTTAGTGAGCTATGTCATTACTTACAGCCTTCCTGTTTTTGTCACGTTACTTTGTCAAAGTAAGCTCCCGTTCTCTCCTTTCTGTTCATGTCGTTGGTCTACATTTGAACTGACTTTGCTCCTCCGTCAGCCATTCATCCCTCTCTCTTGGTCTCTCCGCCTCCACGCGCCGTAGGTGACGGAGCTCGCGCCACTAGGTTCTCTGCTGGAGCGCTTGCGCTGCGTGCGTCCACAGGGCCCCGTGTCGATCCACACTCTGTGTCAGTATGCTGTGCAGGTGGCCTGCGGCATGGCCTATCTGGAGCAGAGGCGCTTCATCCACCGGGATCTGGCCGCCAGGTTTGCACCTGAAACATTCAGTCATGAGCTTATAACATGGCTCCAAATATTTTGAGCTGGTGTTCATCCACTGTGTACTTGATTGCTCGTATTTTCCCTTGAAAATGTTTTGATGGCATGTTACGTTATTTTATGGATATGGACCTTCCTTCCTTCCTTCTGCTCCACCCAGACTTTTATAGGCCATTACAGGGTAACTTGGCCCACAGGCTAAATGAGTCACTTCCTGGCTGCTATATTTAGTGGTCTTGCCCAAATTCAGCCAATTAAAAAACCTCATTAGACACTGCTAATTTTCCCAGAATAATTTACACATACAGATCATCATTTTGCTCGTATTGGTATATTATGGCATAGTTAATTATATGTGTCATTATGTCATAGCAGACAGGTGTGCCATGGTTAACACTTTTATTTCTTGTACATTCTAAAATGAGCAATGAATGTGTGCTTAGGACTGTTCTGGGTGGGGGGACTGTTTTTTCCAAGTAAAAAAATCATACTAACTAGCTACTGAAATATTGTTAGATATGCAGAATGCAACTTTTGCAATGCACCACTGAGAAAATTCATTGACTCCATCGTAACCGGACTGGTTTGTTTGTCTTGGAAGAATCTCACAAAGATGACGCTCTGTAAAAATGCCAACTTCAGCACGATCGTGTACAACGCGCCAACACATTTTGAATCGGTGATGAAAATAATTGCACACTCTGCGTGCGGCCTGAGAACAGTCCAGTTGCGATCGATTCAATGGCCTGAGAATGAAATGACCTGGATGAATGAGAATATTTACAGGCACCAATGAGCAAATAAATGTTCACAATTCTGTAGCACTTTATGTTGCACCTTTTTTTTGTGAGTTAAAAGTCACAGTTATGGGGTTAAAATGTGACTTGGCTCTTCAGAAACGTCCTGCTGGCATCAGCTCACAGAGTGAAGATCGGCGATTTTGGCCTGATGAGGGCACTGCCGAACAATCATGAGCATTACGTCATGCAGGAACACCGGAAGGTCCCCTTTGCGTGGTGAGTGGACAACAATAGTCTGAGCTTATGACTTTTGAGAGTTGGACTGATCTGATTTGTTAGACATCTAATAATTCAAACTTTATTTAGTGTAGTTGTTTTCCCTAATCCGGATCTGTGTGCATTCCGTTGGAAAGAAGTTGTTGTCCGTCCTACAGGTGCGCGCCTGAGAGTCTGAAGACCAGGACCTTCTCTCATGCTACTGACACGTGGATGTTTGGCGTGACGCTATGGGAGATGTTCACACATGGCCAGGAGCCTTGGTTAGGCCTTAATGGGAGCCAGGTAGTTCATGCTTCTAGCAACAATTCAGTGAAGTACTGAATAGCATAATGAGAATATGTCTTCGAAAAATGCTGTTCTTTCATCATATCAATGAATCGAGTGTGTATCAAAAGTACCCACTACATAAATACCGCAAGGCATTTGCATATTTCATCAAGAAAGTTTTGTTTTCTCTCCAGATCCTGCATAAGATTGATAAAGAAAGTGAACGTCTCCCTAAGCCAGAAGACTGTCCGCAGGATAGTTACAATGTCATGTTGCAGTGCTGGGCACCGAAATCGGAGGACAGACCAACTTTTGTTGCCCTACGGGAGTTCTTGCTGGAGGTAAAATGGCAGAAACATTGCTTATATTCATAAGGGAATCAATACAATCAACCGTACTTGAGAGAAGTAATGGAAATGTCAATCTTGGTGACTCTGATTGCATCAATTTACCTTCAACGACATCTAGTGGACATTTCTTGAAGTAACTGTTAAAATATTTACAGAAGAGTGCAGACCTCTCTGCACAAGAACTTTTTCCCAGGAAACAAAACGCTGAACGGCTCAAATAATAGGGTCCAACTAAAAGGTGGAAAATGCAATAATGGTAACATCAAAATATTTATTAAAAGAAGGACAAATTACAGATTTGATGTAGAGATGCATCGGAATTAGTTGATATAGGATTTCCCGCGTAAGATGTAGTCACCAATTGTGCAATTTGGATCAGACAATAACAACTGTCATTATAGTTTTTTGTCATTTCTCCCCTAAATGTCCCATTTTAATGATTGGATCATCATCCCTATTTATTTTTTATACAACTCATGCAAGTTTGGACTCACCAGAATGTAGTAAAAAAAAAAAAAAGGCTAGTCACAAAGTGGAATAAACACAAACGAACCAATGAATGACGTTTCCTCCCTCTTATGAAGATTTTAAACATATAACGAATGACTAGACCCACACAAATACAAAGTCTGCTCGGTGGACAAAACTTCCATGGTAAACATTTTACAGTGCGATGCTCCCGTTCGGTGAGGCCCGACACCTGACGGTGGCGCTAACGTGTGTTTCAGAGCATGCCGACGGACATGTGTGCGCTGCAGGACTTCCATGAGCAAGATAAGCTCCTGATCCAGCTTGATGATGTCATCACAATCTTTGAGGGCAGGTGAGAGCTATTGTGTGCGTGTGCGCATGCAGGTTGTTCCATGCGTTGGAGGCAAGTGGTTGTTGAGTGTTAGGTGCAAATTTATTCAGAGGTTAAATCTGTCATTGGTTATCATACAGCTTGAATGTATTTATTTATCTTTGTCATGAATTAATGTTAGTTCTTCTGGCATCACACAGACACGCCCCGCTTCCCACTTGGGGAAACCCAAAAATTGTGGAATGTGAATAAAACAAAACAAAAAGAAATGCAACAGCAGAGAGCCTGTTATGTTTCATTGTAATTATTTCTTAATATTTCAGAGCCGAGAACTATTGGTGGCGAGGTCAAAATAAACGTACCCTCCAGGTGGGGCAGTTTCCCAGGCACGTGGTGACATCGGTGGCGGGTTTGTCAGCTCACGACATCAGCCGACCACTCAAGAACAGCTTCATCCACACCGGTCATGGAGATGCCAACCCTCATCGCAGCTGGGGCTTCCCGGACAGGATCGATGAGTAAAGATGATGCCGCTGTGACACTTTTACCAGTAGATGGCAGGAGCTGCTTGCAATCGGAGGGCATTGCCCAAGTAACGCCCCCCCCCCCCCCCCCCCTCCCGCTCCTTCTCTACCAGTTTGTATCTTGGGAATCCCATGGATCCTCCTGATGTTCTCGGTTTGGACCTCAGTGGAGCTCGGCCCACTCGGCTACCGGGGCGAGCAAAAAGTGAGTCAATGAAAACATGTCATAGCGGGAAATTTCTGAATGGTCATTTGTCTCTTTTTGAATGGATCTTTTTTTTCCCCATTTTAAATAGATGTCCCTGATGTCCAATTATGCTGTTTTACTTGGACGCTGTTGTTGTTTTTAAATTGATTTACCAGTATAATCACTTTGTACTAATTCTATAAATTAATTTTATTATGAGGGCAGCACGATAAGCGGTAGTAGTTCCGCCGTCAGCCGCACAGTCGCGAGGTCCCCTGCTCGCGTGGGTTTTCCCCGGGTAGTCCGGCTTCCTTCCCCGTGGCGAAAACAGGCACGCTAGGTTAACTGAAGATTCTAAATTGTCTGTAGGTGTGATTGTGAAATGGTTGTTCTGCAATTGGCCGGCAACCAGGTCAGGGTGTACGTACCCCGTCTGTCGCCTCCAGTCAGCTGGGAGCAGTAGAGAAAAAAGATGGAGTCTGGCCTAATAAACGACACTACGACTAATGTTTGTTTTGACATCAGGCTCAGCTCGGTTAGGTACGTAGCTTCTCTGATCGCAAATGCTCAATGTGAACTGTTTGTCTGGCTCCATAACAGTGCGCAAACTTGACCAGAAAAGTTACTTGTGATGAAAATGTTCATGTACACTCCAGTGGCGTTTTGTTCAATTCCTACAGCGCGCAGATATTTCCTGTGCCCTTTTATTCATATTCACGTCTGTGTGTCCTGTCAGGTTGCTCCTTTTCATTCCAATCATAAATATTCTTTTGCTTTGCTTTGAAATTCTCCTGACAAATCTTTCTTTCCTGACTCGCTCGTCTTTTCGGATCCCCTCACCGTCCCCCGCCCCCCCCTTTTCATTCTTTGCACTACGGTGTGTCTACTTTGTTTCCAGAAGAGCCTCCTCAACCAGCGATGGTAATCCAGAGTAAGTCTGCTTTTTCTCAGCAGCTCCTCACCCATTGCTCCTGCCCTCTCTGTTCCCTTCTAGCTCCACTCTTCAAAGGTACACCTCATGTATTTTTTCTCATTTGTTTGTTGCGCAGTGACTCTGCCATTGCCTTTATTTTCCATTCCGTAACATCATTGTTTCTCTATTTCCCCAACATCGAACCCTGCTATCAAGTGGCCTTGCTGTGGTGTGAACTCCCTCTCCCGTCTCCCAAAAGTAATGACTGATTTTGCACGTTTCTCCTTAGAGCCTTGTTACGATCCTGTGCATCAGGACGACGACTTGACATCTGCAGCATTGATGAGACTGTCACTTAGGAAAGCAAGCGCTGTCAAAGGCCTCAAACTTCGACCCACGGCCTGGGTCTCTTCTTCAAAACAGGGTAGTGACAAGACTTCGGAGTCAAGCCACTACCCCTGGAGAGAAATGTCCCTCATTGACTTTGGGGAGGAGCTTCCCCCGCCCACACCCTCCCCGTCACTTGCGGGGGAAATCCCAATCCCCTGTCTCGCAAAGCTGGTTTTGGGAGCAGAGAATCTCTTGGACCGGACACCGCCTCAGAGTCCCTCCAGGTCGTTGCCCCGCCCACTTCACCCCACACCCGTAGTGGACTGGGATGCGCGACCCTTACCGCGACCCCCGGTGTATGACGACGTAGCCCAAGATGAAGACGATATGGAGGTGCGGTAGGAAAATGTCATGTCAGAATGATGATGATAACAGCCTTTTTTTTTTTTTTTTTTTTAAATGAGAACCATAGCAGAAAGTCTGGCAATAAGCCGCTTTAGCCTTTGACACAGAGCACGAGTGCAATTCCGACTTGGTGACGGTGTGAATGTTACGTCTGGATACACTTCTCCCTGAAAGGATATTGGGATGTCGGCTGAAATTTCAGGATGAACCTAAAATGCACTATAACCTTTACAGGTGAACTTATTTTTGACTTTCTCTAAATGTTTGACTGCGCATGTTCAATGTTTTTTGTGCTTTTTGTAGAAGTTGCCGACCTCCGTAAAATTCACAGCAGGTGTTTGACCCGTGAAGCAACCAGGGTCAATTAGAATTTGGTTATGTAAACAGTCGTCGCCGTCGTTGTCGTGCTGTCCACATTTTGAGACCAAGGAGACAACTAACAACTGATCAACAGCACGCGCTTTAAACAGGACGGCCGCCGTGGCCACTGAGCTTAGAACGTCACAGACTGTAATCAGCCAAGTTCCAACATAGATACGGAGAGACTGGAAGCGTCACAGAAAGGCATGGAACTGGACGTCCTTGGATATTGATCTGTTGATTCATGGATTAATTTTGCTGTTCAGTTCCTCGTTGAGAATAGCAAATTGTGCAAAAAAATGACTGAGTGTGACGTGTGTTCAAATGTTTAGAGAAAGTTGAATTGAATTCACCTGTAAAAGTTGTAGTGCGTTTTACGTTCTTTTTGCGAGTAGTGAAGGTTTAGTCCAGCGCGTAGTGTGCCTTTTGCCGACTGTAAGTTTGGTCAGCAAGCGGTATAGAAAATAAATGGACTCGAGAGCGCCGACCCAGCAGTCAGCCATTCCATTTTACACAGTTGCCAATTTCCTCACCCCATTCATCCCTCTGCAGTTGTGTTTCTACAGCAACCCAGAAAAAAAGTGAATGGAACACCACATTCCTTTTGGCAATTGTCAGGAGCTGTGCCCTTATTGACTTAGCTGCGGGTAGGAGGCTCTAAAGGACTGCCTGTTGAAGGAATCTCAGCCGCTGCCTGATCGCTGCTGAGGTGCCCCCGAGAAATAAACGAATCCCCAACTGCTCAGTGTTGTGCAGCTGCCTTGCTTAAACTCTCTCTTAATGCATGCAGTGCTGCGGATCAATTTCTTGATGCATTTTTTTACGGGGTGTTTATTGGAGTCTGTCTCGGTAATATGTGTAGGAAGTAGACCAATGAGTGTCAAGCTTAAGTTTTCAATACATGCTGTATATACATCATGTTTTTGCTCACAGGTGAGTTCCATCAATGGCATGGAGCTGCAGCACAGTGAGGAGCAGAAGGAAGTCCATTTTCCAGAGGAGGACAACGCATCCGCGCAGAAGGTGGAGGGCCTCGAAGATAACCTCTTCCTCCCCAGCAAGCACAGCCAGGGCCCGACTACCTCATTTTCCCAGTCTGCAGAAATATTCCAGGAACTCCAGCAAGAGTGCATGAGGAGGCTCAATGTGCCGACAGGTCAGAGTTCAGCCGCGTGTCTGCGGGCGCACCTCCCCTCCTCTGAGGACAAACCCCAGATCCCTCCTCGTGTCCCCATTCCCCCTCGCCCAATTAAAAGGGGCGACTATTCATCCGCTCGCCGCTCCGGGGACCTCTCGCTGTCCCCGACCCCGGCCGACGTCGCAGAGGACATTTCCAGCTCAGAGCGGGACCGCCCGCCGCAGATCCCTCCGAGGGAACCTTTGTCGCAGCCTGGCTCCAGGACTCCCAGCCCCAAGGGCCCGGAGGTGGGCTCCCCGCAGCCCGCCGTCTGCTCTGCCAGTCCCACCCCCCTTACCGCCTGCCCCTCTGCGCACGCCCAAAGCTCCTACCTCTCCACCTCTCCCGGTATATTCATGCCCACTACGCACAGCTTTGCCTCTGATCCCAAATACGCTGCACCCAAAGTGATCCAGGCGCCGGGCAAGGAGTTTGCAAGCAAGGGCCCCTGCATCCTCCCCATAGTCCGTGACGGGCGAAAAGTCAGCAACACTCACTATTACCTTCTGCCAGAGCGGCCGCCCTACCTCGACAAATGCGGCCGCTTCTTCAGGGAGGCCGAGAGCCTGAGCGTCAGCGGTGCGGAGGACGGACGGCACGTACGGCGGGCGAACACCGCTACGGTTCGACCCATGGTGCTCGGCGCTTTGCAGGGGGAGCTGAAGGCCAATTTCTCCACCAACAGTAATGGCAGTCCTGCACCACTGATAGGACCGAAGCCATCAGTTAGTCCCGCCGCTACTTGTGCAGAAGGTTTGACAGCGACGGCAGGCACCGCTTCCTGTCCCAGGACGGACGGATTCGGAAACTCAGCTGACAGAGTCAAAGTGGTAATGCTATTAAACATTTGCTTTCTTGCCATTGAAAACGCTTGACTAAAAATATTCGTGTACGGTACATCATTTAGGAAGAACATTCAAATAAGTGGTCTGCAAATCATTTTCTCTTTATTGGAACACAGTTCAGGATAACTTTACCCATGGGGATGTTCTTCAATGCTCCATGCCATTTTATTTTGGACATAAAATACAAATAAAACACACTTTACCAGCACACTGTTGGGTGTGGGAGGGGCCTATGTTGAGTTTGCTCAGGGAGGGCGCCGTATAACTTACAACTAATACTTTTGACTCATCGAAAATATATACGTATTACAAAATATTAGCCACAGCTCTCTCAGGGCAAGTGTGATGCAATACAGTTGTACATCACTGCAAACAATATTGTGAATGAATTCCTCAATCGATCAAACCCCAACATTATCTTTGTAAAGGGAAAATACTTCATTTGATACAGTTGTAGTACAGTGCTGTATCTTCTTAATAGTGTGTAAGTAATCATGATGATGATGTAGTTGGTTGGTGCATGTTGCATTGGCAGACGTTCAATACGTTATAGTACAATAATGTTCTACGTACTTGGAATGAGATGTCGACTGACTCCCTTAACAGCGAGAGTGTAATGTTTATTTCAAGCGTGTCCACGTCCGCCGGTTGTCCTTATGCAACAGCCTCCCCCTTTTGTGAATTGATATTTGTCTCACTTTAGGGATGAAAAATCACAAATGTTCAGTTGTCATAGCTGATCAGCGTTCAACGATGAACACAATAGAGTGGACCCTCGCACACCTGCGGATTCACCTCTTCTGGGTTCAAATTGTTTTTCCAATTTCAAATCTGTTTTTTTCTTCTGGTGGTTTTTTTTCTTTTTTGAGGCGGAACCAACGCCCGAAACGCTTATTGGTGGTTTATCCCCAATTACTTATTCAAGAATAGTTTTTTTTTCAATGCAATTGTAATGGGCATTTTCTACCGATTTTCACTGTTTGTGGTCCGCCCCGAGATTAGCGGGGGTCCACTGAGCTCTATTTATAATGTAATACTATATTACAGTCGTAAGAATTTTGTGTCCCAACAACAGACTTTATTCATTGCCAGTCGATTATTGTATGACATTTTTTTTTTGTGTGTAAAAAGTGTCTTGATGTAATAGATGAATTGGACATTCCTCATTGTTGATTTGACTTCTTTTGCCCGTCAGGTGCAGGCGGCAGTTCACGGTGTGACGATGGAGGAGTGCCAATGTGCACTTCGCAACCACAACTGGAACATTCAGAAAGCTGTGCATTACCTCAAGGTGAGAATTACTTTTCGTATGCTGTGAAGAAAGCTCATTTTATGAAAAAAAAGAAGCTATTTGCTGAAATTGTTCATCATCCTCTGATCCCACAATAATCAAAAATAATAAAGAGAACTCATTTGAATTTTCCAATCGTCGCACAGAATTCTACTAGAATTTCCTGACCTCCATCAAAAAACAAGATCATTGTTTTAGCAGTAGTTGTTTGACTTTTACTAGCTCTCTTTTCTAAATTGTCCTTTTCCTTACATGCAGATTCAGTCACTACCTTTCTGCGACATTCACCAGACCACAATAGCGACCATCTGCATTATTTTGTGTCATAATACGAGGAGTGTGTCCCAATATGTCCTTGAAAGTGAATGATTCCCGCTTCCGTCAGTATCTTTTTGATCAACAGCGTGGCCCCCATCGTTCGTTCTATTTCATGTTTTGCTCTCCATCAGTTCACACGATTGGTATTGTTAACATTTTACACATAAATTATTGGTCATATGTATGAAGTCCGGGACGGTGGACAAACCGGTTAGCGCATCTGCCTCACAGATTAAAAACACGCATTAATTGGAGATTCTAAATTGCCCGTAAGAGTGAATGTGAATGTGAGTGCGAATGGTTGTTTGTTTCTATGTGCCCTGCGATTGGCTGGCGACCAGTTCGGGGTGTGCGCCGCCTTTCGCCCGAGGATGGCTGGGATGGACTCCACCACGCCCGCGCCCCGCGTGACGATAAACGGAACGGAACATGAATGAATGTATGAAGTCAAAGTTCCCACATCAAAAACCACGATTTCAAACTTTTGAACAACCCCAAGTAGTCCATTGCCGAGTCGCGGCAATCTATCAAAATGGAGGCCCCACGCAAGAGACATTTGCGGTGCAGTGAGCGAGCTGGAAAATGCTTTGCTGCTCCGCAGAGATCCAGTTTGGTGCATTCCAGGTCAACTCTTGCGCCATTCTGGGTAATAACATTTTTATGTACAGCATCTACTGTAACTGCAAACGGGTAGTCGTTGAAACTTGATCAAGCTTTGTTGATCCTTCAGGGAAAATCAGTCCATTGCGACCGTGATGAACAGGTTGTAAACATTTCTGCTGCTCTGCGACTGCTGTGCAGCTTACTTACAGTGCGGTTCATGAAAGGTATGTGTGGATAGCAGAGGACTCGAAGGAGCACTTAAATGGTTCCTAATAATAACCGGCAGAACGTTTGGAAGATGAAGAAAAAGGCCGTCCTGAGGTTTCGGTTTCAATCGAAATGGCCGTGTATTTGGACTACGAGCAGCTTTCAAATGTGCTTGTGAGGGCCGCAAGCAAAAAAAATATTTCCGTTACGTCCTACAATAGAAAGCATCCTCCAATTTCTGCTTTGAGTCGTAATCAACGGTTTGTTTGCTCGTAGGTGGAGCAGTTGTTTTGTTTGGGTCTGAGGAGCGGGCCCGAGTGTCGAAAGCTGCTGGAGATGTGCGACTGGAACCTGGAGGTGGCCAGCACGCAGATGCTGAGTGACTATGGCTCCACAACGCAGCAGCGGTACCGCTCACTTTGTTCGTTGCATGCGTGTTCAGTATTTCGAATGACGTTCGGTATCTCCGCTCAAGCCAGGTGTGTGAATACAGAGAGAAAATGACCCTAGAAGACTCGACAATTTGCTGTTTTTGTGCACTGGCCAGTACTGTGTTGTACTGTGTTGACACTATCTTGTGGTATCTCAGGCTTTTGCTATTTGTGGCTAGGCTCGGGCCCGACCGCCCGGGAGAGCAGCACTGCGCTTTCTTAGTGGCATTTAGTGCGCACGGTGACATCGTGCGCCGGCGTCGGGCCTCGTTTAAGGAATTTGTTCGTAATTCCTTGAAATGTACTTTTTCAAGAAGATTTTGCCATCTGTAAAAACAGGTTGCAGTTTAATAGTCTACTTTTGAACCACGATGGTCGTTGCTCATGTTGTTGTTTACATACAGGCAAAAATTGCAGCGGTCCGAACCTCCCAGACACGCTAGCTGGCTACCACCGTGACGGACGGGTACTAAAGCAGGTAAGGGGGACTGAAAGCCACAGATCACTTGCTTGCCTGCGACAAATCTGAAGTCATGCTTTTTTTTTTTTTTTTTAATTCAATTATGATTATTGCTCTTCCATTTATTTGTTCCTTCTTTTGAAATTGTAGGCCCTAACCCGCAGGACTGGAGTGTAATAATATTGGCCAGCACATCAAATAAGTCCTAAACATCCGTGCACATTATTGTATTTTGTACTTTGGTGATTATTTATTGTCAAATAAGTTTTTAAAAGCACATGTAGAAAAAATTTCAAATGTGTTCCAAATGTGTTGTTATCTTAAAATGTTTGTGCTGTATCAAGCGTTTCTTGGTCAAGGTGATATGATTTCTATTGAAGTGAGTTTTGGATTGCGCATTTAATTTCAGTATTTTTTCCAATCTAATTCCAAACTTTTATGTATTTGCAGGCTGTAAGAGAAAACCTCTCCGACTGCAAGAGAACTTCATCATCAATCCAAACATTTCTGGACCATCCTGTGTGACCCTTCAGACTGCGGCTGCCGTTTGAAAGAACACATCACTGAAATAGCACAAAATACGACCTTCTCATGGGGAGGGGGCCGGGGGGCGGGGGGGAGACTGCTCCACTTAAGAATTTTTATGACTCGTCCAAAGCAGACATGATAACAATCCCACTTTTCTGACACTGTTAGGTTCGTGCGTGAGATCCTTGCGTGGCCAACTTGTCAGACTCTGTTATTGGTGCTGCAATTACTCGAGGGATATACTCTGGTCTTTTCTTCAAGTTGTTAAAAAGTCCATTTGGAAGGGAATGTGAAATGTGATGATGAATTGGACAGCATAAATACACAGAAGCACCTTCCTCAAACCTTAGAGGTCTTCAAAAAGTGCAATTTGTTGAGTCTCAATTGAACTGGAAAAGTCAAAAGTGACTGCCTGCGTGGGTCACATGCCAACCTCCTCCTCCACTGGATACGCATTGGCACTTACAAGCAATTTGGTCTGGGACCAAATTGCAAAGAGTCAAACTGTACCTCTCAATTGTCGGATATGTGTTTGTGTGTGCGTAGCGTTGTAAAATGGCACGGGGGGGCATCATTATGAACACTGGCTGCTGAACTTCTGCACAGCAAAGTAAAATTGAGCACACAAAAAAAAAAAAAAAAAAAACACCACCTCAAAACAAAGAGCTTAACTCTGCAGCCAGGAGGACACTTTCATATAGCTGCACTGGTTTCAGTTCCAAGTTGAGAATCGGTGGCCCACGTGGTCAAAGACTTCTCTTCTTATATTGAGCTGATTCGAAAGCTTTTGATCTGCCAAGTCTCACGGAACTGCACACCAAATAATAGCAGCTAATAATGGCAACGTAGTCATTTATGCCCTCGCATTGCTTCAAGCTACAGCTGGTACAGTTCATATAAAAAAAGTACGCAACCTTGCTCAGAGGCCAGGTTTTTGTGATTAGAAAAAACGAAGACAAATCACTTGAAAAACGTTTTCACTGTTAATGTGAACTATAACCTGTACAACTCAATAATAATAATAATTTAAAAAATATATATATATATTTGAAAGGGGAAGTAAAAATAAACAACTGAGGTAATGTGATTGTAAAAGTGTGCACACCCTCTTCTAAGTTTCCAAGGCATTAAATATAACATGGTGAAACACAGAGAGGACAGTCATCATCGAGTGGAAAAAATCTAGACGTTGCCACCGACACCTGGACGTCCCCTCAAAATTGATGGGAAAATGAGAAGCAAACTGGTCAGGAAAGCTGGCACCACTGAAGGAATTTCTGGCAAGTACTGGCTGCGTTTCGTCCATGTGACAACAATCAAGCGCTTTCTTCATGTGGCCGGGCTATGGGCGAGGGTGACAAAAAAAAAAACTTGAAATCTGCATGTGGCAAAATGTGTTATGGTCTGAGGAAACCAATGCTGAACGTTTTGGCCATTGTTCCAAAATGTACTTAACACTCCTCATCACCAAAAGAATACCAAACCTACCAAGTATTGGTATCAGGCCAGTACTTGCGTCAAAAATTCTCACATCAACTCCTCCTCGCCAATAGTTGGCGCAACCCTGACGGTTTGCCGAGACGAGCAATTTAAGGTATTTGGGGTTATTCAGAGGTACTTCAAATGCTGGCAGGTGTGTGCTGACTCCTTTTTAACATGAACTTGAATATGATTGGTTAATTCTGAACATAGCCACAGCCCCACTTATGAGAGGGTGTGCATACTTGTGCAAGAACTTTATCAGTTGTGCTGCACAAAGTTTTGAAAGGATTTATCTTGGTCTCATGGCATTTGAATAGGGGTGTGTAGACTTTTTATATCTACTGTTTATTCTGTCTGTTTGTTTTTGGGCTATCATAAAGTTATATGACGAAAGCTCAGATTTATTTTTCAATCCAATCCCTCAACGATGAGTTATCAATATGGAACTCAGTCAACATGCTCAATATTTGGGCCTTTTGTTCAAAGAGAAAAGGAAATAAAAGACATTCCAGAATACTCTAGGCTCTTAAAATTCATGTGGTCAACAAAACCCAAACAATAAGCCTGCGTTCTCCTTCCCCAAAGAGACGGCTTGCCGTCTATCAAAAATAATCATTGGGAAATGTGTGCGTTGACACGTAGCGTCTTTGCAGATGCACTGGCGACCAGGCTTAAAGATGTCTTCAGGACATATTTCATGGGATGTGCTTCTTTTGGATGACAAGCGTCATTTGAAGACATTCTCCGGCGTGCAATCAGGCTGCTGTAAAAAAGTGTCCCGTGTGTGTGCGCGTTGGTGTCATGAACAGAGATCCGGCGGACGCTTGGGGGAAAAAAATGTTCAGTGTCAAACGTTTGGAGTGGCGAGTTTGCCCGTTTTGCAAAGGACGACGTTTTGCTCACAAATTTCTCAGCGGCCTGACATTTGTATGACGGCGAGATTGCGCGTCTTTGAGTTTGTGGATCTGTTCGACGGAACCTTGTGGCAGGATCATCGCCACCAAACCACGCGGTTGTTTGCCATCTCTACAATCTTGTGCATATCTTTTCAATTGTTGTTCCTAAATCGAAATCTCCTCATTTGTACTTGCATGGATTTGCTCCCCGCTTTTACTCTGTTTCAACTGAACAGACAGTTTTGGGTTTTCCTCCTTGGAAATGTTCATGGGAGTTAATGCTGCTGAGTGTATGAATGTATTATTATTAGTAGTATTTTGACTAAAGTATTAATTATTTCCTCCCCACCCTGGTTTCTGAATCTTTGCCTCATTTCCTTCCTCGGAGTCATCTTTGATCTGCGTGGAACATGAATTTGCTACTTAATTGGTATATCACGCTCCCTGGATTATGGTTTTTTTAGTAAATCCCACATTTCACTCCCAAATCCGACTCATGGAGCTAATTATTAAAATGAGTCAACGGCACAGCTGATGATCCCTGACGGTGTTAAATGGCGCTGCAGTTAGTCTAATAATAAGCAAGATTAAGAGCAGCTTGAAACAAACAGGTGAACATTCGACACGACACAATTCTTTACTAAAAACATTAGTTTTTCAATTTATTTGCTGACTTTATTATTGGAATTCATTAAAAAATGAGCCACGAGTTCTTTTTATAAGCTTTTTCTGAATTTCTATCATTTTAAACTGCAAGGATGTTTGAGCTTCGTTATGACAAACTCTTGCGTAAACATGCTCTCAAAAGTAGAGTATCTGGTATCTCTTCTCTCCAGTATTGTGACAAAGTCAAGAAAATAACTTTTTAATGGTTTGCCCACGCATCAAGTGCGAAATTCAACAGCAAAGTAAAGTTGGCCAATGGAGGTTTGCACGCGGAGGGATGACGTCACGCTTGAGCGTCTCCAGTGGCGGCGTAAAAAGTCAACATTTATGTTGCTCGGGATTGTTTTTTTTTGTGTGGAAAATTAGTCTCAGTTAGTTTGCTGGAAAAGGCGCTAAACGTAGAGTGCAACACGTGAACATTATGTGCTTTAATTCTTAATCAGAATGTTAGATGCCTTTTATTAAGACACATGGGAACAGTAAAAAAAATCAAATAAAAATGAAAGCACAATATGTCTCCTTTAAGTTCTTTTCTTGGCTCTTCATTGAATGAAGACACATGAACTAAAACTGCTGCTGTGGCAGGGGACAAATCAATGGAAGGTGGAGATTTTGGACGGTTTCGTTCACATTTGGGGATGTATTACGCAATGGGTGCAGTCGACTGGGTTACACAGCCCACTTGTTTTATGTTTCCCCATCTGAAATGCGTACGTGCAACTTGTTTATCCATTGCTTGCTATTTAGTGAGCCGGAACTGTGTTAAGAGAAGAAGTGATGAATGTCGACTCACTATTTGGCAAGTTCAATCTACTGCAACACTTAACGCAATTTGTCGAATTGTGGTTCTGTGGTAGTTGTTGTTTTCTTCTCAAAAGATTTACTGGCATGTACAACCCCAGGAACAAACGGTCCAAGTAGTGGACTCGTGGCCAACAGGCAGTGACTCTGCAGTGACTTCATCCTCTATGAACAGTGATCAACTGCTTTTTATGAACGACTCACCAAGATTTTCTAAGGTTATAAGTAACCTCCTTATAATGCATAGATAAACGATTTATAATAGTTTACAGATTTGTAAAGGAAACAAATGAAAAGTGTGAGCACAACCTTTTACAGGCCGGTAGCTGCCAACCTTTTGGACTGGATTCTTAGCCGATCCTGTACGAATTGGGATTTGTGAGGTTCTCTTGAACTCTTCTCACAAATCAAACGACCTCACAGGGTAAATCGTGCACTAGAGCGGGCATTATTTTGGGATGTATTCAGATTATCAATTGACCTTCAAACTGCACAATTGCTTTGCTTGCTTAGAAACGTGATGGTGGGATCTTGTAGGACCTAAAGTAAATGCCAACTGGATTTATTGGTAAGGAGGTTTAAATTCTGATGAGTCAAAGCATTTCCGGAGCTTTACAACCTTATTCCAAAGATCGAAGAGAATTTGTACGACGGCAAAAAATAAGGAAACACCACGGTCCAACACTCATTTCGTAACTCCTTATTAATGAGAGATGTGGGAAGATCTCAATTCATCTTCGAGATCCATGTGCGTGCTGTGTACAGTATCGTTACTCAGTCCCTGGCCAAATGACTGATATCTTTTGAACTTTGGAGCAGTGGGGCACCTACAGGGAAATGATAGAAAATGAAAAGTCAAGAGGCAGGAAACTCGGCGGGCAGATAATTGGAGCTATTTTTGCTGCCTTTGAACAAAATCTCCAGTCGTTCATTAGCACAACCATTTGCACGTTGGCTTTTTGGAAGTGTTTGGAGCAGCTGATTATTGGCCCTGCTTGTTTAAGGAGTTACCCAGCGTGAGTCAGCAAAAAATCTCAGTGTTATATTTCAGCACATTAAGAATATTACCAAAACTGTGTTGTTGTTGTTTTTCCCCATCTTGGCAATATCGCTAAGATATGGCCCATGCTATCCGCTAGTGACGCATAGTCCACGCATTTGTTATGTCTTGCCTCAACTCTAGTAACGTGGTGCCTGCAGTTAGTAGGAAACGCTGCAGCGAGACTTGGCCAACTTGCATTATCTCTCGGTCTACTTGACGGACCGACTGCAAACCGAACCTCCATCATCTGGTTTATGGAAGACAGCTTCTCACAGGTTTGTATAAAATGTTTCGAGTTGTCTTGAAGTAACTTTGCGAAACATATCTGCGAGTCTGCTACTAGACAACGGCACACTATCCATTTTGTTGTGCCATTTATCAGAGCAACAGAAAAGTCAATGAATTAGCCACCCCCTAAATGATTTATGTCTGACTTTTTGAATCAACGTGCCTTCTGAGATTTAAATTACGTCTCTTGGAAGCAAATGACCTCACATAACTTTTCGACTGACACTTCACACATTTGAAGTACAGCAGACCAAATTCATCATTCAAGCCATTTACGCCGTTTTCTCAATTGCTGTGGCTGGGTCAAATGACCAAAAAGGGTTTGTTCAGAGATTGTGTCAGGGCTCGCTTGGGCTTTCGCCACCCGGCCGGAAGTACACGTGACGTCATGGTGAAATGTCCTCGAGGCTATAAGTCAATCATCTTTGTGTCAGACCAGGTTTTTAGAACGCCTTTTGCCTGACCCTGAGCAGTTTTAGCATTCTCTTCGAGATGTATTTCTGTCTTCCAGATAAATGTGATTTCGGGACCGTTTCCTCTCAGCCTTGATATATCCTCCCTTAAATATTTGACTTTCATATTATTCTAAATCATAATAGTTATGCACCACCTTCTGCAGCATCTCTAAAATGTGGACTTTTCAACTCCCACTCTGTCACGCTCAGTCCAAAGTCATCTTAAGAGACTATGGACTAAAACTATTCAGGAAAACCCTCTTAATCACTTCACCAATTGGGGGTTAACTTGAGGCAGCAAAGTTGCCGAGTAGTTGCACGTTTCCCTCGCAGTTCTGAGGTTCGTGGTTTGAATCTCGTCTTTGACCTTCAAAGTTGGTGTAGTCTCCCTGTGCTTGCATGGATTTTCTCCTGGTACTCCCAGCTTCCTGACACATTCCCAAAACACGCATGTTAGGTTCATTGAAGACTTGGGACGTCCTGAAGTGTCAATGTGAATGGTGGGTCGTGCATTCCAGGGCTACCCGGCTTCTTACCCCAAGTCAGCTGGGATCGGCTCCAGCTCACCTGTAACCCTCATGGAGACGAGTGCCATAGAAAATGGATGGATTAGGTAACTTGGACTCGCAGGTTTCCCCTGAATATTCATTATTCATCTCAAGTCTATGCTTCCTATTTTGTGGGAACAGAGTGAAAAAGGGCCGTTTCTTTTCCAGCACGACTGCGTCCCCGCGCGTATGAGGTCTGTGAAGGCACGCGCGGTTGACTTTGGTGGGAAAGCATGTCAGAGCCCGGACCTCAGTCCCATCGAACGGCTATGAGCCTTCGCCAAATCCTTGAACAAGAAGCCCACCAGTAAGTCACCCGGACTTGACGAATATCCATCAGAATTTCACCAAGTTGTAGGAGAAATCCAAACTCCGTTCACTGGTAGCCACCCACATCGTCGCAGCTGTGATGACTCTCCTTTTCAAACAATAAAGACCCAACACTAGCATCCAATTGTCACCGACAGCCGCTAATTATTACTGATTTAAAAAGTATCCGAAGCACTGTCATCGAAATTGAAAGTGTCACCCCTACAGGTATATGCTTCAGATGCATAGACCGTTTAACCTAATTAAAATAGCACAACAAAACCAGATTAAATCATAATTGTATCATGGGATGCTGAAAAGCCTCTAGACAAAGTGAACGAGAGATTTGTCGAAAGCGCTTTATGGGAATTGGAATTTGGACGATTGTTTATCCACTGGATTAAAACATCATACACCCTCCCCTGAAGCTGCTGTTATTACAAATGGTATCAGCTCACCAAGTTTAACACTTCATCAGAGCACCAGCCAAGAATGCCCCCTCTGCCCATCTCCATTTGCAATATTTATTCAACCTTCAGCTAACAGCAATACGATAAAAGGATCGCATTACAGGGATCTGCGCTGAGAGATCAAACACAAATGTCTTCTCTACGGAGATGATTTATTACTGCACATAGAAAAAAACCCTCCAATTCACAACAGGAATTCTTCGAAACTATTTCAAACTCCTCTGCAGTCTTCAGCTATTTAATGAACTGGACTAAATCTAATATTGAACCGGTGCCAAACGAACCCAGGCGTTCTGGAAGCACAGCCCCCTCTCTCCCTGGCAGCATAAAATATCTCGGCATGAATATCTCCCCCAGGATATCCGACCTGTTTAGTATTAATTATACCTTAATATCTAGACTGCTTTAAACGCTGGAATAGTTTACCGCTCACTCTAATTGGTCTCATTGCAACTGTCTAGATAAAAACCCATGTGTTAACTATTTTCCTCTCTCACTGGTTCCAAACACACAATTTGTTTAAATCTAAATTTTATTCGAGAAAAAAAAAGGCAGAAATCTCCCTCAAGAAAAGGCAAAATCTCTTTGTGGCCTTGAAGCCACAAATTTTCTTTTTTATTTCCTGTCAAACCAAGTGAACGCAAAAGCAAACACAAACTAAGTCTTGGTTCGAATTAGGACAGATGTAGTGTAAACTCGCTTTCCTCCGATATCCCCAAAACATGCACGTTCGGTTGACTAAAGACTCTAAATTGCTCATTGTTGTGAATGTTCGTATAAATGGTTGTCCATATGTTCCTTGCGATTGACTGACAACCAGTCCAGGGTGTATGCCACCAAAGTCAGCTGGACTGGTGAGACCCGTGACCCTAATTAGGATTAGCAGTATAGAAAATTACATTTCTATGTGCTCGTGTACTACATCTTCCTCATGTGCCGGCCTTCCAATATTGGAAACTTTCTAACATAATATTCTAACTTTCTGTTCAGCCTGTATATGCTACCCTTGGGTTAAATTCTTCAGAAATTTAATTTTGACTATCGTAGCTATGCAGATGACACACAGTTATAGCTAGCAGTGTCTCCAGATGACTACAGTTCAATTGATGTGCTGTGTCACTGTCTTAAACAGATAAATAACTGGATGAGCCAAAAGTGTCTTAAATTAAACCACAACAAAACGGAGATAATTGTTTTTGGCAATAAAGAAAAGAGGATTGCTGTTAGTAAATACCTGGAGTCACTCTCTTTAAAAACCAAAGACCAAGTCCGAAACTTTGGTGTTCTGATAGATTCAGACCTGACTTTCAACAGTCATATCAAATCAATTACTAAAACTGCCTTCTACCATCTGAAAAACATATCCTCATCCGTGATTTTATCTCAAGTAGACTCGACTATTGTAATGGTCTTCTGACCGGACTCCCTAAAAAGAGCATTCAACAGCTGCAGCTCATTCGGAATGCTGCAGCTCGGGTTCGGGCCAGAACAAGGAGGTCAGCGCATGCTTTTTAGAGCATTTCCACTTTTAAATGATATTTCTTGCCCTGTACGCTGTTTTAATTGTACTTTTATTCTTATTTTTTCTCTCTTTGTTTTAAATGTGTATACGCTCTTTTTTCCCTTTGTTTTTAAATGCTTTTAATCACGTAAAGCACATTGAGTTACCTTGTGTATGAAATGCGCTGTATAAATGCATTTGCTTTGCTAGCCCTTGGGCCCATTGCAGTGCAGCGCTTTAGATTGCAACAGCCGCAGAGAACTATAGATCAATGATGTGTAGGGGAGGGATACAGTACGTGACCATCAGCACAAGACAACTTGTGTTCCTGACTGAGACGGAGGAGGGTGCCCTTGTGAGTTTGGTCGTTAAGAGGGCAGAGAAACAAATGAACCCTACACACTGAAAACATCAGATAAATCATTGCGCTGTGACCTAACGTAACTAAATATCCTGATCTACATTGCGCTCTTATTTGTCTTGTGAGACCACCATCTCGACTCTGCCGTCCATGTGTGCAAAGTGCTTTTCTCATTACAAAGTCCCCTCAGGGCTCCACGTACTTTTCCCCATATTGTGCATACTTTGAATGGAATAGTGCACTTTGATATTGATTTTGCTCCCACAAATTCTGCCACTGTCAAAATAGCTTCCCCACGAGACACGATTATATATGATTACACATACTGAGTTCCACTTGGACCAGTCAGCTGGAGGAGTGACATTTTTCCAAAAATTAAATAAAAAATAAAACATGTTAGGTGGAGTCGGGTATTTACGAGGACCTGATTTACAAAATCAAAGAGTCTGCTGACATCTCAATATATAGATAAGCCAAAGAAAAATCAGAGAAACTGTGAACTTTAAAAAAAAAAAAAAAAAAAAGTTTAGTTCACAGCTCTATTGTATTCAGTCCACAAACACATTTCACACCACTACGCTAAGATTAATGTAATAAATCACCATTTGAATTACAATTACATGATATTCTAATCTAAAGCAATAACTTTCCTCTGCTGAAGAAGTCGATCAATAATGTGCACAATGAAGAGAGGTAATCATGCAGCATTGGAATACGCACAATGGGAGACTCATGCTTTTTCCATAGCGCTCATTCATAGCAGGGTCAGGGGCGTGCCGGAGCCCATCCCAGCCCACTCTGGGCGAGAGGCGAGCTACACCCCGAACTGGTCGCCAGCCGATCGCACAACCATTCACAGTCGCATTCTCAATTTCGAGTCTTCAATGAACCTCGCATGCATGTTTTTGGAATGTGGGCGGAAACTGGACTACCCGGAGAAAACCCACGCAAGCACGGGGAGATTTTAATAAAAATGTCAAATTCAATTCAATTAGATTTTAAAAAAAGAATAATAATTGATTGCGATGTCCTCAGTTCCCATGCTGTGAGGACAAACCTTCCTTCAGCTCCAACACCTTCAACCCTTAAGCCTTCCAAATGTAGCTTGCAGATTGCTTTTGGCCTTTAGACTTAGCGAGGCTTGAAGGTTTACAGAGCAGATTAGACGTCTGCAATTAATGTCAACAAATGCAAAATTCCCCAATATTTGATTTCTTTGTAAACAGACACTTACAGCCTGGGTTGAGAATGCACATTTTCACAAGCTGGAGCCTCGCCTCCTGCTGTCACATGTCAGCATGCTAATCCGTAACAAATATTTATAATAGCACAGCTTCGAGCTACATCATTTGCTGCCGTATAAAGATGGCCCAGAAATAAATATTTCTTACTTACTTATTTGAGCCGAGCGGGTTTCTTTGCCCAGCTCCCCCTGGGGGGGTCGGGGTCGGGGGTCGGTGTTGCTCAGATTTTGGCCCTACTTCCCCCTACTCTGCTGTTCCATTCCGAAACAAACTTAATCTTTTCTTCATCACATTGTTGCTTCTTTATTATTACCCTGCATGCAAGAGAAGGGGACTATTTTCACCCGTGCGCGCGTGCGTGTGTCCCAATATGGTGAGAATGGTTTGACAGATTTTCATGGCATTCGACAGGTTGCGTCTTAGGCTTAATTTTGGAGCCCGACCTCCAAAATAGGCGGAATGACAACGAAAAGAAGAAAAGTTCCAACTGTGGATTCATTAAGAAGCTCCTGTCAGACACACGGAAGCTGCTGTGACATCCATACCCGGGCCGCCACCGTTTGCACGTGTCCGTTTCATAGTCGGAATAGCTGCTGTGCATTCTGCGAGGAGGAACGTTCCGTCTGGAGGGATGAGGCCATGTCAGCCTCCAGTTGTGCAACCTGCCAGAGGTGCTTGGTTGCACAACTTGGAATTCATGGTGGAACCTCTGAAGTTGAGAGCCCCCCCCCCTCTCCACAACATTGCACAGTTCTGGAATTTAACCAAATGTATGCTTCCTAATCTTCAAGTCATCGTTCTGCAGAACACGACCTCAGCTCCCCTCACAAGCGTTTAGCTGGGAGGACTCGAGCCAAATGACTTCACTCGAGTCGACTCGATCAAGTCATTTGACTCGAGTCGACTCGAGTTGGCAGTTTTGTGGATTGAATTCAAGCAGAGGACACAGGAGGAATGCAGATTTTGCTCAACATTTTTATGTCATCTATTATTCCCTTAATTCTGAATCTTTCATTCTCCTTTAGCCCATTCCGTACACATCTAATTATATTTGAGCAACGGACAACCGTCTTGGCTTCTGTTTAGTACCGTTCTCTTGAGAACCGTACACTGAGTTCCAAGGCTGTCATCACAAAGCACACAGCATAGTTTGGTTCAGAAATAAACTTGAGTTCAATTGAGTTTGAAATACAACTTTACAACAAGTCAGTGTAATAAATTGGATCAATCATAATCTTAATTGTTGTTCATTAAACTTTTATAATAATAGTGAATAATTTTGTTGTGTTGTGATTTGCGAAAAAACATTTTATTACCACTCCAATATGTGTTGCGAGTGGAACAAGATTGTATGAATTGCTTAAAGCAAGTCATGATTTGACTCCACTCTGACTCGACTTGACGAGCTTGATTTAGGACTTGCGTGAGACTTGAAGGTTATGACTTGAGACTTGCTTGTGACTTGCACATAGGTGACTTAACTCCCACCTCGTGAGTTTATCACAGCAGCAGCAGCAGCAGCAGCAGCTTCTCTTCAACCGCGTAAGAATCACTCATAGGAGACATATTGTCCATTTTTCCACAATTTAAGAGTATTCCCTGGTGTTCCCGAAGATGTCCGAGACATGATTTTGTAAGAGAAACCCAAGGATCAGAAAGTCATTACCACGACGACGAGGGGCTGAGCTCGGTGCAGCCGCACGTTGAGCCCTGCCCATTCTGAAAAAGCGAAGGCCGAGCACACGCAGGTCACCACAAAGACCGCACAGATTGTATTTTTCCTCGTGCGGTCAGCACTTAATCGCCAGTAAACTGAATTACATTTGTCAGTTACTGTTGTGTCCAGATCCTTGTATGTGGCGCATGCAGTGGGCAAACAACAACAACAAATAGTGTTCTTTATTCCTTACTGTTTTTTTTGTTTTTTTTTGCTGTTGTTGAGGAAACAAACAAACCAAAAATATTATCCTATCCATTGAAACAAAAACAAAAAAGCATTTCTAATCCCTGCACACACTGTATGCCTCGTCCCAGTAATTCTAGTGTTATTGTCAGCAGCGCGATGAATAGGATTGCTTCAAACTTGTTCAAAAGACAACGTTTTTCTTTACAGTGCACACGCACGCACACACAAACAAAGGAGTTTTTTACTGTTCCGCCAGCTCGTCCCTTTTTGTCCCGTGCAGCAGTCTTGGGTGGCAGCTGTGACTTCCAGGAGTTCCAGACCGTTGCAGATAGCCGGATTTCGCTAGCGCAGCCAAGGCGGGGTCCCCCCGCCCTGCCCACCTCCCACTTTCTCGCCTCTGTGCTGCTAAACTAACAAACTGATTGCTCAGAGAAAGCTTCCTAATTATACTTGGTAATCACCGAAACTTGCTTTAAATCCACCGCTGTTTTATTGACATGATAGAGGAAGTTGTTTCTTTCCTCACCTCCGCGTTGCATTTGATTGACTTCAGGAAGTTTCCAGAGCCCTCAAACTATGTCCTGTAATTAAAACCGATGCTGCACTAATGAAACGGCTTCCTGCAAACAACAGCTTGAGCTGCCACATTAAACTGCATAAAATTCTAAAAGGGTTTCATTTTCTCTGAGGTGTGTTACAAACTGGATGAACTTGACTTCCCTCCACTAAAATGGGATGACTACATCGCCAGTCTTCACGATCCCTCTTTACTGCAGAACATTTTTCTGTAGCGCTTTAAGGGCTACAATTCGATAAAAAGTGTGACTGACCAATTGTGACCTGACCTCTAGTCTATTTTCAAAGTTGTCATCAACAACACGCACAACAGAAGCAATCAGTAGCGCTCAAACACACACATCATCAAACACTGTCAACCCCCCGGATGTCGACAACTGCGAGGAAAATTTGAGTGCGTGCCGGTTATCGGAAGCTAAAGTGTCTATCCAACAAGACGCATCGCTTTTAGGCTGCCAAGTCACGGGCAGAGAAGCTCTGTGTGTGCGGGAGAGATGAGGGAAATGAGCCTCATCGTGAGGTCACAATTCAGGCTGGCTTGCTCACAAACACATTTGACTTTTGGGCGTCGAGACCAAAACCTTGAAAACCGGGTCTCGAGACCCGTCTGCTCTCAAGTGTTACAGCACTAGCAATAAATCCTTTTTAAAGTTAAGCTGACATCAAATGGTCACGATATCACTAAACGGTTAAAAAAAAAAAAATATAACAAAAACAGGAAAAGACGTGTTTATAGAAGTACACCGCCCAAAGGGAAGTTACACCCTCAACCGGTCGTAGAATAGATCATTAAGTCCTAATAACATTGAACCATTAATCCTAAAAAAAAAAAAAGATACAATTTACACGAATAAAGATACAGTAAGTCGGTTATTTGTCCCAAAACGAAATAAACCAAAACATTCAGTGTATGCAATATTCTTGATGAGATCACTTTTTTTTGACAGCGGTGAGAGTGGTGAACGCAGGTCGTACACTGCTGTGGGCATTGTTTCCATTAGTAAGATTGCTTTTAATTGAACTACAAGTAGTATAAATGTACTGTAATGAGAATAGTGCAATTCTAGAGTGGCTCTCCTTACGTCAATGCAATCTTGCTGAACGCGAGTAAGAACAAGCAGGTCAATCAAAGCGCTTGACACACTCGCAGGAAGAAGTGGCAACACGCACACACACACACACACACACACACACACACACTTGTTGTGTGCCCAGCATGCAGCTGTGCCCGTGGGGGGTGGGGGGTGCCTCACTGAGTTCTAACCATCCCATCCTCTCATCGTCACACCTCATCAACTGCCTTTTCTTTGAATGCATTCGCTCGCTCTCTCCGCTCCGTTCGTCTTGTGAACACTTGTCAGGGCCGCTCGGTGAAACACCGAACACAGCTGACAGCGGAGAGGGAGGGCGGGAACGGAAATGTCGCAGAACGAGGAGAAGCGCGAGAGGAGTCAGGCCAACTCCTCTTCCCGTGAGAATCTACAAAGTTTCAAAAGAATAAATCAGGACAAAGGCTCCAAGGGTAAAGATAACGGAATCCAGGGAATCTTTTTTCCTCCCTAACCAAAGACTTTTACAGTCCTGGTCTTGTGGACCAGTGGTTGGGATTGGAACCCCTCAATCGCAGGCCGGGCACAATGAAGACATGAGGCAACCGTTCGCAGTCACACTCACACCTCATCATTCGAAATGCTTGTTATAAATACTTGGTTCTTCCTGACAGGGGACTTTGAATTACACTGTGCAAACGTTGTTGCACGCGTGAGAGGGTTTTGGTGTTCTTTCCGAGTTCGGGAACCAATCTGCCCCAGAGTCAAGTCCTTGCACACTGAGTCATTATTGACCCACCTGGAGAGGAGCCACAAAAAGCAAAGGAAGAAAGAATGTGTAATGTGTAAACCACTTCGAGCTCCTGCACTAAACTAATGATGGAAGAAAAATTCAATAACACGAACAACAAAACAAACGCCCTCAAGTCACTGTCTTGTTTCAGGGGCTCACTGACAGTTTCTAGTATTCCGCTTATATTACGGTGCCTGCAAATTAAAAAAAAATAAAACATGGATAACTCCAAAATGGAACACAGAATTACTATAACTTCCATTGTTTGCTCAAACCATTGCACTTTGTTGAATTGCCTTTGAGCAAAGCACCAAACCGCTCAGGCGCACTTCACGCTTCGGCTGACTTGTCACCTTTGCATGCATTTGTGTGGATTGGTTGCATCAACTAATACAGTTGAGTCAAACAAACAAACAAACAAACAAACAAAGAAAAATCCCTTCAAAGTTACCAAAAAAAAAACACTTGGGCTGTCTTTTTAGAATCGATTATCCTATCGATATTTCGTCGAGTACTTGAGTAATCGCCCCCCCTCGCCCCCAAAAAGTTTTTGTTTTTACGACTAACATGCATTTTATTCTCTTTTATGAGGGCTGGATTGGTACTGTTGGTACTGAGTGTATGGTATCAACTCTGTTCAGAACAAGAAACAAAACGATAACTACCATTGAGTTCACTCATACATGTTATATGAACGCATTTTTAAGACACAACGTGTCTTAAAAATCACTTACAGACGCTCCTCCGTCGTTTTTGGCAAAGTTTATCAGTGGCCCAACAATGTGTCGGTCTTCAATAAGTGTCCGTGTAACATTGTTTGTTTGTTTTTTTTTGGTACCGTCATCACAGAAATTCTGCGTTGACCTATTTTTGAAGTCTACTTCAGAATCAGAATCAGACTCATCAGGATCATCTTTATTTGCCGAGTACGTCAAAAACACGCAAGGAATTTTTTTTTTCCCAGCCCTAAAAAATAAAATGTCAGAACAAGTAAGTTTTCTACGAAAACAGGATGTTGGATAAATTCACTTCGGCTTCCAGTAAATGGATCAAAACTAGCATGCGAATATCATTTGACGAACTCACCGTAGTATTTATTGATGCGGTTTATTTGCCGAAGGTCTTGTGGAACACGCGCTTTACTGGAGCCAAGCCGTTAGTAGTGCTCATACGCCGGATGAGTCAATACAGATGAGTCAAATCCTGTCCGCTGTGTGTGCGCGTGTGTGTGTGTGTGTGTGTGTGCGCGTGTGATTCAAACAGCTGCTTGTGGCGATGACAACTCTCCAAGTGGCGAGTACACACGAGCCCAGAGGATGGCTACATCTCACAGTGTAATGTGATGAGATTGTTTTATTAAAATAGTGCTTCTTGTTTATTTTTACATACCGGACATTAGAAATGAATACTAGGTAGACATTGATAATTGAATTATGAGTTAGCTCCATTACTCGAGCTTTGGCTTAATAGTGTTCATCGCTAATTCACTGTTTGAGAGGTATAAATTCAACTTTTTGTTTTTATTGTGGTTGACATGAGTAATGAAAAATAAGTAGGCATATCATAACTCACACATTGTGAAATGAAAGCTTCTCTGATGGTAAATGTGAGCATTATTATCATCCATATAAAGGCACATTTCATACAGACCTTAATATCTCATGGGCGGGCGTACCTAATGTTGTGTCTGATAAGTGTATTTTGTAATCGTGCTTGAACAGGTGTGTTTGCTACTGCTCGTAAGGACATCTGGCATGTTGCGATAAAGATTTAGACTATTGAAAGAACAGATTTGTCCAAACCAGCAATGCAATCAACAATAATTCCACTGTAGCAAGCACACTTGTTAAAGTTAACTTACGACAATATATCCCTCTTGACGGTCTCGCTAACTGTGTGTCATGCATGTAGAAAGAATAGTCTTTATTTTCAGAAAGATGCGTGAAGACCTATTGGCCAATGATAAACAAAACAAAACATTTTGCTGTGTTGATAACGTTAACTCTTTCAAAAGTGTTGATTTAACTCTGAACCAGTGGTTGCCATATAAACTCTGGGCGAGTGTTGATTTCAACTCTGAGGGTGTGGAATTTGTGTTTTCAAATTTGCTGTGTACAGACTCGGCATCACGTGACTTCGCATTTATGAGCCGCACGGCACAAAAACTGCGGTCGTCTGCTCACTTTGAAATCTACAAAGTGATGATGTTCCACAAATGCGAAGCAGTTTCTACACCAGCAGCTTAGAAGTGGACGGTGGCAGATGTTCCGAACTATCGCAATGGCCCCTAGCGATCAAGCATCTCAGATTTTGTGAGTAACGTTGACTTGAGGGAGCTGTTCCCTCACAATGTTGCATTATAATGCACTGTAATTTGCCCCAAACTGACATCGTTCTGAAAAGGTTTTTATTACTACCTCTGCAAATACCGTTATGCTTCAACAAGCCCTCGAGAGGAAATTCCTCTCGTTTGATCCTTGTACACTCTTGTGCAGGTTCCATGCGTTTCTGGCTGCACAAACAGTGGCAACCCTCTCTCGAACCTTTGCGCTCTCCTGCAATGATGTACCGATCCCCATTCCAATCTCGCGTCTTTGTCCAATTCCAAAAGCATTCGAGTGACTTTTCTGCCAACTGTGACACTTGAGGTCAGTGCTTTACCTGAACGAGTGCAATGAGTGAAAGTTCATATTTTGTGCGGATGTGAACTGAACACCGCGGAAACGGGAGCGAATGTGTTCTTCGGTGGTTCTTTTGTGATACATTACATCATTGTAAAAATGTATCACTCGGAAAACTATTATTTGTATCAGAATGCTTTGGTTAAAACTTTGTACGTTCACACTGTCATGATTTGGAATTTATTTTGCTTTGTCGTGTCACGTGCATTTCGTCGTGATCGTCACATCATCATCATCCGTTGGTCAGTACGGCCGGGATTGACGTCGTCATCGTGGAACCTTTCTGTGGTCCTGTCGTGACTTCTGTGGTTTGTTTACAGGCACACACATTCTTTGGAGTCAGAAAGATCTTAGAGCGTATTATTAACGCCTCATGTGCATATGTTCATAAGCGATGTTTGATGTGTGGACCTCCCAGTACAACTTTTACACCTTTGATTTTTGATTTTTTTTTTTAACTGATTTTGATTCAAATGCAAATGTCGTTTTCATGTCTCACTGACTTTTAAGTTAGGATAAAAAGAGGGAAAGGGGAAGTGATTAAAAAAGCATGTCTGGGAATGAAGTCTGACAGGTCCATGGTCCTTGTTGGGCCTTATGGATCTTTGCTACATGAAAGACTTTCATTACACCCATGAAAGATCAGCGACTTGATAGAGACAGCTTCCTTATTTTTCATGGACAGCTCAATATGCGGTGGAGGCAGCTCACCTTTCCCATCAAAAGCGGAGTGTAGGAAGCACCTTTGACAAGTAACGAGTTGAGACGAACTCGCTTTGCGCTGAAGGCACAACCAAGAAGTCAAAACTTAAAACGAGTAATATTGCATAAACTACATAAACTGTACATAAACATACATTGCAACCGTTGTCGTTGCAATGTCTAAAGCGGCGCCGATGTCAATCGTCTCGAGGGGCCCCGAGGCCAAATGCCCGCTTCGCCCGACCTGCCGCTGTACTTCCACGGTCCTCCCAAATGCACGACGTCAGTCCACTCGTGGTCTGACCCGCATATAAACAACACTTTCATGCACACAACTTTTACATTCTAAACGCCGATTGTGTCACACTTAGCAATGCTTCATTCGGGGGAAACTGACATTTGGCTGTGAAGACAATTGGAAGTCGTCAAGCGGCAAACGACATGAACTGGTGCACCTTTTTAAGTGTTGAAGGCACACTTTCAAACACATATTCATCCATCCATTTCCTGTACCGCTTTATCCTCACGCGGGTCGCGGGCGTGCTGGAGCCTATCCCGGCTATCTTTGGGCGAGAGGCGGGGTACACCCCGAACTGGTCGCCAGCCAATCGCAGCAAACACATTATTAACACATGAAATCCAAATCTGCCGTTACTTCATCTGGTTATAGTCGCAGTCATTTCTGTGCAATTCTCCTGTTTAATAAAGGCGGAGTAATGAAACAATAGATCTTTTAAAAGTAAAGCGCAAGCACTGCTCCCTTATGTGTACCTGGCTACCTGTAGCGCTTGTTTGGCGTGGCTTTTTATCAGACTTGTGAGACGCATTATGTAGCCGTGCACGTGCTGAAGCGCGCAGGGCGCCTCAGCGCATTTGTCCTTGTGGCGGGGAGGAAGGTTTATGCTCACGCAATCAGGTCTGTGGGGGAGACAGAAAAATATAAAACGCAAAAGCAGGAATAGCAAAAAGGATGCAAATATCTTCTCCTGGTGGATCTGTTCCCTTGAGCAGCAAAGATTTGAACATGTTTTGTTTCAGTTTCACTTTTGGATTCATTGAATGTTTGTCGCCTTATTCTACTGTAATTTCAGAGACAAACAGTATTAATTCAAGATTACATTATGACATCATTGATACAATTCGAGTTGTGGTTGGATGCAACACAGTGACTTATAGTTAATAAAGTACGTGAATTACGCTACTTTCGGTTTTGGGCCTTTGACGATCTTGTGGCGTTCTTGTGGCGTTCCCACACAGAGTGGCGAGAAATGTTACCTTCTTGTTGTCTCGCCACTCGTTTAGTCTGTAAACAAAAACAGTGCAGCTCAGCATTTGGCTGGCGGCCATCTTGGAAAGCACTACGCCTTTGGTGGTACAGCAAACTAATTTGAAGCATCCAGCCCTCCATTTTCCGTACCGCTTACTGCATCCTCACTCGGCTCGCAACGTTTCAAAATAGAATCTGCTGTACACATGGATAGAGGGGGCAGGGGGCTCCCTTATCTGTACTGCCATTACTACTGTATTCATTGTGGTCGATTCCTAACTCTGTATCATTTGCATAACTGTTCCAGGACTATATTGCTTAATGACTCTGTGCTTTTGTGCTTTTGTTATAAATGTAGAGCGGCTGCAACTATCTGAGATCCGCGTTCTGTATGTTTAACATACTTGGCTAGTGAAGACGATGCTGATTCTAATTGTGGTGATCACCAACAAGCTCAAAGTTAATTGTTGAAGCAAAGAACTGGCACTAGTTTAAAACTGAATCCAAATATGTTACCCACCAGCACAAGGAATAGCCCCTCCATCACGCACACACGCGTGCACACACACACACACACACACACACACGCATGCACGCACGCACGCACAAACACTTAACCTGGGGATTTGAGTTTTTTTCTCCTCTTTGCCGACTCCACACTGACACCATGATGAATGACTGTGTTCTCGCTGTGCTTGTCAATGTGTGTGTGTGTGTGTGTGTGTGCGTGTGCGTGTGTGTGTTTTTGTGTGTGCACGTGTGCGCATGCCTTCAAGGTTCAGGGCACAGAGGTTGTCACCCCTCAGAAAAAAAAACATCCCTCTCTCCCATTAAGATAATTAACGCCAGCTTGAAGAGGAGCCCGGCGATGGTTTCTCTTGTTTGTCTCCAATGCTCCATGAGATGTGAGAAAATTAAAGGGTGGGAAATAAAAGGTTTGCTCGGGATTCTGCCAGGCGCTCCATATTTTGGGCGATGCTCCACGTTAATGGAATAAGAGAACGACACGTTGTGCACGCTCGTATTTGTGTGAAGTCCTGCTTTATATAGAAAATCATTTCTGAGCATTGATTACAGACTTACTTCACTTCGCTGCCAGAAACGAAGGTTTAGATCATCTTTTATCTTGTACAATTCTTCATGGTTTGGGAGAAAATACATATGGACAATGTACAATAATGTATACATTTTACATGTGTACAATCAATATTATGCATGTTAACATGCATACTGTTTCATCCATATTTATGCCTTTCAATTTGCAGGCTCACTTATTCTTCAAATATGACTTTCAGTGTGCAATATAATGCATACATAGTCTAGGTTTTTCGTATACTGCACAAACTGGGTGTATTATAATGAATCAGTACGTCATTATGCATGCATTTTCTCTTCCGCTGATCCCGTTCAGTTTGTTGTCACATCTCTGTCGGGCCAAGTATACATTACTCGTGCACTCACTGTAGCAGTCTCACCACGCTGCACTATTTGCTCTATCTGTTGTTGACCAATATTGGCCACTCATGTCCCTGAGTAGCACCTGCACCATTTGCACAATCGACATGGTCCCAGATTATCGCACTACTAGTCACTTTCAACTGCATACATTCCTTGAATTCTCGGCGCCCTTTGCACAATGTTCATTGCACCGGACTATTGCTATATTAGTCATTCAAATTGCTCTAATTTCTAGAGGACTTTTTTGCGCAATTCTAAAAAAAAAACGAAAAAACTTTTATTGCTCAGTGATTGTTTTTCTCAATGTCTTTATGTGTCCAAAGTGTTCTCTGTCAATTGACTGTGTGTTGTCGTACTAGAGCTGCTCCAACCACCGGAGACAAATTCCTTGTGTGTTTTTGACATACTCGGAAAAATAAAGATGATTCGGATTCTGATATTCACTAAGCATGGATCAGCATGCAAAACTTTAATCTTGTTTGTTTTTCTTCCTGCTAAATTGAGATTTAAATTTTCTAATAATTCCTTCCAAAAGCTGCTCGTGAATTTGTTTTTTTGTGTGTTTTCTTTTGTTTTTTTTTACTTTGTTGGCTGTGCCTATATTATTAATACAAGTGTATATTGTTAATATTGTGCCTGTGGCAATCTAATTACTTCCACAGGATGAACAAAGTATGTTTATATCTATCTATCTATCTATCTATCTATCTATCTATCTATCTATCTATCTATCTATCTATCTATCTATCTATCTATCTATCTATCTATCTATCTATCTATCTATCTATCCATCCATCCATCCATCCATCCATCCATCCATCCATCCATCCATCCATGTTTTCTGACATTAGATGCAGAAAGTAAACCAAAGCTCATTATTGAAGCAATTGCTGTACTCTCTCCCCAAAAACAATCAAAAGTAACTGTGATCTCGGGAGGGTAACATTAGATCACCTCTTCAGTTTGTTTGTTGAGATTCTCTCGAAAATCAATAATAATATCTCAACGCAATTCATAGAAACCGCAGTGTTAAATTCCTTCATTGATGACATATCAGACTGAGGGCGTTATGTAATTCCTTGGTGATGCCTCCGCAGTGGTCGTCAGTTCGGGACAGTTGCGTGTGACGTGTTCTCGGTAGACCATGTTGCTCTTAACGCACAGCTCCCAAGGCAAACCATTACGGCGTCTGCGGTCCCACACAGCGCCCACCCTGGGGAAAGCTGCGAGCAATTAAATGCAGAAATCTGAAATGTGCAGCTCCCAGAAGGAGGAGCATGTATTCCAGCGCCTGACAGATACTTCGCTACATGTACAGTATGTTCTATTCATATGCAAGAAAGCTACAAGGGTAGAGATAATGTCGTTGTATGTCGGGATCGTTTGGCTGAATCCGTGCCAGCAGTTTATGGAAAGCCACTCAGTTGTAGTGGGAGGGTGAGGTGGGAAAGACAGGAAATGGGACATCAACCTAGAGCTCCTAACGCTCTTATTTATAAATAGCCCTCTGTGTGCGTTTTCAGAGCTCGTGTTTCTGTCATTCACGCCGTGACAGTGAGTAATGAGCTCCACTCAACTCTGCTTATCATTTGCCGGCCAGAGCCCATAATTCATTCTGCCATTAAATAAAGGATTTTGCGAAATTGCGGCATCTGAAAGGGTCGCAAAACCCAGGGGCGGAGCCAGACACTACGCAGCGGGGTGAGACCAGAGGTCATTTTGGGCGATGCGTAATGTGTACAGTATATATCAGGCATCTATAAAATAACATTTAAGGCAACTACTTCATACTTGAGCTGTAACGGTTCGATTCAATTCGTACCGCGATTCTTGGTTGCCGATTGGATTCAAGAACAATATGATCCAAAACGATTCAGCGGCTTGAAATCGATTCAGTAAGTTTTTAGCCAAAAATTCAACCAGTGTGACTGTGAAATAAATACCTTGAAACTGGACAGTGGAATTTCCTAAATTCCTTTTCTTTCTTGTAAAGATATCAGGTAAAAATTATTAATTTAATTCATTCATTTCTTTATTAATTATTAAAAAATAATTATGGATATAAAAAAACAAGCATGAATGGCAAATGCATTGATTCACACTTTATTTGAATATAATGCAACTAACATGTCTTCAGGGGGGATTAACAGTAAGCTTACCTGCTACTTCGGATGTTGTTTTTCAACATAGGAATCTGAATCAGAATCCTCTTTATTTGCCAAGTACGTCAAAAACACGAGGAATTT
The DNA here is from genome assembly GCF_024500385.1 of Phyllopteryx taeniolatus. Classification (NCBI taxonomy): domain Eukaryota; kingdom Metazoa; phylum Chordata; class Actinopteri; order Syngnathiformes; family Syngnathidae; genus Phyllopteryx; species Phyllopteryx taeniolatus. The sequence continues at coordinate 20,561,674 of NC_084515.1, read as the reverse complement.
GTCTCCAGTAGTTGAAGCCGCTCTAGTACGACAACAGGCAGCCATTTTGACAATAAATACTTTTGAAACATAAAAACACACTACGGAGAGTCACTTAGCCTCTAGCAATTTAATGGCAAGATGGAAGAAGCTGTTGGAATGTCTGCTGGTTTTAGTTTGCATTGTTCAATAGCGCCTACCTGAGGGAAGGAGCTGGAAGAGGTGTTGACCAGGATGTGGAGGGCCCAAGAGGATTTTGCGTGCTTGTCTTAGTTCTGGCAGCGACACCTCAAGGGCGGGTAGGGGGCTAACGATGATTTTTCCGGCAGTCTTGATTGTCCGTTGCAGTCGGAGTTTGTCCTTTTTTGTAGCAGCACCAAACACAGGACCGATTCGATGACTGATTCTGTGTAGAACTGAACTGCCCCAACACCTCCCGTGGCAGGCCGTTCTTCCTCAGAGGCCGCAGGAAGTATATCCTCTGCTGGGCCTTTTTGAGGATGGAGTTGATGTTGGTCTCCCACTTCAGGTCCCGAGAGACTGTAATTCCCAGGAACTTGTAGGTTCTCGACAGTTGACGCGGGGCAGTTGGACAGCGTGAGGGGTGGCTGTGTCAAAAAATGCTTCCTGAAGTCCACGATCATCTCTACAGTCTTGAGCGTGTTCATCTCCAGGTTGTGTCGGCCACACCGCAGCTCCAGCCGCTCCACTTACTGTTGATACGGAGACTCGTCACCGTCTTCGATGAGGCCGATGACTGTGGTGTCGTCTGCAAACTTCAGGAGTTTGACAGCCGGGTTGTTGAGATGCAGTCGTTCGTGTAGAGAGAGAAGAGCGGCAGAGAGAGCGCGCCCCGGTGCTGGTGGTGCGTGGGGATGAGTTGGTGTGGCCCAGCCTCACCTGCTGTATCCTGCCCATCAGGAAGCTATAAATCCACTGGCAGATGGCAGGCGAGACGCTGAGCTGCAGAAACTTGGAGGAGAGGAGTTCGGGGATGATGATGGTGTTGAACGCAGAGCTCAAGTCCACGAACAGGATCCTCGCGTAGGTCCCTGCACCGTCGAGGTGTTCTTGGGTGAAGTGCAGTCCCATGTTGACTGTTTCATCACAGACCTGTTTTCTCGGTAGGCAAACTGCAGTCTCCAGGAGACGCCACGGAAATTCGGGTCACCATCAGGTTGCAACCAGTCTTCCGGCCAGTGAGATAGGAGCTTAAGGTAACAAGCTTACTCAGTACAAGATTACCAACCTTCTGTATTACTACCATTTTGATAGCACATATTTTACTCAGGAACACTACAGCTGGATTTTCTATTGAAGTACAGTATCAGGGACACTGAGAAACCTGCAAAGCAGCCTTTTAATCATGAACGGCTCATTATCAAAGAAATTACCGTTATATTGAAATGGTCATGTGTTGAACCTATTGCAGTTTCTTACCACAGCTATATTCTGCGATTATTGTGTTTGGTAGAAAAGAGATTTACAAACTCATCTATAGTAAGTCCAGAGACTTACTACTGCAGCTGAACAGCAGAAACACACATGACGTGAAGGTCCAAAGCCCCCGCGACCTATTTTGGTATTGTATGGAGGACATTGTGCTGGTCTACGCACAGCTGGGAATGAAAACTGAAGGTAAATAAAGCTGCGGCAGGATCTACTAGCAAGGTCAGCGGCTCGGGTCCTTGACCAGCTGCCAAACATTGCCGAGGATGTTTTATGAATTTGTGCCGGCCAGCGGTCTGCTGGTTGCGACTGCGTCGGAGGAGTGACTGCCAACAAAGTGATGAGCGCTGAGGCCTGTTACTTTGTGGGGAGGAACTCTCTGCACGCAGTCTTAGCGAGGTTTCCATCCAGGGCGTGTCCCCTCAGAGTGACGCGGTCTCTGTCCCATCACGTCCAGCGGTGCAGCCGAGGAGAGAAATTCAACGCTTCTAACTCTTCCCTTGTCGGATGTGAATTAATCAAGAGGCCCGTTTGCATGACTCACTTCTCTCAGCAGTCAGCAATAATCTCCATTGATTCTTTTTCTTTTTCAGCTCTGCAATACTTTAATAGTCAAGACATTTGTACTTTATACAAAATCAAAGAAATTTGAAAAAAAACTAACACTTTTTGTCATGCGCAGTTTTTTTGTACAGTTGTTAGTTTTCAGGACACCCCAATTTTTTCAGCTTTTTAAAAAAATGAAATTTATCAAGTTCAATTTCTCATTTGACTCTGAAATGAAAGCACAGAGCAAATAAACTATTCAAGTTACAACAGAAATCATGGAATCAGTCTTCTACCAATAATATATTCTTAACCTTTGAATCATTAAAGTAGCCACCTTGGGCAGTTATAACAAGTGAACACACTTATCATTATTATCTCCAAAACACAAATGAAATAATCTTCACAAAGGTCTTCTGTTGTGGAAGTTCCCATAACTGTGTGGCTATTCATTGGACTTGAACTACTTGACTTTCAATTTAAATCGAAAATAAACAGGAAAAAACGGTCATGTTCTAAAACCTTTGACTTCTTTGCTGTAAAAACATTTTGAGACTTTAATTCAACTTTAACAATCTGACCATTGCATTCTCAGCAGTGTGCATAAAGTCCGCACAACGGTTTGCCCGGGTGCCGTTCCGAAAAGATGATACAGCGCCACGGCCCTTGACTTTAATTTGTTCCCTCTCCAAGCTTCTAACACATACTATTAAAAGACGTTACGTACATGTTATTAAAAAGTAGAACTTAAATCAGGTGAAATGCCAGAATTGATTCCAGCCTCCCCCCAAAACAAACAGTTTTTGTTATGCTTTTAATAAATAAAAATAGCACTGTATTTTAAAATAGAAATCCCAGCTATCTTCGGGGCGGGAGGCGGGGTACACCCTGAACCGGTCGCCAGCCAATCGCAGGGCACACAGAAACAAACAACCATTCGCACTCACATTCACACCTACGGGCAATTTTTAGAGTCTTCAATCAACTTAGCACGCATGTTTTTGGGATGTGGGAGGAAACCGGAGCGCCCGGAGCAAACCCACCCACGCGAGGGGAGAACATGCAAACCCCACACAGACGGGGCCGGGACCCGAACCCCGGCCGGATAGAAATATACACATCATAAACCATAATCAAAGCGAATGTAAAGAAATAAACTGCTATTTTGAAATGTAATTAAGACGAAAGTGAAACATACACAGTAATGTAGTAGTGTGCGTGTGTCATTTTTCTGAATTTCATTTCAATTTTGGCTTGCAAGGCAAAAAAAAAATAAAAAAAATAAAAAATGACAAATAAATAAAAAATCTACTGAGCGATGGCTCATAATTAAAGAAAAGGTCTTGAGTCAGGGCAGTCATAAGTCAAAGTACCACTGTAATTCTTTTCCTTCTGCTATGTTAGATGGCAAATGTTACACAATGTGAGTCTACGTTTGACAAAACGCCTCCGTGATGTGAGTTTTGCAGCGTTTCAATGGAGGTTGTCGTGAACCGTACGAGACTCTCGAGGTAACTTCTCATTGAGGTGAAAAGGTCAGGGGGAAAAAAATCATTCACACTCCTGCAAAAGGGACAAGCTCCATCATAATTAGACTTTTAATGATATGATTTCATTTCTTCAGTACAAAATTCTTTCATTTTCAGCCATCAGAACATGAATGCAGATTCATTGGACTTTACGCAAATTATAACAACGATCCCAAGATTCTAAAATACACTATAAAATGTACTTATTTATTCATGAAAGGTAATAGAGTTAAAGCGACGGAATCTTGATGGAAGCATAACGTACGCGTCCGTGCAATCAATTGAAGACAAATGTGTGCCGTCAAGTGGAGTCATGCCACTTTTCGCTTCTTCACGGCATCGTACACACTCAAATCCACCCCAACAGCACACACGCACACTCAAATGCACCCCCGATAGCGCATACGCACACTCGGTGCCCCTCACGAGCTCTTTTTCTTTCTGCATTTCAGAGGTGACAGCAGGCAGCCTATAATTCCCATGAAAATGTGTGTGCGCGCGCGTGCGCGTGTGAGAGAAAGAACCGAAGTGTTGAAGTGACAGAAAGCAGCCGCTCATTCAAAATGACAGCAAGTGTGCACAGGAAGTGTGGGGTATTTTTTTTTTTGGGGTCTCTTTCTCCAGCACGCCGAATGTCATCGTCAGCCAATGTCGTCAATGTGTCACTTGTTGGCACACAGCGATGCCACTGTGAATCTCTCTGAGGAATGTCATGTATTAATATTTCAGCAATGGAGGCCCTCTCGCCAGCACACGCCGGTGAAAGAAAAGCGATCGTGTGTGCTTTTGTCCTCACTTTCCCTTGCACTCGTCTTTGCGTCATACGTGTCGTGAGGGCCACGCGCTCGTCACGGCGAATGTTATCCTTGATTAATGAAGCATTTGCTCGCTTGAGTGGACGAGCCTCGTTGCCTTTCGATCACTTTTAAAGAGAAATGCTTTGATTAGCACTTTGATTAGATTTCTGTCATTAATTTCGCTCTATGTACAAATACAGTTGGTATCACGTTACAAACATAGAAAGCTTCTCTTAGTCCTTTGCTAAATGTTTTATAAGCTGATATTTACTCATCCTTGGATTTTGTAATGAGCTATAAAGCGTCCCCAAAGTACGGAAGCGTAAAAAAAGGTTCACTATCACGTTATAACGTGATAAGTTTCATGTTATAACGTAATATGGTTCATGTTATTATGTGATAAATTACACGTTATAATGTGATATAATTTCATGTTATAACGTGAAAGGTTTCATGTTAGTAATTCGTTTCATGTTATAATGTGAAACTTTTCACGTTATAAAATGATACACTCTACGTTATAACGCAGAACGTAATCACGTTACAACGTAATAAATTTGCCCCCAACCCAACTCACACACACACTCAAGCACCCAAAAAAAATCAATTTCTTTCGGTCCGGGTCACTGGCAGAGTCCTTGTAGCGTCTTATATATCAAAGTTAGTCTACGCTGCTCTTCTATAACACTTAACAAAAATAAGTCGGAGTGTTTAAAGAGATTTAAGACTGAAAAAGAAGCTAGACATGTTCATAGCGCTTCGCCGAATTGGCTTCGGCAGCGACCTGAACCGGAAGTTATTGCTTCGAAACGGTGTGTGTCTACAGAATGGATAGCTCGGCTCATTTAAACGATTTGATTAAGTTCAATTTCATGCTTGGGTTGAGACATGGTGAGATTTTACAGTTATCGAGCTCAGTGGACAGCCTTCTAATAAGTATGCGTACTCTCAGACGTCATTTAAAATGCACGGGACTGTCGAGGAGGTGGAATCAGTCCGACCCCCTGGAGGTAGCGTCCTTTCTAATGGATGAGCTGGAGGGGCACGGAAGCCTCCACGGATACAAACTACACCATCTGCACTGCATCCAAGCTGGGTATGTTGTGACCCAGAGTACCGTGAGACGTGTGCTTAAGTTGTAAGACCCCCGTGGTGTTGCGCAGAGGCGGAGAAACCGCTGGAGCCCACGTACGTACGTTGACCCTGGGCCTAATTCGATGTGGCATGTTGACCTCCTTCCCTACCTTTTTCTTTTTCTCTATACATTTTTCTCCACATCAAGTCACTACATGCTAGGCCTTCAAAAACAGCTGTTTATACTTTGGATAATTCCCGATTTTTTTGGCTGTGTGACATAAAGGCCCTTTTATCATCCATCCATCCATTTTCCGAGCCGAGGGTCGCGGGGAGTGCTGGAGCCTATCCCAGTCATATTGACTCCAAATAGAAAACATGTATTATTTGTTGTTCTCACTGTTAATGTATTTTTCTTCTGCAGGAAGAGCTGCAGCAAGTTGCTCATTTGTGTAATACCCACATTATCCGCAACAGCAGAAATGCAGTCGCTCCAATTTTGTTGTACACCATCCCTCATCTCGTTGGAGGACAAGATCAACGAAAACAGGTCTCTGAAGAAACAAATTGTACCGGCATTACCAGATAACTAGCAACCCTTTATTGCTCGGTGACTGTTTTTTTTTTTTTTTTGTCAATGTCTTTATGTCACAAAAGTGTTCTGTGTCAATTGACTGTATGTTGTCATACTAGAGCGCCTCCAACTACCGGAGACAAATTCCTCGTGTGTTTTTTGGACATACTTGGCAAAATAAAGATGATTCTGATTCTGTTTCATGAGGCAGTGGAGGCCTGTAAACAAGAATGGCAACAGAGAGGACCACATCCTTGTGATGAGACTATTCAACTTGTACTCGGCCATAGAGCTGTATCTCTTCCTGAGAGCAGACATGCTTAAAAAACCTAGAAATTTCTATTTTTGAGGTTAATCACTACGATTGTATTTTTTTTTTCTGTTCATTTTTACTTCCTGTCCTTAGTTCTGAGCAAAAAATAGTGTCTGCGGCTTTACAAATATTTGGCCACATCTGCCAGGCCCCTGCAATCAACAATTAATCCAGCAGGGCAATTATACAGTGCACACCATGTGTCCTTCTCATCAACATAAGAGGTCGTCGTCTGCCAGACGTCTCAGCCTGCTGATCCACCAAGAAGAAATAAAACATGAAGACTGGGGCCCCGTTGTTTGGTTCCTGTTTGTCTGGGAAGAGAGACTATGTCGAGAATGAGCTTGAAACTACAGCATAATGTGATACAGTGTATCAAATGGTGACATTTTTATTTGAATTGTGCACTGTCCACTTTATTGTTGTGGGATGATGATGCCATGGTGATCCCAAATGAATTCTGGCTCAGACATTTTCAATTATCGGATGTGTAACAAATCTATTCCGTACCGCTTACCCTCTACCCTCACAAGGGTCGCAGGCTCGCTGGCGCCTACCCCAGCTGACTCTGGGCAAGAGGCGGGGTACACCCTGAACTGGTCGCCAGCCAATTGCAGGGCACATAGAGACAAATCCTCTTTTTCTGAAATTGTAATAGCCCTGGATTGAGAGGCTGACATCACAGAGAGGTTCATATGCTCGGAGAGGAATTTGTCAAATTAATGACCTGATAATGAAGGATGAACAGGAATACAACATGGCACGCCATTTCAAAATGTGTGTTGGTGAGATCCTGTTTACAACGTGACTTGTACTTAACGAGAATGGGAACCCAGTCCTCAATTATTTATTTTTCATTGCCTGTAATTTGGCTGGCAACTAGTTCAGGGTGTACTCCGTCTCTCGCCCCAAGTCATCTGAGATAGGTCCCACTGTTGTGAATCACTTCATCTGTTTATGTATCATATTTATATATACAATTAATATATGATGATGTATTCCCTTGTAGGCCGGATCGACCTCAAACACGCATGTCTGTCAAATCAACAAATTAAGTGTATGTGTCAACGTCTGTTGGTTAAAAATGACAAATTGTATCGATTTAACCCGCCTCTGCGCAAATGTTCGCCGCTCATGAAAATAGAGCCTTCGGCGTGTGCAGCTGCAGGCGGAAGGTATCAAATAATCCAAGACCCTGTGTAGGAATATTCCAAATTCTCGGGTCAGCGTGTTGATTGGCATTGAGGTTGATGTGATCCCCATCGCCACTTTGTTCCTTGTTGACGGCTCACCGGCAGCTCATTATAATCCGAGGTCGAAGAGGAGCAGGGAAACTGGGAAATTCTTCTTCTTTTGTGTGCTTCGTTGTTGCTCAGGGACCAACACGGCCTTGGAAAAAATATCTAAACTCAGGGATGACTGTGATACTGCTCCCATGAGCCAATTTGGTATCGTTTCTTTCTGCGGTCGTCTTATTGAGCCGCGTTCGCTCGTTCGTAAAACAACCATGTTTGTTTTGACAAAGTGAATTAATCGCACCCACAATGCCTCGTCCCAATAAAGAAGCAATCAGTGACACCCAACAACAGCATGCTTAAACACGGGGATAAGGACAAGAAACCAATTGATTGAACAGGAGCATGATTAAAAATAAATGCAAGCCGCAATCGGAGGTGAGGAGAATGAGACCATTTTCACACTCAACTGTTTAATCCAGATTATCATTGGGAAACATCAACGCCAGTGTTCATCCTGTGCTTCATGTCAGAAATATCATAATATATTTTCAGACTTTAGATTGACTTACAGTGTGTAAGGAAAGTTGTGTTTTATGATAACCATATTCAGCCACATGAGAAATGATGCCGTTTTATGTGAATTTATGCGTAGATTATGCACTGCTAAACAAGTCCTTTGAATTTACTTAATTTGTACATTGGTTGCACATGATCAAAATGTGTTACACTAATATAGATTATTCGATTATTTTCGAGGAAAAGGGAGTTAAATTACAGTTTAGCACATTTTAATCACATGTAACCAAACAATATGGAACCTTTTAAAGAACTTTTTAAAAGAAAAATGACCTCGGGTTACACACTATTTTCAGTATATCAACAGCCGTGTCATGGCCGCGGAAGGCGCAGAACTTTTTTCTCACACTGCATGAACTTAATTGGCTCCGTGCTTTATATTTTGTCTAAAATGTCCATCACATCCCATAATGCAACGCCAAAGCCTCGCCGCATTGTGAGAGGTGCTGGCCATTTAGGGCTAGCAGTAACCACAGTCAACGTAAACATTAACGTACCCGAAAAGGACACTGCACAATAATTTGCGAACGAACTGCTATTTCCCCATCAGAAATTGTATTTTCACCTGTATTTTTTAATTGCACAGTATTTCTTTTTAACCACATAACGATCAAAATAATCGTTCTGCAGTCGGAACGGATTAATTGCATTTCCGTTCATTTCAATGCGAAACATTACCTCAGTTTTTGAACGGGATCACAAAACAAACTAAATTTGTAACCCGAGGTTCCGCTGTGCTTTTTTTTTCAGTGCATGTAAGGACTGTACTTTATACAACTGATCGTGTGCATTTGTAGATTTGTTATATGGATGTTATAGTGACTACAGTTAATACATTTAATTACACTACTACACTAAATTTCATACACTTGTGAAAGCCAAAAAAGAAATTCTGCAAAGAAAAAAAAGATGCAAAATAACAAGATTATTTGAATTAAGAGAGTTCATCTGCTGAAATACAAATGACTTCACATGGGGTGACAGAGCCTTGAGTCCTTTTTTTTAATCAACCCATTTACTCACGTTCAGTGTCGGGAATCGATGATTAGCAGCTGCGCTAATAATTGCTTCCTGCCGTGCCCTGCAGATGCTCGACAGTGCCGCACTTTGACAAGTCATCTATAATCCAAGACCAAGTCTTGTTTTGGAGCTGGGTAGAGGCCATGCACCTCTGGCAGGTCAGCGCAGACCCTGACCACTCCAGATTATGTTGTGGGGCGTGTGCCTGCATGTGTGTGTGTGTGTGTGTGTGTGTGTTTGTGTGTGTGCGCGCGCAACAACGAAAGAGCAAGCGAGACTAACTGACTTGCTGTAATGAGTTTAAAGGGTCTCAAAGCAGATATCCGTGTTTTGCTTCTAAGTACCTTAAATATGTTTGAAGTGCTGAAAATATACCCAAGGACATAACAATATAGTGCTGAATTGTTGAGCTGTAGCTTTACCGTTTGAATTTTCCTGATTTTGTGGGCGGGGCTAAAACACAGTCCCGTGACATCACAGAGCTGGGGCGTATACTTTGCAGCACGAGTTCCCTCCCCCGTTATATACTGTAAGTACAGAGTGACGTCGTTTCGTTTGGCTGCTCAGTTGTGACTTAGCTGTGCTTAGCGTCCATTACAAGGCCCATTTACCACTCCAGCGTGCGGTTAGCAAGCTAACGATGGCTGCACCCCCAAAATGCGTCTTCGCCGGATGCCTCAATTTACAGAACAGCTCGGTGACATTTTTTTAAGCTCCCAAAAATTGAGGAAATACACAAAGCAATGGATTGACGTTTTTAAAGACGTGTGTGTCTTTCAAAAGTCAATCCATCGAGCCGAACATCTGACTCTGCGGTGCACATTTTACGCCAGACGCTTTAGTAAACCTTCACCAGAGACAACATGGCTTTGTGGGTAACTTGATACGAGTGAACGGGGCAGTGCCGACCATCTAACGACCCGGGCTTCCTGTCGTCAGGCGCCGTGTTCGGTTGTGAGATAATGTTGCCGACAACGACGGTAAACTGTGCTTATTTTCATGATTATAGTCCACAATGAGCATTCAGTTTTGAAAGTTGAGCCTCCGAACATGATTTGACATTGTATAAGCGATCACCCCCTCAGTATGTTGGATTTCTTTTGGCGCAGCCATTCGACACGCCCGCAGCGTCTTGAGAGCTGAGAGCTGGCCCTTATTATGCAAGTTTTGAAGCCTGATTTTATATACTTAGCCATTTGTTTTATTCATTCGAATTTGGCAGGCTTGTTAAAATCACTCTTCTCTGTGGTGTGTCAAATTTATACGCCATCCATTGGGCCTGCTTCGTGCCACTTTAAGCAACTTTAAAAATTTGACAATATAGGCAATTCAGAAGGTGGATTTGCTGTCACAATCAGCAGCATATGCATTAAGATGCATTCATTAAAATATAGATGGATTAAAATGACTATTTTGCTGCTCAGTATTATTAGTAGCATACATGCAGTATTAGCAATTCCCAGTGTGAGCAATACGACATTGATGGTATCATATGCTATTCAGAAATCCCATTCAATCACTCCGTGTACTCTTAATTCAGGATCGTACGCCACATCACAGTAATGAGGTCTCTCTGGCTACCAGTCTGCCCTTCTGGCCTTCTAGGGAGTCAACTAGTCCACATTACACATGCTGAACACGGTTCAACAACAACAACAACAACAACAAACATTGACAGAACTAATGAAGTTGCCTAAAGCTCACTTGTTGAGCCCAATTCTCCCGTTTGTGCCTCAGCGTCTGGACTTACGTGCTTTTCTTTTACGCAGATTCCCCCGTCCAGACTTGTGACACAGCGGCCGCATGTAAGCTGTGAATGAAGGCGGCCATACAACGGAGGCTGTCTGTTTTCTGGAGCCATGAAAATAGGGTAAGCATGCTTTCAATTAAAAAAGGCCTCGCACTTTGAAGGAGAGCATGTTTTTGTAATTCTGTAAGAAATTAATCCAATAAAAGTAATCTAATCAGAATATTGTGTTTAACACTGAAAACATCTTTGGAGTTTCATTCATAAAAAAGGTGTGCCTGCCTTGCTTTAGAATAAACTGATTAAGCACCTTTGTCACATTCTGTCTGAGTTGTGTTTTGTTTTTTTGCTGTCAGCAGGCTCTGACCTTTTTTTTTCTTTTTTGTCTTTTTTTTTTTTGCTTCCCTTAGGGTGCGTTGAGCCGAGCGGAGTGACCAAGGAGGGCCGCACCTGGGAGGGATAAGTAATCAGCTCCCATTGTTCAGCGCTGCATGCACACCAAGAAGACACAAGATTGTTTCTCTCGTTTCATGGTTTGGATTCGTTTCATGTCCCGCATCCTATAAGAGGTCATAAGAGACCGCGGTCTGGCTTTGAACCCCTACAGTCCCGGCTTCATAAGTGTTCTGATTCAAATCCTGACGGGGCTGTCATGAACTGCCCTGCAGTACTATTGTTGGACCTCGTCACCGCCTGCATATAAAGCCTGCCTGATCCCGGAAATCCTCGCCAAAGTATTGCGGCTTTTCCTCGCGGTACCACGGCCCACCTGCCTTACGTAAGCTACTCGATTCCTCGTCTCCTTTTGTGACCCCTGTGTCTCTCCTCATCCTCAGTGTTTCCCCCGTGCTCCTTGTCTACGTAATTCCTGCCATCCCGCCGCCAAGCCAGCCGTCTGTCCTCGACATTGCCTGCCGCACGTCCCTTCCTCCGCTGCCCGTCGACGCACCTCAAGCACCACTTCCATTACCTTCTCTAATAAACTGTTCATCATCCTGGGTCCAGCTCCTCTCCATTCGTGACAGGGGCACTTTTAATTTAAGCAACGCAGCCATTGTACACCTCGTGGGAGGGGTTTAGAGGAAGACAAAATGTCCAGACCAATTACATGTGAGTTAAGACATCCCACCTGACCTTACTCAGCCAATCAAGTCTGCATCTGGAGATGTTCCAACCAGGTTTTGCAGCTGGATCTCCTGCCTGTGAGGCACACGTGAAGACCCTGAGGTCACCGTGCAGAGCTTATGATTACTGTTCTAACTATAGTTGTTATGAAACAAATCTTAATAGATGCATCAATGTTTCACTCTGCTGCATAGACAAGAAGAGAAGTCAGGGTGATGGGACCACAAAGGGTTTGCTGAGCTGAGTGGGGGGGAGACGCCTCGATAGTCGAGCAGTAGGATTCGAAGCGTGACCCTCTAATACCAAAACGCAAATCCTTACGGACTAAACTAACCCCACAGAGGGAACCGTCGAATTATCAGAGATTGTGATATACGATAGCGGACTTGAATTTTGTCCGCCGGTATCAGCAGACCTGAAACAAAGCTCAGCAAGCGCACGAGGGTTGTGGGCCCGAATGACCCAAGTGGTGCTCAATGTCTCGAGCTGCAAAATTTGTTCCGCCTGAGCCCCAATTTCCACAAACAAGAAGAGCCTCTGAGAGGAAGAAGCAACAAACACAAACAAACAACATTTTCATTTGGGTCTGCCTGCACCTGTTCGATCCATTTCCTGACCCGGATTAATTTGCCAGTGCTGGTGCCTTTTCATCTTCTTGCAGCATTGTCATGTAAATACTATGCGATCACATTGTCACACCCAAATTGTGCCCTTGATGAGTTTGCGGCTCGAGTTGGCAAATGTACACATGATGGAGATTACATTTCCTACCGCTTGCTCGCACGGAACACATTAGAATGAGAATGCGATACTTAAGACAGAGTTGATAGTTGGCACCTGCGGTCTGACCTTCGGATGTCCCGCTGCGTCCGCCCTGCGCTGGGCTGGACTGATGATAATAACCTCCGTTGCATCATTTCATTTGAATAAAAGTGCCACAAAGAACTAAATCACTGTCTAGTTTTATGGGTTTCTACACTGAATTTTAAAACACTTTACTGCATATAGAGAGGCAGATTTTGACCTATTGAACAAGTAATGTTATGTATCGAAAGAATGAGTTCATGTTCTTGTTTTGGCGTGATTACGGCCCACAGTAATCATTTTGACACTTTGTTGATTGAATTCCATCCATCCATCCATTTTCTGAGCCGCTTCTCCTCACTAGGGTCGCGGGCGTGCTGGAGCCTATCCCAGCTGTCATCGGGCAGGAGGCGGGGTACACCCTGAACTGGTTGCCAGCCAATCGCAGGGCACATAGGAACAAACAACCATTCGCACTCACAGTCATGCCTACGGGCAATTTAGAGTCTCCAATTCATGCATGTTTTTGGGATGTGGGAGGAAACCGGAGTGCCCGGAGAAAACCCACGCAGGCACGGGGAGAACATGCAAACTCCACACAGGCGGGGCCGGGGATTGAACCCGGGTCCTCAGAACTGTGAGGCTGACGCTCTAACCAGTCGGCCACCGTGCCGCCTTGATTGAATTCAAATGTGCTAAATGTATGAAAAAGATTTATATTTTGTGGAATGTACTTTCTGTACAGATGCCTTCTCCGGCATGCTATTTAGATAATAGATTGCATTTATATTTCCTCTATCCACTCTTGCTACTGCAACATTGCAAATGTAACCATTTGTAACATGAGTTCATGCTTATCTTTTAACCACGCCCCCGTCCTCAGGTCACGTGTGCAGCGAGGTACTAATTCATTTCCGGTTCAACCGGGCCCCTGTGTGCGGTTGCGGCCAGAGACGTATTCATTTGCCCGTTAATTTCTTGTTCAAAGTTGGTTCCTCTCTGTGAAAACGCGGTTCCAACAAGTGTACTGTATCACCAAATCACTTATTTCGGTGTTTCGCGACTCCATGTCACGATAACTCGCTAAGCATGGCTTTCCCATCTCTCCCCTCGCGATAACGATTCATGTAAGAAATGTAACGTATTCGGTGCCATGAAGGTGATGATGGAGCGACTTCAAATGCGTTGATATCGGACGCAAAGAGGACTACCGAGGCTCGCTACAGCGTGCACCAAGCAGTCACCGGTAGTACCCGGAAAGCAGGGTGGTTGGGCGACTGCTTCATGTTGACGACAACACGTTCCAAAAAAGCTGGGACAGGTGGCAAAAAAGAGTGAGAAAGTTGAGGAAAGCTCATCCCACAGGTGAACAGGCTCATTGGGAACAGGTGGGTGCCACGAATATTTGCTAAAAACAAACAAGTTTATCAGTTTGAACTTTAAATATCTTGTCTTTGTAGTGTATTCAATTAAATATAAGTCGAACATGATTTGCAAATCATTGTATTCTGTTTTTATTTATGTTTAACACAACGTCCCAACTTCATTGGAATTGGAACAGTAAAAGTAAAACTCTCTCTCAAGTAAAGCGCAGATACCTGAAAAAGCAACTTAGGTACAGTAACGAAGAAATAACCGTGAGAGTAATGTGACTTGTCAACATGACATTGCTTGGCCGTGGCTTGAAGTGTGACGTTTACCTATTAGTGGTGCTTCAAACGTACCGATGCGAAGCCACGTCTGATCGTGTCACAGAGGACACCTCATCAGGGCTGTCAGACGGCTGCATCGGGAACATTTCCATCCATCTCTTCACCTGAAATCTCTTGATCAGGAAGGGCAGCGTGTCATAAGTCTTCATAAAGCCACGCACTTGTCGACAGGGGAGGTCGGCCCTCCCTTCAAACAAAGCAACACACACATTGTCCACAACAGCCTGGATTGATGTCATGCACGTGGCGAGAGCAGAAATGAAACTCCTCGCTCAAGTGTGTCATCTGTCCGAGCAACACCCTCACTTGTAAATAGAGGGCGCTAGTGCCGGAGGCGCACCACCCACCACGCATGCGCCTCACCATCCATCCATCCATCCATCCATCCATCCATCCATTTTCTGAGCCGCTTCTCCTCACAAGGGTCGCGGGAGCGCTGGAGCCTTTCCCAGCTATCATCGGGCGGGAGGCGGGGCACACCCTGAACCGGTTGCCAGCCAATCGCAGGGCACACATAAACAAACAACCATTCGCACTCACATTCACACTTGCGAGCAATTTAAGAGCCGTCAATTAACCTATCACGCATGTTGTTGGGATGTGGGAGGAAAGCGGAGTGCCCGGAGAAAACCCACGCAGGCACGGGGAGAACATGCGAACTCCACACAGGCGGGGCCGGGGATTGAACCCCGGTCCTCAGAACTGTGAGGCTGACGCTATAACCAGTCGTCCACCGTGCCTGTTTTTATGTCAGTGGTGGTATTAAGGGGCGGATTAGGTCACATACTGCAAGTCCCCCGGAACGTCCAGGTCCAAAAATGCACCGCCCGCCACTGATTTACACAAATGCTCTCTGTATAAATGATACACAGCAGGTATAAATAATATACCTCCACCAGCACCGCCACCGTCAATTCAAGTTGAGTTCTTATTATATACCAATCGAGACATTGCCCAGCTGGGGCTCTCAACTCTTTTCTGCCCAACAACTCATCAAGTAGACAAAGCGCTGTTTTACAGGTCCCAGCGGAATCCTCCAAGGTGATTGTCGGGTTCCCGCCGATGCATTCAGCGGGCAGACATCGTGCATCGCCTCACTGCACCCTGTGGACCTCGCACAATGGCTTGGTGAAGTCCTCAGACCGACCCAGTTTGGAAAGCGATTTGTTCAATGGAGACCTCGTGTCTGACTGTGCTCCACCTTGTGTGAATACAATGAGCAAGCCGACAGTTTGCCCAATCAAACCCCAACACTTGAAAGATGTGATCCCGGTTCCCACAATTGATTAATTGACTGGAATGATATCCAAATGTATTACACCTTGCTTGTATTCCCATGTATTTATCTAATGGTCTTGCCTCTCTTTTCACACTAAGCCACTTGGTTCATTATTCTTCACATTCGCCCGATGTCTCTTTGTGTCCCTGAGGATGTGATTAGAAGTGTCTTTTTTTCCCTGTGGGAAATCACTTGTGTTGCTTGCTAGTACGTCCACAGTGACAGATTTGGCCCAGGACTCACTAGCTACCAAATGACTCTGCAGAGCGGAGTGGATCTCGGCAATGGAATCGGTGAGAGGAACATAAAGAGGAAAGAAAGATGGATGAGAACTAAGAGGGCTGATGTGTGGAGCAACGAGAGAACACGAGAAAAATGGAACGCTGAAAAAAGGATGGGGAAGCAAATGAAGTTAGGCAAACGTGGTGATCAATGAGACGCGTGAAGAATAATTTTAGGACTCTGCCAGTCAGTTGCACAAGGCCTACGGTTTACTTAAAAGATAGTGGTGATACATTCGAGTTCAATCTTCTACAAATCTCCCCAAGGCCTTTCCAAGATATTGCATTCTGAAGTTGGAATGAGCAGATCTGGAAACATAATGTTTCTGTCACCAATGGATAGACATAAGAAGCCACTGTGACCAAAAATAAAGGAAAACCTGCCCGGCCTGCAAATTGTTATTTCGGTAGGATGAATCAAATGGGGATGTTTTGCGCTGGGTGTCATGGTGACGGGCTTATTTTGGAATGCCAAGATTGATTTGAACCAAAACTGAAAAATGGATCATTATGGCGCAAGCATGATCACAGGGTGGGTAGTTCTACTTTGACGATATTCTCGTATCGTCAAGTCCGTGCTTCCGATGCTGCTTGCGTCTATTCTTCTCTTAACAAGCTAACTGAGTAGATAACAATAAAACTCATATTAGGACACACAGAGAGGATTTTATATATATTATTCACTAAATCCATTTCTGATCACGTGTTTTCAGGCTTGGGGAGTAATGGAATACATGTAATACGTAACGTAAACAGGATCAACCTCGTCTCTAGCTAGCTTTCTATGTACAGCATTTATCAATCTCTGCAGCAGGATGAGCTAGCGGTTAGCACGTGTGCCTCACAGTTCTGAGGTTTCGGATTTGAATTCAAGGTGCTTCCTGCCGCATGCCAATACATGCGTATTAAACATTCACAAGTGCCAAAACACCAGATAAATATATTTCAATATATTTACAATCCGGAAAACTGAGGTGGTGAAAAACAGTTTAATGCTATATCCCCCTGACGACCAGAGAGAAAAAATATTAGGTCGCAAAGCCCCATCCCTTCACGTTTGGTATAATTGAAAAGGCTCTAAATATCCTCTATAAAGGGCAAAAGAAGTTAACTCAGAAGTACGCATTGGCTGGAGGAAATTCAAGTTTACAAGTCAGGATCTCTGTCATCATCTGTGCGTGAAATTGTTCTCAATCTTTGCACATTTTCAGCACTTCAAACGTGTCATGTATTTAGGGAAAAGACAGGAAAAAAAACACCAAAATGACTTTACAGGGTGAAACAGCCAGGAAGTACAGCCGAATTTTGAATTCTGTCTATGTGGCTTTTTTCTTCCTTGAAAGGGATCAGTTCAAGTGGGTTCGGTTATTAGTTGTGTGACCTTTGCACTGCTGAAAAGATTCCATAAGACAGTTTGTATGATCACATGAATGAATAATGGACAAATATATACAGTTGTAATTTGACTCCAGTTTACAGCTTGAATGGATTCTTAGTCATGGCTCGAATAACAGTGCATGACTATTGAAATCTGCATTGGAAACTGTGACTTGATGAAGACTATGTGCACAGTGCTCCATTAGAAAGGCATTAAAAGGACCCTCTGAAAGATTTTGTTGATGACCTTCAACAACAAATCGTAGGACTGCTAATCTCAGCGCCCAGTTAGATTCACACCTCTCTTGACAAATCATTCATTTCGCCCCTGCCAAATAACAGAGCAGTCCCCTCTGTTATTTCATGCTCTCTAATAACTGTCATGTTTACGGAGTGACAAAGGAGCTCCTTGAGGGAAAATGATGAATAACTGCACCGCGTTGATACACGATTTCCGCTTAGTCAGCTTGTCACTTTGAAAACTGCCGTTGATGTTGATGTCTGCTGGCACCAACCGAAAGAGCCCTCGCAGCACGTTTCTTCTTTCGCTCATGTGGCGTCTCCCTTCATATTTTCCATGACAAAGAGTAATGGCGGTCAAATGACAATTGTCAGGAGGGACATTGCTCCAGTGCGAAAGGAGCTGAGCGACATGCTCCTGCTTGCAAGATTTCCCGATGAGCCGCGGAGTTGCTCAAATTCTCCTTCGGGCGTTTCATTTCAACGAAACCCGTGCCATTCATGTATATTGTGTCTTTTGCTGCTTGAAGGTGATTCAAAAACATATCCTCAAATCAAGGGACTTGTATCTTCTCACTAATGTGTAGGGGTCTAATCCATTCACTATATGGCTGTATCAATACATACCCCTGCGATCCAACTATATCGATATGTGCTAGGTAAATTTGCATGATGTAAATCGATTTCAAATCCTTTTCAAAGGTAACCAATCGATTGTATCGATACTACTAAACGGCGCATTGGATTTAAGCTCTTTTGATGGACTTTATCACGCGTTTTTATTTTTTTAACGCACTTTTAATTGAAATAGATTAAGGGTTACTTGATTAAATTGGACCATGTGTGACGACGCAGGGGGTCGTGGGAGTATCAAACCGCGTTGGCCGGTTCATCTCCCATGAACATGCAAGATGCGCATGTGCAGCGCAGCAAAGATGATGGAGCACAGAGCACAAAAAGAATAAATAAATAAATGCACATTTGAGCGTCTCCCTCACAGTTCTGAGGACCGGGGTTCAACCCCCGGCCCCGCCTGTGCGGAGTTTGCATGTTCTCTCTGTACCCGCGTGGGTTTTCTACGGGCACTCCGGTTTCCTCCCACATCACAAAAAACATGCATGCTAGGTCGATTGACAACTCTAAATTGCCCGTAGGTGTGAATGTGCAGGAGGAACGTCCGTCTGTACGGCTGCGGGCGGCGCCACCGGAGAGCCAGCAGTTCTCGTCGGGTTCTGAAATATTTTTGGGGCGGGCGACTGTTGCGTCGCTGACTTGCCCCCTTTTTCTCCTTCCTGGGACAGCACCGCCACGAGGCCCGATACAATTCAAAAGGAAATTCCCTGGGCCGTGTCTTTACCGTTACAGATCAAATGAGATGAAAATGTCCCGTGGAAATAAACAGCCCATCCCCAAAATGCCCACGGTGTTGATTTGGAGATGGTCTTCATGGTGTTATGGTCCGCTGTGGACTTGAGAACACATCTGCAGGGACACAGAGCTAATTTGACAGGTGTCTGTCCGGAACAAGGTGGTGTGCTGCGTCGTGAGTGGCCTGCGTGGCCTCTCGCAAAGTGCTCACGGGCGCTTCCTCAGCAGTCCTCCGAGATATATTTTCTGCTCATGTATCATGCCTTGACAGGCTGTGAGTAAAGCTTTGAAAACACGGAGCTCAAGTGACGCACGTGGCCAGATAAACGAGGGGATGCGGCGGACCTTCGTTTCGGACCTGCGGACAATAAATCTATATGATCCGCCGTGTCACAATTCATCTAAGCTTTCCTCAATGCCTCGGGCTTATTAAGTTGCAGAGCTGCAGCGGCCACTCTTCCAAGGTCACTGTCGGAGGAAGAGGGCAGCGGAGACGGAAGGGGCGCGAGCGAAGTCGCGGGGTAAGCTTCCCTCTTGCACAAAGCAGGAAACTTCGTGTGTGGGGGACACTTACCTGAGATGTCATCGTGATTTCTCGGGTTATATGGCACGTGCATACGACATTTTGGGGAAATGTTTTGCATGGCTTTCATTTTAATGTTGGGCACCGCTTTGGGGAAAAGCATGAAACGCAAACATTGTTCCACGCCAGGGTCTACTCCACATGTCGTCCAGTGGCAGCTGAGATAGGCTCCAGCACCCCTCCACCCTAATGAGGACAAGCGCTGCAGAAAATGCAAGAGGATGGATCGTCAAATGTGTCAAAATCGCATTTTCATGGAAGAGGCAAAAGGTGGACCCAACCGAGTGATCTCAATTAAAGGCATTTATTTGAGAAAAGGGCAAAAAAGGTCAAATGTAAAACTCAAAACACCCATTTAACAAAGTCCCCCCAAAAACAAGACGCAAAGTAACAAACAAACATGGGGAATAAACTCACGTAACAGACAGGAAACGCGACATGAATCGCGGAACGATCAGAAGAAGGTTAGCTTGGTGAGTCGTAAGGCACCAACCGAGAGAGATTTTAACAGTCGCACAGGTGGTGAGGTGTCAGGCGTCACGCGTAACACAGCGTCACGCTAGGAGCATCGAGCGGACGCTAACGCTCGAGTAACCGCGTCGTAAACGGCTGGAATCGGAGATCCTCATGTCGCACACATCCGAGAAACCAACCAAGAACAGGTGGACACAAAAAAGCTAACCAGCAAGACAAGACACAAACAAGGCGCACAGGATAATGTCATGAATTTCCATCGAGCAGGATCGAAGAAAACTTCGAGACACAGGCATTTGGGCTCCATTTGATTTATTGAAAAGAACAGCTGTTTGCAAATTCAGATTCGCTAAAAGCCCGCCTGAAATGCGCAAGCTTATGAAGGCGCGTACTCTGAAGGACCGCCCCTAGGGCCGATTGGCGCTCTGAGTTGCTTTGAATGGCAAGCTACTCTCCTTTAGCTATCGTTGGTGTCACTTTTGGCCACGTGGCTCTCTCTGCCCACAAATCGACCGTAGCCCTGCGAGGTCATTTGGTGCCGAAATGTCTAGGGTGGGCGGCAGGGTGTCCGACCGGTTAGCACGTCTGAGGTCGCGGGTTCAAATCCGCCTTGGCCTCTGTGGAGTTTGCATGTTCTCCCCGTGCCCGCGCGGCTTTTCTCCAGCACGCCCGCGACCGGCGCCAGGACGAGCGGCTCGGAAAATGGATGTCTAGGGCGGGGGCTTGCCCGCTATACCCAATGGTGACCGTTCTTTGATATTACAACGTTAACGGCTCGCCTCCGAGCTTACCTAGCGGACGTATTGTCCTGCAAACAGCAGGGGGGAAGAACCTGCCGGGCAAGCAAACTGTCCCTAGAAAGCAATTACTCTCTTTCAAAGGCCGCGTAGTTCAAGCGCTCACTCTTTACACACACTAAACTGTACTGTGAGAATGTCCAAAATAAGCTACAATTAAGAATACACCACAATAGCGAGACTAAAAACTGAATATAATCTAAACAACAAACTCATGGACCGTTTCGAGTCTTCACTGAATGTGAAGGGCCCGACCGTCTCAGTGGCCTGGAGACGAGTCGGCCACCCGACGGTGAGCGGAGTCCCCGCCGGGCCTGCTCCTGGAGACGTCAGGGAGTAGCGCTGAATTCAAACACGTTTGATTACTTCGGAGAGGTTTTGGAGACATTTCCAAGTCTCGACGTCTGCGCGACGTGTCCGTGACGTCTCCGGTGCCCGTCGGAGACCGTGGGGACCCGAGGACACGTCTCCGCTACTTCGCAGCATGTTTTGGAATGTGGGAGCAAGCACGTGGAGAACGAGCAAACACCACACTCTCAGTTTGTTTGGAAAGTACATAATACATTTATTTTTGGTCGAATTGCAATTTCTTGCTTGGTCGATTAATGGTGGAACGTGAGTTGGCCTGGCAATAGTAAGAGCAGATTAGAAAGAACACAAGTGAACAACATTTCCAGTCACATTTCCAAGCGTCCCTCTGCTTCCGTGACATCCGTGTCTGTATCTCAACATGGTCCCTGATGTAAACAGCGAGTTGACCTTGAAATGTGGCAAAATACCAAGCGCCCAGTCCCACTGAGATGATGAAATGCAGGTGATCTTCACCACAGAACCTGAGTGTCTTAATTCAAGCCAATTAGGACCGAATATGGAGAAGATGTTGTCAGAGTAAATGTCGCGGAAGATTTTTCCCGGGTAATTACCTTGCTCCAGCGCATCGAGGGTGCTATTCGGTGGGCAGCGATTCCTACAGACTTTGGAGAGGCTTTCCCCATTTGACTCTGTAACGTTGCTTTTACAAAGTTGCGCCTAATTCAGAAGGACACTCCGACACCAAATGTCAGCTTTCGATCCCGCCGGCCCACTTTTAATTGTCAAATAGTGGTTGACATCTTGAACCAGCGCCTCACTGCTTTCTTTGGTGACCCGTGTTAGAATTTTCTGCGCTGACTAAACAGAGAAACCGATAATATAACTGCTGCGATGGAAACGAGTGTCCACTTTTGATGGTTTGCACCTGTGGTCCTCATGTCTTCTGTATGAACATTACCATTCATGATTGTTTTATAAGGATGTTCTGGGGGGAAAAAAAGAAATATTCAAGGGCTTCCTAATTAAAAAGAGTTCATGCGTTTTTCCCCTCGAAATTAAAAAGTCATTTAAGCGAAAGCCATAAAATGTTCTTTGTACACATGAGTGATTCTCACCCAAAAGTGGGTGGAGCAGCCATTCGGGGGGTTTCGCGGGCAGCTATCCATCCATCCATCCATCCATTTTCTGTACCGCGTCTCCTCACGCGGGTTGCGGGCGTGCTGGCGCCTAGCCCAGCTATCTCCAGGCGAGAGGCGGGATACACCCCGAACTGGTCGCCCGCCAATCGCAGGGCACATACAGAGGAACAACCATTCACATTCACACCTACGGGCAATTTAGAGTTGTCAATGAACCTAGCATGCCTGTTTTTGGGATGTGGGATTAAACCGGAGCGCCCGGAAAAAAGCCACGCAGGCACGGGGAGAACATGCAAACTCCACACAGGCGGGGCCGGGGATTGAACCCCGGTCCTCAGAACTGTGAGGCAGATGTGCTACCCGGTCTCCCACCGTGCTGTCGGGGACAGCTCGTATAACTTAGACTGTTGAAAGTGTTACAGTTGCCACTTCAATGCTAGAAATGACGCTACTGACCACACGATAACTCATCAACTCATAAATGTTGACCAAAACAAAAGACAACTGGAAACACAAAACAGCAACGATATGATTGCGGCCCCCCAAAAATATGAAAGAAAGAATTATGCATTTCTAGTCATCACGGAGAACAAAAGGCAGTCAAAAACTAACATGAAAATGTTGACAGAATGGCACCTGCTGATTTTGAAAGCTATAACTTTACTAGTTGTAATTTAAGGAGCGACTTGAGTGTGCTTTGGACATTTTTCACCAGGTGCAACGCTCACAATGTGATTTGGTTTCTCGCAGCAGACCACCCTTTTGCCTGTATTCGATTTTCTGTGCTGACATAATGTAATAATGTTAAAATCCCTCAACAGTAATCCACCAAACCAAAAGCACCCGACAAAATAATACAATTGCTTTGCCCGGTGCGAGCGTTACTTTGACTCACCTTATTTTCCGTCTGAGAAGCAAATTATATATGAAGTTGTCAAGACATTTGCCGCACTTCTTGAGCTCAGCAGCTGTGTGGGCCAAGTCGTGAACAGCAGAGTTCATTTTGAACTGAACTCAAGGCAGGTGTGGCAGATAGAACTTTGGATAATTTGACTACGTTGTCATTGGAATTGTAATGCAAAAGAAAGCACACACAATGATGTGCAGTGACTCGTTAATTTGCTTCCACACCACGAGTTTGTCCATTTCCCCGGCGTCGCGTCGAGTCCCAAAAGATTGGACGGCCTCGATCTGGAGGGACGGCGAACCCATCAGTCATCCCGTTCACGATAATGCGTTTCTCTGTCCTTGCAGAGGTTTTGCAGACAAGTGGGACTCTGCACGGAGCAGCTCCCGAAACCCAAATGTTCCTTCAGCGTTTCAAAGCAGTTCTGTCTCCAGCTCACAAAATGATGACGACATAGTACAAATACTTTGGACTTTACTAGATTTTTCAGGTATTTGTACTTGACTTGAGTGCTTATTTTTGTGATGATGATTTTTTTGTTTTACTTGTACTTTGACTCCCAACATTTTGCAAACGTTACCTGTACTTTTGACTCCTTACTTTAACAAGTAGTCTTGTTAGTTTTTTCATCCTCCACAGGTAAAGTTCAAGTTAAGATTTGGATCGATGGATTTGTTGACATCTTGCAGCAGCACGACGATGACGCAACAGCTTCAGAATAGCAAGATCTTCCCCATCCATTTTTTTTTTTTTTTTTTTGGTGTAGGTTCTCGATACAACAATGACGGATAGCGAATGACTTGTGTCAATGTAAAAACGACCAGCTTCTGGCGCGCAAAGATGATTGATGATTTCTTGATTCAGTTCATGAAGTCATTTTGTTGTTTGTTTGGTCGTGCATAACGCAAAGACGATAAAGCAACATTTTCTACAAGCGCGCCACCGGCGAGTATGCAGTCGCTGTGAGGACTTTTGGCTGCACCCAGCTGTTCGTTGAGCGGATCTTGAGGAGGAGGAGGAGGAGGAGGAGGGTCTGATTGGTGCCCTCTCCCCCCTCTCGGCCCCTGACGTCATCAGCCTTCTGATTTAAACACGGCCAGAGAGGGAAGGGAGCACGAGCCCGAGTGTGCACGCGCGCTGCCACGCCAATTAAGCCTTTGCAAACTTTGGGCTTCTTTAACCCCCCCCCCCCCGCCCCCCAGTCACCTCTCACACACTTGGACAAGTTGTGACAAGAAAATAAAGTTCTCCAGCGAACAATGCCACTTTCTTTTCCAAGCGAATTGCGTGCACTCACACACACATAGAGAAAGGCCACCAACAAGTGCGGCGCCATTGTGCTCGTCTAATTAGCATCCAGCGCCGCCGCCGCCGCCGCGATGCTCTTGTCCGACTCGAGCATCTGCGCGCAGATCAGCAGCCTGAACGGCGCCCTGCACGCCGGAGCCGCGGGAGGGCACGCGGACCCGGGGGGCGGCACCGCGCGCTCCAGCCTCACCCCGACGGGCCACCTGATCGTGGCCGTGTGCTTGGGCTCCATCGGCGCTTTGGGACTGCTCAACAACTCGCTGGTGCTGCTGCTCTACTGGCGCTACAAGATCCTGCGCTCGCCGATCAACTTGCTCCTGGTGAACATTTGCATCAGCGACCTGCTGGTGTGCGTGCTGGGCACGCCGTTCAGCTTCGCGGCCAGCACGCAGGGACGGTGGCTGATCGGGGCCGAGGGCTGCGTGTGGTACGGCTTCGCCAACTCGCTCTTCGGTAAGTCACCGAATCAAAGCTTTGCGCATTGACACCACCGACTTTTCTTGCGGCCACCATCGCGAGCCCGCCGAGCTCCAAAAATGACGTTGCCTTCTTAGAAAGTGGACGAAACGGCAAAGCGTTTTGTATTGCACTTAATTGTTGCTACGACCGCTCATCGTGATCATAATCGAGCCCGCAGTTGCGCACCGCGCCGGGACGTCTTGCGCATTCTTCCTATTGGAGGGCTCCTCGTTCCGCACTGCATGTTGCGTGTTTGCTTATCAGTGGCCTGTTTGGCTTCTTCGGACTGCGATGATTCAGCTCACAATTGGCCGCTAAATCCACGTTATCGTGCGCTAACAGATGAGAGGCAACAGATGCTCGCTCGGGACTCTTTGTGATAAGAACCCTGGTGCACCTTTGCTGGGATCGTAAACAAATTGGCTGAGGTGCTGGGAAGAAAACAAGCTTCTGTGTGGTGCGCCAGTAGAAAAGCTGCAAACAAGAACCCATTTAATGACAGCGGTCCCTTGCTGCTTTGCCGTCCACCTATTGCGGATTGAGCGTATTGCAGACTTTTTTTTGCTTTCATATTCGCATGGCGCAGGATTATGAGTCGAAACTGTCTTTTTCTGTGTGTGTGTGTGTGTGTGTGTGTGTGTGTGTGCGACAGCCCAAAATATTAAAACTGTAAAGAAAAAGTCATTAAAACACATGTTGCAAGGAATCAAATCAGAATCAGAATCCGAATCATCTTTATTTGCCAAGTATGTCCAAAACACACAAGGAATTTGTCTCCGGTAGTTGGAGCCGCTCTAGTACAACAGACAGTCAATTGACAGCGAACACTTTGGAGACATAAAGACATTGACAAAAAACAAAAAACAATTGTGCAAAAAGATGCAGAGTCCTCTAGCACTTAGAGCAGTTCGAATGACTAATATCGCAATAGTCCGCTGCAATGACCATTGTGCAAAGGGCGCTGAGACTTCAAGGAGTGTATGCGGTTTAAAGTGACGAGTAGTGCGATAATCTGGGACAGCGTTGGTTGTGCAAATGTTACGGATACGCCTCAATCAGTGTGCAAATGGAGCAGATGCTACTCTGGCATGAGTGGCCAGTATATGCAAATAGTGCAGCACGGCGAGACAACTACAGTGAGTGCACGAGTAATACATAATTGGCCCCACAGAAATGTGACAACGAACTCAAGTCAAAAAATTGCCAGCTTGTTGTAATGGAATTATAGGTTAGCCGTTTAAGAAGTTGATCGCAAGAGGGAAGAAGCTGTTGGAATGTCTACTAGTTCTAGTTTGCATTGATCGGTAGCGCCTACCTGAGGGAAGGAGCTGGAAGAGCTGGTGACCGGGGTGGGGAGGGTCCGAGAGGATTTTGCACGCCCTTGTCTTAGTTCTGGCAGCGTGCAAGTCCTCAAGGGTGGGTAGGGGGGTACCGACAATCCTTTCAGCAGTTTTGATTGTCCGTTGCAGTCGGAGTTTGTCCTTTTTTGTAGCAGCACCAAACCAGACTGTGATGGAAGAACACAGGAACTGATTACAGTGATACTGTGCATTGCTGAATGTGTAAGAGTTGAAAAAGTGTTTTGGAGTATACAAAGTGTTCATAAGTGTGTGGGGAAGATCTATAATACGAGTGTGGGGACGTTCAATTAGCTTTAAAATATGCATAAATATCCATGTGACGGATTTCACCTGTTGCGGGAGTGGTCCGGAACATTGCTGTCATCTTATTTGAAAAACGCAAACAGAATATTAGGTTTTGTCGGGCGACAAGTCACGTGCGGATTGCACAGCGAGTCTCTTTGCTGATTGATTTGTAACGTCCCGATTATCCCCATAAACCCTTTCATATTTGAACTCCTCCCCCGTTTGGAAATTGAAATTTCAACAACGGAACAACTCCTTTCTTGACTCTTCAGCACAATGTCAGCATTAAAAACAATCTTGCCATTTGTTAGAAAATATGCGGTCAATAATCCGAGCGAGGGCCCGAGAGGAAATAACTCCGTACTGTATCGTCTTCATTTCGAGACGACAAATACGAGTGAGTGACCAATACATCATCAATAATTGTGCTATGAAATGTGTTGTATTACAAAGACCCATCCCCACAACTGTTGGAAGTGCAACATGTCAGCGTCTGCATCTGTCAGCGCTGTTCTTCCTCATTTATCTCGTTCGTGCCAGCACAGGACGACTCCGTCCATCCGCCCAAATTCCCGCTCGCTACGTCGAAATAGTTCACAATGAAAGCACGTCGCCTTTATCGAGGGCATACGCAATAAGCTGCGCTGGCCGATCGTAACTTTCCTCCGCCGAAACTTTTGTGACAGGGCTCATAAATCTTTGGCAGGAGCGCCCGTTAAAAAGCTGATTTTTAAAACATGGCTTGAACTATTTGTGACACCGAAGTCCGATGTGAACTCGTGCTTCAAACGTCACAAAAGCCGTGAAAAGACGACACTAAGTGGGCGAAACGCGCACATCCCAAATTGCGAGACGAAAGACGACGCCGGGCGAGTGTGAGTCATCGTAACGTTAAGTTCGGTTTGTTTCCTCCGTCACTGGCCACTCTGCTGCCTGACTTGCGAAACGCCGAAACGTTCACCCGTTGTGCTCGACTCGGCTACTTTGACATTTTCCTTGACTCCCGAGCCGCTCTTGAATCTGTCAAATTCAAATTGAAAGCCGACTCCGATTCCTTCCTTTCTGTGAGGATTCGGAACGGGATTCCTTTATTTTCAACCGTATCGCAAAGCGAGCCAGCCAACGTGCGGCCGAATGTCCGGATTGTAGCCACGACCTCACGAACTCCAGCGCTCTGCTGAGAAACCGAAACTGAAGATGCGTTTGATTAACCTCCGTAGGAGACAATTGAACACCATCTGACAGGAGCTGTATGTCGAACGAGATAACGCCGAGACATCGTTAGCATCTGCATTGCTTATGGATGACTTATCCCCTAATGGGCTCATCAAGGCAGCACAGGGACCAGTGAGGTCAAAGACCGAATTGGGAACACGCCGGCTTAAGCGTTGACAAAGCCTCTCCTCGCTTTTGAAGTGATTGATGTGGTCGGAAGCCGGAAATCGGTTTCAAGGGCATCGCTGCCAACGACCGGCTCGTCGTCTTGATCTGTTGTGTTCTCGTCCCGCGATGATTTGGTTGCGATGGTCTTGAGTTTCTCTCACAGCGAGCGTTCTTATCATTCAGTCGAGCGGCGGATTGAACTTATTCGATCAGGAGCACAAACTCTGGCATTTTTGGGGCCACGGATGCGCGCCTGTTATTTCATAGAATGTATTTCCCGTTGGCCGTGATCGCATCTGATGATGTGGCCTCTCTTGTTTGACAATTCCATCAATGCTGCGTGTCCGTGCATGCTGTTGCACTCCTGCTCACCGTCACTGGGTTAACCTTGCAGACAGTGCCGAGCCCACTTGCTGCATACTGAAGTCAGATTGCCTTCATGCACACACACTCGCCCAGATATCGATAATGTGAGCACAAAGATGGATGAGCATGCGCCCCGTCCAGAGAGGAGAGCGAGAGGGGCTTTGCGGAGACACAACACCTGGCACAGGTTGTGTTGTGTAATTTGTTATGATGGCGAAAAGTGAGCTTCACGTGGCGAGAGAACAAAGAACATCACGCAGCGTCATAAAGGTCAAAGAGAGTGGAGACACAAATGTGAACGGAGGCTGGCCTAGCGGGATCACAGCGGTGTTATGTTTTGCATCGCAAGACGCGGGCTATTGCGCAATCCCGTGCTTTGGATTCAGTCTGTCTTTATGTCTGATGCACAGTATCAGAGATGAGATGAGATCCAGAGCCCGACGCGTTCCAGCACACGCATAAGACGGAGACGCGGGGCGGCGTCACAGCCGGGGCCGAATAAAGATCCTTTCCTTGTCTTTGTCCCGGCGTACAATGTGCTTGATTTTTGGGGAAATTAGATGAAGCTGGTGCCTTTGATTTGGGATGCTGTGAAGTTGGGCTCAGTATGACGTGACAGCACGTCGCCTTAAGCAGTCAGTGCTGGCATACAACAACAGAAAACGAGGGAAATGTCATTCCTTGAAAAAAAAAAAAAATGATTACATTTAGATTCGTAGATTTGAACATGCTGACTTGAGGCCAAATCAGCAACTTTAGTGCTCTCTAATACTGTTGGAGCAGCCTGGTCCAAAAGTTCAAATGTGAAAGGGGCACGCTGTTTGAGTTATTCATCATTCATTATTCATTGCTGCTAGATAATTACGGATAATCATGATAAAGATTATAGATTAGATACATATTGTGTACTGTGCAGAGTTAAGCGGAAACAAACTCATGTTAAACTGTATTCAGTGCGCAGCTTTCAAGTCCTGTCGCGCAGTGACCGGTTAAACCCAAACAAAGTTCAGTTGTACTTGCTATACTGGTTCTTGTGGGAGCATAACGGGCATCGTTGGGCTCTATTGTGGCAAGGTACCAGCCAGGAGCAAAATACAACACATTCCAAACATGCAAATGCAAGGCGCTATTGATCAAGCGGGAGGATCATTATTTGCCATCAGGGGATGGGAACATTCTGCGCCGACGTATCAGAACGCTCGCCCGACAAATCAAAGCGCAGGCAGACCATCAATTTGTCGCAAACTCTGCTGTTTCACAAAAACAATCGACATTTGTTATACGCAGTGGGCAGCATTTAACTTTGACCTTTGCCTAAAGTTACAATCTGCCGGAATATCAGAAGGCGCAGTTTGATCTCGTATCTTTGATGTACTACAGCGAGAGAACAAACGGGGGAAAGGCTCCGATGACCGCTTTGCAAGGCAAATGAATCAAGTGAAATAAGTTGGCCAATTGTTGCCATCAGAGCACATCAAACAGAAGCACAAGCATGAGCTTGTGAGCTCATAAACAAGCCAGCTGTCTTTTGCAATTTGCGATATCTGGGGACTGAAAAATCTGCTCACTAAATCATTCTTTTTTTTTTTTTTTTTTTGTCCTGTTCGGCTGTTAGGTTAAGCGGAATGGAAAATCTGTCTCCCTTTCATGCCGGAACAGTTTTACTGTGTCACGGTGGAGTTTTGAAGCTTCCGCTGTGGTTTCTTAGTATTCTAATTGAGGTTTATTGAGAATCGGACTTGATCAGTCGAACAGAACAAAGTTTCCAGAAAGGAGAGAGAAACAAAGACCAAAGACTAATTGTTCACTAATTGTGAACAGGACGAGAGAAGTAAATCATGACATTATCTTCAGCAATGAAACATGAAATATGAGTGTCGCGTGGGGCTGCAGTGCTCGGCCCAAGGAGAGACAGGGGCGGCGGCCAGAGCGGGGGACCCAGGCAAGGCAACCACAGAACATGGGCGAGTCACCAGCACACCACCAATACTCCCCGGGAGGTCACCCCAGTGGTTCCCCCCTCCCCCAAAGTCCCGCCCCCACAGATTCCGGAACAGCGAACACAGGGACAAGAGGAGAAGATCCCCACAGCATGCATGTGTCTTTTCACCATGCAAACCGATCTCAAATGTGTGAAAATAGAAAGAAGGAAGAAAAAGAAATACATCGAAGAAAAATAAAACAACAACAACCACCTCGACAACAAAGAATATAGAATTCCATTGTTTACTTTCACACTTGTGAAAATAGTCTTGCGATTGTCAAATGTCAGATGGCACCTTACTCAAGCGAAGGAATCAAGGGTGTAGATTTAGCATCTGGTGGCCACGGCTCTAAAATAATGAAAAAGGGATTTACAGAGGTCACAGGATGTCGTGACCATTGAAGGTTTTCTTGACTGCAGCAAAGACGGACGGTTCTTCGAATATTGTGATTTGCAGAGCAGCTGCTATCAAGTGCAGAGCCAATATGGCGCCCCCCTCTTTTGTTGTTGTTGTTTACAAAAGAAATTGAATAGGATTCTTTTTACCATTGTCTTTAATATGTAAGATAACATGTCACCCAGTTTAAAATATAAAATGCAATGGAAAATAATATGTACCGGTAATTGTTATCATTAAAATATAACAATGAATACCCGAATGTTGCCTACAATGCCTGTATAATAAACACAGTGTTGTTGTTGTTGTTGTTTTTTTCGGATATGCATATTAGATTAGATAGCTGCACAACTTGATCGGCATTGCAGTGAAATTGCAATGAAGCAGTAAAATGCGCATTTGGGAATCCTACGTTAGGGTGTATTGTTAATAATATATGATGTTCGATACTATTTTTTGGGTTTGTTTTCCTCAGACCAGGACCAGTCCAAGTATTCACTCATTGAGTACTCACAGATGCCGATACCACGAGTACTTTGGATGCATAAAATTCCAATGAACACAACGACAGATAGGCTATTATTTTAACGTGAAGGACTGCGATGTTGCTTTGCGGCACAAGTCACCCTATTAAGTGGTATTTTGTTGAACTATTTGTTGACAGTGGTGTGTATGATGCGTCTAAATATTGATTATCTCACTGTAGGCATTGTTTCGCTCATCTCTCTGGCTGTCCTCTCCTATGAGCGCTACAGTACCATGATGACCCCCACTGAGGCCGACTCGTCCAACTACTGTAAGATCGGGCTGGGCATCGCCCTCTCTTGGCTCTATTCCCTCGTCTGGACCCTGCCGCCGCTTTTTGGCTGGAGTCGCTATGGTCCAGAAGGTCCGGGGACCACCTGCTCTGTGGACTGGAAAGCCAAGACGGCGAATAACGTGTCTTACATCATTTGTCTGTTTATCTTCTGCCTCGTTGTGCCGTTGTTGGTGATCGTGTTCTGCTACGGAAAGCTGCTGTGCGCCATCAGACGGGTGAGTCAAAAAAGGGCGAGGGGGAGAAGGTTTGCGCCACCCTCACCATCAATGCAAGTGAGATCAAGTGTAGCTCTTGTCATAACAAAATGCTCCCGCGCGCACACTCCACTGTATCCTCACCTTGATATCATTTTTAATTGAGAGGTGGCGGGCTGCGGCACTGAAGCCTCCGCCAGCAAAGGTCCAGATTTTGGTGTTTGGGATGAAGAGCAGGTCAGTGGCAGATGAGCGTCGCTTCCCGGCAGAGCAGGCGGGGGTGTCGGGTTGGAGGAACATGGAACATGGAACGTATTAGCTTAGGTAAGCGACAGGAAGTGTAGCTTCCTTGCACTTTAGCCGCTAGTTTACACTGCAAACAAATACAGTGCAGCTCAGCCTCTGGCTAGCGGACGTCATGGCGGGGAATAAGCGTTTGGCGGTGCATCGAATTCATTTTCAATGTTTCTTTGAAAATCTTATATAAAATATAAAATATAATACAAGTATTGTCAGAGGCTCTTTATTGTTCTGAACGTCTCTTTACCATTTACGTGAAATGTTTCAGCCCAGGATGGCCACCTCGAAACTGGTTCATCCTAAAATTTCTCCCCAACTTTTTTTCTTTAATTTAAAAAAAAGGTCTTATAATGCTACCAAAAGCATGCACAATAATAATAATAATAATAATAATACAGTGGCACTTTATGTTATAGCTGTGGATCTCACACGTGCGCTCCCAAAACCAATGGTCTGAATTATGCAACTCATACACCCTGATGATTTTTAGCAATTCACTCATGCGCTAAAAATCTCCAACATCCTTTAGGCTATGTGACACAGTTAGAAATGGAGAGCAGAGGGGTGTGGTGCGGTGTGGGAATGAAGATATCAAGAGAAAGTGTAGCGTGCAGAGAGATGAAAGAGAAGGGGACGGGGCGCTAGTTTGAGAAACCGGCTGGGACTGCTGGGCCCTGGTTTTGTGAGGTCCGCATCAAATGCGGGCACCTTGCAGCAGTCGTGTGGCAAATTCATTCGCCACAAGCATTTTGCCCAGCCCAGTCTCAGACCGTTTGGTAATGCTAATGACCCGCTATCGTATCACCCAAAGTAGCCACAGGGTACTGGAGAACATTTCAATGCAAATGATGGACTCTTGGGATGAAAAAAATGGAACCACCTACTTTACGGCAAGTAAAATAATTTCTTCCAGGTGAGAGAGGTCGTGCCTTTCGTGCCATCTCTTGAAGACGAGTGTTCTTATGAGCAGTGATGGGAAAGTTCATTTTCTTCGCAAACTAGTTCATGTTCGCCGTTCCAAACATGAACTAGTTCGTAGTTCTTTTTTTGAGTGTTTTGTGTCAGACCGCTGCAATGCTCAGCTGTGAGTTACGCTTACAGAGAAGTATTCGTTCAGCACGTTAAATACGGTAAAGCCAGAATTGAACTTACTGTATCAGACCATTTGACGTTTTGCAAGTTTCACAATTTTGTCCTTCAACATATTTGTGGATCATGTTATTGTTCCTAAGTTTTGGCCAAAAGCCCTCCTCGTCTTTGCGGCCACACTGACATTGACCTTTGAAAACCAAATTCTAATCAGTTGGTTTCTTGGTCCAAGCAGGCGGCCTGCCAGGATGCAATCAAATTCCATCCAAGCTGTCATGTTCCGGGGGCTGCAAAGGATGACATCTCACAGTAACTTGACTTTTGCTAGTCAAAATCCATTCATTTCATCCACACGTAAGAATGTGTGCCAAATTTGCAAAGTCCCTTGTGGGATCGAGGAGTACATCACATTCATGAAAATAGGACAACTTGGCAGCATAGCGCCTCTAGCCAAGCCTCCTGATAGCGCAGCTGCGTGAAGTTGCCATAATCGCATGTACACTATGTGGGAAAGTGCTCTCTACTCTCTAGTGATGTACCGATACTGTGCATCTGTACTCATCCATCCATCCATTTTCACCACCGCTTATGCTGGATGGTGTCGCCGGAGCCTATCCCACCTGACTTCGGGCGAAAGGCGGGCTACACCCTGAACTGGTCGCCGGTCAGTCGCAGGGCACACATAGACGCGGACAACCATTTGCACTCGCATTCCCACCATCACTGAGTGGGAACTGAACCCACGCTGCCTGCACCAAAGTCAGGCGAGTGGACCACGACACCATCAGTGACCATCTGTACTCAGAACAATTGAAAAAATGCTGCGATACTACGACACTGCTTCCACTTTACCAGACTGACATTTTGCTTCCAGGCAGGTGAAGTAGAAGCCGTGTCAGCCTTGTGGAGATATTTTACGGCAGCAATTCAACTGTTATCACCCCGGGAGCCGCATTTTCTATAGTTCCAACGTCGCGATCCACTTTTGGAAAAGTTAACAACAAAGAACATCCATCTATCCATCCATCCATCCATTTTCTTTACTGCTTATCCTCACGCGGGTCGCGGGCTGCTGGAGCCTATGCCAGCTATCTTCGGGCGGGAGGCGGGGTACACGCTGAACCGGTCGCCAGCCGATCGCAAGGGCACATACAAACAAACAACCATTCGGACTCACATTCACACCTACGGGCAATTTAGAGTCTTCAATCAACCTACCGCGCATGTTTTTGGGATGTGGGAGGAAAGCAGAGTTCCCGGAGAAAACCCACGCAGGCACGGGGAGAACAAGCAAACTCCACAGAGATTTGAACCCCGGTCCCCAGAACTGTGAGGCAGATGTGCTAACCGGTCTTCCGCCGTGCCGGCAACAAAGAACATGTTTTGTTTAAAAAATAATAATAATAATAATACAAGTATAGTTATATTTTCAAATGCTGTTTCAAATGAGTTTGATGTACTGCCAAAAGAATATCATTGGCCGAGCTGAACTGGATTTGTTAACGAAGTAAACGAGTGGCTAAAGCGTGAGGCAGCTACGCATCCAACAATCTATTGATATCCAATTCTGCTCCTGATGCACCTCACTCCACAATCCTTCATAGCAGTGGTGCCCAACCTTCTTTGCACCGCGGACCGGTTAGGAGTCGGCATTTTTCTCACGGACACACACACACGCTGGCCTCGCTTCCGTTTCCTCCTTCGCCGTTTGAAAATTCAGGTGGGGAGGCAGGTAGCTTTGAATAGTTTGTTTTCCCCTTAGTAAATAAAATGTTATGTTTACTTGGGTTATCTTTGTCTGATAGTTACATTGGACTGATGATCTTAAACATTAACATGATGAAACTATGCACGAAAACAAGAATTTGAGGAGGGGGCAAAGACCTTTTCACGGCACTTCATCACCGGTCACAGCCATGCTCCAAATGGGCCAGCTCCAGTAGACCAGCGGGACATAAATGCGGACATATGCAGCGGATAGCTGCGCCTTCAGATAAAGCTGTGAGACGCTATCAACTTTGCTGATTCTTTAATTGATAACGTTAGTGAGGAACACGTCTCCCGAGCAGAGGTCAGTGGAGCCAACTCACAAAATCCATTTAAAGCCGTGAGAGACAGATGTAATCGCATGGGAAGAAGGTGTAATCAAGTTGGACCTTTTTAAAATTGTGTAGGGGGGGAAAAAAAAAAAAAAAGTGCTCCTCTGCCAAATCAATTGAGGCAGCGTGACCCAAAGCCACCAGAGATGGAGTCCAGCTTTATCTTTGCAAGCCGGATAATGCTTCAATCTTGGGACTTTGTTTCAATTCCATCATCCATCCTGTGTCCGGTTGTTGGATGGCGAAGCTTTTCCCAGTCAACATTGGAAGCTCGAGAAGATGTACTCTGATCAGAGAGTAAGAATAGCAGGTATTTTAGGGGAAATTGTTTTTTAGGGACATTTCATTTTTAGGGACATAAATGTATTAAGCCCTATGTAAATATACCAACGTGACACCATGTGCAGTAATTGAATTTAGTTTGGACAACAGTGCCCGGTTATAAACCGAATCATTTTCAAAATGATGGTTGCGAGTGTGCCGCTCCCGATCTTTGACGCATTTGTCGACTTGACGTCGTCACACCATGAGTTTAAACTGAACTGAAATCGAGTGTTGTCTTTTTTGTAGTGGCATGTAGCTGTAGGCTTTGAAGGATCATTTTGAGGAGGGGACTCCAAAATTGAGATGTGCTCATTTGATGGCAGGCCCAGGGCCATTTACTCCTCTTCAATTATTAAAGCTGATTAGAACGAGAGCGTTCATATTTTAGAGCAGTTGGATATTGAAATAACCTTGTGGTATTTCAGCTCCCACTTTGCTCTGGTATGCTTGTATTTAGAGGAATTTTCTACACTCAATCTACACTTTATGTATGGCATACATTCACTATAATGTTCGTTTCAAAAAAGTGCATTGGTGACCCAGTCAGTCAAAGCACTAATTAGAAGCGACTTGAGCTAAAGTCATCAGTCCTGTGATGTTGCGACAGCTGCCATCAAAACGCCATATATGGCGCATCTTCTAATTCCCCTCGCATTTGGCCCAATGGCAAAGTGGGACAGACAGTCTGAAAATAACAACCTCAACGTTTCAATGTCCAAAGCTTTCATCTTGACTTTCGAAAGAAAGAAAGTTAGAAGTTCAAAGTAGCAGAAAAGTGCAAACCATTTGGCAATAAGACATATTAGGAATATATTGGGCTTCTGGGTTTGATGTGACTCTTCAACAGCCCGTAAAGGCTGCTCATTGAGATACTTGAAATGCTAACAATTGGCAAATTATGGACTGGAAACTGGAGATTGGATTGGATTGACCATCATCCAATTCAATGAATCCGTTTGAAGGAATCCATGGTGCTGCCGTTCGTAAAACGTTTCAAGTCACATTTTGACATTCTTAACGGCTGAGCGAAGTGTCAGAATGATTTACACACACTAATATTAAAACATTAAAACACACGCATGACACATCTCGTCAACGGAAAATCGAGATACAGCAGCTAATAATAGCATCTCGCTAGTCTGGCAGTAGCGGTGAACGTTAGTGGTTTCTGTGAGACTTTTGAAGGGTATTCTTCCTCTTACATTTTTGGTTGTATTACAAATTATAAGACCGCAGTGTCATTTCAATTTTGATGTACCATTCCACTTAATATACAAAAATATTTCATTGCACGTTTCATGATCAATGTTTTTTCTGAACTGACTGAACTGAAGCGTTTTACTTCCTCCGTCGTCTACCGATATTAGATGCTTTGTTCACATGCAGTTTGCAATTTGCATAAGTAATTTTTTTTTTACAGTTTAGGGTTGGATGTGGAATCACACGTAACGTTGTCACAAAGGTCAAGTGAAGAACAGTGAAGTCTTTCTTGGCTGCTTTGCCATTGCGTCGCTTGCCCAAGATGTCTGATCGCTTCCTATGCGACTGTGCTGCTGCCCCAGCTGCACTCAGTTCATGCGTTTCTCTCCTCCAGATATCAGACATGCGTGCGCAGGTGGCAGGCAGTGAACAGAACAGGCGGCTGGCTTGGTGGCAGGAATGACGTGGGTCAGGAGCACAGGGGAGCACTGGGAACGGGGAGACACAGGAGCTAACAAGGGAACGAGGAGTTAACTGGCTTACTTGAGTACGGTGGGTCGTGGTGCCGCTAGGAGAGACCACAATACTTTGACGAGGATTTCCTGGAACAGGCTTTTGTACACCGGTGGTGATGAGGCTGATTGGAGACAGGTGCTGAAAACAGAGAGGGGAGGGCGGAGCGAGAGAGGACGCAAAGAGCCGTCCAGGCTACTATAATGGGACTGCAGGGCGGTATATGACATGGTCTTGTGCATGTAACAAGATTATGCAATGTAATTACAAGTCTATTACATTACTAGGGGGGAAATGTTCAGTGAAATGAGTTGCTTTTGGAAATTTACATGATTACAGCTTTAGTTATTTGAAAAAGCTCAATTGTTTCTCACAAAAAGACAACTCCAAAGCCTCACAAAACTCCGTCGCTTTCGCTTTGAGCACCTTTACTAGGATGCAACTCAGAATTATAGGGGAGTGCCCAGAAAATCTAAAAATGATTACTGCACCACTAAGTGCTACTGTGTGCGCAACGATTCTTAAGGGAATTGAAAGAATGGAAAATGAAATTACTTTTCCAGATAATGTGAGACGTCCTCCTCCTCCTAGCGGGAAAAAATATATATATCAGCCCGTAAAAGATTTGAACGTTACTTTGTTGTCGCACTGAATTGAAGGGAAAAAGGCCACGTGGATCAGAGCAAAATTGAATGGTTTCTCCCTCCTCATTGCCGCACCGCTCCACTAAGTTGGTGGCTCACAGTTTGTCTTGTTTTAATCAGTGCACACAGCACACTTACCCTGCGGTGAAGTAGATGATGTTGGAAGATCCATAAATTGGGATGCGTCGAAGAGATGCGTTCATGTTGTGGTGTCAAGAGTCTGGTTAGCTTTGATATTGTCATGTCGAGGCTGCTGTCAAAGTTGCACCAAAGGCACACAAAAAAAAAAGGCTCAAACTATTCAAAAGGAACAGCAAAAAAGTTGTACTTTCAAATATATGGAATTATTTCCACTTCTAATGATGGCTGAGACAAAAAGGGGCACTTTAATTGCGTTATAGAGTGCAACGCTTGCCCTGAAGTACTTGTAAATCCCAAATTTTATGTCACAATCCAGAAGTTCAAGGACATATTGATGGCAGAAATGATATGTTTATGCAAGTGATCATATAAAAAAAAATAAAAAGCTTTGGATGAGATGTGCTTAATTTATCTGTCAAGCCCCCCTTTCAAATCAGACGCATGCAGTATATGGCTTGCAGCATTTCAACTTTAAATGTAGTGTAACTCATTTATTTCGACTTGATACGAACATGAAACGCGTTCCATGTTCCATTTACAGAAAGGGAACATCATTGTACAAGGGCTGTCATCTCCGTTTGCTCCACTCCTAAATCCGTGCGGTCTCACCAAGAAGCTTGAGCTCACCTCTCCCTGGAGTCACGAGTGTTGCCTTCCTGCAAAACATCTTTTCAGTAGATACTAATTGCTTTAAATGATCGCGTAAAGGTTTCTGTTTTCCAAAAGTCTCTGTGGGGTTGAGGCAGTTAAAAAAAAAAAAAAAAAAGTGTAACATAGTTCAAAGAACAGCTTTTTTCTGAAGTTTGACCACATGTTTGAAGCTATAGCAGTACTTTTAAAGTCAAACACAATCTGTTCTGGGATGCTTTAATATTTTCAAAACGTTTTTTTTTTTTTGGGCGGGGGGGCTCGACAGACACAGTCTCGCATGCACAATAAAGATCAGAGGTGTCGTGCTGGAAATGCTGTGCCGGCACGATGAGGACAGGGGCCCCACCGAGAAAGGAAGGGAGAGCGGTCCCGGGCGCCCGGCAGATAGGGCACCACGCGCCCACCAGCCCCACCAGTGGCTTGGTCACTTTGGTCGCTGTTAAAGCTATTTCATATACAGTATTCGCTATCATTTGTATGTCTGTTAGTGGGCAGCATGGGAACACATCGTGAGATTTAAGATGAGCTGCTTCGTTGGCATGAAATTGTCAGTCAACATATTTTCACGGAAGTAAAAAAACATGACATGAGCATCTGCTTCGTAAATTTCATCATGTATGTAATTGATATTTACTTAATTGTGAAGCTGAGGGCCGCTGTGAAGACCTTGGAGACTCGTATGTGATTGAGGGCTACACAAATAAAACTTGACTCCACTTGAAGCTCCTGTTGTAGTGAGAAGCCAGTAAATGCGATTCTGTGGTTATGATCACACTTTTCCACATTGTCCTCACAAAATATCCCAAAAGTGAAGCCAATGAAAAGGTCCTCCTTGAGATGTTTTTCATAAGATGAAGTCTCATGAAATTTGCTGAGAACATTTTGGCGGGACTCCAAACAGTTGTACTTTTGGAATGTTCGACTTTGGGTATAAGCTGAGGCCCTCGGCAGCGTCGTCTTAGCCCGACTCTCCAAATTGCCTCAAATCCTGAATTGCTATGTAAATTGGGGGAGGTAATGTCTAATGTCCTCCTTGCTTTCGCCTCTGCTGGGAAATGTACTTAACCAACTTTGAAACACTTTTTCATGTTTCAAACAACTGATATATCGCACTCGACTCACTGTACTCTCCTACTATCTGCCTTTTTGTTTGCTCTGTCTTTCACGTCTGAGGGTTCCTGGGCAAATGTCGTCCACTCTGTAGTTCACACTGGTTGGCATGTCTTTACTTGGCTCATCTTCGTGGACGTGTGGGAGCTCTCTCAAACATAAAACTCCCATTCCTTGTTCCCAAACTGTAAACGGTGTTCCACCTGTCGAAACTGAAAGTAACCACAACACAATCATTATCTGTTCGCACAAGTACCTCACAGTTCTGAGGTTGAAGGTTGGAAACTTGCCTCCAGCCTTCTTGTGTGGAATTTGCCTGCCTCGTTCTCCTCGTGCCTGCATGGGTTTCTCCGGGTAATTTCGCTTCCCCTTATATTCCGAAAACATAATGTTAGGTTACGTGAAGACTCTTCAGTTGTCTATCACTGTGAATGGCGGTTGCTTCATACAGTATGTACGTTGGCATAAAGAAGAGTTGATTTTGCCTAATTTTGTAACATGTTGCGATAAGAGCACAATAAAATGGAATAATATGCCTTCGCCTCTGCCGATGAGGTTTCTTCTATAATATTAGTAAATGTGGATGTCTTTTCCCACAGGCGGGTCAGGGTTGACATATATTGAGAACAGTCGAATGTCAACTTTAATTGCGGCTGCTCTTCTTCACTATAACATTCCACAAGACAGCCGCGCTAATTAAAACAATACTGCAGCCACATTGTCTGTGACAATGACATTGAAGTTCTCGAGTTGAAATGCTTAACTCCGCTATCTCAGAAAGAGCAACGGTGTCATGGTGCCTTGTTAAAATCACAACATTTTTCACACCTTTCAAATGGTTCAAGCTCCTTAATCTCAGTGCCAGCTGCCTTTACCTACAAACTTTAAAAACAATTATTAACTGCTTGCCACCAGAGTAGCACATACATTTTTCAGCTGGCCTTTTCCCAAAGCTCCCTGAAGACTCTGGTTATTAAACCACATTCAAAAAGCCTGCACTGTATATATAGTAGCAACTTTTTCACAACACATGATCACTGACTCTCCACCTGTACACCGTAAGACAAGATACAAATATGTATATTTTCCTGTTCTCATCCATCCATCCACCATCCACCCACCCACAAATTTTGCATGCATCGTTTGTTCAAGGTCACTGGAGCCTATCCCTGCTGACGTATAATTTGTCATTTTAATAAATAAATAAAGGTGAACTACCGTACACCCTGGACTAGAGGTTACACTAGCCCTTTTTCTGGTCAGGTTCCCAATCTTCCAGTCAAATTTGCCAAGTGCCATGAAAAAACCACTTGCAGGTATTATCGTGTGTACTATTAAAATAAAGAACGAATGTCATGTAACACGACTTGAAGCAACTGCCCAGCAGTGGAGTACCACATGGCAAACAAGCTAGGTTGTGGGGCAAAAGGCATTCAACTTGTCTGATGTGCAGTTTAATACTCCTCTCCACCCACCTTTTACCAATACAAACACTATGGACGGCGCATCTGCAGCGGAACGCAAATGCTGGCGGATCCTGATTTTTGTGCAAGGACAGGGCTCGCTGCGCGTTTGCCAATTAGCAGACCAGTCTGAGCCAAGCTGGGCATTCTGGCGCGGCAAGGGAGTGTCCTTGAACATGCGCCTGGCGGAGGGACAAATTGGTGGCAGAAAGTAGATCTAAATTTACGCCTGTTCATACCACGTCTAAATGCTGGCGCAAGACACCTGGTCTAATGTTATTTTGGTGCATTTGATTGGTGCACAGACAGACAGATACTGAGCTCCACGGACATATTTAAGTCACCAGTGGTTCTCACAGGCTCATTATGTATTTAATAAGGGTACCCGCTCGCATTGTGTGTTGCCACACGGGCCAAGAGCAGTGACAATGCTACATGCACGCACGGATCGTTGCGATTACGCATCGTCATCTTCCGCACGGAGTTGTGGTCGTCGTCGAGACTGCAGTTGTGTCTCATTTAAAGGAAATGAGAGGAGACGCTTTGATTGGCGGCCGATGAAGTCGGCTGTACACACGGCCACAGCGGCGCGGCCTGCCCACCCGCAGGACTAAATCATATTTTTTATATATATATATATATATATATATATATACACACACACACATACGCAGACGCAAACATACGGTGGTGTATGAACCCCAGGTAATATCTCATTATTATACCCATGTTAGTCATGACATGAAATGACCTACCTTCTTGTGATATTATAATTGAGACTCAAGGCATGTTTTGTAAGGACACATTATTTTGAAGTTAATCTTAAAATAATAATAGTAATAATAAAAAGTTCTACTCGTGTTTTCAATTTGTGATGTGTAATGAAAACACATTGACTTCCGTTGTGTGTCGCAACAGAATAGTATTATTTGTAATATTACTATTCGAAGTAGAAAAAGGACAAGATGTTTATATTAATGTCAGTGAATGAGTGACAGGAAGGGAATCAACAGAAAGGAGCAACTTCGCTTGGTCAGTGGGAGGCAAACTGAATAATGCATAATGCCAGAAAAGCACATAAACATACGAGCTTACGGAGCCTTGCAGCATAAACAACCACATATAAATGTAGATCCCATGTAGCAGCACCTGTTAAAGTTATACACTAATATATTAAAAGCTCAACTTAGAACTATTTGAATTTGTTTCCCCCGCTTTAAAAAGGTCAATTGTACAATTGTTGGGTGAATGTATATTTATTGACTAAATAAACATATGCATTAGATAAAGACGCCATCAGAGGACTTTGATTAATCAGACCGTCAAAACTACAAAAATCAGTGTCTGTCTGGTTTGTTTGTGGCTTTATTTGGTTTGTGCTGTCAACACTTCCCAACAATCCGGAGAGGATGAGAATAGAGGAAATACAATCTCATTTTTGATGATTCAATCTGTGGCCTCGCTGATGAAGTCGTTTCTGTTGAGGCGCTTCCTGATCCCGTCGCTCCGTCCTTTCTCCCTGATCATCTCCTCGTCGTCGGCCACTTCTCTCCAACCTAGCGCGCTGATAACATTGTCATCATGGGAGATCATGAAAACCCTCACCTCCCCTCAACCGGCGAGGCCACCCGGGCAATTGCCAAGGGCCCCCCGAGAGACCGCTGACATTGGCCCGCATCAATGACAAAACACTGGCGGCGCTTTACACACGGCGATGACAACCCGCCGGCAAACTCGCTGTTGCTAGCAGCGGCCCCGAGAGTCGGCTGATGTCGGTCCACGCCAACGACGCGATTGGAAATCCCCGTAGACGCTGCAGAGACGCATCACGATTGGGGAATCGCCCTAATGGGGCTTCTTGTCAACAATGAAACGAAGTGAAATGATCTCTGTTCATTGTATATGTCCATTAATTACTAAAAGAAATCTTTGCTTAGCCATCATCCTGTTTTGTTGTTGGGGGTCTCGAAACGGCCCTGCCCTAAACGCTCTCGCCCTCTCCAGGTGAGTGGGATCAATGCGTCGATGAGCAGGAAACGGGAGCAGCGAGTCTTGTTCATGGTGGTGATCATGGTGATCTGCTACCTTATGTGCTGGCTGCCGTACGGGATCATGGCGCTGTTGGCCGCTTTCGGACCGCCGGGGCTGCTCACGCCCGAAGCCAGCATCGTACCTTCAGTCCTGGCCAAGATCAGTACAGTCATCAACCCCGTCATATACGTCTTCATGAATAAACAGGTAAGGAAGGTCTGGCCGTCGAAGTTCAGATTTGGTACGCGGTCTGCCTTTTGA
The DNA here is from genome assembly GCF_024500385.1 of Phyllopteryx taeniolatus. Lineage (NCBI taxonomy): Eukaryota > Metazoa > Chordata > Actinopteri > Syngnathiformes > Syngnathidae > Phyllopteryx > Phyllopteryx taeniolatus. The sequence goes on along the minus strand of NC_084515.1, from coordinate 20,518,051 downwards.
GGACCTAAACTGTAGATTCTTACTGAGCGAGGCTCTCGTGAGGCATGTTCAAATTGTAGTACAAATAAGTCCAAATGAAACCAATGGGCAAAATGCGGGAGACGTCAGTTGAAAACCAAAAATGAAAAATAATCATGAATAAAACGAAATCAAATCCGCTGCGGTGGTAACACTTGTAAACGTGATGGTGATATTGCATTTTTATGTTATACTAATATTGGACTTGTATGTTATTCATATGATGAATCATGTCCTTGGGAGTTCTTGCACTTGGATAATGTAGGGATGAGTCCAGAGGAGCATATTGTGGTGAATTATGTCTTTTTGTTTAAGGCCCTCCCTCCGATTGCGCGGCTTTTGCGAGCCGTGTCGGGACGGCCAGAGGGCAGCAAACGGGTGCTTGCCGGGCTGGGAATTGTCCTTGATGATGATTGCTGCTCTGCTGCGGGAGCGAGAGCTGGCAAAGTCCTTGAAATTGGGCAGCGAGCGGCCTCTGATCTTCTAGGCTGTGTTTATTGCTCTCTGAATTGCTCTGTCAGCCAGCGCGTGTCAGGATGCTGTCTTGAAGGTCTCCAGCAGCATTGCCGTTGTGTCTGGAGACCAGAGATGCGCATCCCCAGGAATGTGGAAGAGTGAATTCTTTCTAGAAATCCCCCCCTCCATGAGTAGCGGTTAAGTCAAGAATGAGCGCTTTTGTTCTTGTGGTGTTCAGTGTGAGCTTGTTTACTGTCCACCATTCCAACAGCCTCCTGTTGGCTTGTGACAGGGACAGGTTGAAGATTTTAGCGAAGACGCCTGCGAGTTCGCCGGCGCGCGCTCGGAGTACCCTCCGTACCCCATCAGGGCAAGTCGCTTTCCTGGGTTTGCACTGTCCTCAGCACTTGGAGTAGCGGTAAACATTTAAGGTAGGTCACATGAGGATATGATTAACACGTGGCACAATTAATCGATTAGCAATGCCAATATAATCTCAGTTGTACCATTCTAGTAGACGTTCAAGTTGACCTTGTGGCCGCACATTCCTTAGTTAAGGTGTATGAGAGGGTAAAGCCTCACACATCACAAATCAACATTCCAGACAGTGTGTACTTTGGATGCTGCGACTCAATTTTATGCCACACGGGCATAGAAAATGGCGCAAAAGGTTTGTTTTTTTCCGATTACCCAGCAGCTGTTCAGTTCCCTCCACAGATGCACAGTACATGACAGTATGTGAAGTTTATTGTTAACTGTTAGGAGAATGCCCTATGGTTGTAAAAGTCTACATTCTGAAAATTGTCTTGCCACTGCCACAGAGCAACAGCTGTTTTCTTATTTCATTCAGTCACATGCTTACGAATGTGCACCAAAATGTTGTTTTAACACTGCAAACTGTCACGGGTCTAGCAGACAAGGGGAACATTTTTAAGGCCATTCCCGACTAAACTACAAAGGGATGCACTCGTACTTTGGGGGGGGGCTGTGTCACAGACACAGGAGACACAATTCAAGAAAAAATACAAAAACAAACAAAATCGGGAAGTGAACCTGAACATCAGACGTTTCATTGGTCACGCTTCAAGTTGGTACCTCTGGTGATTAAGACACAGTGAACCCCGTCGGATTCGAAGCTCGCGTGTGGATTAACGGCCGCGGTTAACACGGTCTTTCTGTTCAGTCATGTGACTCTTATGCTACATCTTTGTACTATTGATTCCAATCCACAGTCTCTAAACGTCAAGGTCAAGTAAGAGTTTACGGCACAGAATAATAATGGTAAGAAATCCATTTTTTCTTCTCCATTTCTGAATACTGTTTTATTTTCGTGTATTGTAAGTCTTGGTTGAATTAAAATCAGCTTTAATGAGCCAAATTGTACTGTTGCACTTTTGCCGCGAAAGGATTTGCTTTGAGGTCAGATATTATTGAATGGATAACTCTGGAGGCTCACATTCTCATCCCTCGGTGTCCCATATAGACACTCCAAGAGTATTTATGCGACAGAGCCTCTCAGCATCGGATGTCGCTGCACAGTCGGAATGAAATAAGCCTGAAGTATGTCAACTCTCAACAGGTGTTCTGAGTGGCACGCGACTACCATTTTCATTTTAGGGAATACACAAGACTAAATATGTCAGAATTGTATTATAAAGCAATGTGACTACATGGATGCTATAACCCTGATAAAGCAGATCAACCTCAGGTGTTAAGGTCATTTCTGATTCTGGAGTATGATTAACTAATTACATCAATTCTGCATTATAGATTTTCTGGTTGTTTGTCAAGCTCATCAAATGTGTATGATAAAGTATACATTTACTTTGTCGAGTTATTGTATCATGACGTTTTTTGTTTGTATGTTGTGAAACAGAAACATTAGCGATCTAACAGAAGCCATTTTTTTCCATCTCTAAACCTGTCCAACCGAAACCTCCGCCGAGCCGCAAATGGGCGACCTTCCCGGAACGTGTGAGAAAACATTCTAGCGACTTGTGACGGCCTGACAGGAACACTCCAATGTCCTGTATGTCATTTTCAGTCTTCAATTCCTCCCAGCCCGTTACTATGGAAACTGTGAGTTGAGGCGAGTTGAAGACTAAAAATGCTGTACAGATACAAGGACCAGCTGGCGTGCAATGTTCCCATCATGCATCAGCGGCGCCCGTAGTCAAGAGAGCCAAAGAGGCCACCAGGAACGTGCACTCAGACTCTGGACTTCTGGGTATGTTTTCACTCAATGCGCTTTTCGATTCCTGTCAACAAGCGGTGTTTTGCATGTCGTTGGAGGTTCCAGACACTAAACCACCGGAGAGGATAACGTCCAGATGAAACATTACCGATGCCTAATTAACTCTCTGCCCATCTGTAACATCTTGCATCCCATCAGGGCCCGCTGCGCAGCGCACATCCGGCCTGACAATTTGGAACAATCTCCAGATTCTTAGAGCAGCATTTGAAGTCGTCTTCCCTTTCGGAGACCTTCTTGCACACATTAAGCAGCCTCATTCAAATGGAAATGAACATTTGAAATCCAAAAAAGGAACACGCTGCGCTCTACTCTTACTTAGCAGAACGCTCGAACACACTTTGCAATGATTAAGAGCCGCACAATTCAATTCGAGAAGGGATCATGAAGTGCTCCAATTAAGCCAAACCAGCTCTACTCTGCTGCCAAATTCCCATAAGTGCAGGAACTGCAACATAAATATTGAAACCATACTGGCAAGCTGGTCAGGTTTCAATCTACTCCATGCATTCTGTTGCTTGGAATTGCCTCATTAGGAGTGAGAGGTTGACAAGCCCTGTGCTTTGCTGAACCATCTCGTTCGGCAGCTAAAAACGAGGGCGGGTATTATCAAATCTGGTCATTTGCAGTCTTGATTTTCATTTCGCATTCTGATGAAAATTCAAACTTTCACCTTATGCCACATCAAAGTTAGGATGTCCCACTTAGCTTAATTAATAAATACCTCTTTTTACGTCGTCATTTCTGCCACAAACCTTTGGATTAGCTGACACTCAAAAGATTGCAGGTTTTTTTTGAAATTTCTGGGTTCAAGTGCCATTCAATATAAGGTCACTTTTCACTTGTGTTTTTCTCATCAGTTGTTTTTGTGAATTAGAACTTCCAGGGTTAAACACGATTGCTCATCCCTTAATGTGCAGGTGTCAAACTCAAGGCGCAGGGGCCACATCCGGCCTGCCGCACCACTTTTTGTGACACACTAAAGCTATTAATTTGTGTCTACTTCATGTTTCTTGCCAAGTAGGTTTATTCTTTTCATACTTTTTACAGATATTGCAAGCATTTTTTTTCACTACATCCCTTCTTAACATAAAGATAACAATAGTTGTAGACTTTATATTTGTGTGTCACTATTTTCCATGACTTCGGATTTCAAATTTAATTTGTTGTTAACAATATATGTAACAATTAATTGCCGAGGCAATTGTGTATATGAAATAATATGTTGAGGTGACGACACATTTATATGGTTTTCATAGTCATGTGAGGAGAACTCTAACTTTGATGTGGCTCGCGACAAAAATGAGTTTGACACCTCTGGTAATGTGCTTTTTATTTAGGAAACCATTTTCTCATTGGAAAAAAAATATTGCTGGCTTAAACTGTCGTTGCAATCAAAACAAGCTCAACAACCTTAATTGTCATAGCATTGTAAAAAGAATTGAACCCTTTATGCAACCCGACTTAAAAACAATGACATATATGAAGCCACTCCTTTGTTCTTTTAGCTGTGTGCTTAGGGTCATTGTCTTTTTTTAAGGTGAACCTTGGCCCCAGTCTGAGGTCCTGAGCACTCTGGAGAAGGTTTTCGTCCAGGATATCCCTGTACTTGGCCGCATTCATCTTTTCTTCAATTGCAACCAGTCTCCTTGTCCCTGCAGCTGAACCCCCCCCCCCCCCTCCCAGCATGATGCTGCCACCACCGTGCTTCACTGTTGGGACTGTATTGGACATGTGATGAGCAGTGCCTGATTTTCTCCACACATGCCACTTAGAATTAAGCCCAACAATTTCTAGAGAATCTTATTTCTCACCATCTTGGAGTCCTTCAGGTGTTTTTTTTTTTTTTTTTTTTAGCAAACTCCACTCGGGCTTCCGTGTGTCTTGCACTGAGGGAAGGCTTCCGTCGGGCCACTCTGCCATAAAGCCCCGACTGGTGGAGGGCTGCAGTGATGGTTGACTTTCTAGAACTTTCTCCCATCTCCCGACTGCAACTCTGGAGCTCAGCCACAGTGATCTTTGTGTTCTTCTTTATCTCTCTCACCAAGGCTCTTCTCCCCCGATTGCTCAGTTTGGCCGGACGACCACCTCTAGGAAGGGTTCTGTTCGTCCCAAATGTCTTCCATCTCAGGATTATGGAGGCCACTGTGCTCTTAAGTGCAGCAGAAGTTTTTTTTGTAACCTTGGCCAGATCTGTGCCTTGTCACAGTTCTGTCTCTGAGCTCTTCAGGCAGTTCCTTTGACCTCATGATTCTCCTTTGCTCTGATATGCGCTGTGAGCTGTAAGGTCTTATATCCACGGGTGTGGCTTTCCGAATCAAGTCCAATCAGTATAATCAAACACAGCTGGACTCCATATATTGCATCCTGAAATCTATAATCCAAGGACTGTACTGTTCTTGCGTGTGGCAGAAATTGTTTCCTCACTGGAGTGCTCAGATCGCACTTATTCACTTTTTGGATTTTTGAGCTGCTTCTCAATATAACAATTTATGGGATCAAATTAAGTCATCGTATTATCATAGTAATGACTATAAACAAAGCATCCAAGCATGGAATCACTTCATTTACATTCATTAAACAGGAATCAAATGACTGTCAGAATTCAAATAACTATGAAACCACTGGAGAGTTCGGATTCTGTATTTCCCCCACAGAGAATTAGCACACATTCTTGAGAATACTTCCTATGATATTTGCAACCAGCTTTGCAGTATCTCTATATACGGAAGTGTCAACTTCGGGTTTCTGGACAGAAACAAAATGGATTTAAAAGGGGCGGGGCGTCGTCCGTTACAGCCGATTGTCACATTGAAGCACCTTTTTTCTTTTTATCTTTTTCATGGCCATATTACTCTACAGTACAAAAGTTTTTTCGTGACCTAAAATGCCCATTAGTTTTTGTAAATAAATTAAATTTAAAAAAATTTAAAAAAATAATAAAAAAGCTTGAAAATGTTTGAAAAGCCCCTCCTGGAAGCCATCACCTTATCGTGGTGGAGGGGATTGTGTGTCCCAATGATCCTAGGAGCTAAGTTGTCCGGGGCTTTATGCCCCTGGTAGGGTCACCCATGAGAAACAGGTCCTAGGTGAGAGACCAGACAAAGCACGGCTCCAAAGACCCCTGTGAAGAAAGAAACAAATGGATCTAGGATTCCCTTGTCCGGACGCGGGTCACCGGGGTCCGCCTCTGGAGCCAGGCCCGGAGGTGGGGCTCGAAAGCGAGCACCCGGTGGCCGGGCCTGCACCCGTGGGGCCCGGCCGGGCACAGCCCGAAAGGGTAATGTGGGTCCCCCTTCCCGTGGGCTCACCACCTGTGGGAGGGGCCATAGGGGTGGGGGTGCAGTGCGAGCCGGGCGGTGGCCAAAGGCAGGGACCTTGGCGATCCTACAGAAACTGGCTCGAGGGATGTGGAATGTCACTTCTCTAGCATGGAAGGAGCCCGAGCTGGTGTGTGAGGTCGAGAGGTTCCAACAAGATAGTCTGGCTCGCCTCCACACACAGCTTGGGCTCTGGTACCAGTTCTCTCGAGAGGGGTTGGACTCTCTTCCACTCTGGAGTTACCCACGGTGAGAGGCGCAGAGTAGGTGTGGGTATACTTATTGCCTGTACGTTGGGGTTAACCCCGGTGGACGAGAGGGTAGCCTCTCTCCACCTTCGGTTGGGTGGACTGTTGTTTGTGCCTATGCACCAAAGGAGAAATCTAGTCATCTTGTATCATATTGTATCTGTAACCCGGAAATACTTGTGTCCCAGTCTCTGCCGAGATTGCGCTTCAACGCCAGTAAACAACATTGGCCAATTCTGTAACTGACCGATTTTGTCAACGTCTGTTTAAGTGACAACTGGAAAGTATTTTTGGACACATTCTGTTCCACTGTACGGTACTTAGAAACAAAAACAATACATCTTGGAAGTGTGAAGCGGAATCTGAACATGAGAACGGGTACTGTAGATGAAAGCTCTGTCCAAAAGCAATCTGATCACTCAGAGATGACCCTCTTGGAGACGCCTCTGACCTTTCTTCCCAAAGAGCCTCGTCAGTGCATCCTGCTCGTTCCATCCATCTCTCTGCCATCATTTAAGTTTTCGTGCATGTCTTCGCTGTTTGCTGTCTAACCTTCGTGCATGTGTGTGCGCGGTTAGTCGGCTGAACCCTGTCTGTGTGTTGAGACAGCTAAGGAGAAATGTTGCTTGCCTCCTTTCTTAGATGAGCTGCAGGCTACTGACAGACACACAAAGGGGACCGATGAATTGCTTATCGAAATCGCCTGCTCGGAATATCCTAAGGCATTTCTCGCACATCCAGCAAAGTTCAGCGTCCTGTCAGAGGACTCCACAAAGTTTTTGGGACGGTACAGATCTATCATTCATCTTTCCATCCATTCATCTTTGCGACCATCCATCCATCCATTAATTTTTTCCATCCATGCATCATCTATACTTATACTATCATCCAGACCAATGCTTCACAACTGTTGTCACCCCGGGACCCGCATTTTTCTATTATCACAAAGTCGCGATCCACTTTTACAGAAGTTAGAAACAATAAAGAACATCCATCCATCCAATTTTCTGTACTGCTTCTCCTCACGCGGGTCGCGGGCGTGCTGGAGCATATCCCAGCTAACAACGGGCAGGAGGCGGGTTACACCCTGAACTGGTTGTCAGCCAATCGCAGGGCACATATAAACAAACCACCAGCCGCACTCACATTCACACCTATGGGCAATTTAGAGTCTTCCATCAACCTACCACGCATGTTTTGGGGATGTGGGAGGAAACCGGAGTGCCCGGAGAAAAGCCACGCAGGCACGGGGAGAACATGCAAACTCCACACAGGCGGGGCCGGGGATTGAACCCCGGTCCTCAGAACTGTGAGGCAGATGCTCTAACCAAAACTAACTAAACTAAAAACAATTTCTTCACCGTGCTGCTAACTAAACTAAAAACAAAAAATTCCCTTTGAAGACAGACTGAATGAATATCATATTTATAAAGATAACTTTTCACGCTTGTTTAAAGTGCATTTCAGAGCACCTTAAGAGAGTAAGGATGAACATAACTCATGGTCAGAAATATCTTCTTTTATAGGAACATGTGACAACAATAGTTTGTCTTCTTTTCGGAAATGAAGGCTGAAGACCAAAGCAACTGTAAGACTTTTAACAGTCTGAATTATTATGCTATACTGTAAATGTTTTACTACCGGTCCGCGGCCCATCCAAAATGGCTCTTTGACCACTTTTGGGTCCCGACCCACCAGTTGAGAATCCCTGGAGGCTGTTGAAACATTTTTCTCTCAACTTAATACAACTTCAGTTATCATACATGCAAGACTGTTGTAGTTGTCTGTAGATGTTGCTTTTCGCCCTCTGTTGCGTCCTATTTTTTATTTACCGATTTTCTTTCTCGGAATATTTATCGTTTTTGAATCAAATCGCTACTTGCGTATCTAGATATGTATCAAATCGGCCTCATGCCACAGATACGCAGCCCGAGTTTCCATCACACTCCCAACATGTGATTTTTTTTATTTTATTTTATTTTTTTTAATTTGAACCGTTTGTAGTTCTCTTTTTCTAGCATGCAAACAACAACTCCAAATTTGGATGAAAAACCAATGTCGATGAAAATCTTTTTGGAACATTATGTACTGTAAGTCTTGCAGTCTCCCAGCTCGTGCCTATATCAAGCTTCAAATCACTGTGAGGCATGTTTACCATCTAAATTTTCCTTTGGATTGTACAGCTAAAAACACTGTCGAGTACAATTTTATTACCATAATAAGTGAAAAACAGTGGCTCACAGAAGTTGTTGGGTTTTTTCCAAAACAATTCTTTTCAGGGAGTGCGCGGAGGTCGAGGAAGCGGTCATTTCAGTATTCTCGTGGGTTTAAAGATGGCAGCCTCCATATCAAATGTATTGGCTGGGGCATTTTCCAATGTATTTTTGTCATCTTATTCCTACTTTTTGATCAATGTTTGTCTCAATCCTATATTTTGTGTTTATTTATGCAATGTTATGTTGTCTTGCATCTTTCTGCTTTTCTTAACAGGCTGTGAACGACTTTGACTGTATTTTGCACTCATGACAAAATGTAGTAGACTATAAGTATACATTAAACTCATTGCGTATACTAAGTATACTACGTTTTCTCAAGCGTGTTATTAGATTCCACGTTTAAAGGTGAACTTGGAAAGTAGGTATAAAAGTGTAAAGTGGGATGCTTGTGTTTCCAGTCTTAAAGCTACACTCCGTGGATGGACATGTTTGGAAATGCCTGGAATTTCAAGTACAGCCAATCATCCTGAACGAATTGTTATGCTGTCAAACTGCTGCTGGGGTTCTCAATTATTCAGAATCCACCTATCTGTCCATCAGCCCAACTGGATATCTGGAATTTGAGCTACGTCCCACCGGGGGGAATTAGCTTGTGTAGCAGTTGGTGTAAAACGGGAAGATCTGCATGAAATCAGAATGCGGAAACTTCCACGTGTCTTTCATGGATTGAATAATCGGTCAAGGGGTCATTGACTATTTATGATACTTCGACAGATGACTTGCACAGACTCGCCCTGCCTTCTCTGTGTATCCAAGAGACTGCAAATCTGGTCCTTGCTTTCCACAGTGGTTTCATTTGTGTCACCTGCAAGCCCTGATTTTATGGAGTGCAAATGTTCAGTGTGGACTATGCCAACCTCACTTTGAATAATGACGTTAGCGTTAGCCTCATACACCGCTGTGCAAAAGTCTTGGTATCGAATGTAAATAGAATGTCACTCAGTAGACTGCGGATAGAAACGTGAAAAAGAATTTTGTCAGTCAGGAGATGACGGCGGACGTCGAATAGACTTTACCGATTATGACTGGCGTGCCTCGGCCAGTCTCGATTCCTAAAAAAGGTCATTAAAAAATAAAAAATACAAAAAAATCCAAGTTTACAGTGTGTAAAGCACCACTTTTGTTGTGAGCGGCGCTCTCTCATTAAGCGTGGCACCATCCTTCATGGCAAGGAAAACCAAATTCACACAGAGCTAACCTGCACTTCAACTATCAATAGCAACTTGATTTAAAGTCCTTTAAAGGACAGAATTGAACATGTTGGATTTAATGTTAATGAATGCTTATCGAAACACAGGATACAAGTAACTACATCCGTCATATCACTGGCCTTTGTTTGTTTCAAAAGAATCACTTTAAAGCCAAGTAGTCCTCTTCTGTTTATTTTTTCTTTATTGGCTCGCCAAAACAAAGCGCAAGGATTTGATGGCGAACGAACGACATGGCTTTAAGTTTGCCGCACTGCGTCGTTAGTCTTTGTAGCCAAATATTTTTTCTGAAGTATTTGTTCCACATTTCTTATGATCTCAATGGCTGGATTCAAATCTATCAGTGTTAAATTTACGTAAGATGCGGTCAACAAAACCAAACAGCCGAATTGTGCAGCAGACTCAGAAAGAAGGTAACGGTCACTATGGAAATGATTGACAACAGAACATAAATGTGCAACGGTTATTTTCAGACGGGAAGATAAATGGAATTGTCGTCGCCTGTTCTCTGTGCTCTCTCACCCGCAACTCAATACAGCAACTGAACAAATGAATCATTGAGAATACAATAATGCTGAATGAGAATTAGCAGAATGTTTCATTAAGAAACTTTCCCAATAAATTATGTCGCTGGACCTATTTTACATGTAAAAGTGCTGCCGCAATAACTAATGACAGAATCATGTCGTGAGAAGCAGGAAGGAGGGAGACAGAGAGAGTTTAATCAGTCATAATTATATGCAATTATCTTAAAAGCTCACTATAGAGCAATGCGAGAAATGACACGGCACACTTTCAATTGGCTGCAGGAAGAAACCTTATCCCAAAACCCAATTTTGTCCAATCATTGTCCCGTATGCCTTAGTTTTACAGATGCTTCCAAGCATTGCTCCATTGCGAGCCTCCTCGACGAGGTTCCAGCGTGAAGAGCTCGTCCAAGGTCGCCACCAAGCCGGCGAGGGCCGGCGCGTTGACCGGGCCTCGCCGTACCGACGACTTCTTGTTCATGGTGGCCTCCCTGGGTCAGCCAGCGGCCGGCGTGCCCCGGCTGAGCCCGAGCCTCGAACCCACTCTTGATGTCACCAAAGCCCCTTCTTCAGACATCAACCAACCTGTCGTAGTCTCGCTCGTGGCCCACTTCGACGGGTGAATGCTGGCTCTGACCGCGGAACCGGGATGTCTCCAGCCCAGAAGGCGTTCATCACCAATGGTGCCGTTGCCGCGTTCGCCGCAAACTGCAGAGGAGCAATCTGCCGGTTCGGACCCAGAGAATGCAGATGTTGCATCAACTCTGCCGTGGTGGCACAGAGCGGTTCTGTAGGGAACCCTTCATTGGACTTGCTGCTAGAAATTATGAGCAGAACTGCCAGGTACAGAACTTCTAATGGTAGTCTGTGTTTTTCTGCAGACAAAATGTGGACAACTCTTGATGTGAGAATGTTAAGAGAAAAAAAAAAAAAAAAAAAAAAAAAAAAGGACTTGATTATTATCATTGTGCAATATCAAATGTTAGGATATTTAAAATAATTGCAAAGTGACTGGAAGAAAGAAGTCTACTATCTAGTTTTTACTAACAATAAATCTAACAGAGAAAAAAGGCAATTCTTAAGATTATAGAAAGTAAGAAATGGAACAGCAATGACTTCCAAATCATTCTCCTTTCTGACAGTGTGGTCTTCAATGGATCATTTGTGACTTCAAAATGCATCAAAGTTCCCCAAATTGGCGTGTCATCATAAAACGGGATCGCAAATGGAAGACTGCTGCCCCGCGAGCGACATTCGGCGCAATAGTGAGCTTCAAGTGCACGCTCGAGTGTTACTGCATCGCGCATGTGCACTCGACATTTGCATCCCCTCTTCGGATGGCTGCGATTGCAATCTTTAATCCCACTTAACTTGACAGTGACATTTGCTAATGTTCCGTGGTTTTGTACCCTTGCCCTCCTAAAAAGTCATGAAAATGAATGATCTTCTTCTAATGATTGTAATTTCATATTTCTGTATGTACAGTTAATGCAAACAAATGTGAAATCCAGTGTTTCTAGTTAAACCAGATGCTCAGGGTTCCATCTTTATATACTGAAAGTGTTGGCAGTACTGTGTCTTGCTCAAGGGCACTTGGTCAGCAATGGGCGGTTTCCACTTACCTCCCCAAAATGTTTACAACATGCTTTGGAACAAAAAGAACCACGTCATATATCATATCAATACTTCTTTCTAGAGCATAGCAACGCATTCGTCCGACACTAGAATCTGTTGTTGCTCGAATGATTTTGGTCTCTATATATTGTTTGTCACGTGCCTGTCTGCATCCAGGTCAACTCGTTTGACCTTTTTATTGTCTTGCAATACAAAGCTAACTGTGATGTTTTGAAAAGCAGAGCATCAGTATTGTGTGGCCAGTGAATGTTGAAGCTTTCTGTGCTGTGCTCATTTCATTACTAAAAACAACAAAAAAGAAGATTTGCTGTTTGCTTGATTTGTTGTTGTTTATTTCTATGGGCTATAAACATCTTGTATACTGTATATCGTTGTATAGTAAATAGGTTGATACCAAAGCTAAAGAAATGTTAAGATTTTTTAAGAGCTGATGTCTTAATAAAAGGTTTTTATTGCCAACATACGTTTTGTCTTAAAATAGGTGGAATATTAACAATTAAGGAGATGCTAAGCAATACATTACAAATGACTTAACTCTAAGTCAGGGGTGTCCAAACTCTTTCTCACACACACACACACACGCATATATACATACATTTTTTAATCATCATTATTCTGATTATTTTTTTAATATATATATTAGGGGTGGGACGATTCACGAAATCCACGGTTCAGTTTGTATCTGGGCTTTGTGGTGACGGTTTTCGGTTCGGGACATGTTGAAGCCAAATTGTTGTTGAAGAAATTCAATTACATCTGGGGTATTATGTATTCATATTATTATTGTTGTTATTTAATCATTTTATTATTCATTAGAAATATATTTTGGTTCAGCTATCTATGCTAGCGGCATTAAGCGACAGGCGCAACCATTAAAATGCTCTTCTATCGGATGGCAAAACGTACAATGAAGCGGTGTAGCCACCTGTTGCCAGTCATACATCTATGGTTCAACAAAAAGATGATCACTTGGGCAGCTCGTCTGCCTCGCAGTTCTGAGATCGGGGTTTGAATCTGGGCTCTGACCCTCCCGTGTGGAGTTGGCATTTTCTCTTGTGTGGGTTTTCTCTGGGTACAAACATGCATGTTGGGCTCAACGAAGCATGAAAATGCACACACACGCACACAAAAATTAATAAAAATAAAGTCTCCTTCCCTTCATTTGTTGTGGTACAAGAAATGACAGTCTTCTTTTTAAAGTGGAAAATGACCTTGTTAAAATTTGCTATAATTGATTGCGTTTGAATGTTGCTCTGCCCCATCTAATGATGGCTAAATCACGCCACAGGACAAAAAGCCATTAAGGACAAGACAGCACATTAAAGAAAAAGGTCGTTCATGAGATCTGAACTGAAATAACACCATGGTGCACACCTGCAAAGCGACGGACTTCTATCATTTGAGCACTGCGGCCGAGTTTCAGAAGCTTGTGGCCCGCTAGAAATCTGACCAGACTGCTTTGGGTAATGTCGGGTGGACGCTATCAGGTCCAAAAAGTTTAAATCGCTGGACTCTCTGCAAATAGAGCTACAGTATCTATTGACCTTGTGTTCATCATTTCATTTGTGTTACTCGCGTTATCTACACAAAGAACAAAATGTCCTGCAGAAAAACAAAGCCCTGAAAGTCTCCGACTTGTCTTATGTCTTCCTTCTACCCCGATCGACAATCTAATGTGACTTTTTTTAAGTCAAAGTACGAGGTGCACGACATACACTATATCATGCAAGGCTTTAGATGCTCCACATAGTATGACAAAAATATGATTTCACTCGTGCTCAATGTTAATTGATGCATGAGGGATTTGGATTTCAATACGGTATGCACGGACGAGTGTCCAAATATTTGCATGGGTCTGACTGGATCATTTTGCAGCATTAAAAGGGTTCGATTTTGCAGTGAAACATTTAAAGAGAAGAACATTAAGAGATCTTTTTCTCTCAGAAATTAGTCCTGAATTATCACAATACAAGGTAAGCGTCAAATTTGACCAATATTTCCAAAGTACGCCTTACATCGCAACTACAAATTGAGTGAGGAGTTAGCAAATCTCCCGTGACCTCAGTTTAGCACGCATCAAAAGATTAACTTTTTGCGCTCTCTCTTTTTTTTTTTTTTAATACACATGCCGAAAGGACATGAAGAATTACGTTGGAATTTGTAATCAAATTTGCATTCAGTTGCATTTGCTGCCCTACTGGAGGCAATTTTCGGTTGTTAGCCCTTTTTTACATTTGACTATTGAAAGTGTTGTTATATTTTTATGTCTGATTAATGATGCTACGTTAAAAACATTGAATTTATAATTGACAATTCTTATATACATGATTTTAAATTTTAGAGATTCGGTGTCCCTTCAATTACAATTTATAATATTTAGGATATTTTAGTCAAAATGTTTTGTTTTTCCTCAAAATAAATTGCGTCGTTGATTGGATTCATGCTTTGCTTGTTATCAAACATCTGTTGCTATTTGCCTTGTGGTAATTGTTGACTTATGAGTTTCAAACGTTAAGGTCAGTCTGTAGCTCCGCCCCCTTTCCTTGCGTCTTTCCCAACCGTCTCAATTTGGTCATTTGCCCTCCTCCTAAACTCCCTGGTTGTGTTCAGTTCTTGGTCATTGTCCCACAGAAATGTGCCACTGTTGCTGGTCCTTAAAAGGCATAGTCTCCTCACAAATCAAATTGTGTAAAACTGCTTGGATGGGAATATTTTGAGAATAAAAATTGATTCACTGTGTCAACCAAAACAATTTTGGAAAAAAAAAAAAAATCCCTCTTTGGAGCTTTGTCGATTTCAGTTTTGGCCTACTAAATTGGGGACCATTATCTTTTTAAGTTTGCATTTTGCTGCGCTGTAATGTGGCGTTCGATTCGGATGCTACACGTTTATGCGTCTGAGGTTGTCAAATAGTTTAGGCCAGGGGTGTCAAACTCATTTTAGTGGCCGGACCACAATATTTGTGGCTTAAAAATCCATAAATCACAAATATTCCATATTTTGCCCATTGCTGTGGTGCAAATTAAAAGTACTTTCGGAAAATATTCACATTTATTCATGATTATCTTGTTGCAAATCATATGAGCAGTCTGGAATTTTTAACCCAAAATTATTTCAAGAGTATTATGAATCAGTGAGCGTGCACCATTCAGTTATGCAGCCTTTGTAAACGTACACATGAAAATTATAATCGTGGCCGTGCATGGAAACAAAAAACGTTTCCAACAAACCAAGCTCTTTTGAAGTGAAGCTTATGACTGAAATTTTGTAATATTCAATGTCATTTCTCCAGGAGGGATTGATTTTCGCAGAATTGTAGTGTGAACATGGCACACCAATTTAGATGAGTGTGCTCCTGATACTTGGCATCGGTGGGCCTTCACAAGTGCATCAATGTCCTTTATGTGTTGTCAGTGCACCTCCCAGTGGACAAAATCAGCAACAAAATGTACTTTTATTGAAAAATAGCAGTCGGCACGGTGGATGACTGGTTAGCACATCTGCCTCACAGTTCTGGGGACCGGGGTTCAAATCCCAGCCCTGCTTGTGTGGAGTTTGCATGTTCCCCCCCTGCCTGGGTGGCTTTTCTCCGGGCACTCCGGTTTCCTCCCACATCCCTAAAACATGCGTGGCAGCTGTGAATGTGAGTGCGAATGGTTGTTTGTTTCTATGTGCCCTGCGATTGGCTGGCGACCGGTTCAGGGTGTACCCCGAATAGTTGGGATAGGCTCCAGCAGCCTGCGACCCGTGTGAGGATAAGCGGTAAAGAAAATGGATTGATGGTTGAAAAATAGCAGTGAATGTGTTCTCCTTCCCCGGGGGCCGGATTGGACCCCCTGAGGGGCCGGTTCTGGCCCGCGGGCCGTATGTTTGACACCCCCGGTCTTGTCCAATAATTGTGTGACTTGGCAGGAGCTCATAGTCCAAGTTATAATTATATTTTTAATAAATGGTGTTAAATGGAACCCGCAAGCCTAAACTGCGCGGCGTAAGATATGCTAAATACATTTGGCTTTTCTTGATTGCTTAGCCTGTGATGCGGCCACACCTCCAGAGAAATCAGCCTGCACACCAGATGGTGGTCGCTGCCCCCAACGCCAAACGCCTCACACATCTCCAATCAGCGAGTGAGAACAATTCCACTTCGCCCCTCACTGGGCTTGCATAGCTTCGAAAACACAAGGTCACTTTGAGGACCGGGTTTCTGTCTCATTAGGCAGTACAGTAGTGCAACACCCTATGTGGACTAGCACTGAAACATCCGCGCAAACCTCACGATACGCCAAAGCATCCATTCCAGTAATGTGCAGAGGAAGGATGAATTTGAAGTTTGGTTTTTTTTCTTCCCCCCAGTTCCCTTATGTATTCCTTCCTTTTGTCTGCAATCCACTGGACGTGGCCGGAGCCTATCCCGGCTGACTTAAGGTGAGACCTGGCGTACACCTTGAACTGATCACCTGTCAATCACCGTGCTGACAGAGGACTACTGTGCTACCCGAATGCATTTAATGTAGTAGCTACTAAAGATTTTCGCTGACATTTTTCACTTCCATGTGCATGAACTTGATGCAAGAGCAAATATGTTATATTGCCGTAGAAACGGATGGAAGAACAACTGCAGCACTACATCATAGTAAATATTTTATACATATAATTGTACTTTACAAGTGGTTCTACAAATATTTCATAGCGTTTTTACAGTAATTTACTGGCAGCACTGTTGCTAGTACATTACTGTAATATGAATTACAGTAATTTACCGGCAACGGTGTCAAATCAATGTTTTTATTCATTGTGGTGCTGATGAGTGGCTCGCAGAAGAAGTAGGCCAATTTCAACAATTACAAGGAAGTACACGTTTGTATTTAATGCAGTTCACAGTTCTGAGGTTGCGGGTTCAAATCCCGGCCCCGCCTGTGTGGAGTTGTGCATGTTCTCCCCGTGCCTGCGAGGGTTTTCTCCGCTTTCCTCCCACATCCCAAAACATGCGTGCTAGGTTGATTGAAGACTCTAAATTGCCCGTCGGTGTGAATGTGAGTGCCAATGGTTGTTTTTTTCTATGTGCCCTGCGATTGGCTGGCGACCGGTACAGGGTGTACCCCGCCTCTCGCCCAGAGTCGGCTCGGTTAGGCGCCTGCACGCCCGCGACCCGCGTGAGGAGAAGCGCTACGAAGATGAATGAATGAATGAATGAACAAACACACATGATCAATGCTATGTTAATCGTTCTCCTTTATGAACATTAAGGATTAACGTCTTTATTACGGCAACAGTTCAACATTTTATGGCGCAATGCATGCTGGGAGCCACGTGGCTTCTGCTACAACATACAGTAACTCCCTGTGTGGCGTCAACCAAAATCCCACGTTGCAGTGGAAACGCTAGTTAATGACTGTAAAATCACTTTCAAGTATTTTGCTGGAAGCTGTGTGGTAAACAACTGTAGAATTTACAGGAGTGTCTAACAGTGTGTAATCTTGCATTGCATCGATTCATACTGCACGAACGCTACTAATTCTGTCAAATGGCATTTTCTCTGAATTGGAGTGTATGGTATTGTATCGACATGACGGAGATACACGTCTCTTCTGCACAGCATTCTGCCTGACCGTCATGTTTGATTTATTTGTCGCTTTGGGAAAAAAAAAAAAAAAAAAAAAAAAAAAACATTTTCAACAGGGAATATTAAATGCATCAACTGAAAAGGTGTTTGCTCGCATTAAATTACAGAACAATTCTGAATTAACAATGTTTTGGTTATCTTCCCTTGGGGCACAATAAACATCAAAGAATGGCTTTTTGTTAGTTTTTTTGTTTTTTTATCTTCCTACTACTAGACTTTGGAAACTTGACTTTACAGGGAACAATAGTCACTGTTTCGACATTGATCATGATAGTTCATGGTTGTAGTAGTCTCTCGTGATGGTGATGGCAGGAATGTTTACAGCCCATAGCGATCTTTGAAGGCTCTCCTCCATAGCCCGTGGTCCTCGCTCTTCGTGACAGAGCGCTTCATCAACGGTGCCTTTTACGTTCTCAGAGCCTGTACTCCATCTGTGTTATTGTCTCGGTCCCAAAGCCGTCCTTTCCCCGCTGCCGCAAATGCATTCCCGGATCAGCTTTAAATCTCAAAATAATGACTGGTCTGTGAGGTATGTTGAAATGAGAAAAGCGCAGGGGCTGTGGGAGTGAGAGGAAGGGCACTTTCTGAGTCGAGAGGAGAAATTCCAAAAGGAAAACACTAGGCTATCCATACTTCATTAATCACCAGCCAGGACTGAATTGGACCGGCAGCAGACTTCTTCTTTTCTCATACCGCTTCCTCTGTCTTCATCTGATGCACATTCAAGTGACGTGGAATTCTTTCAGATATTTTGCCCGTGAGGGACACAATCTGAGACACACCTGTGATAAATCAAAACCACACGAGTGCATAGAACATTAAATACGGAACACAAACTGGTTTTCCAGCTTTTCTGAAAAAAAATTGCCAACAGAAAGTATGTAGAAAAGCTGGAAAACCAGTTAACTGCTAACGACTCTGTCAGTCTAGCGTGGTCTACAATCTCTAACCAACTCTGACTCCACCTCCTGCGTTGACCATCCATGAACAGGATGTGAGCTGTATCTTCAAACAACAAAAGATCAAAGCGGCGGGCCCAGGAACCCTGCTGGACCCCCTGCAGTTTGCCTACCGAGCAAACAGGTCTGTGATGATACAGTCAACATGGGACTGCAGTTCATCCTAGAACACCTCGACAGCGCGGGTACCCGGACGAGGATCCTGTTCGTGGACAGCAGCTCTGCGTTCAACACCATCATCCCCGAACTCCTCTCCAGCGCAGTGTCTCGCCAGCAGATTTACAGCTTCCTGACGGGCAGGGCACAGCAGGTGAGGCTGGGGGACGCCACCTCATCTACACGCACCACCAGCACCGGGGCACCCCAAGGACGCGTCCTCTCTCCGCTGCTCTCGTCTCTCTACACGGACGACTGCACCTCAACGCACCCGGCTGTCAAACTCCTGAAGTTTGCAGACGACACCACAGTCATCGGCCTCATCGAAGACTGCGACGAGTCTGCGTATGGACAGGAAGCGCAGCGGCTGGAGCTGCGGCGCGGCCGACACGACCTGGAGCTGAACACGCTCGAGACGGCGGAGATGACCATGGACTTCAGGAAGCATCCTTCACCACAGCTGGCCAACTGCCTTGTGTCAACCGCTGGGAAGAACCTCTGTGTCCCCCTGATGGACGAAGGTGATTGGCTGGATGCGAAGAAGAAGAACAAGACTCAGCATCCCTGCTTAGACTGCTTTCTGCTACCAAGAAGAAAATGCACGGGTGGATGGAACTTCCTTGGCGCCTTAATCTTATTGGACCTCTTGTTCAACTAATAAAGACCTATCAAAAGAGAACTTTCTGAATTTGTAAACATCTATCTGAACTATACTGCTTTCATCTCAGGCTGCAGCTATCTGGGTCAAAGATAATTATGGTGATTTGAGAAACTAAATGACAGCTAAAGGGGTTTCTTCATGCTTTAATGGAACCATTAAATGTGGACTAATGGTGGGTTAGACAAAACAAGTCCTGAACCACTGCACTGCGTAATTTAGTAATTACATTACTGAATTGTTATCTATTACATCTACATGGTATGTTTGCAGTGAATAAAACATGCACAGTACTTTGATGCGTTTGCGAGAAATATTCATTTGTAACATGAAATAATGCATGGAGATACTGAATTTCATTTTGACTAACCATGAACAAATACCTGCCGTTCACCCATGTACAGTACTGGAAATGTTTGCTCACGCGAGCAACCTCGCACTGACCTGTTCCGTTCACTTGGGCTTTGGGAGCATTGATGAGAATTTGGGAATATCCACATGTGACAAATTTTTAAAAAAAATGCCCATCCCTCAGTTGCCAACAACTGCACATAAGATGAACAAACACAAGCAGAGCGAAGCATCGTCAGGCAACTGAGAGGACGATTCGGAAGCGACGCGGAGAAAGCAACATTTCTGCTCAACAGATACCTTCATGAGCCATTTTGGCATTTGAAACTCATTGGGCAGTCCAGAGAAACAAACAACGAAGTAAACAAAACTATCAAATGGACTGATGCAATTGCTTTGAAATGTTAAAATGATGCATTTTCTTCACCCGGCCACACACACAATAATAATAATAATAATAATAATAACGATGATGAGATTTATTCCGAGGCTGATCACCTCTTCAAATAAAGTGAGCAGAAACCAGAATATTATCTCTAAAGGATTACCCTAACTATTTATCTTGTGTTAAGAGCCCCCCCTCATCTCCTAGGTCAACAGTCAGGGGCGACAATTGTTAATGTTAAAAACTTGTTCAATAGTTCCAATTGCAATATTTTTTATTTTTTTTCCGTCATATGTGATGTCTCCCACAACATGGAAAATTGGATTATGAATGGATTATCCCCCCCCGAGCACGGAGAGTATGTTTTCACATTATTCATTAATTGGTTTATTTTTGTTAGGATGATTTTGAATAACACCACAAACTAACTGTTTTGCATGTGATCTGGTGATCCTTTTTTCTCTTTTGTCAACATACCGAGGCCATATCTCCAAATTCCCAATATTTGGGATTAACCGTGCTCTCCTGGATCCTATCTAGCGGCGGTACAGTCGAGTTGCTTTCAATGCTTCCCCCGCAGAAAATAATGAAAGCGTACGACATTTTCATTTCCCAATTCTCACAGCCTTTCCACTGTCACTTCCCATTTGATGCTATATTACGTATTAATGTCGTGCATGAAAAGGCTCAAAATGCCATGACGGGAAAATGTAAAGCATAGAACATAAGGTCACATATTTGTAAATGATCGCATAATGTATCAGTGACTCGCTGGCATGTTCTCTCGATGTTGACATGGAGGGGCGAAAAACACAATGTGCTATTACACAAAAGGTCGTCTTGGGGTCAGTGGGAGCTAATTATGATCATAATTGTTAATTATATGCTCCGTTTATCAGCATACGAGTAAAGTGTTGTTTCAAATGTTGCTGAAAATGCCATTTTGAGTTCCCTGTGTAAAGATCACAGTGTCACAGAATGTGCCGTTACATTTAATTGGATTGAAGTCATTTTAAACCTCTGCGCATCTGTTTATTAATTTTTCCATTTCCTTTCATTAATTTACATGTGTAAATTCCTCTTGCAATTATTATGGTTTGTTAATGTGTTGATTATTTTCAGGAGGATCAATTTAAAGTTAAGAAAACTAAAAATGAAAAATATGCAGCAGTTGCTGGAAGGACATCATTTGTGATCTTTTTTTATTCCCTTTTTATGCCGCAAATGGCCCCCGTGCCATAGTTTGGACATCGCCGGTCAAACTCATTGATTCTTTCCGGTACGACTAGCGGGAGTCCACGTACCACACTTTGAGAATCACTGGAATAGATTCAAATGCTTTCAAAAAATAAATCAGTGTTTGTCATGTTAAAAGTATCTTCATTTACCTCCATTTTCAAAACACAAATAACGCGAAAGACATTTCTAAAATGTTCGCCTCACGATGTCATTCAAATCGCTTTGTCCCATTTACACTTTGATGCACTTCTCGTTTGAGGGAAGGACAGCGGCGACAAAAAAAAACGGCCCAGACAGCATGGGCGGTATGCTAATGAGGTCGTGACCTTCGCTGCTAAACTGACCGGAAAGAAGAAGACTGGATTTAAAAAAAAAAAAAAAAGACAAGTTTCTGAAGGGACTGCTTGTGATGCAGATTTGGGCGTTCCCATTGAAACTTCCTTTTTGGAGAGCGTTTTGCTTTGCCTCCTTTGTGTGATATCAGCGTGCGCCGTTGCGTGAATCAGTCTAATATGGTTTCTTTATTGTTGCTGACGTCAAGTGGAGGACAAAAATGTGAAAATGTTTCGAGTGCAATTTGTTGTTGAGCAGGATTTCACAAAATCGACACAGCTGTTTTGCTTGTAACTCAGTGGAGGCGTGGCACATGTACACGAAGCATTACGACATTTTGTTGAATTTACCGCCCACCGCCATATTATATACATTATATAGCGTTTCCCCCGCTATAACGCGGAATATAAAAGTGGTGATCGCAACTTTGCAGATGCAAAGACGCTTGCGAGTGTTCCTCCTCAGCATGAACTCCTCGCTGGAGGCCCATTTTGGGAGTCGCTTGTAAATATGTTTACTGTGTTGATATGCAGCTACTGTATTAACGCTGACAGCAAAAACAGTGTAGAACCATCACAACCTTTTTATTTTCAATATGTGGCCAAATGCTTTGGACAAAATGGCAGCCTATTTACAACAGACCTTGGTAATCAGTTAGGTAAGCACGAGTCCGTGTAATTAAGTCATTTTATTATTAAATACGGCCCAAAATAAAATAGACAGCAAAATATGTATTTTCAAACTAAATAATCAAGGGGGAAAAAAGAAGATTAACTATTTAATGGTAAGTCCTGCTCCGTTTACAATCCAGCTGGTACGCGGCCGTTTTTATGCAGCGCCATTGCCGTGCTAAAATAACTCCGCAACGTAGCTTTGGGCTCTTCGGTGAGTTTTGGGATGTGGGAGGAAGCCCGAGTACCAGCAGCAAACCCCCCTAAAGCACGGAGAGAACAGGCAAACTTCACGCGGGAGGAATGAAGCCAAGATTCAAACCATAAACCTCAGAATTGTCAGGCAGACAGACTAACGGTGAACCACGAGTCCACTGTGCTGCCCGTGCAAAAATAGTACATTTGTTTTTGAAACACTACGAGTGTGGAGTAGGGGAAAAGTTGTTCCTAACATGCCTGACAACTGATTTCTTGACATATGACAAGCAGCCAGACTCCCCTCGCTGAAGCCATTTGTGAAGTCGTCCTTCGCTGCTGGTCGTACTTTCTTCGAGGACACTCATTACTTTGCACATTTCTGGGATGACCTACAGTTCATTCGTCAGTTGTGAGACATTGGCGGGGCACCAGTTAAAGGTGAGACATGATATCGATTTCGCAATCTCACGGTTGTCTCCCATGATTGAGTAACGATACGTCAACATCCAATATTGATACTGTCGCTGCGCCCATGAAATGTGCATGCCGTTGTCGAGTGTCACGCAACAGCCGACGTGTCAAAATGACAAATGTAAAAAAAAAATATATATATATATATGTTACCTTCCTGAAGAAAAAAATAAATAAATACAAATTGCTATGTGCAGGAGAAAAACTCATGTGGCCTCATTCATCCTCTGACCTCAACCCTACTGAGAAGCATTCTGAAATGAATACCTCCGAGGGTGGACGGCAGTATATCTGCAAACAGCAACTCTTGAAGGTAATTCAACTAAGAGCAGAATAACCACATTGAATGTGTAGGTCTTGAAATCGTCTCCCTGGACATGTCATCATGGTGGTTTTGCTCACCAAATTCAGATAAGCGAAGCCAACATCATTGATTGTGAAGAAAAATAAGTATTCAATACAAATTGTGTTGCGCATTTAGAAAAATGAACTAAAACAAATGTATGCCTAATCATTTAGAACAGATAAGCTCAGACATGCGTACCCGCATCCAACTTTTGGCATGTGCACAGGCAATCTCAGTCTTCTTTTTCTCGAAATAAAGTCTCCTCCTCTTAGCTTTAAAACTATCCTGGGAAGGACATGGTGTGTGACAATGAAATCAATATCGCCTCCCAGAGGTGCAGCCAAAACGGTGGCTGTGGCTGTGGCAGGGGCAGAAAGAGGGCTTGTCATTTGCAGACCTTTTAATGAATTTCGGGGGCTCCTGAGGCTGAGGGCTGCGAGAGGAGGAGAAGAAGCGGCGATGGACCTCAAGTGCGTCTCCAAGAACATCTTGCTACCGTAATGGCTTCTTCATGTTCGATTCTTTTTGAAATTCGGTCTAATTTGCTGAAATGAGAAAATCTATTGCCGTTTTTCAATTAAGCCTTTATTAGATAATGATTCTATGGATAAAATATCGGCGCCGTACAGCATTTCCTTTAAAACTTCTTGAACCAAAATACGTTAGTTTATAGGGCAGAGACATTTGCGGCGTAATTACGCCAGTGGTGGATTCCACTCGAGAACGGGATTTGATTCTGAGGCAATCATTTGAAATATTAACGCTGAACTCAAATGCATAATTTGTACGCTTTTTTCCAGCATCACAATGTTAAACAGAAGATTTTGTATTGTTTCGATGTTTATTCTGAAATGTTAATAAACTAAATTGCGACGTGACCTTATCGAAGTTAAAAATAGAACATCTTTTTTTGTTATAATTATTCATTACGGCACATACGGGCATAAGGAAATCATATTATACAGTATTTTGGAGGCCATAGTAGGGAAAATAAACTGAAGTTGATTTATTTGATTGTGTTCTCCCCAGTAGCCTTGTTGATGCTCATCAAAAAGTGTTGAAAGTAGAACTCCAACGACCTCAAACTCTGCCAAAGGGATCAATAATTCATCTGCACGCGGTGGTTCAATACGTGTCAATAAACGCCGGCCATCCTGTACAGAACATCTCCTCCCATAAAGAGGACGCCCGCTCTCCACCCCTCACCCGCAAGACTTTTATTATTTTGCTAGGATACAAGTATAAATTCCTTGTGGTTTTTGGACATACTTTGCAAATAAAGATGATTTTGATTCGGATTGTACGACTTTATCCGCGTTTTAAAGATTTACACAAAGTGCTGGAGAGAGAGACAATCTTTATATTTTCGAGCCAACTTAGTCTAATAAAGCACTGAAGGCTTGCGGTTATTGTCCGTGACTGCACTAGGGTGTATTACAAAGTGGTTTAATTAACTTTGCAATGCGCTGGCCATCTAATCCAGCTTTGCCGAGTGCTCGCTCTTCCCCTCGGGGAGGGCCTGAACAGCCGGCTTTGTGCCATTCATGTACAGTATGCTGTGCCAAATCGGAGGGCAATAAAAGCTGTGCGCATGCCGTACCTTTGCGCCGTCACCCCGCAGAGTAGCGCGTGCATGCCTGTCACACTGAAATATGGAGCCGTCATTGCGAGGCACATAGCTGAGAAGGACACTGTGACCCAGGCAGGGAGTGTGTGTGTGTGCGTGTGCGCAACGTTAGCCTCGTTGCGTATACGGTCAACGACCACTCCATTATGTTCACGTGTGCAACGTAGTGATGTGTAACAGAGCAATTTTGAAGCAGTGCAATGCAACACAGCTGCCAAACAGAAGCACAATCCTAAACAATCACAGTAAGTCTTTAAAAGGTCAAAGGCCAGAAGATCTTGTCAACTTACATTGTGGTATATACAAGTTTGACAAACAATGCAATAATATGGAGCCGTGTCTTTTTTTTTTTTTTCTCCATTATTGCCTTCCACCGCTGTATGAACGTTCTGCACAGTAGGAGGACAACTTTGGCACACTAGTAGGACAACTACATAGTTACTTGTGAGGAAAAACTGCACTAGTTGACTAACGAAGTCATTAGCTTACTCTCCCGTTTCATTTCACTCTCTCGTCTTAGAAATGTTCTTTTATCGTAGTTATATTTTAGAACAAATAATTTTCCCTCGACTTAATGCATTTCTTTGCTTTTCCAAAGCACTTTGAATCGCCCGAGTATAAATTATGCCACATAACAAACATCTTGCCTTACACAGGCCACTGGGCCGACTTAACGAAAGACAGTAATATTGATCATCAGCGTGATACTTGACAAATTAGAAAACAGATTTCCAATTTGAATTAGGTTACATGAACAAGATCTGATACTAGCACGTTTAATCTCACCAACTTTGCCTTTTTTTCAAATTGCACTGCTCACTTTGACACCATGATGACCTGGAGAGCTTTTAAATGGACGCACCTAGAATGTTCTTGACTCATCAGCGTAATGATTTAATCCAGGTATTGAACCGCTGATGTCAGATCAGTGTTGGGATGATACATTTGGAAATGTAGTTGGTTACCTCCTTGCGGAAGAGATATACTGTACAAATTAGATAAGTGAATGTTCCAGAAAAAAAGTCCAAAGATGATACGGTTCAAAAGTCAGTTTTATGTGTTCAAAAGTGCAACTATAAGTTTAACCTTTTCAAAATCTCAGACCAATAGATTGCACCAAATGGTGGAATTTTGAGGTCATACTTGGAAAAAAATGTCATGTTTGAGACATGGACAGAGAGAGCCAATCACAAGAGTCGGCATTAGAGGAAGGAAGTGATACGAACAAAACAAAAACAAAAGCACAGCAACTCAAATTGTAATCATGGAAATTTCCAAAAGCAACTGTAATTTCATTACACATTTTCTCCCAGTAATGGAATAGATTCATGGAATAAAATGTGTGTACGTGCATGCGCGTGTGTGTCTTTGCGCATCTGAACAGTGCCAGATTGTGCCGCGCGAATGTGGATAACTACTGTTCATGCGAGCGCACGTGTCCGATGAGGCGGCGACAGCAGAGGCGGCCCGTTGTGGCCGGGCGATAACAGCGACCAATGGCCCCGCCAAGTACCTAATGAAGCATTAGCGACTGACTGAGGGAGGCCGCTCCTCTTCGCCTGCTCTGCTGCCGATGCAGCCGTTCCCATTTTTCATCCCTGAGAAGAGGGACCGGACTGAAGTTCAAAGGATAAATAGAAGCGTGGCGCGCTGGAAAAACTGAGGAGACGCTTATGACCAGCTCTTCCCCAAAAGCATCGGCGAGGCGGCACAAACGTGGCATCCCATTTATTATTATTTATTATTGATGGCATCCCGTTTGTTAGCAAGCTCCCTCCTGGAAGCAGTCACCTTATCGTGGTGGAGGGGTCTGTGTGCCCCAACGATCCTAGGAGCCGAGTTGTCTGGGGCTTTTACCGCGACACGACCTGTGCCGATCGCATCGCTTGCGTCGGCGTGTAACCGACGCAACCAAACCTTTTGTTGAATTTACGCTTTCCAGCTCTCGTGCATCAGTCGAATGGCAACTTCGTTGTCTTGTCCCCAGTATGACAAATAGCTGCATTGGACACCATTGCTTTGCCTTCCTTCCCCTTCTTTGACAACCTCCTCTTTGCCTCCTTGCTCCCCTTCCGTCCTCGTACCCTTACCTCCTTCAAGCCGATGCAGCGGTCACACGGCATGAGCAACGGCCGGCCGTTTCTGCCACATCGACACATGCTACCGAGCCATCCGTCAGCTGCCGACAGCTCGCCGATGCTCGTTCTCCTCAGCTAAATCCTGACTTGCCCGCGTGCGTGAAACTTTGTACGCACGCGCAAACACAAGGGCAAGCCCTCGAGGCGGCCACTGGACTGTCAGGGGTTGGGACTGAGCGAGTGGCAGAGATCTGGATGGGAAGCTGAAGGGCAAATCTATGCCAGTGGCAGAACAATCGGATGGCAGAAGGCACAATGAACCCGTGTATCCACCTATTGTATCATTCATACAACACGATAACTCGCGGCTTCCTCCGATATGTCAGCTTTGTGTTCAACTGAACAGGTCCGGATTTCATTTGTGGCGACATCATCATTTCAATATTCATACTTTTTATACTTTTGCTTGGTGGTTTACCGTGAGATTTTTCTAATCTAAAGTAGGTGCCTTGATTCAACAAAAGCTGAAGTTATTAAGTAAGTCTTACATGATTCACATTGACTCAGATGTTTCATAATTCATCTAAAAATAGGAGTGGATGAGTGATTATTATTAATGTATTATTATCGACTGATGATAATCATATGTGAAAGAGCTCAGCTCATGCATAAAGTTCACTCTATAAACCTCTTCATCATTGTGTACACAAGCAGGAAGTTCACAATGCATTTCCGGCTAACTAAGTAGCATGGGACTTTGTGCCGTTAGTTAGCCGGCGCTAACTAATTGTTACTAGCGGCAAAACCGCTTTCGTATTTCCGTCCTTCGGCTCTACGTGCTACTCGGGTACACACGTAGCGTACACTCAGCACTTACCGGTGCAAGCAAGGTCGCAGACAAAACTGGAACTGGACTTTCAGTCACGTGGGGTTTTCGAAGGCGAGGAAGGCAAGGCAAAAACGTGGAGGAACCAAGTGCAAGGCAGGAATCCAGGAGTCTCCAAAAATTATATTCCATTTCCAAAAAAAAAAAAAAAGGCAAACAAGGAATACAGATAAAGAAAACTAAACAAAGTCCAACAACAGATAATCAAAGTAACAAAGAAACACTTCAACAAACTATGACTGGTGAGTAAGACGTGGAACAATGACACCTGACAACGACAATGAACCCACAAGAACTGAAAGAAACCAGGGAACTAAATACAAACAGTTTGACGAGACAACGGGGAACACCTGGGCAAGGCACGAGTGGCTGGAGAGAGCCGATTGGTCGACACAAGGCAGGTTGACGAGAACAGGTGGACACAAATAACTAAATGAGCACACGAGACAAACCAAAACACAGACCGTGACACTTTCGGGAATAAGGACGGACGTTCGTTGTATGAACAAGCGGAACGGATTGGACAATGACAGATTTAGGATCAGATTTAAGTCTTTAAGTGAACAATGACAGGTTATTGAAATCTGTATTCTGGTCATTTTATGTTGAATTCATTTGTACTTTTTGATCAAATACACAAAACTATTTTTTATTTTTTTTATTAGAACAACAAGTCATTTACGTAGGCTTAAGATGTTATTTACCGGGGTGCTTGACAGACACTTGAAATATGTCCAAGTGGCTATGTCAATTTAGAATGAATAAAGTTTTCCCTGTGTAAAAAGAAAAAAGAAAAAAAAACAACCAAAAAAAGAGAAAAAAAAAACTGCTTTTTTTTGTGCAATTGCGTGAGGGAAGTAAAACTGTATTTTAAGCCTTATAGCACTCTGACAAAAACAAATGTAAAAGTTATATAATGTCAAATTATATATATTTTGTTGTTTTTGTTTTTTTTACAGAGGAAATGTTTCAACCATAATATAGTCAACACACAGTGGCTACTCTTTCAGCATTATTTTCTCTGTAATTAAACAAAGATTCTCAAGTCACTTAAGACCTAAAGAGACTTGAATATATGGCATATCATATTAGTTGACATTTGATAGATAAGCTCTGAACTGTCAAATTTGAAGTACAGAAAGCAGGGAGGATAATAATTGAATGGGGAGCTCATTATTTGGTTTGCCTGCTCAATTATCTGCAGGATGTCTTAAAGGCCACATCTACTGGGCATTCGTTGGCTTTTGAGAACCTACTCTGGCCTTCGCCGGGGCCAGAAAGAGGGCGCACGCAGAGCAGGATCGAGGAGTCAGAGCGTCTTCATATTTGATTTTATTATTATTGTGGATAAACCCTAGAGGGGGCCCAGGGGCAAAACTGAACTATGAACCCCCCCCCCCCGTTGCCGGCACACTCCTTGAATTCCCGGTGCGTTGTCAATGGACACGCTCACGGCCAAGTACACACTCGCCACGCAGGAGACTTCACACGGCAGGTTAATTATGTTTTGCCTTCGGGCTGAGAGGCAACCAGCATTCACTAAGTAAGTCAGTTGGTGACAAAAAGCTACAAGCAGGAAGTTTTCCATATAAAGCTTCCTGCTTCTAGCTTTTTGTCTCAAACTTACTTTCTAAAGCATGTACTAACATCCAGGTTTGTTTGTTTTTGTTTGTTTTCAATCACTGGGTTGCATTAGATAAACACGAGATTTAAAGGTGCTTTCAGAAGCTCATTTAGTTTTCTTCATTTACTAACACAAATTTACACGGGAAAGTGAGTTGAACTTGAACTGATCCACAAATCGACTGTCACATTCTGAAGAACTGGGGTCAACACTCCAATTCGATAGGTACTAAACAACATCTAGGACAACTTTCCACAGGTGGGAATCCGTAGAAAATGCAGTCAGCAAACAGATTTCGACTGGCATTGGCAGCTCTGTGTTAGGTGGGGAAGAGGCGCATTGAGGTTAGAGTTTATACAGTGATCCCCGCAGGTGGTCTGGAATGTATCTCCTTCGATAGGTGACAATCCAAGGTCTAGAAAGACTTTTGCAAAAAAGATTTTCTCAAGTTTGACCCACCCCACACAGTCTGAATGCTTCAGTATTGGAGTGTGTGCGCGGCGTGCGACGAGTGTCTGGCCATGAGCTGCGGCCAACAGCAGCTCCTGTGCGAGCGTTTTTATGTGTAGACACAAGTGATCGAATACCGCTGACCTCAACTGAAACGATGACAAAAACGTGTTGGGTTTGGGGTTGCGCCACCAGATAGATGATAATATGTCATGGTTTGTAACAGGTAATTGTTGGTATTGTTCATGTTTCTTTCCTAATCCTGAAGGAACCACCATGGCCACTGTTAATTGTGTAACGTCGTTATTGCTTTCTCCAGAACACCAAGAATGTTTTGAAGAAGGGCACAACTGCGATATGCGAGCTAGCGTGCTGGGGGACAAGTTTGTCCTTGGAGAGTGGGCGAGCGTGTTTTTTCGTGGAGGGTGAATCACAAACTCTCTCCCCTGTGAGTGTGGCAGGTCATTTGTGATGAATGGCGCCTTTTCACGCTCATACAAAGTCAGAGGGGATGAGGGGACGGATTGGCAGAGAAAATCAATGTCAACGTTTGTTTCACGTCAAAGGTGAGATAAGGAGAAAATCAATTGTTTGTTTGCCATATTTGCTGCTGATGCTGTAAATGTGCATCATTTCTCAATTTAAAAAAAAAACTGTTCAAGGTCAACACACTTGCTGAATCTGAAGACTCAAACGTGACTTTGCTGTCGCCGATTGTGTTGGATCCCGCAAGGCAGGTTGCCGATGCCACCGCCTTACTTTTCTTGCGATCTTCTCGGACAGACGGGTTGACAAAGGCCTGTTTCAGTTTCAGACCGATTCCATAAAGGTTGCAAATTGAGAGCCCTGACCTCAACCCTATCAAACACAATCGGTTTGAACTCGAACAGACTTCGGGAGCCTAACATCAACGAGCTCTGTGCGGAAACTCTTTTGTACTGTACTATACTCTCTGTAGTAGAATATTGAGAAATGCAGTGTTTGTTATTCACGTTCTTGTGCACAATTCATTCACACGTCAGATGGTCGCCTGATGACGTTAGTGGCAGGCTAATGGAACAGAGGCCTTTACGTCAGTAAAGTTTCAATTTTGTGTCCCTTTAAATGTCGTTTTCTATAAAATGCCAACAAATATCCACGCGTATACGGAGATAAAACCAATGTATCTGTTCAAGAAAAGTATATCTCAATGGGATCCCGTCGGCTGTATTCCTCCGAAAATGCAAGCGACTGGCTGCTCAACCGGTTCAATGGAAGCGCTGCCTGGCTGTTTATTTTTGACATGAATTTTTGGGCCTGGTTACAGCTGCGAGTTCATTGGCTAATTGTCGCAGTAAAAGAGGTTATCGATCAACCGCCGCTCGTCCTCTTCTCATCAGAAAGTACTCAGTGGGGAAAAAAACTACTCGAGTACTGAGTAACTTAAATCAGCATGAACGTCAAATAAAATACAATCAAATAACAAATGATAAATAAGCCCTTTTTAAAATAACAAATTAAGAAATACTCTTATATGATTTTGTTTCCACTTGTTCAACAGCACAACAGACTCAAGAGGGGGAGATTACACAAACAGGAACAAGGCTGCAGTGGTTATAAAAAGTCAACACACCCCTGTTCAAACGCCAGCTTTGTGTGCTGTAAAAGAGCTGCCAACTAAATAAATCATTTTCAAACTTTTTCCGCCTTTAATGTGACCGAATTTATACAACCGCATTGATTGATTTTCTTTTTTTAAATCACCTTGAGAGGGGAAGTGAAAAGGTCGGCACTGCAAAAGAGATGTTCTGTCTCAACTGGTCTTTTACCTGGTGAAATAAAGTAATCAAATCAATGCGGTTGCACCAGGGAGAGAGTGCCCCTCTTCTAAGTTGTTCAGGAGGAACCAAACCGCATGCAAAACTCACATGGAACTCACCTGCCAGGCTGCCACCATTTCATTTTTGAAGAGCCCTAAAACAGAAAACAGAAAGCTTTGTTGCTTTGTTCACTGAAATGACTCAATGAAGAAGCGGTTTGTTGATCAAACGTATTGATAGCATGCGTGCGTGCGTGCGTGTGCGCGCATGCTATCAAGTCTGAGCGGGCGAGCGACAGAGATCACAGAAGCGAGTTCCAAGATGAATGTTTTACAGCATCAAATAGAGCTAATGTTGCGCAGCCAAAACCTCTGCTTAGGATGTTTTTGTTCTCACTGCTTCACCTTCATTTGGATGCACCAGAATGAAAAGATGAATCACATTCATTCGTGCTTTTCGAGTCAAAGCGATGCTGTCGATGGACAACAGCACAAATCGGAGCTTTTTGTTATGATTGTCACACAGCCGAAGGATGATCACAGCGCAGACAAATGTAGATCGCTCAAGGCTTCATTCAAACGAAAAAGCGCGCCAGTGAAGCTCGTCGGTCAAAAGCCGACACCACAACGGCAAAAGGTGTCATAATAAACTAAACACGCGAAGATAGCAAGTAACAAACAGAAGGAAGTCGACGAAGCCACAGCGGAAAGAAGGTACTGATTACCAGCAGAAACAGAATCTGCCTTTACTAGATAGAAATTGGATAAGAAAGAAAAAAAAAATCACTTAATCCAAGAAACAAAGCTTAAGTACCTCTGGAACAACAAGACAGAAACACAACAGCTAACAAGCAAAAGATATGAGCCGCACGAAAGGCTTAAATACTTCGACGACGTCCTTCCGCTGGAGCTGCGCGACCGAGGCCGATTGCCAACAGGTGCGGCCCGGAGGCTCCGCCCCCCCCCCCCCCCGAGTTATGACTCCATAAAATATTACATCTGATAGTGTCAATCTTTCCTCCCTGGACTTCATAATCCTCACGTACAGAGAGAGAGTGTCACTTGGGGTTAAAGGGAAGCTGTTTCAAATCACGGTTAAATAAATGCTTCCAACATACACGCCTTGAACAATGAATAGCGATTTTTTTTTCAGTTGATGCTCTTTCCAATCTGCTCTTAGTCCACCTCCATTGACATTCTTTTGCCGCTTACCGACTGCCAGCCGGTCTACTTCTGTTCTGGGTAATGATGAAAGCCCATCAAGAAGATATCAAGATGAACATAAAAGCAGTCGCAGGGTGACAAGAAAATAAGAGTCATCCATCAAAGGGCTCGGCTACTTACAAAACATGTCAGAGAGACCCCCTTGGGTCCTCGGCGTCCGCTCGGACTGCGTTTATTCCTGGACACTCAACCAGATCATCTCGTCAGACGGCCGGACATTTAAGCGAGAGAGGGAAAGGTCTTAGCGGCGCTGACCGGCTAGCGGCCCGATCGTCTCAACCGCTCTGGGAGACGCTAGACGAGAAAGTATTCATCATCCGTATCACACCATCAGCAACATTTCTCTTGTTTTCGTAGCCGTCAACCTATGGCTTCACGTCACGTGCAAATTGTGGGCTTCGTCGTCTGTTTGTCGCAGAAAAGGCGGTGTTTATGCGGTTTTGTCCAACGTGTGCTACTCTCCTTATTCATACCATACGAAGGAATGTACAGAACGTAATCTCACTCTCATCCTGGTTCATAAATCACCTTTAGGTCCTAAAAGGCGAGCGTTGGGTTCACTGCGGCAGTCACACGCGGAAAGATTGTGGGCAGGAAGAAAAAGACAATTAGAATACGTACTTTTCTACAAATCAATTCGAGGGCAACATCACAAATCAATAATGAGGGTAATGATGCAGTAGATTAGGTTTGGCAATCTGCGAATTGGGCGTGATGATATTGGAAGGTCATTAAAAGGGGAGGATATTACCTTACGCATATTTCAAAATCACATTTATGAATGGTTTCCTTCAAGTCAAATATTAATGCTCCCACTGCGGACATTGTGTATTGTGTAAGTGATAGATTTGTCCCGGACAAAAAGCTTTTCGTTTTCAGCAGCGCAGTCACGGCCAGCGCTCCCTTTCCTGACCAAACAACAACTCCGTCTGCGTACGGAGGCCGACGCACTCCGCGGGAAGCGAAATACGCTGTGGTGCAAATTCCAAATCTCTCGCTTCGCTCCAATTCAACATGCGAGCCGCGCAGCAAAATTGAAAAGTGGAGCGAGATGCGGTGTAGTCTTGCATTACAATAAAATACATTCACTCAATCAGGCATCTTATGTTGGAGATGATTAGACTTTGCAAATACAAATGCACGACGAAATACGCTGAAATATGTTAACTTGGGATCCCAAAAAAACAGTAATAATCATTTTAGACTATGGTTTATAGGCTATCAAGTTCTCCATACTATCAAACATTAAAAAAGTGAAAAGAGATACATGTTGATTGTTAGAATTTGGCCATGATGTTATGAAATAATTAGCATGATTAAGCATCACTCATCATCCAGACGAAGAAAGGAGAGAGGGAAAGAAATGCCTTTTCTTGCTTGTTTGTCTTCCTCTCGTTTCGATTGTGTATCTCCTGATTGAATGTCTATATCTGGATCTTAATATATATATATATATAGCAACATTATACTGTATACGCGGATACAAACTAGATTTCAGCAGCCTCAGGAATTTACAAAAAAAGACTCCAATACCTCATGGCGGTGTCAGTTTTGTAAGCTAATAGGAAGAAGGAAGTATTCCCAGTGCAGAAACTAAGCGTTATCTGTTAAGTCAATACTAATCCGCTGGTCTAATATTGAATTGTAAACTATCCCAAAACAATCTCAAGCAGTTTAGGCTCAGTGTGCGTCATATGGAAAGTACAAAAACCGTGGAAATCAAGCTCAAACATTCTTCTATTTTACGTTTCTCTCCGGGGAAACTAATGAAACTAAATCACCAATTATAATCAATGCTGTGTCAGGATAATGATCTGGAATAAGCACAGACTCTATCTGGCTATCTTTGCACCTACTGTAACCCGTTGACGGGCCCTCGAGCAATCTCAAAGCGCCCAATGGTGCCACACAGTTGCACAACCCCTTTCACACTGTTCTTGTTGTTTCGCGCGTACTTTCGTTGGCTCAATACTCAATTTGTGGCAGAAAGGAAGGAAGATTTGCAAAAGTAAAGTGTAGGCTGTCATCATTTTAGGTTAACGTATTACTTGCTGGAAATGACACAAGCTAGTGGCAAAATCATTTCAGACATCGTATGGCCTAATTAAAGGTTATTTCCTTTCACGTATCTTGTGTAAAAAAAAAAATTAAAAAAATTCTATCCCGGTTCAATAGTCAGTAGTCCAGCATAATTTGAAGCATTCTACTGAACGCTGAATTCAGAACATGGAATATGAGGATTGGTTTTTTTCTCCAAAATGTAAAAATGCGCATTCATTGAATATCTCTTAACACATCAAACAGTCTTGTGCCACTGTTTTGTCATTTCCAGCTATAAGATGTCCATCCCCCAAATAAACAAAAATGCACGAATAATTGAATAAAAATTCCCAATTCTTCTCTGTGTTTCTCTTCATTTTGGCTAATTCATTACAAAGAGTCTTGTGGGGGGGTGTGAAAAGATACTGTACTCGAGTAAAGATCAGCGGCGTTTCGGCTGCAACCACACAGCGTTAAGCCCGAAAGCGCAGCGTGTGTGCGCGCGGCACCATTCATCACTGCCAGCTCGAAGGCCGCAAGCCATCGGTTCGCAAGCGCTCGCCCCTCCACACCGATACTCAGCAGCGACAACGCAAGCCGCGTGCACTGGAATAGCGTGTGAGGCTGCGTGTCACGCTTCGAAGGACTTCCTTTTGTCCATGCAGGTCAAGGTTTAAGATGGGTAAAATGCCACATCATGAATGAATCCCCCGTCTCATTCCGCCACATACCGCAGAGAGAAACGATTGATTCTTGAGCCAAGCATTCGTGTGTACTTAATAACCAGAGCCATTTGAAATACTCAAGTCCCATTTAGCAACCGGACTCATATATCTCTGTTCGCTACGAAGAGATGTTGGCACCCGAGCTCGTTCAGGAAGCCGACCAAACGAGATCTCCCTTCCTGCGAGCGCCACTTTTGCTGTCTTCGCGAAAAAGAGCCAATGATGAAATATGGCTTTTATAGACAACAGGACGTTCGTTTGCAGTTGTAATCGTTTTTTGAAAACTCACACGACGCTGTTCCTCTCTCCGGCCGGGTCCGTTGCAAACAATTATGCAAATGAGATGACTTCGGGACACTTTTAGGACAGCCAATAGCTACTTTCCTTACTGAGGAGTTGGCAACACTGCGACAAATTGATCTTCAATGCAGACCTTTAGTTATGTGAAAGGTATCGACGTATATTGAGCTGAAAGATTGGTGGCCTCAGTGCAATTAAGTCTCGCACACCTCGGGTAGTTTTCCACTGGCAGTAACTGACAGGATTAGCTATAATGAGGGCCTGCGGGGACGTCTTCATTCGTCAAAGTAATGGCCTTTTTATTTATTTAGCGCCACAGTGGTCTGAGTCTGCCTTGCCGAGCGTTTCTCCTCAGGTTTGCGAGTAAAAGAGCGACGCGTCTCCGATACGTAGACGCCATTTAACGCGGTCATCTCTCTTTGGTACAAGTCCTGAAAGTTACCAACCCATTTACTCAGGTTGGGCTCAATATTTACTCCCGTGTACTTGGGCAGTTTGTTTCACAGAGCTGTGTGGGAGTATCCTGTTGTTAGTTTTCGACACGTTGCTGCCTATTAGTGTCATCGTGCCACAGATTATTGTGGGCTGGAGGCAAAAGGTGGACCCAAGCGCAGCGAAGCAGAGAGGCAGGCAGGAGTTCAGGATTTACTCAAACACGACAACGCGCCAACATGGACGAAAAGAAAGCAGGGAACTCAATACAAAGAAATTGACGAGACAACAAGGCACATCCGGACAAGACACGAGTGACTGCAGGGAGCTGATTGGGAGACATAAAGGACGGGCCTGACGACATGAGCATGGGTCACAAGAAAACAAGACATGACATGAAAGTAAACTAAATAGAATCGAAAACCTCAAAACACACATCATTACAATTGCTCAATAAACGTACATTTTGGTCCCCGAACACTGAAAAAATGAAACACGGCATAACTCATTGGTCACAGTTAGTATTTTAGCTTTGATTCAATGAAAATGATTCCTGTTTCGTGTTTCCTGAAAGTTTAACCAGAAAGTTGTTTTGATTTGATTTCATGTAAACCGCTTTTAATCTTGGAACAAACATTACCAGTGTAGCGTCGTCTAGTTTAGTTTCAAAACACGGCAGCGAGTTTCAGCGCGCGTGCATATTCACACCCACACAAGCTCATTGTTGAGCGTTTTGTACTGCCTTTCTGGTTTCTCTGATAGAAATAGAAGCGTTTAAGCAGCAGCTCCTCCAGTCGCCAGAAGGCTAACTGGCCTGCGCTATCTGGACAACAGTGCGTCACATTCGAGGGCTGAACATTATGTCCAGTCGAGGACAGATATATCTTTCAAAACAGAAGTGACTTTAACCAACTGTAACGGTAACGTTGACAAAACGCAAACTTTATTCATTTTTCTCACCAATGTCGACGTCGCTCCTTCCGCCCAAGTCCGATCACATTCCATTCAAGAAAATCCTTTGGTCGAAATGAAATATTTCAGTTTGGTGCCCCTCTGTAAATTAAAATTACTGGAAAGAAAATACATTTACATCACTTGAAACGAACGAACCAATTATTTTTCAACAATTTTTTTTTTTATTATTTAAACGAAAGACAGATGAGTTCAAAATGTTTTCGGTGTAGCTATTTTTCAAATAGAAATGT
Source organism: Phyllopteryx taeniolatus (assembly GCF_024500385.1). NCBI lineage: Eukaryota > Metazoa > Chordata > Actinopteri > Syngnathiformes > Syngnathidae > Phyllopteryx > Phyllopteryx taeniolatus. Next base: position 20,480,333 of record NC_084515.1, on the reverse strand, counting down.
ATATTTTGGTCCCCGATAGCATTTGTTGTTGTGCTCCTTTGACCACACAGGAGCATGGCTCGGAGATGAAGGGATCTTGAGGAAGTGTTGTTCCTGAGCGCCAAAACTATTTCTTATGTTCCGACGCCATCCAGTAGATGTAGTAAAGCGTCCCTTCAGGGCTTACGTTGAGCACTCACCGTAACTGATTCATAAATATAGACAGTATGGACTATTTTCTTTTCCTCCCGCGTGAAATGAATACTGGATTTAAAGCCGGCCATTGGTTGCCAGCTTTGCCGCCACCGGAGACAGGGACATCGATGTTTCATTCAGCACATCAAAGAGATTATCGTGGGGGTAAACGACAGTGGAGTCGGATTTTCGGATACTCAGCTCTTTCCGCACAGCTGACCTCCACGCCTTCAGCGCCGCGTGCTTCGCAGGCCTGATGTGGCGCGATGGCGTAAACAAGGCAAACGCATCTTCGCATCTGTTCTCATGTGCGCTTTTGTTCTAGCGGGCTTTCGGCTTCGGGTAGATCAATAGTTCATTTGGTAAACATTCACCATCTTTAGGAGGACAAAGTCATCTTGATGACTGGGCATCACTGACACAACACGCAAGCTTTCCATCCTAAGTGACCTCCGCAAGGCATTATATTCGTCCTCCAAGCTTCATTTGTCTTTGACTGTCACTTATCGGACACTTCATTAGGTACACCGGCGCAACCGAGATCAGACACATTTGGATCCTTGCGTGCAATTTCACTGACAGTTTAGAAAAATATTCAAGCTCAGAAGAGGCAATATCCAAAGTCGATCCAGGTCTGATCCCGATTTTTTGGGAAATCCAACTTGTAATATTTGACCATGAAGTCTTATGCGGAATCGTGCCTTTATGTATGCTGCGCAGTCGATAAAGGTTTTGCGATGGCAAACCTTTGACTGATGAATTGAATTTCCGATGATTTGCTGTGGGCAGCGGTGAGCCGTAAGGACACCGACTGAATCACATTTACAACCCAAATTCCAATATTTGTTCCATGAATTATATATGATAATATATTCCCAAGAGTCTCCTCTCTTGATTTGCTGTCTCGGCTGTAAATGGACGTTTAGTTTTTGCCCAATCGGATTTCAGCCTGTGTGTGTTGCCGAACGTATCGAATCTCCCCACAACCGATTTCAAATATTGCCCACAATCATGTCAGCATTTTTCTGTCTTCTGATTGGTTGCTCAGAGAAAAACTTGTTACAGCCAACTTCAACTTGCAAAACGCATCTGTAGCAATCTGCACAAATGAATACATTTCGTCAGCAGCCTCTCATACTTTATGATTTTTTTTCTTTTTTTTTTTCTTGTTACGGTCATGTTATCAGACTAATATTTATTTTTGAACCGCTCCAGGTCCTTCGCATGGCACAGTTGTTAGGGGATATTAGAGGTGGCTTCAGTCGAGTTAGTAGCGAATGTACAACCCGCCACGGCCTATGGGAAAAAAATCGGAATATAAAAGCGCAACAGAGCTTTAAGGTTTCCCCTTGAATCCCGAAGGAATGGCTGAGCTGTGTAAAAAGTGTGAGCGCCTCTGTCGCTCAAACACACGCTAACAACAGCCTGGCCTTTGGTCCTTAAGCCTCATTCGATCCAGTCAAACGTCAAACATTAGCGAGTCCTTCAGATGGAGTATCCCACTGGGATAAATGTTTTGTTGTTCAAATGCCGTTTATTCCAGCCTATTGTCATACAAGCCTGTAATTCGGCTTGAGCGTTCCAACGCTTTCCCAGCGCAGGCAGAATTCTGTGGCGGTCGCTTTGCACGTACAACAACCGATCTGTCCCGGTATATAATATTGTTGTTATCAAGTGACCAAAACAATCGTTAAACACACACTATTCATCTTACCTTCTGAAGGCACCTCAAGGTTTTTCACTCACGCTCACGGCCATTAGGTTTGGGCAATGAAAATAGAATTCAGCATTGAGGGACAAAAAAAAAAGGCAAACTACTGTACAGACATTGGAAAATATCATATTTTGCTTTTATATTTTTATCCTGGTGTCATGATGTTTCTCAATGACAGTCTTCAGATTTCCTTTTGTCAAGCTTTTCAATAACAAGTGCTTTCATTTTCTTTTGTGAGTTCCATTTTTCAGTTCAACTTCTCGAGTTCCACCTTTGATTATTTTTGGGGCGGGGAGGGGGTGCAATAATTTCATGGAATTTTTGGTATATGGTGAAAGCGCTGAGAGAGGAAGGACTAAAAGCTGACGTTATTTTAATAAAATACATTGACAAGACCCAATATTAAAGACCAGATACAAAATATTTATAGATATATATCTATATCTATATTAGCTTATACGTATTAAAGAAATAGCAATCAACTGTTGCGCAAAGAAAGTTAAAGTTAACTTCCTCTTACAAAGTTGAGGAGAAGTTGAATCTATAATCGCAAGATGAATGTGAGCACACTTTCAGCCCATCAACAAAAAACTTGAAAGCAGAGGAGCCGGCACCGGTAAAGAGCATTCCTCTCGCTATTGATGACATTTTCTTCTACCACAGTAAAATGAACCTCCATCTAACTGAGTAGTTTAGTTTCACAGGCTGTGTTGCACCTTAACAAGAACAGTTTCACCGTGTAATTTGTCCCGATTGCTGTCAGTGCACTAATCGGTCTGGTCTCATGGCACTCCTAACCGTCTGCAAATGTCTGGACCGAGCGCCGCGATTCATCTTGAAGAGTCGCACGTTTCGGCACGCGGCACCGTCGCGGGATATCGTCAGCTCGACTTTCTTAATTGCCCCGCTGCACACTCGATGTGAAGTGCTGCTTCAGGGCTTATTGGATGGGTAAATGTCATTGATTTTACTCTTAATTTAATCCCTCTTTTTAGGATTACAGATGACAATCTACGTTATAGGGATTGACAAAGATAGTAGTTTGATAAAACCTCAACAGGCCAATTCCTAAAAATATATATATATATATTCGTCCCGTGACCACAGTTGTATCTCAAACAACTTTCTGTCAGAGTTTGCAGGTTTGCGTGGTGGAATAGAGGCACAAGTTGGAGGATCCAAATGCAGGGAAGCAGGGAGACAAGGCCGGAGTTCACGAGTCTCCAAAATGTATTTCTTTACAAAAAGGAAAAGGAAAACAAGGATCGTGGAAAAATCGAAACACTAAATGAACAAAGTCCCAGAAAACCAAGAATCAAGGTAACACTAATAATGTTCTGTGGTCCGACGAGTCAAAGTTCAAAAGCCAACATCTGTGACGGTATGGGGCTGTGTTAGTGCCAATGGCAAGGGTAATTTATACATCTGTGAAGGCACCATTAATGCTGAAAGGCACATAGAGGTTTTGGAGAAACATGTGCTGCCATCCAAGCGACGTCTTTTTCATGGACGCCCCTGCTTATTTCAGCAAGTCAATGCCAAACCACATTCTGCACGTGTTACAACAGCGTGACTTCGTAGTAAAAGAGTGCGGGTACTAGACGCTGACGCTGCGGTGCCAATGGCCAGCGCGAGGGGACGACGGGCTTCACAAAACAAAAAGAATGAGCGACTCGAGAGGAGGCACGATGACTTGAAAAATAAGGCGAATATTATATGACAGGTAATCAGCAGAGTTTTAATTTGACTGTTCGAGTTAGAGGCAAACGCTCTAATCAAACAGCGGCACGGTCCGGTGTCTCTCACGGGCTGAGCGATGGACGGCCGATTGAGGCTCGGTGTCCTCGGACGCTTGCAAAATCTCCAAAGGAAAACCCCAAGGCTGCTGAAAGCAGATAACCTTTAACATGTGCCGAGTAAGCTGTGAAGGACCGAAGGCAGCGGCGGAGAATCGAAGGTAGCAGCGATGGGATCGATCAATCACCTGGCGTGGAGAAATATTGTATCTTATATAAGGTGACAGTGATCAAGGCGATCGTCACTGGAGGAATGCTTCAACGTGCACCGTTTCGAAACTGCCTCAGGGGCAAAGACAGCAATTGCTTGTACACTGACAGAATCTTCACTTCTTGCTGACACTGGCACAGAAGATCACTCTTCTAATATACTGTACAGCACTATGTGTGTGTGTGTGTGTGTGTGTATAGGAGCTTTGTTTGTTATTGAGCAGCATCAAGCAATAACTACTGAACAGATTTTTTTTGGGGGGGGGGGGGGACGAAGTGCATATGGGCATCTTCATATAATTTGATCAAAGACGTTCTCATTCTACATGATACAACATGTTTTCTGAAGATGCTAATGACATTTTGGAAATATCGGATTTTTTTCCGATTGCTTAATTTGCCTTTTCCATGAAAACTAACAGAGCTCCGTTTTTCTTCTTTTATAAACGGTACTTTTTTTCAAATCAAGCGGTCTTTCGCGTTAACGCCACCGAAGAGAGCCTCGTGGTGTTTTTGCAATACACCAGAGGGATCTGTGAGCTGAAGTGCCGGGATGAGGCAGCCGTTTTGCATTCACACAACAGCACACAGCAAAATAAATAGTTATTTCAGCGATATGAATGAATATGTATGAATTTGTGAACGTGTCAAAACAATTGCATGTCTTTTCTGTTATTACAATTGTATAAAGACAAGAGTCAAATGACTTTAATGAGCAGTTCGGATCCTTTATGCAATTGTATCCGCAGACATTGACGGGCAACACATTGGGCAACTCCGATCATTTTTAGGAAGTCATTTATGTCTTTACCGTTATGCACATTTGTCTTTTCTGTTATAAAAAGACGTGTATTTTAATGGGCCACCACCATTCGCTCTGTCAATGAGGATCACTTTTACTATGCATTAAAATTTGAAGTCATCAACAACTTTTTGAAAATACGACTTTAAGCGTGCGTGTTTCAGCATTGGAGGAGACATTTACCCATAGAAAACCACAACGGCAGCAAAAAAAATTCTAAATGGGATTTAAAGTCTCTTTAGCGTTATTGATCAAATGATATGAAAATGACCAATTTCCAGGTTGTATATGCATCATCAACAAGCTGCTGGTAGTTGTACGACGAGGTTTTCGGGCATCCGAGGCAGATGTCTTGATGGCTTTCGAAAGATGTCGGTCGTATGGTTCTCAAGGAGAGGAGAGGCTGACGAATTTGCACTGCGCTGACCTTTGCAATAAGACACCGTGGTGCTATCAGAATGGCCGGACTGGGCTGAGGGTGGACCCCCGGAGAGGAGGAGAATCACATGAGACGGAAAGAGCATGTGAAGAGCTTGTCAGCTGCACACATTTTACAAATGGTATGTTCGATCGCGCTCTGATCCTTCAGCGGACTTTGTATTGGGGTAACACTCAATTGACTACTCGAGTGTGACCGTCCCAAACTGCAGGCTGATGTCTCAAGCGGTTTTCCAAGGAAATGGCGTGCACTTGGGTGTTATGAGAATGTTATTAAAAATGTTCAGTACAATTTACCCATCCATCAATCTATCCATTTTCTACCGCTTAGCCGAGGTCGGGTCACGGGGCGGGCAGCCTCAGCAGGGACGCCCAGATTTCCCTCTCCCCAGCCACTTCCTCCAGCTCTTCTGAGGGGATCCAGAGGCGTTCCCAGGCCAGCCGGGAGACGTAGTCTCTCCGGCGTGTCCCGGGTCGTCCACGGGGTCTCCTCCAGGTGGGACGTGCCCGGAACACCTCACCAGGTAGGCGTCTGGGGAGCCATCCTAATCAGATACCCGAGCCACCTCATCTGGCTCCTCTCGATGTTGAGGAGCAGCGGCTCTACTCTTACAGAACACATTCAATCCCACTTACGCAGTGTCCCTGAACACACCTTGTGCATTCATGCAGCTGCCTGCGGTCGTTTCATTCCGAAGGTCCAAACAGGTCCCTCTGCTCGTCACTTTTAATGTCTACCATTAATAATAAGGCAAGAAACGTAATGAATCATGTTCATGTATCATCTCTAAAAAATTACAAACCACTACACTACAATATAGCAGTTCTAATATCATGACAAAAGCATTAAAAACTTGAAATAACATACATTATACTCACCAGAGATGCATATTATTTATGGACTAACTCAAACTCAGACTAACTGTGAGGAATGAAAGTGAAAAGCAAGAAAACTGACTTCAGCAAGTGGTTCAGCACAAATAAAACTGGATTTATGGATAGGACGCTACGCAGCTAATGGAAGTCTAAAAGTGACCCAAAATGGTACCTCGGGATTGTAACGGACCAGAGGCGCTACAATTAGCAAGACAACCCAAAATTTGAAATTACGCTGCAAAGGACGCTCAAAAAGGTTGAGCCGGTCCGTCAACTTGCGATTACAGCTCAATTTAGCCAGGTGTTTTGCATTTTCTTTGGCTTTGTATCGACACACCAATAACAACAGGTCCAGCCGCGAGGGGCATTCAAAAGAATATACACCAAACGGTCTGTAATATTAGTGAACAAGCACACCAGTCAGTGAACTGACTCAAGACACTGGAGTCGACTGCTAACGCTAGCAGCAGTTAGCGCTGGCCACTTACAGGTTATCGGCTAAATGCATCATCGCTGTGGAAGTGCTTTATTCATTTAACATTTACACACAAGTGTTTAAAAAACGTGGCTCAATGCATTTGATTTCTTTGGACATTGGACCTTAAAACATGTACTGTACTGTTAATTTGTGTTTTAAAAACTAGCCAGCCAATATTGTTTTTATGTTTATGCATTGTTAACAAGATTATAAAAACACTTTCAATTACTTTGGAACTTGGGTGCAGGAAGCGTGTGGGGGGGGGGGGGGGAGAACTTTTTAACATTTTGCTGCCCAAACATGTTGACACTGTGCATGCCTAAGTGGTGGAGGTCGGGTCTACCCTATCTTGAATTAGTTTCAAACCTAACCCTTTCAAACGCTATTTGCTTCAAGTGTGCGTTTTGGCCACAGACCCACGCAGGAAAAATCTGCTGTGGCGCTCCAAGAGGCCATGGTCACTCTACAAACACAAAACTGGTGAAATGCTATTTCTGGCCATTTTCATGTAGCCTCTCTGCATCTGTGGGATCATTTATCTTCCACACACGAGCAGATATTTGGGTTATGATTACATTGGACACTTTCACTGCGTTGTAATACCATTCCGCTTGTGTGTAAGGTTACATTCGCCATAGATGACATAAAACACTAATAGGTTTTTTGATAGGCCTGAGGAAGCAGCCTTGAACATACACGGAAGCACACCAACCCGCTCAATGTCACCACCTTGTGGACAGAGGATGATTTGGCATCTACATGTATCAAATACGAGAACTCCTGACGCTTTCTATAACGAACTTCAAGTGAAATATTCATCAGAGTAAGACCGACTGCTGCCATACCACAGACATTCGAGAAGCCTTAAAAAACGATGTTCATGCTGAAACTAGTCTACTTCTCTGGCATTCTCATCAAACACATACACAACACACGAGCTAAATGAGAGCCTTGAACAGCACAACTGTTAGCGTAGGTGTGGCATTATATTTTAATCTCATATTTTATGGAATACAAAGCCCTTGCGCCCCAAACAGACTCTTCCAGTCGCCGCAGCCCACTTCCCCATCAAGAAAAAGTGTGCACATCATCTGGGGGAATCTCTAAAGAAAAAATAAGCGGAGAGTGAAAATAAATTGCTTTCAGGGTGTATACAAATGCAGTTCAATGTGATCTCTGGGTTGCTCATAGATTATTATTTTTTAATGCAGTCTAACATCACAAATGAGAGCCAAATTGAAATATTGAAGGCAGCGGGTCAACACCCACTGAGGCAGAACAAGGTGAAAATCAATTTCAAATAAGTAACAAAAAAAATAATCTAATTTAAAAAAAAACAACTTTTTTTTAAAATAGAAAAGAAAAAAAAAATCACATTTCCAACTAGGTTTTGCATTATGACAACAAGCACAAACTTAATCATCAATAATTTACTTGACTGTTAATTCAGTCACTTAGCTATTTTTACAGACTCACTTGCTACACTGCACAAAAAAAAGGAATGAAATATTTCTCCCCAATTTGGATGAGGGAAACACAAAGGTTTGACAGTTAAACAAAAAAAGAAAGACCAATTACAGAACATAACTGATGAAGTGATTGCATGAAAATGACTCTCGTACTAGCAGCTGTTTTAGGTCCAATAACGTGGGCTTTCCCCCCACCCCCTTTCCGAATGGCTTGCATACATCAGGAGTTTGGAGATATCTGATTTCCCAGTGCAGTGGCAATTACTGGAACATAAATTCCCATAAACTTTTTAAATGTCGGGTCCATCTCATGTCGTGACATGAGAATCAGCTGCAAGTTGAAAGGAATGTTGATTATTCTGAGAAAAAACAACAAAACATTAGTAACATCACTGCCACTGAAGCCAAACATTTTAGATGCATGACTCACTGGACATATTGAACCAAAGTCCATTTGAGCGGCTTGAAGGCGGATGCGACTGATCCAGACGACTCACTTCGCCAATAATGTTATGATATTTTTGAAGAAAACAAACTAATCTTTTCCTGACAACAACACATCTAAACACACCTGAAAACAAATTGCGTACGATACACACGATCCGAAAAGGTGCCGTTTGAAAAGAGCCTGAGGTCCTCGGTTTCCAGCTTGGTGAGCCACCACGCGACTCGCGATGGCGATTGGGGGGGGGGGGGCAGGAAACGTGGCAGACACGTTCGGGATGATGCATCTCACCCTCGCCGTCTTAACGGTCGCTCTTGCGGGGGCAATAAACAGACGAGAGCAGCCGCGCTCATCCGGTCGGCTGTTTAAAGACATTCTAAGCCGTCCGTCCCGGGCGGTTCTCCTCAGACCATGTAAGAGTTCTGGTTTTTCAGCTTGTCCAGCTCTTTGCTCTGCTGCCTCAGAAACAGGATTCTGCAGTTGAGGAGCAACGAGAGAGTCAGTCTACGATTGAGAAGCACGAGTGCTAATCCATTCCTATTTAGTCCTTTGCCTCACCTTTGTTCCCTCAGCGTAGCCTGAATTTCACTGACTCTGACCAGGGAGCGAAGGTTTTTCATCTCTGTGCACAGTTCCGACATGTACAGGCTGCCCATGTTGTGGACGTCCTCACGCAGCCGGGCCGCCTGGCACCAAGACAACGTCGATTGGAGGACAACAGTTCACGTCGTCACACAATCACGAAACAAAACAGCGCATAACACACACACAGACCGTCAGCCAGTGATGGAACAGCTGCAGTACAGCACATTAATAACTTAAATGATTGCAATAAAGTTAAGAGTCTGATAAAAATGTTGGCGCGTGAGCACATTTCAGTACCAAAGGGGGACATATTATAGGAAAACAGTCAAGTGTGAGAAGTATTCATAAAAAATGTTTTTAAATGTTTTGAGGGGTGTTGCTCAACTCTTTGGTTTGTGTCAGGGCGTCCAATCAAAAAGACAAACTAATCTTTCATTTTTCAAGGGGCCATGTGAGAACCTGGAACAGTTGCCTGGGGGAACGGTCAACATGCTGACCTCAACTGTATTCCCTTTTTAATGTTGTTTTAATAAACTGCTACTTGTGTAGCTATGTTGTTATAATTGGCAAATACAGGTTATACAAAATTAAAAGCGGTCAAAATTACAACTATACAGATTAACAAATCACTTAAATCAAGATTCACCAAAAAAAAAAAAAAAACGATGCGAATAATTTTTCCTATATTTTGGTGATCATAATGTACGAGTTGGGTTTCACGAATCATTCGTAGGGCAAATCCCCTTCTTCCCTCCACTGTGCACGAAATAAGATTGTTGCTGACACGAGGACCACTTGTGGCATTGTTGCTTGCCGTTTTGTTTAGAAAAATAGTCACTAGAGGGGTTGAAAATATAGCAAGGAAGACTCAAATACTTGCTCGCACCATCCACATACGTACATTCACGAGATAAAAGCACAGCTTTCCAAATCACCGTATATTTTTCATTCATATAGACTGAGAGAGCTCATCAGATACTGAGAATGGACCGGATGACGCCCGCAGGCCGTACTTTGCCCAGGTCAGTTCTAGACATGAAACACAGAAACCAACCGAAGAAGTTGGACTGGCTTCTGGTCTGCCAATGTTGTCTCTACCTGTTTCTCAGTGTTCTCCGAAGGCCATCCTTGGATATGTTTGATGAGATTCTCATCAAAGTGAGCTGCCAGGGAGGGGGTGAAGGATGTGGGAGCGGCACATTGACTTTGACTGCTGCTGCTGGAAGTGGGGTGGGACAACGTTGCACCCGCTGCGTTTGATCCCGCGGAGAGAATCTCCTGGCTGTGGATGACGTAAGGACAAGCAAAAAGGTTCCACAATATCTGCCAAATAAATTAGAACAGCACATTCCACTTGTTGTTGTGCTCCCTCCTATCTACCTTCTTTGCTGGAGAGTCCTGGGGTCTTCAGGACGCTTCTCCGTGTTCTGGGCCAGAGGGGCGGAGCCTTGTTTAGCTGAAGATGTACTGCCCTGCAGAGACAAAAAGAAATGGACCACAAACGGCCAAAAACACAGGTGATACAGAAAACATACCTAACAAAAAGGTATGAGGGCCATCACCAATATGCAAATTAAAGAGTGACAGTCTGGAAGCACCAAAAGGTTTACGCACCCTCGTCTGCGAAGACGCAATGCCGCTCGGGTGAACGCTCAGAAGGTTTTTCTGATTGCTCTGCGGCGTGCCGTTCCGCGGCGACACGTAAGGCCGTGGGGACGACGCGTCTGACGTCAGCGATGCGGGGGACTGACTGGAGTGCTGGGCTGAAGATGTCAGAGCAGGACAGCAATGTAGACGGGAATGCATTCATGTCACGTGATCAAAGTGAAGAGCAGTGACTCCCAACCACTGTAATGTTCTGTGAGACATCTTTTAACAACTACTTCATTGAATCTGTGTCAGAAATCTCTTCTATGTTTGCAGTAAAACAAAGGAAGGAATACCCTGCATTGTCTGCAACGCAGTTCTTTACTATTACAAATATTACTGAGACCAAAGTTATCGATTTAATTCATTCACTCAAACCATCTAAGGCAAAGGATGTTTTTGGAATGGACACGAGCATGCTCAAAGATCTAGGTTCAACTCTTGCTCCTCCTATTGCCTCAATCATTAATCTTTCAATTTCATCTGGTCACTTTCCAAAGGCCTGGAAATCTGCTATTGTTACCCCTGTCATTAAATCCGGTGACTCAACTTCTCTGAATAACTACCGACCTATAAGCATTCTTCCGGCCATTTCCAAAGTTGCAGAAAAATGGGTGTCAGAGCAGATTGTCCATTATTTAATCAGCAGCTCCCCCTCTCTCCACGCCATGCAGTTTGGTTTCAGATCCAAGGATTCCACTGAAATGGCTACATGCCTCTTCATTGGGAAAATAAAATCTTCTCTCGACAACGGTGGAGTTGTAGGGGCGGTGTTCTTGGACCTCAGGAAAGCTTTCGATACAGTAAATCACTCTGTTCTTCTTACCAAGCTCTCCAAATTTAACTTCTCTCGCAAAGCTGTGAGCTGGATTGAATCATATCTGCATGACCGAACACAATCTGTATCAGTTAACAACTGCAGATCAGAGTCTCTTAGGCTAACCTCTAGAGTCCCTCAGGGATCAATATTAGGCCCCCTTTTATTCAGTCTTTATATCAACGATTTGCCCACTGTTTGCTCTGAAGCAGAGTGCGTAATGTATGCAGACGACACAGTTTTCTTTGTTCATGGTTGCTCCAAAGATACTGTTGCTGCTAAACTCACTAATACAATGTCCTGTGTCACAACTTGGTTGCAGGAGTGCTGTCTACACCTAAACGTTTCTAAAACTGTAGGCATGTATTTCACTAAAACAAATAGAGTATCACCTGACCCCGACATACTTGTTAATGGAGAAAAAATGCAAATTGTCAGCAAATACAAATATATTGGGTTAATAATAGATTCACAGCTTTAAAGCCCATATTGACAAATTGTGTAAAAATATCAAATTAAACCTCGCAAATTTTCGTGCAATTCGGAATGAAATGTCAACTGAAGCTGCAAAAATTTACCTGCATTCAATGATTCTAAGTTACTTTAACTATTGCATAACCAGTTGGTCCCAGGCTGGTCAGAATGCAAAAAAAACATTGGAAGTTTTGTACAAACAAGTAATTAAAGTGATGGATAAAAAACCAAGGCACTATCATCACTGTGCAATTTTTAAAAAATACAGTCTTTTAAACTGGGACAGTCTTCACATATTTGCAGATTTAAATTTGATTTATAAAGTACTGCATGATTTGGCCCCAGCTCCTCTGGCTGAGTTCATCAGCCAAAGAAACAGCTCTGAGCGTGTCACTCGAGGCTCTGTCAGAGGTGACTGTCTCATTCCTCTGCGCAGGAGCACTTTCAGTAAGTCAGCCTTGTCAGTGAGGAGCGCTGGTGAGTGGAACTCAGTACCTGAGGAGGTTAAACTGCTTACAACATACAAGGCCTTCACAAAAAAACTGAAAATGTGGCTAGTTAACACCTATAGCTGCCAACACTAGAAGACAAGTATGTTATGTTGTCTTTTTGTTATGATCAAAAGAATTATGGTTTTATTCTCTCTTAATAGTATAGTTTGATTATGTATCCTGTATTATATTGTCTTGTAGATGTATTTTACTGCTTTTTTACATCATGGCCAGGGGACTACAGATGAAAACTAGCCTTCTGGCTACTTCTGGCTTTTTTAACCATGTGTACTTCATGTGTTTTATGAAATTGCATTGTCCCCTTTCAAAAATAAACTGATGATATAACATCATCAGGTGTGCTGCAGAAAAGTATACAACTATCTAATACACTTCGCTTAATTGTAAAGAACATATTTACTTAAGTATGTAAAATAACATGAAATGCTCTTGCACTAGATGGCAGAAGGTACAACTGACCTGTGTATGCACCAGTTGCCATTAATACAACCGACTCAAAAGTAGGGTTGGGCATCGAGAACCGATCGGAACCGGGACTAACGTTCCGGTTCTCCCGGAACCGTCCATCCATCCATCCATCCATCCATCCATCCATCCATCCATCCATCCATTCTCTGAGCCGCTTCTCCTCACAAGGGTCGCGGGCGTGCTGGAGCCTATCCCAGCTATCATCGGGCAAGAGGCGGGGTACACCCTGAACCGGTTACCAGCCAATCGCAGGGCACATAGAAACAAACAACCATTCGCACACAGTCACACTTACGGGAAATTTAGGGTCTTCAATCAACCTACCACGCATGTTTTTGGGATGTAGGAGGAAACCGGAGTGGAGGGAGAAAACCCACACAGGCACGAGGAGAACATGCAAACTCCACACAGGCGGGGCCGGGAATTGAACCCCGGCCCTCAGAACTTTTCCACTGATGGTTTTTATCATTTATTTTAGTCTTCAAACCAACGTAAGCGCCGATGAAAAAAAAAAAAAAAAAAAAAAGCTTAACATTGGGATAAAACCTCACTGTTGCAACTTTACATCACAACGAACTGGGACAAAATTCACATAAACGTTGTCTCACAACGATGCCCAACCCTACTCAAAAGCATTGCGTTCAATTAACAGGCCTACATATGACACTGCTAAGTACATTTGTGAGTACACTGTGACCAGACCATCATTATTTCAGAAGAAAGCATATAGTTTTTGTGACATTTTTGTGAAAATGTGCTCATGTAAAGTATGTGCCTTAGCCCAATAAAGGTTGGGACACACTTGTCTAGAGCATGTTGTAGATATTGGAACATATGTCAAATGCCAGCTTTAAAACACTGAAAACTGAATAAGTCTGTGATATAGGTACAAAGTTAACTTCCACTGAATGCAAAATGTGTCTCAAAGTCAATGACAACACGGAGGGTTTTGATGGAGTTAAGGGCATAAAGGACAACAGGACCTTCGGAGAAAGTGCTCGGATGACACCGGCAGATGGCGAGGAACAGCGTGGAGGTCGTACCTTGGTTGGCATGCTGAGCAGCTGAGAGCAGAGCAGTGATGTTGAAAGCGGGTCCAGCAGTGAGGAGCTTATGAAGCACAGACCGCAAGGAAGCTTGGGTGACAGCAGCTGCCAAGACTGGAGGGAGGAAGGGGGAAACGCAAACACACAAGTGAGTGACACACAACAAAGTACGGCAAAGTTAGAAAACACAGTGGAAATAAGAAACGTCAATGTCAACAGTATGCTTATTAGAATTTCAACCTTTCCAAGCATGTGTGTATCTGCATGGCACTCCCTGGTTAGGAACACCTGTGTGTGTGGTCGCCCACTAAAACTGGTTCAAAAACACACAAACAAACGAGAAAGAGAAGAAAAAAAAAAGAAAAAAAAAAAGCCTTTGGACGACTGTATAAATTGGTGTCGAAACTATCGCCAGGTAAGAATTATGGCTGGGCAATATGGCTTAAAATAAAGTCACTGATTTTTTTCATGAAAATCTTATTTTTGATTTTATTTGTTCTCTTTAATTGTAGAAAAACAAAGATTATAACATTATATTAAACAAACTTAGCTTCCCCCCCCCTCCTGTCTTGGATTTGCTTTATTTCTCCTGAGACCAAACAAACCGTTTTCCCACAGAATTAACTTGCATCATCTTCAACAGAAATAATGGATTTTTTTTTTTCAACATATAAATGTATAGTAATTAATCTTGGCGGGAGGAACACATTAATGAATAAATTAACATTTAAAAAACATAAAGTGAGTGGTCAAACTGCATGGCTCACCTGGTCCATAAGTCTGTCGTCGGAGACTAACGACACACCGCCCGCACTAAAAGTTCCAAGATTCAATAAATATGCCCATTCAATAATAAATTACATGAATGAATTACAACTAGAATTAAACACAAATGTGTTATTCAACGCCAAGCAAATCCCTCTTGAAAAATTCATTTCGGCTCGCTGTATATATATTGAAAAGTGACAAAATGCTCCCATACCCTTAATTATCTCCCTATTCCAGCTCTTTCACATTCTATAGGCCTTGGCAAAATATTTGTAGCTTGCTAGCACGTACTGTGGCTCAAACGTTTCCAACAAATGGCCACCGTCTTTGTTCAGTGCAAGCGACTCCTTGATTGCCTTCCACCAGCTCCTTTCTTGTCGTACGGAAAATGATTCTTCTCGTTGTCTGTTACTTAGTAAGAATTAAACTCAAAGGTCGCTTTTTTGGGGAAAATGGTGACTCGAGGGGTCGGAAAAGTCCCCAATTTGGCAACACAGACCGTCTTTGTATAAACTAGCGCCTCTTTGTTCACTAGGGCTTCGATTCAATATTGATTTAAATGTTTGAATACCGATTCAGTAAGGAGGTCGTTCATGCTGGAATTTATTGCATCTGTCAACAAATTGCCTTCTCCCTGTGTGGTTTCCGTGTTGGGAGGACGAGTCTGCACAACATTTGACACCAATTCCCATTCATTAGAAACGAAATGAAGTGATAGTTACCTACGTAGGGCTCAGTCGCTCTTTTCTGTCGACTTGAACGACTCCAAAACGGCTGTCTTAACTCCGTGTACGGTTCCGGGACAGCGACTTCTGATGTGTTTTTGTGTTCCGTATCGTGGTTGGAGTGTCTGTTGTCAATTTCTATGTTCCGGATTTACAGGGAAATCCAGGATGACCCAAACATCAAATTTAAAAGTAGAAGTCGCACCCCTCGCGCTGCGGCAGCCGCTGTTTGCCTGATTAGCTATCGTGTTTGGCTTCCGTCCATACAACGCAAACCACAGGCACGGCGCCTAACAGTGGCCGGGAGGTGAATCGATTCAACAGATTTTTACATTTTTACAAGATGCACAATTTGTGTTTATTAGTATCCGACATCGATGAAAGAAAATGCTAAAGGTTAGGAGCAATACATTAGCCATTCTTACCCTCGTTGAGCTTGGCCATGTCCATCCCGCCGTTGTTCATCTGCAGAGTCGCTTGAAGCGCAGGCAGGAGCTGGCGCAGGAGGGCCGGGTCCTGAAGCAGTGCCGGTGACGAGGACTGGGCACTTTGACTTGACTGCCCGGTAGAGGAAGACGAGGATGTGGTAAATGTGCTGGAAACTGGGATTAGGGTCTGCGAGGAAGAGGACACGGGGCCGCTATTGGACGCATTGGATTGGTCCCCTGAAGTGTTTTCTGTGAAGACAACCATAAACACGCTTGCTTTTAAGATGCTCAGAAAATCACTGAGCATCCATGTTTGGCCACAATAATTTAAAAAGTGTGTATTTACGGAGGGGTGGTTATTGTGATGTTTACTGCATTTATAACCATGGAGACAATTATGTATCGATGAAATAGGATTACATTTTCAGATAGCATTTCTACACACACACACACACAAACAGATTAGTGCCATTTTGAACAAAGTGCAAAATCTACCTTCTTTATTGTTCAACGTGCATGTTACGCTTGGGAAGATGCACAATTGAACTGGGCACCCGCGGCTTCACGCAAGCACGATTTACTGTTTCAATAAAGGGGCTAAATAAATACCGGAGTAACAATAATTACTGCAATAAAGGCATCAAATACAACATTTGTGAATATGTGCACAAAAAAAAAGTTTCTCTCTCTAAACATGAAATATTTTGTCTTTGTGTTGTATTCAATTGAATTTAAGTTGAAAAGGATTTGCAAATCATTGTATTCTGTTTTTATTTACGTTTCACACATCCCAACTTTAATTGAATCGGGATTTCATTCATCAACCGTTCCGCTAATCCTCACTGCACATTGAAAATCATTTCTTTCGATCTAGCAACGATGACATCCCAATCGATAATAGAGCTTGGTTTTGAGTTAATGTATTATTGTGGTTGTACTTTGCACAAGTAGCTTTTACTCGCAGAAAATACAGTGCATCTGTAAAGAATTCACAGCCTTTCACTTTTTCCACATTTTATGTTACAGCCCCATCCTAAAAAGGAATGCCGTAATTTCTCATATAATGCGCACCCATGAATATAATACACACGCCCAAACTTGACCTCAAAATTCTGGAAAACCCTTCTACCCATCTATAATGCATTTTTACAATGCATTATTTTTTCTTCTACCCATATGATCAAAACATGAAGTATTATCTGTATTTTTATTTGTTCTTTCAAATAATTATTCTTTAGTTAAGCACTTTTTTGAACACGCAATACTTTTTTTTAATTTACGTGCTCTTATTTTGAAATTCACAGCCCTACTTTCATTTCATAAATTAGAAAACACGCAGTTGTGCTCATATGTTTGATTACCCAGGCAGAATTTGTAAGATGGCTACAATTCTTTAAAGAAAACAAAGGACCAGGCGAAACATTTAATTTTATTTTAATGGGATTCAAATTAAACGGTAAAGCATTTCAGAAAAGCATTATCATTAAACAAAACATAACCATAAAAAAAATGATGGTTGTTGTACAGTCATATTTAAAAAAAAGATATTTCACAAATCTTGCCAGGGTATGTAAACTTATGAGCACAACTTTACATATATGCAGTCATACGTACCCGTCATATTGTAATGAAAGGGTAGGCCACACCTATTTTATAACCACTAGGTGGCGGTGGCATATTAGAATGAAAGT
Organism: Phyllopteryx taeniolatus; assembly: GCF_024500385.1. Taxonomy (NCBI): domain Eukaryota; kingdom Metazoa; phylum Chordata; class Actinopteri; order Syngnathiformes; family Syngnathidae; genus Phyllopteryx; species Phyllopteryx taeniolatus. The sequence continues at coordinate 20,462,770 of NC_084515.1, read as the reverse complement.
GTACACCTCTCAAAACCTCTAGGTGGCGGTGGCATTTTGGAATGAAAGTGTACAGCTTTTTTATAACCACTAGATGGTGGCATACTCCAAACACGCCGCCTGGCATTCACGGCAAACTTCAATCTTTGTCTCATCGGACCAGCGCTAGGAAGAGTCCCGGAGGTTCGGAACTCGTTCAGTTTACGGACGACTATGGCCGCTCTGCTCATTGGAATCTTTGAAGCGGCAGAAATTTTTCTGTACCCTTCCCCAGATTGGTGCCTCGAGACAATCCTGTCTCGGACGTCTACAGACAATTCCTTTGACTTCATGCTCGGTTTGTGCTCTGATATGCACAGTCACCTGGGGGACCTTATACATTCCAAATCACGTGCATGCAACTGAATTTACCACAGGTGGACTCCAATGAAGCTGTAGAAACCTCTCAAGGATGATCAGTGGAAACATGATGCACCTAACCTTAATTTTGAACTTCGTGGCAAAGGCTGTGAATACTTATGTACATGTGATTTTTTTTTTTTAATTTGTAATAAATTAGCAAAAATACCCACCCAAAAAAATTCATGTTGTAATTATGGGGTGTTCAATTTATGAATTTCTTTCAGTTTGGAATGAGGACATGTACATGTACACTGTAACATGACAAAATGTGAAAAAAGTTGAGCGCTGTGGGTACGTATGGCAAAAGCTTGCTTGTGGGAACAAAGTTATAATGACTTACTATCAAGAGAAAGTAAAAATGTTGTGATTTTATAAGAACATTACAAAACATTTGTTCGCAACATGTCCATTGATATGGCAATTTCATTTTTGTCAAGTAGCAATTTCTCAACATGTCCGAGTCAGCTTGTGTCTTACTTGTAGCTTTGTCCTGCAAGGCCTCCTGTCTGTAGTCCATGTCCCTGGGGAAACTGTTTGCCGCCAACTTGGCCGGGTCTTTCTGCCGTTGCTCCCTGGGGTAGATGCACAACAGCAGCAGTTACTACATGGAAGAAAAAATGTGTTCTCACACTCAGTGCAAACACACGTCTGGTCAAGCGGTCCACCCAATGCCCTTGTCACATGCTAACTGCAGGGAATAAAGCTCTTGTTAGACTTAATGTTGAAATTTCATTGAAGGTGGCTTGCCTCTCCAACAGGTCCTTGGGCTTCTCCCACTGGGAGATTTCAGTTCTACAGTTGTAGTAGTACTTTTTCCCAGAAGAGCTGATGTGTTCTGTCCAGTCGTCTGCTGGGTCCTGGTTATGAAACAGAGCATTTATAATTGAACATCATCATTAGAGCCAAATAGGATCCACCTAAATTCAGATGTTATGGTCACTGTAGGGGAATGTATTGTTTGATTATGCGTACATGACAACAAATTACATTATATACACTGACTCACCTCCAAAAGTATTGGAAGAGTGATGCCAATCCCTATGTTAAACTGTAGACATTTGAGATTGATGTCAAAAGATACACAATTTAAAAGATACGTTTATTTTATAACAACACATTTTTTAGCTGAGCAACTGAAAAGAGATGTTTGCAATCACTGCATCGAGTTTGATATCAGCAAACCTTTACATTCTTCTTCAGTGATGCTTCCCCAGGTTTCTTTCACTCACAGTAAGTCGTTTTGCGGGACTACGCCCTTCAGTCTCATCTTTAGCAGATAAAATACATGCTCTATAGAGTTTAAGTCTGGAGATTGACTTCGCCCATATAAAACGTTCCACTTTTTACTCTCTACTTTGTTTTGGTTCATTTAGCTTGCTGCATGATGATTTCCACATGAGCTTGGTTGCATCCTTCTTTTGGCAGACAAAAGTTTTGTAGACTTCTGAGTTTATTTTACTGCTGCAATCACGTGATCAGTCATCAATAAAGATTAGTGAGCCCGTCCCAGAAGAAGCCATGGCATTTACTGCCATTGTGTTTCACAGATGAATTCGTATGTTGAGGATCATGAAGAGGTCCTTCATTTTTCCAAACTTTTGCCTCTCCATCAATTTTCTACAGGTTAATATTTGTCTCATCAGTCCATAATAAAACATTCTCCCAGAATTTTAGAGGCTGGTTTCTGTACTTTTCAACACATTGCAGCATAGCCTTTCGATTCTTCTTTCTAATGTGTGGTTTCCAGTTTCTGGTGTTTTTTACCTCTGTCAAAATGTTGCTGTCATCATCTGCTGCATCATCTACCCACTTGACACCTGTTAATACATCATTTTTTTAAGCATTCCAAATGGTTGCATTGGCTTTGGCAAATGTTTGTACAATGGCTTTGATTGATTTGCCATCTTCTCTGAACTATACAAGTGATTTTTTTTTTTCCACTAAAAGAATTAGCTCTGGTTCACTCATGGGCCTTTTTGTGTCCTTGATGTAAAATTTAAAGAAAAAAATCTAGTTAAATAGATTTTTTCAATAACCAGCAGTGGGCGTGCCTAATTATAAGTGTCTAAAATTTCATGTTAATATTAGTATGTTTTGACATTTTTTTTTGCAGTTTTATGGTGGTATCTTACAGCTTTCACCCTGTCCTTTGCACAGCGTTTGGATATATGAAGCTCTAGATTTCTACTAAAAAAAAAAAAAATGCTAAAATGGTGTAACTTTTACCATAAATTACTTAAAATATAATAGAATTAATGATTTCTCATCATATATACAAAACATTTCAAATAATGTCTTTTATTTTTACTAAAAGATGCCTGTCCCTTAAAGTTGCTGTCATTACCGCCATATTGACCATTTTCAGATCAATAAAGTTTATTCAAAATCTGATTCAACTCCGTGTCATTTTGTCTTGTCACTCAAGCACATGCTCGGGCAGAGAGAAGTCAGACATTTTTGATAACTGGAAGCGTAGGTTTATTCCTCATTTGTACCCTTAAGTCATAATATTTTGATTCCATGTCATTACCAAACAACTTGTAGTGTTAATATGTTTAAAGATTTTCCTGTAAAAACTTGATAATCATAAAAATGTACAGGACTAGCTAGCTAAAAGAAACATTTAAGCTAACTCTACCAGCATGGAACAGTTAGCTACAAAATTTAAAATGTCATTCGCATCACGTCATCACATAGTGCAGTATGGTGGTGATGACAGAAACGAAAATCATTTATTAAGGTAGACCCTCTGTAGTTGGACGCCCCTTAAATCGTACAATCCAGAATTGTACGTACCTAAATATTGGATTATGGTGCATAAAAGCTCACCAACAATTTGGAAACAGATACTTCTTGGGTACAGATTAAAGGCAAGTGCTACCAGTTTGATACACACTAAAAATACATTTGCTCAAATTACCTTTGTTTTTATTAATAAAAACATTTAATTCATGTAAAGACTGATCATGTTAAATGTTTTCTCACAATAATTATCAAAAAAAAAGGTTTAATGTGGGAAACTACAAATATCCATGTATACAACACTTCTATAGTTATCACTCTTACAACAATGCTAGGAAATCCCAATGTCTCCTCACTGGTGAGCTATTTTTAGAATAGGCCAGTGGGTTATTGGGTCACAATGTCGGTGACACTGTTCTAAATATTTGGTGGATGCCCAGTGGGGTACAATGTGTGCATTTCCTATGGGAAAATTTGTTTCAAACTCCAAATATTAAGTTGACCACCATCACAGAACAGATTGTGTTCGAACTCAGCTTGTTCATTTAAGTTTCAATTGCATATTGCTTTGTTGAAGAAATTCTCGACGTCATCTTACTCGATCTGCAGGCTTGCTCTGAGTGGAATGCGAGTCGGCACCCTGGTGGGAGCTGTTGTTTTGAGAGTTCTCATGAGGAGAGTCACTGGTCCCTGTAACAAAACCATTCATGATGTAACAGCAAATCAAAGTACTACACCTCTATATAGGGGAGAAAAAAGGAAATATAACATTCCATTCACATAAAACCAAAAACCTTTTTCTCACAAATACTAACTAATACTGTACGTCTGTAGCCTTACTCGTAATAATGTTATAACTTCACCAGTCTGACGTGTACTCTCCAGGTAGAGCCATGTCAGTCGTGTGGAGATATCTTATAAAATAAATAAATACAATTCTTATAGTTGAGTGACACTTATATTGTAATTAGTATATTGTACTAAGTTTGTGTTTTTGAACATATGATTACATTAAAACATTTTCATCACAATTGCAAGACATTATTAAGTATCAGTACTTAGTATGAGTACATGTACTTTGTACTCTCTCTGAAATAAGTGGTATCGGTGCATTACTAACACATACGCAAAGATTGTTTTACCGACACTCACAGCATGTGCATGACTGCTAGCTTCTGGCTTACCGTTTTTAGCTCGAACCGTGTGGGAGATTTTTGTCTTGCCATGTCCTGCAGGGTCTCCATGTCTGCTGACGGGACTTTCATCCGAGCGCCGCAGCATCTTATAAGGGGGCGTGGACTCTGATGAGCCATCACGCACCTTGTCGTAACGGTGAAGGCTGCTGGTCTGGCTCTTTGGCTGAGATTTATGGGTCTGGAAAGAATAAACATGTGAGAAACACAGTGGTTGGATTCTGATGTGTATTGGGTATTTTAAGGAGAAAACAAAGTCTCAGGGCACCTGCGCACAATGTTTGCTAAAATACACAATTGCTGTGTAGAAGCCGCTACCTGCGGAACGTCATGGGACCGACGCGGAACTCGGGATCGTTGACTTGTGTATGCTACGCTAACGAGCAGGACTACAGTTTGTTTACACGAAGGAGCCAAATTTCATCAAATTTTGCTTTGTTTATGGCTGGTGTCCTCGAAAACAAAAATGTATATCATTTATTTATACAAACATGATGTGATAGATGTAAGCAATTAAGCCTAAACATCAAATATTGTCATCTTTGGTGGCATCTTGTGTTACTAAAAGACGTTGAAAGTTCCTATGGTTGCTTTGATGCGGTTGACCTGTTTTGCCAAATGCGTAAGTAGGTTATGCATATACCATATTGCTCCCAAATACAGGAAGAATGTTCAAATACATCCACATGTAGCTATTGACAAGCTTTCATGGTTTAAATGTATTCATACCAACAAAATTAGAAATGTAAGTAGAGCAGGTGTATTAATCATTTATTTGTCTTGATTTGCCATCTTGAGGGAAGCAAGTGTGTGTAATTGTTGGATGGATAGTTTTTTTTCTTTTTTCATCATACCTGATAGGACTGTAAATCCCTTCTGTCGGTGCACCTGTAAAGAAAAAAAGAAAATAATGTTAACAAATCACCGCTTGCTTGCACAGTCAATAGTTGTTAAGCAATAAGTAACAGCAATTTTAGCTACTAACGGGCTAACATCTGATAGCCACATTAGCTTACCTCGGGACGGCAACGTTTATTTCACGGTCTTCTAGCTAAATTCGAACACGTTACACGGTATCGTTATTTACCCACGAAGTCGCCCAAAGCTTCGGAATTCACACAGCTTGTCCCGGTAAACGGTAAAGCGAAATGAAACAGCCGTAAGCCTAAACCGAGTGCACGACTGTTAGCATTAGCACTGGAGGCTAACCGCTGCCAGAAAGCACAATAGGGCGAGCTAATAGTCTATCTGTTAAATGTGATGTATCCGAAGCATTAAGCGTTAAACCATGAAGATGGGGCTTCATTTACCCATCACTGACTCTTGCTGGTTTCCTTGCATACATCACCATCAAGGCCGGAGTGATGTGTGCGTGTTAGCGAAATGGGGAAACCGTGGCCTCCTGTCTCGCTCTTTTCTCAAGCTTCCTGGACTCCCTTTCGAGAAGCGAACCAAGACCTAAATGCGGCGCGACTCAGCAGGCGCTGTTGCCTTAAAACCACCCTGCGAGAGCATCATTTGGCATATAGACACGATAAACGCCGCTCGGCCGATGTCGCTAAGCAGAACGCAGCAGTGACGACGACCAATTCCACTGTCAAGTTTAGCTAAAGCAAGTTCCGTTTCTTTCCTTTCAAAATAAAGACAAGCGCATTGCGTTCACGTGTCACTGATGCAAATTGGGGCGTGAAAACAGATCAAACCTGCATTCTTGAGCATATTTTGGCAATGTACATTTGAAATAATAACCGCAAAGACACAGCAGACAGGCTGAGTAAAATTATGTGGACACAACACAACACAAATAGTATGTTATTATCATACTGTACAGGCAATCCCGTGCAATATTCTTACCGATCGTTATTTGAGCGTCCTTTATTTTGAAGAAAACTAGCGTATTTCCGGCGTTTGCGTCGCTGCCACCGGATAAAGTGAGCTGTGTGAAAAGCAAGCTTGTCGTATGACGCCTCTGTGGCGATTCTCTGCGACACGCCCACGTCGGCTCGCTTCATTTCAGTACCCGTCGTCTTCTGACCTGGGTTTTATTTTATTTGAGGCGGGGGTACTCACTTATGATTTCAGGTCATTGCACTGCCTCTAGATGGAGAATGTTTGTTTCTTATTATGATAAAGTTCAAATAGTAACCCTCTGCCTTCCTGTTCCTACTGAGAGAGTAAATATTGTGTGGTTTGTGCAGCTGTGAGTGAATATTGTACTGCCTTTGCAAGATTCCCGTGAACTCCACGCAATAACGCCACAATGTTGTCAATTACCCTTGTTTTCAACCTTAAGGGACACCCTTACGACAACAACCACAATGTTTAATACCTTCCTGACACTCTCAATAAAAGCATTATTTCTTTAAAAGCTACTTCCTCCTCTTCTTTTTTTTTTTTTAATACTGTGAACAAGTGTAGTTTATTGTGTCCTCTACCCGATAATTGCTGTATTGATTGTCTGCTGGCTTGATTTAGGTCAGAGCTGACATCCAGTATGTTGACCGAATAAGAGAGTGTGTCCCAAACTGGCTGGAACTCTTTACAGCTTTTTCTGTGCAAGCGAGAGGCAACCTCGACGGACCGGGACTTGTGAGTGTGATTTTGCAATATTTTGCCTGACTTTACCTTGCATGGACACAGAGCAGCCCTCACAATATAACACGTACTATCAAAATAGATGCAGTAAAGGCCAAAAGTCTGCCTTATCCAAGTAACAATGCAAAGTTTGGATTGAAATGGTCATAGAGATATACATTTACCCAAATGTTGATTATTGTGTTTGCAGTGGACATTAGTAAAGTGCAACTTCACTGCACTCTACATACTGAATGATGAAACTCAAGACACCTCACAATACGATGCAGAGAAGTTCTGCATCAAACATGTTTTCCCCATAATAGCAATGTCACCCAAAAGTGAGTACTAAATTGATCAACAATTTTGCTGTATAGGTTGTTATGAAATTAACAATAAGTCTATGGAATATATTGTTTTTCTTGTGGAAATTTGATATTTGATCAAAGCCAAGCAGTTAGTACGAAACATTTCAAAATTTCGAAATCATTCTGAATTGGACATTTCCAATAATTGTACAGAAGAACATTCCAACAACGTATTCGTGCTGAAATATCTCACACAAACAACAGGGGGCAGTAATATCTCAAACGTTGGTTTGTTTACTATGATCCTGTCGTTGACTGTTGACTGCATATTTCATGATTGTTGATGAAATGATTGTTTTCATTTATTTTCAGTATCATTCCTCAGCGGGAGCAAAAGAGGAATGCCAGAATTGAAGCAGTTTAATAAATGAAATGGACTTCTTTTAAGAGTTGACCCTTAATTTGACTCTGTCGTTATCAGTGATGTCTGGCACTGTCTCACAAACCGACCAAGAGGAGGACTACCGCTTCCTCCACAGCACGTTGATGGAGAAAAAGCTCCACCTACTTTTCAAGGTGATGACACATTTGTATTATACAGATTCTCACACACTCGCTTCATTGCTGACAAAAGGCTTTTTATTATTAGTTTCAATATGTAAACATATGCTATTCTTCTTAAAAGACCATACATGTAGGGTAAAAGGCCCTAAAAATCGAATATGAGGAGGAACGGCAACATTTTATTGTCGGTAAATATTTACATTTTGCAACGAGCTCTTTATCATGGCTGTAGTTTGCAGTGGCGTAAAACTGGACTGTATCTTGCTAAAATATTGAAGTTTGGATGAGTGCGCGACCCATTAATGGGCCATCCATCGGCAAATATCATCCGTCATTCTGCTGATTTTTTGGGCCCCTACTTCAACTTCAATCTATTACAATTTAAATGTAGTGATATTTAAATAAAAACAGTTGAAGTAATTGAACATAATACACCCGTATTTTCAACTTAGGTAGTGTGTATCCAATAGCTGTCAAAATGTACTGTTAACCAAGGATTCCTTCGTTTTGCATTCACATTGAACGCACAGTTGGGCATTATGAATTATACCCATGTATTGACCGGGACGTCATGATAATCCACACAACCTAAAGTCACAGTTTGGTAAAAACACAGTGCAACATAAATCAGCCATAAACGTGACAGTTTAAATAAGGCACACATTCAACGAACTACTGCTAACATAAACACATGTGTGGCAAGGGTTGACATCCTTATAATCCTTACAAATGCAATAATTCAGTGCATTGCACCTTGCAATGTATTCTGGGAACCACGTAGCTTTACCGTAATCACCATAGATATTATCCCCAGCATGCCGAGTGGCATTGGCCCCGTGAGTGATTGATGACCTTCCTCATTGTCATTCACGTGTTCGAGTCAGCATCCAGTGTCTGCTACTGCTCTTTGGAGCAAAGGGCTTCAAGTCACATATCCCCAGCGCCTGCTTCTCGGGTCTCGTTTTTGCCACTCACCATCGCCATAATGTGATCAGACAGGCAGCTATGACACGAGCAGTGTACCGACGGCGACGTTAGTAGGGGCAAAGTGTCGGCACGTTCGATGTTTGCGGACGGCGCGAAAACGCTGCGTGTTACTTATTCCTGTGTGTCACTTGAAGCACTGCTGCATTTATTTCATGAAAAGGACTTGTACAACCACACTTTAGTTGGGATTTTTTGGGACACTGGATATTTGTCTTTGATTTTATTCATTCATTTTATTGTGTCTCCTCTACAACATATTTTATTAACAAATGGATAAAAGATATCAATGTCCTGAAATTGTAAGTGAAAATGCTATATCGGGATTTATAGGGCACCCAAAAAAGGTTATGTGATTCATCATCTATATTTTTTTAAATTACTCGTCCGATTAGTCGGTCATCGAAAGAATTTTCTGCTAAACATCGGAATCGGCATCTGCCTCGAAAAAATTCATATCAGTCGGGCCCTAGTTTAAATTGTATTAGGGTGACTGATCGCATAGGCGTCCAACCGCCTAACTTGCTTTTATCATGTGCACAAGTTTTCTGCGGGTACTCTGGCTTCCTCGCATGTTCCAAATGCATGCATGTTAGGTTCATTGCAGACTCGAAATGATCGTATAGAATAGATATAGTGTGTCAATGTTTGTTTGTCGCTCTGTGCCCTGCGATTGGCTGGCGACCAGGAGGACAGGGTGTATCTGTTGCATTCAATGCCCATTTTGCGCATGGAGAATCGTCACTGATATACTTGGAACCGGCTTTGCAGATCCACGAGCGGCTGCGGCGCTTTGTGAAGCGAGGACCCGCCCCCGTCGTCCAAGAGCGTGCAACCAGTCTGGCCTCGCATGTAAGCGACTCTCCCCAAACATCTTTTGCAGACAATCACACTGCTTCGAGATGACGAGACGACTGCAGAGGCATCGGGAAAGATTTGTCATGGTTTGAATAGTTTCCTCCTCTGTACAGATCAATTTACCGGCACACCGAAGTAACGAATGGGGCGCGGAACTTTAAAAGGAAATTGTATCTGTAAACTCTGAATTGTGTCTGGAAGCAGATACAGCGTCATTTGTGATCTGGATGCGGTGCGTTCGGTCACTGAGGACAGTGCGCGGACTGCTAAACTCATTTCGTGTAATGTTTCACTTTGGAGGAATAGAATTAATTTCACATTTAAGACCAAGTGACAGCGCCCACACACACACACACACACACGCACACGTTTATTCAAAGTGGCACACCCCACCTGTGACGCGCGTCATCTTTCAGAGCCACCTCTTATGTTTTATTTGCACTTACCTATACAGTCAATATTCTTCCATCCTCTCTTCCTGTCATCAACCAAAAGAAATACGGACTCCGTTATCTCAAACAGGCCTTCCCAGCATGTGTCCTATTCAGCCTATGTGTAGTAACCTCTGCCATTTTTCCATACTGACCATCACGTCCTATCCTCGTCTCACTCTTTTTTGCTTCTGATTTGGTCCGACAGCCACTCTCCGCCTGGCTTAAATCATCAGGACCAACTAGAGTGGCCAAAACGTGGGCCTGTTTCCCCTCAGAGACGCTCCTGTTTGCTCACAGTGGAAACTAATGACCTTCATGCTTTGTGTCTCAAGAGTGTGCCTGGACATCTTGAAGCAGTAGAAGTCATTAACAGTAACACGCTTGACAAGCCTGTCGGTCAAGGCTGCTCCTTTTTATCTGTCGCCGCAGCTGTCGCGCAGCCTTGCAGACGCCCGAGCTTAGTTTTTCCTACAGTGGCCAACATGAGTTGCAGCGAGGTGAACGGGGCCGTTGAAAACGCTGATGATGTGTCAGTGTCGTCTGAGTTTCACCAAACCTTCCGGTTTCCGCCTCGCCCATTTTGCACCTCGAGTTGAGTTGAATGCAAGGCTCCAGCCGTACGACAACTGAGCTTATTCATGCTGAATTCTGTGATTCCAATTCTACGTATCCATTCACTGTTTTTTCTGTTTCCAGTTATTCGAAGATCTGAGCCACCATAAATGGAGAGAGGACGTCAAAGAACTTTTCGCCCTCTTTTCTAAACCTCACTTCAAGGTGCGTTTTACACCAATGAAGCTGATCTGAGCAGCTTTCCCCCCTAAAATACTTTTCCTTAATGTCAAGAATTAAATGTCAATTCAATACTGTGGTACATTCAGGTGATCAATGGAGTATGGGACTCAGCCTATTTATTTAGGATCCTCAATTAATGCAGTCACAACAAACTTTTAAATCTCCTTTATCCGTCAATTATGTGACCGACGAGGATGCCGAGAGAGGCGAGCTTGTTATTTTGCGATCAACAATTGCAGTTCTTTTTTGTTTTTACCAACCAAAGTCATTCCTTAGTTGCTTCAAACCTAGTCAAAGAAGTATATACAGTACGTATGCATGTCTCGCTTATGGTGGCGGAGGCACCTTTTCTCACCAAAACAACAAAGTCAATGTTGTCACGATGTCATGGCATTGCTGTAAAATCGTAGCGCCGAGCATCCAATAACGCACTGCAGAGTTGCTGCGCTCTCCTCTCCAGTCGATTCTCCACTTCAAAATAGTACAATGGGAAACTGGGAAAACCGGGCCATATTGAACAATGGGCTTCTTCTGTGGCTCTTGGCCATAGGAGATACATTTTACATTTATTTGATGATGCAGCACAGCAAACAGTGTGTTTATTTTAGTACTAGTAACTAGTATTTCCTTTACTGGTTAGTTTATTTTTCAAGGTGACCTTCAAATGCAGCATTATCAAAGCGAGGGACGTATAAGGATGTATAATGACGCGGGCATTCCATCCATGACAGTGTCGCAGACATATACAACAGCTTAATGGTGAATGAACAATTGAAGCATTTAACAAAAAACATTGTTAGTGTTCAGAGCTGAGACGCACACAAGTGAACGCTTTTAACTGTTGGTTTCCCTTTTATATGGGTCATGTGAAGTGACAAATGTGTTCAAATTGATTGCTCCTCTTCCTCCAAATGAGAGGCTGCTGTCTTCGATCAAGCGCAACCTCTCAGTTGTGTTTATTGGTGTTAACTGATGCGGAGGCCTATTCAGACACATGTCCAGACTCACACAATTGTCCTGAGTGAACTGAGACCTAGCAGGTTTGTTTGAACAGTCTTAATGACCTGCTTGTTCTTGGCAGAAGCTCAGGTACGCACGCATACTAAGGAGAGACACCGCAGTTTTTTTTGTTTTTTTTTGAAAACTCGATTGTAGCGACAGGCACACGTCTCGGGTAATGGCGGTGTGTTGATGGACGGTGGGATAACAAGCACAGCAACTGACTGAGTCAAAGGTACTGAGTTCGCTGTTCCTGATTATAGGCACATATTTAAAAACTATTTATGGCAATAGTGACATTTGCATGGACTACTTTCAATACAGAACATTTTTCTGCAACAAACCCAGGATCTTTGACGGTGCAGGAGTTCTTCCAGGTGGCCCACAGGCTGGCGCCACATTCCAAACACAATCACATTTGGCACATTGTTAACAGAAAGTGCTGCATTTGCCCTAATGTGCTGTAAGGGATCCGACAGGCCAGGAGAACACGTTCAAATGTTTGCACCGAGTCACCTCCCGAGCACCTCTGATTCGTCAATAAGGTTTCCTGGAGTTGCACCTGCCGCCTTTTTGTAAGCTGACCCAATTCTAATTCACATGCCGACAGGTTCGAAATATCTAGACTAGAGACACTGACAACAACTTTTTGTAAGCGTGCCCAAGTGTGGGAGGTGGACCCCCCCGCCCCTCCCACCCAAACCAGGCAGGGATGAAAACTGGTTCAGCGATTTCCATGATATTGTTTAACATCCTGTATATGCAATGTGGAAGAACCCATCAAATCTTGGTGCAATTCTCCGGGTACTCCGAAGAACACGTCCCAAAAACACGCGGGCTTGGTTCACTTCAGACTCCCGTCGGTGCGAATGTGAATTCGAATGGTTGTTTGTTTCTCTGCGCCCTGCGATTGGGCTGGCGACCAGTTCAGGGTGTATCCCGCCTCTCGCCCACAGTCAGCCGGGATAGGCGCCAGCACCCCCCGCGACCCGCGTGAGCATAAGCGGTATGGAAAATGGATGGATGGATGTAAAACAATGGTACAGTCCCATTTGACATCTTCCTCCTTGAACTAAGAACTAAGTGCACCAACACTGACAAGAAATATGCAGATTATGACCTCATTTTATGTTCAAAATGACTGCCTTCCTTTCTTTATCATACAATATTTCCAGAAAGATCACTTTCCACGTGTTTTTTTTATTTTGTTATTGTTGTCCAGAGTCTTTTGTACATCCATGATGCAGTAGCTCAGAGGGATTATGAGCCTACTCTGCCACGAGTGCCTGACGGCATAATTGACGAAGAAGAAGATTCAGTCAAGATTGTCAGTCTGGTCAAAACCAAGGAGCCACTGGTCAGTTGTTACAAGTCAATGTACTCTAGATTTGACATATAACAAGAGTCATTTCTGCTAAAATTAAGTTATTTCTTAGGTAGAATGGAATTTAAGTACAACCCCAATTCCAATGAAGTTAGGATGTTAAATAAAAACAGAATGTTCAACCTAAATTCCTTTGCAATTGTACGTTGAGGAACATTGTCCTTAAACTGTTGGACTATTTTGTCACGCACTTGTTCACAAAGAGGTGAACCTCGCCCCACTTTGCTCGTGAATGACTGAGCAATTCAGGGAAGCAATCATGGCACCCACCTGTTCCCAATGAGCCTGTTCACCTGTGGGATGTTCCAAATAGGTGTTTGGTGAGCATTCCTCAACTTTTTTGCCACCTGTCCCAGCTTTTTGGGAACGTGTTGCAGGCATAAAAGTCTAAGTTCACGATTATTTGCTAAGATCGATCAAGTTGATCAGCCACAGCCACATACTACGATAATTGTGCTTAAAATTGTACCATATGTTCTGCAACAAGACATTCAAAGGCAATGTAAAGCTCAGGTGGTCAAAGTGGACAGCTGCAAAGTGAAAGCGATGCATCCCACGACCTGGGAAGCAGGCACAAAGCGAAGCAGAAGGAAATGTTCTCTCACCGATGTTGTACCGCAGTAAAAATGAAATGAAAATGAAAATCGGTTTATTTTGATCTCATGTGATACACAGGAGAGTTTGAGTAATCCGTCTGGTCAAAACTGTTGAACTCACTCGTTCATTTCTTAGCATTAACGTTGACTGAGATCATTCCTCTGCTGCGTCTGATATTAATTAAGTTCCAAGGCTGGTCTTTAATCATGACTAATTTTCTCGGTCCTACCAGAACATCTTATTCCGCCTCGTTCCAAAACTATTGTCACTTGTCTGGAAATTTCCTGGATCAGGTGGAACTGGACTGAACAGGCATGAAAGTTCAAAGAACGCAAATCTACCAAGGCCACAATGTCCTCTAAATTTCTTATTTTCCTTAAAATAAAAAGGACCTGAATTTTGTGGATTTAAATGCGGATCAAGGACTATATGAAGTACTTATAGTGATTGTCTGCTGTGAGTAACATTGACCAGATTTTCTTCCATGAGCAGGTCCAGTAGTTCATTAGAAAATCCCAGCAACATATTTAATCCCCATGGATCCTCATTATTTGTTTCTTTATCATATAGTCCTACTTCCCATTAAATGTTTTTGACATCTGTTGACAGGATTTTTAAAAAATGGTTATGCTCATTATAAATATACTTCTTCAAAGTGAATTTACTTAGCAATATGAAAAAAATATGATGACCATTCAGGCTAAATTGGATAGTCGTAATTCACCTCACGAGTGTTGTTTTCTTTGCTGTGCGAGAAAGGATTGAAACCAATAATGGGGAACATGAGTTTGTATTGATCCCAAAACCTAATTGGAAAGTGCGTGACCTTTGCCTGGCTCGTTTGGATCGATTCAACATGTTTCAGTTTTCCACACGACGGGACTACACTCGAGTCTGGGCTCATTGTCGTCAAGTGCGCAAGATGCATTTTCCAATGTCTATTTAGAAAAATGCAGATTTGGATAACGTTATCCAGTGGTTTGTGTGTTACATTATGACAGCTGTCCAAATGGTCCCATCTTGATACGAATATTCTTCATTGGAATGAAGCTCAACATGTTACTTTCACGATCCGTCGTTGAACTTATCGTATCTGCTCCTCCACATATCAACAACCTTAAGGGTGCTACAATTAAGAGGGATCAATCCACCGGGGCGATTGTTGTGGCGAGGGTCATGAGAGGAGGTGCTGCCTACAAGAGTGGTAAGCTTAAGCACGGCAAGTTCCTGAAAGTGTCAATTATGCGTGTTGCACAGTCCAGCCTCCAAATTCGAATCTGTTGCGGCATCCCGGTTGACTCCAAACTTGTTATTTCCGGTGAAGAAATACGTTTGTTGTTCTTGGTGGGTACATCTTAAGCAATGTTTGAAACGTGACTAGCAATAAATCGTCAGAAGTGTTCTTACTGTTCTAGTTTTTGGTGTACTCAAGACCTGTTGTAGACTGCCGCAGTTTCAAAAAAAAAAAAAAGATGATAGAGTCATGGTAGTAGAGAAAAAAGGAGAAGCTCGGCTACCTGTTAGCTTATCTGGTAATGAAACTCTTGTCATTTTTCTGCACAAACATGCAACACAACCAGCTGCTCTATTCCGTTCCATTTATTTCATCTCCCGATGTCCGTGGCTCATCCATACACTGTGTTCACCACGGACAAAGATTTGCCATCGTAAATATTGGAGAAGTTTAAACTGTTTGATTGTCGGCTCTGACTGTTTTTCGAGCAAAAACCACTCTGCACACACGTACCCCACACTGCAGGATTGTCACTCAGGATCAACTTTTAGAGACAAAGGGGGATAGAAATGCTCCAATTTTGCCCGATCACCAGTACGTGTGTAACCCGCTACATCCCAGGAATAATAATGCTTCGACTTTGATTTTCATTTAACCTCCGAGGCATAGTTTTTTTTTCCCAGGATAAAAACAAAAAATAGAAATGTGGTTCAAGAAAGAACACCTTTGGAGGGTCCAATGTACTTTATTGCAGTTCATGAAATATCTGTTTCACTGCGAAGGGCTGATTCATGAAGGAGATGAGCTAAAAGAAGTCAACGGCGTCTCACTGGATCGCAGGAAGCCAAAAGAAATTCTTCCTCTGCTGGTTAGTCTCACGGCTTTTTCGTGCTTTATGTTTACATTGCGCTATTTTTACTTGAAAGTGTCTCCCGAACCCGCAATGGGCAGTGGGGTTAACTTGGTTGAAATATGGCAGGCTTTTTAAAAACACTTCTCTGCGATGTGTCACATTTACAAGACCTTTTTTGGCCTCTTTAAAACAGTCATTCTCAAAGTGTGGTATGAGCACCACTAGTGTTACATGACCTCCCTCTAGTGGTATCAGAAAGAATCACTGAATTAAATGTTCAACCTTTGCTCAATGTTACAGTGGCTTCTTTTTAAATCCAGTACATTTGTTATGTATAGTTCACATGTATTTTTAACTTTTAATTACATTTGCCATTCATCTTTTGGAAACTTTATTCATTTAGGTACAATTTTTATTTAATTTATTTACAACAAAGTTGAATGATTTCTTTACATTTAGTGTTAATTTTTAAAATTTAAAACAGAAGTACACAGCACGTTTGCTTATGGATGACGTCTGTCCAATGAGTAATCCCCATTTGGCCCGTTGGATAGTGCTTTTGAGAAAACGATATTGTAGTTGTGTAATGAAACAAAATGTCTCATTGAGTTTTTATAGGTTTTGGACAACACAACACAGACCAATGAAGTATTTCCTGTTTTGGCTACACAAACATGTGTCAGTAAGATTAATTTCATGTTAGTTTTTTTTTTCTTCTTCTTCTTAATGGATTCAACAAAAATATGAAATTACAATTTTGAAGCTACGCAGCCAATAAATTGTTAGCTCTGAGTGGACAAAAAACATTTTAATGGATTCTGAAACTTAAAAGAATATGCCAAGAAATTGCCATTTCTCATAATTTGCATGAAATATGACTGACCTTTAATGTGTATTATTGATCTAGGAAAATGCAGATGTTTAGACGTAAGGCAAAGGAAAAGAATGATATGGATGGAAAATATTTTAGGAAGCCCACATTTAAAAAAAAAAAAAAAAAGAAGAAAATTTGTTACTTACAAGTTAGACAGAAATCACCTGTTGGAGTGCTGAAGATATGTTTGCGTGTTACGTTTTATGTCTGCAAGGATAGAATCAGTATTTTAATATAACATTTCAAGGAAATATGGATCACAGTCAACAATTCTTTTGTCTTGGAGTGCATATGGCAGATTGTAGACAGACATGTTACACCACACTCTCCATAACCATGATCAAAAACACCAAATTCTTTTTGAATAATATTTGTTTTCATATCTGCAGTAGTCTTATAGAAACTATGCCAGGTTACATTGATGCGGGCCAAACACTTTACAAAGACCCTTGAAATATTATTTCCTTAATTTCCCCCCCCATCTGTGGGTACTATTTGACTTTTTTTGTTGACATTTCTGATAGATCGAGCGAGGTCTGCCTGATTTTTTTTTTTATGCTAAGCTAACGTCATCCAGTTGCACCTTCACGCCCTTTCGACCAAACACAGAAGGCGTATCGATCGACTCGTGTAACAAAGTAACAAAGCATCCAGAAATATTTCCCAACTTTTGATGCGTTCCTTTAATGTGTCACTAACTGTGTGCAGGCACGCTCCCGGGGTGACGTTACATTCACAATTGTTCCTGCCTTCTCCAAGCAAGACGTGTCAGTCAATAAAAAGGTACAATTGATGACATATTCCCTTGTGGTATTTCTTTTGCATGAGCCCTGCATTGTGGTGTTATGTCAACAACTGCCCATCTGGTTACAGTAAGCGGAGATTATAAAATTGCTCATGTCGTGCGTTTGGTGCTGCGACATCTTGACAGCCTGTTCAGTGACGTCAACAAAAGACCACCATGCATTTTGTATAAGGTTGATACAATTTGTGGAAACTCTTAAAAAAAAAAAAATCTTTTTTCAAAATGGATCCATTGCAATGGACTAAGACAAATCATTGTCAATGAATACGGTTATTTCTCTACGTCACGCTGACATATGTGAAAAGGATCAAATGATGAAGTGCTCATTTTCCAAATAAGGAAAGAGATACCTCTAAATATAGATATTGCGATATTTATGTCTTTTTTCCTAGCCGTTTGTAAGGGCTCTCTTTGACTACAACCCACGTGAGGATCCCGCTGTCCCATGCAAGGATGCAGCAATTGCTTTTAAAAGAGGCGACATCCTCCAGATTGTCACCATGGAGGATGACGCCTGGTGGCAGGCCTGCCGTGCGGGCTGCAGGAACACGCGAGCGGGGCTCGTCCCCTCACAGCAGCTGCAGGAGAGGTGATGTTTTTTTTTCCATATTTGACTCATTCGCTTTACCATTTTGCTTTTATTTCTATTTTACCAACCACCGATTGCATTTAACAATCTACAGGAGAGTTGCACTACAGCGACCCCAAACCTTGTTCCAGCACCAGCGAGTCAAGGCAGCAGGTGAGCAGCGAACATTTTGGTGAAACGAGCAAAACGCTTTGAAATTCCGCCCAGCAAACTAAATGCTAAAGCTTGGCTTGTGGGGGGAAAGTTCAGGTCAGAGGAACACCTGTTCCGTTCTACTCACTGTTGTGTTTTCCTCCACATGCGCCGCAAAAGAGGGCAAAGGTAATGTCGGTTTCCTTGATTACATTTACCTGCACAACTGATTGTCAATCTAAAATCCAGAGTCGAAGCGATCCATTTTGTGATGCTGCTTGACTTTCTTCGAAGACAACTGAGACACGCCAAATGGAGAGAGAACAGGAAGTTGTTAGAAGAGCGCTCCTCTCACCTCGTCATGCTTCGCAGGCTTTGCTGTGATTCGCAAGTGCACTGCAAAAACTCTAAATCTTACAAAGACTGTCTTATTTCTAGTCAAACCTAATCTAACTACACTTAAAATCAGATTTGCTGCAAGCTAATTTGTACTTGAAATAAGTACCCCAAAATATGTCAGTGGAGTCATTTTTCTTTCTTATTATAATGCCAAATTTTTCGACTTATTTCAAAGGAAATTTTGCTTGAAACTTTTGAGGTGATGCGTCTCAAGTGTGATGAGTCGTATTTTAAGTATAATCAGATTAGTTCATAAATAAGAAATAAGGGCAGAGTTTTGGAATTTTGCCAGTGTGAATGCGTGTCTGTCGGCAAGTAGTAAAAGAACATTTAGATCTTTGCGGTTGCCTGTATTGTTTACGTTGTTATGCAACTTGGTTGTAAGAATTTAAATAAATAAATAAATAAATAAATAAACACTTTTGGGGCCTTCGGCTTTTCGGGTTCTGCTGTCCGTGTACATTTTAGGACACCGTTTGACTTGACTTGCCAAAACAAATCATCTTGCAATGTTCCCACTCCATTTTTCCATCATGTGGAGGATTCTGTTAAATGTTTCAACCACTTTGTAAGCTAGTTAATGTTTCTAAATTCTGGATAGCATCTCTCAATCCAACTATTATTAGAATTTCCAAAGCAAAACAGTTGTACATTTGAGTTAGAACATGTGCTAATACTTGAAGCGTGAAATTTCAGAGGTTTATGTTGATGATTTCCCCCGCTCTAGTTTTTCCAGTCGAGGAGGATGTTGACTATGGAGCTATAACTGGAATCCACATCGGTAAGATGTTTGACTTGTTCCACATAAATCCCACTGATACTGGAAAGAGGACTCGTGCAATAGAACACAATACAGGGTCGGGGCAATTGGACAACAACAGTCACCAAGAAAAACAGATGCATGGGGCTGCTTGATCTGATGAAGCATTTTATGGGTTTAACGATTTAAAGGAAAGGACAAGGACAGCAAATGTGGTTGGAGCCCACCAGTTTCCCCATCTGTCTTCATTGCAAACGATGCTTGTGCCAATTGTCATAAGTGCACATGAGCAGAGAAATATTGTCATATTATAACTATGTACAACTGTACAGTATATTATAACTACGTGCAAATAGTAGTGTGCATTTTATCTGGTTTCAAGACAGATGGGTCCAAGAGTCTGCCGTGGACTCATCCAGTACTTTTTATTCGGTTTTTGGGGGGGTTTAGTCAAAGTACATCATTCTCTTGTCTGACTGGAATGTGAATGTTAATATGAGGTGACAGCTTTGCATATTGTTGCAAAAGAACAAAGTTTAGCACAATCAACAGGTATATAAAAAAAGAAAAATCTGGCTTGCAGCACTTGCGGAAATACACCATAAGTTTAGTATACCTTTATATTTTTGTTTTTACATTTAATGTATGCAAATGCACTCTGTGCAAGTGGCGCACTGAGCGTATATGACGTGGCGGAAGAAGAAACTGATTTGCTCAAGGGTGGGCGGTCGAGTACGTTTATACGCAACTGCAAGCAGACCTCCACGGGCGGATGATGTAAAGTTGGCGAGGGAGGAGATCACAGATGTGCATCATGACGAGGGCACTCGGAAGACCACAGATGCGCCATCTACGAAAATAGAGCCGTAAAGACGCTCCTTGGTTTACAGCAGTTCAGTTCCATTCCACTGATGGTGACGCAACCTGAATTTATTGGAAGTAGGAACATGCTGTAGTCTATCACTAACTTATGCTAACGCAATAGTAAATAAAGACAGTCCATTTTTGTATTAAAAACGCATAGATCATACATATTCCCCCAAAAATACGATATATATATATATGACGATAAATGAGTGGCTTCCTGTGCCGCAATTTCGGATTCTCAAGCCCTGGCTTTCGTACCCTCGAAATGTTGTACTGTATGTGGAGAACGTCCTAAACCGAGGACACTCTGGATACTGTACTGTATATTGGAGTAGCTTTAACAATTGGAGAATTTCCTCCCCCCCCCCCCCCCCCCCCATCTACAATTGTAGCTCTAGTTTTATGAGCGTTTATGCTCGGTGACAGACGGCGATTGCACTGCCACAGTGACTCAAAACTGACAATAACAAAATGTTTTCTTCGTAGAATTGTTTGGCTCTGAGCAATAGTGTCACTTTGTCAGATCTTTAACTTTAGTGGCATGTTAACAAAGGTTTGAAATCTCCACTCACCGTGTCATGGTGCAAGGGGAGGAAACCGACCGATACGCTTACAAAGTCAAATTAGAGCCCAAGTCAAAGAAAGCCTGGCATCGCTGCGGCGCAGTACTTCACGTCACGAAAGAGAGCGTGCCGACAAAGACGGGCCAAACCACAAGCGCGTGGCAGACGCTGGCTGTCAGACTTCGTACAAATCACCGTTGGCACACTTTTATTCCGGGGGGGGGGGGGGGGCTGATCCCCCTGTTGTCATTTATTCACTTTGTTTTTTATGTGTCCAAGACTGTTGACTTAACATTCTGCTTGGGAGCAGATTTTAGGTGGTAATGGTCCGTTAGGTTACTGTATCTTTTTAAACGGGTCTTTAGGTCACGTTTGTATCAAAGTTGGATAGCCACTTGAAACTCGAAACAGTTGGGTAGGTCCACAAGTATTGGGGCAATAGAAGTGTTTGTGATTGCGCATTTATTTTTCCACCACAGTGGATTCCAAATAAAACAATGTGATTAATGAGTAGATTTAATCTTTAATTTAAGAGGAATTACAGCCATCATATGCAGATTACCTCAATTTCCAGCGGCTCTCGGTTCAGTTGGAATAGGCTCCGATCATGAAATAATGGAAATCAAAAGTACAGACACAGAGGTGAGGGGGCATGGAGATTTTTCCTTTAGGTTGAATGTTCTTGTTTGCCTTTTGGAGCACATTTTTTTCCAAATTTAGCTACATTGCAAGTCCATTGATTAATGCCTACAATTGCGTGTGAAATCCCGCCAGAATGCTCTACGAAGCAGTTCTTTGGACTGCGGCAAGAAAAGCAATCGAGGGGACGCTTGCAAATGTAACATGGCGATGCTGCTCTGTGATTTCTTGAACCTAGTTTGCCCAAAGTCACCTGCGACTCCAGCTCATCCATGACTCATAACAGGATCGATCAATCGATTAATGATGGCTATGTATGGATGGGTGGATTGAAGTGGTTAACCCACAGCGGGGCTCACCAGTTGATTGACAAAGCTCAAGGTCTCTCTCTCTCTCTCTCTCTCTCTCTCTCTCTCTCTCTCTGTCAGCTGGTTTAAGACGAAGTTTCCGTTTGGGCAAGAAGAGCAACTGGGCCAAAGAAGCAGCTCGGTCCAGAAGGTGGAGCTCAGGAGTTCATGACTCCATTTGTCCACCTACCTACATAGAGATGATCCCATACCAGAAAGATCCTAAAGAAAGACACCGTCTGGTGGTCTTGGTTGGTAAGTATGAATGAAGCTTTGGTACAGATTCCTCAAGAAGGTTTTTGTTTTTGTTTTTGTTTTTTTTAACAGTGAGACATTGAATTTGTTTACAATTAACTGCATATATTTTGCCACTGCATTTTGACCCCATGTGATCCCATTTGCTGCAAAGTACAGCTGAAATTGATCAAAGGGGAGAATCAGGCATTGATTAAGATGTATTGCTTTAGAATTTAAGAATGATCCTTTCCCATCAGAACCAAATAAACACTTTCAGAAAACATCAGGTCAGAATAGTTGTTCTTATTTTAAATTGCTCAGTGGCCCACCCCAGATTCACTTCTCTGGCAAATCTGCAGGTCTGCTCTGTGTATTTTTGAGCTCTCGCTGTCCCGAGGGAGTTTACACTAAGCCGTGCATCGTGATAGTCTTTTTAACGTCAACCCAACTGTGGGTAATCGCGAACCGAGGGAACACACAACAAACAGGAAGAGTTTGTACAGTGCCTTCAGAAAATGACATCAGGGGAGGAGGAAAAAATCGCAAGCAGGGGAGAACACCAACCACAAATATATTCGTAGCCCAACAGGAAACAAAACATTAACAAATCCATACATACATATTATTGATCACATTTTCTTACAACAGGCGTTAGTGTCAAGTGGCTCATGCAGTAACTTGTCCCCTGACTGTGAAATGAAAATGATTTTTAAAAAAGTGAGACCAGGATAAAAATGTCTCAACTTTCTTCAACAGTAATGTGAAAAAAAAAATGAAATCTTTTAGCTAGGGGAGGTAAAAATAAACAACGGAGAAGGTAGTTGCACAAGTGTGCACACCCTGTTATAACTGGGGATGTGGCTATGTTCAAAATTAACCAATCACATTCAAACTCATGTTAAATGGGAGTCAGCACACACAATTTTAAAGTGCCCTTGATTAACCCCTAGCAGAAGCCTGCAGATTTTGTGCTGGCAGCCTATCACTGACTGGTATTTGGAACTGCTCATAATTCCCTCCACCTTGACTAAGGTTGTTGTGTTGCGACAAACATACTTTTTGGAATTAGCGCCAAAAGGTTCAACCCGTCATTGGACCATAACAGATTTTCCCAAATGTGTTTGAGAGATTCAAGTGTGATTTTTTTACTTTGTAAGATGCATAGCTCAGACATACGTGTACAAAGACGACAGGTGATTGTTGTCACATGTTCTAAACAGTCAGTACTTGCCAGAAATTCCTACAGCTACTTCAAAGTTGCTGTCGACCTCTTGGCATGTTGGCAGCCTCCCTGACCAGTTCTCTTCTAGTCTATTATCAATTTTGGAGGGACTAGTTCTCAGTAATGTCACTGTTGGGTTATCTTTTCTCCACTCGATGACAACTGTTCCGTTATATTTAATAAAAAGAAATTGCACCTCCTTCTGATTGATACCTTCGAACGACGAGCTCGCGCCGATGCTGCGGATTTGTGACGACATCAATTTCAGGAAAACAGTTGAACTTTATCTGGGGTTAATCAGAGGTACTTTAAATAGTGGTAGGTGTCAGATAAGAGGGTGTGCACACTTGTGCAACCAGATGATCTCATTCCTTTATTTTTGCTCACAATCTATTAAATATTAGATGTTTTTCTTTCAATTGAGTTGTACAGATTATAAGTCACATTTTTTTGAAATGATTCCTTTGTCTGATTTTTTCTTTTAATACCACAAAAATCTGGAATTTGGACAGGGGTGTGTGGACTTCCAATACCTCACAGATTCTCCCAGATTTCTCCCAGTCAGCCAAGTGCTCCACCGTCGAACTGGAATAGCTAAGGTGCCTGGATTTGAATCTTTTTGAATTGCTTTGGATCCCACTTGCACTCTGGACTGGATGTCACTGTCTTGCACTCAAGGCCAAAGGCCGTCATTAAGAATTTTGCGGCTTTGAGAGATACGGACAGGAAAGCCAATATAACAAGGATACTTAAAGTAGGAGCAGACGGATAATATTCGAGCAGGTTGGCGCTGAGCGTCGTGTAACTTCAGGAAAAAGGTCAGCGGACACAATCTACATGGCCCGATGTGGCTTCCTCTCTGGGTCTGCGGAGCCACTGAGAAAGGGCGGCGAAAGGCTCTTTTGTAATGTCCTGAGCCCATTCAAGACTGTGATGGAAAAGGCAGCTATGTCAGGAATCCTCCTCTTCATATGTGCTCCAAGGAGTCTGATGCAATCGAGGCCTGCAGAAACCTACTTGAGAGGAAAATCCCAGATGCTACTGTGTGCATCCTACACTATAATGACATTGATACCATGTAACTTTGCAGATGTTACATTTATGCGCAATGCTATGGATTTTCCAGAGGGTATCGGGGCATTAATCGTGGCACAGGCAGACAAAAAAAAAGTCACAATTCTCAGACTAAAAACAGCGTGAAATCAGAGCTCTGTCTGTCTGACTTCTTTTATTTTGATGGCAAACACAGATGTGCCACTATGAACACCAAATGTGTGTGACGTCGGATTTAGTGTTGCAGAAACCGCTAGTGCACATTGATAGATGGAATAATTATATATTCATATTGTACACTAATTCTGCACAATGTTAAGAGATCCAATGTATCCAATCCACTCGATCAAAGATTGCGTTTCTAATGTTCAGTTTAGTTTTTTGTTGTTGTTGTCAATGTCTATTATTATTGTTGTCGTTTAGCACTGGTGTGGAAGTGCGCTGTATCTTACGGACATCTGTTTCTAATATCTTTGTTTACCTTTCAAGCGACAGGAGTCGAATCATCTGACGCAGGACAACAGCAGTGCCACACTGAAAAGAAAAATAACAGGAAAATTCTAAAAAAAAATAATACTATGTGGGTAAAATCCTAATCTTACAAGAATTAAGTCATATTTTTTAGACTAAAAATCAATCAAAGTCAAAAGTGAATGTACAAATGACTTAACATTGTTAGACTGTTGTTTCATTATTTGAAAAACTTATACTAATCATGACTTGTAAAAAAATAAAATAAAAATAGTACTAATATTATATTAGTTTTTGGGATAGTATTCTTTATTTCCTTGGAGGTTTGCAGTGTGGCTATGGTTCAGTTGTGGGGAGCATTACTGCAGTGAGAGCCGTGTAATAAACTGTGTATTCTTGCGATTTTTTTTTTTTTTTTCCCAGAACATTAGAATGTTTTCTCTCCAAATTAAGACTGTCACATTATTTATTTTTCAGTGTGGCCCTAATATTCCTTCGTAGATACATCCCTCATGTTGTGGTTGGCGAGTGTGTACACTTCTTTTGTGGTGTGCATCGTATTGCCAACCCTCTTGATATTTTGTCTCTCTCCTCGACTCTTTGCCTTTGTGGAAGTGTTCACCATTTTTGAACTCAGTTGGGTTTGTTGGCATAGTTAATAGAAATGCAATTGAATTGAATTCCCTAAACGTCAGTGGTGGGCTGTGCATTTGAGACTCGCCCCTTTAGTGGAGACTTACCCGACTTAATATCGCTACTATCATATCACAATTATAGAGACCATGAATGATACACAAAAATGATGCAATAAAACAGCATGAAACTGTGCCACATAAATCATCTGAAGCTACGCAATGATATGTATCTAATAAGATGACAAAATAAATAAAAACCATCATTCTAATGGTGGGGGAGCGGTTGACACATCCGCCTCACAATTTGGATGTCAGCGTGGCATCTTCAAGTTCTCCTTGTGCCTGTGTGGGTTTTTCCGTGTGTACTCCAGCAGTTTTTGCTGGCCCTGACTGTCCACCACTCGTAAACATCAATTATGCAGCAAGTTTTTTTGCTCTTTGTCTCGAGGGCCCAGCGGCGTTGGCGTTAACGAACTGAAGAGGAGGCTCCTGATCTCAGATCCTGACCTCTATGGTATAACCGTACCATGTAAGGCGTTTTCCTCCTGCGAGTCCTTTTATTATTGGGACTGCCTGTTGTCATCATCTTGCCAACATTTTCTCTTCCAGACACCACACGAGAGAAGAGAAGCCAAGAGACCGAAGGGATGGATTATCATTTTGTATCGGTCCACAAATTCGAAGAGGACATTCTCAACCGCAGGTACATGCACGTTTCCTCTCTCAAGTCGTTAAATTGTAGTCTGCCATGTGTGCGGGTCATTCTATACTGTTCATCTGTGTTTTAAAAGGTCATTTTGTCCTTGTCTGCCAATGTTAATGTCTGCCTTCAGGTTTATAGACTATGGGACATACAGAGGCCACTACTATGGAACGAGTCTGGACTCGGTTTACCGTGTGATGGCAGAGGGCAAAGTGTGCCTACTGGATGTTCACCCTTGTGTAAGTAATGAGCTACACTGAAAGGAACGCCATAATGTTTACTGTATACTCGAACTAAAGGGACAGCGGATTCTGCCTGGACAATGACTCGCTTTTATGATGTATAGCAGTGGATTTTTTATTTTATTTTTTAACAGCAAGGCTAAGCGCTCGCAAAGATGATATCGCTCTCTTTCCACAGTGAAAATGTGTCTTTGATCATGACATATTGGACCAATGCTAAAACAAAAACCGAACAAGGATTCCACAGACGACAGACATTTCCATCAGAAGTATCAGGAACTATTTGTTCTTGGTTCGTGGAAGTAAAAGGTTCCAATCCGATATGTTCAGCGCTACAGACCCCACCCCAAAGGCCTCTCGAAATGCCCCCTCCCCCCCCCCCCCCCAACCCCCACCGATGACAGACTTGCAATCTCGCTTTTCAATTGTTACTTGTCACACAAGTTTAAAAAGGAGTTTGAACACTGTTAAAATGTAAAAACTACAAACAAGTTTACATGAACTTTGTTGACTAACGACACTTACACAATGGTAAGACTGTAATCTTTCATTATTTTGTTTTCTTCTAAGGTCCCATACCATCAATTTTTTTTATAATCTTTGAAATCCTTTTATCAGGTTTGCGAGATAATTTGGATTGCAAATGGTTAGGATGCCCCTTTTCAACCTATTCTAGTTGATCTCTTACGCCTGGCGTTTGAGACTGCCGGATTTCTTATTCATATTCAAAATGTAAATCTCTGCTTTGATTGGATGGCTGATATCTCTCATTTAAATATGGAAAGCAGTGTTGCTCTGATTGGTCCTTGCCGTTATATCAGCGACTCTTTTGGCAGCCAAGCATTCATAGCGACATCGCGAATATGCAGGAGAACATCGTATAACCCAAATCTGAAATTGGGTAAGGTGAGATCATCCTCCATGACATTTGTCGTCCAAATTCCAAAATTTCATGACATATTAATATATAGGCCCCTTAGGAACTTCAACTTTAGAGTTTCCATCATAGTTGTACAGCCCCGATTCCAATGAAGTGGGGACGTTGTGTTAAACATAAATAATTAAAAAACATTTTCAACGGGAGACAGGTCTGGACTGCAGGCAGGCCAGTCTAGTACCCGCACTCTATTACTACGAAGCCACGCTGTTGTAACACATGCAGAATGTGGTTTGGCATTGTCTTCCTGAAATAAGCAGGGGTGTCCATGAAAAAGACGTTGCTTGGATGGCAGCATATGTTTCTCCAAAACCTGTATGTACCTTTCAGCATGAATGGTGCCTTCACAGATGTGTAAGTTACCCATGCCATTGGCACTAACACAGCCCCATAGCATCACAGGTGATGGCTTTTGACAGTCCGGATGGAAACTGTATTTACTGACATCGGTTTTCTGAAGTGTTCCTGAGCCCACGCGGTGATATCCTTTACTCATCGATGTCGATTCTTGATGCAGTGCCGCCTGAGGGATCGAAGGTCACGGGCACTCGATGTTTGTTTTCGGGCTTGCCGCTTACATGCAGTGATTTCTCCAGATTCTCTGAACCTTTTGATGATATTATGGACCGTAGATGATGAAATCCCTAAATTCTTTGCAATTGTACATTGAGGAACATTGCCCTTAAACTGTTGGACTATTTTCTCACGCACTTGTTCACCAAGAGGTGAACCTCGCCCCATCTTTGCTTGTGAATGACTGAGCAATTCAGGGAAACTCCTTTTACACCCAATCATGGCACCCACCTGTTCCCAATGAGCCTGTTCACCTGTGGGATGTTCCAAACACGTTTTTGATGAGCATTCCTCAACTTTCTCCGTCTTTTTTGCCACCTGTCCCAGCTTTTTTGGAACGTGTTGTAGCCCTAAAATTCTAAGTTAATGATTATTTCTAGAACTGTTTTCTTTGCTTCATTTGTTTTTTTTTTTGTTTTTTTTTTACAACAAGCCCAATACCTATTTGTTTGCTCTTTTTCACACCAGAAACTGAAGCGTGTCTACACACTTGAATTCAAACCATTCGTGGTATTCGTGAAACCCCCGCATATCGAGGAGTTGCGCCTCACCAGGAGAAGAGCGAAATTCATCTGTGCTGAAGAGGACCCGAACCAAGTCAGGATGTTCTCAGTAAGAAAAATACAGAATGCGTGGCCGCCCTGGCTGTTGTGTGCAGTCGGGTGCAAGTCTTGGGCCTGTGCAACGCAGGGCAATATGAGGTCACAAAATCTGACCTCATTCCATCATCGATGGACACCAAACACACCCATCGTGCACACACCTTGCACATGATTGACATATAAGAGACAAGGGCGTCATTAGGCTGCTTGGTGGGTGGTATAATGCGTATGCATTTTGTTAAGATTTTATCTCAAATGAGTATGTGCGTTTTTTTGTTTTTTTTTTATTACACAATGATGTACTGTATAACTGTGTTGGAATATTAATGAACATTTTATTCTCAGAAAATAGAGTGTGTTTGCATATGTTTGGGATAAAAAGGGCAGAACAGAAGAAAAAAAAGACGTTTGGCCTCTAATTCAAGCAGTCTTCATCAGTTCATGCAAGGAAAACTCAACTATTTATGCTCCAACTTAGAGGCATGCCGGACACACCACGTATGATATCATTCTTTTGGAATGCAAAAAAGGTGAGAGCCATTAAGCCACCTGGCCGAGAGGTCACGACTCAGCTGTCTATCTGCACCGCCAAAAGAAACAAAAATTCTGGACAGGGAAGACAGATGGTTTGAAAGAGGAGTGAGAGAGGTCATACACACAAAGGTGGAAAAACCATCGCTTACCCCATGGAAGAGGGGGCTTACGAAATCACATATATCCCACTTACAATGCTGTCCTTTCGTCCATTCCAAAGAAACTCAAAACTCTGGCTCCAACAAATAGCACGGCTTCCTTGACCGTTAGGCAACTCCACGACCACTTTACAACTGAATGGATTGTGAATGAGGGAGTTTCAACCCAACGACTCTCGTGGACTGACAATGACCTCTCAGTCTGGCTCGCTCCCTTTTTTTGCATTCCAAAAGAATGATTCCAAATGTGGTGTGGGCCATGCCTCCAAGATGGAGCATAAATAGTTGAATTTTCCCCACACAAAAACTAGCTAGTGCGTCCTAACTAAGCTTTGTTGCATGGACTGATGAAGCCCGCTCGGATGAGAGGCCAAACGTCTTCTAAGACGAAGAGAACAGTCCAGTTACAATCGATTCGATGCCCTGAGAAAGTTAAGAAATTGTGATTTTGACGCACCGTTACACCCTAAGACATTACAGATTTTTAATTGGCTTGTTTTAACCGCCCCCCTGAGGGTGAGCATAATTCCTAACCTGTGACGAAAACAAGTTTGACCCTCCTGGTATAGATGAATGTTTGTGTGGATCTTCCACATCTTGATACCTTTCTAAAACTACTTCCTGAGGGATGTTTGCTCACCTTGAGGCTAGGCCACAGCTTTCTTTCTTATCATTATTCCATCACCAGGACCTTCATGGTACTTTGACCTGCTTCAATTCAGATCCCGTTCTTCTTTTCGTTATTGAACTCACCAATCACATCCTGTGCGAAGGTTAATTGACTTAGCGATAAGCAAATCTATCACCCTTAAACGAAATAAACAGTCGGGTGTTTTCTTTCCACAGGAGGATGATTTTGAAGATATGATTCAGTTGGCCGAAACCATGGAAGCCCAGCACGGTCACATGTTTGACAAGGTGATCGTTAATGGAGACCTCACCACGGCCTTCAGAGAGCTTAAGGCGGACCTCCAGCGGCTTCAAGAGGAAGACGTCCGCTGGATTCCCGTAGAGTGGTTTTGCTCCTCGCCAACTAAGGTGAGGAGGAGCTGTGGTCTTCTGGCAGGCTGGATTTGAACTTGAGGTCACAGGGGAATGATGGGAAATAATACACCATAACACCACCACTTATAATTGTGTTAAATCAGTAACACAGTGGTTAGAGACCGGGCCAAACCGAGAATAGCAAAAATCCGGCACAATTCTTGGATAAAACTCCAGTAATTGCTTTTGTTATTGGTCGCCCCCCGCCCCCCCGAAAAAAAAAGAAAGAACTAATCGGAGGAAATTTTTTTTTAAATAAATCTGCGAATAGGTGACTCCGCGAGGGCTGAACTGCGAGTATGCAGAGGTCCACTGTACAATACTTTCTGCTTGTAGTATAATTCATTTGTGTCGTATTTGAAAAGTTTTCCCATTCGTAAACAAGGCCTGTGATCATCGCAGGAAGAGTGTTCCATAGTTTTCCCTGAACATATACGTAGTTAATTAGGTAACCAGACGACTCCTGCCTTTTATGTCGCAGTGCCAGTTTTCTCTTGGCATTTGACTGAAATAACGTCGGCTCGAACAATTATATTGGAAAACAAAAGTTGGGAGGAGTGGTTTTGGGTGGGATTTGCAGAGCTTGCGGCTGAGCGTAACCTTTCCCTGCCAAGTCGCAAACATTTGCATGGAATTTTTATGACAGCTGCTGCACTTCAATTAACATAATGTCATGTGCACGAGAGAAATATTATTAGTAGCAGGTGTAGAATTTAGAGGCATAAACAAGAAAACAGTCCCCCAAGTCCTGCAGAAGACCGTGCTCATTCCATTTAATATTGCATGGGGAGTATGAGGAGTCTTCTAAAACTTTCTACTAAGCGGTCTTTTACTACTGTACTTTGTTTGTAAATGTTTTTTTACATTGTATTCATGTAAAAGGACATTTAGTTACCTTGTGTATGAAATGTGCTGTATAAATAAAGCTATCTTGCCTAAAAGTGTTCATGTTGGACCTGTCAAAAGAAATTTGCTCACTCGTTGTTGTCGTGTCCAAAAATTGGGCCTTTGGTCTAGCAAACGTTACTGATCCTATTCA
Organism: Phyllopteryx taeniolatus; assembly: GCF_024500385.1. NCBI lineage: Eukaryota > Metazoa > Chordata > Actinopteri > Syngnathiformes > Syngnathidae > Phyllopteryx > Phyllopteryx taeniolatus. The sequence goes on along the minus strand of NC_084515.1, from coordinate 20,431,445 downwards.
CAGGAGCTGCCTCATGGAACTCTTCCTGGTGCCTGGATTCCTTCACTCGGTTATTGTTCTCCTTTTGAATGGCTAAATGAAGTGGTGAAGTGGTGGGCGTGTTGGCGCAGTGAGGGCGTGCCCAGGGAGATAGGCTTGGTGGAGTGAGATTTCGGTGTCAAAAAGTCTGTCTAAATTTGTGCCTACCGGGACCACGTCTGTCTTTTGGCACAGGTGATCTAACGCGATATTGGTGAATTTGATCGGTGCACATGCAGGCACACCGATATGCGCGCTCCTTGGACGTGTGTGGTGGATGACAGACTTATTTCAAGAGCGGGCATCGAACACTCTGAATCATTGCAGAAATCAATTCTTTGCGTGCATTATTATTATTGTCATTTTTCTTAATCATCCCACGTACTGGCTGGTACGCAGCTAGGGGGGTGTGGGGGGGGATGGGGGTTGGGGGTAATGGACACGAACGAATGATAGTTGGTTGGGATGTTCATGTTTGGACGTATTAAAGTCACCAGCTCTGTCTGTAACATTGTCTGTTGCCACACGGCCAGAGCGGTGACAATGCTCCAGTCGCACACAGATCACTGCGTCCTCTTCCGCATATTGAGAAGTCTCCATGCCATACTATTGCGCTGCTTTTAAAGGGAATGACAGAAGCTGCTTCGATTGGACGGGATTTAAGTTGGCTGTCAATACGCGCAGCCGTCCAGGTTTTAAATGTGCTGGGGGTACGCCGGTCCACAAAATGACCAAAACCGGGTCCAGCCCGCCTCCTCGCAGAGTTTACGCTGAACGCAGCGCTGGATTTAACCTAGTCACAAAAACCTTCAGTATTTAAGTGGTAAGAAAGATGGCGGGGTAGCGATACATTAGTTGCGCAATATGTCTGATCCCCAAAACGCTCCAAACAATCTGTCAGAAGAAAAATCTCTCAGCTGCCAGACGGAAAGTCCGATTTCAGCGCAACGTGGCAGCGTAAGTTCATCACGACACTGACAATCTGCAGGCGCCCTCTGAGATCATAACGGTGCCATGAAGACAGCGGCCCCATCCAGTGAAAAGCCGCTGTTGTATGTTCGCTGCAGCTCCAACTTCAAACACTACACAGAAAACTATGATGTCAGTGGGTTTCGGATCATTTGGCTCAATCCTGCTCAAAAGTAGGAAAAAACAAACAAGATTAATGTTAAACAATACGTTCACCATTGAATGATATTAAACACAACTTACGACAATGGGGCCTGAAAGTGTAAAAGATTTTCTGTTTTGTGTAACAGAATAATAAATAGATTAACATGAAAATGTGTAACCGCAAAGGAGAAGAGCCTTATTCCCTTCTGCATATTCTGTAGTTTTACCGCTGAAGTTTGGCTCACAATTGGGCCCGTCAGCAAACTGAAGATAGATGCTGCTGTATTAATGTCACTGCATTAGTTAGGACTGCATGTCTCTTGTTGCATTAATCACTCATGCACAGAAAAGAAAATCATGGCTCAAATGAGCACTGTCGGTCGCAGCAGCTTGGCAGGCAAGCTACAAGAACTGAATATGGAAGAAAGAAAAATAAAAAAGAAAAAAAGACAACTTCCACTACTCTGGAAATACTTTTTACAAGATCTCAAGTTCTTCCACACCAAACTCATCAAAATGCCAGGCATGTGCACAGACATTTTTGGGGACAAGTGCTAAAGCCAAAAAAAAAGGCCTCCATCACCAAAATTATTTGTACAACTAAGAAAAGTGCTGCCTTTAACTTGGGTCAATAAGTGAATAATGCTTTGGACAACTTGGAAGCATAGAACTATCCAAAAAGTATTGTGAAGGTGCAAAATGGAGATTCAGGGAAAAACTAATTCAAGAATGTTAAGCCTGACCCATATTTAATTTCAAAGTTGAACAAGAGGGAGCGGCTGAAGAATTGTGTCCATAAAGTGTAAAAACACAATTCATCAAAATGAAGGTAAACTCACAATAAGCAGACTTTCGCCAAAACTCCTGTAATATCTCCTGAGATATGAGATTGTACAGAACCCAAGTTGTTGTATTTTCTTTTTTTTTTTGTCAAAACATACAAAGCCTGATCCACACTTTAATCTCTGTTTGCCAAAAATATGTTTTCCTATAACCTTCCCCATTTTTTTGTAATTTTGACAGTCAAAAGACAGCAGAGGAAAGTACGATGGTGCTTTTGCATAAATGTGCTGACAGATGTGCACAAATCTCAAGAAAAGCTAGAAAAAAAATGAAAGCTCTTTTTGAGGGAGGTGTAGCGACAGAAAACTGACAATTGCGCAAATACAACATAAATGAATCCGTTTGAAAAGTAAACCCTTTAGCCATTTCTCAGTGAACATGAGAACAATTCTCAGCAGCATTGCAATATCAAACGCAATTATTTGAAGAATTTCATTTTTGTGAGCTGAATGTCAAAATTTGCAACAGGTGCTTGATCCTTTATTCGACCAATATGTTTCCAATGACTTGATTCTATGCCTTTCTGTGATTCTTCGAGTCTCTCTCTTGATCTGCTTGTTAGAGAACAGGTTATGCAAATATTTCATTTTAGGTTCCTCCAGAAAATGTATCCGAAAGCTGTATATCCGCCACCTCCGACATATATGTATATAAGTCAAGTACGTTTTCATCAAAGTAGGCGTGGAAGAGGGTCTCGCCCAGCTTCCAAATGAAATTCAGGTTTGTAAACCCGCGGTTATGACTAACAGGTCCCAGTAGATGGCGGCGTTGCATTGCCTTGAATTTGAGATCAGCACAGCTTTTGAGTAGAAGCTAAAGATTAGGGTGTGAATCTCTGCTTGTCACGTCAATTATGAGGAGAAATGTAAAGTCGTTTCTGGCACCTTACACTCGAACGGCGTACGAGTATGGTATAAAAAGTACACGTGTATATGTGTGCTGGTATATGAGTCTACGGTCGGTAGTAGAACGTGTGTCGCGATCGTGAGAAAAGATCATGCAGCTTACGGAGTGAATAGCGAACATCGTGTAAAAAAAAAATAAAAAAAGCCACCGACATTCAGCTCGAGTCAGCGTTGGTCGCAAACCTATTTTTATTTTTTTACGTTGTAAATAAATGACTATGCTGTCATCAAAAACCCTTTCTCAGTCTTGTTTTTGTTGTTTGACAATTTGAGGTGTCACAAAAGCAAAGAAATATTCGCGTCAAAGTCACTCTTCTGTTATTCTAGGCTTTTTGGTCCGAAACCCATGTTCTACTGCTGATTACTACGTTTGCATGTTCTCCCCGGGCTTGCATTGGTTTTCTCTGGTTACTCGAGTTTTCTCCTCCATTCAGAATAGAATCGAGCTTTATTGTCACTGTCACAGGAATTACGAAAATCACTTGGGTATCTCCATATTTGCAGCATTGAGGTAAACAAAAAAGTACCCATATAAACAAAAACATGCATTGAAGACTAAAAGGTGTTAAGGATGAACATGAGTACTTGTTTCGGTGCCCTGCTATTGGCTGGCATCCAGTCCAGGGTGTACCCCACCTCTCGCCCGGAGTCAGATGGCATCGGCTCCAGCGACCGTAACAAGGATAAGCGCTATAGAAAATGGATGGATGCTGAAATCTCAAGTACTGTTATAAACACAAAATATGTTCCAAATAAAACTGTCTCCTGTCTTCTGTCCAAGTTTTTTTCTCATGCGAAATCCAGAAATCTGCATGCAAGGGAAGTTTCAGTGCAACTTTTATCACTCAGTGATTTTCCTCTGCTGAGATGAAAAAATATATGCTGCAGCTCAGTTATAATATATTCTTTTGTCAACTAAGAGTTTCTGTGTGTTTTAAAAAAAAAAAAGGATTATCCGCAACCGTGTTTGTGAAACGAACACCACGTACACGTTGCATCCTATCCAGACAAGAAGAGATTCTGGATGTCTTTGCACAGCACTTTTTTTTTTTTAAATCTGTCTCTGGGCTGTTGAAGATGGGTGTGTTCCCTGCTAATATCAACACACAAGCACAAGCCACGGAGCGTGTCACAGAGGGACGAGACTAAATGGTGCGGAATAGCATGTAGCAGTCTGACAGCTGCAGAGGAATGCGAGTGGAGGAATTTACAATTTCCCGAACAGGGACGGGATGCGCCTGGCTGGTCCATGTGTTTTTCAGCTTTGTTCGCTATCACACCTGGAACTGGAAATACCGCTTGAACTGTGAACCACGACATGAGTCAAGTCAAATTCATGCAAGTGCTCGCTCGTATTAAAACACAACTCAAATATTGTCATGCTGAATTGAACACAATTAAATTATTATTTTTTACGCTATCTTCGGGCGAGAGGCGGGATACACCCTGTACTGGTCGTCAGCCAATCGCAGACAGTGACTTTCTCAAAGTAATATAGCTCATTACATTTTGCTGACTTTTTGTAATTTGCAATGAATGCTGCAGCAGGACTCTTGGATGTTTCCTCTAAAAATGTGGACTCAAACTACGGAATTAACCACATATTTGTTCTTTAGACAAATAATAAACTGATAATGTAATGATGAAACGTAAATACATAATAAAAAAACGTGTTTGTTGCGTTATATGTGTACAGCATGTGGAAAACATGATACCATGTTGACCTAATGACAAATGTGCAAAATTGAGACAATTAGTGAATGACATAGAGTCAAAAATTATTCCGATGAAATTGTTCAAAAGTCATCGTTCTTCAATGTGTTCAAAAGTGTAACCGAGTCGAACCTTTTCAAAATCTCAGACAAGCAAATAGATTGCACCACAAGGTGGCCCTTCAAGGTCATGTTTGAGACTACGGCGGAATGGCACAGAGATAGCCAATCACAAGCATTGGCTTTAGAATGAGGAAGTGAAGTGGAAAAAAACAAAATCTGAGCTTTTGTGGCTATTTTTCCAATTGTAATTAAAATTGTAATTATGGAAGACATGTTTAAGTAAGAATTGACGTGCGTGGCCGTAGCACAATTAACCAAAATTATTATTATTACAATATATGAGGATGGGCGGTACGGTGACCGACTGGTTAGCACGTCTGCCTCACAGTTCTGAGGACCCGGGTTCAACTCCGGCCTCAGAACTGTGTGGAGTTTGCATGTTCTCCCCGTTCCTGCGTGGGTTTTATCCAGGTACTCCGGTTTCCTCCCACATCCCAAACACATGCACGATAGGTCGATTGAAGACTCTAAATTGCCCGTAGGTGTGAATGTGTGTGCGAATGGTTGTTTGTTTGTATGTGCCCTGCGATTGGCTGGTGACCAGTTCAGGGTGTACCCCGCCTCTCGCCCGAAGATGGCTGGGATAGGCTCCAGCACGCCCGCGACCCGCGTGAGGATAAAGCGGTACATGTAATTAGTTACTCCAGTGCCCAGTGTCTATCATAATAAATTAGACTCACTTGTTTTAAAGTGTTAGGTTCCTCTTCTTGATTGAATTCACAACGTGTCGCACCGCTATGACGTCACACTACGACACTACTCACCTATCCCCATTCTACCTACGGACCTCGATGCGGTAACACAAACCAAGTCGGGGCTCCACGTCCCAAATCATACTGAAATGATATGTCGCGCTTTATGGAAACAGCTCAAATGCCCCCCCTCCTCCCCAAAAAAAGAAAAGCCACATTGTGCAGACTGCAGACAGTGCAAAAGATTCACGGTTCCTAAACCCCACTGCACATGGTCGCACACAAAATAAGCAGTGTTATTTTCCAGTGCTGGTGTTGACATTACAATGGCCCAATTTGTTCTGAAATTCAGGATTCACCGCCTAGCACGAGGCGCTGCTTGGTGGTTTTGCTGCTTATAAGGAAACTTGTAATTCCAGCTCCCGAATCCCCCGGTACAACATGCGATGTTATTTGCTGACACGATTGTTGGTCAAACCGCAAGCTGCGAGAGGCTCGTGTGCCTCATGTCGAAAATATGAGCTCATGAACAACTGCTCCACAGCAGACAAAATCTAATAAGCACGTTTGCCGTGCAATAGTTTGCATATCTTGGGTTGCTCCTGCTACTGCTCAGTGAGGGTTCCCTCAGAGTGGCGATTGGATGGTGGGAGGACCAATGGGCAGGAGTGGAACAGGTTATTTGAACTCTCCAAAGTGCTGCTCAACAAAACCAGACAACATTCTCTGTTACTTTTCAAACATTTTTCACTCTGTAATTGGAACTGAAGTCCTGCCACCATCTTCAGAGAAAAGACGGAGGACTATTTTCACCATTTTTGAGTGACTTTCAACTTTATCCAGAATGGGAGTCTACTGCATCTATTTATTTCTGTCAAACCTCCGTTGCACCTGTTGATTTGGGAGAAACCTGCTTGCTTGAGAATGGACTCGGTTGTGGGGATGGCATCTGATACGCTTCTTCATTTGGAGGATGAGCAGAGGAGTAGACTGAACTGTGTCGCTCACAGCAGTTTGGCAAGTGCTCAGAATGCAGAACTGCTCCCGTACCAGCCGACCACTGAAGACGGCTCCTCCATCAAGTACAGAAGATATGGGTACGTCCCTTTTCTTTTGGAATCACAGTTTTTTCTGCGTTGCACGATTAAGATTAGTATTTCACCAACCTCCTCGGAGCCAAGCCACATATTTTTTCATTCAAACCAACTCACGGCACACCACCAGACAAAAACGTCACACAAAATGTACACAATGGTTAATTCCCATCTAGTGCACAGGTGTCAAACTCAAGGCCGGGGGGCCAGATCCGGTCCGCCACATGATTTTACGTGGCCCGCGAAGGCAAATCATGCGTGTCAACTTCCATGATTCTTGTTCAAATCTGTAACCAAGATTACAAATTGCCATATTTAGTAAATAACATTGAGATATTGCAAGCATTTTTGTGTTACCAAATATGAACAGTAGTTGAAAAACCCATTACCATTGATTTCTGATTCCAAAACTAGTTTATAAATTTCAGGTGCAATAATATGATGAGGTGATTCGCCTTTTAGGCTGTTACAGCCGAAGAGGACAAAAAAAAAAAAAAGGAGGTAATTAAAGTTTTTGATGGTTTCACAGTCATACTGGCCCTCTGAGGGAAACCGTAACTACAACGTGGCCTGCGACAAAAATGAGTTTGACACCCCTGATCTAGTGGATGAAGTTACATTTTTCTGCCTGACACTGGCGTAGATAGATGAACAAAGATACATTATTTGTAGTAAATAAAACATTTTGGGCCCAATCAAGTGGAATTGGATAATTTCCCGCAGCACAACTGTCAGGGCACCCTGCTGTGCGACTGCACTCTGGTTGGGAAGCTCTGGTTTAGAATATGGAATTGTCCTGAAAATGCACGGCTGTGTTTCTTCTATATTCGATTTTGTTGTGCACAACTACTTCAAAAATCCCCCAGGTCTCGCTTGGGTGGGGTCAAAGTTCGCCACAAGAGACAAGTGCTGCAGGACATGGCCCGACCTCTCAAACATTGGCTGTACAAACACCGGGACAACCCGTATCCCACCAAGACTGAGAAGGTTCTATTGGCTCTGGGCTCTCATATGACTCTGGTACAGGTGAGGCAAGAAAAGCAGTCAAGGGAGAATGTGGGAGAACGTCCGGCAAGATGTTGGCGTTCATTCACTTTTACGATCGTCCAAATCTGTTTAGGTGTCAAACTGGTTTGCGAACGCCCGACGAAGACTGAAGAATACGGTGAGGCAGCCAGACTTGAGCTGGGCCGTAAGGATCAAACTATACAATAAATACATCCAGGGAAACGCCGAGAGACTGAGTGTATGCAGCGATGACACCAACTCAGATGGTGAGGACAACTTTTACCGTATCTAATCGAATTGATATACTTTAGCCAATGAGATGCAGTGACATCTGGTACTGGATAAACTATGATGACACCCAGTAGAATGCTTATGATGTTCATGATAAGAAAATACTATTCCACTTCAAGAAAAATAGGAGTACCGATTCAACTCCTTTACTTAAGTACAAAATGTTTTTACTGTCAATTATACAGTATACCATACCTGCTTTTAAAATTTGACAAAATGAAAACAAAACAAAAAAAATTTATTCTCTGCACATAAAACAGTTCCAGTTGTTTGATGTTCTTGGCAAATTCTCTCAAATAAGGCCCCAAGAGCTCAATCAATAAATCAATCAAGACCACGGTTGTCTTTATCGCTCTCTATTTACACGTCGTGCTGCCCTCTAACGGAAGTTGAAAAAGGTTCCCAGCCTGTTTTGACCAAGGTTTGAAAAGTACAGATGTCCGTTTTGAAATGTAGTCAGTAAAAGTAAAACGTCTACAGAAAAACAAATATGAACAGATACCTGAAAAATATACTTTAGTACAGAAAGAAAATATTTGTACTTTGTTACTTCCCACCACTGTGTTAAGCAGAGGTAATAATGGCTAGCTATAATTAACAAAGTACGCAAATGATTAGAAACACGTCTCAATATGAGGCAGCGCAGTTCTACATCACTTCGAACAGTCACAATAACAAACATGTTAAATTATGACCTTCTGAAAACTGAGCAATATTTGTAAACATTGATATCTGGAATTGGTACTCAATAAATCCTGCACGTGTACCTAAAGTTGTGGCTGCTGAGTGCATTTGATAATGTGAACAATTTCATATGAAACAAGTGCCCGTAGTCAACCCTTAGGATAGCTTTTTGTCTATGTGCTTTGCTGCAGATGACGAGTGTCGCTTACAAACGCCCATCTGCTCGTCAGACATGTGTGGGATGAAGAACCAGGCCGGCGTTCTAACAGTGGCCGACCCGGCCAACGGCGCCTCGCCTCCGTCAAAGTACAAGAGCAGCTTGCTGAATCGTTACTTGAACGACACCTTGCGGCACATGATGGCGGCGGGCAAAGCGGAAGGCGTCGCCCTGAAGAGGAGGAGCCACTCGGAGTCGTTCAGCTCAAACGAGTGCGACCGAGACGCAGTGTCCCCGGCGTCCTCCTATGACGCGGAGACCAACTTTATCTACCAAATGGGTGAGAGATTCCACAGCGTCACGCATCATTACCATTTCATTCACACTCAAGGATTTCTACGGTAATTGCTAGGGCTGTAACGATACACCAAAGTCACTATTGGGCACGTATCACGATTTCTGACCCACGGTTCGATACACGATTCGATTTTTTGAGTGTGTGTGCGTGTGTGGGGGTTAAAAATAAAATGAACAGATTGTCATAAAAACAATGGACTTTTTATTACAGCCTTTGTAATTCCAGTACAGTATCCAGCATTTTCCACAAAGTCCCGGGCAGTCAAAAAGTAATGAGCAATGAATTTATTTCAGACATTTTCACCATTTGTAGTTTAAATACTTTTTTGAAGGTTTAATTTAAAAAAAAGTTTTGTTTAAGCCTGTCCTCTTCCGGCCAGTTATTTTGGAACTGTCATTGCTTGATGTCAATCAGAAGCAGAGAGTCGTGATTGAATTTCTTGCTTTGGAAGGGAAACCACAAAATATTTTCAAAAGCCTGAAAAATGTGGATGGGGACGCTGCAATAGGCTAAATGACAGTCAAAAGGTGGGTGTCCAGGATCAAAAGGGAAGAACAAGAGCCTGCTCCGAGTAACCTCCGTGACAAGCAAAGGAGCGGCAGACCGTCTTCAGCGGTCAATCCTGGGAATAGTGCTCGGGTCCAGGCCCTGATCACAGAAGATCGTAGAGTCACCATTGAAATGATGACATCACCATCATGCGTCATCATGACATAACCCTAGCCCCATATATATTTTGCAGCCTTTTGAAGAAAATGGTTAGTGGTGGGGCGGAACGGTGGACGATTGGTGAGCACATCTTTAGTTCTGACGCCCTGGGTTCAAATCCAGCCTCGCCTGTGTGGCGTTTGCATGTTCTCCCCGTGCCTGCATGGATTTTCTCCCGGCACTCTGCTTTCCTCGAGACTTTACACCGATCTGATCGGTATCGGCCGATAATTACCATTTTATGCTGATCGGCTTTAATGTCATAATTCGCCCATCCGATCAATGACGTCATTGATCGGCTCCGCAAAAAGACATTTACTCCGCGTCGCCATCGTGTACAGTATATTTGAATCCAAAAGCTGCTTTATTTTTAGCCTTGTCGCGTGTCTTTTGACATAGCACTGTAACTGTAAATATCTGACAGCCAATAAAGTTATTTAAAAAATAAAATAAAAAAACATGTCAGGTGTGGGACAGACAACACGCAATGCCCGGATCAGACCAATTTGGTCTTTCACGATTGCACTATGTCAGACTACTGCAATAAAATCTTGTATTCCAATACCACTACATCCCGTCTTTTACGATCACTGGGCTTTATCGTTCTCACCTCAAACGCGACCGGATACACTCGTTACCACGACAACAACAATCGATGGCGTCGTGTGTATAAGAACAAAATGGAGAAAAACATGTGCTGGTGGTCACCGGTGCTCGGGAGAGGACTTTAATTCAAGGCTTGCTTGAGGTATGTTCACGTACGGTACTTTTAATACGATACAGCTCGCAAGCAGGCAACAAAATGTAATGTAGCCCAGCAAGCTAGTGCCAGCACTAACGGTTGTAGCGTCGTTCTGTCCAATCATGCTCTAAAGTTTCGGTGTGTGTGAAGTAATGTAATGACAGTAAGTTAGCAGCCGTTATTTCTGTCATCTTGTAATGTTGGTTTGACCTGACTGATTAGAATACATGACCTGAATAAAGAATACTCTTGTTAAGGATACTCAGTATACAGTACAGAAGTATTTAAATAGACACATTGCTCCATCTTGGAATCGGATCGGTGATTTATTTATTTTTTTAAACTCGCTGATCGGCCCCAAAAATCCTGATCGTGTAAAGCCTACTTTCCTCCCACATCCCAAAAACATGCATGCTAGGTTCATTGAAGACTCTAAATTGCCCGTAGGTGTGAATGTGAGTGCGAATGGTTATTTGTGTATGTGCGCCCTGCAATTGGCTGGCGACCAGTTCAGGGTGTACCCCGCCTTTCGCCCAAACGTAGCGAGGATGGGCTCCAGCACGCCCGTGACCCGCGTGAGGAGAAGCAGTACAGAAAATGGATGAAATGGGTTAGTGGTGGTTCCCCTTCCAAAGCAAGAAAGGGAATCAATGCTCTCTGCTTCTGCAGGGCTTCCAATGATGACCTCATTTCCAAAATTTTAAGTACAAACCATGAAAATTTCAGAATTAAAAAAAAAATAAATAAAATAAAATAAATAAATAAAAATCTATATATTAGTAGGTTAAATTAAATTAGGCATTTTTTTATTAACATTCCAAGATTAAATTATATCAATAATGATCATAATAATAACTGAAATAAGATTTTTTAAAATATAAGAATAAGCTCAAAATATAACAATTAAGCTGTCATTTTACCTGGACATTTTTTGCAATATTAAAGAACAAAATCATAACAGTGAAGGCATCAAAGTAAACCTATGTTATGTCTGCTTCCTTTAGTGAATCTATACCAGTTTTATCAATAAAGTGCAATTTTGCAGACATTTGTATCTACAGTATTCAATAATCAACCAGAAGTGTTGTAGTTATTAGCAATGGTGAATATACGTCAGGTGTCTAGAAAGAGACAACACCGATTTTAGACGCTTGCATTTTTCTCCACAGGAAATTTGGCACTCAGTCATGAAAGTTACAACATTTTGTCTTAAAAAAGGAACATTTCCTCACAAGATTATGCCTTTTTTATTGTGCATAAGTTTTAATGAGTTAAGTTTTCTTGAAAATGACATTTTCCTTATATTTTTTTTTAAAGACGTACGTAATTTGATTTTTTCTTGCTATTTAAAAAATATATTCTCCTAACCTTTTCTTAATTTTGCCATTTTATTGTGGCCCTAACACTGCTTTGTTCACACTTGACTCATGCTTCTAAGTCTAATGAAAGTTCACCAAGTCTATAAGAGCAAAATACTGTAGAATTTGACTCCTCATGGTTCCGTGGCATTTGTATATTCCTGGTATTCCACTGGAAGTCAGTAGCAACGCAACAATCATTAAGTTTGAACAATTCTGACACCTTGGTGCCCTTTATGACGAACCGAGTCCTCAAAAAGGCAATTCTTTTTAATAAACATTACGAATAAAAAAGTCCTGCAAAGGCACAAATCCTTCATTTTACATTTGGCTGGAGTTGATGCTGGCTTCTTCTACTGTACACTGCAAATATCCTTTCCATACACGAGAATGTGCCATTTGTTCCGCATCAGCTTCTTGCCATGGTGGAAATGTCCCGTTGGGCCTCAAGGACAATTACACAATGTCTGAAATTTTATTTTTCCCCAGAGTGAGAGGTGAAAAAAACTCAGCCAAACTATCAGAAAATGGAGCAGTTTGTCAGCAGGGCACACAAACGTCTCTCAGAGTGACAAGTCGGTTTTGAAAGAAAACAGCTTGAGAGTATTCATCTCCATTTGGCTCCATCCCATTTGAGTTCGCCGCTTGAGTCGTGTACACGTTGGCCGCCCGTTCCTCTCAGTTCTGCTTTCCGACTCACTCGCATTAAAAAGCTACATTTCTGGAATTGTGAAACCACTATTCATTGCTTACAACAATGCGTTAAGTTGCGTTTTTATTACTCTCGGGCCCGAAACACCCGAAAACAAATAAATCATTCCAGCCAGAGGACTGTTATTTAAGTTATGGTCGGTGAAAACACTTCATCTTCAGGAAACCTCGACTTCAACCTCAGATTTACACTAACTGATAATGTGAAATATGGACAACATAATAAAAGGTATGCAGAGCCAATAGGTAAAATGCAAAAGTGTACCATTTGCTGCTTTTATTTTTATTTTTTTTAACTAAAATGTCACTCTGTAAATTTGGATCATCACCACATTGGACTGAATTAATCATATGCTGCATGTCCACCACCCTCATCTGTTAATTACAATTAATTAATTTCTGCGCTCACAATGTTTAGGCAACTGTAAAAAAATAAAATAAAAAAAATTGTGGATCAGTACCAAAACAAAAGAGTATGTTTTTTTCCTATCACTTAGTTTTCAGATGTATTTTTAATCATTGTTCTTTATCTCAAACATTCAAATAGCTTCTTAGAAGTGCAAAAAGGATCAAGTTCTGAATAAGACCATTTTTAGAATATTTAGTCATTTTCGCATCATTCTGCTACCAAACAAAAATAAAAACAATCCATAGAAGAGGTTATTAGACACTTTAATCCACTATAATCATACTAATGGGAATATGTTTTGATAAATTAGACATTTGAGAAACCAAATGATGCTTTTGAAATCATTTATGACTTAATGTTTGCTGTAAAAAAAAAAAATTAAAATTAAAATAAATTTTTTTTTAAAAAGAGGCTAAAGTTAGCAACTGAACTACTTAGCCTGGTAAAACTGAAAGTCAATCACAATTTTGTAAAAGAACAAAAGGAACAGTTAAACATTTAAACTCACACGTTTTGGATAATAAAGATGCCAAATAAAGTTTTTTCCCCCCGACACAATGCTAAACTAAGCTAGTTAGCTCCTGGTCACATAGCTTCATAGCAACTCTGCACTGAATCAATGGTAATACGTAAAAGTATTCCCCTAAACGTCAACCTCAAATCATATTTCTTTTGGACTAGTCTGTGCTTTCTTGAACTCATTACCCACTGTGGCAGCACTGTTGAAATGTTTATGAACACTTTTAATGTAGCCCTGCTGGTCGTGTTTTTGACTTTTTGCAACCTAGCGCGGATCCTCTACGGAGCTGAAGTTGAAAGTCAGCTTGCCAGATTCATGACACCATTAAAACACATCGGTAGCTCGAGAAGGCTAAAACGGTCACGAAACGTGAACAAGTGATGAGCGTTAAAGTGATGGCACTACTGTACTCACAAGGTCACTTCAAATATTCAATATGTCTGGATTTCACAGGATGGAAACATCATGTTACCTCACATTTCCATATAACAACTAAGAGTGTTTATATTACTGTGCAAGATTTGGGGCTTACACCACGGTTAATGCCTCCGCTGAAAAAGCCTGGAGGGTCGTCAGTGTCACTGGGATTGTGTTTTATAAGACAAGGAAAAACCTGTTTGGACTAATGCCTGGCAGCACAATGCCCAATTTTTTGTTGAAAATGAAAACACGTATGCTGAGCGGGGAGTTTCTTGCTCACGAATACAAATACATATGCACTTTGAAGAATTTGATTCCAGTGACATACCCAGAACAAGGTAATAGTTGGACAAGAAAAGAATTGAATGCACATTTGATAGTCCAGGCATCCATCCATTTTCCTCCGCTTGGTCAGGTCGTGGGGGAAGCAGCCTCAGCAGGGAAGCCTAGACTTTCCTCTCCCCAGCCACTTCCTCCAGCTCTTCCGAGGGGATCCCGAGGCGTTCCCAGGCCAGCCGGGAGACATAGTCTCTCCAGAGTGTCCCGGGTCGTCCCCGGGGTCTCCTCCCGGTGGGACGTGCCCGGAACACCTCACCGGGGAGGCATCCGGGAGGCATCCGAATCAGATGCCCATGCCACCTCATCTGGGTCCTCTCAAGGCGGAGGAACAGCGGCTCTACTCTGAGCCCTTCCTGGATGACTTAGCTTCTCACCCTATCTCTAAGGAAGAGCCCGGACACCCTGCGGAGGAAACCCATTTCGGTCACTTATATCCGGGATCTTGTTCTTTCGGTCACGACCCACAGCTCGTGATCATAGGTGAGGGTAGGAACATAGATCGACTGGTAAATCGAGAGCTTCGCCTTTCGGCTTAGCTCCTTCTTCACCACAACGGACCGATACAAAGTCAGCATCACTGCAGACGCCACACAGATCCGCCTGTCGATCTCCCGTTCCATTCTTCCCTCACTCGTGAACAAGACTCCGTATCAGGACTCCAAAAAGGGTGGGTACTCTGAACTGCTGTTTGGTGCATAGGCACAAACAACAGGCAGGACCCGTCCCCCCACCCGAAGGCGGAGGGGGGCTACCCACTCGTCCACCGGGGTGAACCCCAATGTACAGGGAGGCAATAAGTATACCCACACCTGCTCGGCGCCTCTCACCGTGGGCAACTCCAGAGTGGAAGAGAGTCCAACCCCTCTCGACAGGACTGGTATCAGAGTCCAAGCTGTGCGTGAAGGTGAGTCCGAATACATCTAGTCTGAATTTATCGACCTCGTACACCAGCTCGGGCTCCTTCCCTCCCAGAGAGGTGACGTTCCAGGTCCCTAGACCCAGCTTCTGTAGCCGGGGATCGGATCGCCAAGGTCCCTGCCTTCAGTCACCGCCCAGCTCATAATGCACCCGACCCCTATGGCCCCTCCCACAGGTGCTGGGCCCATGGGAAGGGGGACCCACGTTGCCCTTTCGGGCTGTGCCCGGCCGGGCCCCATGAGTGCAGGACCGGCCACCGGGCGCTCGCCTTCGAGCCCCACCTCCGGGCCTGGCTCCAGAGGGGGGCCCCGGTGACCCACGTCCAGGCAAGGGAAACCTAGATCCATTTGTTTCTTTCTTCATAGGGGTCTTTGGAGCTGTGCTTTGTCTGGTCCCTCACCTAGGACTTGTTTCTCATGGGTGACCCTGCCAGGGGCATAAAGCCCCAGACAACTTAGCTCCTAGGATCATTGGAACACACAAAACCCTCCACCACGATAAGGTGACGTCTCAAGGAGGGGCATTTGATTGTCCAGTAAGTTGAATTCAAACACCATCCATCCATTTGGTATAGCGCTTATCGGTTGTGCTGGAGCCTATCATAGCTGACTTCAGGTGGACACCGTCAATTAGTTACCAGCAAATCAGTGGCGTGTAAAGGGTGGGAGGGTGGTGGAGGGCGCGGCAGTACATAGGGTCAATAGGGTCATGGCTGATCTGGAGCCTATCTCAGCTGACTTTGGGCAAGAGGCGGGGTACACGGTGAACTGTTTCTCAGCCAATACGTAGAAAATGCCCAGACTAGGCATCCTTTAAATGCCTTCTGGCTTTGCCCTAGTGCTTTTTATACCCTCCTATGTGTTAGCATTACAACTGTTAGCATGTCACAATTGTACCAATTCTCATTTACAGAGTAATGTAAAAAGAAGAAGCGCCCGGGGAGCATTTCGGGGTATCGGTGTCTTGCTCAAGGACACCACAGCCGTGAGTCCGGAGGATGTTGGCGGATGGTCCCGTCGGGGTTTTGAACCTAGGTCCCCCACGGTGGCAGGCGATGATCTTAACCATTGGGCCACGGCTGCCCTAGACTAGACTTTACGCCGATCTGATCGGTATCGGCCGATAATTAGCATTTTATGCTGATCGGTTGATCGGTGTTCATGTCATCATTCCCCGATCCTATCAATGACGTCATCGATCGGCCCCACACAAGACATTTAACACCGTGTCGCCGTCGCGTATGAATCCAAAAGCTAGTTTATTTTTAGCCTTGTGGCGCAGTACTGTAACTATCTGATGGCCAATAACGTTTTTTCAATCTTGTCGGTGAAAAAACACGTCGTCGGTGTGGGACTACTTTGCGGTGTCTCAGACAAACGACACGCAAGTTATTTGCAGTCTGTGCACAACTGAAGTACGTCATGGGGAACGTCATCTAAATCAACGGCAACACAACTAATTAGATCGGCCACCTGAAGAATGTATACGGGGAGGAGCATGCCGCGTTCAACTGACGCAAACTCTGGACAACACCCGTCCATATAGCCGGCACAGTGAGAAAGTTAAAGTAAGCATGTCATGAACAGTATTTATGAAAGTAATTTAATTGCAATAAAGTAATTTTCATTACAGTAAGTTAGCACCCATTATTTCTGTCATGTAATGTTGATTTGACCTTAACTTATGTCAGAGGCCAATCCTTGAATGCCCCCTAGAGGTCATTGATGTTTTAACTTTTGTCTAAAATGCTAGAGAATAATTTTGAGCTGGGATGGGCACGCGGTACAGAAAATGGATGGATGGATACAGTACTCAATATAAAGTACACAAGTATATACAATAAATGAACAAGTCATGTAAATGGACACATTGCTCCATCTTGTGATCGGATCGGTAATCGGTTATCGTTTTTTTTAAAACTCGCTGATCGGCCTCAAAAATCCTGATCGTGTAAAGCCTAGTAAAAACCTTCATGAATGTACCTCTATTATTTCATCACTCAGAATGTTATCTTGCCATATTTTAGCCTACCTACTATATTAGCATGCTATTGGTTCTCATTAGAAATAGTATGCAACCATGGGGCACAATGTAAAATCCTTATCTACGTATCTCAGAGTTGTCTTAGCTCCGATTGCTATATTGCTAAATGTTAGCATGCCAACTGTTTGCATGTTGGCATTTGTCCAATTCCACTATATGCAGATTGTCACGTGACCAAACCCAGAACCCAGGTTAGCTGACAACCGGTGTATGCTACGCTAACGAGCGTGACTACAGGTTGATGACACGATTGTTTGAAGCCGAACTTGCTAAATAATTTTCCTTATGGCTAGTATCTTTGGACAAAAGTTAAATATATAAAATGTATCATTGTATGATATGATATATGTAAACATGATTGAAGCCATGTCATGTGGTGACTTCTTGTGTTCAACAAAATACAATGTAGACATTTAAAGTTACTACGGGTGCTCTGTCCCAGTCCCATTCTGCCAATTAACCGAGCCAGGAGGAAGTGCTTTTACCTGCTTTGCCGAATGTGGATTTAGGTTTTGCTTCGCATACTGTATAAGGGGACAGAAAATGACTACAGGGCACCAAGCCCCCCTAAAATAGGCCTAGCAATGCCACTGGTATAACTGAAGTAGTTTCTGTTCACAGAAAGACGTAGAAATAAAACAAAATACAATTGTTTCATCTGTTTGATTCGCAAAAAAACAACAAGGCATAAAAGGATAAATCATAACTACTGTTTTTATTTCAATTACCTTGTCAAGAAATAGCCTGGCCAAATTCAGAAGTTGTGAAGTAGTTTTACAGCGCTACGGGACAATTTACTATATAAAAAACCAGCGCGCCCTTTCATTACCCTTGCTGCAAGTTCCCCATGCAGTAAATTTCAAACTGGCAAGAGGTAGAACAATGTTTTCTCGCTGTATAAAATAAGAGGTTCAGAAATAGTTTCTTGGAAAAGGATGTTGTGGCTAAAGAGAAAAAAATGCTTGAGGACATTCAGTAGCGAGAAGAAAAAAAAAAAACAGCGAAAATTATTTACTGTCAACTGTTACTCTTGACAGCTGAAGAGATCCTCGATGGAATACTTTGGGATGTGAGCACTTCAATGTTTGATCTTTGGCCTTAAGGTGAGATTTGATCATCTTATTTGGACTTTAGCTAGATGTGGGGAGCAGCGGCTGACCTAGTGGTTAGCACGTCTGCCTCACAGTTCTGAGGTCGTTGGTCCTTCCTTCCTGTGTGGAGTCTGGAGCTTGGGTAGGTTTTGTCTGGGTCTGCCGGCTTCCTCCTACATTCTAAAAACATGCACGTTAGGGTCATGAAAAATAAATTGTCCGTAGGTATGACGGTCAGTGTGAATGGTTGCTTGTCCATACTGTTTGTGGCCTGCGATTGGCTCGCGACCGGTCCGGGGTGTGCAGTGCCTCTTGCCCAAAGTCAGCTGAGATCAGCACGAGCCGAGCGATTCTCAAAGTGTACTACGCGGGCTCCCTCTAGTGGTACGCGAATGAATCACTGCCCAAGTACAGTTCAGTTGTATTTAACTTTTAAGTTCAAAACATTTGCCTTAACAGTTTGCTTTAAAATGTGTATTAAGGTACAATTTGTTTTCATCTTCTGTGCAATACCTTTTAATTAAATCATTACTTTGGTAGAGCTTTTTCCTAAAATTCTCAAGTTGTTGCTTACAACATTAAACATAACTTTGTCTCATGTTTTGACTTTATTCTCATAAATTACAAAGGTTTTTAATGTAATATAGCAAATTTCTGGTTGTTTAATTGGGATTTTTTTTCTTTTTTTCCATTTGTCATACATTTTCCTTATATTTCTTGTGGTATTCCATCTTTCGTCTCAATCATTTTTTTTCATATTTTTGAACGCGGTTGGATATTTGGAGGTGGTCAGCGGGGTGGAGGTGTTGAAGCGTATTTAAGGATGTATACCATTATTACTAAAGCAAGAAACAATTAACAAGCAAGCAATTAATCCTTTACCTCCCAGCTATCTTCGGGCGGGAGGCGGGGTACACCCTGAACCGGTCGCCAACCAATCGCAGGGCACATATAAACAAACAACCATTTGCACTCACATTCCTACCTACGGGCAATTTAGAGTCATCAATTAACCCACCCTGCATATTTTGGGGATGTGGAAGGAAACCGGAGTGCCCGGAGAAAACCCACCCAAGCACGGGGAGAACATGCAAACTCATAAATAATAAAAGTACACTGTACTCACCAGTGATGCGTATTATTTATAGACAAGCTCCATAATCTTTTGCTCCTCCTATTGTGTTGGTTCGTCAACGCTACCTAGCTAGCTAGCTAGCAGTCACAACTAGCAAGTTTGTGCTGCTCTCCAGGTGAAGCGAATAACCTCTTTGACCGGCTGAAACAAGCTAGCCGCACTGTCCTCACAATTTTCACAATTTTTAATCATGTCCAATATTCGTCCGTCTTTATGGCACCTGTGCAATTATTGCAACTCAATCATTGCATTCGAGGAAGGACGACATCTGGTGTTGTTCCGATCAATCAATCAGAGCGAGGACGGGAAAATGCAGCCAATCAGAGGACGAGAAAATGTAGCGTGACTTCCCGCCCCCGCGCTTTGGAGCAAAAGATGACAGCTAACAAAACAGGTGCACGAATCCAAACGAACATTTAAGCAATACAAGTCATGAGCACCCAGTCACGATTCATACAGAAAGGATAAGATAAAGGGAAAAAAATATTAAAGATGGAGAAGGTTATGCTAGATACAGCAACATGCAAGGGGCGTGAGTATTCATATAAATACATTTAAAGGAGTGCAAGTTTTAATTGTATTCAAAACCTTTTGTTTGTCAGAGTACTTGAATGACAGGAGGCATTTTCGGAACTCCTTTTGAAAAGCAGTAAAGCACAGCTTTCTTCCAAAGCATTTACAACAATCAATGTGATATTTTGACGTCAATAATAAAAAGATTTATTAACCAGAATGTCTTTTCTTTTTATATCTTCAAAGAGGCCAAATAATACATTCTTCCAAGCAAGCGCGACAGTCCTTTGAACATTATTGTGAATAAAATCAAAGTTTTTGACCCCCCCCCCGACCAACACACACTGCTGTAATCACCAATTAAATAAAAACATTATTATATGTCAAAATAATAAAGTATGATTGAGGTCACAAAAGTTTTTAAATGTGTTGTAATGTTTTGAACAGTGCCCTATATAAAGTAATCAATCAAGGTGAATGTACGGTAAATTGATTCATGTAAATGTCTTCTTCTATCTTGTAGAGACTTTGGACTATACATCATCGAAATGTGACAGGTAATTATTAATTGCACTCAAATCATCAGTCTCAGGGTTGTCAGTCAAAGCAATCCAGTTTTGTTCTGTTTAACTTCATTTAGTTTTGTTTCTTGCATTTTCACAGTGGTCAGCCTCACGAAAGAGCTCAGCAGAGTGAAAACAAGCAAGACTGGCGAGAGATCAACGCCGCCGTGGCCCTGACCAGCCTGGCCCACGGGCAGAGCTGCAGGAGCAACAGAACGCCGCTCGGCACTGCCGCGGGGCTGAGCTGCCGCAGAGAGCCCCTGTCCATCACCGGGACCAACATCCCCCGCAGGATGCCCGTCACGGTGCCCGCCTCGGCCCTGAGGCAGAGCCGCGGCGCCGAGCGGTCCGCTCTCACCAGCCGCATCATCCGGAAGTCGTCCCACATCTCCGAGGTGCAGACGATCAAAGTGGGCCTGGCTAACAGCGTGTAGGAATTCAACGTCACCGTGTGAGAATAACGGATGCCTCAAGGCAGCCTCTCAGACTATTCCTTTGTAAAACTGTATATATACATATATGTATATATATACACACACACACACACACACATATATATATATATATATATATATATATATATATATATATGTGTGTGTGTGTGTATATATATGTGTGTTTGTATATGTGTGTGTATATATATATATATGTGTATATATATATATATATATATATATACACACACACGCACACACATATGGGTGTTTATTTGATTACGGGCCTTTTTGTGTCCTTGATGTTAAATTTAAAGAAAAAATCTATTTAAATTGATTTTTTCAATAACCAGCAGTGGGCGTGCCTAATTCTTGATTTTGATTCTGATTTCTCATCATATATACAAAACATTTCAAATTCTGTCTTTTATTTTTGCTAAAATATGTGTGTCCCTTAAAGTTGCCACATTGACCATTTTCAGATCAATAAAGATTTATTCAAAATCTGATTCTTTAATTCTCCACGTCATTTTGTCTTGTCACTCAAGCGCATGCTCCGGCAAAGAGAAGTCAGACATTTTCATAACTGGTTTTTCCTCATTTGTACCCTTAAGTCACATAATATTTTAATTGCATGTCATTACCAAACGACTTGTAGTGTTAATATGTTTAAAGATTTTCCTGTAAAAACTTGATAATCATATAAAATGTTGTACAGGACTAGCTAGCTAAAAGAAAAAAATTAAGATAACTCTAGCAGCATAGCACAGTTAGCTAAAAGCTTTGAAATGTCATTACCATCACAAGATTAATCAATTTTGAATCAATATGCCATTGTGGCGTTAATGACATCTCTCGAGGGTATCTGACAAAAAGACAAAATTTAAAAAAATTAAAATCTTAAATCAATATATATGGACATGAACAGATTCTGAGTCACAGAAAGATGACAATTAAGGTCAGGTACATATAGTTTTTTTTATGTTATTTTTGAGAAAAATGAAAATCAAAAGTGCCCGAAATCAAATAAACACCCATATATAGTCTACAATGTTTTTGTACCTTTTTTTTTTTACAATGTTGGTCATGTATTGTTATTGTGTTCTGTTGTAGTAATTTAACTTCTTTGAGACTGGATCATCATCCAATGCCATTAATTTGTCCGCAACTTTCTAATAAAGTCATTGTGAAGTCTCGTCATCAGTCGTGATTTACAAGAACCATTACTTTTACAATGTTGTTATCCTTATAGTACTGCTCCATCGCATCATCTGGAAAACTGTCCCACACCATACAAAGTTATTCCAAATTCATCACGAATTTGGAATCCATTTTCTCGAAGGAAGTAACGGAAGCATGTTCAATGGTCTTCAAACTAGCTCAAAAACCTCTTAAATTGGGGCTCTCGTACAGAAAGGTACCCTGTACGTGCATGAGATCTGGTTTGGTTTATGCAAAGATATATTTTCTGCAACTGTATTTAAGTTCCCCGTTAAGAGCAACCTTTAATTTAATAAAGTCCTGGTGTATTACCAAAAATGAATGTTCATTTCCATGGAAAGTTTCCAACTTCAACATTGCAAGTTACTTTCCATATTAATAAATTGCACACTTAACACTAACCCGGTAATGAATGCGTGAAGGGAGATTGCTGCTAGTGGGAGGTGAGTTGACCTCTTGACTAGGCATCTATTATTATTGTTACCTCTCCCTTTGCGATCATTAGTTCCCCTCTGTGGTGGGCTCCCAATAGAAGTCTTAAGAAAAAGCAAGGACCTTTAGATGCTCACTGAGCTGAAGTCTCACAAAATATGGCGGTGAGAACTCCTAATTGTACAAACTTCCATGTTTTCACTCCCCTGAAATGTATTGAAACCTGGTTGGGAGCTCGCGTACTTAAGGTTTGTGATAGCGGCAATTTGGAGGCTAAAGGTCACGTGAGAGATCATCATGGCTGCCGCGGGAAATTAGCCACTTTCACTTTATGTGTCCGAAAATGATTATCTGTTAAAAATAAACATATCTCCTATCTTTGCTCATCTATCAATATGTGTCGTGTCGAGGCAGAACAACCAAATGCTCTTTTCAGTAGATAAGTTGCATAAGTTAAAATAAATCTGTTACCATTTATACATAAGAATAAGTCAGTTTTGGATTTAGCTATAAACACCCACAGCAAGTTAAGTTGTGAGTAAATTGAGACATCCTCGTCATTAGTTCAGTATTTGTCATTTTTGTGCCATTTTTTGTTTGGTGGTGTGCTATGAGATTTTGCGAATGTCAAATGGGTGCGTTGGCTTCGAATCAACACACACGTGGTGAGCACGGCTCACAGTTCTGAGGTTTGGGGTTCGAATCTCAGCTGCCGACCTCTTGAGTGGACTTCACACGCTCTCACCGTGCTTGTGTGGGTTTCCTGCCGGCTTCCTCCCACATTGCAAAAACGCGCGTTTGTCTAACTGAAGACTCGAAATTGGCCAAAGATGCGAAGGTGAGTGTGAATGCTTGTTGGTTTATCTACGCGCGTGATTGGCTGGTTACTGCTCCAGGGTGTACAGTACTTCACTTGTCGCAAAAAGTCAGCTGCGATGGGTTCCAACTCACCTGCAATCTTAATGCTGAAAAAAAAAAAAAAACGCCTCAGAAAATGGATGGATGTTTTATTTATAGATATGGGAGCCCTACTTTGTTGCTCAGCGGACCATGACAGTAACTTTTCTTTTTTTTGATTTAGAAAATAACACCTTTTCATTTCTCTACATCAGGGGTGTCAAATCCATTTTTGTTGCAGGCCACATTGTAGTGTGTTACAAATGTGGAACCATATAAATGTATAATCGCCTCATGGTATTATGGCGCATAAAGTGAAACCTCGGTTTTCATATGCCCTTGTTTTCAAATGATTCTTTTTTTTTTTTGTGCCTAAATATTGTCCCAGTCATCCTACAATGCTTGCTATATATCAACGTTGTAAAAAGTGAAGACAACTTGAAATTTTGGTTGAGAAGAACATGAAGTAAACTCACGTGATTTGCTTACACGGGCCATGTGAAATGATACAGCGAGTCGGCTCAGGCCCCCGGTCCTTGAGTTTGACACGGGTGCTCTGCATGCATCCAGCATACAAGTAAACAATCAGTGCACATAGACATGCATCCAAAACAGAGGTAGATTGAGGGGGCTGAGGAGTTTAAGTGCCTTGCTCGAGAGCAACGCTGTTGTTCTAAGGAAGCATCACACCCAAATTCCTTGACTTAGGGCTGGTAGCTGTTTGGTCTGCAGCAGTCGTCCGGACCTTATTCTCCAACCTTTTTCTGCCTACTACCTGATGCTTGATGCTACTACGTGACGCCGGCCAACAATAAGACGCTGCCACGGCTGATGACAATGGAGGAGGAAGAAACGCTCGCTACGCTGCGTGCTCCTCGAGTGCATGCGAGCACATCTTGACGGCAAACATCAGCTGGAAATCACACATCAACCACCGCAGTTACTTGACTAAACATCATTAGCAGGATCTTTTCCACTCACAACCTACTTTTTTTTTTTTTTTTACATTTTGTACGAAGAACATTCGCAGACGTGTACTCATCAATTCAAGCGAGTTGACTGTGGAACGGCAGCCCACCTGCTCGTCATTAGGTGGGCCTTGAGAGCAAATGGAAAGTACATGACAACTAAATAATAGTGGAGCATGACTGCCATTTATTTCTGTTTGAAACAGTACAATCTTGACAACACTGCAACACTACAGCGAATGTCAACCTTTGTTAAGGCAGGATTCATTGTGACATGCTTGCTTTTCAAACTACGATGCAGACGGCGACATTCCCCGAAAGGTTTTGGGATAAATGAAAACAAAGTTGACAAATGTTTACACAGCAGAACAACAAAGCGCTTGGGAATGATCTTCCATCGTGTCCGAACCCGTCACCTGGAAGACTAATGTGGACCACATCACACACACAAAAAAAAGTCCAATCTAATTCAATAATGATTGAATCTACTTGGTGAAATGATAAATAAGAAAATAGTAAGCTAAGCATTTGTAATAAAGCAGTTGAATGCCATTGTTTCAATACATGTCTTGTATCGTAAGGTCCATATTGCACAACTAACAATACAGTTGCACACAAAATTTTTTGTAAGACCAAGATGATTAACTAGTCTGAGGATTCGATACTATACAAAAGAAGGGGGGAAAATCAATGCATTCTGATATTAATAATCTCATGGATAAGGCCATTAAATGAACATTAACTGAGTTAACAGTAAAAGGTGTGTATGTATGTATGCACAGTGTTATGGAAAAGATGAAAGCTTTTCATGGCCAGAGGTGAAATGAAGGTTATCCAACCCCGGACAAGGTGCAGCTACGCACACGCGAGGATGGGCGACGTCACCGAAACATCGGTTCAAATGATCGGCTACGCTGCCACATTCGCCGTCGTGTAGCGCGACCACGCGTGTTCCACACCCGCTGGCGTACGTTCATCTTTAACTATGCTTTCGGGTCCCAAAGGCTACGTTTACCAGATCCATTGAGTGAAACAAAAACAAGTGTCATGTGCAAAGAGTCCACCCCTGCCCTCTATCTTACCAACTCAGGTGATTTATCTAGTTGTTGGTTCTGGACTGCAGTCCTTTTTTGTTTGTTTGTTTTGTGCACTTTCAAGGAATGGAGCAGTATCCTCCGCACGCCCTGCCGGCGCCGCCTTGCTCCTGCTTCGCCAGCCGCAGCGTCTGGCCCTGGCCTTCGCTCTCCCAAAGCCCTGGAGTTTGGAGGATCTTCTCCACAAGCTCCTCAAAGGCACACTGGACGCCATCTTTGGTCTTTGCACTTGCCTCTGAACAAAAAGGAAGGAGGTTACCGAGAAATCAAAACAAAACAATCTACGTAAGCCTTTAATGACAAAACCAGGGAAACTATTCCTTCAATGAGCAGGTTTTAATGAAAATGACATTTAAGGAATGGTTAAAAACGAGACATGATGACTCAATTTAGGAAGCAAGAGACATGCGGCGGATCAAATCAACAACATATTCTTGCCTGGCTGGGCCACAGTCACTCATTAATGTTGCCGCACTAAAATGGAAACTCCAAAGCAAAGTTAACCTAATTTCCCACAGAGGCCAAGTTTGGATATGAGAATTAGGAATTCGGGAACGCGTGCAGACATGTATTTAAAGAAGAAAAGAAAAAAAACATTGAAATGCTAATCATAATGCAAATGATCTGGCGAGGCTGCATCCAAGCTAAAGGTCAAAGCAGCACAAATCAGGCCAGAAACACAAATCAAGAGCACGACTTGCTGAGCGATATATCGAGCCTTTTCCAACGGACACAATTAGACAGGCCTGCAGATCTATTCCTGAACTCCAAAACGAACACTTACCGATAAAAAGCATTGAGTGTTTTCTCGCAAACTGCAGGCCTTCATTTCGATCCACTTCAGGGTCATCCTAGAAACCAAACACAAGCGATCCACATAATTGCCTGAAGCTACATTTTTTAAACACTATCTGCTTGTGAACAAAAGGCGCCAGGATGCTTCCGGGTGGCAGAAAAGTGACTGACTACCGCTGACCTGAACCAAATATACCTTGAAAGGGGTAGGGGTTTTTTGTGGGGGTTTTTTTCCTCCCCAAAAAATCTAAATGAATCCAGTGGAACGTGCGAGTGAGGAGGCTGTGGTCGCAACATTTATACACAATTTGTGAAGGGAGACTCCAGACCTCTTTCATTCTTTTCATTAATGGATGTTTTTATGGTTTCGTTTTGTATTGTCCTCCCATGGGCTCACCACCTGTGGGAGGCCCCCCCCCCGCCCCTCGATCAGAACCCGAGCGGTGTTCTTTTATTGGACTTCTGTGCTCACCACGGATTGTCCATAACGAACACCATGTTCAAGCATAAGGGTGTCCACACGTGCACTTGGCACCAGGACACCCTAGGTCGCAGTTCGATGGTCGACTTTGCGGTCGTGCCATCGGACTTGCGGCCGCATATCTTGGACACTCGGGTGAAGAGAGGGGCGGAGCTGTCAACCGATCACCGCCTGGTGGTGAGTTGGCTCCGATGGTGGGGGAAGATGGAGTCCTATCGGTCCTGTTTGGCCTGCGGGACTCCTGAGGCAGCTGATGGGTACCGGCTGGCCAAGCGGAATGCAGCTTCGGTGGTCGCTGAAGCAAAAACTGGGAAGAGTGGGAGGAGTTCGGTGAGGCCACGGAGAAAGACTTCTCCGGACGGCTTTGAGGAAATTCTGGTCCATCATCCGGCGTCCCAGGTGGGGGAAGCAGTGCAGCATCAACACTCTGTATAGTGCGGATGGGGCGCTGCTGACCTCGACTCGGGACGTTGTGAATTGGTGGGGAGAATACTTCGAAGACCTCCTCAATGCCACCGACACCCCTTCCCATGAGGAAGCAGAGTCTGGGTTCTCTGAGGTGGGCTTTCCTATCTCTGGGGTTGAGGTCACCGAGGTGGTTCAAAAGCTCCTCGGTGGCAAGGCTCCGGGGGGAGGATGAGATTCGCCTGGAGTTCCTCAAGGCTCTGGATGTTGTGGGGCTGTCCTGGTTGACACGCCTCTGCAACATCGCGTGGACATCGGGGACAGTGCCTCTGGATTGGCAGACTTGGGTAGTGGTCCCCCTTTTTACGAAGGGGGACAGAAGGGTGTGTCCCAACTACAGGGGGAATCACACTCCTCAGCCTCCCTGGTAAGGTCAATTCAGGGGTGCTGGAGAGGAGGGTCTGTCGGGAAGTCAAATCTCAGATTCAATAATGATTATTCATAATTTTGGCCCGCTCTATGCTCCTCATACAGTATACTGAGGGCTGACAATAAAAAGCTACTACACCATAAATCAAGTGGATGTCTTTTTGACTGACACTTCACAAATTCAAACTATGGTGATAAAGAAGAAGGCTAAAATCTTATTCTAGCCATTTACTCTTTTTTTCAATTGCTCTATCTTGGTCAAATGAGATGTAAGGCTTTGTTTACTAGTGGTGCCATCGGCGACAGCTCCGGCTTTTGCCACCCGGAAGTCCATGTGACGTCAAGGTGAAATGTCCTGAATAAATATGCTTCCATATTTCGAAGTAGAAGTGTCCTAACATCATGCTTACACACAAGCCAAATGTGGAAGTTCATCTTTACACTCACCCTATCAATCTTGTTGCCGACAAGCATTTTGACAATATCATTGCGAGTTGTGTAGGTTTCCAGTTCATTCAGCCAGTTTTCCAGCCTTGTGAAGGTGTCGCGCTTTGTAACGTCATATACTGTCAAACCAAAAGAAATAATCAATAGAAACAGACAGCCAATCCATGACATTAAATTTGGACACGTCCTGAACTTTCCAACATTAAAATGTATATATAATAAGAGTGACAGTATAACAGTATAACAGTATAACAGTCCTGTTATGCAAAAAGGATTCAACATCAACAAAATGCTATTAAACAAATAAGGCATAGGGATTGCTTGAGTGGGATAACAAAAAAAAAAAAGTACTTACCAAGTATGACTCCCTGGGCACCGCGATAGTAGCTGGGTGTTAGCGTTCGAAACCTTTCTTGTCCAGCTGTGTCCTTTGGGAAGAGGGCAAGATAAGAAAAAGACAGGTACACACCATCCTCTGTATAGTAGTATTATTCATATTGTAGCAAGATAAGAGTCTCTCGCTGCAAAATAAAAAGGGGGAGTAGTGACATTCTAAGGTATACGGTCTGATGTTAAAAAAAAAAAATCCTATCAAGAATATTCCATCTCTAAGTGATGAAAGTTTTGCTCCATTAATGTGTACAGTACTGTCCGATGTCGCCACCCAGTGGACAGATGTTGCGTAGCATCATGTTTTTCATGAGGTTACATTTAAATAAAAAGATGACAACATAACGATCCGTCTTACCCATATGGCGAGTTTTGCTCTATTTCCATCTATGGCTAGTGTCTTCACTTTGAAATCCACACCTTAATCGTTCGGCGTGAAACAGGCATAAAAAGAGGGCTTTAGACGAATCCGAAATGTTAACTTATAAACATGGAAAACGTGAGTGAAGTTTACCTATTGTCGCTGACTGCTCTGGATCAAATGTGTCTTCTGTAAATCTCAGAAGAAGACTGTCAGTAAAGGAAATACAGGTAATATGAAGACAACGTACTAAACCCTTTAAATGTCTTATGTAACAGGTGGCGTTCCAACATGTTGGTTGTGGGTAACCATGAGGACCATCAGCTAAAATAAACCCGCAGTTTATATTTAATAAAAACAATAATAATAAAAATGACAAAATATATGTTTGGATCTTATTATACCTCAACCACACTTTTGGCCAAGTTAAATGAAAAAGAATAATATAATAGTATCAGTACGTGTATGTCGAAACAGCCGCTAATAAACTAATGTCAACAGACTTAACAGGCTAAGCTAACAAGCTAGCTGAGGCCACAACAAACCTGGACTTCCCCACTCCACTTTCGCCTATTATCAAAAGTTTCAGAGTTGTCAGCACGTCGTCATCCATAGTCCGATAAAACGCTAGTTAGTCAGGCGAACTGCTACGCTTTTAAAAACAATGTACGGTGTGCTTGTCTTTTGTTTGGCAATTTCTCAATTCCGCTGTGGATCTTTTGACAGTCTGAAGACAGCGTGCGTAACTTCCGCCCAACGTTTGCCTCTGACGTCACCGATAAACGTCGATCACACGCAACGGTCCCCGATTCCCCCACAGAAACATTCTTCTGGAATTCACAATTAGATGAGATTAATTGGCGCAAAACATAATTATGCCCCTTCCAGTTCAGCATTTCGAGTAAAGTAAGAGAACTTCAATTGAAATACTTCAGAAATACCAACAGTTTGCAATAGCACAATTTCCAGGTTCAGTGCCTTGGATACTAAATGCACCTTTTGTAGGATTGAGTCAGAGACAATTACACATTTGGTCTGTATCTGCCCTGTGTCATTTAAATTTTGGAGGGATTTTGAGAAACGTGTAAAAAAAAAAAAAAAATGAACATATCATCACAGTTGGTCTAAAGCAGCGATTCTCAACTGGTGTGTCACGGACCCATTTTAGAGGGGTCGCGGATAGCTAGTTAAAAATTACATGTATTCATATTCAGTTTTTTTTTTTGGGAGGGGGGGTGGGGGGGGGGTACTGTACAGATGCATACCAAGTTTCCACATGATACATATTTGGTAAGCAAGAGGAAATCTTCCTCAGTAAACCAATACAGTGCTGCTGTGGGTGTCATGGCTAGCAATATGCTTTTGGCGGTATGTCAAACTAATTTGAAATGTTTTTTAAAAATATAACATGCTGTACATCTGTCTTTAGTGGCTTTTTAAAAAAAAAAAAAAAAGCTTTATTATTCTTTAGAATTAGGTCACGACTTTGCAACAGTAGGAAAATGTGTTGATAACCACTGGTCTAAAAGATATTACAAGATTATGCATTCAATCTAATGTTACTGATTGACAGATTTTACTTACACAGACAAAATGAGAATCTCCAAATCTTCCAATATTTTTGGTACAATTGAACACAATGTTAATTGTCACACACTGGGAGAATCACCGGTCGAATGTCCGAGAGGCCCAAACATGGAGCAGTGAAGTGCAAAGACCCGAGGGCCAAAGCGGCGACAGTAGCAAGCATTGAGCAGACTCACTGAGGCGTACTGCACCTACCGCCGCTCCCCAACGCCCACTTTGATTGAACTGCCCCCAAACCTTTTCCCACTGTTATTCATTTCAAAGGAGTACAACACTGTTATCACCTAAAAACAAACAAACAAAAAATAGCCCGCTGCACCATAAATACAAGTGCTAGTGAGTTTGCACAACCCAATACTGTAGGTTAGAACTCAAACAGGAAAAGTAGTAGTTTGTAGGTTTTTTGTAAGCTGTTGAACCAAAGTCAGCAGCAATGGCCAGATGCCACACGGACTGCATAGAAAGACCTTTACGCACATGTTTTGGGATGATGGGCGCTTTTATTGGACGACATCCTCGGTGGTTCCTCATCGCCCCACTTGTTGTCTCGGCAGGTTCGGGTAGTGGGTTTCATTTTCTCAAGGAGAGGCTGTCCAACAATATTGAAGAGCAGTTTACTTCTCTCGACAGCCAAGCCAAGGTGGACAGGAAATACATCCGAGAGACGTTTGCCGGAAACGAGTCCATGTTTTCACCTTTAAGACTCCGCACAAATGGCCACGATGCATCAGTTATCGCAGTGTGTGACAGGAATATTCTGACAGTGGAGACGCTTCAGGACATCTTGGACCTGGACTTCAGAATTAGCGGAATGGTCTTTTGTGATGGGATCCCGCTACTCTAACGACCTTCTGGAAATCATCGTATACAACGCTATCAACAGAGACAATGTCAACTTGCATTATCCTTGGCATCACACTCATTTGAGGGATGATCCCTTGCACCTCAGTTTAGGGGGGGTGGACATTTGAAGGTGCAGAGTTCACTTGTTGAAAGTGCAAAAGCCATTCAGCTCCGTTATTATTTACAAGAGGACGACAAAAGCAAACTCAACCTGTGGTTGGAAGGTTTCATCAACTAGCTCGCAAATGAATCGTCTAGCCAGCAAAACATCATTGGGAACACCCACCGACCCTAATGACAGCCAAAGAACAGGAAGCTGCATTCGAGTTTTATCTTGACAAACTTTATAATGCCCACATTCGACTGACATTTCAAAGAAGTATTCATTTAACACTTTTTTTTTTTTCAACAATCTCAGCATAGGATCTCAAGAGGCTTTCCAATCCAACCTATCCCGTTTCGTACAAGTGAAGAATGAATTCGGTCTCGATATCAACCGGACGATTCGGGGCATCGCGATTTTTCATTCAGACGCTGAACAAAACCTCAGCGAAGGACATGATGGCCGGACTCGGGCAAAGAGCAGAAGAGTGCCCAGTTGGGCTTGTGGCGTACCACCCGGCTTTCATTTACTTGGACCAATACGCCGTTATTTTCGACAGCACCATTCAAAGCACCCTGGTAGCTGTGTCGGTCACGCCGCTGGTCTCATTCCTCCTGATCCCAAGTGCCTTGTGTTCCGTATGGGTGGCGTTCTCCGTCTGCTCGGTCAGCGTCGGTGTTTCCGGCCTCATGTCTCTGTGGGCTGTCAATCTGGACATGTGCGTCGGTTACTCCGTGAATTTCTCTGCACATATTTCTTACGCATTCGCCTCCGGCCCCAAGAGAAAGCCACGCACGCTTTGGCCCATTTAGGCTATCCAATCATGCAAGGAGCTTTGGCGACTGTTTTAGGGGTGGCGGTGACCTCCTTGTCTGCAAGTTATGTGTTTAGAACTTTCTTCAAGATTGTGTTCCTGGTGATTACATTTGGGTTGATGTTCATTCCTGTTTTTCGAACAATTTTCTGGAATTGGTGTGTATGAAAGTTAAATACATTTTCAGTATTTTGTATTTTCATGTCTGCAAAAACAGTAAATACATCAAGAACACATTTTCTTCTTTCTGGGCTTTTGTGTGTCATTTCTTGTAGCCACATCAATTCCATCAATCAAAACCAGTGTGCACACGGATGTTTTATTTTTCATACATCTATTTACAATTCTCTTCTTAGATCCCACTCTTATATACAGCTCATCATGGGCAAAAGCCCAGAAGCAAATGCACCATCCACACTAAAGGGAAAAATGACAAATAAAACAAAAATGGACATTTCCATCCATCCAATTTCCATAGCCCTTCTCCTCACGCGGTTCACCCTCAACTGGTCGCCAGCCAATCACAGTAAACATTGACAGATTAACCAGCACCCCACAAAATGAATCACGTTTGTAAAAAGCTAAAAGTGGGCAGAAAAAGATTGTGCTAATATTGGTTGCTACTCACTGAAACAACAAAAACAAGCAAAGCCTTGCTTTTGCCACGCAGCACAATTAAGTTATTGGTTACATGATAGTTTGGTTGACAATGCCATTTTCCAAGTAGGCTACCAGTAACTACTGATTACTTTCAAGATGTGTAGCGGACTACAAAAACATACACAGTTGCTTTTCTTACCACTCAGCAGCACTTTTAAGTCCCATCTGGACACACAACCTATTCTTTGTGTGCATTTTAAAAGTGCTGTGATGAAATGTGATTTCATAAAAGACAAACCATACACACAGTGCATTCCCCCAAAGGCCACCTCATTGAAAAAAAAAAAAAAGTAGAAACAGTTGTTGAGTTGATGTTAAGCCAATCATACATGAAGCCATCGAAGGTAAAACGAGGAAATAAGTACAGTACCAATCAAGAACTGGATTGGCTCCCGATGCGAATGTTAAATGCACATGGAGCTGAACTTAAATAAGGTCATTCTTAAACAATAATTTACAAGATAATCACATGCTCAGCAGCTTTTCATGATTGTTGTGCGTACTTATTTACATTCATGTGCCAACTGAGTGCCCTGAGCATGAAAATGTCGTTATTTACTATTGCGCCAGCACGATGACTCAGTGTATCCAGGAGGAGCTCTAAGCACATGCAGCAGACACTTTTTGAATGCACGAGTTTAAAATTGAGCACACTTAAAGCCTTGAAGTAAATGAGCATTTAAGCACTCACGTGGGGATATTATAACATTACGTAACAGTAACAGAAATCAAGATGGGACATCACACCACACTAAGATTTTCTAACACGTAGATTCACATCTCGTTTCCACAAGCCCCGAGGAGTCCCTTAGAAAACCAAAACCAGGCCCACGTCTTTGTGTTTCCCTGGTGGCTTTCATCTGGTCTCCAGGGTCTTTCCCTCCAAGACCAGCTGAATCTCTTTGGCATCCAGCGTCTCATACAAGAGCAGCGCATCAGCGAGGTTCTTGTGCTCTTTGGCATGAGTCCTCAAGAGGACTTTGGCTCGCTCGTAAGAATCCTGGTCAAAAGACGACGATGGCAATTTAGAAAAGGTAGTCGGACATTCTGGTCAGATTTGAATCAGCTTTCTTAAAACAGAAAGTACACACCCTCAGTAAAACTCTGATTTCATGCTCCACAGCTGCTTGAGTCTCTGGACTTTGTTCTGTCATGTTCTTGTAGGTCATCACACCCAACTGCGATTCAGATGAGGAGGACAAATGAAAACACATGAACACGCATCACAAATGTACAATCGGGCAATAGCACAGCCTTCACGTTTGGGTGTTTCTTTCAAATCAGCTCACCTTTTCACACATTCCAAATCTTGTCACCATCATCTTCGCAATCTTGGTGGCACTATCAAAGTCACTCGATGCTCCTTGACAAGAAAACAAAGCAATGAAGATGCAACTTTGTCTATCAGTATTCTGATTGCTATTCTAACCAGTGGTGATGAACTCGTGGCCAAATATGATCTCCTCTGCGACTCGCCCGCCCATGCTGACATCCATCTGAGCCAGCAACTGAGAGCGCGTCTCACTCCAGCGATCGTTCTCCGGCAGCATTGACACCTACAAGCATGATGATGATGATGGCGAGGAAATCGGAGCTATTTTCATGCAGAACATAACTGTTGAAGCGTATTTTCCTACATGTCCCAGACTGGGGCCCCTTGGCATGATAGTGGCTTTGTTGATGGGCATGGCGTCTTTGGTGTAATAAGCCACAATAGCGTGGCCCGATTCATGGTATGCTGTGATGATCTTGTTTTTCTTGTCGATTTCAGCACTCCTCCTCTCGGGGCCTTAAAGGATAAAAAGTTGAGAAATGAAGGACAAACAAGCAATGGTGTCACGGGCAAGAAATGTGGCACATTGTCTTCTACTTTGTCGTAGACCCCCGATAAGTGGACTCACCCATGAGGATTTTGTCCTTGGCAAACTCCAGCTCCTTCATGGTGACCATGTCTTTACCATCTACTGCTGCCTTCAGGGCAGCCTGGTTCACCAGATTTTCCAAGTCAGCGCCAGAAAAACCCACAGTGCCGCGTGCGATAATCTTGGCCTCGATGGCTGCAATAGAATTCCATTGGTTAAGCTACAAAACCGTTCCAAGGATGCTCGATCCCTGACAGCGCCTGCGTAAAGTAATACAAAGACTTGCTGATTTTCATTTCACACCTGTATCCACTTTAATCTTTCTGAGGTACCAATTGAGAATCTCCGTTCGTCCTTTCACATCTGGTTTGGGGACAGTGACCTGCATGTCAAATCGTCCCGGGCGGATCAGAGCACTAAAAGAAGACATTTGGCAGGTTATAAATGGTTCCTTTATGCTCGACCTCGACAGGCGACAGGTTTTTGTATCGATTGCAAACATACTTATCTAACGCCTCGGGGAAGTTGGTGGCGCCGATAATGATGACTCCTTCATTGGGTTTGAACCTACAACATAAGAAGAAAATAGAATTTTTTTTTTTTTTTTTTTTTTTTTTTTTACACGACTAGGTCACTATGGTAAATTCATGCGAGATGTTTATCTTTGGCTACTTCTTCCTTCAAACAAATCTGACAACCATCTACAGCAATGCGTATCATTCCAGTTTTATGACGCAAGTTGCTGAAGCCAAGAATTCAAGTTAGCAAGAAGCAGAATATAAGCTTCACAGTTTTAGACTGCCTCTTAAAAACGACAGCCATTCAAATGAATACTTGACTATTCAAGCGATTACCCATCCATCTCAGCAAGCAGTTGGTTGATGGTTTGTCGAGAGTAAGGATGCATGGGAGACTCAATCCTTTTCCCACCCACACTGTCCAGTTCATCAATAAAGATGACGCATGGAGCATTCCCTTTCGCCTCTCCTGGACAAGCGCAATAGGAAGAGTCAACCGTTGAGTGTGAATGACGACGTAAGAAATTTAACATCTTCAGTACGAAGACATACTGAAAAGATTCCTGATGCGGCTGGCTCCGACTCCAACAAACATCTCATCGAACTCAGACCCTGAGGCATAATAGAAAGGAACATCTGCTTCCCCCGCCACCGCTCTGGCCAGTAAAGTCTTTCCAGTCCCTGGTGGGCCAACCAGAAGGACGCCTAGAGGGAATTATGTGGAAAGATGAAGGAAGGAAAAGAAGGGAAATACAGATATGATCCACAAGCACCCAATTCACTGACTTGTGAAGCCATTATAATGGACAATGGATTTTGTCTGACCTTTTGGCAGTTTTCCACCCAGGTTCGTGAACTTCTGGGGGTTCTTCAGAAACTCTACCACTTCCTGCAGCTCATTTTTTGCTTCCTCGACACCCTTGACATGCTCGAAGGTCACATTTTTCATCTGGACAGGATCCACTGAGGAGTCTAGGCCTGTTGTGGTTCGGAACCGCACTGTGAAAAATGGTAAGTTTGAAAATCACACTGCACGACATGTAGTCATTTTATTTCAGTTGACTTATTGGATATTTTTAGGGTTAATATGTTGCACGAGTTTGAAAATGAGAGACTCTTTACCTGATATGAAGGGGATCTTGGAGATGCCATAGAGCCCAACAAGAAGCACGGCCAACAAGATGAGTCGATTCCTTCTCAGGGAGTCTAAACAGTTGGATGCATAGAGAGATCAACTTTCCACACGGTTTCTGTGACATTGGCGCAGACAATTATTCTGCTGTGGCCGTCACACAGTATCCGAGGAACCGAAACATCGTGTGTGCGCGCGCGCGCCTACACAGAAACGCAGCTTCACACAAACAGATAATTCGATAACGGGCTATGAAAATGACTATTCTGCCTAGAAAAGAATTTCACGTGATTCATCAGTTGCAGCTTGCCTTGTGTGCGTTGAGTCAGGGTTTGGGCTTTCAGAAAGCCATCCGCAAAGCCCCTCTTAAAAGCATCCTGCTGTCCATCGGGAATGTTCACCATCTTCGTCAGACTGTCAAGACTTTCCATATCGATGCCCTTGTCACGTGTCAGGAAGCCCTATTAAAATTAAACATTTACAAATAAATAATACTATACACATTTATTGGATCTTACATATACTGCAAGTTGACTTCACATGCAGGAATGAAACTTAAATGAGAAGATAATAGAGAAGAGGGTTGCTATTAGTACTAGGAACACAGTTAATTAATTTGACTTTTTTTTTTTTTTTTTTTTTTTTTTCCTCCAGCAGACATGCCAGGACAATTTTCAGGGAGTGCCCTCACAGAAAGAATTACTCTATTGGAGAATAATTTCAACCCGGAACGACATGCTTCAAACGTGCGCAAAATGTTTGCATCATTGTCAATTGTAACGTCATTGAGAATATGTTGGTGCGGAAAGGTAAAAGTCCATCATTCATAAGAAGACAGATCTAAGTAGCGTTTTACCTTCATGAAAGATGGAGGGAAACCTTCTGGTTCGACTGGGCGCTCAACAGCAGACTGCAGTCTTTTGGTTTTGCGCCTTAATGTTTTAAAGCCTCTGTGCTGGATCCACACTTGGAAAATAACACAATTCACCAGGTATAGCTACCTTCTTTTAAACAGTGCTATTCTGCAGCAACTGATGAGGATGTGTCACCTGAACAGTGTTGCAGCTCTGTGCAGACTGACTGAAGAGGAGAGGGCCTCTGCCTGGAATCAACTGGGGCTGACATTCCAAGATGGGGAAAGCCTCGCAACAAGCACAAGTGCTGATTAGTAACATAACACGGCCTTTCTGTGACTAGAACTTCTGGAAATGGAGGTGAACTTCAAATGTGTGTGCTTGTCGTTTGACAGACCTCAAATTCTATGATTTGTAGCGATACACATCATTTACCATATTTACATTTTTTAATAATTTTTTTACTCTTCTTTACACATTACAGTACAATAAAGTACACTTGGGGGGGGGGGGAGTACTTCATTTTCAGTTGCGCACGATTAAAATGTGGTAAACTAACAATTTTCCCTTCTTTTCCTCAAAAATAAATCATAGATATTAGTTTAACACATTTTGATCATGTGCAGCAAAGTACATGTTCAAATAAAGAAAAGTCAAAGGATTTCGTTTTTTATTTTTGAGTGTAGAATTTGCATATTTGAAAAAATATATATATATAATTCCCTAATATGTTGTTCTTAAGTGGAACAATGTGAACAGTGATCAGTCAATTGAAAACTCACCATGCTTGTTTCCAAAAAAGGAGTGCGTGGAAAGGTGGGACGTTCGCCACATTGTCCGACTAGCGACGACAGCGGGCGGCGCGTCCTGTAA
Source organism: Phyllopteryx taeniolatus (assembly GCF_024500385.1). NCBI lineage: Eukaryota > Metazoa > Chordata > Actinopteri > Syngnathiformes > Syngnathidae > Phyllopteryx > Phyllopteryx taeniolatus. The sequence continues at coordinate 20,393,377 of NC_084515.1, read as the reverse complement.
ATTCAAACGTGGTAACACCCGAAGCGCCAAGTCATTGAGCTGCCGTGTTCCCAGGTCTGACAGGCCGAGGTCCCGGAGGTTCCACAGGGGCTGCGCACATCACTTGCATCAAAAAATGTCATACTGACCAACACGTCAGCGTCCGACCAAAAGCGTACGGTTTTACCTCGGGGTAACGCGGTTCCGACTGAGAGGCGTGCTCGTGGGGTGCTCTCGGCCTGCCGACGGCGCCGCCGCTTCCAACGGAGATCTTCAGCGAGTGGACGACGTTGACGAGCTGACTCAGGGGAACAGTCACCTGCCAGTCAAAGAAAACAAGAAAGTTGAATGTTTGACCATTAAAAGAAAAGCTAACAACTCCACAAGAGTGGTTCCTCATTCACCCTCCCGGTTTGATACAATCGGTATACACAGTAGCTGCCTGTCAGTGGCAGGGAATGTGTTCGAATAGGAAATAAATTATAAATAAATAAAATAAATTGCGCTTCTGTCTGGCAGACGGACAAAAAAAAATGGTTTTAGGGCTAACATGGAAAGAACATTTGAAACCCTTGATATTTTAACGTCCATATACTAGTACACTCTTCGGCCACACTGGTAAGACAATTCCACGCACTAGTAGAACGATTAGGGCACATTAGTCGAACGAATGTCAGAGTAGAAACTTTTTATTTTATTTTAAACCACTACTATGCCCTAATTATATGAAATAAAATCTTACAACCGCTGTGTCACACTAGTACCAATACTAGGCTCGACTAGTAGTCATGTGTCACACACTAGCAGCCTCCTGGACCCTTGTAATAGCATCAAAACACTTGCACTAGTTGATTTGCCTCACGACGACATGATTTCGTTCTACTAGTGTGCAGAAATGCCATACGGTTTTGGGAAAAACAAACTAGCAAGACAAAGTTGTCGCTTTATTAGTGAGGACAGAGCGTTCGCGTGCGTGTACCAGAAAGACAACTGTGCTCGCGTACTTTAGGCCATTAGCTCATCTCGCTTCTCTCACGAAACCGCACAATCGCAGCAATATTCTCATCATGTGAATAAAGCGCTTTGAATGAGAATTCAACTACGCAGCACAAAAATGGAAAGCTACGGTGAAGGTTAGCTGGCTAACAGGTTCAACTTGGGAAAAGCTGCTCGTTTCCTTACCTGTGGTTGAACGGCCGTCGACAAGGAAAGCATTTTAGGCCACCAATCACCGCCAAAGCAGACAAATGAGCTTTCTTCACACTTGCTGTCTCTTGAACTTTCACAATTTGCGTGCAAGCGCGACAGCTAGCATGAAACATGAACAGCCGGATATGACGTCACTTATTTTACTGCAAGGTTTTTGGGGGGGGGGTTTTACCTTCAAGTTTGACATATGGCTTTTTATTCCCCCTCAGGTCTTCACATATTCGTCAATAGATGAACACGATTATTATTGGAATTACAATCAATAAAGGCTCAGAAAATAATATTCTTCTCCTAAGCGTTTACAACTGAAGGTACACTTGTTTGAACAAATATCATGACAACAAAAAATAGCAAAAATAAAGAGTTTAAGAGCCTGATATCTAGCCATTTTCTACGATTTGCCTGATAGTAATCACTGCTATACAATGAAGCTTAAGCATGTAAAATAGGACATCAAGTATTATGGAATCTGCTATATTTTGTCACGTTCATTCTATTCTTCAGGTAATATACCTAAACATGGTGGTCTAATCGTTTCCCCCCATAACAGCATTTGTGCAGCAGTAGCTGGCCTACAAAAAAAAGGCAAAGTAGAGTAATTGAGCAGCAAATATAAACCATCATCTATTTTGAAGACCGGCAGAGAACCATTCCCACTCCCGTTCCTAAAAGTGTAAAATGAATAAATAAATTTATAATCCATGTTCAAATCAAGAGTCAAGCCCACCCGTTCTTGCAGTGGCGAGAGTCGAATATTAGCTACAGTACATGGATGCTTTACAATAGTAAAAGAAAGTACACGCAACAGTTTCTCTTTATTAATATAATGTGTTGTACACACTTTTATAAAGTCAATGAAAGTGGTCCATTGCCAGTTAGGATACCCAACTCAAACTGGCAAACACAGCCACTATGTTACTTTAACTCGGACCACCTGTGTAAAAAGCATGAATCAACCAGAAGACAAAACAATTGATGATGTATACGTGTTCACTTTTGACTATGCAACTGACAATTAAACAAGATGTAAAATTGTACATGAAGATTGTCTTTACTTTCTTCCATTGAACATAATCATAATCTTATATAGTTGTTTACAAATATGTCAGTGTATGGTTCCCTTGAGAGAATTGAAAGAATACAAACAGGTGATCCTCTAGGACAAAAGAATTTATCGTTTTTTCTCTGTTCCTCAGATAAGCGATAATGTGCTGTGGTGCTGAAATTGAGCGATGATTCATCAAGCACTCACAAACTTTTCAAATCTGAACTCCCTCCCCCCCCCCCATGTTCACTTCCTAACCCTATTTCCTCCATGACGCTTCATCAGGCAGAGAAAGAAGAGTGCAGCTATTTCACCCAGGCGTCATGATGATGAAATGCAATGATTCATTCAAGTGATTTTCCTGGAACAAGAAAGCAGAGTTTTACAATGCTGTAAAGCAAAAACAAAAGACCAATACATTATAGTCTATTAAAATCGGTCACCGTCTCTTTCGCTGTGATAAAAGCTGGACCAGACCATATGCAACTGCAGGCCAAAGTGCTGTCACCACAACGGTAATTGGGGAACGGTCAAACGGCCACCAAGATGGTGTCAAAAACTGTAGCGACAACCAGAAAAATGTACTAATATGTGGTCCCAGCCACAACATCCCCTGACAATCTTTTACTTCGACACTGGCAGAAAATATCTTCATACCTTTTGTGCTGCAGGTGGAGCATCTGCACACCTTGGTGATGATCTTGACTTGAAATGTCAATAAAGAGAAATGTAACAGTAAACAAATACACCAATTGGGCACGTGGCCAATCCAATGACATCCAGCGCGCACACACACACACACACACGCGCACAAAAAAAAAACATTTGTCAAAAATTCAATCACAATGATACAGTACATAATTGTGTTCAGTTCTACAACACTGCAAACTACCACCAAAAAAAAGCATAACAAAATTAAAGTTGAATACCGATACTATACTATCGGTTGTCTACTGACACAACATATAATATATACATTCTATTCTGATTGATGACAGGACGATTAAGTGAAATAAAGTCAACTCATTGAGTTATCAAGTTTCCCCCTTATAACGCGGCCGTAGTATTTGTCACCGACTTTGTGGAGCACCACAATGGACAACACATATTGGTTAAAGAGTCCGAGCTTTACCTGTGCCGCAGTGAGGCCCTCTAAAGCGCGCAGCCGATGCAGCACATCGGCCATGTCGTCCTGCAATCTCACAAGAGCCGCAACTATTTGCTCGTTGACGTTCCCCCAAGAAGCCTTGCTGCTGGGACGAGTGCATTGCGACACATTGTTACAGGCGCAGAACCGCTGCTGAGAACTGCCAGCGGTCTTTGGTGACTGACGATCTGAAAGCGAAGCCAGAAAGTCATAGCTTAAGCTACATGTGCAGGCTCGTTACGATGCTGTGAACTGGGATCTAGGTAAAGTCTAGGCCAATTATATTGTTTTGTTGTTGTTGTTTTTTTTTACCTCGAACAAACTTGTGAGGTTCTCTATGGTAAGAATCTCCTCGGAGTGAACAGTCTTCTGCTTTAAGGGTGGAGGAGCTCTCAAACCAAAGATCTTGCTCCTTCACCAAAGCAGGTGTTGATCCACCTGACTGGATTTTGGGTGCAGACACAATCTTGTTGGAGAAACGTGACATAATGTCAATCACAGTTTAAGTTGCCTTTAGAAGCCAAAAGGTGCTCAACAGCACCAAATCAATTTGACATTTGTCGGCATGCACACAGCGTTGTCCCAAAAGCTGAGGAAAAGATGACAAGTATTCAGACTGTGTGGACATCTTAGTTTATCTTGACACGTCCATCCATCCATCCATTTTCTGAGCCACAAGGGTCACGGGAGTGCTGGAGCCAATCCCAGCTATCATCGGGCAGGAGGCGGGGCACACCGTGAACTGGTTGCCAGCCAATCGCAGGACACATATAAACAAACAACCACCCGCACTCACAGTCACACCTCCGGGCAATTTAGAGTCTTCAATCAACCTAGCATGCACGTTTTTGGGATGTGGGAGGAAACCGGAGTGCCCGGAGAAAAGCCACGCAGGCACGGGGAGAACATGCAAACTCCACACAGGCGGGGCCGGGGATTGAACCCCGGTCCTCAGAATTGTGAGGCAGACGCTCTAACCAGTCGTCCACCGTGCCAATCTTGACGGGTATTCAACTCAATTTATTGTGACTTTAAAGTTCCTTATGTGTTACAAGTATCTCTGACCTGGTGGAGCATTTTCATATCGCTGTGGACTGAGCTTTAGAAAGAGCATGGTGCGCTATTAGCTGTGAACATTCTCAACTCATTTTCAGACCTAAGAAAAAAAAACGTGCAAATTTCCCACATTGTGCAACATAATCCTTTAATGTGGAACAAACCTTCTCGATGGCGGGATGATCCATTGAATCACAGAACTCCTCATTATCGGAGTCTGCCAAGTGGCAGCTCTTCTTACCAGCATCAGTGTGATCTAAAACATAAACATATCACACTGGAGTTCATCACGTGAATCTGATCAATCGGCAAATCAATCCGAAACTGTATGACAACAATACATGAATTAAAGGAAGCAACAAAGATAAAACAAACATTATGCTTTCTATTTGTTTATTTATATGAAACAGCTTTTAGTAGGATACAGTGCCAAATAGAGCCATAATCAACATAATTGCTATATTTATACCTGTCAGTCAAACCTGAGAATGATTTACATTATATCCAAGTATGTGAGGCCAAATTTTGGCTATACTGTAATTGGAGCTCTTGTATTGGTTGCTGTAGCCATTTGGTCTATCAGCTGTCATGAATATGTTCAATGCTGCAAGAATTTAAAAACAAAAAAACAAACGGCACAGGAAAACGATTTGTTGATCCAGTTTATCCTAACATTATATGAGAAGGAATTGTTACCCGTCAAGTGTCCATGAAAGTGCTTGCAGACGGGGCTGCACGTGCTGAGCTCCTTGGAGTAGGCCAGCTCCTCCTCCTCCGCCGCGCTGTTCAGGGAGCTGTGAGTCCCGTTGGTCAACGACGACACGCTGGGCTCCGAGCTGCCGCTGGATCCTCTGGCGTAACGCCGCCACCCCGTGTCCTGCGCTGTGTGCCGCCTCGACCCCGGGCTCCGCTCTGGGACAAGAGTGCCAAGGAAAGCCGGGAATCATCGAAAAGTATTTCGCGTAAATCCCCTTTAAGCTACAAATCCGCTAACTCTGGCATAGCGGTGATACCTTTTCCATCCGGCTCGTCTTCGTCGTCGTCACTACTTTCATTTTTTCTCAGATGTTCACGACCATCGTCGCATCCTACCGCCTCCTGTCTGTTAAAGCTCATGCCACTTTCTTCTTCTTGAAAGTTTTGTATATCATTCCACAGATCTCCGTAGCCTGTAAAGGGACACGGACAAACTTCTGATTAGAAGAAGCCCCAACACGATGCATATCGTTTCCGGGTTTCCACAGTTGGTTTCACGTCTACATCTAACTTTTGGCTTTGTGCACCAGTTGATTGTTGACTTGACATTGACATTTACTTGACACTAAAAATGCTTGCCTTCCATTGCAGGTTTCTTTGGCTCGAACAGCTCTGCAGTTCAAAGAGAAATTTGGGAAGAAAAGAAGTCACGAGTAAGTGGACCGAATGTGAAGACAAAGGAGGTATTTGCATCCTGAGGAAGTTTGACACCTGCTTGCGCTGCGAAAGCTCTTCTGTCCAGCTCATTCTCCTCAGCGCCATCCTCTTCCTCCTCCTCCTCGTCCTCTTCCATGATGAAGTCGCCAAGCTGCCGCACCAAGTCAGAAACCTCACTCGAGATTGGCATGGTCTCCAAAATCTGAAATAGTGGTAGCAGTTGTAATCATTTTACAAGTGGAGCGAGTATATGAATCGTATTAAACTGTGCTTAGTAGATGTATTGGGCTACCACCGCCCACTTACATGACGACGTGCTTAAATGCGGACTCTCTGTCGTTTTCAGTAAGCTCTCGACATGCTACCATTTTGACCAGAAATGAGAATTTTTAACTGAATTCATCCTTTTACACCCAAATCATTCAAAACATCAAATTCAACTACTATCACATGTTTCTGATCAGGAATGCAAGTCAATAACTGTAATTTGACATCTTAATCTAGTCTTATGTTTGTTTGTTTGTTTTTTGTGAAACAATAGGCTACATAAAACTCATGGTTAAAAATAATAACCATACTTTAGCATTTAAAAAAAGATTTAAAGCTTCTACATACTGGTGTATTAACACGACATAAACAAAATAAAGCTGGTAATTACCAACGGAGTTAATGAAGGGCAGCTGTAATTCATTTAAGCACTGTATGTGTATAGAATTTCTTTTTAAAAAAAAAAGCTCATTACAAACCATGAAAAAAACTAAATACACAGCTCTCACGTAAGCCAATACAATTATTAAAAAATATGGACATGGAAAACAAATCTATAATCAATCTTTGTTTTGGTTAGTCAGTTGACAACAATCTTTGGTTGGAAACTGACGTTCTGTTTTATAAACTGACATTTAAAGAAGGCTAGAACTTGAAGACACATTTGATGATTTAAGGCAATGCTGAACTAATATTATTGTTTTTATTGCTACCGTAGCAATTTATGAAAATTCATGAAAACAACAAAATGTGTACCAGCTGGATGTTTTCAACATAATTCTTCATGGCTTCCTCCTTTGTCATGTTTCCTAAAGCGCTCCATGCATCCCTGGCAAAAAAAACAAACAAAAGCAAGGTTAAATCTCATCCAGCTAAAAGTTGTACTTATGATCATTTTCTCGGAAGCCAAATAGCGGCCGCAGGAAAAACTAATTCCACTTTGGTGCAAATGGAAAGCGTGTTCATGCAAAGTTGGTGGATACTGTATACATCAAATATTGACTTAACTGCATGTCAACTGAAACGTCAGTTTTAAAAGTGCTTACCATTTGTCTTTTTCACGTGACTCCCAGAAACCAGTTGGTCTCGTAAAGGTGCAAGGCCCCACGGTGGCTTGCTTATAGTAACTACAAAACATCAGCATCATGTCGTCTGACAGTTGGAAAGGACCTAAGAAAAATCAGTGCAAGATGGACATTGTGAATTCAAATCAAAGTCTATAGCAAAGATACAACACGCGTGCGCTCGGGGAGTTGTGATTAGACTTTTAATCAGCTTGATACACAAAAGGCGAGCTCACTGAAAGTGCATGTAGGTCAGTTTGAACCGCCTACTACTACTACTACCACCGGTACTGCTGTTTACATAGAAACAACTACAGCATGTCACTCAACAAACAACAATAAGTAATAATGTCAATTGTTTCCCATGATGTAGAGAAAAGCCAACCTTGTTTGGGCAAGCTCCGGATCACTTGAACCGCAGCAGCAAATTTCGCCCGCAGGGTTTGTCGGTCCTCTCCGTCGGGCGCCATGGTGACCGTCGACGACAACGCGAGCGTCCTCCTCGCCTTTCAGCGAGAAACCCAACACGGACAAAACAATGTCATAAAGACGAACGGTGCCTTTCATTTGTCTATAAATAACCTCCTAATCAATACCTCCTATTTGAGAGCCGCTTTGTCGAACTAAAAAGCTCGTAAAAATGTATGTGACCTATTTTGTAACTCACCGTAAAATGTACTCCTTTACTCCTTGAATATTTGCAAAATGTTCCAATGAATCTCCGCTCGTAGGAACCAAACTAGGAGACGTACAATACGGCACCATCAGCTTGGGAAACGTAGTTCTTTCTTTTTTCTTTTATTTTTGCCTTGGGAAAAGGGGCTTTAAACCGCAGTCATTTATGGGAAATGTAGTTCTTTTTTCTTTTTAGCAAATAAGCTTGAGTCCCACAATGCCTTGGGGTAGGGGGCTTTAAACCGCAGTCGTTTATGGGAAATGTAGTGCATTGACGCAGTGCTGTTTGGGAACGCCGGCGACACGCTATATAGTTCAATTAACTAAACCAAATCAAACGGCATTACGATCAAAGGCAAATTAGTATTGTTATTATTATTATCTGAGCCAATCTTTGCTGTTTTTTTTTTCTTTGTTTTTGTTTTTTTTAACGTAGTTGCTCCGACTTCGTAGCGGCTTTCGTGCATCGCAGGCTTCGCCCCCCCCAATGTCAGGCGGGGGTGGCCTTCCTCCACCTCCACCTCCACCTCCTCCTTCCTCCTCTTCTTGTTGTTCTCTCGCTCGCTCTCTCCCTGCCTCGGCCGCACAGCAGCAGCAGCAGCAGCAGCAGCAGCCCCGCCTCGCCGAGCAAGCGGGCAGCAGGCAGCAGGGAGAGCAGAGCAATGCAAAGGGACGTAAGATGGCAGAGCTGCAAATGTTGTTAGAGGAGGAAATCCCCGCCGGCAAACGAGCTCTCGTGGAGAGCTACCAGAACCTTTCTCGGGTGGCGGAATACTGCGAGAACAACTACGTTCAGGTAAATATGCATAAATGCTGACGATGTTGGCGGTGCTGCTCGAAAGAGGAGCGCGCGCCGGGACAGGAAATGGGAAAGCGTCCTCCGAGCGATTCGGCGGCCTAATGTGGTGTCAGTGAAAGCAATACGACCTTATGGCTCCCGTGGTTGTGCCGAAAGCTGCTTGTGGAGGGCGTGTCGTCGTCGTCGTGGCCGAGCGTTTGACGACCCAACGTGCTGCTCCTGCTCCCGTTCGATAGATACAATAAGGTGCGAACAGGTTCCCCTTTGCCTTATTGTAACGTTATCTATCGTAATACAGCATTTTGTTGCGTTTGAAAATGCTGAGCTCGCATCTGATTGTTGCGGTACACGTACGCGAGCAAAGCTGAGATGCGTTTTCGCCTCACGATTACACACCGAATACCCTCACAACAATAAATACATGTCTGATTCGGATCTCCTGCTAGTCATGGACGTAGTCTGCCACTGTTGCGAGATTGCATGTTGATTGTGAGGGATGTCCAGTTCGTGAGAGGTCTGCTGCCCATTTGGTTACGTACACAGATGTACTTCTTACTGTATTTCATGAGCCAATGCCAAACGGCTTTTGTGTAAGAATACGACGCATGTCTAATCTTTTTTTTTTTTTTTTGCCCTTTTTGAGTTTCAATGAGCTAACCGAATACCAGGAACACGTCACACTGTGATGGAGTGCGGTTCCACAGCACTGCGAACTGCAGCCACAATGATACACGAATGAAAGAAATACCGCTTCGACAATATCACTGAGAACTGAGCATTGTCATCATCAAAGCATCAGTACACAATTTGTTTTGGATCTCATCAGTGTTCCTAATGTGTGCACGGCATAAATGAATGGCGTGGACATGTTGAAATCAAATGCAGTTGATGCTTCAATTTCAAGTAATATATTTAACTTTTCATGTATAGAACATTTCCAAAGTACAGTTTAGTTGTATTTAACCTTCAAGTACAATACAGTTTGTTCCGATCTATTTAGGTAACATTTTTATTTGACTTTTCTGTGCAATCTAATTGAATTGAATTATTAAAGTAAGTTTAAGTCTTCTTACTTTCATATATTCGCACATTGCGTTAATGTCAAAACGGTTACAGTGGCTTACAATAATATGAAATATACTTTTTAAGAAAGAATGACTGAACACTTAGGCCTGCTGCACTACTGTCATTTATTTCTTGCTCATAATGGTGACATTTGGACTAAAAATGTAAAAAAATAGGCCATGACTCAACAAGAGATTATTTTAGTGAAATGTGCAAGTGTAACTGTATGTGTCGCCCGTCCCTGGCGGGTCTTTATGATGTCGACTTGATAGGAGGTGAGTCCAAATACTGCACAGCAGCAAATCTCAAGAGTGACCAAAAAAAAAAAAAAACACCACCTACTCAAAACCACAAACTCCAAACACTTGGAGGAGCTAAAATAAACTGAACCCTCAAACAAAAGGCAAACACGATCAGTACTCCAAATGAAATTGTTAACTAAGCCTTTTGCTTCTTTTGCGTTTTCTTCTCACGTTGATGATGTAATGCCTGGCCTTCCAAGACGAAAAAAAAAAATCATTATCTGTCTGAATGTTGATGAATGCTTTCATATCATCAAGAGGAAATGTCAAATCCCTGACAATCCATTCCGCCGAAGAAAAATATTTTCCTTAGATCTTTACATGATACTTTCTTTATTTATTTTGAAATGAACGGTAAAAGAACACAGATTTGAAGTCGGTCCCTTTCAAAGGCTGTAATCCAAATATAGCAACACTGAACGCATTTTTTTTAATATCGACTTTGACTTCTTCTTGTACGAAAGTATCTTTATAATAGTGTTCTTTTCAACTTTTTTTTCATCATATTATTGGATGCTGCACCAGCCATTAATCACAAATGCATATTTGTGACACAAATGTGCGGGCATGTTTCTATAAAAGGAAATAATCCTTCTGATTGGCTCCCATGATCTCTTCTGACTCACAGGGTTTCCACTTACTGACTTGCAAACTTCTCACATGATCTTCCCTTGTTTCATTGGACTCGACCTTCTATTCTAACTGGAGCTCCCACAAAAGCAAGAATAGAAAGCGAAAGACCGCACTGTGGGGCGGTGGTTAGCACGCCAGCCTCAGGGTCGAGCGGTCCCCGGGTGGGTTTGAGCCTCGAGGTTCGATTCCTTTTGACTGGTCAAACGGAGCCGGGCAGCCACGACCGCACGCAAAGCGAAAAGTGACTCATTTACGTGAGCGGCACGGTGAAAGACTGGTTAGGACATCTGCCTCACAGTTCTGAGGACCGGGGTTCGAAACTGTGTGGAGTTTGCATGTTCTCCCCGTGCCTGCGTGGCTTTTCTCCGGTTTCCTCCCGCATCCCAAAAACATGCGTGGCAGGTTGATTGAAGACTCTAAATTGCCCATGGGTGTGAATGTGAGTGCGAGTGGTCGTTTCGTTCTGTGTCCTGCGATTGGCTGGCGACCGATTCAGGGTGCGGCCCGCCTCTGACCTGAAGATAGCTAGGATGGGCTCCAGCGCGCCCGCGACCCGCGTGAGGAGAAGCGGTATGGAAAATGCATGGATGGGCGGATCATTTATGTGAAGCATGTCGGTGTGTGACTCGCAGTGAGACTGCTGGTGGCTTCACAGACGATGAAAAAGAACAGCTGGGTCATGTGACGTCATCTTTGCCCAAGATTGTCCGTGATTTTTCTCGGTCCGATGGTGGAAAAAATACAATTCAAATAGACTTAAGAAGAAGGAAAACCAACAATGTGCGCTAAGCATCAGGTGTCGGTGCTGTGAAGTGATAATGGGTGAAAGCGGCTTATTTAGCGTTCATGAGTCTGATGGTAGGGGGCAAGAAGCTTTTCATGGGGCGGAAGGTTCTGGTCAGGGTGGATCGTAGCCTCCTGCCTGAGGGCAGCGGCTGCAACAGGCCGCGTCCAGGCTGTGCGGGGTCAGCCGTAATTCAACCCGCACGGCCCGGGGTCCAGGAGACGGACAAGTCCTGAACGGATGGGAGCCAGCGCTGCAGTCTGTGCCCGTTTGTCCCGGGCAGCGGTGCCAGCGTACTACCCGGCGATGGAGGAGGTCAGGATGGACTCGACGTAGAACAGCACCGACATCTCGGGCGTAGGAAGAACAACATCCTCCGCTGGGCCTTTCCTGAAAGCCACGATCGCCACGATCGTCTTTGTTGTTTTGTAGCTGCGAAGCTCCAGGTTGTGGCGGTCGCTCCGGGACACCGGCCACTCCGCCTCCCTCCCGTAGGCCGACTCGTCGTCGTCCGGGATAAGCCCGATGAGGGCGGTGTCGTCCGCAAACTTGATCACTTTTACTGATTGGTGTACATGGAGAAGAGCCGGGGGGAAAGTACACAGCCTCTAGGGGATCCGGTGCCGATCCGCACGGGTGGCTTCCGGTCCGTCAGGAAGTCTGTGATCCATCTGCAGAGGGAGTCTGACACGTTGATCTGGGAGCATGAACTTGAAAGCGTTTTAGTTGACAAGAACTCTCCTTTGAACTTGTGCGGTGAGCGTCAACATCCATCCATCCATTTTTCTGTAGCCTCACATTGACCAACTGACTTTGGGCGAAAAGTGGGGCACAGTTACAAAAAGAGTTCGTTTAAGACCATTTCTTGTGGCTGAATTTGCCCTAGTTTGTGTCACTTCAAAATCAGTGTTGTTCAAAAGTCATATTCTTGGGAAATTTGAATTTCCATATTAAGTTCCACACCAGTTAGCTCAGTACAGTAGTTTGTTCCCCGATTACTTTTATTCCATTAATTATTTGGAAGTCGCCAATGTATTCTTTTTGCTTTATTGCTCAGTGAATGTTTTTTTTTTTTTTTTTTTTTTTGTCAATGTCTTTCTGTCTCCAAAGTGTTCTCTGTCAATTGACTTGACTGTTGTCGTACTCGAGCGGCTCCAACTACCGGAGACAAATTCCTTGTGTGGTTTTTGGACATACTTGGCAAAATTCAGATGATTCTGATTCGAATGGACTTTTACATGGTTCATATTATTCTAAAGTAACATGACTCTTACTTGGGTACAATTTTGGGCTACTCCATCTCTTGCCCGAGGTGTTAGTGGGCGTGCAAATGCCATATATTTGCCAGAAATAGATAGATGTTTTTAGTAGATCCAAACAAAGTCGTCATAAATGCAATGCAGCGGAGCGCTTTTCAATATGATATTTATCCACAATTGGGGCATGGCATGCAACACAGCAGTGCTGGCGTCAAGAGTCCAAAAGTCTGTCTGGCAATGTGACAACCTCAACCTTAATGCCCAACGAACAAATAATGTTGATACCATTAGACTGACACACATTTCAAATGCCGATAGATGATTCGTGATTCGTTATGATTTTATGGCATTTAAACAACACTGATGGGATTTTAGATTAGAGATTGAAAATGAGGCACAGGATAATCCCTGAGCCCGAACAGAATAACATCAAATTCAAGTGTTGGAACCTTTTACAAAACAGCAGGAATGTTGGATAATATGTTCATTTATTCTTTTTAGCTGCTGCAAAAAGATGAATTGGTTCTTACCCTCACATACTTCATGTAACGTAGCATATGGACGAGTGTCTAGCATATAAATGACCACCAAGGGTTCTTCATTGATTAATTCATGTTGGTACATTGATTTACTTTAAGTTTGCTAGAATTGTTCAAGCTGTATATTCCTATGCTTATGGTTGCGGTTAACTAACATAAGAAAATATTCCCCAGGCTTTTGTCTGATTATACTCGGAAGTCGGCGCAGATATTTTTGTGTTGAGCCATCAAACGCGTCAGTGATGCATCGGTGTGGCGACCACTGCAGAAAAAGGCCAATCGATTTTTGAAATGCATTCATCCTGAAGCCAGCAGTCAATTAATGTGTCATGACGGAAGAGTAGATTGTTGTTGTTGCAGTTCCGAAGGTTATTTAATTCAATCATCGCTGTCTGATGACAACCGTGCATGTTTTTTTTGTTTTGTTTTTGTTTTTTTATAGAATTGCTGTGTGGTGTTTAAATATATTGAAGTGGACAAAATCATAACTCGTGTTTCCACAACATTGCCTCTCTAGCACTGATGTACCGTATGAGTGTTTGTAAAAATGTGTCACAAGATAAAACGGCGTGTTTCCACAAATCTCTGGTTGTCAAATCAGTGATTTGGGGTTCGGGCTTTCCATGGATTGGAGGGGTGGGGGGTTGAGGGGTTAACCGTAAACCTCCATGAACTCGAGGGTTTCCATGGGACAACATCTTAATGTTGGCACCTTTTATGGCTTGAAAGTATCAAGTTCCTTTTTTTTTGTCACCAGCGATCTAAATGGTAAAACTATTAACATTTGCACATTTTCCTTTGGATTTCCTGTGTAATTTAAAAAAACAACAACAACTTATTTTTAATATTTGTGGCACTGTGGCTTAATTGGTACAAGAATAGGAAGTGATTCATGAACAAAAAAATAACAACAAAATTGTCGTACATTGAACTTTGCAGTCCTGCTGACAGTTCCCAAAGTAAAAAAAACAAAACAACAAAAACCCCTCAAAAGAGTAGAAGAGTGTGTATTCTTGTTTTGCCTTCAAACTATAAATATGTCTTTCAGTTCCTGCAGCTATTTAAAGGCACACGGAAACAGATGGTTGAAGGTTGCGATTCTCTGCAATGTTTTGGCATTCCGGCTCGCTCGGCTCGACTCCCACCGCGCACCTGCCCCGTGTTGTCCATCTGGGAGATTCTCAGAGTAATTGTTACCACTCACATTCATCAAGTCGTGGTGCTTGTGAAATCTTGACGGGATTTTCCAAGTAAAACAAATAATATACCGTCTACTCGGACACCGGAACACTGGAAACGTTCCTTGCGCGCACGCAGGACTTTCACTTCATTTTCTCCCATCTGTACCCCTTGTTCGTATTCAATCACTTTCCGTACCGCTTCCCCTCACGCGTGTCGCGGGCGTGCCGGCGCCTATCCCAGCTATCTTCGGGCGAGAGGCGGGCTTGCACCCTGAACTGGTCGCCAGCCAATCGGAGCCCTGGCTTATTTTCTCCTTTGCTTCCTTCTCTTTGTTGAGGCTCAAGACAAGAGGAAGGCCCTGGAGGAGACCAAGTCCTACACCACCCAGTCTCTGGCCAGCGTGGCTTACCAAATCAATGCCTTAGCCAACAATGTGCTCCAGCTACTGGACATTCAGACCTCGCAACTACGACGCATGGAGTCCTCCATCAACCACATCTCCCAGGTACATGCACCGCACCTCCCTAAAGTATGTATTTATACGAGCAGCAAAAAGACACCGCTTTTATTAGTTTCCTCTGGCAACTGTATTCACAGTATGTTACTGGCGACACCGTTACCAGTAAGTTCCAATTCACGTTCGCACACTATATGAACTAATTCATGAACTTTTGTTGATTGAACTGGTTCAGGTACAACACTGCTTATCATGCTCCAGACACTTCAGTCTCAAGGTCTTAGCTTGTATGTATCGAAACACAAGGATGCCCGTGCCCCCCCCCGCCTGGCAAGCAGTCAAGGCCCCCTCCCTGTGTGCTTCATTAAGCCTGTCAGGCATGAAGTGAAATCCCGGCACAGGCACTCTCGCTTGCTTCGCATTTTCAACTGCCGTTTGACACCACAAGCTTTAATGGCAAAATGTCTTTTCCACAGATGCGTATTGCTACAAAGCGATAAAAGAAATGGCTAATGTATTTTACACTTCTGCTGGCTGGAATCTCAGCCTCATCGTATTTCTCTGCTGGGAAAAAAAACCCACTGGATGAATAGTGAAAGATATAGCCAGCAGTAACTTTCAAGGGATAGGGGACACATTTCTCAAGGAGTGATTCGCTTCCAGCGTATGCCACATATCCTCACGAATACATTGAAATGCTGGCTGAGCTGCTCCTAGAAGACATCATCATCCTTTGAATGGTCAACGAAACGTCTTGCGAAACCCAATACAGAGAAAATGAAGTTTCCGAGGCAGATTTATCAGTCGCGGCTCCCGACAGCTGCACTGTACCTTCTGTTGCCACAAACCGACTGCACCGCTTGAGCGCTTGATGACCAGCTGTTAATTAGGGTGCAGAGATGACAAAAGAAAAGCAGCTTCATTTGAGAGCATAGAGGGCATTGGTTTGTGTGCGTTGCAAGTTTGAATTCAACTGCAGTGCAGCTGAAATGCCGACAGAATCCCGTCCTGACCTCCAGAACTGGAGCATGGATGCAGTCCTTCTGTTTCTCGTTTTACCTGCCCCCCTCGCCTCTTCTTGCAGATCACCAACAGGATACGGGATCTACTCAACCTACAGTGGATAGAAAAGGTCTACACACCCCTGTTTAAATGCCTTGCTTTTGTGATATAAACAAATGACCAAAAAAAAAACATAAATGAGACCGAGATAAATCATTTCAAAACTTTTTTACACCATTAATGTGACTTACAACTTGTACAACTCAATTGGAAAAAAACAAAAAAACCTTTTTGAGAGGGGGCGTAAAAAAAATAAAAATAAACTGCGATACTGTGGTTGCACAAGCGTGCACACCCTCTTAAAACGGGCCGTGGCTGTGTTCAGAATGAACCAATAACATTGAAACTCATGTCAGCACACACCTGCCAGCATTCAAAGTGATTGTATGAAAGTCAAGCAATAGGGCCTAAAATTCATATCATGATCAAATTTGAATTGCTGCCTATCCTCGTTGTGTTGCTTGGTATATTTTAATGTCTTGGAAATTTGTTGGTACCCTTCTCCTGACTGATACCTTTGAACAATGAAATCGCTCTGATGCTGCGGAAGCTCTCGGCAGACCATGACGTCTGACTACAAAAATGTCAGGAAAGGCATACTAGAACATCTGAGCTTTTGGGGGGTTAATCAGAAGCATTGGTGTTATTGGTGACAGGTGTGTACCGACATCCATTTAACATGAATTTGAATCTGATTCCTAGTTATGAAGAGGGTGTGCAAACTCTTGCAACTACACCATCCCAATTGTTTATTTTGACTTTCAATTGAGTTATAAAAGAGTTATACTGTAGGTCATATTAATGGTGGATAAACATTAGGTCTTATTGTTTATATCCCAAAATCTTGGCATTCAAACAGAGGTGTGTAGACCTTTTCTACCCACTGCATCTTGATGACAGTGAAAGAGGAAAGGGTTTTTGTAGCACACAAGTTCTAAGGCACTAAGACACGCTAAGTCCCTCTGCTTCCAATACGGACCTGAGCTCATTTATTGCGGAGATGGAAATGCATATCAAACGTCATCTTTTTCCTGCGCTCATAAGTGCCAAAGTAAGTGACGGAGAATATAGACGTCACTGCGGTGGCGGCAAAATTGGTGATTCAGGTTGAAGGTTGCTGGAGTGTAATAGTTAATTGTAGAGACCCAAGGTGTGGAATATATTGAAATAACAGCAGAATAGGAACAGGAAATGAGGAGCGCTCTTCTTCAAACACATTATTGAACCGGCGACATTAACGTGGAGAACACGAACGGACTCGTTGAACGGCTTTCCGGGTCACTGTGAATTTCCTGCTTTCTCTCCCGCAGACGGTGGATATTCACAAGGAGAAGGTGGCCCGTCGTGAGATTGGCATCCTGACCACCAATAAAAACACCTCTCGCACCCATAAGATCATCGCCCCGGGCAACATGGAGCGGCCTGTGCGCTACATTCGAAAACCAATTGATTACACACTGCTGGATGATGTGGGCCATGGAGTAAAAGTAAGATTCCTTTGGCTAATTCCCATCTGAATAAGGTTAATGATATTTCTTTCCCCAAAAATCCCACACTTCATTTTCATACTGAGAGGCTTTTGATTTAACACGCTAATAAATGCGCCTCACAATCGGCCTTCACAGTGTGTCGAGGAAAGAGTCATCTTTGCCAAATGTTACCCATCCGGAGAAAATGTTCTGTCGACTATTTCCTGCCTCATGCTTGATGTGTATTCTCTCTCCACATGATCCATCTGCTCCCCCCCCCCCGCCCCCTTTGCTCATTTTTGACAAAACTGTGTGTGTGAGTGTGTCCTGTGAATGTGTCGGCACAGTTACGTGCATTGACTGTTGTGTCATTTTGTCTTTCCCCCGCGGCGCGTTTAGTTGGTCTCATCATCCGGCTTTTTGTGTCTTTGGTTGTCAGACTTTCAAATCAGGGGCTTTCATTTCGCTCTTGGGAGAGCTCACCCTCAGACGGATTTGGCATCCCTCCTTTTATTCAAATGGATCTAGTCGGGACTGCTGCAAATGATCAATCTAAGCAAAAGATTTTTCTTACCATGCTACTATTTACAAAATATTGCCAATCTGGGCTGGCATGTTTTGTGTGTGGCGCCATCAGTCTGTAGCATACACGTGTGTTCTTTTCCTTAGCTACACTATCTTTTTTTTTTCTTGTTGTCTTCCACTTCTACGTTTTGCACCTTTTTTCTCTGATTTGTTGGCTGTTTTATCGGATGGGAGAAGTCGGGGAAACTACCGCGACAAATACGGTTGTAATGATAATTAAAATTCAAATGAAGTAAAATTAGAAGTGGTAATAGTAACATTCTGAAATGTTATTATGGTTTGGCCGGCCTGGCAGCGCCGCGCATGGCAGCAGCCGCCCGTTGGCGTCTGAATGTGCGCGTGAATGTGAGGTTTTGTAAAGCGTTTTGGGCACCGTCCGGTGTACATAAAGCGCTAATGACTGTTAGTCCCTTTACCATTTTCATCGCGAAGAAATGATTTTGCAAACTAAATTTGTATCAGATTATTTGATGGAATAATCAATAGAAAATGCATTCTGAAAATATGAAATATTGACAGCCTTCGTAGAAGCGCACCTTTTTTTTTTTTTTTTGCTGGAGGTTGCCAGGGTAACATAAGTAGCGGCACCTAAGGGTTCCGATTGCTTGCTGTTCTGAACGCGTCATTGCGTCGCTCGGGACCTCACTGAGCTTTACTGACGCAGTTTATTTTTTGTACTACTTCTAACTAGTGACATGACTCACATTGTGTCTGAAGATATCATCAGATCGTGATCCTGATCGTAAAGCTTCGTATGGCCGTACCCGTTAGTTTAATTCAGTTTGTTTAGTTGCACTCTTGAGTTGTTGAAATATTGTTGGGAAACTGGAACAGCCACTGTACTTTGTTCCTTTTTTTGGCAGAACAGGACAATCAGTTGTCAAGTGCCACCCCAGGGTTCTTGGCACGTAGAACGGGAGGCCGATAAATCGAGGAGTCTTTGAGAGGCCAACCTTTCCCTGCCAAAAAGAGAAACGATTTGTTTCCCAAGTTTGTGCTTGAGTTACTGAGACAGCCAGACATGATGCTCCTTTTTCCTTCAGTTTGTTAGATCCAAACGTCACTGTTTTAATCGGCGTCACTAGAATGGACCTGAAGCTGAACATGCTGTCGTATAGCAACGCATACCGATTTGCCTGCAATTATTTTATCACGGCGCCTCACTGAATATTGCTGAAATAAATGACCTCATAAACCATCAACCAACGAACATATCCCAATTTCTGTCTTCTCTCCTTTTTCCGCTTGCATTCAGTGGCTTAAAGCCAAGGTAAGAGATCGTTACCTTCATCTTCTCTTTATCTATTGAAACTGCATGCACTCACAATATTCATACAAGCGTTGCATGTACACTTTATAGGGGCATTTTGTTCATGCAGTAGGCTCCTCCCTCCTAGCCTCTTTGCCTTTTTGAATAACAACTGTATAAATGAAATGTTTGTTCAGCGATTATAAGATGATGCGACCGCTCAGTGTTAATAGTCACAGACGAGGCACACGGAAGTGCCATTCAGAAGTGCCTTTTTCTTCAGCAAAACGGGAACAATGCCGCAGGACGAGGAGGAGGGACGCTGTCGAGGACCACTCCACCAACCCAGAAACCCCCGAGCCCCCCGATGGCCGGCCGCGGTACCTTGGGGTAAGAGTTGAGACAAGAAATTGTGTGCTAATAATGGAAATGTTTTGTACATTCTGCGTGCTTGCTCATGAATGATGATCCATGCCTTTGTACTGCAGCTTGAGGTAAATGAAAGGTTTGCGTAACCAGGAGCAGCTATCAACAAGTACGTAGTATCTGTAGCAGCTCTTTAAGTCTCCTTTCCTACGTGTGGGTGATTAACACAACATACAATATTATTGAGACTCTCTTCTTAAAACAATGAATTGAAGGATGGATCACCTTCATATTCATTTACTGCAGAAGGAGTTAGTTTGACCTCCGTAAGCGTTTTTCTTTGCCTAGGCGGAACACGCCCTACAAGACACTGGAGCCGGTCAAGCCTCCAGTGGTGCCCAACGACTACATGACCAGCCCGGCCCGGCTGGGCGGCCAGCAGAGCCCCGCGCGCACGGCCTCGCTCAATCAGAGGCCCCGGACGCACAGGTACAAGTGACGACATGAGTCGACTAGCCGCCGCTATGGCGACGATCAACTGATCGCAGTCGTCAACAATCCAAATTTTGGTTTGTGGCAGAGCTGACCACATCATTCACGTGTGTGTTGGTTTACACGTAGAATGTTGGTGCAGCATTGCATTGCATGATGCCAAGGGGTTATTACATGAGGTGGGCTAAATATGTATAATAAAAAAAAAAACACCTGGTATTATACGATTATGTTCCACCATCCAATCTGTAGTGACAATAATGGCGTTTGATTGACATTAAAAAGCAAAGGCGGCATAATGGACTCGTAGTTAGCTTGCGCCTCACAGTTCTGAGGTTCAGGCTTCGAATATGAGCTGTGGATGTCCCGTGTGGACTTTGCACGTCCTTCCTGCGCTTACGTGGGTTTTCTGCGGGTACTCTGGCTTCATCCCGCATTCCAATAAATATGCATTTGAATTCAATTGTCCATAGGTGTGAGTGTTATTTTATTTTTTTTTCAATGTGCCCTCTGATGTACTGGTGACCAGTTGAGGGTGAGGCCAGCATCTTGCCCAAAGTCAGCTGGGATAGGCTCCAGCCCACTCGCGAGCCTAAAAAATGCATGGATTCAAAAGTGATTCCTTTGCCAAGATATTTTAAGCTACAAATGACCCTTCTTCAATTTGGTGACACAAAATCTTTGTTGAGAATGGCAGGAGCCCAAACCCGATTCATCATCTGCCAAAGCCGAATCTTTTGCCACAGTGACATGTGTGACGGCAGAAAGAAAACGTTGTGATGGGCTGGCTAACGTAGTCTTTGCATTTTGGGTCACACATCCTTGAAATAGTTGTAATGCTTCACCTGCAGTGGCAGCAGCGGCGGGAGCGGTGGCAGGGAGAACAGCGGAAGCGGCGGAGTGGGTGTCCCCTTGGCGGTCCCGACACCTTCTCCTCCCGGTATGGGCCAAGGTGAGTCCTTGTGACTCTTTGGAGTCTACTGAACGCGAATATGCCAAAGATGCTCTCCGACGTAAACGAAAGAGCGCAACCTTCCGGCTGTACGGCTGCTATTCGTGCTCCCGCAGCGGCGACGTCTTGCGCCTCCGTGCCGCAAGGCCCCGGGCTGGGGCCCATCCCCATGTCCCAGTTTGGCACCATCTCCCGGCAGATCTCCCGTCACACCTCCTCCACCACCTCCTCGGCCTCCATGGTGTCGGCCACGGGGACGTATCGCCGCGCTCCCTCCGCATCCTCTCAGCAGCCCCACATTAACGGGGGTCCGACTTTCCTGCAAAACTCCGGTAACTGGGCCTTTCATGCTTTTTTCATTAGCAATACTTAGTCACTGTGTGTTTTGCCAGAAATTTGGTGTGGAGAATTTCCTGTCCTGCAAACGAGCTCAAATATCTGATGTTTGGTGTTTATAATTGCTGTTTCCGTTTGAAATTTGAATTGGCTATCTGTTACAGCAGAGAAAGGAGGCAGTTCAGGGCATCTGCTAAAAAAAAAAAAAAAAAGGAAACTCAGACATTTTGTTTTCTTTTTTCCTCGGAGAAGAGCACAGTTTATCTTGGCAACATCACTCTGAGCCATTTCCCTCTAATGGCTTGTCTTGCAGGACAACATAAAAAGGACAGGGAGGAGGTTTTGTATCTCATATGGGAAGAGATAGTGACCCAGTGCTGCATCGGCGGCCTACCAAAACTGGGACACCCTCTTCGAGATTTGGAAATGTCTTTACAGCTAACAGACACACACACAATACACACTTGCAGGTGAAGTGTGCAGTTTTTAACCAGGGACTGACCCAAATGGATTTTTGGAGGCGGATGCCGATTCTGATATTTGGCAGAACAAATTTCCAATAACCGATTAATCGGCTGATTCATTTAAAAATCGAGAATCTATACATAAATGCTGAAATTGACCAAAAACCTGCTATTGTTGTTTGTTTGAATGTCTTATGTTGTAATGTGTTTCAAAGAAATATATGTTTAAGCGGTGAGCTGATTAATCGGTCTGGTCCTAGCTTTTACAACACAAACGCTCAGCTCAATGATGTTTCCTGACTGGAGCTGTTGGTGAATGTTCCTCTACAGGGATTATGTTCCATTTTTCATCATTTATTAGTCCATGCATGTGTGTGTGTGTGTGTGTCACTATCTTTGCGTGGCGATCGCTGTTTTGTTTTCACTACCCGTAGATTTGTTTGGGTTTGGTTTGTTTGTTTGCAGTTTACTGTCTACGTGATCCAAGTATGTTCTCAGTCACGACATTGGGATCTTTTTAAATGTCGATAATGTTTCAGAATGATCTTTCAAAACTATCTTTGTCCAGCCCCCTTCAACGACGACGTATTTGTATGTGTATATGATCTGATTAGATTTTGATGTTTCGGATCCAGAAGAAAGTCTGGTGTAACTTTTAAAGCTTTTACGTATTAAATTGCAGTCATTCACTCACTGATTTTGAAATGTAGTTTGTCACCATGTAGTCACTCTGCAAGGGTCTTAGACAGAATAGCAGCGCTTCCTGCGCTCACATGCTTTTATTGTTGTGACCTCACCATGCTTCACCGTTCACCCTTTGGCGTTCCGTCGCATTCACGTGGTTGCTTCGCTCCTCACTTGTCCTGTTCTCTGTCCACCGCATCGACATTCTATTCGCTGCTGCCTCTTCTCATCTGTTGGGTTGCCGCTCTAGTGTCGGCCGCGCCTCCGCCTCCTCCGATGGTCCAGCTGACACCGCAGATCCCTCTGACCGGCTTTGTGGCCAGAATGCAGGAGAGCAGTAAGTACTCAGTCAAGATGTTGCCGCTGGCTGTTTGACTACAGTAAACATGTACGAGCAGACTCACTTACGTGTCTACGATGTACGGTGGACCCGCGGTCAGGTACCTTCCCTATCCCCCGAGAATAACGAAAATCCGTGGATAATTGACGGCCATTAAAATGTCACTGAAAAAACAACAACAAAAAAATACATATATATATATACACGCACACACATAAAATGGCGACACGGTGGTTGAGGTTGCGGGTTCAAATCCGGCCTCGCCTGCGTGGAGTTTGCATGTTCCCCCCGTGCCTGCGTGGCTTTTTTTCCAGGTACTGCGCTTTTCTCCCGCATCCCAAAAACACGCATGCGAGGTTGATTAAAGACTCTAAATTGCCCGTAGGTGCGAATGTGAGTGCCAATGGTCATTTGTTTATCTGTGCTCTGCGATTGGCTGGCAACCGGTTGGGGGTGTACCCCGCCTCTCGCCCAAAGTCGGCTGAGATCGGCTCCGGCACGCCCGCGACCCCATTGAGGAGAAGTGCTTTGGAAAATATAGATATAAAATCATACCATTTTAAAATTGAAAAAAATCCCCAGATGGGTAAATCCGCAGGTGCCGAGTATGCGGGGGTCCCCTGTTGATGGAACTGGAACACACGCTTACTTACCGGCCACAACATGCAGAACAATGCAAACTTGAAGAAAAAAAACGAATAAATAAAAGCCGGAAGCAACATTTGAACCCCAGATGAGCTAAGTGCTCCATTTTCATGCTGCTCTCTGATAGCTCGTCATCATTGAAAACATTGAAACTGTGTTGGAAGTTGCGGCCGCTGCGAGTCGGCACCTTGCCGCCGCACTCTCTGTGCGTCCAATGTTTCTCACTATCCACAAGCTGCTTAACTTTGACTCTGCTTGCTTGGAAACGTTTTTTTTTTTTTTTTTTACACTCATACCTTCGTGTGCTGCGTCCCTGGGATGTCTGTCTGTCGCCATGGCGATGGATCACATAAAGCTGGCGACCTGCTCTATCTCCGGCGAGGGCTGGAAATGTGGCCAGAGGCCAGTGCCCCGATCCACCCTCTGCCTGTCTGTTGAAATACACTTTTCTGATAATCGTCCCTGGTGAGCATTGCAGGAAAACAAATATAATACAACACGGTACACTGTACATCTAATAGACTCCATGAGTATCTGCTTTTTATAATGGGAAGCAGTGTGTTTTGTTTCACAATGTCGGTGATGTATTCATTTTACAATATTTTCTATTGTGTAGTAGTGTACAGTGCATGATACTGGGAGGCACCAGCACTAGTGATGCTGTAACATGCCCCAGATTTGAAATCAATTCACTTTGTTTCCCTCTAGTGAGCAGAACCATCACTGCATCCTACTTCCAATTTGTCAGTCTGCCACGAGGTTGCTGCAGATTTTGCGGGGGTTTAATATTGTGAGACTAAATGGAATGTGATATAAGGGCTTACTTATCATCAGACAAAATATGGACGTATGGACTTTTGGTATCTTTGCCCATCCTCAATGCACTGTTTTATGATGCCTAAAGTGCTGTTAAATGACTTTGACAATCAAAAATCCATCTCTCCATTTTTTATGGCGCTCGCCCTCATTGGTGTCGCAGGCGAGTCGACTTTGCGCGAGAGTCGGGGTACGCCCCGGACTGCTCACCTGCCAATCGCAAGGCAAACGTGCACAAAGTAGCATTCGCACGCCCGGGCCGTTTAAAGTCCTCCATTGACCTAACACGCATCCTTTGGGATGTGGGAGGAAGCCGAAGAATGTGGAGAAGCAAGAAAAAAAGCTTGCAATCCGAAGGGAAATGGATGAATAGATTGGCTGTAATGCGAGACAAAGCGCGTGAAAACATTGACATTTTCTGTCCTTGTGCTCTTGTTCACCTTCAGTAACAGACAGCCCAGCTCCACCGCCGCCGCCTCCGCCCGAGGACTTGGGCGTCTTCGAGGAGCCCTCGCCCCCGCCTCCTCCTCCGCCTGTCGACTATGAAGAAGAGGAAGCCGCCGTTGTCCATTACAGTGACCCCTATGCTGATGGAGATCCCCACTGGGCCCCTAAAGTCTATTTAGAGAAAGGTACCCAGAAACAACTTGTAGGTCGGAGCCAATACGTTTTGGTGAGCGTTCACTTCCTTTTGTTATTTAGTTTTTGTTTTGTTTTCTGCCGTTTTGTAGTCGTGGCCATCTACGACTACAGCAAGGACAAGGAGGACGAGCTCTCCTTCATGGAAGGAGCCATCATTTATATTATCAAGAAGAACGACGACGGCTGGTTCGAAGGCGTCTGCAACGGCGTCACCGGACTCTTCCCGGGAAACTACGTCGAGTCCATCATGCACTACGCAGATTAAGGGGGGGGGGGGCAAAACAGGCTCTGAGGTAAAACAGTGAAGATGTACAGATGGAGGAGGTTTTCCAGCTCTCATCTCTCCGGTTCGATGAAGTGTCGTGGCAAAGTCTTTGGAAGATATCATTTCTGCTTGATAGAAGCACAACGGCTGCTGAAGTTTTGTTAGTTTCCACCGTTGACGCGAAGGGAGGAGATGAAAGCATTGCGCACGGTGGCGGTCGGCGCCACTTTTGATTCCAAACTTCAGCTCTTCGCCGCACGACAAATGACAAGGCAGAATATTTGAAAGTGTTTGTGTTAA
The DNA here is from genome assembly GCF_024500385.1 of Phyllopteryx taeniolatus. Lineage (NCBI taxonomy): Eukaryota > Metazoa > Chordata > Actinopteri > Syngnathiformes > Syngnathidae > Phyllopteryx > Phyllopteryx taeniolatus. The sequence goes on along the minus strand of NC_084515.1, from coordinate 20,367,835 downwards.
TATGTTAGTGCAGCACAGCCAGTATGTTATTTGCAGTGTTAAAACAAAGTTCTTCCCCAAGGTGCTGCATCACCGAGAAAAACAAAAGAACATCTTATCATGGTGTTGCACTGAAGACCCTGCAGACTGGCCAAATCCTAAAGCTTTTCCTTCTACTCCCAAAACATCCATTCTACCTTATCAAAACTGGGAGGGGGCGAAGCATCACTAAATGCATTTCACACACGACTGAATGGCAAAACTGTTTCGTCGGAATCAAGAAATGTTAGAGGAAAGAAAGAAAGCTCACCTTTCAGGGATCAATGGGATATCACCTAAAACACGCAAAACGTTATTGGGAGAAAATCTGAAGTGGAAAAAAAAAATCATCCATTTTGTCGTTGACTTTTAGGAGAGAGGCAGGATGCGCACAGGACTGATTGCCAGCCAATCACAGGGCACAGATTGACAACCATTTGCATTTTACATTTAACCTAGCACACGTTTTGCCAAAGGGAGGAAATCTAACTTCCCGGATAAAAACCACAGAAATGTAAAAAGCACAGAAATGTCCCAGCCCAGAACCTTGCCAGGCAGATGTGCCACTAATGGGGGGGGGGGGGGGGGGAATGTTTCACCGGGCACCAAATCGTTTCAAAAAGTATTTTTGAATGTTTTAGAGGATATTTTTCAGATCCCTCAAAAAATGGTCAACTAGGTTTATGTAGAAATACAAAAAAACAACAGCTCCTTATTCTGCTCTCTAACTTGTACATAAAGTGTAACGTGAGAAGCTAACAGTACAGTAAAGTGCATTCGTCTGTGTTTTTTTTTTTTCCCCCCCCCCCTTGTGGTGCCAAGAGTAGATTATCCGTTTTGTTGATTTTTGACTTGAATGTGCATTGAGTGCCGTCGAACGTCGACGGTGGAAAGCGTCCTTCATATTGCTTCATCATCGCCGCCGCGTAATATTACTAACGTGCTGTCCAGCCACTGTAGCAAAGTTGTGTCTTGTCTTGAAGTATGTGAAGGAGTCAAGTGTGTGTGAGTGAGATCACCACGTGTGTTGCATCTTCCACGAGCTACTTGTTGCCTGCTGGTTGAATGTTTGCTGCTGTGGTGCTTTACATCGGTGCTTAACAGTAATCATCAAGCCAAACGACCTCAAAAATCTGAAGAGAAATGGAACAAGTTCAACAAGCCTTGCCTTTTTTTTTTTTTTTTTTTTTTTTTCCTCTCTCTCCAGGGGGTGAACACTCAACCATTTTGATTGTAATCTTCTCTCCATTGTCGCGAATGACACAAACTACACATTGCGTGGACAAAGGTTTTTGGGACACCCTTTTCCAAACTATTCCCACCCACTTGGATGTGTCTAATTCACTGAGACGTTTGTCTTTGCCGTGTCACGAGCTGCGCAAAAAAAAAAAAAAAAAAAAAAATCCCCAACGCATCACATAACATAAGGTCTCTTTGCATAGTTGCTGCGATTCAAAACAAACAGAAATGCCTGAGCTAACTTGCTTGCAGTGCTGAGCAATGAGGAACAGAGTTGCCTTTCATCAATATGATTACCTATGACATACTATACTACAAAATACTCACACAAATGTGGACCTTTGATTTCAAATAAGATTTGCACATCTGTGTGTAAAAAAAAAAAAAAAGGAACACAGTGACCCTTTGCAAAGCTGGATTATGCTTTAATATATATATATATATATATATATATAGTCACGGGGTTTCAACCTCCAGTGAGTCTAATCATCATCAGAATTCTGAAAAACATTCTAATTCTGGATAAAAATGTTACTTTTCAAGGGGGTGAGGGGCTTAATTGTGAACTTTTATTCATAAAATGAGCAAAAGTGGAATGCCTTTTGTTATGAAAAAACAACAAGAAAATGCTGCCAATTCAGTATTCATTCATTCACATGCATGCATGAAGGTTTCTAAACATTGACACTGATGCATCCCATTCATGATTGTATTTTTCCATCATGCGGTGACTTGTGTGAGGGGGAAAAAAAACCCAACAACTTTTCTATCTTTGTCTTTCTAGCTTTGCATTCCACTTGTTTTGACGTCCGCTGTATGTTTTTGAGCAGCGGACAAAGGTTTGCTCACACTTTGTATGTAAAGGATTTATTTATACTTTTTCATAGAGAAATCATGGGACAACCACTAATGTGCAGAACTTTGTAATGTTGATCATCTAACATCATCATCAGGTCCAGATGGCGATTTTTCATTTTATTTATTTGTGTGTGTCTTTCGTATGATGGGGGGAAAGTGGCAACTTTCGTGTTCATGAGAACTGAATATTTGTCTTCTCTCATTTTGTACATAGGATGTGTTCATTGAAATTCGTGTACAGTCTTTTTGTAATAAATAGCTGACTGCAAGACGATGTTAATTCTTGAAAAACTTTGACCTCAGTCATTTTATTCGCATAAATGCATCGTGTAGATTGGAATGTAGAGAAAACTATGAAGAGAAGTGGAACGAGAGGACAGTGGCGCATTTTGACTGCGCCAGGGCCCGTGGTCAAATCCAGATGCGGTGACCTCGCATCAGTGTGTCAACCTGGAGTTTTTCCATCTCAAAAAGGGGAACCGGCCCATTCCCAGATTGGTGAGCTACGCTCCAAGCCATTTGCCCCCATGGCCTCTTGCGACCTTCTTCATCTTACGTGGTCAGATTTTGAGACGGAATGACCCATGCGCTGCCATGCTTGCATATTGATGAGAACTGTGGCCCAACAACAGCAGAGCAAAACTAAAAGATATTTAAATATGCGTTTTCACAGAACTAATTCATAAAACGGTTAAAAGTGGGACGGCAATGAGCTCCATTCCATTTCGGATTAAGAGGAGCGGGTTTCTGCATTTGCGCAAGTGTAAGAGTGCATGTGAGCCGCAAATGGGATATTTTACAGCATTTGCTATTTCTCCATTCAAAAAAGCTCAAAACAGAGTTCAGTGGTGGCACCAATAAGACAAGTGGAAAAAAAATCAAGCTTTCAACATGTGGAGCCTGCTGACAATCTTGCAGGGTGCACAGCTGTTTATGATACAAACTTTTTTTTGAAGCTTTTTCAGATTTATTTATCGTCGGTATCCCATGAGGTCATAACAACTCACAGACAATGAAAGGACTCTAGAGATTCTAACGTTCCGCTATTGATGCTTATGACTTACAAAACAAAGTAACGTGTCAAATTCATGACTTTATTGTAACGTGTCCTGCCAATATATTTCACAATAGTGGAATTTCTGTTTATTTTGCTTTTGAAACACGCATTTGCGGGAAGAGCACAATCGTGGCCACAGATTCACCCAAGGAAATGTATTCTGCTTTTTTTTTTTGGGGTGGACTTGATGATTGAAGTGTTATTCTTAATCGAATCATGAACTTTGGCCACCCTGCGAGTGTCGGCGATGGCGGCCCACGCTATCACGCGGCTTTCACCCAAAGGTGTTACTCGATCGGTGCAGCAATCCGCAAGCGTTCTGCCCGTCTCCTCCACATTCTTAACAAAAAGGTCTTTACGTATCAACAACGCAACACATTTTTGGGCATAGGCAGTAAAGATTTGTCATGGGTGCAAGTTGGCACGCGTACACGTTCTGTCGTGCTGCTTATGCCACAAACGCGTGTTCCTTACAAATAGGGCTTCGTTTCAAAGACTCTCCAACGGCATAAGAAACTTGCCGAGGAGAAGCTTTGTTAAAACAGTGAACGAATCTGCCAAACACACATTTCTGAATCGTTTGTTTCACGTTTGTGCCGCGTTGTGCTAAAAATCGCATCGTTCCCTGAATACGACTCAAGTCACGTACAGCCTTGAAAATGTTCCCTACCTTCTTAGGGCTCGCTGTGTTTACATACACTATAAACACGTGGCCCATTAAACTAGAAGATGGTCTGATGAGATCCATATGAAAGCAGCATATTTACATCAGTCAGATGAACTTTCACCTTTCAAGTGAATCCTAGCTGTGTTTTCTTTCATTCGTCACCTGTCTGTGAGCAGCGGCAACCACCGACCACGCTCGCATTCAAATCACGCCGATGTTTTCCCTTCGAATCGTTCGGCTACTCGGCATGTGCGGCCTGCTTGCCCCGAGCATCAGCTCATCAAAGCGCGTTGCTTATAAATCCCGTGCTCTCATTAAGTAGATTGCTGCCGCTCTCTCGCTCTGCGGTCTCACACGGGAACCGACAACAGACGGACGCCAAAGAGCCGAGAGCCTACGATTGAGGAGGCCCTAAGTGTTTCCTGCACTGCAGTCAAATCAACATGTTTTGCCTTTTCTGCAGTTGCAAGCTTCTCGCCGTTTTCTCGTGAACTCTGCACTGGCTGCTACGAAATGTTGCTGATGGGACCGAAAATGTAACTGTCGCTAAGCGAGAGAGAGAGAACAAGAGTGACAGAAGAGAAGAGAAGTTTTCAACATGACCAAAAAGATTGATTCTTTTTTTTTTTTTACTGAGAAGTGTAGGTCAAGAAAACAAATGGTTTGACCCTTCTTCTGCTCTTTTCCACGAAGAGTGCAGGACAAGCATTCAGGAGTGTTTTGTGTGAGGTATATGGGAAATGGATTGAGTTTACAGCAATCTTCTGGAATAAAATGTAGAGTTTACGAGGAAGGTATTTAAAAGGTGATTTCACCGCCGGATGTTTTAAGATTAAAAACCAATCCGAGCGATATTTCGTCTTGAGGACATTCTATGCACATCTCTTCACCAAGCGCAAAAGGCGTCTCTGAGTGTTTTCTGTAATCTGAAGCAGAACGGCCCCAAGCGTACAGTATGTTTTGCGGTGTGACTTGGCAGCGCGGCATGTCCGGGAAAGCTACGGGTTAATTTAAGACTGGAAGCAAAAGCTGTTGCCAATTAGGAGCAGTGAGCTCCACATGTGGGCCATGCGTGCGGCTTTCTCCAGAAGGAGCAAAAGGGGGCAGAGACCACTGAGTGCAGCGGAGCTCCAGATCACTCGCCGTTACCGAGCCAAGATAAAAGTCACCTGAAGGATTAACGGAGAAGACCGAGATAACCTTTCGCACGGTCTTCCTTTCGGCACCTCAACATGGCACGTGTGGCCGCTATGTTTTTACTCGGTCTCACTTTTTTACTGAGCAGAAGTGAAAGCGCTTCCGAAATGTGCCGGGGGCCTCGGTGCCTCCCTCGCCGGGGCCGGAGCGCGGCACAAGGCCCGACGGACACTCGCGCGCCAGCCTCCGGACGGCAGCTTCGCCTCTCGACGCAATCCGGGCAAGGTCGAGCTTACCCCAGTTACCGCCGGCAGGATGCCCGTTACGGTCTTCACCAAACCGACGCCGACGTCCACCGTCAACACGGAGGCTTCGCGCAACCGACCGGTACCGACGCTACGAGAAGGACCGACCCGAGAACCGTCACAGCTGAGGTGTTTCATCCCGGCTGCGCGGGCGGAACCTGCCCGACCGCTCGTCGAGCGACAGCCGACGGCCGGGATGCGTCACGACAATGCAAAGGGAACGAGTGTAACCTGGATCTCCGCACGCGCCAGAAACCAAAGCCTTGCGACGGCTGCAATACGCACAAGGGAGAAGACGGGAGACGGAACTCTTCGCCGCTGCACGTAAGAGACGGAGCGACGCAATTTACGGAGGAGCGGGCAGAAGGCGGCGCACTGATACAGTTGACGTGTGACATGAAATCAGGTTTGTATCCAAATGATCGAGACACCACACACTTCATCGTATAAGGCCACAACAAAAAATGCGTCCTTCGCAAACACAAGAATGTTGACGTTTGACTGAAAGTGTCAGAGAGTTATTCATTTAACAATGGAATTAGTGGTAAATAACTGAGGATTGCGACCTTTGTACAGGGAGAGCGTCCATTCAAAAAAGACACAGATGGGTTAATAATTCAATTGGAGACGAGACCGTTCCGAGAAAAGTAGGTTTGTTCCATACTTTCGTTGGTAAATTGGTTCATGATCAATTTGAGTGGGAACTGATGGAAACCTGTCAGAATGGTGCTCTTTTGTTTTGGGATGAATTTCATAGGGAGCTCTCGTGAGCAAGGTGGAGGATTAAGAAAGGAGTCAAAGAGTATGTTTCAGGTCTCTCAGGAACTCAGAAGGATTCAACATTCCAGTACACTTCAAACCTGGTAACTCCCTGAGACAAAGACTGGACACTCCATACCCAGAAAAACAATCTGGTTTCAGTGAGTCATGCGCTACTAATATTGGAAAGCGGCCAAGCAAGCACTGAGTAGCCGCATGTCACAATACAGACGGGCTAACGCTTTAGGTCAAGACTTCTTCCAAGAGAAACGGCACTCCTTTGAGGAGACAAAATGTTCACTTTATGGAGAGAGAGAGAGAGGACAGATGGTTTGAAAGCGGAGTGAAAGAGAGGCCGTCCACGTGAAGGTTGAGAAACCATCTCGAAACCGCACCCTCTACCTCGCGCATACAATGCCGTCCTTTCGCCCCTTCCCAAAACACTCAATAATTTAGCCTCGAACAAATCCCACGGTCGCTTTTGACCTTTCACAACCGTTGTTACAACTGAATGGGATATTAACGAGGGCGGGCACAGGCCTTTCATCGTAACGACTGTTGTTTCGCCTCCCAAAAAGAGTGACGCCCTTTGTGGTTGGGGGATAAATAGTTGGCTTTTCATACCAACACTCAGGCTAAAGATGTCCAATCTCGCCGATGTGCATGAAATGATGAAGCCCGCTCCGATGAGAGGTGAAACGTCTTGTAAGACAACCACAGTTGTCTATTTCGGTATTTTTTTTGTTTTGTTTGTTTTTTGCAGCAGCAGTTTTCAAAGGTGAGGTGCAAATTGAGGAAATAGTCAAGTCGGGTTTATTTGTAAAGCCCTTCATCACAAAAGAGTCTCAAAGGGCTTCACAGGGCCACAGGTGGCAATGATTGGTGACATCCCATAATCAGGCAAGGAAAAACTCAAAACCTCATTTGGGGCATGGGAAACCTTGAGAAGGGACCCCTGATGGGCGGATCACCCTTCCAGGACGGCCGGGCTGCGATGGATATCGTGTGGGCAACATTTATCGCATGGTCTGGTGCTGTACAATGTTCATAAAAGTCCATTTAAGATGAAGTGCCGCTGGTAGAAAGTGGTTGGTTCTGCCTCTGGAGCCGGCCCGCTCGGTCGCAGCGGAATCCTCCAGAACGACGACTCCGGGGAAGTGGTCCACCGCAGATCTTGGTGCAGAAATACAAGCCCAATTCCAATGAAGTTGGGACGTTGTGTTCAACAGAAATAAAAACAGAATACAATGATTTGCAAATTGAAAAAAATGAAATCTAGGTTGAACGTGATTTGCAGATCATTGTATTCTGTTTTCATTTATGTTTAACACAAAGTCCCAACTTCATCGGAATTGGGCTTGTAAAAGAAAACTTTATTTCACTGCTCAGAAGCAAAACTGATCACTAATTCCTTAATTCCTCTCACGCTCACTTACACTTTGCAAAGCCCCATTAAACAACATTGTGTTCACAGCGATGTTTGATGCCTTTTTGTGTCATGAATTTGTATGAACTTGTTTGCCATCAAAGACTGACAGAGTAGCGTACAGACTGATCAGTTGCGGCTGATCAGTTGGGTGTATCGTCTGACCACATCGGTGGGAAAACCCTCAACGGGGACCCTTCCCCCTCTTGCTGCAGGGAGCAACGTTGTTCCTTCTGACGACGCCGTCATCCTGCAGCTGCAGCTGTCCGAGGACCAAGACGAGCTCGTCGAGGCCTTCAAGGGTCAGCAGGAAGAGGTCAAAGTGATGCATCGACTCCTCAGCGAACAACAGGTGGAGCTGGTCCACCAACAGAAAAAAATCCTGATGCAACAGAAGAACATGCAGGACTACATGGAGCAAGTCAGAAGTTAAATCGAGCATGTTGTGATACACGCCGGAAGGACATCACTTGTGTTTGCTAGATTTGTTCTTTATGTGTTGTAGGTCAAGGCACAGTACAACATACTGTTGGACACAATCAAGCAAATGTCTATGCAGAACCTCCAGGAGGAGCTGGACGGTCACAGGCAGACGGTCCTGAGCGAGTCGAGCGGACCCCGTCGCGTTCAGCACAAGGTGGACATGGAAGCCAGTGTCATGGAGGTCAACGTTTTCTTCTTACATTTATTTTTGAAGAAGTCTTCGTCTTATTATAGTCTAAGTCTTGTTTTCTGTGTAAACGCATTCGTTTGGACGAGAAATAAGACAAATATTCTTGGCAGGTTTTTGCAGTGTAGTCGTAGTGAGTTGCAAATTTGGACCAATGTGTTCGTTCGATGGCCACCAGGTGGGCCGTTCCCTCGTGGCCTGTGGGAGCTGCGGCCCTGAGGAATACTGCGATTTCGCCAGCGCTCATCCCCGCTGTGACAAATGTACCGTCTGTCCTGCCGGCTTCTTCCTGCTCGCGCAGTGTTCCGTCCACGCGGACAGAATCTGTCAGGTGAGAGCGAAGCGGTTTGCGGGGCGGGCCGCAAACCGTTCAATGGCTCCGAACAGAAAGAAAAGAAACAAGTTTTGTTCATTTGGGTTCAACGGCGCACGGCTGAGTTTCCTTTTGTTGTTCCAGGACAGAGATGAATGCCTTGAGCTAGCGGACCTTTGCGAAGATCAACATATATGTGTCAACACACCAGGTAACGCTGACAAATGACCGACACGCAGAAGGCACAATTTATAGAATATGTATAGAAATATTGCCATATCAGATATATTTGGTTGTTTTACTTTTAAATAAGGGAGATGAATTTGATGAAGTATTGGTAGGTCTGTGTAAATATTTTTGCCACATCTGTGAATTAAATATTGGACGGTCATAAAGGGAGAGTTTCTGCTGCATTTTTTTTTTTTATGAGATTGCCCGGATACAACCAATGAAATGTCAGCTCACGTAACGGCAATTCATTTCTTTTTTTGCCAGCGTGTTGTTCTGGCAGATATCTAGAACGCCCGCCTACCATCATGCATGTTTTGAAATGTTCATAATCGTTTCCTATTGAGGCAGGACTTTCACATCAGCTTATCCATAAATGTTTTGAATGGTGTTCCTTGTCTTCCATGTTATTCCCAGGTGGATTTAGATGTCAGGGAATGACAGCGCGAGAGGCCAGAAGCGGCATGTGCGGCCACGACTACTTCTACAACTTGGACATGGATGAGTGTCAGGCCTGTGCCGAGTGTGAAGGACAACCAGCGACATCACCGTGCACATTCACAACAGACACTGTCTGCTCCGGACCTTCTACTGGCGACAATGTCCTCTCTCTGTCCTGGACTGGAGATGTGAGCCAACCCGTCGCCAAAGGCCACGCTGTGAATCTGGCCTCGCCAGGCGTGAACCTTCACATCCGGGCAGCAGGCGACGCGGGCCCGGCGGCGGCCGAGGACGGACGCCTGCGGCTGAAGAACCACGGTCTGCTGTGGCTGGACGAGAGCCTCTCGGTCGACCACGGCTGCCGCAGCTTTGTTCAGGCGTGTTTGCGTATGAGCGTCCCCGACGGCTCTGAAAGTCGCGACCTTAGCGGCGTCAGGATCGAGCAACAGGAAGCGAGGTCGCTCCAGGGCGTCAGCCTCAGCGGGGTGGCGGAGGTCGCCCCGGGTCACGTGATCTCCACTTCCCTGTGGAGTGCTAACCACCACTGCAACCAGAGCGACGGTCTGCGGCTTCACGAGCCCTCGGCTGCTTCTCTAAGCCTCTTGTGGCTCTCCCACGACACCGGGGCCGTCGCCGTGACGGCACAGGCCGCGCTGTCCGCTCACTACCACACAAACCATCGCCCTAGCTTTCGTATCACCTCCACTTCGGACGCTTACGTAGTTGTGCCGACTCACGACGGCCGTGGGATACGTTTTGCGGAAGGTGGTAGCGTGCGCTTCGTATTTCAGCAGGCGTTGTACTCCATGGGCCAGGCGTGTGTGAGTGAGGGTTTCCAGGTGTTGGCCTACCTCAATCGTAACGGTACGGCTGCGGAGCTGTGCCGGTCCTTCAAACCGGGCGTCCACTATCGCGACACATCCATTTCTCTCTCTGGAGCGACGGAAGTTGGTCCCGGAGACACACTGGCCTTTGAGGTTCTGTCTCCTGCCCAGTGCAACGTCCGTTTCTTCAGCGATGACACCGGCATTAGTGGCCTCAGCTTGGTTTGGGTTCCTGCTGCGATCTCCTCCTCCATGTATGCCTCTGTGGCTCAAAGCGGTCTTCCTTCAGGAGCCGTCAGAAACAAGCCTCTGTTCTTCAGCCGGACCGGTACCGAGGTGTCCCAAATGGGGCTGGCCGGGAAGGGCTCCGCAAATTCCAGCCGAGATTTTGTCTTCAGAGAAAGCGGCACTGCCAGTGTAGCTCTGGACCTTAAGCTGATTCACTCCTGCAGCCTGGTCAAGGTGACTCTGCTCAGACTAAACGACCCACAGACCCCTGGGGCGGCCTGGGAGGCGGGGGGCGCGCGACCCGTCCCGCTGGCCCGGCAGGTGGGCGGACGGATGCCCGATGGTAGCCGGTGGGCCGGTGTAAGCCTGCGGGCGTGCTTCCAGGTGCAGAATGGAACCACAGTGTTCTTCACGCTGGACTGCGTGCGAGGACGAGTCAACCAGGTCAGCCACCACGCAGGAAGCGGAGTGTCACTTCTCTGGGTGGCGGCGTAACATCAGACCTTCTACCCTCTTTCAAGTCACGATAAGATCTGACAAATTTCATTATCAATTCCATGTTTGTTCTGCCTTTCCTTTGCAGCTATACCAGCTTCAACTCTAGACTGTTTCAATGGGATTTTTGTTCATTTATCCAGAAGGACATTGGTGATGTCACCAATGAATGACGACGATGAAAGTGTTTAGGGGGGTTTAGATCAGGGCTCTCAAATTCTCCCACACTATGCTCGTACAATGAAACAGAACACAAAAGGGTTTTCGAGAAACAACTTGTGCCTCCGAAGTTCATGTATGGAACCGTTTATGAATCATTTGATAGTGACACCAGAATGCAGGCAATGAATAGATGAGCGTTGTACTTTTTAGCTTTATACTGTATGTTCATGCCCAGGTGCACACAGGTGGACAAATTGAATTGATTGGATCGATGATAAACTGTCTGCATTAAGATCCATCTGTCCATTTCGAATACAGGCTTGTCCCGATAAGGGTCACGGGTGATCTGGAGCCTATCCTTTAGGCGAGAGGCGGGCCAAATTCTGGACTACAGCCGCTAGTCAATGGCAGGACGCATACTCGCATTCACACCTTTGGGCACTCTGTAATTGACTTAAGAATCGAGTTTTGGAAATTTGGGAGGAAGCCGAAGTACCCGGTGAAAACCCCGAGTTGGACGTCCAGCCACTAGCTCACTGTGCTGCCTGCCATTAGATGAGTGATTCTCACCTGGTGGATCCAATTTAATTTAGACTCCATTTTGGGTCCCGAGTCCCCAAAGAAAATTTATTCGGATTTGGATTTTTTTTCCAGTACAGTACAGAGGTGTGCCAAGCTCCCACATGGAACGTATTAGCTAAGCCACAGGAAGTGTTACTTCCTTGTTCTCTAGCCACTAGTTGACTCTTTAAAGAAGATTGCTTCCTCACTTATTCTGTCAGAAAAAGATTTCCCAAAACAACACACACACGCACACACACACACACACACACACACACACACATTGCTATCACGTGCAAAGGACGGAATCTAAAATGGAAGGAAACATCCATTTTCTTTTACCGCTTATCCTCACGTGGGTCGCGGGCGTGCCGGCGCCTATCCCAGCTATCTTCCACCAGCAACCATTCACACCTACGGGCAATTTAGAGTCTTCAATCAACCTACCGCGCATGTTTTGCGGATGTGGGTAGGAGAAAAGCCACGCAGGCACGGGGAGAGCATGCAAACTCCACACAGGCGGGGCCGGGGATTTGAACCCCGGTCCCCAGAACTGTGAGGCACATGTGCTAACCGGTCAAGGAAACAGAAAACTTTGATATTTTGCTCACATTAAGCAAACACAATTCGAAAAACATTGTGATGAAGCCCTTTTGTTGCCTTTAGGCTGAGGCATGCCACCACTCCACTCTCGGTTTCTGCGTTTGTTAGCCGCTATTACGTTGTCACTTTAGCATGTTTCAGGAACCGTTATAAGAAATCATGCTGTAGCATTGTGTAACAAGAAGGTGGATTTATCGTCTTGTATTGAAGTAATATAGCCAGAGAACCTTTCCAATGTTCTGGCCACATTTCCCGCTGTCACATACATTTGTCGTGAACATGCGTTTCACGTTACATGTCACATTTTCTAATCTACTGCACGCCTTGCTTAATGGCTGGTACCGTCAAAATGCAAATGTCATGGGGAGGCAGCGTATTAGGCCATGTTAAGTTGTACCCATCGTTTATCACAGCAAACATGTATTAGGTTTATATTTGATAGGGAGGGAAATCAAATAAATCCATTTGTTGTACCCGTTTCCCGCCACTACGCTTGGGAGAACATTCCAGGTGGTTCCAATGAGACAAGAATTTAGTTGCCAAAATGATATTTCTCAAAGCCCCGGTGGCCCTCCGACAAGCTCCGCATTCCCACGGTGCTAAATCGCTTTGGCACAAAATTCAAAATCAAACGTTCTCAGGCTTATGAAAACCAGCGGTGCAGTCGATGTTGGCAAAGACCCCCAGGTCGGTGTGTGTGTCCGTGCTATGAATTATTCAATAAATCCAAATTTATTCGAGGTGCATGAATAGAGCCACAGGGATAAGAATAGTGCTGGCCAGCTAATTGGCCCCTCAACTTTGGAATTGGAGTTGTTTTAACGGAATGTTCGGGTCAGAATAAAGCTTTTTTCCAAACAGTTAATGCATCCAAAGAGTCAGTGCGCGTGTAAGTCAAAACAGGAGACAAAAGCCAAGGTGGAGTCAATCACTCCTGGACAACGATGGCTGACCATTTCATTGTATGACAAAGTAATGGGCCCCCTAAACCTAAGAACTGGTTGGGCCACCCTCAGCAACAACTGCAATCAAGCGTTTTCTAGAACTGGCAATGGCAATGAGTTGCAAATGTTCGTCTCTTCAGTCCATAGAATATTGTCCCGAAAGTCTGGAGATTCATTCAGATGTTTGGTTTTTTTTGGGGTTTTGAGAACGGGTCCAATATTTTTCCACACCATCGCAGCTTTTAAAAACCAAACCCTTGCAGTCTTTTGCTTAGCACGTTTTTGGAAATGTTATTTTAAAGCTAAAGGAATGAATACCAATGTATGCACGCCGCTGTTTCTTCTGTGTAAGTAACAAAGGAACATTGCATGATAAAGTAGGAGAGGCTGTGCTGCAAATACCAAGTCAAGAAGTCCACGTGCAACTAACTTGTCCATCTGGTCGTCATTCTGATAGTTGCCATTTTTAATTCCAAAAGCACTGACATCTAATTGATGACGGTGTCATAGCTGCAATGAAATGACGGACCGCCACCGAGATTGTGTTCAAAGTGAGAGGCAGACTGACATAAGAATGATTTATTCCTTTGGACTTTCCAACCCTGCAGGTTTGGGTTTTAAATGCGCGAATTTCTGCTTTCATTTCATATTCCGCACTCTCATAAAAAGGAAACGCGTAATCCATTTCAACAGTGTCAATACTAGAGGGTGTAAAGAAAACAACTTAATATTTAGTTATTCGTTTTTATTTTCTTCATATATTCCACATTTTGCTGCAACAGAATACACCAACATACTTTCTATCGACCAGGGAGTGAATTAAATGTGTGCCAATGCAACGGTCCATTAGAGCAGCCACAATCATTTTCGATTTAAATAAGATACAATTGCAAACGTAGACGTTCACGTCTCGCTCAGAGTTGTCGCGGCACTGTCCCGAAAGCACGACTTCTCCTCGGTTGTTCGGCATTCGACGTGAAGCTCAGCAACCGTGTGGAAAATTGTTAACGTCCAATATAGTGAAATGAGGTCAGGAAATTGAAATTTGTCAACTGTGATTAAAAAGATGCCAGGCGTCTTAAACGACACACTGTGCACCGTTTGGCAGTTCGAGCGGAGTTACTGTCGTACGGGATTCAAATCGGCCAGGTATGGGACGTGATCATTCCGGCGTCCGTGTCGAGCGCTGCGGCCGTCAATCGTTTGCTGACCAATGAGAGACAATCTTTGAGGCAAATTGCAATTCATTTGTACTGCAGCAAAAATAAAATGGCTTCCACACAGATGGCGAGACAAACGGAACTGACGCATATGCTGGATGGCAGATGTATTGACTGTACTTTGGTACTTACTAATACATGTACGGTTCGTGTAAATATTTATTCAAGTTGCCAAAAGCTACTTAATGCATGTATATAGAATGACGGCAGTACGAAACTTTCCACTGAATGCAATAATGTCCGAGACCCATTACACGGCAGAGTGCGTTTTTTGGTCCGTGCTGCAAAGACACACGAGAGTGAAATGTGAAAGCGAGGACGATGGCGATGGCAAGTGTGCGGGAGTGAAAGCGAGAGGCGGGTGCATGACATTGTTAAATAAGGCCAGAAGGAAGAAGAAAAGTCGTTCAGTGCAAGATCTCCAGGAGGAGACGCTTGAAGTCTCCGGCACACTCGGCATCCAGGGCCTCTTTTAAGGTGACGTCGTACTTTTCCAGGTACACGTCCTTCACCGTCTCAAGGTCAATCTGGTGGACAAAGGCGTCGTCAGCATCGTAAGCAAAGCGGCGAGCCGCACGACCGCAATTTGTACACGCGACCTAAAAAAAACGTTGTCCGTTTAGTTTTTCCGAAGGTTTTTTTTTTGAGGATGATGGCCAGATGTTACATTCTGGAAAAGATCCATTTTCCAAGGGATGTCAATGTAAATTGGGATTTCCACCAGCCTCGCGGAATAATTCAACCTTTGAGGCTCCACTGATAATTCTACTGGCTTTTCAACAAAACGACTTCTGCTGATGCTGAGCATATTGGCTCCTTGGGATTATTCAGTCGTGTTAATAAAGCGACGCTGCAAACCTGCATCATAAACGTACTCATATTGTAATCGCAGTGCAACGTTGACGCAATGTTGTAGACGCACCTCCGAGCGACCCACGATCATGCGGATGAGTGTGTCCTCATCGGTGCCGAGTCCCTTCATAGCGGCATTAAGGCGCCGGGCGAAGTACAGCTGAGGGTTCTTGGCACACCGAACTGGATAAGGAGACATCAGTATCACCGTTGTCGTATTAATTAACAGACATAAAGTGCTCAGTTTTGAAAATGCGATTGTGCTTTCAGCCCTAGGTCTGGTCTTGAAAATGACTTGCAGTATATTCACCGCAGCTTTAGTACTTGCATACCTAGAGTGACATAACAGTCCTTCAGAGTTCCTGTGGCCTCCGAGTCAATCGTGTCCAAAATATCCGTCCCCGATAGCTTGAATCGAAAGACAAAAATGTGAGACTCGACTGAATCGGTATTAAGATCAAGTCAGGTCCCGGTCCGGAATGCGTGTTTGTGCGCTTCTTACCGCCTCGTAAGCCTTAAAAGTGGCCTGAAGCTGCACGTAGTTCCTGTGTGTGAGGACGTAGCTGAAGGTCGACTCGTCCGTGCCAAACATGCCTTCTCCTGCCTGGTGGTTACAAACAGACGACAGCAGGAAATCTGGAGCTCATTAAGAGACTTTGGCCCGTAGTGCTCGGGGTTCGAGCAAAAGCAGCACTTCCGGGTTCATTTGGGGGCAGTGGGAGTGAGAGCAGGTACAATCGGGCCCCGAGATCCCACATTTACGGAGATCCCAAACACATCATCTACGTAGATTGCCATCTTTTCTTCCGGTCCAAATAGCCGGCGCTAAATTCTGCCAGACTGCACACGTTGCTGGCAACAGGTGCAAAAGTGGTGGGAGACCACCATATTGGGGAAAAAGGTTTTGCGCTTGAGGTAACTGATGGTTTTCACCATGAACATTTTGGGGGAGCGCTGCAAGCACAAAATGAAGTGATGGAATTGGAAGTGTTAGTGGAAGAGGCAAACTAAGGAATGTATCGCTCTGATCATTTTTGAGGTAACCGGAAACCGTATAAAAGTCATGTTTTGTTTGTTTAAACATGCTCCGAGTGAGTGGCAACTGCACGCATCTGCCCATCCTTTGTAAAATAGAGTTCAAAAACTGGAAAGAGGCCGACAACAATATGTATGCATTTAGCGACATAAAATCCGCCACTGCAGTTCCTCCAGTGCTAAATTCGTCTATTTGCTTAAAGTCTTCCTAAAACGCACAAATTGAATTGCGATCATTTTGCGCATTTGGCGGACAATTTCGGGTGCGCCCGGTTAGCACATTAGCTTCCATGCGTTTGTTTGAGCAATCGAGTTTGCGCCCGTTTTTGCACGTGCAAACCGTAAGTAAATCAGACCCTTAGTGAGCAGTGCGGCTACAAGTAGTTTGGAGGCTGACAAACTAACGTGCTAGCTTTCAGATGCTAAAAACATTTATTTATCCATTATTAGTATAAATAAAGTAAGGCTACTCTCCTTGGCTTTGTAATGATTTTTTTCCCACTGCAACCGCCATTTTGACAAACATTAGCTTTTTTAGGTTCTTTTTGTGATGGTTTCCGTTCGTGTTCTCAAACTTCAAGTTTCTACTTGAACATTTTTAGCCATATGCCGTATACTTAGTACATCGTGATAACATTTGTCTGGAATCTGGTGCCGGAACATACAATATTACTACTTCTTATTCGATGACCCCTTTATTGATCCTTTGTGGTGGAGCGCTGGCAATGTCGGCGTACCTAATGAATTGGCCGGCGACGGGAGCATTATTCCTCACCGTGCAATTCCCCCTCGGCAAAAAGCAACACTTCGTCTGTCGTGGAATCGCTTTGTGATTTCAAAATAAGCCGAGTGTTCTTAACGCGTTTCCAAAATGTACCTCGAACAAAGCCGCGGCGTCCTCTTCGGCTAAACCGTCGTCGGCCTCGAAGCCCTCGTCTCTGCTCGCCTGCGGACAGGTTTCGTGATGAAGATCCAGACAATTAGTGAGAAGCGCAAAAGCCAAAGCTGTAGATTTGACAAACACTCCCACAAAGTCTGTGGGATCGGCGTCGTCATGTGCAACGCGTTATTCAAGGCGCGGCTCCGTGGACGTGACTCACGCTGTGCTTGTCCCCGAGTCGGTGAAGAAGGGGAATAAAACGTGCTCAGCTACCTGCAGGAGTGAGATGAGGAGGTTCCTCACGTCTCCGCCCGTGTCGTCCTCGATGTCGGCCTCCAGATCCCGTCCGTGCACTACAACATTACGCTTGATTCTTAACAAATAGTTACTTATCCTTGTAAAATACATTCCAAAACGAATGGCAACATCAGAGTTATACTACAGACGTGTGGAATACGCAAAGGCGGCCAACGTTTGGCCTTGAAATCAACACTCTTGAGCGGCGTTCATCATCTGATCGGAAGAACGTTCGCACAGTTGATCCGACGAGAGAACCTACCCTGGGCGTAGGCCTCTTTGTAAGCGACGATGTCCTGATGGGGAAAACGAGACAGAAGATTTCATCAGAAACATTCCAGCTGTCCAAGTCCATGTCCTGTAATCTTTTGGGAGCTTTACTAGCACTTGTTAACTTCTGGTTTCAATTAGGACGAGTCTCGGATTGTGCCATTTACGGCTCTTTCCGCCGCATGACGAATCGTGCGTATTCGCACTTTCGCTTGGGAAGAAATCTTATTTAATCGCGCTTGGACAGACGCTATTTACGCAAGCATCTAAGTGACATGAAAGCCTGAGATGACCGTCACACTTCAAATAAATTCGTTCCAATGTGTTAATATTCTTGTCCAATTTTAGGAGGGGGGAGGAGGAAAAAAAAAAAAAAAAAAAAAAAAAAAAAAAAAAAACTCATATACCCACAGTATGTTCCATTTGTCATTAAGACCTTGCAATGTTTATATAGGACAAATCGTTTCTGCATTTTCACCAAAATCAAACTGGTTGTTCCCAACCCCAAATAGTAATACATGCAATGCTTTTTGAAGTCGAAATTCTTTGCTGGAGCTAACAAATAGCTTGACATTTAAACAAAAAAGGACATTTGACTTAAACAAAAAGTACGATGCTAGCCTCTGGAAATATGACGAGTCGGTATAAAATACTATTTTGCTACTTTTCTACTGCTATTGAGTGATTTGTAACCGCAAGTTATTTGGATCCCACTTCAGTGAGCTTGCAAGAGATGATTCGTCACGTTGTAAGAAGCCCGAAAGGATACTTGTGCAACTTTAGTGCAATGCAGAAGTGCTTGGAGCATATTTTTGACAGACCTCATTAGTGGCCGTGCACAGGATCTCCACCAGGACGGCTTCGTCTGTGCCCGCCCCCTTCGTGGCCTTCCTCAGCTCCTTGGCGAAGTAGACGCGAGGCGGGTCCAACATGGCCGTCGCGGCCTTCTCGAAGCTGCCGGTCAACTCCTTTTTCAGGACCTCGTCCAACTCCTACAGGAAGAGTACGAGAGCAGCCGTTGCACGACGCGCCGCTGTCGGCGCCGGATGAGGACGGCGTGCGGGCACTCACGTCGTCATACTTCTCAAAGTAAGCCCGCTTGATTTCCAGACGTTGGACTGACGAGCGATTGGCCAGTATTTGAATAATGGCCTCTTCATCCGTACCTGGAAGGCCGACATTTGTTTGTGCAAAATATTGCCTATAAATGACTTTGAATAAAATGACACTTTTTTTGAAAACATCTGAAGCGGATCTTGCCAAGCGCAAGATATGTTTGCTTTCATTGAAGAGCGTTCAAATGAACCGAACGTGAGGAAGCCGGAGTACCCCGAGAAAACCCGAGCGAGCACGCAGCTCAAAAGGCGTTGTCTATTTTTTTTTTTTTTTTAACACTTGTAAATATGTTTTATATGATCCCCATTCCAACACATACTCACCTAAACCTTTGCATGCTTGTCGAATAGCTTTTATGTCAGCTGTGACGTCAAAGTCCTCAAATGGGACGACTGTAGGCTAGAAATGAGAAAGGGACCAGAGAAATTGTATGAAAAAACAGGATTCATTATTGGCAGCTGGGAAGAAAAGAAAAAAAAAAAAAAAAAAAGATTTTATAGCATCTAACATGGACCTGAACACAGAGCGCATTTGCAAAGACAACGCTCACTGAGAGAGATTCATTTCTAGATATTGCGAATACAGTCGAGAGACCAGCGAAAACGCCCATTATAATTGAATAAGCTGGGATAAACCACCAATGGGTTGATTCCGCTGAAAAACACTTTTTTTTTTTTTTAAATTCAATAAATGGCCGCATGTCAAACCTGGAGAATGCCAGGTCAACTGTATTGTGCAGATGTCTACAACGGCACTGCATCATTGTTGGCATGAGCTCAAAGAATAAATACATAAATACACATTTAAAAAAAAAAAAAAAAAAACACACCTCTCAGTTTGACAGCATCCCTTAAAACTGAATATGATCATGTTAGTAAAGGTTGAGGGTTTTTTTTTTTTTTTTTTTTTTTTTGGGGGGGGGGGGGTTGCTATTCATCTCAACTTCAAGCAAGTTGTGACTGGGCCGTGTACGAACTTCAAGTCAACAACAGAAGAGTAAAAGCGTTGCTGCCTCTCGTGAGCGATCCTCATCCCGAATGAAACCGGAGCAGCTCGGGCGCTGCTGAGTCATCGCCGGGAGGGGCGCCCGCCCGCCTCCACCCACCCACCCACCCATCTCTCCTCTCCGTCCATTCAATGCAGCGTTATTGATTGGCCCTTCTCACAAATTCCAAATGATGGCTGCTCTGCGTCACCTTTGCAAGAAATGTGCATCTTTTGCAAACAAGTCATTTTAAGAGACGATCCAGCACTAAATAGAACCACGTTTGTTGCTGTAATAAGGTAGAACACTGACCCCATGCAACTGTAGCTGCAAAAAACTAAAATACAATCCACTTCTCCGTGCAAGTGCAGACGTCGAGCACATTTGATAAGCACCTTCATATTAAAATACTAAAAAAAAAAAAAAAAAAAAGTGCAACCAAAGCTGAAAAGTACGACGCCCAAGTGACCCCCTGAACGCCCCCCGACGAGATCGAGTTGACATCAGACGAAGTTTTCCTACCTGCACGTTGCCCATGTTGTGTGTTGACTCCCAAAACACAAGGCGAAAGGTGTTGCGTGTGTTTGTTGGGCGTGTGTGGTTTCCTGTGCCGAGGAGGAAGAGGAAGAGGATGATGATGATGATGATGACGACGCCGGGGAGTGCCAGGTCCCGCAGAGAGAGGATCTGCCCTGTCCGGTACTGCAGGACTGACGTCACTACAGCGTATTTCAAAATAATAATAATACCAATTTTTCAAAAAGTGCAACAAAACAGAATATGATCGCCGCTATAACGGATGACGACTGTACTTGGGCTGCTTTTGTCACAAGCGTCATAAATACATGGGCTCGTTCTATTATTCCACCAGAGGGCAGCAGAGCGCCTCCAAATATTTGGAAACACTTTGAATGGAGCTCAGATTGCTTTGGAGGAAATTGACGCAGCAATTTTTGGGGCCCAGAAAGAAAGAAAACCATCGAATTCGCTCTAGAAATGAAGAATTAAGATTATATCCTGGCAGAATATCATTCATATCTTCCTGTGCATTGCGGAGTACTTGTGCTTCCTGACCTTTTTGGAGTCAAAACTCAAAAGGACAAATTTCGGGATGAACTTCAAATGCACTGGCGACACCTTGCAGTTGGAATTTATTTGAATTTGCCGTTCAGTTGCGCGAAACGTCGAACAGTTGGACACGTGCTTTCAAATGTTTCGAGAAAGCCAAATGAAATTGGCGCGTTTTAGGTTCACCCGGAAATTTCCCCCAAAAGCGCAGTAGCCTCAACTTTTTGTGAGGAGTCTATTTGCCATTGGAAAAACCATCACGGCGCAAAGCTAAAGAAGAAATACCTCCAAAAGTACGGCAAGCATTCGCGACAGGAGCTTCAGAATTGGAACAAGGAAAGCTCGACAGGTGAGCGACATGTGAAGGATCTGATTGGTCGAGGAGCAAATGCACACGCCAGATGGAAAGGTCAACAGGTGCAACTTATAACGAGCTAAACAACAATTAGCTTAGTTCACGTGAAAGTGAAGGTCATACCCGTGCATAAAAGTCAACTCAACTCGAAGTCGGTGGGTTATAATTACAGTCGATATTTGTTTGAAAGACACTTGGAGGCCATACATGTGAAACAATCAGAGGTGGGAAAAAGTATACACATACGCTAATTAAGTAGAAGTTAAAAAAAAAAATTCCAATTCTGGTAAAAGTAGACGCACTGATTCAAGTAAAATCAGCGGCGTCCAAAATGGACGGATGGATGGATTTTCATTTTAATTCATAAGTGAGACAGATCAGTGAACACTGAGTTTTAATAGAAATATTTCATTCTGAACTAAGAACATTGTATATACATGCAACACAATATGAAGAGTCACATAGAAATACTTCCACGTGGGTGCTTGAAGAGTCTGGAAGCATTTTGGGAGTGAAACCAGATCACAAGCAGAAAATACTGAGCAAAACATGGATTTAAGGCCCGCTTTAGAAAAACATGAGTGAGAATTCAATGGTTATTTGGTTGCAGAAACACACAAAAAGTGAGTTTGCACATTCAAAACGACGAAAAGTCAATGAGCAGTGAGAAATGAAATGACATTTTATAGAAACACCGACTTTGATTTGAAATATAACTCCTCTTGCACATTCTCTTCATTTGTGGATGTTCGGTGAAGTGGCTCTCGCGTGAATCATTTAGCGTGACGACGGCTAGCGAGATTGACTCTTGATGATGTCACAGCGACTCAAAAAGAACTACGCCATGTACAGAATTCAAATGTAGGCAAACAGACTTAACAAAGTGCAATCGGAATGTGAAAAAGTGATAGAAGTCATCCAGTATTCATCGTATTTTAGTACTTGCACATCGTGAATGGTTAGCATGTGCGTCTGAGATTGCAATCCTGGCTGGGCTCTCCCTTGTGCTGTGTTTTCACGTTCTCTCCGTGCTACGATCCTAATGAGGACAAGTGCTAAATTTGGTCAAAATGTACCATAACGGAGCGGAGGGTAGAAAATGATGCGGGACGTTTTCAAGAAGAGGGCACAGTTACGACATAAAAACGCAAAACAGACCGTCGCGGATGCGTTCCACGCTCGTTTATAACTGCAAGTTGTCTGCAATATTTGTGTATGTCATCAATACATAAAACATAGTAAGTGCACAAAAGGTGTGCATTTCCCGTGGTGCACTAGGAGACAAATAGCGTAACAACATGAATAATTCCACACTTGCAAAAAGTCAAGCCGAATACACTCGGATGCGCCGCATGCAATTGGGCTTTTCCAAGGTGCCAACGGACTGTAGAAGAAGACTGGACAACAATATTTTCTTATTGCCGTGTTCTTCTAAGCACACACACGCCGTCATCGTCATGCGATGAATAAAGTTGTTGGGTCTTCTTTCTAATAATGCTTTTTTTGTGTGCAGTTTTAGGATTTAATGGACTGAAATAAGCTCCCGCTAGGACCAGTGCGTCATCAGCTCTTCAGGGAAACCTAAACATCGAAGTCCAACAAAAGGATCGGGCGAAGCATTCATTGTTGTGTCAACGAGATGAAAACAATGCAAGTACGATTCCCGTTCCCTTGAGTAAAAGAAATGTGGGCTGCGGAAAAGATGAACAGTAGCAATGTGGCAGCTTAAAAAGTCCACTGTGATACAGTAAAACTGTTCCGTGCTTGACCTAACGGCCAATAAGGACAAAAAAAAATAAAAAAATAAAAAAATGAAACGAGGAAAAACCGGCGCTCGGGAGTCAGCTGTCCATTCAAGAAGAGCTTGAGGTGTGCTCACGTATTTTTAATGCGACACGGCTCGCAAGCGGGCAACAAAATGTTCTGTAGCCTGGCAAGCTAGTGCTAAGGCTAACATTTGTATGTAAACATGCCGGTGTTCTGTCCAATCATGCTCTGAAGCTTCAGTCAACATTGGTTCGCGCGCGAGAATAAATGTTAGAGAATGGGCAACCGAGTATGTTGACAACGGCAAGCGCAGGAGGCGAAGCGCCGGTCGCAATCGCAATCCTATCGGTCGACACCGAGGTGCGCTGTCGGAAGAGTTTTCGTTAAAATGTTATACTACACGGAAGATAGCCCAAAAATCGAACACGCTAGACTTCGCATTTGGGCGTCGTAGGTCCAAATCGTTGGTCGTGGATTATGTCACACTGCAAGAAGCTTTGTCGTGCCGACCAAATATGACGGGTCCAATCCGGGAAATCGCCCGCGATCGTTAATCGGGCCAATATCGGGGATCAAATCCTGTAGTCTGATCTCGGCAAATCGGCAACTTGCAAATGTTTGGTTCGTTTTCATGGACATCGGTGGGGCTCGGTCAGCAATAAGCGTAACTGCCAGTTGAGCTAAAGGAAACATTTGTGGCCCTGGTCCCTGCTCACGCTTTGAAATGAAATGAAAGAATGTGCTGAATACAATTTAAAAAAAAACAACAACAAATTCATACAATTAATAAATGCCATGAATGAATAAATACAGTGAAGCAATTAAGACAATATAGCGTGCTTGCGTGTGTTTTAAGTGTGCCCCTCTGACAAAACCCCTGGCCCCGCCCCCCTTTTAAAATTGGTCTACAACCGCCACTGTCTGAGATAAGAACAAATCGCATTCAAAAACCTAATGCACAAATAATGTAAGCGCTGACAAAATTGTTTGTCAAAAGCGGTAGCCTATTGGCCTTACATTAATCCGTCACTCATATAATGTTGTTGGATTCAATTCTTTCTCAGGACTTTTTAAACAAACTTTGTTTGCGTGCGGTCGAGCAAAATATTCCATGATTTGTTTTTCATTTACGTAGTAAAGAAGTGCGCTGCCGCTGCTGCGAGTAAAGAAAAGACATTTCACTCTCACTCCCTGTGGCGTTACCTTCAATTGAGAATGCTGGATGATATTCCGATTGGCAACTGCGCCACGGCCTTCCTATTAAATTGCCCCGTCCCTCCAACTGGGCTCCAGTCTCATGTCCCGCTCTGTCGAGCGTGCAACGTTTACTAAGAGTTGGGAGCATAACCAATACGCATTGATGCATTGTCACGATTCGATGGTCCTAATTGAAGAAAAAACACAAAACAAAAACAATTGTCAAAGCACTTCCGCTGCGCCGCCAGCCACTTTGGATGTGGCTACGGCTACGGAAACATGCGTGAAAAGTGCATGGAAAGCAGTGACGCAACTTATTGGTGACCGCACAACATCCAAAATAGTTTTGCTCGAGCACGTCGCAAACACTTGTGCTGAAGAACGTACTTCGGGGAAATGCCACATTCCCCGTGAACGGTGTTGACGCCTTTGGGTTCTTCGCCAACATTCGAAGCTTCGCACGGTCGTGCGCTGCAAGTCTGTGAATACAAATAGGAAATAATGACAGCGGTCATCATGCCCTCTCTGCGGGGTCTTGGTCCTCAAAGTCCCAGGGACACACGTCAGCCATTTTTGGACCGCTGCCGACTGCAGCTTTGTGATAGCGCTCTTTCTTCCTGTCGCTGGAGGTTTTAGTCTGAGCAAAAGTGCCGTTTATCTCTGCCCTCCTGACCTCTGCCTCCTCTGGGTCTCTGCCGGAGCTGCAACGCCGCTCAGAGACCGCCCCGCCGCACTCGGATGACTGGCTAACACGCCTTCTCTCTGCCGGCGGCTTGCTGGAGGAGCTCCGTCGTTCCCGGGTTTTCTCCCTCCCTTTGTCCTTGTCCGCTTTATGGTTGGATGAGCAGGAGCCTTTCCGTTTCTTCTTGCGTGCGGAAGGGCTGCTGAAGGTCTTCTCCTGCTCGGGCGAGGCCGCGCCGCCGTAATCCCACGGGCAGATCTCGACCATCGAGGAGGGAGGCTGCAGTAGGCTTCCCGTGGACTTGGAGTGGTCCGAGCGGAGCGCCTTGGGCTTCCCGTCCGTCGGTGTGACGCTCTTTTTACGGCGGATTCTGTCTGGGGAAATGGACTCTGAGACCCCGGCGAGCATGGGCTGCACATCGAAATCCCAGGCGCTCACATCCGGCTTGAGGGGCAGAGGCGACCTGGGTCCACGAGATTTCCGTGTTTCCCTGCTCTCCTCCCGTTGTCCTCCTCTATCCTTGGAGCGTCGTCTGTTTGAAGGAGACTGCCCGCTTTTCTGCTTCTGCTGAGACCGACTACATTTTCCGACGCCAGAGCTGCTACTTCCTCTTCGCCCTGCGTCGGTTTGCTCTGGGGCGATGGACACGTGCTTCTGCGTCTTGGCTTCCGATGGCGTCTGAGGCTCCTCCATCTCCCAGGGACCGACTTCGGACACGTCGTACAAGTTCCTGCCGGTTTCAGAACAAATGGATGGCTGGCTACCGCTCACCTAAAATCAAGCAAAAAGAGAAATCGGCATGCAAAATATGAGCGCCCCAACTATTTGTGCCCTCTCACCCGTTTAGAAGGTACCTGCTGCTTCATGATGCCCATCTTCATGGGTGTCTTGGAATACTCCACGGACTGGCTGACGATCATTTTGGGATAATGTTCAGGAGTTTCGTCCACCTCGGATAGCGTCCTCCCCTCCTGCCCCTTCAGACCTTTTTTGCTGGCGTCCTCCGCACTCGCGTCTTGTTGCCCAGCCCCGGCATCTTCTCCTTGGCGCTGGCGATCACACTGAGAGACTTCTGCATGATGGAGGTCCGCAGGTGCACGGGTTTCTTTTCGTGCGTTAAGTTGTGAACGCTCGCCGACTTCCAGAAGAGCGGAACCGACTCGGCGGATCGGGCCGGTTCCAGCTCGGATGGCGGGGCGGCCGGTTCCAGCTGCTTTTTGCAATGTTTGCGGCCAATGAGAGAACCGAGAAGAGAAATCTCTGCGCCGTTACCCACTGGCGTCATTTTGTCCCCTGCGGCGGAGCCACTTTGACTTCCGGTTTCATCATCTCGGTCACAAACATGATCATAGCTCAGCGACTTCTGCAAGCTTATGACTTTGTTATTGAGTGAATCTTCTCGAGGTTTTCCTAAAGGGAGATTGAAAGCAAGTCAAATTCTTGACGTTTGTGAAAAATCCTGCTCTCACTTATGATGTCATTTATAGGTTAATGTAGGAGCAGCAAAACATTTCAGGGGATCAGTTGTAGGTTTTTGAATCATCCCATACACTGGCCATCACGCAGCCATGGGGGTCGGGCGGCGGAAAAGAATGATGGTTGAGGGCATATGGATACAGAGGTTCGCGGACATATCTTAACACGCTTCCATTGGACAGCGTTGAATTCGGCTGTGATGACTTTAAAATGCGCCGATGTACGCCGGTCCGCAAAATTAGCGAAACCGGGTCTAACCCATCTGCGTGCAGAGTTGCGCCACGCGCAGCGCTGGATTGACAACAGTTCCGAAAATAGAGCTTGAAATGATTACTCGTTCCAGTACTCGCTTGGATGAAATGATTTTTGACGATTACCACGTGTACTTTTCCCTATTGTATTGTTTTGCTAAACCTAGCTAAGATGGATTGTAAAGAAGCCTGCAGTAGAGTTGGAGCAGCGAGATCTCACCGTGCTGACTCGTCTCCGTGTGGTTTCTCCTCAAAGTGCTGCGGTCGCTGCCGTGTTCGCTGCCATCTTCTCGGCTGCACTGGCGGTGTAGGTGCATGGTCTCGGGGATCTCCGTGATTCTTTTCATCAGGGTACGGCCGAGGCCCTTTTTGGAATTGCGTTTCTTTTGGAGGTGAGGGTTGTTGGCCAGCATCTTCTTGCGTTTGTAGACTTCCAGCTGGGCGTAGAGCTTTTTCAACTCATCCTAAATAAGAAAAGGAAATGTGGATCAATCCAAATTCTTCTGTACATATATAAAATGATGCTTATTTTGGAGAACTATTACTATTGCAACGACTATCTTTGATGTCGTAAAAAATGCCAAATGATTGCTTTTTTTTTTTTTCAGATCGCTAACGTTTGAGTAAAACTGCATTCAGTCCACTTGTCTGACTTCCGTGAAGACAGTTGGTTCAGTTCCCTCTCAGTGATGGTTATCTGTCTCTTTTTGTGCACCGAGCATCTGCCGCCTTTCACCCAAAACTCAGCTGGGATGGGCTCGAGCATCCCCGTGAACCTCAAGAGGATAAGCGGTGTACAAAAGGGGTGAATGAATGAAAGTACGACCGTCAATGGAACGGCGGCGAGAAGAACCAACATTGCTTTTCCACTAATGAATGGCATCAACGACATTGCTGATACATAGCAAAAGGGATCCAACACAAGTGCTGTAAAATTCTAAGTTCTGTTTTCATTCAGCTTGTTGGTGAGTTATTAATTGACAAAGACTACATTTACTGTATTCTGGTGTATATACTGTGCACTGCTCTAGAACTACGCTGCAACCTACTGGGAGCAGTTTCTAATTTTATGGTCATCTACATTACAGGTGAACATTTTAGAAGCATCTCACACTAGGACACATGGAGACTGTCACCACGGCAACATACAAAACATTAGATTGCACAGGCGCCGGTGTTCAATCCCTACTGTCCTAAATTAATTGTCTGCAAAGATCCCTTACTTGTGACCTTCTTCTGCATTTTGAAGCGGCAGACAAAGTGTGCGAAACCAACTGCAGGCGGACGCGTTTCCTCACCCGTATATCGTCGGGGTCCAAGCTGTGCTCACTCCAGGCCGAGGTGATGCTGTTGTTGAGGTAAGAACCAGATCTTCCCATGTCCAGCTCCTCCTCATAAACCTCAGTGGCAACATCGTCCCGAGCCTGAGTCCCTTTGGACAGAAACTAAGACAGATAGGGAGTGCCACAAAACTAGAAGCACACACTTCCAAAAAGAAAACACAGGAGCACTTATTGTACTTAAATCGTACATCGTCCGAGAAGGTAATCTGAGGTGAGACGGCCCTGCGCAAGCGATCATTTCCTGCAATTAAGACGTTACGGAGATAGATCTTCGGAAATTACAAAGCTGAAATTGAATTTGCTGAATTTGGACAAATGAGCCATTTCTGCCAATTATTCGGAAGCGCAGAATGAAGACAAGGGGCACAGACAATATTCATTTGAATATTAAAATGAAAATAGCGAAAGAAACATTTTGGCCTGACTGAAGCACAACAGTTTTGTTTTTGCCATGTGATTCGATAAATATAGATTCTGAAGTGGCACAGAGGTATGCCGCTATATTGCATTATTGTTATGGTATTGCTGGTTTTCGTAAGTGCCACGTGATGGTGGTGGTCTGCCTTAGGTAAGCACGGGAGCGTGGACTTCAGTAACAGAAGACGCCACTGCTGAGGAAATCGAGGGGCGTCATTGGCAGAGCTTGGAAAAAAAGAGATGACTCTTTTGGAAAGGTTGCAGATCGAGTAACAAGCACTAGTGTTGTACTCATTGAGATTGCTTTTGATCTTGGGATCTTTCTGCCAATATGAAGTCAAATAGGAGAGACTTGGAATAGGAGATGTCTATTACTCTCTTAGTGATATCCAAATATGTGGCGATGGTGACGAAAGCTTTGAAATTCTATTATTCATACGGCGGGAACTTCAGAAATGACCTAAAAGGACGATTTTGTTTTGCTTGAGCAGTGAAAGCCACAACAAAGGCAGGCCCACTATTTGCAATATTTAGGCCAGACTGAGAAAGCGAGGCCGCGCGAGCGCAACACCCTCCCTCCCGTTGCGCATCGTTATCCCGGCGTACTCGACTGACTCCGACGTCTGAGGAGCCTAATTAAGACCGAATGAAAGAAGCGGGAACGTCGACGGGGTTCTGCTTTCATCACACAGCGGGGACGATTAAATGTTTTCCGTCAGACATAAGAGATTGCGTAGAGAGACGCCCACGGGAGTGCTTAGCGAAATTACAATAATGACTAACGCTGTCTGAATAGGTTTACGGCACAGGCTGCAAATGTGCTTCTCTATACTTTTGTGAGCGGATCTTTCAGATCGCTCCTGTCGCATGAGCTCAAGCCGATGCGCGAACTGTTGCGATTGATTGGAAAAGTCATTACACTTGGGCAGGGAACTTGAGATGATTCATGTGCAATAATGAGCCAAACTCTTCCTTCGAGCTTGGAACAATCCGCCGAAGCGGAGGTGGTGGACAGGGGCTGATGAAGTTCAGATAATGGAGCGATACCTTTGGAACAAGAAGAACTCCCACGGTCACGGTGACGGTGAGATGAGTGTGAGCGAAGATCAGCATCAGCATCCAGTCAGGGTGAAGGCCCGGCGCCACGGAGAACCTGCAGCAGCGCAACGCAACGCAAAGATTCGGTTCAACCGCGCTGTCGAAGTTGAAAGTGGAAAGAGTCGGAGAATTCCAACAACGGCGCACGCCGTGTTTCTCCGTCTGTACGGGATGCTTTCGGAGCTTACGTACTGTTCATTTTTTTATTCGGGGTTCAAAGGAAAGGTTAAGGTTTAGGCAGCGGTTTGACTACGTTTGTTTTCAGCGATTATTATTACATATTATGGTATTGAAGTGTATCTAATATGTAGATTTACGTTAACTACACACTATGACTGTAAATTAAGATTTTCATCAGTAATAGTAGTAGCAGTTTTAGTATTTACTTTTACATGTATGTACTGTATACAGCATATGTGTATATTAAATCATTTGGGTTGTATTGCACTTATTATTTTCAGGTTATTTGGATTGAATTGCACTTTGAAATAAACAGACACAAGTTGTGGTTCCCTCGGATCCAGACCGAGCATATCCCCGTGATTGTCGTTTATCGCCGAGGTTACGATGCAGACCACCCCCAAAATGGATGAAATCCGTCAAGTAGCGACCGAGTACTGCATTTCTACACATATTTTGAAGCGTCTGCAGTTTCCGTGATGTGAATTTAAAAGGCGGGCCTGGCCCGCTGAGTGAGAACATCCAGATGGTCGGCTCTTTCCCGGCTTTAGTTGAGGCCGCCGGCAGGTTGGCAAGAATGCGCTCGTGTTTACTGTATTTTCTGACCTTTTGTTCAATGAAACGATTGAAAGAGCCATTTACGCACATACAGTATATTCTATCTGGCTTTGACTGCAGATCACAATGTCACCTGCGAACAACGCGGTCCACGGTCCAAAACCGTGTTGCCCGAAGTCCGATGGTGTCCTGACACCTGACGACTTTGAAGCTGATGTTCCTGACTCTGTAATGGTAGAAAACTCTACAGAGGTTTTTCATTTCATATGTGAAACCTGATTCTGACACCTGAGGATGTCTCAAAACGTCCACCGTACTGAAGAGATGGCGAAGTCCAGACTGCAAAACCTAGCTGCCAGCACGAGTCAGTTACTCGCCGACTGGCGCTGAACAAATCTGAGGTCGACCAGCTTGTTGGAACGGATTGTGTTTCGAACGCTGCCGTTTGACTGTACGGTCAGATTCTTTCGCAATGTATTGTCCTTCTTCTAAGGGTGTCTGGTGTGGTTTCGTGACAGTTTTCCGCACTCACCTGATGAGGTGGAAGACGGCCGATAGCAGGAGCTCATTGTAGATGGCCACCGTCATGTAGCGCGGCTCGTGGAAGGCGGAGTGAATTGTTCGGACGGCGTAGCACAGGTAGACGCCCCAGAGCAGGAACAGCAACTCCGCTGCGAAGCAAAATCGATTTCAGGGAATTGGAACGCTTGCGCTATGTTGACTGTATTGTGCAAATGAATTCAGTTGCTTGACAAATATATTTTGTTCTCGCTGACTTTGGAC
Organism: Phyllopteryx taeniolatus; assembly: GCF_024500385.1. NCBI lineage: Eukaryota > Metazoa > Chordata > Actinopteri > Syngnathiformes > Syngnathidae > Phyllopteryx > Phyllopteryx taeniolatus. Next base: position 20,337,070 of record NC_084515.1, on the reverse strand, counting down.
AGGTTGCCAGCCAATCACAGGGCACATACGTATAACGCAATACGTATGGGCAATTTCAAGTCTTCGATTCATCGAAATTGCGTGTTCCCGGAACGTGGGAAGAGGCCGGGGTACCGGCAGAAAGCTCGCGAGCACAGCAACTTGCAAACTGGATTTTATTCAGCTCGATTTGAGCACGAGATAGAATGTAGATTTGAAAGCTCCTCGTTTGTAGTTCCTGCATTCAAACTACATATCGAGTCATCTGCCAAAGTGAATGAAAACAGCCACAGCGCAGGTTATAAGGTCTTGATTTACGCTTTACAGAAGACAAACGGCACTATTAACTGTGCCAACAAAAAAGTATTTTTCAGTGCTTCGGGTCTATTAATAGTGAGGAATAGATCAGGTCTCCATAAATCCATAAATTGTATGCTACTTTGTCTCAGGATGCCTCGGGAGCTCCTTTTGTCGGATGCCAAGCACAACAAATTGTTGTTGCTTTGCAAGTTGCAAACAAAAGATTTCTTTTTAGACGCATGAGTGTTCCCTTGTCGGCAACATGACAACAGAGGCAAAAATCGTTGAGGTCATTTTCCGGGTGGGACATTTTGCGAACGAGCTTTGCAGGGGGGCTTCCTGTTTATAGCCTCGACCCATGAGTGCGTGCTGACTGGTTGTCATAGCAACTCGCAGCTGCCCTCATTTCCTGCCCGGCGCACACTATGCGCATGCGAATTACGGTGAGATTGTTTTTATTTCACGCCAGTCGTTCCAGTCCGAGGCAGCCGGGGTGTGAGATTCCGACAGCTTCTTCCTTTCCATCTGCAGGGCTTCGCTCTTCTCTTCTCTTTCCTCTCCGATACCGTAAATTAGCGCAAGTGAGACATGTATTCGAGTTAGCAGGATGATCTGACATTTTTGCACAGGCCATGCTTTTTTGGAGGAACACGACGTCGACTTGGAAATATAAAACGAGACTTAGTTGGTGTTTCCATCCGACTTGTCCTCGATGGAGCCGGAGCCCGTCGCGGCCGGCATTGAGCGAGTGGCGGGTGTAGTTTGGACCGCTTGCCAGTCAATCGTAGGGCGTACGGTTCATCCTTCGTGTCCTCGCATTTAGTAAAGATACATATCGAGGGAAAGGAGAGCCACAGTCGCGAATATGCTTTTCAGCACATTTCTTGAACGGCAGGTGAACAGGAAAACACAAACACAATGGGTACGCTCCCTCAGGAGCCGCTGTTGGCCACAGCTCATGCCCGAAAACTCACACGCAGACTCATGGACGTTACACTCAATGCCACCAGGCCCCGCCTCTTAAAGGCACAGACACTAATATGCACAGTATTTTCGACACATTCTATGATACAATAATACATTAACAACTATTTAAAATGTGTTTTTTAAATGGGTTTAAGTCTGTTTTAATATGTTTAAATGTGTTCAAAGCGTGCGTGAGGCGGGGTAAACCGATACATCCATTCATTGTGTGGCCTCTGCGTTGAGGTCTGGAACATATTCTCCGCAGTAAACAAGAGGTTGAAGCGACCTCCGACCTCGCGATTGCTTCTCCACACACATTTTGAACTCACTCACCGAGAGCCATCATGTAGTCCCAGCGGTCCAGCAGGCACATACTAAACTGCAGCCCCTCCGACGAGAGGCCGGCTGCGATTAAGGCCCGACTCGGCTCGGGGTTCTGGCACACCGCGGACGTCCAGGCCACCAGAAACCACAACACCACCGACAGGATTATGGTCAGCATCCTCAGGACCCGCCAGCTGGTCACGTAGGACGCCCTTTGCGCCGTACGTGACAAGAACACCTTTAACACTCTGCGTGGGAGCGAGAGGACACGGCGGCAGTGACATTTCTATGGATGTTCTCTTGAATTCGTGTTTTGTGTTGAAACAACAAATAGGGATTACTTGTTAAAGGAGGAATTCAAATTGCTTTTTGATTAATAAGGATTTTGCTCATTGGAAATTTCACATGGGGCTCAGCCGGTGTTTTCTTGATTTATTTTGTCATCTTCGCTGATCCACATGATGTTCATACATCTATGCAACGACACCCCGGCCAAAATGAAGAGATCGGAGTCGGAGATAAGCTCGTCAAGCGCAGCAGATAGACAGATATTCAAAGGCATTGGGAGCAGCTTGCAAGAGGTCTGCCAGCTCGGGAGATTGTCAAATTGGTACATTGGCCGACCGGGCCGACCTCTCGCTCCTTTCTTAGAAACGCTCGCGCAGAAATAAAGTCTGTGTCTGAGGAGAGACTTCGTCTGCCAGCAGAAGCTCAACACGATGCGAACGGAAATGTAAACGTGCTGCTTCGGTGCGGGGCCGGCAAATGTCGCGTCATCGGAAATAAGACGAGAAGAGCTTCCGGGACTTTACCTGTATAGCTTGAGGACGACGGTGCCGTACATGATGGCGAAACCCAGCAGGCGAACCCATCTCAGGAGAATGCAGCGGAACACACTGGGGTGGAAATACAGTATCATGACCTGCACAGAAGTACAACACACAATCCGCACCGTCGAAGAAAAAACACGCATTAGTGTAAGAAATTAAGCAATGCTCTACAACACATACAAATCCAGAGATGGAAATGTTCATTTTTTTATTGACTGAGGAACACATTTGCAATCAATACATGGATTTTAGGTTTAATAAATACAAGAAATGGGATGGGAACGTCGTTCTCAGAATTTTATGAGCACTGCTTTGGATGCTGGTGTCGTGCTTGGCAAAATCATTTTTCTTTAGAGGCGTTGCCATGGCGCCGGCACGTTGGACGACTAGTTAGCATAGCTGCTTCGCAGTTCTCAGGACCGGAGTTCAAATCCAGGCCCCGTGTGGAGTTTGCATGTTCTCCCCGTGCCAGCGTGGCTTTTCTCCCGGCGCTCCGGTTTCCTCCCACATCCCAAAAACATGCGTGGTAGGTTGATTGAAGACTCTAAATAGCCCATAGGTGGGAATTGCGCGTAGTCAAAGCAATAAATCAGAATTTCATTACTGAAGGACCACGTATAACGTAACAAACTAACGTTAAAAAAAAAAAAAAAAGCGACGACAAAAGGGGTGACATTGAGAAGTTAACAACTATGTAAGGATTTAGCAATTTAAGGATGTGGACGGCACCACGGTGGAAAGGCAGACGCCAAAACAAAATTAAATCTCCCCACTGAATCGAACCTTCACCAGGAACGAAACGAAATCGCAGAAGTACTTAATAATAAAGTTAAATAAAAAAAAGACTCCGGACAAATGACCAGGAAGAAACAAAACCACGGTGGTACGCAAAGGAATAATGCCACAAGTCCCTCCAGCCACGGCTGCGCCCACAAACCTCGCTGATTAACATTAACGCCCAGGAAACTGAAAAACAAAACACACTCAGGCACAGCAGCAGGAAAATATAACAGACTGAGCCCCACAGGGAACAAAAGAAACACCAGTCCCAAAGAGTCCAAGTCCGTTTTTGTGCTTTCTGCGCATCCTCTTTGTGAGCGGGGGCCTCATGCTAGTCTGTGGTTTGCATTTGCATCTTTTGCGCTTTCTCTGTCTGTCTTCACAGCTGCCGTCCTTCTCGCCAGACGACGCCCCATCCCCCCATCCCCCTCGACAATAAATCCTCTCTGCAAATAGCAGGCACGACGAGACCGCTCTACGCCTGATGCCTACAAAGTATGAATCTTTACAGCCTCTTTAAACGCACTCGTTGGCCAGCTTTCATTCTGTCGACTCGAAACAGAAAGCGTGTCGCGCCCTTTCCGCAGCGATACCTCCATCCACTAAGTCACAGGGGACGGCGCAATAAAAAGACACATTTTCATAGCACCCAGAGGGAACGGGGGCCCTCTTCGGTTTGCAGCCGACCAACCGTGCCTCCCGCATCAATTAATCAGCAGATGTGCCGTATTTTTAAAACAAGCGGCGCTCCAACTTGATGGGACTTTTTAAAAATGCATTGAGCACCAGAAGGGAGCAGCTGCACCGCTCTCGGCTGAGGACGCTTGTGACGGCAGCAGACGAGAAACAAAGGGTATTTTCTCGTACTGTCAAGCCGGTATCTGGTGGCAAACGTCAAGGTGAGATGAAAAGGGAAATGCTTGAAAGGAGAACGTGGGCAAAGAAAGGTAGAGGCATACTTAAATGGCATCAGGAAGTGTAGACAAAAAAGCACAGAAAGGAAGACACCCTGCGAGTGGGCACACACGAGAGTGGAAGCAGATTTGGGGGAAGCTATTTCTGGTATCTTTTATGCAAGTGGGGAACAGAACGGATGGATGCAAAGTCCAATCCGTCTCCAATCCAATAGGCAATATGCAATACTTGTACTTCGGGAGGTATTTGAAGGGCGACAATCCCCAGTTTCCCTCAGATCTATGTTACTGTGTGTGCAGATTCCCTCCATCGGTTTGCGAGCTTCCGACGCAACAAAGCAGGTTTAAATGTGAACTCGCGCCTTGAGACGTTCTCATGTCGTCGGATACTGGCTTGACAGGAAATTCCTTTGCATTCACCGTAGTGGAGCGCATGATGATGTTTCTGATTAGCGTTTATCTTCTCCAGCAATCACTTCTGACATCTATGTTAATGCGACAAGAAACCCAGTACTCACTACTGCGTCTGCTTTAAATGTTTATCATCATGGTGGTGAAATACCAGTAGAGTATTGTAAAGAGGTGACAACAGAATTGTTCCTCAAAACAATGCAAGTATGAAAAGGACCAATACATGAGTCTGGCAGGAAAATCAACAGCAACAACAATAACTCTGTATTCTGTATTCTGACTTGTGAAGGCCAAGTACGCAACACAGACATCACATCATCAATTGCTGCATGCGTCCGAATACGTCCGGCAAACAGCATGTTTGCCTCAACTTTGCGTTGCTTGGTTACAGTTTTCCCTGACACGCCTTTTCCAAGCAGCACATTACACTGCAAAAAAAAATCGAATATCTCAAATCTTTTTCTGCCAAGATATTTCTTCTTACCGGGCAGTGCAGAGTAGTAACCGAGCACTTGCTTCATGCGTTTTCCCCTTAAAAGATTATGAGTAAGTTTAGCATACAATCATTATTTCTTGCTTGTAAGCCCATTTTTTGCACTGTTGTTTCATGAAGTCGCCTCCCCGGTGAGGTGTTCCGGGCACGTCCCACCGGGAGGAGACCCCGGGGATGACCCGGGACACGCCGGAGAGACTACGTCCTTCGGCCTCGGGATCCCACCGGAAGAGCTGGATGAAGTGGCTGGGGAGAGGGAAGTCTGGGCGCCCCTGCTAAAGCTACTGCCCCCGCGACCCGACCTCGGATAAGCGGTAGAAAATGGAGGGATGGATGTCGTGGCAGCAGTTTCACACTGTCAGTGTAAAAACAGTGAGACGCCATACGCACGTACAAACCCACGCAAACAGTCGAACTTTGGGCAAATAATGAAAATAAATCGCAATAGCCGACTGGAAATGACATCTACTTACAGGGAAGTAGAGCAGCAAAGCCCCAAACAAGATTGCCTCCAGCAGAATGAATCCAGATGTGCGGATACTCTGAACGTGAGGAAAGACAGAGTTGGCTCGTCAGGAGCAATAGTTCTAATAGTTATTGCACAGTATGATATAAAGTACATTCCGGATGAAGGTCGGGTAACTTGGGTGGCTTTGTAGGTCGGTAGGTGCTGAGTAGTTAGATAAGTAGATGGGTTTAAGTCGGTGGGTTGGGAGACTCGTGACTGGAAAGTTGGTGTCTGGAAACTGCTAGATTCATGCTAGGTGCATTGGTGGGAAGGGGGAGGTATGTCGGCAAGTAGATTTGGGGATAAGTAAGTCGTAGTCAGCGGCAGATATAGGCAGGTAGATAAAGTATGTGGTTGTCGTAGGTAGGTGGGAAGGGTATACCGAGTAGTATGTGCACTGAAAAACAGAGTCCTTTACGTTTACTTAATTTGAACATGTACATCGGTTGCACATGATTGGAATGTGGGTAAATTACATCAGTGGACCCTTTCTTAATTATGTGCAACCGATGTACAGTGCGTATGTGTGGAACGGACGGTAGGTCAGTAGGTCGGTAAAGACGGTTGAGTATTTGTACATACGTATATGTAAATAGGTAGGTAGAAAGCTAAGTATGTGTTTGAAAAAACAAAAGTAGGTCGGTGGGTTCTAGGTAGACGTGTACAGTATCGAGGTATTTGTAAGTCATTATTGGTAGGTCTGTTGGCACCGGTCGGCCCTTGCGGCTACGCAGTACAGTTGAAGGAGTCTTGACAGCGGGCATGTGATTGATCCGCTTACCTTACTTCTCCTGAAGTGGTAGAGCGCCACCATGCCGGCCAAGTCCAGCAGCACGCACAGACCTTGGAAGGAGGCGGCAGCCAGCCGCAGGCCGCCGTCCTCCCGGGCCACGCAGGGCGTGTCGTCTCTGCAGTAGGGGCAGCCCGCCCGGCAAGGGAGGCACTTGCCGGCCGCGTCGGAAACTTCGTCTCTGCGAGAGCCCCGCTCCGTAGCTGGCGACGCAAGACGCCTCGGTCAGACGCTAAGATATTGATGGCGAAGCTCGTGGACGCCCTTCGAGGATTTCTCCACGCTCCTTTTGATTTATTTGTCCGAGTAGAGTCATTTGCGTTTGCAGTGACACTCGGAACGAGTGGATTAGCTTGAATTGATACGTTTCACGAGTAGCAGTCAACAGTGCAATAAATCCGAATGTCACCGCAATTATAACGACCAAAATAAAAGCTTTAATTAGGGAGATTAGGGAACGATGAGCGAGAAGAGACGAAAGCGTTGTGACACTGCGTTCCGAATGGATTCGTCAAGTCTGTTCACCCGGATTGCGTTTGCAGCATATCTGAAAGTGTTCTGGGGGTTACTAGACTTACTTCTAATGTAATCCATTCGAAAACAAATGAAACCGATTCCTTCGGCAACACGTCTGTTGAGGCCAGATTAGGAGTTAGCCTTATTTGCTCGGACATAAATCCTCCAATTTCTTCACTGACCATCTGCAGCACTAATGTACTTTTCCTAGTTTGTGGGAGCAAACTTTCAACTTCAGTACTTTTGACCTTTTCCGTGGTGAATTCACACTGCAGGGTATACAGTACTGTATATTTCAAATATATGTATGCATTTGTTGAAACAAAGTGGCTGACTATTTGAGCAACACGCGAGGTTCTTGAGCACATTTCTTCTGTTCTTGTGTGTCATTCGATTTCACATGCGGCATCATTCGCACGTGATCATCTCTCGCGTCCTCTCGTCCTCCTGGCCTGTTGCTAGGGAACAATGCAAAAATCGTTTCCCGCACCAGTATTGTGTCTCTGCACTTCAGGTGTGTACAACAGTTTCCAGGACCTTAATAGAGTGTCTCTTCACAGTAGCCTGAGGACCTCTGGGCTCATATCATGCTGCATTAGAATAAAGTCCGCTTGCTTATACCCCGTTCGGGGTCGCGGGAAGCTCCCGGATCATTTCGGGCGAAAGGCCGCCTGGTTGACAACCTTTAACACGCACGGTCACACCACCGCTGAGTGGGAATTGAACCCCCCGCCGGACGGACGCAAGTCAGGCGAATGAAGCAGTACACCGACACAATTGTTCAAAGACAGTGTAAGCAAGATGTGTTGTCAATTTGTGTTGAAATTGTAGTCGAAGCAATTCCGATGATGTGTAAACGAACAGAGGAATTCGGACTTCCTGTGATTCCGATGCCACCTGCGGCTCCCGCTCATCAAAAATGGTGGAAATACGTCCAAGTTGCTTCGTTGCCATTATATACAGAAGCCAAATCTGCGCTTAAATAAAACATTCAATATGACTTCATTTAGGCAAAATTATCTGCCGATAGAAGAGGAAAACTTGATTTGGGAGGATTAAAAACAAAACCAACAATGTCTTCAAACGAGTGTTTTTAAACTAAACTTACTCATAACGAGTCATAAAGTCTCAATGCCAATTAAACAAATCTGAAGAAGGGGTTATAAGAAAAAAATGATGACAGCAAATAAAATGTTCGTCCACAAAAACTGCCTGGGAAGAAGAAATATTTTGGCAGACAAAGAGCAAACATATTTCACCTTGATTTCAGATATTTCATCTCAGTTCAATTTTAAAAAAAATGTATTGTCTACTAACGCAGCCCCCATATACATATCTGACCCCCAGTCAACACCAGGTCATCTTCCGCAGTTGAGTAGATGAACGTCCTATTCCGAATGATGAGAGCACAGCGTAACAAATCAGTTGTGAACAAGGTCGCTTTTGCATTTTCCTGATGATAAAGATGCTTACAAACTCAAAACGTGCATAAAACGGTGGGTGTTTGAGATGCTCAAGCGGTGGTTAAACATTTTCCGTGTTTTGAGCTGTTTGCAATGCCATCTACAAAAAAAAAAAAGGATTTCTGTTCAGGGGTAAGACATCATAGCTTCACATTTCCGCAGGAGCCAGAACAGGAATGACTGCATCCTGAATTTTCTAACGTCATAAACCGGCGCGATGTCCCTTCCAAGTCGGAACAAGAATATCAAACAAAAATGTATGACTATCAACAATTAAAGGAGCAGTTTTCCCACAAATCCTGACAGGCTTGTGATGGAATAGAAATGTGACCCGGAGCTATTGTAACAGCAAAGAAAGATTTGGAACCTACTTTTAAAGCCGTTGAGTGCCACACGGCTCGGATGGTAAAATCCTCTCCTGCATTGGCACTTATATTTGTCCAACACAAATCCGTGGCCAGCGATGGGCGTGCACTGTGGGACGACAAAACACATGCAAATGCTGATCACACTTTCAGGGAACGACGCTTATCCACTTCTTTCGTTGCGGTTGCAAAAAAGCAGAGAAAACATACAACCCCAATTCCAATGAAGTTGGGACGTTGTGTTAAACAGAAATAAAAACAGAATACAATGATTCGAAAATCATGTTCAACCTATATTTCATTGAATACACTACAAAGACAAGATATTCAATGTTATAAACATTGATAAACTTCATTGTTTTTAGCACATCATGAACGTAGAATTTCATGGCTGCAACACGTTCCAAAAAAGTTGGGAAAGGTGGCAAAAAAGACTGAGAAAGTTGAGGAATGCTCATCAAACAGGTGTTTGGAACATCCCACAGGTGAACAGGCTCATTGGGAACAGGTGGGTGCCATGATTGCTTCCCTGAATTGCTCAGTCATTCACAAGCAAAGATGGGGCGAGGTTCACCTCTTGGTAAACAAGTGCCTGAGAAAATAGTCCAACATTTTAAGGACACTGATCCTCAACGGACAATTGCAAGTAATTTAGGGATTTCATCATCTACGGTCCATAATATCATCAAAAGTTTTCAGAGAATCTGGAGAAATCACGGCATGTAAGCGGGAAGGCCGAAAACAAACATCGAATGCCCGTGACCTTCGATCCCTCAGGTGGCACTGCATCAAAAAACGACATCGATGTGTAAAGGATATCACCACGTGGGCTCAGGAGCACTTCAGAAAACCAATGTCAGTAAATACAGTTCGGCGCTACATCCGTAAGTGCAACTTGAAACTCTACTATGCAAAGCAAAAGCCATTTATCAAAAACACCCAGAAACGCCGCCGACTTCTCTGCGCCCGACCTCTTCTAAGATGGACTGACGCAAAGTGGAAAAGTGTTCTGTGGTTCGACGAGTCCACATTTCAAATTTTTGGGGGAAATTGTGAACGTCGTGTCCTCCGGGCCAAAGAGGAAAAGAACCATCCGGACTGTTATGGACGCAAAGTTCAAAAGCCAGCATCTGTGATGGTATGGGGCTGTGTTGGTGCCAATGGCATGGGTAACTTACACATCTGTGAAGGCACCATTAATGCTGAAAGGTACATACAGGTTTTGGAGAAACATATGCTGCCATCCAAGCAACGTCTTTTTCATGGACACCCCTCCTTATTTCAGCAAGACAATACCAAACCACATTCTGCGCATGTTACAACAGCGTGGCTTCATAGTAAAAGAGTGCGGGTACTAGACTGGCCCGCCTGCAGTCCAGACCTGTCTCCCATTGAAAATGTGCGCCGCATTATGAAGCGTAAAATACGGCAACAGAGACCCCGGACTGTTGAACAGCTGAAGCTGTACATCGAGCGAGAATGGGAAAGAATTCCACCTTCAATGCTTCAACAATTGGTGTCGTCAGTACCCAAACATTTATTGAATGTTGTTCAAAGAAAAGGTGATGCAACACAGTGGTAAACGTGACCCTGGCCCAGCTTTTTGGGAACGTGTTGCAGCCATGAAATTCGAAGTTGAATATCTTGTCTTTGTAGTGTACTCAATGAAATATAGGTCGAACATGATTTGTAAATCATTGTATTCTGTTTTTATTTCTGTTTTAACACAACGTCCCAACTTCATTAGAATTGGGGTTGTACAAAGATGTCGGCAGATATGTGAGAATAACAAGAAGGAGGCAAGGGACTGATCGGCAGATGACAAAACTTGGAACATGTTTTGTGCCTGTTAACAGGAGGAAGAAGTGTTTGGAAATGTCATCTGACACAAAAAGATGACAGGTTTTAGTCATTTATTCATATATGATGGCAAAAATAGCAATTTGCTGAGCCTGAGCATGCTCTCCTGACAATTCTAAAGGACAGCGGAAGCGCTCGACACCCCAGAAGACAGAAAAAGGTCAACATTTGGGGCAAAAAATGATTCATCAGGCATGGCGAAACCACATATCTTTGGTATTTTCTTTGGCTTTTGGGGGCCCGTTTGAGTGAACAAATCAAATGTGTAAAATGAAATGTATTTTTGAGCGCCCCTAGGCAAAGTACGACCCGTGGGCCACATCCGGCCCGTCCGCAGTCTCTGACCGGCCCTCGCAACCTTAATGAAGTCAAAGTAAAACGTGCAGTATGGGCCGCTTTTATTTTGAGGCGCCCGTGTGTCGGCAGTGCACGCGAACAAGAGCAACTACGTGTCAGTGTTGCCAACTTAAGAGATATTGTCGCTGGATTTATTGACTTTTCCGACCATTTAAAAAACAAAAACAGAGTGGCAACGCCAACTGTGGTCCTCAGGTTAGCAACATTCTGATTTCCTGCGTGGCGGAGGGACAGTGGCGTGCCCCCAACGTGGTTAGTTTGATGAACTTGCTAAAGTTGTTATTGAGTCATCCAAATTCTGCTCTTCTGCAGCTATAACATGCCTGATGTCAGGGGAAATCACGGAGCTTTGCCAAGTAACAGGGACACTAATTCCTATCTAAATGACGAATTAGGGCTCGTTTGCACAATTCGAGCTTCTGCATAATCGCAGCGCGGTTTCCACCTCTACAAGCTTACGCAGGATCTGGAGCCCAAACACTCACGTTGGCTTGAATGCGCAAGTTGCAGACATGCAGTCAAATTAAAGCTGCACTAAATTTGGCATGAATGTTCATAAATACTGCAATCCTTCTCTGCGGGGAGGATGATGTGGGCAACTAAATTTACACATGAAGGCTTGCTCGACATACTGTATCACTTCATTCTGTGTCCAGATTTGTCCTCTGCTGATTCTTGTGCTGTGGCCAATTTGAAAAGGTTAAATGTTTGCGTGTCTGGGTGCACGCCACATCGTTTGCAATACCAGCAATGATTCCAAACAAAGGATGAATTGGACAGATGATAAATGGCTGCGATTGGCTGGAAGGATGTTAAACATGGATAGCTTTTCAAAACATTGGAATTTGCCTGGCTGACATTGCGTTGCGCAAGTGTTCAGTGAAATTATTATTTAATTTTTTTATTTTATTTTGCATGTTATAAGCATGTCATTGCGAAAACACAGTGTTTAAAAAAAAAAAAAAAAAAACGCTGTTTTGAGAATAGAAACGTGTGGACAAAAGTCCAAAAGGCATCGAAAAATGTGTGTTTTAGAAAACATGGCCGCATAAATTGAAAATTGTAAGACGTTTTTTTTTTTCAGTAGGTTACTTCTTTTTACACTTTTATTATGGTGCCTGATCATTATTACTCTTACTATCAAAGTTAAGAAGTGTTTTGTTTATTGTATTTTCATTTTAATTGTGACGTTAAGAATGGTCAAATGTGACTTAAAAATTGACGGAAAAAAATACTTCACTGCTCCTCATATTACATTTGTGTCAAATGTTATTGTTGACAGAACGGATTAATAGACTGCAACATAAATAATAATAATCATAATAATAACTCAGATTTATATTTTGCCTTTCAAGGGGCCCCCTTGAAAAGAAAATCAAAACCTTTACAAAACAAAACACCAACAGATATTGCACAGAGAAGTGAGCCCAGATCTTGAGGGGATCGTACTAAAAACATTTAGGTGACAAATAAGATGCTGTGTTGGATTCATACTAATATTAATGTGACTGAACCTCTAGAGTGCCTCTAAAGCAGGGGTTTGTCAAACTCAAATTCACGGTGGGCCAAAACGAAATATTGGGACAAAACATGCATTCAATTCTGTTATATTCTTTGTTATAGCCACGTTGCTCCGCACACGACAAACAGGTTTGTTTTTTACTTGAGTGAACAGATAATCTGCCTGTCTTGGAAGTGAACTTTCATTTGGCCATTTTTGGGAAGGGGGATGTGTAAATTTGCTCGAGGAGACCGGTAGCATAGTTGCTAACGACTGCACCAGAAAGGGAAGGGGCGCCCGCCGGTCGAGACTGATGGGCCAACACACTAGCAAAGCATTCTGGGATTTGTAAAATTAGTGGCGCATGTGCTCTCATACATATTTGATATGGTCTTGCGCTCCAAATATAATGACATCGTTGGCCAAATTCGGCCCCCGGGCCTGAGTTTGACGTGTATGCTTAAAAGCATACAATGTTCGTCGTCTTATCACCAGGCAATGCCACGCTTCCCTTCAAGACTGTACACAAAGCACGCGCATACAAACGGGACAGCAAATGCTTGTTTCCAAGGCTTGTCTCCTTTTTCTTCAGGCGCAATGAAAAAGCTATAAAACGGTCGTTTTAGGCAGTTCCACTTGATGGATCCCCTTAATCAGGTCAGGTCGCACTCGGAAAGTGAGATGTGAATTAATCATTGCACTTTGCATACAGAGGGGCTTTTAATCCTTAACTCTCCAACTCTTTGCGCGCACGCTGTAAGGCCGTATTGTTATTAACACCTAGTGCAAAAGGAAACTTGTCTGAACGTAACGTTTGCTGCTGAAAAGACAAAAACAGGCGCTTGTCGCCGAGAAGTTGAGCACTTAGGCATACAAAAAAAGTAAACGTGTTGATGTAAAACACGCGACATTAAATGCGGTTACGCATACAACCGGTGTCCGAGCGTCCGACAATCCGACTTTCCCCGTTTCTGCTCTGTGTCGATCGTGGATCTTCTTCTTGCCTATGTCTTTTTTAGACCTTCAGCTCAGTTGTAGCAAGCCAGTCCAGTGTTTCATTGTCCTGGTTAAAAAAGCTTAGATCGCCATATGGTGGCCGATGTTTGGGGCAACTGGTGATGATGTGTTCCACGGTCTGCAGGGGGTCTCCACATTCACACACTGTACGTGTGGCCCCACCTCTTCATCGACACGCCAAAACGTCCCACGCCTCTCCTCGGGCGATTGAGTGTTGATGGATAACTATTTTTGAAATCAGAAATCAAGGATAATAGTTTGTTTAGTTATTGCTCAAGTTAATGTGAAGAGGGGTTCAGTAAGCAAAAAGTGCTTGAAATCTTGGTGAAGATTTTAGCAAGAATCATGGAAGTTGCACCTGATTTTGAAAAAGGTTGAGGGTACGTGGACCCAAATGCAAACACCAGGTTGGGTTCGGTGCCCAGATTTCCAGTCAAACTTTGCGAAGAAAAACGTGAGGGGAAAAGGCAAGGCCAATAAACGAAGAGGATCAGCTCTTATGTGAGGAGCGGTACCAGGTAAATTGTTGGGATGTGATGTTGAAGGACAACAAAGACAAGTTTAAATACGTCAGGTCATCGGAAGAGGGACTCTTCTGTAGTTGGGAGAGCGTTGTATTCGGAGATACGCTAAGGTTAGCTCGTTTTTTTTGTTCGAGAGTGACTCACAGTCATGGCTGCATGTTCTTGCTTTGCTCAATTAAAAATGCAAGATAGTCAAGGAAAACGAATCAAATAACTCAAACTAAAATTGGAAAAACAATGTCGTTAACAAAATACAAAAGACAAAAAGAAATTAAACGTAACTGTAATGGGAAATGCAAAACTATTGCAAGTCCGGTCACCAGCGACAGGCCTCTCGTTATTGCCTGACAATCAACGATTGCGAGTTACGATGTTCTATACTTTTTTAAGTTTTTCCAACTCAAATTTAATGTCAGTAATGAATGTTATACTATTTCAACAAAGATACTGAATCTGCCCCCTCCCACTACCATTTCGGATCTGAATATAAATGTTCCCGTTATGTTATCAAGCTAAATCAACTTTTTCCAAATTTAAGAAGGATAATTAATCGATCTTTTATTTTATGATGGGTTTTAATGGGAAATAAATGAAATAAAGTGTTTTGTAGAAGGTGAAATGACAAATATCAGTCAAGCGATCAGCAAGCAAGCAAGCAAACATCGGAGAAGCACTGATGTGAATTGCTGTTGTTTTCAACTGCATGAGGTTGCCATGGTGACAGCAACTGCTTTCGCATTTCCCGATTGTGACAAGGATCTTGCTGAGAAAGCGATCTTCCATCATCCCATGGTAGTTCCCTCAAAAAGATTGGACAACCTAGAGGAGACGTTCCTCGCATTTTATGCACGTGACACAATCCGTCGCCCGCTCATCCCATTTGGAATTTCTACATTTTGAAGTTGAAGTCCGAGCCGTTCGACTGCAAAGCCAATCAAGGTCCGGCAGCCCTTAAAGATCTGGATATTGTATGTCGAACGCGGACTTGTTCAAGCGACAGGAGTATCGCTAGTTTCTTGCAGCGGTGCGGGAAAGAGCCACATATGTATAGGTGATTAATTTTTCAGATTCAAGAAACTCACATCACTAAAAATACTTGCTGAGCTGTCGTCGGAATTCATTAAATGCGTTGCTCTTTGCACCAGCGTTGCACCTCTTTGTCGGAATCGAGTTTCCAGTGAAGGAAACTCCTTAAATTAGGTGTACTAGGACTGGAAGGAAATGTTGATGATAACTTTTGACTTTGGAAATTTAAATGTTGTTTTAAATTACAAAATACATGTTATAAAAAGCTCCTCCTTGAGCTGTCGCCTTATGGTGGTGGAGGGGTTTGTGTGTCCCAATAATCCTGGTCGAGAAGTTCCGAATAGATATAGTCGGGCTCGCCTTCACACACAGCTTGGGCTCTGGTACCAGTCGAGAGGGGTTGGACTCTCTTCCGTTCTGGAGTTGCCCACGGTGAGATGCGCCGAGCAGGTGCGGGTATACTTATTGCCCCCCGACTCGGCAACTGTACGTTGGGGTTCACCCCGGCGGACGAGAGGGTAGCCTCGCTCCGCCTTCGGGTGGGGGGACGGGTCCTGACTGTTGTTTGTGCCTATGCACCAAACAGCAGTTCAGAGGACCCACCCTTTTTGGAGTCCTTGGAGGGGGTGCTGGAGAGGCTCTGCATGTTGTGGGGCTGTCCTGGTTGACAAGCCTCTGCAACATCGCGTGGACATCGGGGACAGTGCCTCTGTATTGGCAGACTGGGGTGGTCCCCCTTTTTAGGAAGGGGGACCGGAGGGCGCGTTCCAACTACAGGGGGATCACACTCCTCAACCTCCCTGGTAAGGTCTATTCAGGGGTGCTGGAGAGGAGGGTCCGTCGGGAAGTAAAATCTCAGATCCAGGAGGAGCAGTGTGGTTTTTTGTCCTGGCCGTGGAACAGTGGACCAGCTCTACACCCTCGGCAGGGTCCTCGAGGGTGCATGGGAGTTCGCCCAACCGGTCTACATGTGTTTTCTGGACTTGGAGAAGGCGTTCGACCGTGTTCCTCGGGGAGTCTTGTGGGGGGTGCTTCGGGTGTATGGGCTACCCAACCCCCTGATACGGGCTGTTCGGTCCCTGTACGACCGGTGTCAGAGTTTGGTCCGCATATCCGGCAGTAAGTTGGACTCGTTCCCGATGAGGGTTGGACGCCGCCAAGGCTGCCCTTTGTCACCGATTCTTTTCATAACTTTTCTGTTCATAACGTATTCCCGGACGCTTCCCTAGTGAGGTGTTCCGGGAACGTCCCACCGGGAGGAGACCCCGGGACGACACACCGGAGAGATTATGTCTTTCGGGATCCCCCCGGAAGAGCTGGAGGAAGTGGCTGGGGAGAGGGAAGTTTAGGCGTCCTTGCTAAAGCTACTGCCCCCGCGACCCGACCTCGGATAAGCGGAAGAAAATGAATGAATGAATGAATGAATGAATGTTACAAAAAGCTGTGATTTTAAAGGGATTAAATCACATGCTGACAGATGGAGAAATCCGTCCTGCCGGGCTTCTTCTCTTTTCTGAGGAGTTAATTGCCTTTCAGAAAATGCAGTAGGAGTATTCAAGACCACATGAAAAGGAGAGTGTGATAACCGAAGACAAAAACCAGCGAAGGAAATTGGTGCATAAATAGTCATGGAAACAGAAAGCGAGGCAGCGCGGGGTTTAGAGTGGGTAACCCTCTTTGGCTGTCATCGCAGTTTACACTCATTAGCAGCACTCGGCCTCTGAAGCCCTTTTATCTCCAGCGACACATTTTCTCGAATGGGCTGAGACAACAAACACACGCATGCATATGCAAACACACGCGGCCCCTTTTGAAGCTCACCGCACTCGCGCATGATAGAAACCCCTTATTCGGCTACTCATTCGACTCGTCGAGTCCCGATCGCCAGAACGAATCATGTCCGAGCTGTTGTATAATTACAGGAGTAATCACGTAAGAGACGACTCATCCATAAATGTATGAGTGAGTGTTTAGGTCACGTGACACATCCCACTTCCTCCACAGCCTTTGCTGGAACAAAGAAATAAGAGGGGAAAAAAACAACAAGGCACTGAAGAGCTTGAAAGAAAAAAAGGATCATATGTGGTACAAAAATCCAGCCAAACCTGAGCTGACGCCAACCTCACGTCATCTATTTTGATGTCGGTGGGCCGGCTGCGCGATTTCTGGTTGCCCGGTTGCGTTTGCGCTCGCGTCAGTGTTACTATGCAGAGTTGTGTTTTACATGCAGCTCCTTTGTTGCGCCAACAAAGTTATTCAATTGTAAACACTGAACTAATAATGCTTGACTCTTGCTTGACTTGCAAATGTACTTACTCAGGTGGTTACACAGGTTTCAGAGCATTTCATCGTTCTGCCTGTCACTATTGTCTATGCCCTGGAAAGCTTGTTGACTCCAACCGTTTCATAGTGGGCATAATGGCGCGTTTACGACTTGCGACGTTGCCCTAACGCTGCCAAGCAGAAGAAGTGACAAGAGCTCGCGGTTCAATGAGACACCATGTCTCGAGGACGAGGCCAAGTCACACTTTCTCGTCGGGAGACGTTAATGGAACTTGAGTGAGGAGTACGTACTGTGCAGAGCTCAGATGCGCCATCGCGTTCAAAAGAAAGACCGCATTGTTATTCATTCGCCCTGGGAGACTCGAAATGAGCCTTGAATTGACTTCTCAAACAATGTATTTCATGAGAAAGAGGCTTTCTGTTGCTTTGCTTGGCTCAGAAGTTGTTTTAACCGAGCAAAGTTCCACCGAAGTTGTTTACTAGTGCGCTTGACAAGAAAAGTGTCTCCCACACGCCTCGCTTTCTTTCCAGACTCGGAAAATCATCCAGTTCGGGCTGTTGGAATTTACAGATCGTTTGACCCGAGAAGCAAGCGATGGGAACCCGAGAGAAACATAAGCGGGAGCGACACACAAAAAAGTGAAA
The DNA here is from genome assembly GCF_024500385.1 of Phyllopteryx taeniolatus. Lineage (NCBI taxonomy): Eukaryota > Metazoa > Chordata > Actinopteri > Syngnathiformes > Syngnathidae > Phyllopteryx > Phyllopteryx taeniolatus. The sequence goes on along the minus strand of NC_084515.1, from coordinate 20,319,218 downwards.
AGACGAGCTAATCCCCATCTTGAAAGCAGCCCTGCAAGCAAGAGCTGAAACTGACGCGTTATGATGAGGAGTCATTATTTTGAGTAGTTTGCCTCGGGTGTCCATTTCACAGAGTGTCTTTGCATTTACGAAAAGCAAACAGGGAGGCTCATGTCTCAGTTGTTTGGAAAGCAAACTTTCACTTGGCATTCTGACCGGCTTGTTTTTTTTGTCAATTCCTTTCATGTAATATCAAAGAAAATTCAAACTGAGACACTTCCTCATTTAACTGACATTTCAACCTGTGTTTCCATCATCGACAGATACCAGAACACAGTTAGAATATGACGTTATCAAATCAAAGTTAATGGGCGCGTTCATAATGAAAATATTATCGGATCTGCTTTCGGAGTCTAACCTCTTTGAGGGCAACCTGAGAGATGAAACTCCACGTGCGGTGGACAGCTGCCATGCATCTTAATTCACCCCGGCTGGAAACAAATCATCTGCCGGCTTTGATTACGTTACGAAATGAAATTATCCGTGGCAAAAGTCAAATTCGTGGTATTGTCGATGTAAGTCCTCCCTGACAAAACATCTTTGGCTACGTTTAATATTTGAGTCAAGCACAAAGTCTTGAATCTCGCCTCCCACGTTTCTACTCAAAAAAAGATTAACAACAGTGATGACTAAGTTGCCACTGAATCACTGCAAAACGTTGAAGCATCATCATCATCGTCGTCGTCATCGTCGGGGGAGGAGGAGGAGGAAGAGGAGCGTACCAGGTGGGAAAACGTGGAATGTGGTCCTGCATTCTTCCAAAGCGACTCCCGCCGGAGCGACCCACAAAGCTACAAACCAGCCAGCCAGCTCGGTATGAAATTAATATGTATAAATACACATTTTAAAAAGCATGACTCATAATACCCTCGAAAGGGATTTTGGTCATTTGTGTCTAAATACAGAACATGAAATATGTTTGAAGATAAGTCCTGAACATACTGAGAACAATCTAGTACTCAATTGTTGAGATAAAGCTGAAGCATCTTTTCACCATTTCAGTGGTCCAGATTTTGGGGGCGTGGCTAAAACCGAGCCCAAGTACGCGCGTTGGCTTCCTGGCATGAGTCGGCCCTCCCCAACTGTAGAAGTACTGAGCGCCTTCATTCCATCAGTGGCAAATCGCCACAATTGTTATTGAGTAATAATAGCTTAATCCATTTCCACCATTACAGCATGTAGTTAGTGAGCTAAAAACAAAAAAATGCATCTTCCCTCAAGCGTTATGTGTTTTGTGTTATTTGGGCTAAAGTGTCTCTGTTGTGTGGACCCACGGACAGTGCTAGCTCCCGCTAGTTAGAGATATAACCTACTACCAATCAGAGCAAAGCAGGCTAACCCATATTTAAATTGAGGAGAGCAGTCATCCGGTAAGAGCAAAGCTTCATTTACAAAATAGAATATTAATGAGAAATTCAGTCTGCCAGGTGTCTGGGACCAATTAGAATACGTTGAAAAAGGGCATCCTGGGCATTTCCAACCCAAATTATCGAGCTCGTACTTGCTACCCGCTCTAAAAAGCAGTGCAATTGCATATAGATGCCACGAGATGGCGGCAAATCACTACTTACTATTTGTGGCCATAAGAAACTCCTCAACTCACTTCAACATATTGCCACCAGGCAGCGCCAAAGCAATACTGCTATTGTTTTGGCCTGAGTTTTTCAGCAAATAACTGAGGGTGGGCTCCAAAAAAGAAAATCTGCAAATATGCAGCTGAGCAGATCAAAACATAAACTGCCCCACGAGCCAAATGTTAAGACCAAGGAAAACGTAAGGCGGGCACACAGACGAAGAGCACGGTCAATTATTCAAAGCATCTTGACGCAATCCATTACACTGCATTTATTCTACATCGCATGGCCAGCGACAGAACTCCTTATTCTCCTTATTCAGCTTCCCCACACTCCTATTAACCTCTACCATATTCACAAACACTTTCTTAAACACATTTGAACTCTTAAACATAAAGTCATGCACAGTAATACTTCTATGTAATATCTGTTTGAATAAAACTTTTCTTTTGTTTGTTTGTTTACAGTGTTAATGTTTTAGGCTAGAAAGTGTTTATTTTACCACAACGACAAAATTACAGCATACACTCAAAAATCACAAGATATGGTTAATTATGAGCAATATGAATTTTCCCAAAAATCTACAACAGTGCACAGTGACTGTGCAATATAGCGAGGGAAGACTGTAATCGGGGTAACTCAAAACAAAATCAGGAAAACGATCATTACAGGAAACGGCACCTACTTCCATACTGGTAAGATTGCAGCGATGTGTCCCGGCAAACCAGCCGCGGTCGGAGCACTGGTCGATATCCACGTCCTGCAAGTTGACGTCCACGCGGACCGCACCCCTGCCGAGGCGATAAGAGCACACGAATCATGAAGGAAAGAAAGAGGACGACAGAGTAGCTGTGTCAACGAGTGAAGGAAAAGAAGCATCGAATTAGTGCGACTAATGAAGTGTTGGAAAAATACATTTATGAGGAGAGAACGTTAGCCTCAAGTGAAGTCATGTCAAGAGTGTAAGAAGGAAGCAAAGAAAGCGTGGAAATTAAAAGTGTGGGGGGGGGCAACAAAGGGAACAAAAGGAACGCTTGAGCAGCCTGAAATCCTTTTCAAAATTCAAATACATCTTCCCACACGTGGGACTTTGTTTTCTTGTCAGTACGACACTGCAGTAGTATAAAGACATCTTCATTCAGGCAATATGTTACTATAAAGGCTGGGACAAAACAAAAGGTACAAAAAATCAACTTGTTGACAGTCTCGGCAGTGGCAGTTTCCGGTGTGCGCAACATGTGCGGCGGCACAGGCTGGCAGCGCCCACGTGCCGGAAGATGATGCGGTGCGCAGCCAGCCATCGAACGCCGCCGCTCACATATCTTCGGATTGCAACTTTGCCTCAAGCTTTTTTCCCCTTTTTTAAGATTTGTCTTTCGCCAACAGCGGGTCTCGCTCAGGGCGCCATTCAAGCTCGGACTGGCCGTTAGCAAATATTTTTTTTTAACTGGAGGCCTGCTGTATCAAACTAGGAGATTTTGGTGATAGGTCATCTTATTTATCTGCATGAGTGTCAACATAATATTGACAGGTCTCAGTATGATGCCACAATAATAAACATATTGTTCAATTTATAACTGACAAGCTCGATTAAAACAGCATTTTTATCTTTGCGAGATTTTTTTTTTAATTCAGCTCTTATTTTAGATCGTATGACATGGTGCAGGAATACGAAACGTTGTTGTGGTCAGTGAATGTTTTAAACCAGCCGTTGTATAAGTACAAAGTGACGTCATTTCGTTTGGCTGCTCAGTTGTGACTTAGCTGTGCTTAGCGTCCATAACAAGGCCCATTTAGCACTCCAGCGTGCGGTTAGCAAGCTAACGATGGCGACACCCCGAAAATGTCACAGAACAGCTCGGTGACGTTTTTTTAAGCTCCCAAAAAAACGAGGAAATAAACAAGCGATGGACTGACTTTTTAAAGACGCGCAGATGGCGAACTGAACATCAACACCGCCGGCCGACTCCGCAGTGCGCGTTTTACGCCGGATAGTTTAGTAAAGTTTCACCGGAGACAACACGGGTAACTTGATCCAAGCGAACGGGGCAGTGGTGAGCGTCTAAGTACCCGGGCTCCCTCCGACCGCGCCGCCGCCGTCGTCGGGCGCCGTGTTCGGCTGTGTCATTATGTCGCCGACAGACAACGGGGGTAAGTTGACTTGTGTGCTTATTTTCATGATTTGACTTGCTTCCTTTTGGCGCATCCCTTCGACACGCCCGCAGCGTCTGAGATCTTCTTATTTTGAAGCCTGATTTTATATACTTAGCAATTTCTTTGTATTCATTCAAATTTGTCAGGCTTGTTAACATTACTCCTCTCTGTGGTTTGTCGAATTTACTTGCCACTTTTTTGGGGGCCTGCTTAGTCCCACTTTAAAAAGTACTCATGTGTCTTCGTGTTCCAAAAAAAAAGTCCTTGTGTGAGGGTTTGAAACGGGCCTTTCTCCTTTTGTCTTTAGTGTGGCTGTGGATGAGCCTGACACCCGCTGTCTCCATCTGCCTGCGGGGAAGTGGCACAAACAAGCATGGGGAGAGGATTTCAACACCACCTCTCCTCCTGAGTACACAAGCAGACAGAATGAGATGTGACCGCTTCATATGCATCGCTCTCTGTCATCTGTCAAGAGCTTCATGTATTGGGAATTCTTCAATTCAAAATGGCCTGTGCGGACAGTAAAAAAAAAAAAAATACAAATGGGGACATTTCACAAGAATAAGAAGGGAGGCTTGAGCTTTTCGGTCCAGACGTTCTATTTTTAGAAACGTCATCACACCGCTGCCATGTCCGGAGGAGGCGGGCGAAACATTTCCAGCTCACGCGAGAACATGAGAAGGGAAGACATGAAGTGTGCTCCGAGCGGCGGCGCTTCAACCAACCAACCAAAGCTTCGTTTTCATTGTCAAACTGCTGCAAATCGCCATTACTCGTAATCATTAGGGAAGCAGGGGCCCGTGAAAATAAAATACCTTCTTAAAATGATCTTATGACATTTATAGAGATCGTATGATTTCACTCAAATGTGACTGAGGCCTTTATCTACCGAAACTACACAGGATACGGGACCTTTTGTCTGTAATTCCATCTGTTTCACAAGTGCATTTTAATAATACTGCTTAATTGCAATATTCAAGTCAGGCGTCCCTCAGGGTCCATCAAAAATTAGCAAATTTAAAAAAGGTTGAGCACCACTGCATTAGGGTACACAAAGCCCTCCTTGGTGGCGCTTGAATAATAACTGCTAAATTGGCAACGTTAGAGGCGTACACGTGCAAACTTGAACAGTTTCTCGCATGTTTTAAACATAAAACAGCCCGATTCTTTATTTCAGGAGACAAGTGTCTAATAATACACATGCAAGTCTAACTTGTAACCAGTGTTGGGGAGTAACTCATTACATGTAACGAGATTACATCATTTAATGACAAAATGTATGTCATTGTGATCCATTACATTGCTGGGAGAAACTGTGTATTTAAATTGCCGACACTTGTGATTGGCTCTCTCTGGTCATGTGCCATTCTGAAGTTGTCTCAACCGTGACATATTTTTCCAAATATGACCTCGCAGCGCCACCTTGTGGTGTCATCTATGAGTTTGTCTGAGATTAGGAAAAAGATACATCAAAGAACAGTAACTTTTGAACAGTTTTCTCTTTATAATTTTGGACTTGTTCTGGAACATTCTGGGTTGTCGTGTGAAGCCATATTGTCTAAATTGTGCACATTTGTCATTGGGTCAATGGGGTATGGTATGGTGGTTTTCCTCATGCTGTACACATATAATGTACATTTCAGCATGTTTTGTTATCAGTTTATTATTCACAAATTTGTGGTTAATTCCCAGTTAATTGAACCACTTTGTTCGAAACATCCAAGTGCATGCACTCAAATTAAGAAAAGTCATCCAAATGTAAATCCATTGTAATGAGTTATATTACTTCGAGAAAGTCATTGAAATAGTTTTTCAGGAGGCTCATTTGTAACCGTCAGCAGCTTCTCGACAATCGGATGAAAGATTTTGTTTGAAGTCGCGGATGGCGAGTGAGTGCGAATACTTGGTAAGGGCAAAATCGCACGTTTCAGCTCAGCAGGTCGCGACCCCGGTGAGGAAAAGCGGCTCAGAAGATGGACGGATGGATGGATGGAAATCATCATTTGGCCACAACAATGTAGCAAATATGAAGGAAGACCTATACTGCCTTTCCTTCAGGCTTCCTTTCGGATCAAACTGGACCACAAGCTGTTCGATACACTTCAACTCACGCTGGCATCGGTGGCCAAATTGCCGCTCTTTATCTATCATCCATTATTGTTTGCTCACACTATTATCGATGCCTGCGCCCCTCTTTGCCAGATGAGTGTTTAGACATGCATAATTGCCATCCACTCACACAAAGGCCGCTGGAGGGAGGCATAAAAAGCCTGCGCTGCTCCCCACAAGTGGCGCCATCATGAAGACGGGCCCAGCGGTGCTTTGACACGAGAGCATTTGAAATGAAAAAGGTTACCGCTTCTTCTTCACCGTCATATACTTCAGTATTTGCACTCAGCTCATATAATAATGTTCACGTAATATACAATGTGGTGTCTTATGGCAGTCATATTGCTACAAATTCTAAACTTTAACACCATAGCATTGTTGTAGTACAACCCCAATTCCAATGAAGTCGGGACGTTGTGTTAAACACAAATCAAAACAGAATACAAGGATTTGCAAATCATGTTCAACCTATATTTAATTGAATACACTACAAAGACAAGATATGTAATGTTCAAACTGATCAACTTGATTGTTTTTAGCAAGTAATCATGAACTTGGAATTCCATGGCTGCAACATGTTCCAAAAAAGCTGGGACAGGTGGCAAAAAAGACGGAGAAAATTGAGGAATGCTCATCAAACACGTGTTCGGAACATCCCACAGGGGAACAGGCTCATTGAGAACAGGTGGGTGCCATGATTGGCTAGAAAAGTGCGTGACAAAATAGTCCAACAGTCTAAGGACAATGATCCTCAACGGACAATTGCAAGGAATTTAGGGATTTCATCATCTACGGTCCATAATATCATCAAAAGGTTCAGAGAATCTGGAGAAATCACTGCATGTAAGCGGCAAGGCCGAAAACCACCATTGGATGCCCGTGACCTTTCGATCCCTCAGGAACACTTCAGAAAACCAATGTCAGTAAATACAGTTCGGCGCTACATCCGTGAGTGCAACTCGAAACTCTACTATGCAAAGCAAAAGCCATTTATCAACAACACTCAGAAACGCCGCCGGCTTCTCTGGGCCCGAGCTCATCTAAGATGGACTGACGCAAAGTGGAAAAGTGTTCTGTGGTCCGACGAGTCCACATTTCAAATTGTTTTTGGAAATTGTGGACGTCGTGTCCACCGGGCCAAAGAGGAAAAGAACCATCCGGACCGTTATGGACGCAAAGTTCAAAAGCCAGCATCTGTGATGCTATGGGGCTGTGTTAGTGCCAATGGCATGGGTAACTTACACATCTGTGAAGGCACCATTCATGCTGAAAGGTACATACAGGTTTTGGAGAAACATATGCTGCCATCCAAGCAACGTCTTTTTCACGGACGCCCCTGCTTATTTCAGCAAGACAATGCCAAACCACATTGTGCATGTGTTACAACAGCGTGGCTTCGTAGTGAAAGAGTGCGGGTACTAGACTGGCCTGCCTGCAGTCCAGACCTGTCTCCAATTGAAAATGCGTGGCGCATTATGAAGCGTAAAATACGACAACGCAGACCCCGGAGCGAGAATATACATCATCGAGCGAGAATGGGAAAGAATTCCACCTACAAAGCTTCAACAATTGGTGTCCTCAGTTCCCAAACGTTGATTGAATGTCGTTCAAAGAAAAGGTGATGTAACACCGCGGTAAACGTGACCCTGGCCCAGCTTTTTGGGAACGTGTTGCAGCCATAAAATTCGAAGTTCATGATTATTTGCTAAAGACAATCAAGTTTATCAGTTTGAACATTCAATATCTTGTCTTTGTAGTGTATTCAATTAAATATAGGGCAAACATGATTTACAAATCATTGTATTCTGTTTTTATTTATGTTGAACACAACGTCCCAACTTCATTGGAATTGGGGTTGTACATGACAGTATATGACTTTTTACTGAAGCGACTTTTTTTCAAATCTTGAAATGATGATATTTATAGTGTTGCTATCCCGGGCAGCACAACGGTGCACGTCGTTGGCGCGGAAACGGAATCTGTGAGTTTGCGGCTGCACCCTGTGAATTTTCTCTGGCTACTTCCTCCAACATTCCAAGAGCATGCACGTTCGGTTCATCGAAGACCCGAAATTGCCCAAAGATTTGAATGTGAGTGCGAACGGTTGTTTGTCTACATGTGCCCTGTGATTGCCCGGTGACCACACTTTGGGTGGAATTGATGACAGAGAGGGGAAAACAACAACAAGGCTTTTTTCGTCCAGGGCAAGGGGGCAGGTGCTGTAGCCCCACTTGGGTTCTGTGTGTGCACGTGCCTGGGTATACTGATATCATGCTGATATTGACTGTATATTCACGATGATGACGAAAGTCACTCCAGTGAATGCAATGCTTCAGATAGTTTCGTTTGTTATCCTCGATGTTATGAGTATGACGCGTGCACATGCAGACACTCTCCTCTTTGTTCTTTGCGTATTTTGTGGTTCTCCGGTGCCCGATCCCTCAGCAACGTTCTCTCACCTGAATCGGAGGCCCGAATCTCTCTCGAGTCCGTAGAAGCCGGCAGACAAGGTGAGAAGCCAAAAGGGCACGAAAGCCCCGCTGTCGCACTCCAGGTAGGGCGCAGACCACTTGATCTGCTCCTTGTCCAGAAGGTGAACTCCAGTCTTGGGGTCCGCCCTCCTTCCGTTGACCCAGCCGGACCGATCGGGGCTCCCGCTCTCCTGCAGCAGCACCTCCTGCTCGCTCCTGGTCGCCTGCAGCGAGACGTGCGTGCCGGGCGCCGGGGAGTCCCCGCGGAAGCTCACCGCGGCCCTGTGGATTTTGGGGTCCCCCTCGAGCATGCTCCGAACCAGCGCGCGATACCACCGAAGGTCCCGCTGCCAGGTGTCCTCTCGGGAGCTGTTGGCCTGCAGGATCGTGTTCAAAAAGTTGGCGGCGTGCGTCACGGTCTCCAGGATGCCGTGCAGCGAGTAGTGCGAGGCGACGCGCGCGCCGCCCCGCAGGCTGCTCAGCTCGTACCTCCGCGAGCACTTGACCTGCCTCAGCGCCGACGAGTCGCCGCTGTGGAGGAAGGCGGTCACCACCCTCGGGAGGTCCTCCTCGATTTTGTGCGCCACGACCGTGCGCTCGGTCGCCGGCCGCTGCTGCTGCTCGGATGCGTCGATGCTTTGGGCGCTGCTCAACGCCGGAGGGTTCTCGTCTCGGTGGTTTTCCGACCACTCCACGTAGCCGTAGTTGGAGCCCATAACGAGCCCCGTTTGCAGAAGCAGGACGAGGAGAGCCATCATCCTCCTCCTGCTCCTCCCCCTCCTCCGTCTCCTTCTCCTTCTTCTTCTTCTTCTTCTTCTTCTTCTTCAGGGACCGCGAGGAGTAAGTGTTGCGAGCAGGTTTAAGGAGCGCAAACAAGAGGATGTGCCCTGCACGATGACGATCCCGCCGCCAGTATTTGCCCACTTTGCATTGCGCTCGGGATCTCCTCGCGATTGCTCCTCAAGCCATTCGCGCTCCATGTGAGAGGAGCGAAGAAGAGGCAAATTCTTCTTCGAGTTCCCCGCTACAAACAATAACAACAACAACAAGAAGAAGCCACCTGAGGTGTCGCCCAAACCCACCGCTGTGCGTGTGTGCGCGCGCGCGCGCGCTCCTTTCTCACCGCCAGTGTGCCGGAGGTGGGCGGGGCGTGGGAACGGACCGGAGCTGTCCGGTTCTGAAAGGAGGCTGCGATAGCGTAATAAGACGATTAGAAATGTTTGCTGTGGTCGTTTGCGACGTGGTTCGTCGGAAGCGCCATTTTCGTACAATTTGAATGTTCTTTTGAAAATCAATTCACGTCGCGAGTCTTTGCATTATTGCCGGTTGTTATTCATCCCAAATGTGTAAAGTAACCTTTTGCAAACGTTGAGTGCCAAAATGTCCCAAATGAACGCTCCTGATTGGCAATCCTGTTGCAATCCACCAGAGGGATCTGTGACGAGGCAGCCATTTTGCGTTCTCACAATAATAGACAGCAAAATAAATGGCATTATTTCGGACATACGAATGAACATGTAGGAATTTGCGAAAGTGTGGGAAGTCTTCCATGACTTTAACCTTATTACGATTGTTTAAAGAAAAGCGCGTAATGGCTTTAATGAGTAGTTTCTGCGATTTTGAAGGGCAACACGTAAATTGTGTTTGTCTTTCCAAGATGCTGCTGATACTGATATCGTCGTTTGGATTGTTATAGGAATAAGGATGTGTATGTATCCGTATTTCTGACTTATGTTATCATAGTATGGTTTTAGTACTATATTGATGTGCTATAGGATCATAAGAAAGTAGAGATGGGGTAGGAGTAAATACGTTTGGCTTTTCCAACGTAACTTAACGCAAGTTGATTTCATGATTTATGTTGTTGTTGTTGTTGTTTTGATGTTGCTTTGAAACACGTTGGGGAACTCAAGCATTGCTTGACGGTGGACGCCGTTGTCATGGCAGTAGAAAGTGACGACCGCGGAGCTCTCCTGACACGGCGCCCACCCAAAGCGATAATGAAGACACGATTACACGGGATGACGCGAGACTCGAGCAAAGATGGCGAACGCGGGCAGAAGCAGACAACACCTGCGTGCGATGAGCGCTCCTGACCCTTCGATTTGATGTCCTCTTTTTCTACAAGCTGCACCGCCTCTCCTCGCCTCATGAATATTTCAGAGTCATTTGCTTCTTCATCTGCATGCTTCGCTTGGCTTCGTGCAAGCCGCAACCACGGCAGAGACTCGACTGCGACAGCCGTCTTAACTACTCACGCTCTGCTCGCGCGGAGGAAAAAGGGATTTTTGCAAGCAAGATGCATTTGCGCATCACTTAGAAATATGCTGATAGTTTCTCAAGGATTAACCAAAGAGTTGCCCGTGAGTTTTCGGGCCGTGTTTATGGGCATTTTCTTTGTTTGGGTCAAATCAACAGCCGTGTCTTACGCAAAAGGACACATTTCATTGCACCCCCACTGCTATGACAATAAAGGCTATTCTATCCTCTTCTATTCTAAATGTGCAAACAACAGATTGTGAAGGAAAAGTCATAGTAAATGGTCAGTTCGGCCTTAATTTGGTCCTGCTCTTGTATAAGAACCGATTGGTTCACTACGAGATTGAAAGACAAAATAAGCAAAATCAACATATCAGAAGATACTTTCTTACACACAAACGCACATCAGCGCACACGCGCTTTCATTTTCCAGCATCAAGTTTGCTCATCGTTCACCAAGTACGTCTAGGTACAATAATTGAAGCTTTGCTGCCCTCTAGAGGTTTTCGTCCCTGTTAAAATGTCACGTTTGCTCGACTGTCAGTAGGTCCAGCTAATCATTGACAGTTTCAAACAATGCGCGAATAACACGTTGTTGATCTTGAAATATAACCAAATCTGCCTTAGTACACTTCGAAAAACACTGGGACTTTGGGGGGAACTGAAAGCAGTATTTCCTACAGCAGAAAGGTACCCTGAACGCTACCACTTGTGACGACACCGGAAGTGTTTGTGTAAATCAAGCTAGGAGTTTCCGTCCGTAAGTGTTAAGTAAATCTTTGACATATCATCATTAAGTTGTTGTTTTTTCCCCCAACATATTTGGGTGTATTATGCTACCCTGTACGACGTCCACGATGAAAGTGATATAGCGCAGAAGTTGGATAAATCGTAACGTATTGTCTCAAAACAAGGCTAACGCGCACTAAAGTTAGCTGGGAAAGTGTACTTGTAATCATTTGGTCCATCGGCGCAGTACGTCCCAAACTTGTGTGAAAGAGAAGAATGCCAGTTGGTATCTCTTTTAACCTCCTGGGTTTAGTGCAGTGTGTATGCGACGTTTGCTTAACAAATACGATGACTGCACGGTGACTCGTGGTTTCCCCCATTTATCCTCAGAGCCATTTTTGCAGCCCATGGATTCTTCTCGGCAACCCAAGAGGGCCAACCAGAAGCAAGAGGCGAAAAGCAGTCCAGCTGAGTCGAAAGCGCCCCGTCGCAAAGATGCCTATGCCCGGCTTCTGAGCCGTCACCGCAGCAGCACCTTCACCAAGTATCTGGAGCAGTTTGCCAAGGAGTCGTCTCTCCCAATGGAAGATAATGGACCGAGCGCACTCCTGAAAGGCCAGAGCGACAAGCTCAGCGTACCCCCGCTAAAAAGGGACCTGATGGCAAATCATCTGTCTGATTCCAGTGACTTTTCCCCTTCTCCCTTAAAAGACAAAGGCGATGAGAGCGCCCTTTCGGTGTATATGGTGAAATTAAGCCTTCAAAATGCACAGCGTGACGGCGAAAGGAAGCCAGGTGTGTCTGAAAAGCACAGGAAGGCACAGAGACGGGATACGGCCACGAGCCAGGATGGGGACATCGAGTCGGGAGAGGAGCTCAGTCCCTTAGGCCCGAATGACTCCAAGAAGCAACAGCGGCAGCGGAAGAAAACCAAAGACTCCAGCAAAGAAAACTCCTCGAAGGATGCCGGCCCCTTTGTTGAAAATGTCCTCAACAAAGCCACTTTCAACAAACCCGAAGTCGAGGACATAAAGAAGACAAAGAAAAGGAATCTGCCCAAGCAGTCGGAGGAGGGGAAGCCAAATGTTGGAGTGTCAAAATGTTCAGGTGACAGTCACAATCCCAAATCCCCTCAGGATTTCATCAACCCGCAAAAAAACACAGGTACATTAGGAGTCGATTCTGTTCTTCCTGATCTATGTATTGAGAAAAGTTGATGTTTTTCAGCTTCCGGTGCCAACTCGCCCGCAGACAAGAATAAGAACAAAGGAGGCAGAGGCTCGCGGAAACACATTTTTGAACCCTATATGACATCCGAAGAAGTTTCTCATGGCCTTAAAAGAGGAGAACTGATTCAGGTACACCTGTTGTTTGGAAGTACTGTACAGTCGTGGAACAAAAATGATTAGAGCACCCTTGTTTCTTTAACTTCTTGTTCATTTTAATACCTCGCTGTTTGTCCCAGTGATTTTTTTTTTTTTTTTCAAGGAAACCATGAAAAATATCAATTCTTAAATTAAACTTGTACGCTCTAGTTTTGTTGCCGTCATGACATTTGTCCAAACAAGTGTTCCTTTAGTTGGGCCAGGCATTCAAAATGAACAAAACACTGACGAAACGAGGGTGATCTCATCCTCTTTTCCATGGCTGTACTTCTCCTCAGATTGTGGGAACATTTGCAAACAGGGATGAAACTAAAAGTATGTTGTACATGAATAGAATGTTCTTGTGAGATGCTAACATAAAAAAATATATATATATTGACTGCGCCCTGCCAAGTGCAGTGTGAAAAGGCCTTGAATGTGCTGCGATGTGATGTGACAACAGCAAGATTATTCTGTGCATATTGTTTTTTGCCCTCAGGGACAATTGCGAATCAACCCCAAGAAGTACTATGACGCTTTTCTCCCATCCCCTGTAAGTGAATCTTTGCAGCATTTGTTGGATGGGGCCAGTTTACAAATATTTCGATGACTTTCTTGTTGTTAAATTGACTTAGTATAACCTTATGAGCGGTACTTCGCTGCCAAGTTGTAATGTACTGAATTATGTGCAAAGAAACCTTTTTTTTTTTGTTTGTTTGTTTGCAGGATGACACTCGAGATATATTTTTGGATGGCATAATTGCTCGTAACAGGGCATTAAATGGAGACATAGTCGTGGTACAAATCTTACCACGGGAACAATGGAAGGTAGATTATACTTCCTTATTGATTCCGCCACGTAATAGTTTCAATCCCCACAGTATAAATCTGGACGGTAACTGTCACAAAATGGATTAATGACCTATTTGTGTCTTTAATGAATAAATCTCAAAGATTTTCCATGTAGGTTGTGAGGTCCGACACTGACTGTGAGGGAGCCAGCGAGTCAGAGACCCAGAAGGGAAACCCGGTCCAACCAGCCCAGAAGAAGATGGTGCGAGCTCCACGGGTTTCTGTCGAAGATCAGCATCGTGACCAGGGTGAGCTTGCAGACGGAGGTCACGACCCTTAGGCCACGTTCACACTGCAGGGCATGAGGCCTATTTTGGATTATTTTTTTGTTCAATCCGATCTTTTTTATGCAGTCCGTTCACAATACAAAAACAAATGCCCCTTCTATTATGGACGGAACACGCCCGGGACATCACACATATACGCGCACAAAACCGGACGTCACATTGCGCGAGGCAGCGCTTATACCCAAGTAAATACCATTTAGGGGTCACCACAGCGCGTCATCCTTTTCCATGTAAGCCTATCTCCTGCATCCTCCTCTCCAACACCAACTGCCCTCACAACATCCATCAACCTTCTCTCTGGTCTTCCTCTCGCTCGCTTGCCTGGCAGCTCCATCCTCATCATCCTTCTCTCTCTCCACTGGACGTGTCCAAACCATCCAAGTCTGCTCTCGCTAACTTTGTCTCCAAAACATCGAACCTCGGCCGTCCCTCCGATGAGCTCGTTTCTAATTTGATCCAACCTGGTCACTCCGAGAGGGAACCTCAACATCTTCATTTCCGCCACCTCCAGCTCTGCTTCCTGTTGTCTCTTCAGTGCCACTGTCTCTAATCCGTCCATCATAGCTGGCCTCACCACTGTCTTCTAAACATTGCCCTTCATCCTAGCAGAGGCTCTTCTGTCACATAACACACCTGGCACCTTCCTCCACCTGTGCCAACCTGCTTGGACCCGTTTCTTCACTTCCTGACCACACTCCCCATTGCTCTGGACGGTTGACCCCAAGTATTTCAAGTCCTCCACCCTTGCTATCTCTTTTCCCTGTAGCCTCACTCTTCCCCCACCACCCTTCTCATCCAGTCACATATATTCTGTTTTACTTCCGGCTAATCTTCATTCCTCTGCTTTCCAGTGCATGCCTCCATCTTTCTAACTGTTCCTCCACCTGCTCCCTGCAAATCACAATGTCATCAGCAAACATCACGGTCCACGGGGATTCCAGTCTAACCTCATCTATCAGCCTATCCATCATCACTGGAAACCGGAAGGGGCTCAGGGCTGATCCCTGATGCAGTCCCACCTCCACCTACAGCACACCTCACCGCTGTTCTGCTGCCCTCGTACATGTCCTGTATTATTCTAACATACTTCTCTGCCACTCCAGACTTCGGCATGCAGTACCACAGTTCCTCTCTGGGTACTCTGTCATAGGCTTTCTCGAGATCAAGACACAATGTAGCTCCTTCTTACCTTCTCTGTACTTTTCCATCAACACCCTCAAGGCAAATCTGATGCATGTGTGGTACTCTTTCTAGGCATGAAACCATACTGTTGCTCGCTAATACTCACTTCTGTCCTGAGTCTCGCCCCCACTAATCTTTCCCATAACTTCATTATGTGGCTCATCAACTTGATTCCTCTATAGTTCCCACAGCTCTGCACATCACCTTTGTTCTTACAAATGGGCACCAGCACACTTTTCCTGCATTCCTCAGGCATCTTCTCACGGACTAGAATTCTATTGAACATGCTGGTCAAAAACTCCGCTGCCACCTCTCCTAGATGCTTCCATACCTCCACAGGAATGTCATGAGGACCAACTGCCTTTCCATTTTTCATCCTCTTTAATGCCTTTCTAACTTCCCCCTTACTAATCATTGCCACTTCCTGGTCCACCACACTTGCGTCTTCGACTCTCCCTTCTCTCTCATTTTCCTCAACCCCGTCGAGACGGATCACTTCAACACGCGGGCGTCCTTGACACTAATTACTGCGCGACTTTCTCATTTAGACAGAGCTTTAGCGACATTTCGGAAAGCGCACAAAAAGTGCAAATAGGTCAAATTGTGACTAGTGAACTGCGAATATGCAGGCCGGCGATTTCTGGACTGCGATTGAGTTGGAATCCAACACTCAAATGAAATAAAACAAGTTGTGTTTAATGTTTGTAGATCATCTGGAAAACAGCTTTCCACCACAGTCCAATGGTGAAGTACTTCAAATGACTGCTAAAGTGAGCTTTCTACTTTCGTAATTATTATTATTATTATTTTGAATCAGATATCAATTGTGGTTTTGATTATGTCTAAATTCTTTGACACGCTCCTTCTCATCGTTGCTCCAGGTGGTGTACATTGTTGAAAAGAAGCACTCAAGGGCTGTGACAGGCTCCCTGAAATTTCTACCAGACAAGCCTTTCGCCATGTTCTCCCCTGTGGACCACCGCGTCCCGAGGATTAATGTTCCGCTAACTGATTGTCCGGAAGACTTTAGCTCCCGGCCGGCTGATTACGCCAACACACTTTTCATCTGCCGCATCATCAACTGTCCGGCTGACAGCAACTTTGCAGAAGGGTAAATATTGCGGTGTCTAGTCTGCACATTGATTATGGTGTTTGTTAACGACTCTCCCGTACTCTGCGTTCCATCAGTCGGCTGGCGAAGACGTTGGGCCAGGCTGGAGAAATCGAGCCAGAAACGGAGGGCATTTTGTTAGAGTATGATGTCGATTTTTCAGAGTTCTCGGATGAAGTGCTTGATTGCTTGCCCAAGAATGTGCCCTGGACTATCCCACCTGAGGAGATGGCCAAGAGAAAAGACTTAAGGTGGGACTTGTACAGTGGGCTATGCTTATCGAGGGTTCGGTTTAGGACACGGTTCCGTTCCTACGACACAAACGTAACCCGAATTTCTATGCGAGTTGGAACACACGTAATCGCTGCCCTATGCGAACGCAGTAGTAAAGTCATAATTGCAGTAAATAGATACACTGCCCCCCAGCACATATGTGATGGCCAATTTGCAGATTCACGTTTGCGGATTCCCTCCCATTATTCGCTGAAAAAACTCACCCACTTGCTGTTTTTTGGTCAGCCCAAAGCAATAAAAGTAAACATCGGAAACGTACTGCAGTCCAAATTATTTCGCACGTGAAATTTTTTTCAGATTTTGGACGCAAATGACAGCGTAATTTTCAAGTCATCAAGCGTTCGATTAGAATTGAAATGTTTTTTAACCTTAATCTTTTTCAAAAATAAACAACTTCAATTGTACTGTTTCCAATTATTATGCGCAACAGTGTTTCGAGACGTTTCTAGGTTTAAAGAACTGAAAATAGTCATTTGTCGAATTTGCAGCTGGGTCATATTTGCTGACTCTGCCGACTGGGTAGCCCATCTGCCTCACAGTTCTGAGGTTGCGGGTTCAAATCCGGCCTCGCCTGTGTGGCATTTCCATGTTCTCTGCCTGCGCGGGTTTTCTCCGGGTACTCGGCTTTCCTCCCACATTGCAGAACCACGCATGCGAGGTTCATTGAAGACTCTAAATTGCCCGTTGGTGTGAATGTGAGTGTGAATGGTTATTTAGTTGAAACATTTATTTACCTGATGAAGAATAATTGGGCATTCATGTGTAGGAAGGAGTGCATCTTCACAATTGACCCAGCGACCGCCAGAGATCTGGATGATGCCTTGTCCTGTAAACGGCTTCCGGATGGTAATTTGCACTTTATGAATTATGGCTTCTAATAAATGGTGGTGTTGAAGCACTTCCTGGGGTTTGGCAGATTGCTCTGGAGGTATATTTGTTTGTTTCATACAGGGAACTATGAGGTGGGGGTCCACATTGCGGATGTCAGTTATTTTGTGCAGGCGGGGAATGCTCTGGATAAAATTGCGAGCCAGCGAGCCACAAGTGTCTACCTTGTACAAAAAGTGAGTAACCTAAATGATTAGTCGCTTAAATGATCTGGATAATTCCCATAGTTTGACAGCTGAAAATTTATATCAGGCTAGCTACTTGGCCGTTTGGTCCACAGATTGGATCATCCACTGTTGCTTTTCAACCGGATCTTGTTCTTTGTGACTATCCAGGTCATCCCAATGTTGCCAAGGCTGCTCTGTGAGGAGTTATGCAGCTTGAACCCTCTCACTGACAGGCTCACCTTCTCCGCCATTTGGAAAATCACACCTGAAGGAAAGGTATGTCCACAGGAGAATCATAGCAGTTGTTGAGGTGCAGTGAAGCAGACGGTAATAATTCAAACCAAAATGTTCATGTATTCACTTGCCGTAGTCTTGAGATCAGTATTATATTTCTGGTTCCTCTTCCTACGAACAGATTCTGAGTGAGTGGTTCGGCCGCTCTGTGATCCGCTCGTGTGTCAAGTTGAGTTACGATCATGCTCAGAGCATGATCGAGGCCCCTGAGAAGACATTTGCTGCCGAAGAACTGCCTCCTGTGGACCCTCAGCACTCCATTGACGCGATTCACCAGGCGGTGCTGAACCTGCATTCCATTGCCAAGAACCTCAGAGCTCAGCGTTTCTCTGGAGGAGCGCTCCGACTGGACCAGGTTAGTCCTGGTGGGCAGACCGCCAAACCTTTTTTTTCTTTTTACGAGGAATTAGAGGTGTGTGATATTGAAGGATATGCGTTTTTAAGGTTGGACTGCATGTTTCTCACATTTAACCTAACCACTTACATTTTTTGTTTTGGTTCCAGCTGAAACTCTCTTTCACTTTGGACAAAGAAACCATGATGCCGCAAGGCTGCTACATCTACCAGTACAGAGATAGTAACAAGTTGGTATTTGTGCTACAATATCTCATTGTATATTTGCTAGATTAATTACTATCATTTCTTATGTATGTCATATATTTTCTCTCAAAAAAATCATCCATATTGCGTATAATAGATAGGAAGAAGGAAAATGAAAAAACTTCACATTGATTGTAGATGTATAGCAGTACCTAGGGGTTGTGAAAAAGGTGTATAAAAATGTGAAATAAAAGAGCATGTTGTTCGGAAGTTAAGCACATCAAAAACGAACGTTTGGACCACATTAATCGGCCCTTAGTTCCGTCGGGGAATTACGTCAACCAGCCGCCACAGTGCTTGCATTCCATTATGTACTGCAATGTCTAATGTTACAAATGTATATATAATACAGTACATTTTTGCTGCTCACTAAGTACGACAGCGTCACGGGAGCAGCCATATTGATATTTGTAAACGGTCTGGAGTGTAGCAAAGCGCAATCTGATTGCATTTCAGAACGCATCCCATATCGTATTGCTGCCACATCTGTTTGATGACGGCATCAGAATTAGCGTCTACACTAGACAACAGATTTATTTCTTGTAGCGCCACTTTACGGAGCACATTTCCCAAGTTGACAAATGGCGACGAAAAGGACAAGTTACTCTGCTGCTTTCACGAAGAAAGTGATCACTGTTGCCGTTAGAAGGGAACCGTTAAGAAGCTCGGCAGTTTGACATAAAGCAAAGCTAAAACTCCTAACCCGGTAAGACGACTATTCTTCACTGTTCTATTAAAATGCTCGGCTTACCGTATCACTGAGCATTGATTTGAGTCGATCACCGTCTTTGTTCTTTGCTAATATGAGAACTCGAGTAGAAGAAGACGAAGAAGAAGAAGCGACACAAACAATTTTGAAAAACCTGATAAAATGCGGCTCATAATTCACGTTTTGAGAATGGATAGCAGCTAATCGATGGTGTGTATTATACATAGGTAGAAGGGAATTCCTGATTTTGGTAGAGCGTATTGTACATGAGAAATTACAGTGCTATTTATTGTACGGTGAATTAATATTATCTTTCAAGACATGAATTTATCCAAATGGGACCAAGTGTAAATGTCAGCTGCCTTTTGCCCCCCATTTTCTAGGTTGGTTGAAGAGTTCATGCTATTGGCTAACATTGCCACAGCGCACCATATTTACAAACATTTCCCTGAGCTAGCGTTACTCCGACGCCATCCTCCGCCCAAGGCGAAGATGGTGGATGAGCTACAAGAGCTGTGTGACCAGCTGGGCATTGACATTGACCTTTCTTCTGCTGGCGCCTTAAATGTTGGTACCCATACCAACAATACAAATAAAACTGTTTGATGGTTACAATTCCAACACTATTAACTGATCAAGTCCAGTTAAGTAATTGAAGTCTTTTCACGTGTGTGTTTTTCCAAACATGTAGAAGAGTCTCCTTTCAACTCTTGGTAATGATGAATATTCCATTGCCCGCAAAGAAGTCCTCACCCACATGTGCTCCAGACCTATGCAGGTTAGCTTGTTTAACTTGATGGCTGCTGTTTGTCAAAAAGTGAATCAAAACATTTGCAGTGTACCGATGTAACCAAAACATGCCACTTGCTGTTATGTACCAGCCAGGCGTGTGCTGGATTTATGGATGAACATTTGTGTTTCTCTGAACGATTGTTTTCCAGATGGCATTATACTTCTGTACAGGTGTCCTCGGAGAGGAAAAGCTTTTTAAACATTACGCCTTGAACGTTCCTCTTTACACTCACTTCACGTCACCCATCAGACGCTACGCTGACATCATTGTGCACCGACTGCTGGCGTCTTCACTGAGTATATGCTTTAAACACTGCTTGTGTACATTTCCCGTGAAAGCAGCAGGAAGTATTGTCACGTTTTTGCCGGCGCTTTTCGACGTTTTCTGCTCTGTATGTTTTCATCCAGAGTGCTGTCCCATGTTAGAGCTGTCAACAGAGGAAGTCCAAAAACAGACCTCGCGCTGCAATGAGAAGAAGACTGCATCTAAACGAGTCCAGGAGCTGAGCTCTGAGCTTTTCTTTGGCGTTTTTGTAAAGGTCAGTAACATTCTGGATAGTGCAGTCACACCTTTAGGTGCACCTGTAAACTCTAATGAGATCCAATATCTTACAAAGTGTATAAGGCTCCGTTTTCAGAGGGGCATTCGACAATATGTTTCAGATTGTAGTTCCCACTAAAAGTGTGTCTTTTGGTTACATTATTCAGCTACATGAGAAGGGCCAATGATTAGAAGCAGAAGTGAGAAACAAAGATTGTCCCGTTATATCATTTTGAGGCTATATTTTGGACACAATTGTTCCTTTTTCTGTCTTGATAGTCCATCCATGAGAAGTAGGACATTGTTCGTATCATAGTCATTTTGCGGCTTTGTTCAACAGGACTGCGGCCCCCTGGACTCCGAGGCCATGGTGATGGCCGTGTTGGATCAGTCCTTCGATGTGCTGGTTCTGCGCTACGGGGTGCAGAAACGCATCTACTGCAAGGTTACTCACCATATATACTTTCAGCGTTCACATTTGGTGCACATATCCTAAAACCGTTTTAACAAAGGCCATCTTTAATGAGGGCAAGCGCCAATCCGTGAACTGCCAGCCGCCCGGAGCAAATACTCTGGTTAATCGTTTCAAACTGGAGCGTTCCGATCAAACGCCTGAATTATCTGACACGTCTTAACCGCTGATGAACCAACGTCATCTACTCTCGCTTCTTGTCCACCCGGAGGCCACACCTTTTGGAAAGCAATGACATGACATGACAGCTGAGCCGAATGTGCGCTACTGGATGATACACTCCGTGAATGATAAAAGGGGAGAGGCGCGGTGCACAGGAGCCTCCATGGAGCGTGATTCATTTCAACGAAGCATTTTGTTTCTGTGACCATCAGTCTGTCACCGGCCTGACCTCGTTCCACCATCGCAAGGTGGGGAAGAAATCCGAGCTGACTCTCCTGTGGACGCCAGAGGACCCCCAGAAACCTCCGGTCGAGCAGGTGAGAAAAATCGTCTTCGTGGAGCCAGTGAAAAAGTTATATAGCAGTTGAAGTGAATATTTATATCAATACAAAATGCCGTAAAGGCCAAAACGGTGAGCAGTGAAGATGCGGTGAGGATTCTATCATTTGGTGCAGCGCGCTGATGAATTGTTGTTG
Source organism: Phyllopteryx taeniolatus (assembly GCF_024500385.1). NCBI lineage: Eukaryota > Metazoa > Chordata > Actinopteri > Syngnathiformes > Syngnathidae > Phyllopteryx > Phyllopteryx taeniolatus. Next base: position 20,297,692 of record NC_084515.1, on the reverse strand, counting down.
TTGATTTCGCCACAGGTCATTTCCATCTTCACACTAGTGGAGGTGCAGCTCAAAGCAGACAGCGTGCCCATGAAATACATGGCCTTACTCAAGAGGCCCAATGCAATTGCACCATGAATACTTGACGTGTCACGTCAGCAGGGTTATCGCGGAGACGACCGTGAGCTGCAAAACACCAAGGAATTCTGACATTGTGACTTGAGCAAAGGAAAAAACCTGGAACGCTCACTAATTAATCATGGTGTGTGTTGTATTAAAGTGTAGTCAAGTCGATAAAGTATACATCATAGCTTTTAGATGTTTAGTTTTATTTAGTCTCATATACGTTACAGTCTTGGGATACAGAAGATTCTTTAGGTGAAATATCAAGAATTGTGAATTTGTACATTTTGAACCGCTTTTACTAATTCAGGTTAACACCACAGATGGTGTTTGCACACATCAACTGGTATTTAACATGTATTATTTATGTAAATCCTCATTTTACACAGTGAGACCAGTATTTTTCAAACTGTCACAGTTCATAATCTCATATTTGAATTGACATTTCTTGACAATAGGTTCTACAAGGCTGAAACCAAGCTCTTGTATTGCTTGTCTGTCAGACTCGGCTAATAAAATGAATCATTTATTCACTCCTTGATTTCATTTTAAGATTTGGAAAAGACTTGATAGCATATAAATTGCTGCTGAACATGATTGTCGGTTTTGCGCTCTTAATTTGATGCTGGCTAATGCTAGCTTTTTTTTATGTGGCGATTTTTGGAAGTTATGTGATTTTACTTTTGAACAAGCCTCTGTTATGCTTTATAAGTACCTCAAAAGAGTTCGTGCTGTATTTAATTGAACTGTGCCATTTTATTTTCAACAATGATTCTTGTTTGTGCCGTTTATAACATGCATTGCTTTGGTTTTGCTGCAGCGTGAGCTTTAAATGCGTTTTAAAGTTTAGGGAAAAAATGTGTTCACTTGACAATTAACTGGACTCCCTTTGTATTTTAGGATTTGTGTCATTTTAGTACTTTTGGTCTGCAGTATCATCATCGTGTGTAACTTTATTCTTGCCAGTATTCCTAGCGCACTTGTGTTCCTCTGCCATCCTACGAAGGTCTTGGCTGTTTTCACGGCAGCCATTTTGTCTATTTGATTTACTGTTATTATGGTAGCAAGCATGAGAGCGGTGGAGAGAAAAAGACCAATCTTTTATCTCTGGATAAATAAATGCATACTTGGAAATGGTTTGCCTGTCCCTCTTTGCAAAGATAGAAAACATTCTTGTTGTTATAAGGGAGTGTCTACGGTCAACAATCGCAAACAATGTGCTACTCAACAGGAGAGTCAATAGTGGTAAAATTCCACACACAAGATGCCCTCACAAGCTGAGATGTTTAACACTTTACAAGGAGGAAGTATACTCAAATATTGCCCAGACGAAATGGGTGATTCTGATGTACTCATGCACCTAAATAAACTTAACGCCCTATTATCAAAGGTTGTGTGAAGAAAGCAGTTTGATGCCGAAGTACAGTAGTCGAAGTCCGCATACCTTTATGCAACCATTTTATTTTAGGTCTTAATTCTGTTGCTAATGCCTGCCTTTTTTTTTCAACATAATTTTGCAGGTATTCTTGACACAATTGGGTAAATCATTTTCTTTTGATTCCATTTTATTTTATTTTATTTTATTTCATTTTATCCCATGTGCACCTCACAAACACAAAGGAGCAATTCTGGCGTCATGATAAACGTAAGTGGGCAAAAGGTTCATCTTTATATCCAACGTCATCATGCTTCAGTAAAGCATGTTATCATTGCCACACCTATACACTCCAGGCAGCAATAAATCCAACAAATGCCATTACCTAGTAGTGCCGGGAACAATTCCAATTTTATTTTATGCTGATCTTGTTTCAAGTTCAGTTGCATTTTTTTTTCCAAGGTCAATTTTTGTGTAATGCTCAACATGTTTACGATAACATATGCTTTATATTTTACAGCTACATTAACTTGTGACGTGTACATTCAACTGATGGCTTCTGGAAATTTACAGTAAAACCAAATCAAATCAAACTCTAGTGGTTACCAAACCAATATGGCCACTGATAACAACAACACGGATGCGCCCAGAAGAGAGTTGTGATTCCCTCTTTGTTGATCAGTCTTATCTCCTATTTACATCTTTATTGCTTCGACAATCCGAGAGATGCTTGACAGTCACGCCTCATATATGCCGCGAGGGTCCAAAGTGCGCATATAAATTCACTACGTAGGCCGCAGCCTCATTATAAGATGCGTAATTATTCCAGTGGAAGGTAACCGCCACCTTTTTTGCCCTACTTCCTGCTGGGCCTGTCAGTACAAAGTCAAAGTGCCATAAAGACTTATGTGTCCGAGTGTTTCCTCCCTCTCCGCAGTGAGCATAACATAACAGAGAGAGCAACTCTACAGAAGGCTCCAATAAGGGATTTCATGAAGATACCTGATACAGCAATTGAAAGGTACGCCTGGTTACATTCTATTTCGCTACGAGCGTGAACAAACTGAGCACCAAGTGATCTGCTGACCAATTCTTTATTGTGAACTGTTGGCCTCATTTTATGGATAGATTTTGTGTTCCGGCATTGCTCTGAAAATGAAAACTCTTTTGGTTATTATCTTACGTCAGTTTGTATGTTCTGGATGCTAGGAACATTGCAAATTGGTGATGCTGAGAAAGGTGAGACTGAAATACCCAAAGTTGCATTACGGTTCTCAGTTATCCTGAGAAATATTACAATATATGATGATGTATTATTATAATATACTATGTTATGAATTGATGTCGTGATTTGAATCGTGCTTGCTGCTTTCAGGGGGAGTGGGTTTGGCTGGACTCGGACACTGCAGTGCCCATCGGGGCTAGGGTCAAAGTAACACCAAGCGGTCAGCGCTTACTGGTCGATGATGTGGGAAAGGTAACCCCTTAACAAGCATTTTGAACATCACCAGTGACGTCGAGTCACCATTAAAACCGCTGTGTCATTGAATGACCTACTTTCGATTCCAGGAGCACAGTCTGTCGCCGGAGCAGGAAGCCTCCCTCAAGATCATGCACCCTACATCAGTGGAGGGGGTGGACGACATGATCAAACTGGGGGACATGACAGAGGCTGGCCTACTACGAAACCTGCTGCTACGCCACAAACAAGGACTCATCTACGTAAGATACACAAGAGGCCTGTGAAGGCCGGTTAAATTCATCCACACCAAACTCTCTCATCCGTCCGTCTCTTTATGGACCTTGCTTTGTGCACTGGTGCACTGACAAGGAAGGGGGAATCCCCAAACTGTTTGCCTGTCCAAAACCTCTTTGTATGCTGAAGCATTCAGTTCCTTTCACTGGCGAATATTTTGGACATTTCCCACTTTGTGGGAATAGTTTGGAGATGGCCCCTTCCTCTTCCAACATGACTGCATCAGTGCACAAATCACGTTTCGTAAAGACACCGATGAACTTGACTGGCCTGCACAATCGTGACCCCAACCCTACAGAACACTTTTGGATGAATTAGAGCGGAGATTGAGTGCCAGCTTTTGGCGGCCAGCATCAGTGTGTGACGTCACAAATGCGCTTCTGGACGAATGGTCATAAATTCCCCAAAACTCACTCGTAAACCTTGTGGGAAAACCTTCCCAGAAGAGTTGAAGATATTGTAACTGCAGAGGGTGGACCGTTGTTATATTAAACCGTATGGATTAAGAATGGGACGTCACTTAAATTCATATGTGAGTCAAGGCAGTTGAGCCAATACTTTTGGCAATATAGTGTACTTGAACTCCTCCACTTGGGGCAGGAGCTCAGAGGTCACGCCAACCTTTTCCAACTGAGGACCATGGCCTTAAATTTGGAGGTGCTGATTCTCATCTCAACAGCTTCACACTCTCCAGCGAGAGTTTAAGTTCATGGCTTGATGAACAATGGAGGTGCGGAACATGGCTAAGACGGACTCTGTGTCCCCCGCCTGTGTAATGTTTTCATCTCATTATAACTACATGAATTTACACATTTCTAACATAAAAGTGAGTTTTGTATTGCCTCAAATGTATTTGTCATAAAACCTTAATGTGTTGTTATTTTTTCTTCAGTAATAGAATTATACTTTTACTCAGTTACTTTTCTCGTGTAGGCTACTGCGATGCGATTTAAAAAAACACACACAAAAATTCCCATCGCTCTGCAAAAATAACGTTGCTGTGTATCATAGTCAAAAGTCTCAGGTAGATCTTATAAAAGCCTCAATTCAAATGAACTGAGTGCATTATGGAACTGCTCGGACTTACTTGCACTACTTAAGGTCTTCTGATACTTATCCTCCAGACTTACACAGGCTCAGTGCTGGTGGCGGTGAACCCATACCAAGTCTTTCCCATCTATTCAGATGACCAGGTGAGGCTGTGAGCACCTTAGTACCTTAGTGATTGCCACATATTTACACATTTCCACATGATTGCTGTCCTTCAGGTAAGACTGTACCGTGGAAAAAAGCTTGGAGAACTCCCTCCACACATCTTTGCCATCGCGGAATCCTGCTACTTCAACATGAAGCGCCATTTTAGGAACCAGTGTTGCATCATCAGGTTGGATTATTGCTCCTTAACAGAAACCTGAAGGCAAGATCACGGAAAACAGCCAATGGGGATTGAAAGTGTTCTCTCTCTCTCTCTCTCTCTCTCTCTCTCTCTAAGTGGAGAGTCTGGAGCAGGCAAAACTGAAAGCACCAAGTTGATCTTGCAGTACTTGGCAGCAGTCAGCGGTGAGCTCTCTCAACAGCAGATTGAAAAACAGATCTTGGAGTCCAACCCAATATTGGAAGGTATTGCAACACTTAAGACAATTTGACTTTCAACTCTGCAGGGATCTTCCAACTGCGATGCCACGCATGTATAGTTCACCTAACTATTAGATCGTTGCATATGTGAAAACTTGTTTTGTTGAATCCTAACTTTCCAAGCTTTTGGAAACGCGAAGACCATCAAGAATGACAACTCCAGTCGTTTTGGAAAATATTTGGAGATCTTCTTCAATGAGGGTGGCGTGATCGAGGGCGCTCGCGTGGAGCAGTACCTGTTGGAGAAATCTCGTGTCTGCCGTCAGGTGAGGCGACTATCTTCGACGAAGCCACATGTTATCAGTCCACGGGGTGGGGCTGCCAGCGGAGCTCTGGAGATATAGGTACACTGAGCTGTCCGCTTAAAGCCACTCTCATGGTGCAAGCGATAAGACATTGCTGCAGAAGGGGCTGATTATAGATGGGCGATAATAAACCCATAGTTCCTCACCAAAGTATGGCCCTCGCATCTTTGTCAATGATATCTTTTCATGGGACAATACTGAAGAAATGAGTCAGTGCACAGCTGGTATATCAGTGTCAAATAACACGAAATAATATCGCTCTCACTCGGTCGGAAGTTTCAATATGGCCAAACATTCTGGGAGAGACAAAAAGAATTGTTGATGGAAGGCGGAGGCGCACAAAGTCTCTTGACCTTCATCAGCTCCGTGAGTGGAAAAGGATTCCGGTGGCAACCTGGTGAACTCCGTACCCAAGAGGGTTAAGACAGTGCTGGAAAATAATGGCGGCCACACAAAACATGCTGACTTTTTCATGGAGGGGTGTACTCATTTTTGTTGATGGCGGTTTAGAGCTGAGCGGCTGTGTGCTGACTTACTGCGAGGGGACGGTCCAGGAAATGTACGGTTCCACAATCTGCACACTGACTGTTTGAATTTGTGCCAAAGCTTAATGTCTTCAGTGTTGCGCTTGAAAATGTAGAATAAAACATGTAGAAAAATGTGATGCTCATTGTTTTCTCCACCGCAGGCGCAGGAGGAGCGAAACTACCATGTCTTCTACTTCATGCTGGCAGGAATCTCAGCAGAAGAGAAGAAAAATCTGCATCTCCAAAATGCTAAGGACTACATCTTCCTTACCAAGGTACTGCATGATACTGCCGAATGACACAACTTTTGTTAGAATTCTTCGTACTTTTGGCTTTAAAAAGTGAATATTTCTTTCAATCTGCACAAACTGGCACTTTGTTCAGATTTCCAAGCAAATTCCCCCCTTGACGTGAACCGTGTTTGGAAGAAAACGCTTGCCCTTCCTCCACCCTTTATGACCTGTACGGGAAATGTGTTCCGCTACCGTTGAACATTGTCGCCTGTCAAATAAGTACTACTGTTCTATATTACAGGGGGGCTGTATCACATGTGAAGCCAGGGATGACGCCGCGGACTTGGGGCGTATTCGATCTGCTATGAAAACTCTGATGTTCTCAGATCAGCAGTGTTATGAGATTCTCAAGCTGCTCGCAGCTATATTACACCTGGGAAACGTCTACTTTGAAGGCAAGTGTTGTTTGAAATATGTAATTGTCATGTCATTATCAAACGGGGACACACAAAAAAAAAAAAATCACGAGCCAGTTAATATAATATTACCCTACTGCAGCTACTGAAAATTGTCAACGAAGGATTCCAATACAGTAAGTAAGTGCACAGAATGAATATAGCAAGCTGTGCCTTTTTGATTTAACATAGTTTCGCCTTTACATTTGGCCCCACGGTGCTTACACATTTGGAGAAAGAAAAAGGATCCCCACACGTTTGTAGCCGACAAGATGTTGGCCGATGCCCCATTTTTCTTGACTCTTAATTCATAATACCTTCCAAACGTACGGGAGCATTTTGGGGAAGGCCAAGCAGTGTGACGATGCCCCGATATTCTTCTCAATCATTGTGTTCTGTTATTTGCCACAGCTAACACCCAAAATAACTTGGAAAGCAGCGATGTCAGCAAATCGGAGCATTTCAGCATTGCTGCATCACTGCTCGAGGTTTGTCTTGTCTTATCACCTTCGGGAGCTGGCTCAATATGCAACTGCTGCAGCAACAGAGATATATCCCGTTTGTGGAATTCCGCATGTTTCGCGCAGGTCCCGAATTCCGTGCTGGCCAGCAGTTTGACCCATCGTTCCTTTATGACCAACAGAGAGCGGGTGACCAAACCCCTTGACTGTGAGCAGGCCTCTGCATGTAGAGATGCCTTTGTAAAGGTCTGAGCCACTAACACCGACTCACATTTTTCTTTTCTCGATGATTTTTTTTTTTCTTTTTTTAATCCCTGTTGCTGTGTATTTTCCACTGTAGTCATCTTGTGGCATCTTGAATTAGGTTTCAGCCCCGATGAGACAAAAGAAGTCGTTCCTTTCTGTTCTATTGTGGCATTTATAGGCAATTATAATTCTATCTAAATATATTCACATATATGCCACAGATGCTCTCCAAAATATTTTGCAAAGTTGAACCGTTAAGAGTAGAATTTGTTATAGCATGTGTAGGTGCGAGCAGGTGCCCTAATATTTTGAGTATAACCTGTTACGAACGATGATCAAGGCCTTTTTAGTCATTCGTTCTCCTTGCACGTAAGTTCGCATTCAACTTTAAGACCTGATTGAAAGTTGATGAGTATGTTTTGTCTCTCAGGCAATCTACAATAAACTCTTCGTGTGGATTGTTGGGAAAATCAATGGTGTCATCCACAAAAGGATTGCTGGCAACCCCAAATCATCATTTCTGTCGATCGGCCTGCTTGACATATTTGGCTTTGAGAACTTCCAGACTAACAGGTCATAAGACTTGCACGACTACTTTGCATACAAAATAAAAGCATTTTATAAAAGTCACCTCCAGAATTGAATAAAAATCCCCTTTTTTTTCCCCCCTCAGTTTTGAACAGTTGTGCATAAACTTTGCAAATGAGAAGCTGCAGCAGTTCTTTGTGGGTCACATCTTCAAGCAGGAGCAGAAGGAATATCTGAAAGAAAACATTGTGTGGAATAACATCAGCTTTGTTGACAATCAGAAGATTCTGGATCTTCTGGCCGGGAAACCCTGCAACCTTCTGGCTCTGATCGACGAGGAGAGCCACTTTCCAAAGGTGGCGTTGTACTACATGTATCTGCTGAAACGAAATATTTGTCCCTGTTTTCAAGTTATTGTTGTGGTGCGTGGCAGGGCTCAGATCTGACGATGCTCAGCAAGATGAATGGGCAGCATCGTGGAGACGAGACCTACATCCCCTCCAAGAGGGAACGTGACACTGACTTTGGGATTCACCATTTTGCAGGCACTGTTTATTATGACTCCCAAGGTAGGCAAACAAACAAATTGTCCACATCCAAATCAAGAGTAAGGGCTTCATCTTCATCTACCATTACATTTGTTTAGCACTTTATATAAAAACCTGACGGAAAGTCAATGAAATTCTTCCTTCAAAGCCTAAATATAGCCTTGAAGTCATTCGAAGCAGTGTGTTCCAACCTTCACTGAGCCAGCGCACATCTTTGATATTTTTACATGACAAAAATCAACACCAAACAAATGTACAGTATATGAAGATCATGATGATCTGCTCTCAATTTACCGAGGAATGTCCTTGCTCAGTGTGAAACCGGAACCCGTTCACTTGAGCACAAAGCAGTTCTTGTTTTATTAATTGCGCCTCCTGCCGTCTAGTGGAGGAGCAATTCATTGTTCGCTGTACATCGCTGGTGTTGATGGATGAAAAAAGAGAAATCATACGGAGTTAAAAAAAAAAAAAAAAAAGATGGTTTTCCGACCAGATAAGTGCGTTGAGATCATTTCCCACGACACACCTAACGATCACAGTGGTTGGGAATCTCGGAGTTAAACATACCTAAAAGTGCCAAAATGAATACATTGGGCCCCAAATGTTTGACGGTCAATCTTTTCTTTTTCTTGGTTTCTCTGAAGGGTTCCTTGAGAAGAATAGAGACGCTGTAAGCTCTGACATATTCAAAATGGTCGACATGTCCTCCAACAAGCTGCTTCAGCAGATTTTCATGGTGGAGCTTTCATTCAATGGAATCAAGATGACAAATAACAAGAGGGTCATGATCACACCCAGGAATTCCATGCGGGTATGAAAACCAAATCCATGTCTTGTAATGAACAACACCTCTTCATTCCAAAATGTGTTATTGTTGACGCAGTCCCCTACTGACACCCGCAATCAAGTGCCAACCCTCAGCGGTCAGTTCCGGAAGTCTCTGGACGCCCTCATGAAGGCTCTCTCTGCCTGCCAACCGTACTTCATCCGCTGCTTCAAACCAAACAACAGCAAGCAGTCCGAGGTGCGTACCGACATTCGCCCGTTTAAATTCTTTCCTAAGTGTGAATCGTAGAAGATGTATTCAGTCTGCTAAAATCCTGTTTGTTCTGCCACTCTAAGGACTTTGACCGGGAACTTTGCATGCGTCAGCTGAACTACTCTGGCATGATGGATACCATCCGCATCAGGGAACTGGGCTATCCCGTTCGCCACACCTTTGCCGAATTCTTGACTCGCTACAGAGTGCTCTTGAAGACAGCCATCTGCGACCCCAAAACTGTTAGTCACATTTCACTGCTCATTTAAAGCAGATGAACTGATTCCAACATATGTTTATTGTGGTGATTGTTTGAGAACCGCCGCCGCATCTTCCCGTACCGAGACACAAAAACTGCAAACGACAGCCACAGTAATAACCTTGTTGTTAAATTCGAATTCAGTCCAAACTGGACATTATTATCTTTTTCAATGCGGAATATTGAATGGGGCTTTTTGTTTTGGATCACAGTAGACTGAGCAAGTTTACCTAATGGAGTGGCCAGCGAGCGTATGTGTTTCTGCTTCGTGTAACATTCGCCGCGGATGAACGGCGGCGGCGGCTTCCTGTCAGTATTCATCAATGGAATGTTCTCTCCGCAGAACACAGCTGCCGCCTGTTGTGACGCCATCTGCCAGACAGCGTTTGCAGCACCTGACGAGTGGAAAATCGGGAAGACCAAGATCTTCCTGAAGGTTCTGAAAACCTTTCGTTTAGCACGTTTTGCATTTATCGGTTTGTATGTTTTGACAGTATTTTCACGCTGGGTTAAATGGTCTGCTCCGAAACTAGATCTGCATAATCGCTGAGGCGTTTTGGGGCTTTTCAGTTCTTGCTATTTTTCAATATCTGGCAATCTATAGCAGAGATTTCCCCGACTAATGATGAAACTGCAAATAGTTGCTTCATTATTTTCCAGGACGCTCATGATGCTGTCCTGGAACGCCTGAGGGAAGAAGAGCTCAGCATGAAAGCTCTTGTGATCCAGCGATTCATGCTGGGATACAAGCACAGGTGCAATTTTCATTCCGAATATAGCTCGTATAAATCAGGATAGGAATGCAGACAATTTGAACGGACAATACAAAATAGTGTTTATTCACATGTTTCTAATGTTTTATCCCTCTAATGTTGCAAAAATTGGCACAAAAAATAAAGAATAAATGATTCCTTATTAGAGCTCATGGTCTCGCTTAACTCAAAGTTGTGGCCGGTGAGGTTACAGCGCAGCTCCAGAGTTCTTATTGCTTTGCATCTTTTTTAGACGCTCTTTTCTGAAGAAGCGGAGGGCGGTTGTGGTGTTGCAGAAAAACTGGAGAGCTTACAGGGAGAATAAAGCAGGAGAAAAGGTCCCGTTTTCAACATCGTAGCTGACATTCTGCTGTTATTTCGGCACCTGCAGTCAAATTGTCTCAAACCATTTTTCCTCCCACTCTTTCTCGAAATAGCTCCTGCGGGGTTTTGAACGCCTCGTGTCAAAGATTCGCGGTCGGAAGCGTCAGTCCCTGTATCAAAGGCAACGAGCCGCAACGCTCACTTTACAAACTCACGTATGTAATCAAGATCATGCTTGCACACAATATGTACCGATCTGCTCTATTGTTTTAGTTAAGCGTCACATTTTGGAGGAAATGTCTTTTGGAGTTCAGCATTTTCAAATCGATTTTTGAATAGACAATGTACGTTATTACTTCCGGGGCAGGAGGTTTACCTCGCTTGTTAGCAGAATAACTCGAGCGATTTCCCACGAAGGCAAAGTGGAACTCTTGATTTACATTTATGTGTGGATCCAGATTGAGATGTTTGTCATTTGTCATCATGAAAGGTGCGATCTATGAAAGACGGTGGACATAATCGGCAACTTCAGGACACAGATATTTGAGTGTCTAGCTTTGCAGTTTCCGTTTTGTTTGGGTCTAAAGCAGCGTAAAACATAATGAACTCAACGTGAGATGAGTAATCCCTGAGACCTCGTGTAGGTGCGGGGTTACCGGGCGAGGAAGAGTTGGAAGCGTAAGAGAGAGGCAGTCATACTGCTGCAGGCTTACACCAGAGGACTCCTGGCAAGACGGTCCTTTCCGGGATTGAGGGTTGAGGTACATGCTGAACCTCTTGGAATTAAAAATAGGCATTGTAAGATTTCTATACTCCGTCGAACACTTATACCAGGGCCTCGCTGAGCTGCATGCACCACAGGAGCGTGAAGCAGAAGAGGACATTGCCTTGGAGCTTCAGCGGCAACTAGAAGAAGTCATCATTCAAGCTCAGCGAGCCGATGAGGAGCTGGAGCCAATCAGTGAGGTGGATTTGGTGGAGGATAAAAGCGGCGTGCCGCCCGTGCCTTTTGTGACGGTTACGTTGTGCGACGAATTTGAATCAGAGGAAATGGAGGTTTGATGATAGCTTCGGAAATGATGTCGATCGAGCAAACGCGGTTCAAACTGTACAGGCTAACATCTGGTCATTGGAACTGTGCAGAAAGCAGAGACCAGGTCTGAGATAAGCATTGCGGCCTCAGACACAGCGACCCTGACGCCGTCTCTCGAAGAAGAGGAGGATGACTTTGAAGATTTCACAGAGGAGTTTTCCTTCTACAACTTTAGCATTCTTCACTTCCAGGGCGACGTGAGCCACACGCACATAAACCAGAGGCTCAAGAAGCCTCTTCTCCAACACGACGACGAGGGCGACACATTGGTGAACAGTCGAACGTGCACTTTGCGTACTCCGTCTTCCAGGATTTCTTTTGCTCTCTGCGGACCTCCTCTGTCATGTCTATTTAGGCGTGCCTGACCGTATGGTGGATTATACTCCGATTCATGGGGGACCTGCAGGAGCCCAGATCTCAGGATGCGACTTCTCAGGTCTCCCTCAGCATCTCTCGCCATCTGCCTCACAGGCAGGCCAGGAGGCTGAGCAACCTGGTGGGACTCGACCAGGTAAGTGAGCGAGAGTCGCAAGCCTTTCGTCTAATCGCAGAACCGGGATTTTCTATTTAGTACTGAGTGTTATTAATTATGATCCAAAATGAATGTAAAGGCCACGGAAACATTTGGAATCGCTGGACACTTAAACCTCCACAGAGGGGAAAAACATCCATCCATCCATCCATCCATCCACCCATCCGTCAATTTCCGCACCAGGGTCACGGCGGAGAAAAAGATTTCACATTTTTTCTGCATTCATACAATTTGGTTTTGTCACTTACCTCTTAGAAAATACTAAGGAAGAACAAGAAAAAACATGGAATCAGGAAAGCCTCTGCTATTCCTGAGGAGGTTAGTCCACACGCACGCTTCCATATTTGAATTGTGTTTTTGTTGATCATTGAACCATTTCCTTTGACTCAACAAACCAGCCCGAGAACGTCACAGAGGATGAGGATGTTTTGATCGGAGAGGGTCCGACACTGGACAGGCCACTTTCCCCTCTGGAAAAACTGCACATTATTGTTGGATACGCTCTGTCCAAACGAGGCATAAGGTGAGAGTATGGCGAATCGTCCCAATGGCTTCTCAATGGCTCAGACAAATTCCATTTTCAGATCATCAGGAAGCTCCCCCAAAGCAGACCTGCAAAAGAATCCTCGATTCCTTTATTTATTTATGTTGATTTGATTGTTTCTCACAGAGACGAGATTTACTGTCAGATCTGTAAGCAGCTGACGCAGAATAGAAAGAGAACGAGCTGTATGCAAGGATGGGCCCTGCTCTCCATCTGTCTGGGGATCTTCCCCCCGACTGACCTCTTCATCAAGGTCAGCTTCTGCCCATTGATTGCTTGAAATTGCATTGTGTGTCAACTCTGAGAGATGTTGTCGCTCAAGGCCACATTCAATCCACTGAGGACCACGGCTGGATTTACACTGCGGGTCCAAGTGCCCAATTCCGATTGAATGCGAATATCCAATATTTTTGTGTATGTATTTATGTGGACATTTCGAGCGACACGTAGCCCAGATGACTGTGTTTACACTGATGGAACGCATCAAACAATCCGCTTCTGCAGACGCCAGAATTTCACGCGAATAACCCCACAAGCATCAACAGTGGGCAGGTGACAACAACAAAGTAAGCAACCATACATACGTGCACAATACAAGTATTAAACATTACACACTGTTTAGTTGGTCTGGGCTGACTCTTTCCAACCACTGATTTTTAATGACGATAACATCCACATTACTGCACCGGCAATATTTTGTCTATTTAGACCATATTTAATTTTCGATGGTTTTTCTGTGGTTTTCCACGACTTTCTTCATAGTCTGAAGTTGCCATACATTTCATGAGTATTTGGTGCCATTGCCTTTAAACTCTGACTTGGGTCAAACATTTTTGCATCTCCTTCTACAAGCTTCTCACAATAGATGACAGCAATTTTGGCCCATTCCTCCTGACAGAAGTGGTGTGACTGAGAAGTACGTTTGTAGGCCACCTTGCTCACACGTACGTGCCTTTTCAGGTCTGCCCATACATTTTCAATTTCATTACATCCAGTTCATTTCCATTTGCGCCCAAGCGTTAACTTCCCGGCTGATGTTTAGAAATATTCCTTCAGTATTTCACATAATGTTCTTTCGTCATGATGCCATCTATTTTGTGAAGTGTACCAGTCTGTCCTGTCGAAAAACAACCTGATGCCGCCACTACGTATCTGGTACTTATCAGAGTCCAATCTGAAGGTACTCAACTTTTTCTATTTCCGTTGCCATGACGCATATCTGAATTGTGGCACTTGAGAGCCAAAATCTAAATTGTGTCACGGCAACCATGCAGTGTAAATCCAGCCCAATGCGCAAATGTTGCCTGTCACATGAGCAGCTGCGATGGAATGGTTGCTAAGTGCGATGATCTGCTGGCATGTGCCGCCTTTTTGCAGTTCTGCACATCATTTCTGATTTCCGAACTGGCGAATAGCCTATCATGTAATGAAGGATAAAGTGAACAACACTCAGTAAAATGTATTATATAATGCCAAAGTATGTAAGTCCAATTAAAATCCCACGTGTTTTATCTCCACTCATCATTCGAGCTGCATGCTCAACTTTTCCCAGTCTTAACTAGCTTCTCTACCGCAGGTTTTTTTTTTCTTAAAACGAGTACTTCATGTGTCGTATTTCACTCTTCCACACAGTATTTGGAGAGCTTTGTCCGCAGGGGGCCAAACGGTTACGCGGAATATTGTAGAAAGCGTCTGCATCGCATTAAAGCCAACGGAGAAAGAAAAGAGCTGCCCTGTTGGTTGGAACTGCAGGTACATGCTGCCTTGTCTCGAGCTGTTGAGTTGTGGAGGTGCAAATGAATTGGGCAAGTCTTCATTCATGAACAGGCTGGGCTGTCCTATTCCCTGTTGACAGGCTGCCAAAGCCAAGGAGCCTATCGAAGTGACTGTGACTCTGACAGACGACAGGACTGTCAGCGTGCAGCTGGACTCGGCCTCCACCTCTGCAGAGGTCTGTCAAGCTGCGGCTGACAAGATTCATCTGCGAGACACTTACGGATTCTCTCTCTACATTCGCCTCTTTGATAAAGTGAGCTTTACTTCCTCCGGTCAACAGGAGAGGGACTTCTGTGACGGCCGGCTTTGTTATATCTCATATCGACCTGAAGCACACTTGCACACGTGAATCATTTTGACCTTTTGACCCCAGATGTGGTCTCTGGGCAACTGTGGCGAGCATGCGCTGGATGCCGTGTCTCAGTGCGAGCAGGAGATGAGGCGACGGGGCAAGCAGGAGAAGGACACCCCTGTGCAGTTTACCATCCGCAAAGAGCTGTTCACGCCCTGGCACGACTGCTCTGAGGACTCCGTCAGCACCGATCTCATCTACAAGCAGGTCATTCAGGCCGTCAAGTCGGGAGAGTACACTAGTGAACAGGTGAGGCTCTACACGCAATACATTATAAACCGCGATTGTAGAATAACGCAAAGGACAATCACAGGCCCTCACGAGGTACACTTGCGCAATCGCCCGCGATCCCGAAAATTCTGCCTTCACGGTGATTGAGTTTTAACTCTAATAAATGAGTGTGCAGCCCCAATCATTACACTTTGGGACTGGTAAAGATAATATTACCCGTATGTCCTCGGTTGACCCTCTCAGTGAAGGTAATCATTGAACTATTTCTTTGTTATAGTGCTCGCATCTTACAGTTTATTGTACAGCTCTCATGTGGTCGACTGAAATGGAAAAAAAGCAAAACACCGCTCAGTTTGATACAGGGCAGTTTAACATCAAGGCACACTACAACTGCAGTAATAATGAACTTCTGTGACTGAATCAAAACATTGTGACATATATGAAGTTAACACATTTAACAGGTTTAGACTAGCAAACATCAACAAAACTGCATGTGCATTTTCCTTTTGTTACCTGCATACGTTTCATATTGTGTCCCCCAAAACCATAAAACACTTTTTACGTACTCGCTCCAATGACATTACGCCCCTCAGGAGGATGAATATATCCAGATGGCAACAAAGCACTACTTCATCCAGTTTGGCGCAGCATACAGCAAAGAGAATGTGCAGAGGGTTGTTGAGGACTGCATCGCTATACCTCTGATTGAGAACAAGTCCATGGCAAAATGGATCCAACTCATCAGCTCAGCATACTTGCAGGTAAGATAGACGAAAATTGTACTGCCTGACCCTCACACCCAAAATGTAGGCGTGTGCGTTTCTGGAGCATATGTTCCGATTTAAATATTGAGTTGAGCAAGACCTAATTTGAAATGTGTGGTCCTAACCTCCCAGGGTGCTTACACGAAGGGGACCATGAGCAAAGAGAATGTGAAAGGAGAACTAGTTGCCAGCGCTCGAGTGGATTGGCCGCTCCACTTCTCCAAGTTTTACGAAGTTACGAAGATGTCAGGTCAGTCAACATGCAGCATATCATCACGCTGATTAGAATCTTCAGCGCCATTCTTTCTATCTCTAGCTTGCAAATGGCAACTGAGTATGTCGCATTATGCTCCATTTATAACCCAGACTTTGTATTATGACTTTCCCATATTCAGTGGTACTTACGAGTACTACTTGGTGGCGGCCAACTCAACCCAACTCAACTCAACTCAACTCGCTTCACAGCAAGCAGCAGTTTGGCAAAAATTAGTGAACAATTCTTCCAAAAAGAGCCTTCAAACTGTTTACTGCCACTCTCACTGTCAAACGAAACACCAAAGAAAGACAATTAATTGTTCTGTATTTAAAACGGCCACATAACTTCGGATATATACTTTATCCTCTGCGACTAACATTACCGCAGCTTACTAAGTCCGTTGTGAAACTTTTCTTCACGTTTGTCTCTATGTCGGTCTTATACTGCGTCGTGGTGGCCAAAGCGCACACACCAGAAGGCGTACAATGTGGAGATGGAATGGATTGATGGCATTTGCAGTCATGTCAATAGGGCAAGATGATTTGAGGTATTATGGTTTTGAGTGACCATTGCGGTCACGAAACGAATAAAACCATTGAACATCCACAGGACCCACGTTGCCCAAAAGCAGGTTTGTCATGGCTGTAAACTGGAGCGGCATCTTCTTCATGGATGGACAAGACAAGAAACTGCTCGAGCTACCTTACTTGGAGGTACAACAAGTCACGAAGTTGAGGTATGCTTCAGGCTTTCCCTCTTTGCTGCCAGTATCATCATTTTTTGGCAAGCTCTGATTTGTTGTCACGGCGGCCTTTTAAGTGAGCAGTCGGTGAGTGTAGCCACAGTTCGAGGCGAATTCGTCCTCACGTGTGGCAAAGCTGATGACATGGCTGCACTTGTAGGCCAAAACCTGAGTGGACTACGAGCCCGCTCGGCGTTCGCGCTGGCCCACCATGATTGCAATAAATCAGGTAGGAGTCGACAGCATCATTTTAGAAACCTTTCCTTTTAGACGCGCACACGCACTCACATGAAGAACCTTTTACCGCTGTGCTTCTCCCTCCACCAGATGATCCCACATTCCTGGTCTGTAAACAAGGAGACCTCTTGCTGGTAGAAAATGATCGAGGGTATTCCTCTGACAAGAACCTGGTCAAAGCTACAAATCAGAAGACAAATATCAGTGGTGCCATCCATAAGGACGCATTTACGTTTCTCCCAACTCTCAGCAGACCCACGGATGACATGCTGGTATTGTATCTTCGATAAGATTTGATTTGACAGAGAAGATGACATACAGAGCCTGGGGAGAATGAAGCCTTGTTTGCATTTTATTGACCCTCTCAGGAGCTGCTCAGTCCAGGCCAGAGCAAATCATCCGCGGCACAAAGTGGGCCCCAGAGAGAAGAAACTGTTGCTCCTGTCTCTTTACGAGAGTTTGCGCTTGACAATTTTCGGTGATATGTCTCTTTTTCATTACAAATCAATGTTGCTAATTTTAAGCCTTGAGAGCACATATGTCAACCTCAAGGCCCCCTCTAATAGCTTTTATTTACATACTGTGGACCCCCACACACTCGCAGTTTGGCACTTGCAAATGTACCTGTTTGTGGATTTGTTTTTCCAATTTCATTTTTATTATATATCTCTAACCCCGTCTCACTGTGTTTCCCTTCTGTGGCAGACCTCTAGGTAAAGAAAGGCTATGGGTGCGTACCAAAGAACTGCTGAAGCAGCCACTCATGAAGAGCCTGGTCCGCAACTCTGAACTGAACTACCTCGCCTGCAATGCTTTTACTGATATCCTCCCAACCACGTCTGTTTCAATAACATAATGCAGATTGTGTTGAAAACCTTCATTTGAAAGTATTGCGATGTTTTCCCAGAGTGTGGTCAACCACTACTATTGAAAATGATCCGTCCGTTTTCTCTTCTGTTGGCTATTGTGAACTGGGCCTGAAGGGAAACTTGATGATGCACGTGAATCACTTTGCAATGGTTCTTAAAAATAGGATCCATAGCAGCCTTTTATTTTATAACAAAGAATCCTCCTTTCTGGAACTTATGAAGGGACACCGTGTGATTCTGACTGTAGGATGAGTTAAGTCCTTGACCTTGGTTGCCACCTATTTTGAAGTACATGGGTGACTACCCCATCAAACAGGTCCGCAGTCCGATAGAGTTGACTGACCAGATCTTCGGGCCAGCTGCGCAACACGATCTTCTGCAGGATGAGATCTACTGCCAGATCATGAGACAGATGACCAGTAATGGCAACAGGTAGTTGTGCCTGCGGACGTTGGTTTTTATTGCCGTCACGTCACTAAATTCCTAAATGCCACCGAAACATTTTGTCCCTGCAGGTTGAGCATGGAGCGTGGCTGGCAGCTCATGTGGTTGTGTTCAGGGATGTTCCCGCCCAGTCAGAATTTGATGAGACACACTCAGCGTTTCCTGGAGTCACGACCCCGAGAACCGCTGGCTGCAGGATGTCTCCAGAGGCTGCAACAGATGCGCAGGTCAGACTGCAGATGAAAAGATACTCATCACATACGGACATTTGCACAATCACAATCTGCATACAATCAGTTCTCCTCTTGCAAGTGCAAGATGCTACTGAGTGCCGGACGTAGTTTGAAGTTGTCAATATGTCTACAGTAGTAACAGTTGTCTCCTGTCTGTTTTGTACGCTCAGTAAGGAGCCCAGGAAACATCCTCCTCCTCTGGTTGAAGTCGATGCCATCCAACAGAACAGCACCCACATTTTCCATAAAATTCACTTTCCAAATGACACAAATGACGTAAGCCGCAACACACTGCTGTAAACCTGGGGTTTTTCCTGGTTTTCACATAGAACTTGTACTGTTCAGATATTTGAGGTGACATCTACGACTACAATCCAAGATCTGTGCTACAATATTGCTTCTCAGATCAAACTGAGCTCGCCCGATGGCTATGGCCTCTATTTGAAAACACCAAATAAGGTTTGTTTTTTCGGTTTTCTGTGCAGGTTTGGTCTTAACTTGTATACAAGGAGTGGAAAGTACTTTGTAAAATGTTCAGTAATCTTCTTTTAACTTCAGATGCTGAGCTTGACTGAGCAGAACTATTTCTTTGACAGTTTACGGGAGGCAACTGACGTTTCAAAGAAAGGGAAGAAAGTCAGAGAAGGTAATGCAGGCTACAGACACACTCTTTTCATTCTGTATTTATCAGCTTCTCTGTTTGTAATAGACATTTTTCTTACCAGTAAACTTAGCCTACGCTCTGATTTTCAAGAGGAAGCTCTGGTTTAATGTGATACCAGGAAAAGACTTGGTTGCAGACCTCACCTTCCACTTCCCTCAGGTATCCAAAGTGCTCTCCAATGTCATCAACCATTTTCAACTTGTAACTTGCATATTCTTAAATGCTGTCATAAAGGAGCTGCCTAAATATCTGCTGGGGCATCACAACTGCAGCAAAGAGGACATGATCAGACTCGGCGGGCTGCTTTTCAGAGCCAAAGTGGATTCTGACAGGTCACAGTTTGTCATGATCCCCAAAATGCTGAGAGACTTGGTCCCTGCGGACCAGATCAAAAGCGCGTCCCCTGAGGAATGGAAGAAGGTAACTGCGGGTGGAAAGGGAACATTTGAAAGTCTTACCAAGTGAATATACATACATCCCCATCCCCCTCTTTCATGAAAATTCTTTTCTTGTAGCACATCATGTCATCGTACAACAAGCAGAGTGGCATCACAGTGGAGGAATGCAAAATTGCCTTCCTGCAAGACATATCAAGCTGGCCAACCTTTGGCTGTGCCTTCTTTGAAGTGAAAGTAAGTTGTAAGCATGAGTTATTAGTGTGCAGTACTCCCTCGCTATATTGGGGTTCACTTATTGCGGATTGAGTATGTCACAGATATTGTTATAGGTCAGCGTAGTGCAGATACTCACCTGCACATCTCTGGAACCGTTTTATTGGCTATATATGACTTTAATGTGGCAACTAGTGCTCGGACTTGGGACGAAACAAGCGATGATCGAATTAATTCTCTTTGTTTTACTCCTTGTACTATTCCAGAACTATAGTCCAACAAGTGAGAAGTCTAATTTGATTATTTGAAAACGATCTATTGAAACGGTGAGAGAGGACGCGGGCACATTTTTACTTTTGACTGCCGCATTTTAGCTACCGCGGTTCCATAAATAAATGTTTTTCTTTTTCATTTAAAATGCGTTACTTCACAAAGCTCCTTTGCAGTATTTTGGCCACAGGTTGCATCTCTGCCTGGTCTGTTTTGCGCTTGTCGCCGCCACGGCTGTGTGCCATAAATCCTCGCGGACCAAGATGCCGCCTTTCCAGCTAGTAGTTAGCCTGCTGGCTACATAGCCGCTGTAGCTTCACGGCTCACTGTGTTGGATTAACATTCTCCCATTAAATCTTCCGCCGCGGTCCCTTTCTCCAGCGAATAGCGATGCTCCCGTTTCCGTTTTGACTGTGTCCGTGAAGCTCATCGGACTCCGAGGCTAACAGAAACCCTCCTTCGGCCATGACACTGTTTTTTTTTTAAACCTAACTTTATGGAGTGCTCTGTGAATCCACAATGTGTGCGATGTGTCAGTCACCAAATTGATTGAGGATACAAAGAACATGCTGAGAAAGCCACTGTTTAAAACACAAGCCACAGTCAAGAGTTTTATGAAATAAATCCACAAATACCAAACTAAGCCCGACAAATAGCTAATGCACACACTTATCACAGTATCGACAGGAGCAAATGTAAGTAAAGAGCAATATTTAGCTTGATTTTCTACAACTACAGTACAGAAACTCGCCTGTTCACACCATGGCCACACGGGCTTTTGTTTACGTCATTCAAGCAGATGACAGTTGCCTTTAATAGGCATATGTTTGTGCAGTGTGTGTGGCTGGTGAGCTCAAGAGGACAAATAAAATACCTGCACCTTTATAAGGTATCACATATTGGCATTAAATTGGATGTATGAAAAATTAATTGATATGATAATATAATAACAAATAATTGCTCACTACTGCACGGATTTCATTTATTTTGGGGGTTTTCTGGAAGGTAAGCACCGCGATAAACGAGGTTTTACTGTATATGCAAATTGCCTGGTAAATGTGCGCATTATTCATGATGATTATTTCCATTTTTGCAGCAAACGTGTGAGTCAAGCTACCCGAGTCCAGTTTTGATTGCCATCAGTAAGCAAGGTGTGAGCTTAATAGACCCAAAGTCAAAGGTATGCACACTAGCGCTCACAGATGTTGGACAATAGGGCCTGGCTCACAATCTCTATTCTAATTCATGTCAAAGGAATTTGATGGGGTTGAGGTCAGGGTGTTGAAGTTCTTCCACAGCAAACCTATCCAACCTTGTCCTGATGGATCTTGGGGGCACAGTCATGCTGCAATAGAAAAGGGCCCCACAAAGTTGGAAGAATGGAATTGTGCAAAATGCCCAGCCCAACTTTTTAAAACTGAATTCTGTTTTGGATCTCATGATATTGTGCGGGTGTACATCATTTTGTGACCACCTGTTTTCATTGCGCATTGAAGTCAGGTTTTTTCATCCACGTAATGTTTGTTCAATTCCTAATCAGTAATCCATCACTTGCAGTTTTATGATTATTGCTTTTGGTTTTTTTTATCATTTCATCATTGCTGACCAAAAATGACATATTAACAGTGTTGGGAAGATGACTGGAAATGTAGTTGGTTACAAGTACAAGTGACCCTGTTGAAAATGTAGTAGTAGTCTAACAAATATAAATATATATATATAAAGTAATATAACTAACAAATGTAACATTGGGTTACATTTTGATGACTTTTCTTGATTTTGAATGAATGCAGCAACAGAATCCTTGGATGTTTCCTCTAAAAAAATGGATGAAAACTATCATTATGTTGGATTTTACCACATATTTGTTCTTAACAACCCCAATTCCAATGAAGTTGGGACGTTGTGTTAAACATAAATAAAAACAGAATACAATGATTTGCAAATCATGTTCAACCTAGATTGAAGATATTTCATGTTCAAACTGATCAACTTGATTGTTTTTATCAAATAATCATGAACTTAGAATTTGATGGCTGCAACACGTTCCAAAAGTTTGTAGTGCATTCAATTAAATATAGCTTGAACATAATTTGCAAATCATTGTATTCTGTTTTTATTTATGTTTAACACAACGTCCCAACTTCATTGGAATTGGGGTTGTACACAAATAATAAACTGATAACAAAACATGATGAAATGTAAATACATTATACAAAATGTTTGTTGCATTATATGTGTGGAGCATGTGGAAAACACGATACCATGTTGACCTAATGACAAATGTGAACAGTTTAGACAATATCACTTCATACGACAATACAGATAGTGTCTTTTGCGGGTATTTTAATTTTTCATGGAAATTTCCAAATGCAACTAATTGAATTACGGTACATAATTTTTGCCCAGTATTGTAATGGATTACAACTACATACATTTTGTAATTGATTTGCGTCGTCTCGTTACATGTAATGAGTTACTCCCCAACACTGCTTATGAACATATTTGGCTGTAATATGAACCTCGCAGGAGTTGCTGGTCATGCACCCTTTCAGCCGCATCACAGAGTGCCACAGCGTAGGCGGCTACTTCCAGATGACCATCGGCACCTTGGTCAGAGGGAACGTCTTTGTCTGTGAAACCTCACAGGTGAGCGCCCCGCGCCTGCGTGACGGTCGCTTAGCATGTTGAATGTGCTCTCAATAAAACAATTGCCGATAACTGTTGTGCCGTGTTCCAGGGCCACACAATGGAGGACCTTCTCAGATCTTATGTCAAGATGTATGAAAGGCAAAGGCAGGCCTTTCGATCGAGAAACCACATGTTTACTTGAGCTGCATGATTTACAGCATATACGCGCCAAAGTAATTAAGAACAAGAATATTTACAGTAAGGTTTCATTTTGCCATTTTCAGCATCTTCTTCATTATAATTCCAATTCATACTTTGTCATTTTGAAAAAAACAACAAAAACAAATATATATATATATATATATGCTCCTGTATAGGTTTATCAAGACTATAAATTATACAACACAATAAATGTATTTATGTCTCAAACAAATTGTATATCTTCAGCAGTCATTTTTTATTCACTTCTGTTTTAGCCATTTTTTGCCGAGTTCTTAAAGGGGACATATTTTGCCGAACCAACTTTTTCTAGTATTTGGGATGTAATATTGTCTCTATGGTGCCTAAATTAACATGTGAAATATAAAATAAAATCGTCCACGCATTCATGAGTTTCAGACGTTTTTCTGCCGAGAGGCCTGAAATCAGGTCATTGGAATTTCTCGAGCTTATCTACGTCACTAACAAAGATCTCCGCCTACCTCTCCACTCCCGCGCCAGTGCTGTCGACCTAACAAACACGTGCTCTCTCACAAGTGTGTCTTCTACACGCAGGCAACCAATCAGCGGAAAGGGGGCGGTCTTAGCCAAATATGGACAAAGCGGATACAAAACTGGGTCAAACAGAAGTAGCTGTCAGAGGGGCCTTTTCTGGACCCTCGTATGACAAAACCAAGGTGTTTTTTTAAATTATATTGATACTTTTCTACTAAGTCCATGTTAGAGAGTCACGATATGGAGGTCGAAATAGACAAAATACACAACCTTTAAATTGTTAGTATACTGTACATAAAACCCTTTTTTTGCCTCAAGCTACTCATTCATTCTTTTTGATACACAGTATTGATTAAACATGCACTACTTGCCACTTTAGACACCAAATCTTTGCCCTTGTCATTCAGTACATTGAACTGCGCTTCTACAACCGCAAAAACGAACGTGGTTAGGATGATCCCCATCTGGCAATGTCCGTTAAAGTGAGCATAATCCTTTGAAAGCAGAATTTTTGATGCAGCTTTTGTACAGAATCTTAACTTTGCGGTCAAATATTTTCAATTGTTCATAGAAAGTGTCCGTTTTTCAGGCATTTTGTAAAATGTCTGACAAAATGTCCCGAAATGGCCTGCCCGCAGCTCGGGAGGACATCCAAAAGTGTGTGCTTGTGTTGCTGTGGATTATAGTCTAAAATAGTACTGTAGTCACTTTATACAATCCTCCTCCTAGCTTTAAGACTATTGCTCTGTTACCATGGAAACCATGTGCTCCCCAAAAAATCATGTTACCATGGGCAGGTGCTCATGAGGTGCAGTATGTTATTAATTGGCAACATGAATGTACAGTACAAACAATTGCATTTTCAAATACTGCTTTAGTTATTGTGCAAGTTGTATTTAAATGGAAACACTAACTGAAACTTTGTCTTACAAAGGTCATTAAAGGAAGAAATGGCATCCAAAGACTTGACTTCTGAAACCTTTTAAATTGCTTTTATATATATATTATACAAGGAGGCAACAGGATTTTGGGTGCACTGCACCAAATGTGGAACAAAAGACGTAATGTTGCCCGAGACACATCGCTATAGCATCCCACCTGCACACCCCTCCCGCCCTGCAAAAAAACTTACGTACATTAGTAGACACAAATGTCTCACCAAAAGAAATAGATCTTATTCATATATTTTGATCAATAATGGTAAAGACATGTCCATTCGAAAATCAATTAATTTGACTGATCTGAGTATTTGAATCATTAGCAGTTGTTGTCCATCAAAAGGTTATATTTGTTTTGTAGAAAAACGATTCTAAAGTAATATTTTATTGCCAAAATGTCTTTCCCGTTGGGTGTCTGAAATGACGTTGAATGATTTGTGAAGATGCTGATGACATTCTTTTGATATGAGATTTTTCTCCTATTGCTTTTTGCCTTAAAAGTAACACAAATGCATCTGAGTGTCGAAAGAGTTGTTATTTTTCTTTCTTGTTACTAAACGGTCCTCCTTTATCACTCCAGCTGTCTTTCGCGTTAATGCCTCATTCTGTTGGTGCAATGCACCAGAGGGATCTGTCTGCGGAAGTGGCAGGATGAGGCAGCCACTTTGCAGTAGCAGACAGCGAAATAAATTCCGTTATTTCTCAGGGATGAACGAATATGTATGAATTTGTGAAAAGTGTTGGAACTATTGCTGGTTTTTACCATGATTATGCTCATATGAGGAATGTAACAGGTTGAATGAGTAGTTGGGATTATTGATGCACTTGTATCCACAGACTTTGAAGGGCAACACGTCAATTGTGCAATTTACACCATTTTTATGAAGTTGTTTGTCTTTACCGTTATGCGAGAAGTGTATTTCAGTGGGCCACCACCATTTGCTGTCAATAAGGGTTGCCTTTACTATGAATACCTCAACTTTGAACTCATCACTAACTTAAGTAGCCTAAGTGTGGCTGTTTCAGCATTTACCCATATGAAACCAAGGCGGTTTAAGGAAATTGGTAAATAAATTTTGTAGGTGTCTTTGCTCTTATTGATCAAAACATGGAAATGACCCATATCCAGTATTTGAAACAAACTGTAACCGTAACCTCTGTGTCTGCGTCCATTTCACTTCCCGTGCTGTTATATAGCGGACAGTTTCCGTTTTAAGATTCCCACCGTGGCCGGCATTTTCCCTGATTTAACGCAGAGACGGGAAGCGTTGGAGTAAAATACAAAACAAAGATTATACATCTTAATTGTAATGAATAATTCTATAATAAATGAACTGATTTTCAATTGTATTGTTCTTATTTTTATTTTCATGAACTATGTTTATGTGGCGCGCATGTCAGTTTCATCTCGAGTTCCTCAAGAACTTTCCGCCATTTTTGTTGTTGTCGTGTTGTTCGTTGATGTTGCGTCGTGTGGGTTGTCGTTGTTGCTGTTCTCGGGTCAACGCCGAGCGGCGCCTTCCGGCGAGCATCGCGCTGTTGTTCAGCTGACAGAACTGATCCCAGACCAGTGTCTCCTGTGCCGTCTTCTCGCGCTGGTCTCGCGAGAGTAGCCGCCTCGCTGCTGCTGGAATCAAAGCCCCGTTCGAGAAGTGGATGCCGCCCGCCCGCTCGCCTGCCTGACGGGCGTTCACGCGTTCTCTCGCTCGCTCGCTCGCTCGTTCGCTCGCTCGCTGCGGTCACCATGCGAAGGTTATTCCGCTGGATCCGCTCCGGCGTCGAGCCTCCGAGGCAGCCGCTGCTCCCGTTCGACTGCAGCGTCGGCGACGTGGTCTAGCGAAAAGAGCTCAGGTCGCCTCGTCGGGCAGGTGCGAACCGATGGAAGGCAGCTCGGCGTGTCCCGGATTGACGACGGCGGCGGCGGCGGCGTGCGCCAGGCGGCTCGATGAGTGTCCAAAGTAGCAGCGGAAGTTTGGAGGCGACGCCATCTTGGTCGCCGACGATTTCGCAACATTTGACGGCTACCGCCAAGCTCAACGAAGGTAACCCTTCTTCTCCCACGGAGCTCGACAGGCGCGGCAGGCGGACGGCTCGCCGTCTTCCTCCGCCAAATGTGCGCCGTGCGTTGTATGCGAACATTCGTCGGAGTGGAAAGGCATGTCAAGTTGGCTGATGTTGAGAAGCCAAACAAACGTCAGCTGTCACTCTCCTTCGTGTCCGCCCAGACAAACAAAGGCAGCGCAGCGCAGCGCTGTTCTGTGTTGTGCTGCGCTGTGCGTCCCTTTCCTTCTTGACGTTTGGACGTGTCAGTTGGCCAGCTGGAGTTCAATTCCAAAAGCAACTCGGCGAGTGCGCTGCAACGCGAAATTGTTTCAAACAATCACGCCTGTCTGTTGTATTTACTGTGTGGTTGAAATAGTGTTGACCTTACGTTTTAAGGATTCGTTTGTTTGTTTGTTTGTTTGTTTGTTTTTTCCCAGAAGTGATACGGTACTGATTTATATTTGATAGACCGGGACAGTAAATTTGTACAATATAATGTCGAGTCACTGTCAAGTAGCCCAAACACAAACACAAACACACAATGGTTTGTCCTGAAATAACCTCGAAGAGGCCCTGTTGTGTGCTGGTGTGGTTTGCTGCTCGACGCTTTGCTCAAGTCCGTGATCCCTTTGAGGGTTTGCCCCCTGTGCCAAGAGCTACGTAGAGGCAGCCAGATAATCATGCCAACGCCTGCGGCATCAGTAGGCGCTGGCGTGCTCTCCCTGGAAAGAAATGTCACAGATCAGCTTCTTTCCTGTTGCGGCTTTACAAATGGAGGATATGTTCACGGAAGGCGCTCAGGACCGTTTGGCCGAAGAGATGCCACTGGATTGCGACTCAATCCGAACCGCTTTTTAGTTATTACCATGTGTCATACTAGGTCAGTGACGTAAAGGATGAGACGCACTAGTGGCTGGAATGATTTGTATTTGGAAAATTAGCCCGGTCCTGCCGTCTCCTGTTGCGACAGCAGCGTCGCATCCCGATGTCATCGGTCATCATCGCATGACGGCGCATCTTTTAACGAGCCGCCTAATGTCGTTATTTCTTCCTCTGTTCGTTGTCTCTAACGCCTTCTGTTCGTCCTTTTGGAGTGTTTTTGTGTTTTTGCACGTGTGACCTTACTGCGCTGTCGCCCTTGCGCCAGGCCCCATGGAGGAGCTGCACAGCTTGGACCCCCGGAGGCAAGAGCTTCTGGAGGCCAGGTTCACAGGAGCCGTCAGCGGCAGCACGGGAGGCAGCACGGGGAGCGCCAGCGGCGGTGCCAAGGTAACGGCACGCCACGCCGAGCAAGTAGACGCGGGGACGACGACGACGACGACGCCCGAGCCGGCTGCGCGGCCCTTTTCTGCAGCCTGTTTCCATTTTAACCCAAAGACTGTTAAAGAAACAAATTCATTGTCAAATCGTTGAAGTCTGCGAGTTTGCGAGCGGGAACTTGTCGAGAGCGTAGAAGTCGCGCGGCTCCACCAGAGTTATCCCGACGCCAGTTCTACCCAGCCTACGACTACGAGCTATCTTTACCTTCCAAGTGGGGATGAGGAAAATTCCTAGTTGCGATTATACCTTTCACGGACAATGGCGAATAAAGCGATTTCTGATGTTTTTGCTTTAAAAGACAAGTAAAATCAATCCAAATTTCCACTATGAGGGGGTGGATTTCAGGTGCGCGCTCGTGTCTACGTGCGGGTAAAAGGCCGCGTGGCACACCTCGTAAGTGAGCAGTTATTTTGCCGTCAGACATGTCGAGGACGATCTTTGTTTTGTGTTTGTTTACCCGTCGCGTGGTCACTTCTTTTCCTTGACTGCTCCTTTGCGCTTGTGCGCAGGGTCTCGCCAACGAGTCTTCCAACCACAGCTACGGAAGTCTTGGCTCATCCAGCGACAAGGAGTCTGAGGTAGCTGACATGCTTTGTCTATTCTGCTGTCACCATCATGTTTGTCATACGAATGAGTTGCACGTAACAAGAGCACGCTGCAAGTGCGCACCTCCACCAAGGCGGAAACATGTGACTTTTCAGTCTACTTGGGAAGTAGATCCCAAGTTTTTCAAGCGTCCCGACATCCGCGGATTTGAGGTGACAACACGAGAAGGCACGCGGAGTTATTTACTGTTTTTCATTTAGCTGTTTTAAATGAATTCGATAAGTGGTTTTTTTTTCATCCATATTTACTGTACTGTAATTCTGCATAGCATAAATTTAGCCATAGACTTCAAATTCCGGTTACGCCGTAAGAGAGGTTAAGTGAGGACCCTTGGACCAATTCATTTTTTTCCCGTTTCGCTCCCTTGGTTCCGTCTGCTTTGAGGATCCTCGATCAGCACAACAAGCAAATGACGACCCGCTTTGACAGAGGTTATACAAAAAATGTCATCGCGTCCACGTTTTCAATCTGAATCAAATTCAGACGAAATTTACTTTCAATGCAAATAGTTGCACTTTGCGATGTGCACATTTGAAGGTAAATAGTGATTTCACTTCATCAATGCGTCATTGTGCACACAATTAAAAAGGACTTCCTTGGACTGTAGTCACACATAATCTAACCAACAAATGGACCCACAATGTCAAGTGAAATGAGGTAATCAACCACAGAAGTACAAAAATCAGTGGGTCTGATTTTCTGGGTTTTTTTGCACTCGAGGCACTTGTTTGTCTGCCTCTCCCACTACCTGCGCATTTCTTTTGTTCTTTCTTTCTCTTCTCTGATGTCGAAAGAGGGAGCTCCCTTGGCTGCTCAGTATGTAGTCTCTCTTCCTGTTGCAAGCCGCCACAGGAGCTTTTGTTAGGTAAACCTCGGGGGACCCCTAAGCATTTTCTCTCGTCCTCTGCGCGTGTCGACTTACAGACCCCGGAGAAGAAGCACTCCGAATCATCCAGGGGGAGGAAAAGGAAGGCTGACGCCTATTCGGAGAGCAGTCAAGGTGAGGGAACCTGCACAAGTCGGTGGATTTTGAAGCCCTTTTATGCCACTGGCAATGTGTTTTTTCTGATTCCTCATGCAGGGAAGTCTGCTACACGCGGACCCAAGATCAGCGACTACTTCGATGTGAGAATTTCTTGATCTGTTGTCACTGTAAAATGAGATGCTTGTCGTTTAGAATGTGAGTCAGAACGGATGATTTTCTTGTCTCTGCAAAGTTCCAGGGTGGAAATGGCTCCAGTCCAGTTCGAGGCCTGCCATCAGCTCGCCGCTCTCCACAGAGCTCCCACTCGGCGCCTGGCTCAATTGTAAGTGTGAGCACATGTTATATACACAGGTTGAGAGCGTATGTCATCACACAGTTTCATAACAACAGCGCCGTATTTTGCAGATCCGCCAGAACAGCTCCTCCCCCACCAGTTTATGTTTTGGGGAACACAATCCCAGATCCAATAAATTTGTCCAGGTATTCTGAAACATTGTCCTCTCACACACGGGCACCTTTCTTCTCCAAGCTTTGCATCTCCTGTGTACTATGTGCGTAGTCCTGAAACCAAATGGTCCTTTTTTTCTGCAATCTTAGACGGAGTTAACAGGACTGAAAATTGTTGCTCTTGAGAGCAACAAGAGTCTTGACCTGGAGAAGAAAGAGGGACGAATTGATGATCTTCTCAGGGTGGGTTGAACGTCCAACGCCCTCTGCGTTACCGACAGACACGCGTTATATGGACAAAAGCGCAGCAAGACATTTTGGAATGGTCAAACTTGGGCGGTGGGAAGTGAAGTAGAGAATGCAGGCGAGGTCCATAAAGACTTGGTGGGAAGGAGCCAGCCTTTAGAGACCTTTGGGAAGAACTAGAACCGGATTGTGAGTGAGGCCCTTTCTGAAGTCCAAGAGACAAATGTTCCCACGGACACACTCGAAGGTCTTCTCTAGACGTTGCCACGTGGCTCAACACTTGACTTTAGTCCATATGATGTCTCTGTGTAATCATTCACGCAAATGTGTTCTTTTCACTATCCTTTCATCCCTAATAGGCCAACTGTGACTTGCGGCGGCAGATCGATGAACAACAAAAACTCCTGGAGAAATACAAGGAGAGGCTCAACAAGTGTATCACGATGAGCAAGAAGCTTCTCATCGAGAAGGTTTGTAACGTCCTACCTTGAGCCGCGTCGAGCTATTGACTCAGCTTCCCGCTTTTAAAATATTGAAATGCCGTTATTATGTCTTGATTGTTTTGACAACTAAATCTTTCTTAATTTAGCCAAAGCGAGACATAGAATTATGTACTTAAACGCAATGTAAGTTGCTGTCAAGCTCATCATTTGGACAGAGCACCCAGGAGAAGCAGTCATGCCGCGAGAAGAGCATGCAGGACCGCCTCCGTCTCGGCCACTTCACCACCGTCAGACACGGAGCGTCCTACACAGAGCAGTGGACTGACGGATACGCGTTCCAAAACTTGATCAAGTAAGAAGCCGTAAACGCAGCCTTTATCTTGGGTCGATGCCTGCAGCAGCAGCAGCAGCGCGTAATGAGCGCGTGGCTGCATGCAGGCAACAAGAAGGCATCAACCAGCAGAGAGAGGATATCGAGCGACAGCGAAAGCTGCTCGCCAAGAGGAAGCCTCCGAACCCGGCGTCCCCCTCCCTCTCCGTGGCCTCCACCTCTGAGCCCAAGCAGAGAAAGACCAAGGTGGTCAACGGCAACGATTCCGACCCCTTCCTCAAGCCGTCGCTGCCCCAGCTGTGAGTTTTACCGCCAGGAGAGTTGTAATCGACATTCATCTTACCGAGCTTACTTGGTCAAAATTGTCAATATTTTGGGTTAGATTGACCCTTGCTGAGTACCACGAGCAGGAAGAGATATTTAAGCTTCGCCTTGGCCATCTGAAGAAGGTCAGTAGCAAAAAACAGCCGATGGTTGAATATTGAAGTCGAGCCCGTCCGATTGAATCGCCAGATGTAAATAGACAAAATCGGCCGATTCTTTTTCTTTTTCTTCTTTACACATACAACATAAGAAACAGATGACATTCAAACAAACAAGCACAAAAATCCGCCGATTTTTATTCCTTCAACCGTCAACATGTTTTGTTATTAAATAACGCTTAATACGTACGTGATGGCGCACATTTCAAATGACTCAAGCCAAATGCCGCAGTTTTCCCCTTGTGCGCACGACGCAGTTTCCCAAAAGTTCAGTTATGAGGGCCAAAAAGCTCCAAACAGTTGGAACTCGTGTTGCGTTGCGTACAGGAGGAAGCCGAGATCCAAGCGGAGCTGGAGCGCTTGGAGCGTGTGAGGAACCTTCACATCAGAGAGCTGAAGAGGATCAACAACGAGGACAGCTCAGCGTAAGTCCAAACTCCTCCGTTCCGTGCCGAAAGGAATTTGCATCGCAATGTAGGTCCAAACACAAGTTGTCTGAGAAAGTGCGACCGCCGCCACCCGCAGGTTCAAAGAGCATCCCACTCTGAACGAACGCTACTTGGTGCTGCACTTGCTGGGCAGGGGCGGCTTCAGCGAAGTCTACAAGGTGAAGTCTTAACGGCGGCGCACCGCGCGTGTCTTCCTTTGCGTTGCACACGTCGCGATACAAATCCGTGATGGTCTTCTTCACCCGACAGGCTTTTGACTTGTTCGAGCAGCGCTACGCAGCTGTGAAAATCCACCAGCTCAACAAGAACTGGAGGGAGGAGAAGAAGGAGAACTACCACAAGTAGGCTCGGACTACTTTGGGATGGGACGCGCTCGTGCACAAAACCAAATGCTGTTTGTCGTTTGTTGCCTTCCAGGCATGCATGCAGAGAGTACCGGATACACAAACAGCTGGACCATCCCAGAATAGTCAAACTGTATGACTATTTCTCCCTGGATACCGACACGTGAGTCACCTCTGACCTCCGGCTGGCTCCACCCCGCCCCGCGCTTGTTTGTCATGCCACATGGACTTGATTGTGATTTGTAAAGCGTTTAGTCATTGCAGATTTAAAGAGGTACAGTTCGAATGCAAAGGACTCCGACCTTTTGTAAAAAGTCCAGAGTAAGTCCTGAGCTGTTATGTGCGTGTTTGGCCACACGTACAAGTGCGACCGTACAAGTCGCAGCAAACATTGCTTTTGTCTTATCACTCTCGGAAGGAGGAAATAGTGACAGCAGTCACAGCAACGAATAATACAAGTCGTAGGGAAGACGTGAAACCTCAATGCCAGAGTCCCTCCCGCGTGCTAGTTCTATGACAGATCGCTTGCCCGCTTTGCTCTTTCTCATCTGGTTTTATTCCTCGCCAACAACTGCCATTGCTTTCTCTCGACCCTGTCCGACTAGAGTTGACCCGTAGTTCTGTCTTTTCCTCCCTCGGCCCCCGTCAGCTTCTGTACAGTTCTGGAGTTCTGCGAAGGCAACGACCTGGACTTCTACCTGAAGCAGAACAAGCTGATGTCGGAGAAGGAGGCTCGCTCCATCGTCATGCAGATTGTCAGCGCCCTGCGCTACCTCAATGAGATTAAGCCTCCCATCATTCACTATGACCTCAAACCTGGTCAGTTGAATTTGGAACATGCCAATAAGTTGACTTTTAACACTTGAACGCTTCCCAGGTGTCAATGACATACTTTCATCCAAATACGCCGAGGAACAAGAATTACACAATTACAATTCTACACTTTACACAGGATATTTTTGTATGTTTTGTTAGTTTTTAGGCCTCCCAGAACTCAGCCTGTTTTGCCGGAGCTCATGGAAATGAGCCACAAATTGGTTTGACTTGGTTGTGTGACGTCACACTTGATGGGGAGCAACCTTTTGCAGACAAACGATTAAAAAAAGTGAATTTCCCATAGTATGTCCCATTTCAGGCAAGCTTCATGAGCAAAAACCTGAAATCATTTGGTTTGCAAACATATGCATGCATGAGTTTGTTGCAGATGTAATTGATATATTACTTCTGTACTGTCGGGGTGGATTTGGGGGTCCTCTTGATGAGTTTGTTTTCTTCTCAACCACGATTTATCCTGTAAATTTTACCAAATGCTGCAGGTAACATATTATTAGTGGACGGAACTGCATGCGGAGAAATCAAAATCACAGACTTCGGCCTGTCGAAGATCATGGATGATGATAATTACGGCGTGGACGGGATGGACCTCACATCCCAGGGAGCCGGTACTTACTGGTAAAAGTCACACACTCCAGTACTGCAGTACAGGCTCAGTCCCATCAGGGCTTTGGACTCTGTAACAATAATGTGGGTGTGTTTTTCCAGGTATCTCCCTCCAGAGTGTTTTGTGGTGGGGAAGGAGCCGCCCAAAATTTCAAACAAGGTGGACGTGTGGTCTGTGGGAGTTATCTTCTTCCAGTGCCTCTATGGGCGCAAGGTAAAGAAAATGAACACATCCATGGATGGAACAGTGATAACCAACTGGGGGGAGGGGGGGGGGTAAAAAATGTTTGAAGGGCTCATTTACAGTGCCGTGAAAAAGTCATTTAAGTAAGTAAAAGTATTTTCTCAAATTCTTTCATTTTTTTGCATAGTTTCCCCACGATAATGTTTAAGATCATCAAAACAACACACGAATGGGTGGTGAATCAAATTGGCATTGGAGTACCTTTTCACACAGGGCCAGGCAAAAAGTTGCCCAAAATTAAAAACTGACTTTTGTTTATTTGTCTTATTGCTGTCTGATATTTACATTTGTTTGATGATCTTAAAAATTCACGTGTGGAAACTATACAAAAAAAAGAAACATTTGAGAGAGGGGCAAATACTTTTTCGCTGTCATGTCTGTTGACCCAAAGCCTGCTTAGTAGTTACACCCCATCTTAGTAGGTTGTAGTCTTTAAAAAAAAAAAAAAAAAAGGTTGATTTGAATTTTAAAAAATATATAAAATATCCAGAGGCTCTTTAGAAAAAATGTCCTCTGTGGCTGATTTAAACCCAATGAATTTTATAGCATGACTCTTTGTCGAAGACATTTTTGCTTTTACCCTAATTGATAAATGAACACAATAAACACAAACCAAATGTTGAAACATTAGAAAAAAACAGACGCGGTCAGATGTTAACGGGCCGGACTCCCAAATGTTGCATTGCGTCCTCTTGGTTTAATAATTGCCACTGAACGTTCTTCAGACCTGTATATACCTGTTGTGATTTAGTTTTGTCTGTTTTACCAGCCGTTTGGTCACAACCAGTCTCAGCAGGACATCCTGCAGGAAAACACCATCCTCAAAGCCACGGAGGTCCAGTTCCCCGCAAAACCACAGGCCAGCACGGAGGCCAAGGTTGGCACATGTGCACGCTACACTCGCTGGCTACTACGTTACATGCGTCCAATAAAAGAGCTCGATCATAAATCTGCTTTTTAGCTCCATTTTGATTGAGCTAAAAAAAGTGTCGATTATTATTATTATTATGGTTAGAGTTTGCAGTGGTGTAAAAGTGCACCATATGGTACTATGGGGAGACTTCATCTGGAACACAGTCTGAGATCTAAAGTCCCCTACAAAGTACTGGAACGGGAAGGTCAATTCCTTTTGTTTTTGTTGTATACTGAAGACTTTTAGGTTTCAGATGTAAAGATGAAGATGAGAAAAAAGTTCATAATTGCAGCTTTCATTTTATGGTACTTGCAGTAACTGCATCGAGGTTGCGACCCAATGACTTCACCAGACTGTTGCAGTCTTCATTTGAAATGCTTTTCCAGGCCTTTACTGCAGCCTCTTTCAGTTCTTGTTTGTTTCTGGTGATTTCTCCTCTTCAGGAGGTAAAATGCATGCTCTATTGGGTTAAGGTCCGGTGATTGACTTGGCCAGTCTAAGACCTTCGACTTTTTCCCCCTGATGAAGTCCGTTGTTGTGTTAGCAATGTTTTTTGGGTCATCGTCTTGTTGCATGATGAAGCTCCTCCCGATTAGTTGGGATGGATTTTTCTGTAAATTGCCAAACAAAATGGTTTTGTGGACTTCAGAATTCATTCTGCTGCTACCATCATGAGTTGCATCATCAATAAAGACTAGTGAGCCCGTTCCAGAAGTAGCCATGCAAGCCCAGGGCATGACATGACCTCCACCGTGCTTCACAGATGAGCTTGTGTGTTTTGGATCAGAAGCAGATCTTTTCTTTGGCCTTTCCGTCCCTTTGGTTGAGGTTAATCTTGATCTCATCACTCCAGAAAACGTTGTTCCAAAACTTTTGTGGCTCATCTCTGTACTTCTTTGCAAAATCCAATCTGGCCTTCCGATTCTTTTTGCTGATGAGTGGTTTGCATCTTGTGGTACGGCCTGTATATTTGTTCTCTCGAAGTCTTCTTCGAAGAGTGGATTGTGATACCTTCACACCTGCCCTGTGGTGGTTGGCAGTGATGTCACAGACTGTTTCCTTTGGGTGTTTCTTCACAGCTCTCACAAGGTTTCTGTCATCAACTGCTGTCAATACCCTTGGCGGACCTGTTCAATGTCTTTTGCTCAGTACGCCGGTAGTTTCTTTCTTTTTCAAGGCATTCCAAATTCTTGTATTGGCTGTGCCCAATGTTTGTGCGATAGCTCTGATCGATTTTTCCCTCTTCTCTCAGCTTCAAAATGGTTTGCTTTTCTCCCATTGACAACTCTGGTCTTCGTGTTTGCTTAACAGCAAATGCAGTTTTCACAGGTGAAACCCAAAGCCAAAAACAAGCACAATCTAATGTTTAAGCAATCAATATAAAAGGCAACACCTGAGCGCCTAGAAACACCCGTCAGTCACATATTCCAAAACTTTTGCTCACGTGAAAAGTAGGTGGCTTCAAACAAAAGGTGCTCTGCCCTGAGTTGTTGATGTAAATTCTATGAAATAAAAGCTGCAATTCTGAACTTTTGTCTCATATTCATCTTTTGATCTGAAACCCAAATGTCTTCAGTACACAACAAAAAGAAAGAAATTGACCCTGCTGTGCCAATCAATACCTTTGGAGGTGACTGTATATTATCATGTGCAAAATTCAGTGAAATATGGGGTATTTTTAGGTAATTTGATCAATAACGGTAAAGACGCTTTTTTGATGCCGCCTTGGGTTTTCTATGGGTAAATGTTTCCCATGCTAAAACAGCCACGGTTAGTCCTATTTTCGAAAGGGTTTTGCTGATTTTCAGATTTTAGGCATTCATAGTAAAGGCAGACTGCGAAAGGTGGCGGCCCACTGAAATACACTTCTTGCATAACAGTAAAGACAATTGATTTTCCAAATGAAATTCTTGTCTTTGCCGTTATTGATCAAGTGATATGAAAAGGAGCCACGGAGGCGTTTTGTCGTTGTCTAAATCAAAGATGTTTTGCAGGCATTTATCCGGCGCTGCCTGGCGTACCGCAAGGAGGACCGCTTCGACGTGCACCAGCTGTGCTCCGACTCGTATCTCCTCCCCCACATGAGACGCTCCAACTCGTCCGGCTCGCTGCAGCCCGCCGCCGCCTCGTCGCTCGCCGCCTACTGATTGGCTCTCGCTGGGATCGACGGAAGCGTCTGGCCACTCGCAGGCAGAATTAAACGGCAGTGGATTTTCGTTTGCGGATTTTTAACCAGAGCTCTTCCAGAATGGATCAATAAGCAAAGGAGGTGAATGAAAGGGAAATCTTAGCAAGTAGATGGGGAAGTCGCGGACCGTCGTGCGCCGGTTTTAACTACGAAAGAGGAAAATCGACTACAATCGAGGCGGAGGAACACAACGGGGCTTTAGTGCACGATAGTCATGAAGCCCTCGTGCGACTTTTGAACAGCTCGCAGACGGCGCGTCGCCGGCCGCGTGAAGCTACGTCAGAAAACCGCCCGGCGCCTCTGTGGAAGGGACTTGGACAAGTTTGTGTGCCCGAGAACACAAAGGATGATGCATCTCATTGTTGGAGGGGGGGGGGGAAAACAAAATCCAGATTTAAAAAATAATTTAAATAATAATAATCATCTGTTGTTGATTTGCATTTCCCCTCCAGTTTGCGATCTTGCCGCTGTCGCAGGTTTGTTGCGTTTCAACAGCAAGAGTTCTTAGTCCTCATATTATCCATCATGGCTGTCTAGGAAAAGTCGTGCACCAGCCTGGGCTTAGCAGGACAGAACTGACGACCGGATCTGCCGGCCGCTGGCAAATACATACGGAGGCTTTGCCCTTCCTCCCAGGGGCTGACGTTGCGGAAGCTCATCTCGTTGCTGCTACGTGTGTTGCTCTTTGTTTGTAATGCGCGAATGGCTTTTGGCCTCGATTCACTTGAATCGTTGGACCGTGTGGATTATTGTTTCGCAGCCACGTAAAAGTCTGACGTTTTAAGGAGCAGGAGAGGAAATGCTCTGATTGAACAGAAAAGCAACTGCAAGCAAAGTCGCTGCGCCCTTTGGAATTTTTCAATTTCTGCATAAATTGGTCATCAAATGTAATTGCATTTTCATCTAAACCACAAGAATAAACAAACGGCCTGCTTAAACTAATACTACACAAACAATGATATGGTTTCATATTTTTTATACAGCATAACAAACATTGACAGAACAGAGAGGGGAAAAGCAAGTGAACCCTTGGCTTTAATAAGTGCTTGACCCTTGAGCAACATAACCAAACGTTTCCTGTAGTTGCAGATCAGCATTTTGAACCGTTCCTCTTGACCAAACTGTCGCAGTTCCGCAAGATCCCTGCAGGGATGTCTGCTGTGAATCGCTCTCTTGAGCTCAAGCCACAGCATCTCAATGGGGTTGAGGTCAGGACTTGGACTGGGCCACTTCTGAAGCCATTCTCCTGTCGATTTGCTTCTGTGATTTGGATCCTTGGATCCTTTCAGCACCCCTCCTCTTTTGACCTGCAGCTTTTGGACAGATGGCCTCCCGTTCTTCTGCACAATATCTTGAGGATGAAACTTGTCAATTCATTTTTCCATTGATTTTTTTTTTTTTAGCAAGCTGTCCAGGCCCTGAGGAAGCGAAGCACGCCCATACCATGATAGCCCCTCCCCCATGCTGCACAGTTGGGATCAGGTTTTGATGTTGCACAATTGCTGCCAAAGGGTCATGGGTCAAGCATTTAATAAATCCAAAGGTTCACTACTCTGTCCTGTGAATATTTTCAATAAAAATGAGAACATTTCTTTTATGTGGTATTAGTTTAAGCAGACTTTATTCTTGTGACCACAGACCAAATTTGATGACCAATTTATGCAGAAAGAAGAAATTCTGGCGGTTTTACATACTTTTTCTTCCCACTTTAGCTATGAACGTCTTCAGATATTTTTGGGGAGTCGATGCTCACGTGATGATGACGCCATTCATATTTTTCATTTGTTAACTCGCTGGGAGTGCAGCTGTTTGCCTTCAGCCTCCAAATACAAGCTCGGTCTCCCCACCAAAGACATTTGCTCCCGTCGCCCCAGCCCCTCGACCCCCTCATGGAATCAGACACCCATTCAGACACCTTCACAGCCTCGCAGACAGTCGGAAATTGTTGAAGTCTAGCAGCAATTTACGTAACACCACTGCAGGGTTGCTACTCGCTATCCGTCGTGTAACTTAAACACATTTTGAAAAAAATGTACAGAATGAGGGAGTGCTTTATCAATACTGAATTGTTGCTCGAGTTTGTTTCGTTCTGACTGTTGTGAGGCAGTGAAGGGGTCTGAGTGCGGTGTGGAATGAAGGCTTGAGCGAAACACTAGTGCTAGTTACTTGGGTCTGACCGATAAATTGTCCGATATTACCCCTTTTTTTTGAATTGGCAAAAATCTGTTTTTGTTTTTTCATCTAACACATTACAAAGATGAAGAAAAAAAACTAATCAATATGACCCAAAAAAATCGTTAGGGTTTTCCGATTATTCTCTGTTGTAAAGTGAAACAAATAGATGACAAAAGCTCGTCCTCGTTTCGTCGTCAAAGCAGACGCGACAGTATTCCATCCATCCTTCCATCCATTATCTGAGCCGCTTCTCCTCACGCGGGCGCGCTGGCGCCTAACCCGGCCGACTCTGGGCGAGAGGCGAGGTACACCCTGAACTGGTCGCCAGTTTTTGGTACGTTTGCCGATAGATTTGCATGTTTTGCGAGTGGGCGTGCTACCAGTCAAATATCTCCACACACTTGAGGCACCGCTGCTCTGCGCAGGCCTGTCGCATTCAGCCATCAGTGTGGCATCAGTTGTGTTGTTGACTTCGACTACTCCAAGCCGCAAAGGCCAGAAAGAGAGAGTTTTGTTATTTAACAAAACCAAAAAACCAGTTTGACTGAAACATCCCCAGAGTGAAAGTAACTCATGCAATCCGTGTCCTTTCACCCCCCACCCCTTTTTGGGAGGAAGCAGACACGCAACCCTCTTGTTCAGTTGCCAGCATGACGTGCAAACCTCCTTTCATGACGTTGAATGCGTGTAGACGGACGTCAAGCGCAGCCGTTCGGACGCGACCTCGACCGGCGCTCGGCCGGACCGTTGGAATGCAATAACGATTGCCGTCACCGTCGCGGTTGCTGCGGCCGCCCGCAAGTGTCGGTGACGAGCTGGCAAAACGTTTGAGATTTCGAGTGACATTCAGGCTTCCTTCGAAAGTATGGAATTGGATTTCATGAATTTACATGTCTGGAAAAGTATGCAAAATGTTGTATGGAAAAATATTTATCTTTCCAAGACTGTTATGACATCTCTAACCAAAAAAATTGGATCTGTGTGGTGTTGTTTTTTTTGAAGGTGCTTGGCTTGCATCCCGTGGTTCCGCATGAGACGAGCAAACGGAGCAACCTGACGCAGTCCGATTTTCTGCAAAGGGACAGAAATGAGCAAATTTAAAAACAATAATGAGTGAGTGAATTATTTCATTGATTTGGTGATGAATTGAGCGAAAAATGATGACGGAAGCCGCACAAAAAGCGAAAACTCCGATTGAAAATCAACTCGCAGACGAGAGGCACGAAATCAACACACAGAAAATAACAAACTGGGCGCTTATAACGCCGAGACGCAAAAAGGGAAAAATATGAAGTCAACACGTCACCGTTGATGTTCGGAATGAGACCTGCGGCAATTTCATGACGAAAACCACAGAGAGGACAAAAAGCGTGGCCAGCCTGAGACCTGAACAGATACACAATATGGATGTGGAATTAACAGAGGTAGGGTTTCAAATTAAGATTTCAAAACGAGTAAGGTTTGAAAACACGGTTATGGTTTCAAATTAGGGTTTTAAAACGGTGAGGGTTTAAAATTAGGGTTTACAAACCTGGTTAGGGTTTCAAAGTAGGATTTTAAAATGGTAAGGGTTTAAAATTAGGGTTTCAAAGTAGGGTTTCGAAACGGTTAGGGTTTGAAGTTAGGGTTTTAAATTGGTTAGGGTTTCAAAACAGGATTAGAGTTTCAAATTAGGGTTTCAAAACAGGGTAAGGGTTTCAAATGAGGGTTTCAAAACATGTTTAGGGTTGCAAAAATGGGTTAGGGTTTCAAAGCATGGTGAGGGTTTCAAAACAGGGCTAGGATTTCAAATGAGTGTTTCAAAACAGGATTGGGGTTTCAAATTAGGGTTTGAAAAAGGGTTTAGGGTTTCAAAGGAGAGTTTCAAAACAGTGTTAGGGTTTCAAATAAAGGTTTTAAAAAGGGTTAGGGTTTCAAATGAGGGTTTGAAAACGGTTAGGTTTTCAAAACAGGTGAAGGGTTTCAAACCAATTTTAGGGGGTTTGAAAAGTGCATTTGGGGTTTCAGTTTCCAGTCTTCAATTCATCTAGCATGCATATTTTTGGCGAGGACGGATTTGAACCCAAGTCCTCAGAACTGCGAGGCAGACGTGCTAACCGTCTACGACTGCATTCATTTGTTTGACGATGGAGGACTCGGACTACTAGCGGGCTCGAAGCCATCTGGGGTCCGGTCTGGGTTCTAACGCCGCGCCGGCGCTCGTGCATGTGTGAAATTCTGGACAAAAAGCACCAAAGGGAGAAGTGGCCATCGCCCTCGCAACTCGTCGTCAAGGGTCGAGAAAGCAAGACAAACATTTGTTTGGCTTTATTGCTTGCACTCGGCATACCGGCGGAGATCCGTTCAGTTTCATTGTTTACAGTGACATCTTGTGGCTAACCAGCGGAACTTGTAACTCGGTGGAACGGATTGAATCGAGTCGCTCCTGAGCACGTCACAGCTGTGCATGGAACGCATGCGAGCAGACTTTGACGCTAGCTAGACTGTACATAAAAAAAAATAAAAAAAGCATTTCAAAATAACAATTCAAAAAAAAAAAAACAATCACACTGTAATGGTCATCAATGACAACCTCTTTGGAGCAACTCAAACCCAAAGTCTTCAGCGAATTCTTGGTGAAAACACCTTCACCGTTATTTATTTGAAGGCAGTTCTGACTTCGTTTTGGATAAATGTGCAGCTGGACAAAAGACTCGTTTGAAACAAAATGTTACATTAAGAAGTTCTAGTTGGCAGACGTTTAAGTTATTTCAGGGACAAAATGTCTCGAGTGAAAAAAAAATGTCATGAAAATCCACCAAACCCCAATGGACTGGACTTGATAAGATTCTTAAAAAGAAGATCCAAGTCTTATCTCGCTGAAAATGTAGACAAAAAGTTCCAAGCGTCAAATGTTTTCCCTCAAAGAAAGAAAGAAATTCACTGTAAGATTTTGCATTTTTGCAGTGTGCTGGGACGTCTCAAATTCATCATCGAGTTCAGTAGTTCAAAACAAAAAGTGAATCTCGCATACAATTGTAGAAATGTACGGACAATACACTTCACAAGGCAAATTCCTACCTCACTTCTATATTTCAAATCTTTTTGAGTACGCTAATACTCAACATTTCTTGAGACTGAAATATTTCAGTGCGTGTCGAGAACCAACACAATTGGACGATATTCGGCTTGTGAAGTCAGCAAAGCAAGGCTGCACAGAGATTCTTAATTATGGAGCATTTTATATAAATTCACCTTGTACAATGAACGTCCCAAGATTAGTAGAACACTCGCGGATTTGCGTTTTCTGTGTTAGGCCGCACGGCTGACGACGACGAAAGGCTCGTTTGCCCATATATTATGGAAATTAAAAAAAAGGAGATTGAATGAATACTTCAGTGAATTCTGGAGCACGTGCTCAAACTTAAAACAGAAGAAATGACACAGCAGAAAGGTGGGGGGGCAAAAAAAAAATACAATCAAAAAATGAAGTCACAGAAGTCAATGGCAAAGTGAAGAGTTATTGAAGGCAAGCTGCAGCGCGACCCGCTCCACTGCAACGCGACGACGCGACGCTCGCTTTACCGAGACGTGTTCCGGCCCGGAATCTCGGACCGGGTGCGGCCTGGCCCTCTCGGCCGAATAAATAGAAAACCGAACGGAGAAAGACCAACGAGAGAGGAAAGAGAAAACGGGCCGTGTGTTTTGGTCGGATGGTTTAACAGCGATACGCGTTCGCAGGTTACGAGGATGCGGGCGTCGTCGCCGCGGGAGGCCGCAGTTCCGTCACGTTTGCGGCGTCGCCCGCGGACGTCGCGGCGGCGGAAGCGGGCAGAACGGGGGCGCCGCCCTTAGGCAGGAGGGGAGTCAGCTGGGAGGGCAGCATGGCGGGCAAAGGGGGCAGAGGCCCCAGGCCGGGGATGTTGAGGGGAGCCGACAGAGGAGGAACTGCCAGGGAAAATAAAAAAAAATCATCATCAATTACTCAACTTTCGGAATGTTGTTTTTTTTTTGTTTTTTTTTGCATGTTTTCAGTTTTCATGTCTTTCTTCAAAGTATATCTATGTTTGTTTTTTTTGTTGGAAATAAGTTGCGTTTCTATCAGGGCTCCTTTGCAGACCCACTAGAGAGACCTTACAAATGTGTTTTTGTAGTTTAACCCCTTCTACCCACTTTAAACACATTTAAAGCTCACCGTTTTCAATGTGTACCCCCACTAGTCTAAATACGGTACAGTGGAGCCGAGCAAACCTGGAAATCGGGATAGCGGACTCCTTGCGTATGCTACGATAACTTGCAGACCTACAGGTTGATGACACGACGCTTTGAACCCAAAGTTGGTTCAAACCGTCGTGTCATCAACCGGTTGCTCAGGTGCGTAATACGTAATACGCTTCCACTTGAAGGTGAAACCTTACTGCAAGTGTGTGTTTTATTTGTTGCGTCAGGATGCCGACAGGAGTCGTCGCGTACCCGCGGTTCCGGCCGGCATTAAGTTGCCGCTGCCCGCTAGTGAGATGGCGCCGAGGTCCGGGAGCGGCAGGTTGAGATTGGGAAGGTGGGGAAGCGGAGGCAAGCCAGCCGGGAGGGGCATCAAGCCTAAAAGGAAAACGAGACGCATACTGAAACAGGACCTTGTTGTTATGGCTGATTGCTCTGTTAAGTTAAATACAAAAAGAAGAAAGTATTGTTAAAAAAAAAAGAAAAGTCAAATGCTCTGCCTGTAATTCATATCTTTATTGTTGTAAGCGTTGACACCATTCATGTGATTTTAATACTTATATATATTTTTTTTGATCGATTATTGGAACATTATTCTGCCAAACATTGGAATCGTCCTTGGCGTCAACAAATCCCTACCGCCTCTTGCCGCTGTACGACTCAAGCGACTCACCTGGTAACGTGGTGGCGGGGTTGAAGCTGGCCGTGGCAGGATTCAGGGGCGCGAGGGGGCTGAGGGATGGGCCGGACGAGGGCAGCAGAGGGACGGTGGGCAGACCTGGCGAGGAAGGAGCCGCAATCGACCCGTTAGCCACGCGAGCACACTTTCGATCGGCACCCAATGACAACGTTGAAAGATCACATTTGCCGAGCCGCTTTTTTTTTTTTTTTTTGAAGCACACACTACAGCTGCTGTAAACTTCAAGTTCACAAATACATATTTTGTTAAAACTCCACTTTAAGCCTCACACTCAAGAGAAATGCTACAATAATTGCAAAAAAAAAAAAATGGACTTGAGAGTAGCAGCGGGAGATGAAATTCAATTGAAATTCCATACGTTTTCATCGTCTGTCAGCCTCACAAACGATTATGGTCTGTCGCCACAGCAGCACGTTTGAGAAAGTTGAACTATTTTCAGACCTCTCCTTCACCAAATGTGACCGGTCAGAGTGAGTCATAGCTACCGTAAACTGAAATTGAACATTTGAAATTGTCGGGACTTTACCCGTCTGCAGCTCGCTCGGCATGGTGGGGGGCGGGGCTGTGCTGATGGACAGGCCAGACAGCGAGTCTTCAAGGCCGGGTGGGAGCGCGGGGTCACTGCGAG
Source organism: Phyllopteryx taeniolatus (assembly GCF_024500385.1). Lineage (NCBI taxonomy): Eukaryota > Metazoa > Chordata > Actinopteri > Syngnathiformes > Syngnathidae > Phyllopteryx > Phyllopteryx taeniolatus. The sequence goes on along the minus strand of NC_084515.1, from coordinate 20,253,062 downwards.
GCGGGGTCACGGCCGACAACTGGACCTGAGCAATTGTTTCGTCATGTTCAGACATCGCCCCTCCCGCTTGTACAAGTTCAATGTTAGGAAATATTGAAGACCTCGGTGAAGCCGTCCTTCAGAGGAGCGACGGGCTCGCCAGAAGCGTTTCCCGGGAAGCAGATCTTCTTCCCCTCCTCGAAAGGTCGCGTGGGAATCCTGTGGAGGTATCCGTAGCCGATCCCGCATCCGAGGCTGCGGCGGGCGGGGCAGAAAAACGAAGTGTCCCACTTCACTTGAGTGCTAGCGCATCTGAAGCTCACTCGTAACTCACATTTTGGCTTGCAATAATAAACCAACCGAGCAAGGTCTCATAACACGAAAAACTCATGAGATCCGGTTGTCTTGCTAAGATAAGAATTATGCCGAAATACATTTTCCCCAACTATATATATATATATATAATATATAATTAATTATTAATTTTAATTATCGGTGGACCAGCCCGGACACCTCATGTCGTGTGCGCGGGGCTCGCGCTATTTTCCTAAATATATCAAACGGATATTGTCCTTAGTTTATGATTACCAAACTATAAATTAGATTGAATGTTTTGCATTACTGCTTGCAAAAGGCGCTTCGACTGACTGCGTAAGCAATAAACAGGCTAATTACTTCCTCTGTTTTGTTCGTTAGCAGCCGAATTGAAGACATTTTCTTTCTAATTGGAACTTTGATCCTTCCGGTGTAGTAATGCCCCAAAAGTCCAAAACATATTGCACAGATGCCGGGTGATGGGACTAAGTGGTAACCATAAAGACAAAAATATTCATTGCAATTGAGCATTTTCAAAAATAATACCAATAACTGATCGTTTGAATATTATTATTACTATTGATCATGTGAAATTTTCATACCGTTTCATCGGGGTGCTGTTGGTGCTATCTCTGCCCCCCCCCCCACCCCACCCCTCAATTTCGGAGCATCAACACGTCTAGACATGAGCATGTTATTCCTCTTTTGGAAGAAAACATGAACATCTTGCATCGGTTTCATCTGAGCGCGTCAAGTGTATTACCTGCCCTCTCCTCCCCAGGCGCCGTTGGGTGTGATGACCACCTCTCTGCAGTTGTCGGTGTCGGTGTTGTACACGTAGAGCTTCAGGCCCTTCCCCTCGTGGCTCTCGATCAAGGAGAACAGGTCCTCGGACTGCGCGGGAACGCCACACGATCGTCGGGACCGGGTGAAGGATACAAACGCAACACGCGCGAATGGCGAAGACGAAGACAACACCGCTAACCCACCTCGTTCATAACGGTGTCCGCGCCGATGATGTAGTCCGTGTGCGGCCTCAAACCGGCGAGGGCTGCGGGGGAATTGGGCTCCACTTCCTATGAAGAGCACAGCGAGGGAGCAGTGGGCGACGTGAACGAGACAGCCGCAACGGTCGGGTTGACGTACCAGAACGTGCCAAACGTTCTCGTTGGCTCCTTCGAAGCTGCAGAAGCGAATGGAGACCCCGAGCAAGCCCTGGCCCCCCCACAGGTTGCTGGGTGTGACTGTGGACTCCCGCAGCTCCAGCGTCTTTGAGGAGTACACCAGCATCTTGACCGGTTTCTCCACACTGGCTTTGAGTAGGTCCTTCAAGGTGTCATTGTCCTTGTTCTTGTGATGCAGAAGAAGAAATTAGGAAATGGTGTGTGTGTGTGTGTCCATCGCAGATCTGTTTGGTTGTTTATGGGTTTTTACAGCATACGGAAAAAGTCCACATTTCGAGTTGCGCTCCTTCACTGCGGTACCACGTTCTGCTCTACTGTACGTGATGGAGTGTAGTTGAGAAGAAGAAAAGGCAGAGAAGGTCCCAAACTGAAGTCCCGAAATTGTTGTTGTTCCCAAAGGGCGGCTCGAGTACATACATGCCCGTGCTCCGTTTGTCTTATGCGAGGGGCTGAGCACAATTTCGTTGAACCTAGTGATAATTGATTTTTTTCCTGAAATGTTCACTTCGAAATACTTGTTTGAAGGCGCATTTTAAAAAGTTCTGTTTAAGCCTGTCCTCTTGCGGTCAGTTATTCTAGAAAGGACGTTATTGTCCGATTCCCGTCAGAAGCGGAGAACTGCGATTGAATTGAATTTCTTGCTTGGGAAGTGGAACCACCGCTAAACATGTTCAAAAGGTCGCAAATTGCAAATTGTTAAGTTCATCTCGGGCACTGATCCGAGAAGGTCGTAGAGTCACCACTAAAATCAAGTCGAGTTTATTTGTATAGACCAAAGCAAGAAATTCAATCACAGCTTCTGACGGGCATCCAACAGTGACCTCGTGTCCAAAATGGCTGACAGGAAGAGGACAGGCTTAAACCAAACTTCCTTTTGAAACAACGCAGCGCACGAGCCATACAATATTTGATTGACAGGTGAAGGGCCCATCTCCAGCGCCCACGCAGTCCTGCAGCTTGTGGCCGGGCCTAATTTTACATACATGGTGATTTTTGTTTTTTTATGAATTCAAATTTGGCAGGATTTTAAAAAACACTCTTTAAGTTATAATTAATATTAAAACAAAAATGATGGCCTCTCCAGATCACAGCTTTTCACTTTTTTGCGTGCAGGTCCGGAACGTGTCGCCCTGTGGTGAACGGCGACAGGAGCTTGCTTTCTTCTGCTTCACGTTCCACTTTTTTTAACTTAACTTACCAGTCGGGTGTTGTTGATGGAGACGATGAAGTCAAAGAAAGGCTCCAGTCCTGCTCGGTGACCCGGAGAGTTCTCCTGAACCTGGGGGAAAAGACAACAAAGAGGGATGCTAAAGAGTCCATCAGCTCTTGGACTTCTGGTTTGGCTGCAAATCCGTCCTGGTCAGAAGGTAGTCGAAAACACTGCAACTCAGACTTCATGGAAACATTTAAAGATCCACATTTTTTTTTTTTTTTAAACTGCTCTTTTGTTTTGTTTCGTCAAAGCAATGGCCTCCAACAGTCAAGGTTAGCATTTAGCATCGGGATGGCAACACTGAAATAAGTCTTGAGCAGAGAGAATCGGACAATTGTACGCGTTTATGGGCAACTTTTAAACACTGTGCATTACGTAGGCAAAGGGTCCACATTTCGAACGAGGAGAGTTTTGTGTGAAGCAGCTTGACAGGTCTCATCGTGAGCAGCCGCGTAGCATGTAGCATGTAGCCAGTTGCTAACTTAGGCTCGAACAGCGACCACAGGACACAAAACCAAGGCCGAAATGTCATGTCCCCGTCCCGTTTGTGTTTGCCGTGACATGACTGCGCCGCCTCGGCTAGCAAAAGGGGCGCTCGTGCTAGCAGGCTAAATGCTCGGAGCAGGATGAGGGCAAGAGCCGGGATGTGCGCGGCGGCGGCGGCGGCGGCGGCGGCGACGGCGACTCACCCGGAGGACGTGGTAGCCCTCCGAGCCGCCTCCCGGGATCTCCACGCTCTGCGAACCTCCCATGCTGTCGCGCACTCGAGGCTTTTGCGATTTTGCTGATTATTCCGAGGACGCGACGACTTGGACTCAGCCGGTACACGTCGTCAAACATCCGCTGCGCATGCGCCGTAACGTGGCAGGAAGTGACGTCAAACCGCGGCCTGTCCTGTCCTGTCCCAAATAGCCGCGAGCGTTCCAATAGCAATGTGGCACCACAAAGCAACATTTGCGAAGAGGTTACCATATTTGGGATGACACTATATTATAATGTCGTGTGCTGAAAATGTATTCAACAGTGGTCCAAAGTCTGGAAAAGTGTGGAGGGACTAAACAGTACAGTTGTGAAAAGTCGAGTATAACATATCTGATGGTTGTTTGCTCGACTTACTCCATGAAGTGCATTTGTTTCTTGTTTCTGCACCCTTCAAACCAATAACCTATGACCCGCCCGTCCGGGGGTCCAATCCGGCCCGTGGGGATGGAACACATTAAGCAAAGTAACTCTCCGCTGGAGGTCGCACTAACGACCGCCACGAAACCTTTCCAAAAGGTGGGGAAATGTGTTTAGGGTCATCGAGGATGACGTACGACGGCGATGTCGTCAATTCAACGGCGACTCTCCGATCTTCTGGGGTCAGGGCCTCGACCCGAGCGCTATTCCCGGGATGCTGCGCCGCTCCTTTGCTTGTCACCGAGGTCCCTCGGAGCAGGCCCTTGTTCTTCACCTTTGATCCCGGACGCCCACCTTTTGACCGTCATTTAGCCCATTGTAGCTTCCACGTACACTTTTTGAAAATAGTTCTTGGTGGTTCCCCTTCCAAAGGAAGAAATTCAATCACGGCTCTCCGCTTCTGACGAACATCCAACAATGACCTGATTTCCAAAATGGCTGACAGAAATGGGACAAGCTACTTCAAAAAAATAGACCTTCAAACAAGTATTTCAGGGGAGAAAATAATTACTATGAGATGAAATTGGGCTCATGACTTTCTGACCGCCCCTCTTAAGTTACATGGCAAAATATTTCCTTTGAAAAATATAAAACCGTTCTCCAATCAGGTTTTCAAGTTTCACGTAACAAGTATTACGCTGTGGCATTTATGGACCTTCGGGACCATGAAACCTGCAACTGCATTAAAGCCTCCACCACTAGAGGGCGCAAGCCTTCCGTTCTTCACGTTGAGCGCCACAACGGCTTTGCCCTTCCATATTTTAATACGGTCGTTGTAAATGTTATGAAACGTGATGCTAAACCCTTTTATAATATCTCATTTCGCCCTATAAAATCCGCGATGCTGCTTCCCTGGACAGTAAAAAAAAAAAAAATTTTTTAAATAAAACTCTTCAAGCACCATCTATTCCTAAAAGCGTCATAATAATAATAATAATAATAAGTGGTTAAGAGAATGGATGATGGATGGATAATAATGTTGTCGAATTCAAGAGAGAGCGATATATATGTGAATCGAGCAAATGTGATTTTTAAGAAATAGAATTTGCAGTACACTGAAGAGTCATATGCTGGGAAAAGAGAATTAAAAAAAAATGAATCCCTTATTAATATCATCGAAACAGAAATGCACCGCAATCTGACAGAGCCTGGAGCTAGACAAAAACAAGCGTGTGTGTGTGTGTGTGTGTGTTCGTATTATGGGGCAAAAAAATGTAAGACAGCTATTGACGATTCAACAAGTCATATAGGTTTATTAAACTTTATTAAACATCTTATGAGAGACGCTGTGTTTTGTCTTTTGTTAAAGTGCCTCCAGATAATCTCTCGGTAAACATTCCTTTGCAGCTATATTCATCTCCAAACCATTCTGGTCCCATACAGCAGTTGCTCACAACAAAGTGTTTCAATGTGATTTGTGCAATCGTTCGGTTCCCATCAACGTTTCGTCAATATCTGCTCGTACACATCCATTTACAATGGAGGAAAGAAACGGGAAACTAGTGCAAAGACACAAGAGGAGCTCCTCAAACAAGATATTCAGTGGAGCTCCCATAATACTGGAAATACATTGAATATGTACTACAATAAATGTACTATGTTACAGTAAATGCGTAGAATTCAAACAGATAGCCTAATTCGTGCGAGCCATTCTCAAGAAGAAACTACATTCTCACACTCCAACGCGAGGAAGGTCTCCATTTGGTTCTCCGTCCCATCGGAAGGCCGCTCGGCCGCTGCGGACATTCGCGGAAATAAACGCACAATAGTAATTGCATCGCAGTCGAGGGTCACGTGTTACACACATCTAGAAAGTTCTATATGAGGAATAATTCCGCTGGATTCTCTTTCTTTGGCCGACAAAGTCACTATTATTTAAATTACCAATGATTTACATAATACAAATTATCACCATGTACTGCACATGAAGATACACTTACATTAAAATACCTGAATCTGTATACAATGAAAATGCAATATTTTCTATCTAATCCAATATGAATAAATACTTTTTAAGAACACATACCGGTATCGCGTGATCGCATGAAACAGACAATGAGCCAGCATTTGAAAATCAGAATCACACACATAGAATAATAACCTGTCCGACTCTGAGAATATGACAGACTTAAACACTTCCTCTCAGGATTTGACTTTGAATTGCTATCCTGTGCACATATATTAATTAGCTTATGTTTCATAAATACCATCCCTAAAATACTTATCCAGTATATATTGTATATGCACACCTGCACTCTGGTATACGGAAGAAGAATTTCCTGATGCTTGTCAGGTTTTGAATTGTGCTTCTCTGCTTTTCGCGCACACACGCACACATTGAACAAGAATCTAAATGAATTCAACGACACAGGATTGAACGTACGCAATACGAGACTTCCCAGCACCACGCGTCCATCACGTACCTGCAACATGTGGCTATAGAGCTAAAGGAGGACAAATGTGTGCACGGGGAGCGGGCGGGGCCGGGGGGGGGGGGTCTGGGGGGGGGGGGGGGTGTGGGAGGGGTCTTGCAGTCTTCTTGTTGGGTCTCTCCTCAGGTGGGGAACAGTCACAATGCTGCGCTTTAGAAATACAACACATAGAACACTGCGGCGGTGCTATAGGAGGTCTACAGGTCATGACCCAGCCTCTCTATCTCATCAATGAGGAAGTCGATGTCAGATTGGGTGGCGGCGTGGTTGGACACGACCATACGGAAGAAGTTGACTTTGTTTCCCTGAGGCTGGTAGCCCACCATGGTGGTCCCTGACTCCATCATCATGGCCTTGATCTTCGGTGCAACCTGCGGGCAATAAACAAAGAAACAAAACAAATAAATCACATCAAGTGGGTAAGGATGGAGAGCCTGCAATGAATGACATTTTACCATGATGTCACACATACAACTGGGTGGCAAAAGTCCAATGGATATTCCGATGGCGCCACTACTCAACAAACCCTTAGTGTGGATGTCATTTGGAATTATCCCCAACAAGTTCAACCTTGGTTGAAAAAAATAGGCTAAAACACACTTAAAATCTCTCAAATGCATATGGAACAATGTGTTATGGTCCGGTGAAACCAAGGTGGAACCGACATACAGAAATTCAAGCATTAAGTTTTTCTTAAAACTGGGCTCTTAGTCAAGGTGGGGGGAATTATGAACAGTTCCTTCGTCAAGGTGGGGGAATTAAGAACAGTTCCTCAGTCAAGATGAAGGGTATCATGAACAGTTTCTTAGTCAAGATGGGGGAATTATGAACAGTTCCGTAGTCAAGGTGATGGGGAATTATGAACAGTTCATTTGCCAATGTGGGGGAATTATGAACAGTTCCTTAGTCAAGGTGGGGGGTATTATGAACAATTCCTTAGTCAAGATGGGGGAATTAGGAACAGTTCCTTAGTCAATGTGGGGGGAATTATGAGCAGTACCAAATGTACCACATTGGCACAATTCTTCAACCACATTATGACAGCTGTTTATTTTTTATTTATCCTCTGGAAAAGATTAAAAAATATGTCTTCAGTTGTACAGGTATAGGGCGCATTAATGGTGGAAAAGGTTTTGAAAGGATTCATCTTTGTATCGACTTTGTGTTGACTTTTTGTATGTCTTGTGAAAACCAGATGATGGAGGTTTGGTTACCTTTAGAAGAGGCCAACAGGCAGTCATTAAAAAAAAAAAACAAAAAAAAAAAAAAACCTCAACCATTTGGGCTAAATCTGTCGTCGTCGTTTCAATTCAGGTCAGCTGTCGTCAATCACTTTTCTGCCACTCGGGAGAACCCCGGCGGCGATTGTTTACCGACATTAGGAAACGGTCGACTGCACTATCTCCGTGGTAGCAGTGTTGACGTGCGTCTCACCCTGTGGAGCTTTTCCCGCCTCTCCTCACTGTCGGGCATTCCTCGGAGGCTGGGCGGAACGTACCAGAAGCAAACGTTGGTGTGCTGGGGCTGCAGACAGAAGTAGTCACAATTACTGGACTGGATGCGGAAGCAAATATGGAGACATACGAAATGAGGGCGGCTTACCACGCCATCAAACACCATCTGGTACCCCTCCCTGTTCTTGATCTTGTTGTACAGGTACTGAGACAGATCCAAGCACCTGTCTATGTGCTGCTCAAAGCCAACGGTGCCCTGTGAGGGGAAACACAGCCTTAAAAAGAAGCAACCACGGTGACATGCTATTTTGGATGTGTGCACACTTCGTCCTTTCACCTTGGCCTTCCACATGAGCCAGAACTTAAATATGTCGACATGCCGGCCACACTGAATGGCTTTGTCCCCGGTGTCGTATGTGACGTCGTACTGCTTGTCTTGTTGGAACAAATAGCCGGCACACATGGAGTTGCAGCCGCCCATCAGTCCCTGCGGCAAATGCACATACGTTGCAATCTCAATCTCTGTTCGCCTTTCCTCAAGACATTGCTGGGGGAAATATCAAGATATCGATGCGACAGCGACACGGCGTGTGAGTTCTCTACCTTCTCTCTGACCAGGATGGCTGAACACTGCAGGGGCACGCCCATCATCTTGTGAGGGTTCCATGTGACAGAGTTGGCCCTGCGAAGTTGAAACAGGACGTCGCAATCATCGGACTGGGAACATCGCCGCGACAGTACGTGAATGAAGCGCACGACAGAATCCAAGAGAGGAAAGCTCAGTTTCGATTGACACTGTCTGCGAGCTCCTGTATTGGCCCGTTTACAAACGGTCCATTGCTATTATTCACGTAGTTTGCGGCAGTGGAGACGAGTTCTACATTGTTACCTACTTCCATGAAATAGTCCGAATATTAAAAAAAACTCCTCAGTATGATGGCGTGTACTACGACAGCACACAGCAGTAGTATTGTGTATGAAGGACTATAGATGGATATAAATGGAGGGGCCATCCATGCGCAAGTACTACACACGTGTTGCGCATGCACTGAAAAATGGATATCAATCTGTTTTTGCCGACTCGATGTAAAAGTTCCCCATGTATGTTCATGAAATTACCTCTCGATTCCATTGAGCTTGTGGCGGTGCTTCCTGGACATCAGCAGACCGCCGCCCCACGCTCCCTTGCGAGACAAAACAGCAAAACAATGACTCAGCATTGCTGTTGCGAATGATGAGAAAATGATGTTGGAGACTTACGTCAACGTGCAGCCACAGGTTGTACTTCTCGCAAATGTCAGCAATCTCATTGATGGGGTCAAAGGCGCCGTAGACGGTGGAGCCACCTGTGGCGTTGACAAATAACGGCACGTAACCCTGTCAAATGGAAACAAACGTGAGCCTTTGGCACCACACGATCGAGGAAGGAAAGGGAAAAAAAACAGCAGTAAAGTAAAACAAAGACCCCACCTTCTGTTTAGCGTCAATGATCTTAGCCTCCAGATCAGCAGGAATGACCCTCCCCCTGGAAGATTGGAACACGACACCTCGTCATACCTGAAAGTCACTGCGCACTTCCTTTTTCTATTTTGTTTCAGGTCTCGTGCGGACCGATGTGAGGACCATCAGCATTTGACAGCGCAGCAGGCCTTGCAGTTTCTGGAAGCGTTTCGCTCCCTTGCCGATAGCTTGCCAACTGACATTAGAGCAGTGTTGGAAAAAAAGACGTTTTTTCCGTCTCCCACTGCAGTTGGATGGCCGTCACATTGCTCCAGCTCGTAGAACATTGCACGCTATCCGTGGCAAGCTTCTCCAAATAGGATCTGCTCTTGACAAACCGCGTGGCAAAAGGCCTGCTACTACTACCTCTGATGAAAACACTGAACTCTCGGTGTAGCCGTTTGCGCAAAGCCAGGGAAAGTCCATCCAGAGGCCTGCACTGGAACGCAAAATAAAAGCTTTATCCAGACAGACTTTAGGTTGTCGAGCGTCATAATCTTCTGCACGAGGCCTTTCAACAACCCGAAGTCGGCACAGGTGAAGCTTTATCAATTTCGGAAGCATCGGCAGAAGCGAATGTTTGTTGAGGCTGAGACGGGAGACTTTCCCTGGCTTTGCGTGAACGCCTGCTCTAGCAGTTCCATGTTTTCATCAGTGGTAAAAAAAGGAAATGTATAAAGACCTTTGAGACATATATATCTATATATATATATATATATATTTTTTTTTTTTTTTTTGTCTTTTTACATGCAATTTGTGCATTACAGTACCTCTCATCTGTGCTCAGCAGAATGACGTTCTCCGTGCCAAAACCCAGAGCAGCACCCGCCTTCTTAATGGAGTAGTGGCTCTGCGGGAACAAAGGCAGGCCATGAGGCTCTCGCCGCTCACTGGCACCCATGCGTCCATTTTCTGTCGCGCTTATTCTCACGCGGGTCGCGGGCGTGCTGGAGCCTATCCCAGCTGTCATCGGGCAGGAGGCGGGGTACGCCCTGAACCGGTCGCCAGCCAATCGCAGGGTCACTGGCACAAGCGCTCAAAAGGCCATCAAGGGAACGCGGCACAGCGGCGCCGTTCTCAAAGGCAAAACATCCGCCCGCAAAATGGGTTCATTAACACGGATTGATTTCATTCATTAAGATGATTAAATCATCGGCTCGTTGATTTAGCATAAATAGGCAAAACGATCCAAATGTAAACTATTAGAAAATAATTGGTTGATCAATTTTAACAAAACTATTTCTAAGGATGGCGGCACGGTGAGAGACTGGTTAGCACGTCTGCCTCGCAGTGGCGAGGTTGCGGGTTCAAATCCGGCCCCGCCTGTGTGGCGTTTGCATGTTCTCCCCTGTGCCTGCGCGGCTTTTCTCCGGGTGCTCCGGTTTGCTCCCACTCCCCAAAAACATGCGTGCAAGGTTAATTGAAGACTCTAAATTACCCGTAAGTGTGAATGTGAGTGTGAAAGGTTGTTTATCGCTATGGGCCCTGCGATTGGCTGGCGACCAGTTCTGGGTGTACCACACCTGTGCGTGCGTGCCCGGTGGTATCACACAACATACATGTTCCGATGTGAAGAGAACCAGTCGAGGAGCAGAAGACATCCCCTTGGTCTTGACCTCGGGGAAATACTTGTAACGTGCGATCATCACGCTGTACATGTTAGAAATAGCGCCCCCTGTTGAGGAGAAGACACATCGATGTGTGCAATGAAACTGGCTCCTAAAACTGACACAAACCTCAGTTCAGGAACAATGTTCGCAAACAAAATTGCTTTACGAGCAAGATTTTACGAGCGTACCATGTCACCTATTTCATCTACAGATATGTATCGCTATGTTTCCAGCGGGAAAAGTTGTTGCGGTTGTTTCGTGGCTAACCTGGCGAGAAGAGGCCGTCTCCCTCGCCGCCGGGCCAGCCGACCATCTCCCTCATCTTCTTCAGGGTCAGCTGCTCCATTAAAACAAACACAGGCGCGATCTCGTAGGTGAACCTGTCAATCATCCCAAAATGCTCGCGTCAGCACATCGTGCGCCATTGACAACCGTTTTCCTATCGTTTGAGCGAGAACCGCTGAATTTCAATTCATTTGACTGATACGAGCGTTTGGATTATTGGCAGTTGGTATCCATCATTGTTTCTAAGGGCCAAATATTTTTCCAACTTTTGAATCCCAAAATGTCTTTTCCCCAAATGATGTTTGATGATGCGCAACATGTTTTGCGACCATGCTAATGACATTTTGGGGATATATCGGACGAACACGATTGCATCTTAGTTTCTTCCTCCGCCGCTTTTGCAAATGTCACTCGAGCTGTCTTTAGCGTTAACGCCGCCGGAGAGAGCCTCGTGATGTCGTCGCGTCACATTACCGGAGTGAAGTGCCATTTAGCAGACAGAAAAATAAATGCCGTTGTTTATAATGAATCCGTATGAATTTGTGAAAGTCTTGCACGTCTTTACCGTTATGACGATTGTTTCAAGACAGGAGTGGAACGGATTCAATGTTCATTTCTTCTGTTTGAAGGGCAACACGTGGAAAATGGTGCCCTTTTAATGAAGCCGCGTATGTCTTTACCGTGATGAACGTTTTGTCTTTGCCGTTACAAAAAGAAGTGTGTTTCAATGGGCTTCTTGAAAATCGCGCAAATGCGCAATTAGAATTTGGCGCGTGTCTTTACCATTATTGATCCAAAACGCCCCATATTTAGGGAGGAAGAAGAGAGTTTTTGCATGCATGCACACAAAGAGGGGGCAGCGTTTTCCTCCATGATGAGCTTGCTCCATAATTCCCATTTGCGCTCGTTTGCTGACGAGAGCTCATTAAAGGAGCAAACATTCACATTCAAATGGCCTCCGTCGTTTCATTAAAGCACACAATGCGGCGATGGCTATCTGTCGATCCGGCCGACCTCACTCACAATTGTGAAATGGGGGGGGGGGGCGGATTTGACAGCTGAGAGGAATTCGGTGCGTGTTGGGCGGAGATAACGCGGCGTGCGCGTGCGCGTGCGCCGTGCCGGGTGCGACAGAGAGAGAGAGAGAACCCCGCTCACAAATGAATTCCCCGGAAGTCTGCTTGAATGAAAAGACAACGATTGCAAGGGTGTGTTGCACAAGAAAAAGAAGTCCACCAGGAGAGGAAAGTCTGTGTCGCGAGGCCACTTGCGGAAAAAAAGGTTTTGGGTTTTGGGTTTCGGGAGGAGGCGAGATAAAGGCCGCGAGGAGAAAACGAAGAAAGAGGAGGACGCGGGAAGGGACATGAAGGGCGTAAAACAAAACAAAAACAAACAAAAAAACAAAGGCACCAAAACGCGGAGGGGGGAAAGCGGGGCGAAACAAAACGTGGAATGACATGATGAGGACATGAACGACATGAACATGAGGCTCGTTTACAAATCATTTGATCAAATTAAATTCGGTCAATTCAAAAATGGATCTCAATAAATCCGTTAAAAGGCACGCGCGCACGTATTTCGTCGAATTGCTGCGCTTTCTTTGACGCCGCAGAGTCCGGGCAAATGGCGGCGGCTGATAAAACACAAACGCGACTTCCACGAGCCCAACACACTCGTCATAACGCTAAAGACATCTTCTTTCGTAGCTCGGAAATAGCAGCGTTGCTAACGCGAAAGACCACGTTTGGAAACGAAGCCACAAAAGGAGCTTTTTTGTGCACTAACGGGCGCTCGTGTTCGTTTCCACGGGAAAGGACAATTAAGCGACAGGCCCAAAATGTCCAAAAACGTCAGCGGCATCTTCGCAGAACATATTGATGATTTCAAATCGCCGAAACGTCATTTTGGCATTCATTTGAATGACTTCCAAGAATTCGGTAGGCGACAGGAAATTATTGATGGTGATTGATCAACACGCATGCAAATGAGCCATTTCTCAAAGGGTAAAAGGGACGAAGGAACATGGCGTCGTTTCACAACCCACACCAAATGGGACGTCGTCCAGCCGCAGCAGACAAGAAACAAAAGCTTTTCCCAATTCTCTTCCGTCGGTTGCACGGCGCCATAATGACGATAATGGCGATGATGATCCCAATCAGAGGCAATCGTCGCTCTTTTGAGGGTGCAAATGAGCCCTCAGTCACCTGCCCGTCTCCGGGGAGAGACCCCCTAATTGCCCCCCATTACCGTCCTCCGGGGCGCCCTTTATGTGACTGACCCCGCCACACCAGCCGCTTTCCACGGCGGGCCCGCTTGTGCCCGCTCGTGCCCGCTGGTGCCCGGGGACATTGTGTGACAGCGAGGGGCCCAGCTGGCCGATCTGCCGAGATCAATGGGCCGGAAAGCCTTGCTGCTGCCTTGCTGCCGCCTTGCTGCTGGTGCGAGCGCGCGCAGTCCTTCAAGAAGGGATGTGCAGATAGAGAAGCGGGCGCTTTCATCTTTCGAATATTTTTGAGAAATTGTAATTGTTCATAAGGAAGCAAACATTGTAAAGTCCTATTTTTCAAAATGCGAATGGCAAAATGTCTTTACGGTTCGCTGTCCCGACGTGTTTTCCGGTGACATTTTTTGATATGCCGGATTTTTCTCCGATTCCGTGAAAACGAGCACGACATCTGGCATCGTATTGTCATTTTTTTCCGTGTGCTCCTTCTCTGTCGCTCGAGCTGTCTTTAGCGTTAACGTCCGGCTCGACTCGATGCGGAGGAGCGACTCCTCGGCATCGGATGACGGCATCGGAAGCCCGTCCTCCGCGAGACGCGGCGACGTAATAGAGATCACGGATCCCCTAACACAAATTCTGTCCGTGAAGGCAATGAACACAATCGGTGAGAAAGGGAGTCCAACCCTCACTGCAAACCGATTCTCTTTTGTACTTCCTTGATCCCAATTATTTCTCATTGTTTTCGTTTGCGTTTTATTCATGTAAAGCGGCAAAAATAGGCCGCTCACCTTTGGCGAAGTGCGAGTCTTCGGTCCTTCTGCCGTCGCGCAGTGGCGTGAACGTTTTTTGTGGGGAGCGGAGCGAGCATGCGCCGCGACAAGCGGGAACTCGATGCCTCCGCGCGACCGCGACCCGAGATCAATAGGCAATCTAACCTCCCCTGAGGCGGGACGGAATGAGACACGCCGCGCGTGTGTGACTTACATGTTGGTGTTGGCGGCGGACGTGAGCCACTCGCCCGCCAGGCCGATGATGTCCAAACCTGACGACAACTGGTTGAAGAAGCGAGGGTGACCTGGAAGACCGACAGACACAAAAGCAGTGCAACCGGGTGAGGTCATTTCACCACAAAATGACATGAAAATGTGTCAAGGAATGACAGTCGCTTTGGGAAATTGCCACGATTACAGTTTTAGTTCCATTTGAAAAATCGCCGCCAAAGCTCTGATTTTTTTGAAAAGGTTTGACTCATATTTACACTTTTGAACACATAAAAGAACATTGACTTTTGAACACCTTCATCTTTATAATTCGGGAGTAGTTTTTTTCTCTAATCTGCTTTGTTGAAGCGATAGTGTCTAAATTGTGCACATTTGTCATTAGGTCAACATGCTATCATATTTTCCACTTTTTGCTTTTTTTGTCGGTCTGTTTCCGCAATGGAGACCCGACAACCAAAAGGTGGCGGCCCAAAAGAAATTGTTGAATTCCAAAAAAGAAGCTTTCCCAGGTGCCTTCAGCGTGATTGAGGGAACGATGTGAAAAGGAGCCACATATCGGTGCAGAAGGTCCATTTTGTGCGGTTCTTGGCCGTACCTGTGCGGACTCCGTATTTGAGCGTGTCCCTGCAGTCCACCAGGATCTGCTCCAGAGACTCGGGCTGGTCGGACAGCTCCAGGTTGAAGCCCTCCATGCCCTCCAGCAGCTGGTGAGGGTGGTGGAAGTCCAAAACCTTGGTGGAGCGCTCGAAGGTCTTCTTCACATAGTTGGTCAGGATGTCGACCACCTCCAGTAAAAACTGCATGGTCGCTTCTTCTCCATTCTTGGCAGGCAACAAGTCTACAACAGCCAGGAAGAAAATAAATACATAAATACGATTTCTCCCTAATAATAATCATTTCGTAGCAGTAAAAATATATATGTATATATATATATCTATATTTTCACACTAGTTTAACCTCTGCATACATATATGGCAAAAGATGCAATTGCTCACGCAAGGCGCATTTTAAACAAATCCTCCTCCTCCTCATCATCATCATCATCATCATGATCGTAATAATTAGCTGCACTAGCGTGAAATGATGATCGCAACGAAACACAGAAATATGTTTGTCCAGTGTGTAAGAAATGCGGTTGGCGCGGCACCTCGGGCAAACAGGTTGGAGAAGTCGGTCTCGGTGCGTCGGAAGCGGGCGTCCCTGTCGCCGCTGTTGTCGCAGGAGAGCAGCTTCTTCTGAGCCAGTCTCCCTTTCTCCTCCAGGCTGTTGGTCTTCTGCAGGAAGCCTAAAGCGCAATGGCACGGCTTAGGAGCGGCGGCGCACGAGGTATCGCCGAACATTTCCATGGCGCAAAGATTTCCGCAACGTTTTCACTTTGCACTTTGCGGTTTTCCGGCCAAGCGAAGGAGGTGTGACGTTTGAGTCGAGTTGCGCTTCGGCATCATCGCCACATTTGTGCTGGAGGCCCAAGCGAGCCCGGACTAGATAGAGAGTAGACCACACCCACCGCGCGCGGGCACGGGCACGGGCACGGGCACGCGCGCGCCCTGACCGACCGGACAGCTTCGGCCCCTAAATTGGCTTCATGAAAGATGGCCGCGTTTGGCCCAAGATGGCCTTTCGAGGCCCACAAGGCCCGCTAAATGTGCGACAAGGAGAAAAGCTCACGAAAATCGCCATTTTCGATCATTCGGACAATTTGCCACGAGGAGAAAAATCCGATGTTGCATTTTGCAGAGGATTTCCCACAATCGATATTTGAAGCCGCGAAGCCCGAAATCCATTCCAATGTCTTTTCACTAATTATTGTCTGCAATCCACAAGACATTTTTTGAGGGGGGGGGCAAGCATTCCTTTTCTCATGATATACAACGAAATATAATTACTTGTCATGTGTACTTGCAAGAATTGTTTCTTCCCCCAAAATAGTTTTGGTGCATGCGACTGCAGGATTTGCCAAATGCATTTCTGCGCGTGTGTGCTTTCTGGCATATTTGCGTGTGCTGTCTGAAAAGCTTTGTGGCCTGGCAAAGACGCGGAACGGGGGGGTGGGGGGGGGGGGGGGCGGGTCCAGGGGCGGTCAGAGTGGGCGAGAGGAGCTCTCATCGTCGGTGCCAACGGGCTAATGTCCACTGACCTTTCCGAGACGCTAACGCGCTGTGACACTGTTGTCGGCCACGTGCTCTGTCGCTCGGAGAAACAACGTTTGCACGGGAACGCTCACCGGACACTTTTCTTTTATTTTGATTGTATTTTTTTTTTTTTTTTTTTTTTTTTATACAATCGTCGTAAAAGAGGAGCAGATCAAGGCCACGCTGATCATGATATTTCTTGGATGCAGGAGACAACTTACCGCAGATCCTCGTGCCCAGTTTCCGTGTACAGCCATGCATCCACGCATATTCGTAGGCTACAACAGAATATAAACCTTTATTATAAACCTTTCAGTTGCGGCGGCGGCGGCGGCGGGGGGCGGCGGCGACGGCGGCGGCGGTTTGACGCGAACGCGCTCGGTGAAGCACACGCGATGGAATCGGAAGAATATTGCAAAAATTGCAAATGTTCTCCTTCCATTCGGGAACACAGTTGTCACTTCTTTGGTCCTTTTTTTGTCCATGAAAAGCTGCCAAATCATTGGCACAAATATTATTGGCTACCTTGAATTATGCATCTTTATTTTCTTTTTTTTTCTCTATTTGGACTTATTGTATTTAAAGGATTCCTGTACGCTGGACGAGTCAGAACATTTCCGAGCTATAAGGCCAAATCAATAGGGACACGCTGGCTCAACACCCGTGAAATGAGCTCGCTAGGAGGAGGGGGGGGGGGGGGGGGGGGGGGGCGGGGAAATTAATTGAGTAAAACCTCGCACATGTGCGACTGGGGCGAGCTGCTGATGCTCGGGGAAGTCTAGCAGACACTTTTTACAGGCCCACGCGTGAGCGGAGGTCACGCGGGGCCGGTGGGACCCGATGCAAAGCGCCGCAAGCCTGCACGGCCGTCAATCGGAGGAGGGGGGGGGGGGGGGGGGGGCAAAAAAACAAACAACAACAAAGAAACTTGTACAGCAACAGCAATAACACGGGGGGAAAAAAAAATATTAAGATTTTGGGGGATGCACGCGCGCACACAAGCCATCGGGAGCGAGATGACGCATACGGCGGACGTCGTGACGTCATCCAGCAGCAGCAGCGGCGGGGGGCGCGACGCGGGCGAGTCACATGAAAAGCAGCAATTTGAGCGCATGGCTGCAATCTGGAAAATGTCGGCGACCGTCGCACTGCAACACGCTCAGACATGGAGCAAGATACAGAACGAAAACAAATCATCAACATATCGGTTGCACCTGCTTGAAAGGTGGGCCACCGACGTCACTTTCCGACAAAATAATCCCATAAGAAATGTTAATTGAGCACCTTTGAACGATGTTGTACGGAAGCAAATTCAAAGCACTTTTTTTTTTTTTTTTTTTTTTTTTGGAGGGTTAGGCACAAAAGTGGAAAAAAGTCCCAAACGCGTCCAGAACATGCTGACGCAATCTAACATCACCTCACATCGAGTTTGCGCAAGAAATGTTTTTGGGCTTTGTTTTCAATATTCAAATGTATATGACATTTATATTGCTCATTTGAAAATGATATATGAGTACGAAAAGTAAAGCTCCAATGTCACATGATGTCCTCGCCTGCACGGCGCACTGCAGACGGACGGACGGACGGACGGACGGACGGCTGCTGTCTGTTTTTAACCGCAGTGATTTATGACGGAGCCCACACAGCCGATGACCCCCCCCCACCTCCCCCCCTCCCAACCCCCTCCCACTCCTCCCCAGACGGAGAAGGTGGGGCGAGGCGGGCGCGAGTGGAGAGTGCAGCGCACTTTGAGCAAGGCAGCCTTTTCTTTTGATTGTGGGCGAAGTTGCATTTCTAGCAAGGTGTTCTGCGGACGTACTGGTGGTCGAGGGCCTTAAATTGCCGCTGCCGGGGTCCTGGTCCCCGCCGACGCTCCTCGCCTCTGCCGCGGCCATCGCGTGCGCTCGATCCGGTCTCCCGAGTTTCAACTGCAAACCAAGCAGAACAGCGACAACGATCAATCTGCAGCCGTCGAAAACAATCATTCTTATCCTCATTGTGCACGTGGCGCGCACCGCTGGAATGATTTCACGCGCGATGCCAGCTCGGCAATTTGGAAGCGCAATTGCGCACCGGGGGGTGGGAGGGGGGGGGGGGGGGGGGGGGGGGTGCACATTTCTTTCCTGTCGCCTTGAAAGCCTCATTTAAAAAAAAAAATAAATAAATCATAATAAAAGTCACCGGAGATAAAACGTGATCATTTTTTTATTCCATCAGTGTGAAACATATAGCTTGAGTTGATGGAATTAAAAACGTCAACTGCTGATAAATGACCTCCAAAAATGTTTTCATTGCACTGAACGAATATGAGGGAAAACAACAACAACAACAAGAAGAAGAAAACAAAACAAAAAGGGACAATTGGTCGGTTGAAATCAAGCCGACGTGTGAATCATCTTTTCCAACTGAGCGAGCGTCCAATCTCTCCGCGCGCGAGACGCCGCGAGGGCCGACGGGAAGGCGAGAAGGCGAGACGTCGTTACCGGCGCGCGGGAGCAGAATCCGCAATCGTCGACGCTGAAAACGGAGGCTCGCAGGTGCTGA
Source organism: Phyllopteryx taeniolatus (assembly GCF_024500385.1). Classification (NCBI taxonomy): domain Eukaryota; kingdom Metazoa; phylum Chordata; class Actinopteri; order Syngnathiformes; family Syngnathidae; genus Phyllopteryx; species Phyllopteryx taeniolatus. The sequence continues at coordinate 20,234,010 of NC_084515.1, read as the reverse complement.
GGTGCGCAGACGTCCCGAGTCGGCAGCCGGCACTGGCTGCCTCAAGAACATTGGACGCCGTTTTTATAGGCGCGGCGGCGGCGGCTGCCCATTGGTCGCTCGCGCGTGAGTCACACGACATCGCCGTCGACGAAGACGCCAAACGCAACAAAAGTTCATCAAAACGCGAAGGTGTGCGTGCGCGTGACCTTGGGACGACGACGCGTCGGTTTGGGACTTGTGGGACTGAACCCAATCCGGATTCTTCCATTTTTGATTCACTTTTGCCAATTGAACACGAGCTCCAATTCTGCTTCATTACCCAATGGGAAAACGTTTGCATTTCTCATAGGCCGATCCCAATTGGATTTTGGAAGAATACAATTCCCAAAATAAATAAAAAATAAAAAAATATATATACACATCTATTTATATATATATAAAAACTCGGTATTGTTGCTTGAATGTCATTATATTTGTTTCATGTTGTAATGTGTTAATGTGTCAAAAATAAGAGACAAAACTCTAAAACTTGATTTTTTTTGCATATTTTCCGGGAATGCTTGTTTGAACGTGCGACGTTAACTGGAGTTCGTATCGTCGTGTCGCGTAACCCGCGTCGCCCGCAAATGAACGCGGCAGGATGTTTTGTGGCGGTCGGAGGGGCCGCGGACGCAGAATGGCAGCCGCGCTTGCGTCAGACTCCCCCCTGCGCAGGTCGCTTAGCGCCGCCGCGTGTGAATGGAATATTATGATTATGATTATTATTAGCGCAACACAAGTGATGAAAAAAAAATACAATCACCAATGTCCGTGTGGGCCGATTGTTAATGAAACACAACCGTCATCGGCTAGGAGTAATAAGTTTGACTTCTTCCCACTCTTTTTCAATTGTTTTTCAACTTTTCCCGTCCTCTGTTTTGTTGTTCCTTCAATGTCACTTTCACACGTTGGAAATAAAGAAATCGACAGTTTTATTTGCTTTTCTTCCGTTTGTCTCTCGCTCTCTCGCGCCATTTTATTTCTTCTCCGCTATTGTGCGCAGTCAAGCCATACCGGCGGCGCAGACAATAATATTGGCCTTCGTGACTTTCGGGAGTTGGCAGCACACCGCACGCATCGTCGTTTTTTTTTTTTGGGCCCGTGCCCTGAACTCCCCTTTCCGACCGCGAGACCGAGATACCGCAGAGGACGCCGCCTGGCGACGGGCGCCTTAGCGCCCTCACTGCCATCCTGGCGCCTGCGTGGCGGCCCATTTCTTTTCGACAGCTTGCTTAACTTGCTGCTCATCGAGAGAAGATGGAAAAAGGCGCTAATGCGACTTAGCGAACTTTTTCTTTTTCGGCCTTTGATCCTGGACACCCACCTTTTGACTGCGCTGCGCTGCTGTTGGAGCTTCCCCGCGCACATCTTGCAACCTTTTGAAAACGTTTGGTGCCGGTTCGCATTCCAAAGCGAGAACTGCAATTGCAGCTTCTGACGGGCATTCGGCAATGACGTTGTTTCCAAAATAGCTGACAGGAAGAGGACAGACTTTTTTTTTTTTTTAACTCCAGCTTCAAACTACAAACTGTGAAAATATCAAGTCAAAATGGCATTTTAATCATAGGCCCTAGACCAATCATAGACCAATGAAGCGCCGGCGAAGACCGACGGGACTGGCCGGGTTCCGCTCGTATCGCACGTCCCGGTCGGTCGAGGCCGCGCCGACGGCAAACCGTCAAAACCGATATAACGATCTGTAATATATCACGAATTTGTCAAATGTGTCGGAACTATTGCACTTGTTGAACAATTGCATAAAGACAAAAAGAACGTCGTGACTTCCACGAGTAGTTGAAATCCTTTATGCACGTGCACCCGCAGTGTTAATTGTGCAATCTTTCCCGTTATTGATCAAACGACAATAAAATGAGGCGTATGTCAGTCCGCCGGCTTTTCTTCCGCGCTTTCGGCGTCCTCGTCCGACGGTGAAGATAAGCAGTCTGAATTGTCAGAGGATTCTTCGTGGCTTCCCGAGTCCTCGTCCCCGTCCTCATCGTCGGTATCTCGGCGGGCGCCGTGCCGCTCCGCCCGTTGCTCTGCGAGGAAGAACAGCCTCCGCCTTGCGAACCGCCACTTTCGACTTGACGTTCGGTCTTTACCTTGCAGCAGCTTCTTCCGGATCAGAGGGAGGAACTCCGAAGCTTCCGGATGTTGCGGTTCATAGATGAGAACTGAAAAATACAGACAGCGTCAAGAGATGCGACACGTGGCCGGATGCGGCGCGCCGGCCACCTACTCGTCCGGCACAGCCTTTGTGCCAGCCGGAGGTCGCCGGCCGTCAGAGCTCTGAGGAACTGAATGCGGACATTCGCGTGACGAGCGTTCCAGTTTGAGGGGCGCGACGACGCCAAGTCTCACTTCACCTCCATTTTCACTTGCACCGGAACGTCCAGGTCTTCATCTGCATCCGCCTCATTTTCCTCCCCAGGTGTCGCTTCTGTCGGTGGACGACATCATCATCATCACCATCACCATCATCGTCATCGTCACGATGAGCGTATTTGGAATTTGCGACCTGCTGGCGGGCGTGCGGCGTGCGCAGACGTGACGTTTAGCTTGCGCGGCTCCTCCGCTGCCCGAAGTGCGCGCCCTTCGACCCTGAAAGCGGAGGCAAAATGCGGCCGAGTCGCTTTCCTCGGCGCTCAATTGATTTTCAATTGTTTGTATTGTTTCATGATTGCCCGGATATTACAAAATGTTTGGCACAACTGTATAGTCGTCGTCAATTTGAACCACTGTGAAAATAATACGCAGCGAAAGTTGGTCATAATTCACAAGCGACATTCTGACACGCAGCATAAGCGCGAATCGAGTTTTGTTTTAGCTAATTGCGACTGCTAGAAAGTCAAACAACGGATGATCAACCGATTTGACATTTGTTTTGCAAAGCTGTCTCACGTTACACTTTCACGCGTAAACGAGGAAATATTTGAAATAAGCTTGTTTCCAACCCGGAAATGAACGTCATTCCGGTTTATGAATTTGCATCTCCGTCATTGTGAGACAAAACAAGAGTTTGCTTACCTTTTCCCGGTTGACATGGAACTCATTGGACTTCTACGCTACGCGAACAAAATCAATTGAAGCATGAGCGGAATTTGCTGGCGTGGGTCAAGCAAAGCACGAGCGCGTAACAAAGTCGTGACGCGCACAGGTTGCCATAACAACACAACAACATTGGCTTTCCCGACTAAAGGCTGCCCCCTGTGTTGAAGAAAATATCGCAACTAGGAAAACATTGAGGAAGCTTTTGAATTGCTTGAATTTGAGAGGATTTGGCAGCACATCGTCACGGGGGAGATTTTGCACTCCGATGTCCGGCCTAGAAATGAGGAAATCGTGATTATTGGGATCATCATTATTATTATTATCATCCACAACTCTTTCAAATCAACCGTTTATTATTATTATTATTATTATTTATATTGTATTTGAATACTCTTTTTTTTTCAGTTTTTTTTTTGTTTTTGCACGTTTACGTGAAAGTTCAAAACGAGCGAATTGGAACGATTTGCATTGTTGTATCCCGATTTTCTTATTGCAGTTATGAAAACTATGTATTTGATGACCTTGCAGATATATACTACTTGGTTCAGTCACATGTCCACGGACGGGACGGACTTCATTTCGCCTCCTAATTGCTGTGTGTGTGTGTGTGTGTGTGTGTGAGGGGGGGGCCCTCCGTGCGGCGGCGTTGCTGTATTAGCAGGTCAGACGCTCGCTAATGTCCCATCCATCGACACACGAACGACAACAGCGCGAGCATCAAACTCGACTGTTGCACGGCAAAAACTCTTCTGCCATTAAAATGCAAATGAGGCAAATACTAAAACGATGCTCCGATAGCGTCATCTGGTTTTAATGGGGCCGAACAGCAGCTGCTTAAAACCTGCACACAAACACAAAAATACACACAATGAGGCACAAATCCATCAGAGCCACACAGACGCACCTGCCGTACAAATTTGATGAGCAAATACCAAATATATTCCACCCAGACGACGCGGTAACAGAATCATTTCACACTTCAGTGAGCCTCCGCAAATTCAAACCTGCGAGTGTATTAGTGCGCCGGCGTTGCGCGTGCGCCTTTCCGTAGGACGAGCCCAGAGGCCATCTTGAACACAGAAGCAAAGGGCGCTTGACGCGTTGCCGGCGGCGCCGCCTCCCCAAGTCGTTTGGGAAACAGGACAAAGAAGCGCTCGACATATTGTCCGCAACGTCGCATCGTTGATAGGGAAAGCGTTTGCCATACATCGTATGCGTATGTGGCGTGGCGCACAAATGCTGCACGCAATCAGCACGACGAAGTATATGACAATTCGTCCTCGTGCTCAGAATAATAAATGCAAATTACCATCAGAGCGGCCTGGAGAGGATAATTGCTCAATTATGTCTCCGGTGAGTGCTTGCGCGTGCGCGTGTGTGTGTGTGTGTGTGGGCGCTCACGTGCATGTGTGTGCGTGCGTGCGTGTGCGCGTGGCACAGAAAGGTTTTGGCACACGTCAGCCGCTTGCGTCGCTTTCAGGCTACGTAAGAGGACGAGGCGAGATGTGACAAGTATGGATCCATCGAACGACACCGTTCCAAATTTCCGCTGCGATCGCCGAGCAAGGCTAATTAAAGCGTATGATGTAAGCGCGATTCCAAAACCCATCTACTCGAGATCGAGACCGGGTCTGGCCTATAAAACTAAGGTCAAATGTCATTTCTTTATTTACCCAAATGCCTTGTCTTGTCAAATGTATTATGCTAGCTACGGCGCCGTGAAAAAAGTATTTGTAATCCCGCTGCTTACTGAACAAACCCATCGTGTGCGCTTCTATAATTTGAAGGCGTCCGATCACAGGGCGAGTGGGCCTCATAACCGATTACAATGTCCCTCTGCGCATTTCCTCTTGTCTTGGGGGAGAGGCGGCTGAGAAGACGGCGAGCAAAAAGCGCAGCTGCAGGCGAAGATGTTGAGGCAGATGGATGGGACGCGGGGAAGGAGCGAAATGAAAAAAAAAAAAAAAATGAAGAAATTCACAGATGATGAGTGAGGAAATGAGCAATGAGCTTCTGAAGGGAAGACAAATGGGCTCGCGCGTTATTTCCCCGAAACGCAGAAACGCTTCAGAAAGCCAATGAGATGTCCCCAAATGATGTCTTCCTGTCAACCCAAAATGCAACTTTAACACGCCGTCCTATTCGAGTTCTATTCCCTTCACTCTTCTCATGGAAAAGCCGGAATCGGATATGAAGTCACGTCCCATTCATGTGACTCCGATTGACAAGTGATACGCAATCTGCAACGTTCGTCCAGGAGCGCGCACGCTCGGCCGACCGGAGTTTTCCTCCATCCCCCTCGTGAAAGCGAGCGTCGTGCTCGGAGAACGCGAGGTCGTGACATTCGGATTCGACGGTCGTGCCGTCGACCGAATCGGAAGAAAAGAGAAGAGACGCAACAACGGCGACGTCGAAGTTCATCCGTCGCTACGAAAAGGACAGATGCAGGTGCGCTACTTGAACTTCACACTTCAGCTCAGCGATATCCGCTCAAACTTGAACTCATCGCCAAATTGATGAGACATTAAAATACAGACGACGAAACCAGAAGAAGAACGAGGCTCAGTCGGGAGAGCGGGTCGTCCGGCGTCCGAAGGGTCGGCGGGGTTCGAATCCGGGCTCCGACTGTCCGCGTGGTCGAAGTGCCCTCGGGCAAGACGACGGATCCCTCTGGCGCATGGCAACGACACCACGAGGCTCTCTCCAGTGGCGTTCCCGCGAAAGTCGCCTCCGAGAAGAACAAAAAGACGCTTTTGTGCTCGCAAAACTTCATTTGCATCTTCAGAAAACGGGAAACTTGACTTTTTTTTTGTCGCCATTCAAGTTTGAAAAATATTTCTTGTTCTTTGAAACAATTCAAAGCTTCGGACGGCGAGCGACCGCCAATCATCCGAATACTCAAATGAATTGATTTTCATTCGTCAGATCGTGTCGGCATGTGCCGCAGTACCGACGGGATCGTTTTCGCCCATCTCTTACTTCCTCTTCCTCGGTTGAGCGACACTCGAAGCTCGGCGGGCACAACAAGGCCGAGAGCGAGCCAACCACCGAGATTGGCCGCCGTTGTGATATCATAACACCAGACGGCGTCAAGAAAATGCGGTCGGCCGAAGGAAGAACACGCCGCGGTCGTGACGCCGTCAAACAGAAGCGTCGAGCGGGTCGCCGTCCGTCAAGAAAGATGGCCGCTCTCGTCCGTTGGCTTCGTCGCCCCAGTTGCCGTTTTGTCTCTTCTTCCTGGGCGGCCGTAAAAAAGTCGTGCGCGCCGATAAGAGGTGAGGAGTAAACCGACGCGTCGGCGAGCGGACGGCGTTGAATATTTCACCGGGAAGAAGAAAGCAGCGCATCCATCATTGTGACGGAGGCAGAATGGAGAGAGACCTCCCTCTGTTATCGCCACACACACACACACACACACACACACATGCGCTGTCAGAGACTTACAGTGGAGGAATTGAATCGTGGCCTCGCTGGCGCACAAACACGCCCATACATCTTTCTCTTTCCGCCGCGCGACTTCACCTCGGGCTCCCGTTTGCCCGATTCCCGCCTTTTGTCTCCTTCTCCCGCTGTATTGAAAGTCTGTCAAAGTCCGGCGCAGCTCCAAGGGGGCCGGATGGCTTTGCGAGAGTATGACGCTCAGGTGCGAGGGCGGTACGCTGTCGTGTGCATGTAGACGTACCGTATAGAAATTGCGTCATGCCTCGGATAAAGAACCGGCTGACGGCCGTACGACGCTCTCTAATGGGAAGTGGTTCAAGCTTAAGCGCAAACCATTTGTCAGGATTTATCGAGACGCTCGGCGAGGCCCGAGTCGGAACTAAATGCCGGCGCTGCGTGTCCATGCCTTCTCCTCCTTTTTAGTCTCTTTGGGTACCAAATGATCCTGGTGAGCCGACTTCGGGCCAAAGTTGGGCGGCGGGGCGCATATTGCGACCCAGCTCGACAAAACGGGCTCTACGGCATTTCCGTGACTTTAACATCCACGACATCCTGTCGCGCAACTGAAAAACATCCCGCGTCCATTTTCCTGACTGCTTCTCCCGTTCGGGGTCGCGGGGGAGCGTTGCGCGGTCTTCTTCTTAACCTTTGCGTTTGGCACTCGGCTCGGAGTGAAGTAGCCGCAGGAATCCAAAGAGAGAGCTGAGACACGGGCAAAATATGTGCATCCTTTGACGTGTGTGGAAAAGATGAAGTCAGTTTGACCGGTTGGAGAGCTCGCAAAAAATGTCAACAAATTTGTCTTTTACGAAAGGCGGTCTCATCAATCTCCTGGCCACTGCCTATGCAGCGGGTTCAACCTGAAATTGTTGGCCAATTACATAATGTGCACCCTCAGAATATATTTGTAAAGTTGGTTCAAATCAAAAGTAGACCAATCAAAAGTATGGATAATCAAATCTGTCAAACAAACTCGAAACAGCAAAAGTCGAATGTCTGTGTTTTCCAAATCTCTCAAAAGATTCCTTTTCGCGACGGATCGGCGATGACCTCTCGACCTGCGCAGGAGAACGCGCAGGCCGGCGAGCGTCAGCGCTCAGGCGTCCGTTGCGGTTCCGACTGCAAAAAGGCAAAATGAAAACTCGTCTGGCCGTTTGCTAGCTAGCGGGCGACTTCCCAGTTTACGACAGATAGAAACATTTGCATTGCTGAAAAGAGAGATTTTTTTTGGGGGGGGGGGGGTGCAGATGTCGTGCACGTGCAATTAACTGGCGCTTCCCTCGAGTCTCCCACCGAATGTTTTGCGTCCGTCCAAAGTCACGTTCTCCAAGCGAGATGAGCAGAGGTTATCCCAAGGTCGCTGAAGAAGTCTGTTTCTCCATTTGAGTCCGATTCAGCTTCATAAAACGTAAGCGTGGCGATCTTGCCCGTTGTGTTGTATTTGATTTTTTTCGCCGTCGTCATCATCATCATAATAATAACAACGAGCCGAATTTGTGTGCGCGCGTATGTCTGTAGTACCGAAGATCGATTGACTGGAAAATCATAATTGATCATTCTTTTCTGCTTCTGGTGCACCTGAAGAACACATTTTGTATGCGGGAGGGGTTTGCAGTCCCCTTCATACGCACACACAACTTCACGCACGCGCACGCACACACACACACGCTCTCGCCCTTCAACACAGACCTATAATTTGCCAGATGCTGTGAACTGCCTGTTACTATGGCAACTAGATAGGAGACTTTTTCGTTTTGCTCAATTTTGGCATATGGATGCATAGACACACAGACACGCGCGCGCACACACACACACACACACACACACACGCTGAATGTTACGAATTGTAAATCTGCAGCAAAATGGTTGTTCACTTGTGTCGTCAAGGGAAACCATCAATGGTCACTTGACATCATGAGAACGTGCAGGTGGTCATTTTTGAACACACGCACATGAAATAAACAGAATCAATAAGTGGTTGGGTTGAAATATATTTGCGATGTTTGGCCTCAACGCGACGTCTGGCATTTAAACAACATGTTGGAATGCTGTATGAAATGCAGATATTTCCAGGAAACGAAAGCGCAAGTCATCACCTACACTAAAAAAGGGCCAATAAGAGGGGATTAGCACGCACACACATTGGTGCAGCTGGTTGGGGCTGATAAGGGTTCAAGGAAAACACAAAAAAAAGCCAATGAGGGATCTGTTTGGGGGAGGAGAAGAACATTTTTGGGGGTGGCCGGGGCGACACTTCAAAGTTGAGAGGCGTGCGTATGTGCGTGCGTGCGTATGTGCGTGCGTGCGTGCGTGCGTGATGCTGCAGGCTGGTTAGGGGAAATGGCAGCTCATCAATAAACAGCATGTTCACACACACACACACACACACACCCATTCCAGCATGTGGTATTTTTTTTTTATTTCAATTTTATTTTTTTAGGATTGTAATTGAAAATGAGCAGCTTTTTGCGAGCTTATTTTGAGAGAATTGAGAGTAGCTCAAATATGAAGAAAGATGGAATGTTTTTTAAAATCGGAAATGGCTTTACCACTAAAGAACAAACGGTGGCTAGTTTGTCGCATAATGTACAACATCATGTTAAAAAGTACAGTTCAACTATTTTGCTGAATAACGGTGTCGCGTTTGTCCTCGCGTCGCCCTTGTCGACGCGGGAAGCAGGGCCGCCTAGGCAAGTCGACGACGTCGGCCGACGACAGAAAGCCTCTCTCGACGCCGTTCTGCTGTTTTTTTTTTGTTTTTTTTTTTGTCAAGCTTGGCAAATTTCTCTCGAAGCTTTCAATGTGCTTTGAGGGGAGCGAACGGCGGGGAAGGAATTGACATCAATCTGCATGGCTAATGTGCTGTGCAAATCGAAGGAGTGACACCGTGACTTCCCCCCACTTTCTCATGGGGAATATAATACAGCAAGTGTGACCTCCAACTAAAAATGTAATGGCCTGATAAATCTATTCATTTGCTTTCATTCAGAGTGGAAAACAAACTGCATTTGTCTGTGTAATTGCCCATGAGCAAGAGCGATGGGGGGAGAAGACCAAAGTGTGTACAAAGAGAGGGAACAAAAGCGAATGAAAAAACCAGCGCGGATGGATCCATTAAAGCATTGACGAGCCTACCGGCCGCGTGTTGGGCTAATTGTTACAAGAAATGTTTGCTAAATGTGCAAATGATTGTTCGAGATGTGCCTTGAAAAGACGACGTTAAAGATACGAACATTGCAACGACAAACGTTTTTTTTGTTTTACAGCCCGCCGTAAAATGAAATGTTGTATCGAACAGGCTTTAAATATGTTGCGATGATCATTTGAACAGCGAGAACTTTGCATTGCTCTTCATCAGGGGAAACTCACTTGCTACGAATGAACAAATGAGACTTTGCATTTCCAGTGCGCAGCTAACAGATAACAACACGAAGGCGCATGCGATGCCAAGTCACAACCAAGAGATTGGAGTCGGCGTTAATTCAAAGCCTACCAAAAACACATTTGGAGCAATCGAGTCTGTCGCTGGATGAGTTTCGGATTGGATGAAAAATGATTTTCATTTGTGTCATAAATGCTTCCGCAGCATTTCCTAACATTATTTTCCAAAAACTTGGGGGATGACTTTGCCTGTACTCGAGGCTTCTAAACTCTTCAGCCATTAGTTGACTTTCTTAACACTGTTGAGACTTCATAAATTGCAGTAGCTGCACAACTGACCTCTTGCATGTCAAATAGCGAGCCCCCTTGAGCGCCACCGCTTTGCCCCTTTGATTGCGGATTGTTCTTATTCAAAACCTGGAGTCCCTCTCCTTAAAAAGCAAAGACCAAGTCCAAAACCTTGGTGTGCTGATCGAGTCCGACCTGACTTTCAACAGTCATATCAAATCAGTTCCTGAAACTGCCTTCTAGCAGCTGAAGAAGATATCCAGAGTAAAAGCTAGCATGTGCCAAGCAGACCGGGAGAAGCTCACCCAGGCTTTTAGTTCAAGTAGACTTGACTATTGTAATGGTCTTCTGACTGGGCTCACCCAAAAAGAACATTAAACAGCTGCAGCTCATTCTGACCGGAACAAAGAAGTCACAGCATATTACTCCAATTCTAAAGTCTTCACACCTGCTTCCAGACAGCTTATGAATAGATTTAAAAGTTCTGCTACTGGTCTAGAAATCGCTAAATGGTTTAGGTCCTGAATTTGTGAAAGAAATCCTCATGGAATAAAAGCTTTATTGTAAAGTGCTGCCTAAATTTGGACGTTGTAAAGATTTGGTCAGGCACGAATCCAGCAAGACCATATCACACGTCAAGGTCTAAAGAGTGGACCTTTCGCACGTTATCCAGCCGTCGTTGTGCCTGGCTGAGCACCGGCAGATGTCATGTGACTTTGCTGCTTCGCACTTCATTCGCATCCCGTCCGCCGGCTCCGAAGCGGCCACTCGGATTCTTGCCTTTCCTTTTGGGGCAAAAAAAAAAAAACAACCAATCGACCCTGACATAACAACAACTGACAAATATTGACATATAACATATATATATATATATATATTTACATATAACTGACATATAAGATAGTTTGGTTGAAATGTGTAAGAATGGATCACATTTACGAAACATAAGGAACACAAGTCATACAGAGGTCACGGGGTGCATCGACAAGCCCGCCTGCAACGTAGCAAAATACAAATAAACAAAGTCTCCGTTTGTTTGACCGAGAGCTACAAAAAGGATGATCAGCTCACGAAGCTACCCGAGCGGACATTTTAGCCGCTGAGGTTAGCTGTCGCACACGAAAGATCTTTTCTATTTGATACATCCAATTGTTATGAGGATATTAGCGGGAAATGAACAATACGTAAGCGCTGAACTCCAGAACGTCAGCGTCTCTTCCAGCGACGGCCTCGGCGGACTTCTTACGACGTTTGCGTCTGACATCGCCTTCGTGTTCTTCATTTTCTGCGGACCTTCGACGCACTTCCTGGAGTTGAAAATGTTGCTGACAGGAACGAAACCTTGAGGCTCGGAATGCTTGGTGGACAAGACCAACGCTCTCGAAGTGACACACACAAACATGCACGCCGCGCACACACAAGAGACGCGGAGAAATACGGGTTCAGTGCACAGGACAAATAAGGAGCTGCACAAGTAAATACGATAAAAAAAAAAAAATATGCAAAAAGATATTAGTGACGCATGAGGACGCGGTGTGATGTTTTATGAAAATGTATTTTTGGGATAGAATTAGCTACCCCCAAAAAACCCAGCATGTAAGCGTTTGTGTAACACTTGCGTCACGATCGGCATCCAGTCTGAATACGGGCAAAGCTGCCAGCCAATCAGAATGCAGCAAGTTGCCTCCCCAGCAATGAGTCCTTGTGCTTAGAGCAGTGGGGGGCGGGGGGGGGGGGGACAAAGCCGAGTGAGTGGGGGCACGGTAAACAAGTAGGACAGGCACACACTAAGACACACGCTAACTATTGTGGACAAGCCTTCGCTTTCCATTAAGTTCACTTCTGCCCCGAGGCTGTGGTAAAAATACTCCGCCGAAAAGAGAGAGGGGCCGACGCAACATCGCCGTGTACGGCCACGACAAAAGGAAAGATACATGGAATAGCGCCGGCCGACTTGTTCAATTATCGGCAGTCAATTGAAACGAGGCCTTCCTTCCTAAAACCACGTCTAGGCCAGGCGACAGAAGGTTTCTCCGGGGAGGAGGAGGGAGAGAATCAAAGCGCGAGTCGTGACGTCCCCCCCCCGACGAGGACGCCAATCAAAGCGCGAGTCGTGACGTCCCCCCCCCCGACGAGGACGCGAGTGGGCGCTGGAAGGCTTCAGCGTGAGAGGCCAGCACATCGATATACACTTGCGTGACGCTAGAAAACAAGTCAGAAAATCCAAGACTGACTTCCACATTTCCACCAAACATGAAACTGTTCTCGTCGGCCCCGTTCCTTGCGTCGGCCAATCAGATCCATCCAGCCACTCGTGTCATAAGAGGCTATGCCATAGTCGCCGTCAGAGGGTGTGCGCACTTGCCCAAACACACAGTTTCCGTTGTTTATTTTGATTTCTCCTCGCAAAAAGATTGAGTTGTTCAGGCTTTAGGTCACATTCACGGTGGAAAAAAGTTTTGAAATGATTTATCTGGGCTTCATTTTCTAATATCCCCCAAAACCTGGCATTTGAACAGGGGTGTGTAGACTTTTATATCCAGTGTACACGGACACAACAGACGTTTACTGCTGCAGCGACTCTGGATCGTGGCAAACGCAAGCGTGCGCAAGCACTGACACCATTCCCAATCGTTCACTTCGTGTGGAAACGTGTACACGGTAATCGCAATGATGACATTTTGTGCTAACGGTACAAAAGTAATAATTCCTGCGTTGTGCGTGAAAGGCACAGCAGGCTTCTGTTGGTTCTTTCTTTCTTTGCGGGTATCCCCCCTCCTGATCGCAATCTCAAGCTGCTGTGGACAAATTGATACATGAGATGTGTGCAATTTGCCCTGCGACCGACCGGCGACCAGTTCAGGGTGTAGTCCGCCTTTCGCCCGAAGTCAGCTGGGATCGTTTCCGGCGCCCCGCGACCCTAACCGGGAAAAGCGCTGTTGAATATGGACGGATGTGTGCAATTGTCGGAGCGCTCAACTTCCCCCTGCTTGTTGTTTCAGCTAAATGTGCAAGATTTGCATCGGTCTCACGCGGTCGTCCACGCTCGCGATGATCACGCTGACGAGCGCGGCGATACGCAAAGCTCCCGTTTCTCCTTGCTCGTTAATAATTAATAACGAGGGCAATGCTGAGCTTACTGACCCATTGCAGAGCCATTCCTCAAACGATACAACAAGCATATGATATTCATAAATATGCTGTAGACGAATGCCTCCTCGTCAGGAAGGACGAATGTTGATAGGAAACCGATAAGCTGGCATTGTGGCATTAACCGCGCCAGTATATTCTCTGTGAAAATCTTTGGGGTCAAGCATTGGGCACACACATTCTGCCAGGCCACACTAAATCAAAACCTACAAAGGGCAACACGACACACGCATCCATACTTCCTAATTAGATGGATATATCTGTGTCTGTGTACACATGAAGACACACAAATAAATAGAAATCCGGTGAGGCCTGTTCACAACAGGCCGCGCGAGATGGTCGTTCGATGGCACTTGTGTTGTACTGCCCTCTGCTGGCTACAATGTGCAACTACGATACCGCCCTACCCATTCAAAATACGTCGACAATTATATTACCTCTTCGTGTTTAGTCAATTAACTTTGCGTCATTAAGTACCTGAAACGATGCATTTTCTCTTTTAACATATGTTGAGGAAAATGGCTGGCTCTGCTATAGAGATGACCTGAAATACATCTTTGAAGACAAAATAGCGTGCGCAGTTTATCATCCTGAAAAAGTGGGGAACGTTTGTGTTGTCAAATGATTCAGAGCAACACGCGGATCACTTTGAAGGAGCTTGAAAAGGGAATTGCAACAGCGCCCCCGTCTGTTTGTGACGGGAACGAACCTCCTCACTACAACCGCAGGAAAGGAAGCCCGAGAGGCTCGCAAAGAGGGGCAAAGAGGGCCAAAGAGGGGCTTACTGGATCTGGAAGAGGAGGGACGACCTGAGCTGGGCCAGGGGGGGGAAAAACGAAAAAGATGGCGGCACTTTACATCGTCTCTGACCTCTGACCTTTGTGTACAGTGCAAAGAAAAACCTCTGAAATGTCACAAAGACTTCGGTTCCTACTTCCTAATACTTCCTGTATTTTGGTCCTTGTGCCATTAGAGGCTTCAAATTTGTACTTGTACACAAAGTTGCAGGAGAGGTTTATATACAGTAGACTCGTGGATGACTTTTTATTCTTGTTGCTGAATTCCAGGAGTTTTCAAAACGGAACTTTTGTGCACAACTTTCAATGTATTCAGAATTTGTTCATCATCCCGAGAGTCACAATTTTTACAGGCTCAACGTTGAGAATGAATGAGCAAACGGAAAGACGTGAGCGCTTTTGGAGTTTGACAAGATGGCTTCACGTGTCTTGTTGTTCTCAAAAGCGAATGAGGTCGCGCCCGCTCGTCAAAACCTTGACACTGACAATCACTTTTTTTCATTCTTTACTTTTACTCAAGTCAAGGAGTCAAATGATTATTTGACACGGGTATCTTGCCAACGACTAGCATCGTAAGATTTCGCGAGCGTTTGAAGCTCGTCCCAAGGGTTCTGTTGCCTAGCAACGCCAGTGGGCCGGGCCACTTGGAAGTGTAGTGCAGCGGTTGGCCAGTAGGGGGGGGGGGGCGGAGAGGCGCGGTCTCGCTTGTCGCGCACGCGCCCGCACATCTGAAAAGTGAGCGCCCCCGCCCGGCGAGCGTTCGCTTGTGGTCCCGCCACGTTTGCGAGCAACATGTCGAGCGTCAGCTGGAAGCCTTTCGTCTTCGGCGGCCTCGCTTCCGTGACGGCGGAATGCGGTGAGTGACGTGACGTGACGCGACGCGTGGCTCACCGGTTGGCCCGAGCGGAAGCCGCGACGTGCTGCGTTTGTGTGTTGCAGGCACGTTCCCCATCGATCTCGCCAAGACGCGTCTTCAGGTTCAGGGCCAAGTGGGCGACAGCAAGTACCGCGAGATCCGCTACCGAGGCATGTTGCACGCCATCGTCAGGATAGCGCGCGAGGAGGGCGTCCGGGCGCTGTATTCGGGGTGAGGCTCGTGCTCGTGCTCGTGGAGTCGAGTCGACTTTTTCATGCGCAATTCGAGCGTGTGGCGTTTCTCGGAAACGTTGTCACTTCCTGCTAACGAGCACACCACCTCTCGTGTTCCCTCGCGAGATTGCCAAATGTGACGTTTACAGGATCGCTCCCGCCACGCTGCGCCAGGCGTCCTACGGCACCATCAAGATCGGCACGTACCAGAGCCTCAAGAGACTGCTGGCGGAAAGGCCCCAAGGTGAGGCGCGCGCCGGACTCGGACGGGGCGACCGATCCCTTTGCGAGCGACACACGTCAGAGCTGCGGCCGGTCTCCCTTCTGTCTTGCGTCCAGATGAGACCCTGGCGACCAACGTGCTGTGCGGCGTTCTGGCCGGAGTCGTCTCGTCCTCCATCGCCAACCCCACGGATGTGCTGAAGGTAGCGGAAGCCGAGACCGACCGTTCGAGTCCCTCTGAGGACGAAATCCAAAATGAGATTTTTCGCTGCTTTTCGCTCTCGCGCGCCTGATCTGGGTCGCGTCGACCGGAAGATTTGAATGCATGACCTATGAAAAGAATCGGATGCTATGCGATACAGAAGCGGACTCAAAAGATGGAGATGCTTTTGTTTACAGACGATCACGGAGCGACTCGGCTTTCTGCGGTCAGGGCCCCACGCGTGCGACATCTTCCTGCCGGCGCCCCACAAAGTCCTCCCGGGTGGCTTATTAATAGACCGGAGCCTCCCACGACTCAATTTAGTCTTCTGCAAACGATACGCCTGCAGGAATATGATTTGCGTACGTTCACCGCCGGGTAACGGCTCGATCGCCACCTGTGCACACAATGTCTTTATTACGGCTAAACTGATAGGGCGACACGGTCGTGAGGCGAGTTATGTCGAGCGCAGCCCGAGAAACGGGAAGCGAGTCGAGCTCGGCCAGCTGAAGATTACGGCCGTGAAAAAAACCAAAAACGCCTTGTAGCCTTTTCTTGGCGCCTGTGAAAGCTCAGCCCGCCTGCGTGCTCGCCTTCTTTTGGCCTTCATCCGGTAATATGCTTTATTATCCTTTAACCACCAACGCCTAGAATTTACTGGGAGGAAAGTCTGCTAAAACAGCATGGGAAACGCCATAGATGAGCTAACGAGAATGAGCATTATGACGAGCCTTCAAACAACTGCTCCACACGGCTCAGCAACATGCATGAATACTCGCCAACATTTGCTCTCTGGTTTGTGGTGACAACAAATATTATTCATATTAATACATTCAAACGGGCTTCCTCTCAGATCCGCATGCAGGCCCAGGGACGGGTGATCCGAGGAAGCATGATGGGCAACTTCATCAGCATCTACCAGCAGGAAGGGACCAGGGGGCTTTGGAAGGTACGACCTACTTGACGTTTCTGCCTCACTTTTAGCCGTCGGCGTTCGCGCGAGGTCATAGAAATGCCATGTGTAATATCAGAGATGAAGTTTGTTTTTGGGCTACGCATTCGAAGAAAGCTAATTGGATCCATTCGTCACGGTGAGATTTCATTTTTAAGAAATACACAAGAATGAAATCAACCGAAATGAGTGAATGGGGGGGGGGGGGGGGAAAAAAAAAGAAAAACATACTTTAGTTTGAGCATTCCTGCTGCCAACAAGCCTTTTCTTTTGGAAAGCTGCTGTTGTAATCGACGGTGATTTCGTTGTTGGTCGTCAGGGCGTCTCTCTGACCGCCCAGCGGGCGGCCATCGTGGTCGGCGTGGAGCTGCCGGTCTACGACATCACCAAGAAGCGCCTGATCCTGTCCGGTCACATGGGCGACAACGCGTACACGCATTTCTTGTAAGTGAGAGTTGGGGGGGGGGGGGGGTGTCCTTCTGCCTCAGCTGTTGATTTTGTCACCAAGAGGAATTTGGAAAGCACAGCTCGCACTTGAGTTGTTTCAAGGTTGGCAGCAGATCAGCGGACGCCGGACGGCGGCGCCCGCTTCGAGTCTCGGGTTCTTATCGGCCGCTGTCGCTCGACAGCGCGCCGTTTCCGCTCTGCGCGCTTGCCGTCGCTCAACATTCTCGTCAGACCAGTAAACGCTGCGGACCACCTGTAGGTCTTGGGCGATTTCGAGGGATTGGGCGTCATTAGATATACAAACGAAAGGGAGCGCAACCGTCGTTTTCATTTGCTTTTGACAAAGGAACATGTCGGACTGCCGTCACGAGCCAAGTTTGACCCATTCAAAGCAATTGCTTTCATTTCAAAGTATTCGTTCTCAAAACACATGTAAAGTATTTGCGATTCGCAAATTCACCTATGGGCAGATTTGAACCCTATCCTCCGTTATTTGCTGAAAAAAAATAATAAAAGTTTTCTTTTGCTGTTTTTGTGCTCAGGCCAAAGCCCCGTGGAATATAAAAGTAGCAGTTTGGCGCCATCTTGTGGCATCTGGGCGTCATAGATCTGAGGGGCTTCATTTAGTCAGGCTGTCATATCGATTTTTGTGGCACGTGACGAAAGTGCGAGTAGAATTTGAGTCCGAATTGTGTTGTTTGCGGCATTGGTGGCGCGAGACGAGGTGCCCGCATGAAGGCATCTCGGGATGAGTTTGGCGTGTACGAAAGCCAAAGCCCTGACCCCGACACCGTCACAAACCTTTGGCATGAACTCGAACAGACATTGTGATCCATCGTCACACTCAAATGTTTTGTGTCACGAAGCAGTCGCCGGAGAAGCCGAATTCCGCCGCGACTCCGAAGAAGCGTCGAAATGCTGGCAAAATGGCGCAGGACTAACGCCGCCCCGCTTTGTGGCACGCAGGTCCAGCTTCGTGTGCGGCCTGGCGGGGGCGCTGGCCTCCAACCCGGTGGACGTGGTCCGGACGCGGATGATGAATCAGAGAGGAGCGGCTTTGTACCAGGGAACGCTCGACTGCGTGCTGCGGGTCCGTCTGTCCCCGCCCGACAACGAGACAAACGCAACACTCGACGCTTTTCCGCGTGCACAAAAAGCCCAAATGTTTCTCTTGGATATTTGCCACAAATCCGTCTCCATCTGTTAGCAAAGGTTTTGAGGAGCATTTTATTTTTACAGTTTAAGCCCACATTTGCGCAGATATTTGTTGCTTTTATTTAGCAGCTGACCTCCGTTTTTAGTTCCGTAACAAACAACCAAGAAACACAGAAAATTATTTTGAATGTAGAAATGAGGAAGAAGTGTTTATTGAAGCTCCATAATTCTGTCATAGATGTTCCTACGTGACAAAAGCTTGAAATAAGGAAGTGCGCATTTTAGAGCTAAATGGAAACTAGTGATAAGCGGTATACTATATTCGGTTTGTTGTCTTTTTTTCAGCCCGACTTTATTTTTCAGACGTGGCGCTCGGAGGGTCTGGTGGCCCTCTACAAGGGCTTCTTCCCCAACTGGCTCCGCCTGGGCCCGTGGAACATCATCGTATCCTTCAAACGGCTCATTCGCGCTGCGGATGTGATGCGCTGGTTCCGGAACCGCAGAAATTGCATTCAATGTTTAACTTTACTGGCAATTGGTTGCCAGAAAAGAAGAAGCGGAATTTAAGCAGTGTAATATTAAATCTGCGTCTCATTGTTATCATGGACGCTCACGTGCTGCAAGTCAAATATATCATGCGCTCGCGTCATTTCCAACGTCAGGAGAAAGTTGCCACGCGGCTTCAAATCCAAAGTTTGATTCAAGAACATCAATTGTTGCAGTCGCAGAAAAACGACGAAAGACTACAAATGTCATCGGATGACAGAAGCTGTGACAAAAAAGATTTGCCTTCCTCGACTCCACATTCAGTTCTTCCTCACGTACGAGCAGCTCAAGAAGATCAACGTCTGAGCGAGCGAGCGGAAGAGACGAAGACCGCTTCGGAGGCGACCGTCTCCCCTGTCGGCGGGAACCCCAGTTTGCCGTGGGAAAGAGGTGCACGTGTGTGTGTGTGTGTGTGTGTGTGCGCGCGCGTTTGCGTGGGTTTCCTCAGGCCTGCCGCCGCAAAGACGGCCGGGGACTTTTGCACGTACTTGAATGTGATATTTGAGCTCATCCAAAGGCTTGGTTTCGTTGCGGTTCGCGTACGGCCAGGTTGCTTTTGGCACGAGGCGCTTCGGGAGGCCTCCGCGCGTCGCGTCACGTCGAGTGCCTTCAAGTTGCCAGATGGAGAATGTCGCACGAGTCGCAGGGCGGCTGACAATCACCGCAGTCGTTCCGTCTCAAGGAGGGAGTGAGGAGCTCGCAGTTTGTCGCCGCGCTTTACAAAGGATTTTTTTTTTTTTTTCTTGACTCTAAATCGAGAATCCAAACCAAGGAGACGCCGGTTTATGTTGTCAGAAGTTAACTTAAAAGTCACTCCGAGTTCACCCAAATGTGAAAGATTTGATGATCGGGCAGCTCGCCGACCTTGCGTAGTTTCATGTTCGTATCTTCGATTCATAACCGTCTTTGGTTTACTGCTTATTTGCACTACTGCCGCTGCATGCGACGCCTGTTACAGTCGAGTCAACGTTTTTGCGCACGGTGCTTCCGTTGAGGAAATGTTTTATACTTCCTGGCTTTTCTGTCTGAATGGCCAAATTACGGGCAAACGTCATTGTGTACCTTTTTTAATGTCGCTGTCAATGTGAAATAAAAACCAAACTCATCAAACAAGCTGTCGTTGTGCTATGCTTTCACCACTGCGTGGCGCTGTGTAGCTCCATTCACCTTCTGACCCAGGTAGCTGTGGAAGCTTGCTCCCATCTAGCACAGTCGCTTTCTGAGGGGAAAAAACACGCGCATAACACCAAACATCCGCCTATGAATTATTCACGACATTTGAACGTGTAATTGTTCTCGTTTCGCTGGGTAAATTTCCAGTTTCCTCCGCATCAGAGCTGTTTAGATGCTGACTGCTCAAGGGAGCGGCGTGGGAAACATGCCAGCGAACGGAACGGCGTGTTGTGTTTGTGTGCCTCGCTTGCTCCTTTTATTTTGGGAGAGTCGCCGTGGGAGTTGTTGTGAAAACTTCAAGGAACCCACCATAAGTTGCACTTGTCTCTTTCTTCTGGATTCCCGAATTCTTTTCCACAGAACAATCCGAGCGAGCCCTCACCTGCAGCGCACAAGAGCAGCTCCCATCTTTGTTCAATCAGGGAACAAATTGAGAAAGGCTGCTAGAAAACAAGGGAACACAAATTTGGCCCCGACGACACCTTGGCAGTCTTCTACACGTTTGGCCGTGAAGGATTCCAGCGGTCGCATTACGGGCTTGATTTGCTGCCTGGCCCAAGGGTGCAGGCAGCTGGCGCTATTGTGTTCCAGGGCTCAGTGAGCTTTTGTGTCAGAGACATAAAGCTACGCTCTGGTCCAAAACGCCCAACACTCGACTCCCGTTTTTTTTGTTTTTGTTTTTTCAGCCGCTGCTCGCATGAAAATGGGGCCCGCTCCGAACGGGCTCGCGTTGCTCCGCTCGGAGCGACCGCAGTCAGCGCAACGCTGAAAAACAAACCTTTTGTTTTTCTCGGTACTGCTCGTTGTTGCAGCAATTTAGCACAGCCTGCTACTATGTTACTTCTCAGCTGCGGGATGCACAAATTACACAATTGAAAAAATACTGCGGGTACTATTTGAGGAATGACTATAATTTGTGTTTAGTTTGTGTAATTTGTGAACTTGTTGTTCCATCTCTGTCGGGCCAATGCTACATTATTGGCGCACTCGCTGTGTAGCCTCGCCACTCTGTGCTACTTGCATATCTGTTGTTGACCAATACTGGCCACTCATGTGCTTGAGAAGTATCTGCACCATTTGCACAATTGACACTATTCCAGATTATTGCACTACTAGTCACTTTAAACTGCTTACATTTCTTGAAGTCTCTGCGCCATTTGCACAATGGTCACTGCACCAGACTATTGTTCTATTAGTCATTTCACTTTTGGTCAATTGCCCCCCCCCCCCCCCCCCCCCCCCCCCAAAAAAAAAGTATCAGCATTAGCCCATTACTGGTAACCTTTCATTGCTCAGTGACTCTCCGAACTTTGTTTTTTGTCTGAAAAGTATTTTCTGTCAAATGTCTGTCTGTCGCACTCGAGCGGCTCCAACCACCGGAGACAAATTTCTTGTGTTTTTGACATACTTGGCAAATAAGGATGATTGTGATTCTGATTCTCAACTAGCCGGGCTTCCTCCCAACCGCGCCGCTGTCGTCAGGCGCCGTCTTCGGCTGTGACATGATGTCACCAGCAACGAGGGTAAGTTGACGCGTGGTGATTATGATTTTTAGTCCACCACTAACCATTTTAGTTTTGAAGTATAAGCTATCACCCCCCTCAGTCTGCTGGATTCCTTTTGGCACATCCATTCGACATACCCGCAGCGTCTGGGAGCTGAGAAGTGGCCCTTTAGTTTTCATTGCTGAAACCTGATTTTATGATTACGATATTACATTTTTTTTTTTTTTAATTCATTCAAATTTGGCAGGCTTGTTAACATTGCTCTTCTGTGTGGTGTGTCAAATTGACATGGCATTTTTTGGGCCCGTTTAGCGCCACAAGTGAACGGCTGTCACATCATCCATCCAAACTCTTTTCAAAGTTCGAAGAGCCATGAGGCATTCAGAAAACAAAACCCGTGTATAATAGCGGAAGTCAATCTGCGCACACTTACCTCATGCTGCTGTCTTGCTTCTGCAATGATGCATGGCAGCCATTGATTTGAACAAAACAAGCCTTCTCAAATCAGAATCATCTTTTATTTGCCAAGTATGTAAAAAAAAAAAAAAAAAAAACACAAGGAATTTGTCTCCGGTAGTTGGAGCCGCTCTACTACGACAACAGACAGAGAACACTTGGGAGACAGAAATACATAAGAAACATAGCAATAAAAGGTTACCAGTAATGCCGGTACAATTTATAAAAAATAAATAAATAAAATATATATATATATATTTTTTTTGACACTTGTGCAAAAAGATGCAGAGTTCTCTAGCAAGTAGAGCAGTTTGAAAGGACTCCTAGAAGAATAGTCCGGTGCAATGACCATTGTGCAAAGGGCGCAGAGACAAACAGGCGCATATTCTTTATCCTGGGCGAAGAGCGACAAATATTAATTGATGCAGTTTAAAGTGACTAGTAGTGCGATCATCTGGGACAATGTCGATGGTGCAAATGGTGCAGATGCTACTCAGGCACATGAGTGGCCGGTATTGGTCAACAACAGATATGCAAATAGCGCAGAGTGGCGAGACGACTACAGTGAGTGCACGAATAATGTAGGGGAGCATTTCGGGGTATCGGTGTCTTGCTCAAGGACACCGGGGGACGTTGGCGGATGGTCCGGTCGGGAATCTCAAAATCAAATACGTCATCAGACAACAAGCCTCAAATCACTACTGAGTCTTATTTGGTGTTGTTAATGGAACTACGGAATAAGTGCCAACGTTCGCACTTGCGCTGCATTTGTATTTTCTGGGCTCTCTATGGAAGTATCCGACCGTATTTTCCTGCGCCATTGTATCTTAGTTTACATTAATGCCCGAGTCGGAAATTGGCCTTCATCCAAAAATTCCAAACAACAAACTCGTGGTTGACCTACATTCACACAGCAGTGGAAGATGCTTGAGGTGGACCGGGGGGGGGGGGGGGGGCAGGATCACAAGGATGAGCCGCCGGTAATGCCGCTCCGATTGTTCTATTAAGACGAAAGGGGCCAACGCGGCGACTGTTCAACGAGATAATGTGAGAGGAAATTTACAGCGCATGTGGGTCGCTTTCTTTCATCCTGCGGCTCCAAGCGTCACTTGCGAGACGGACGGCTCACTTTTGAGCTTTGTTCTCCCGCCGATCAGAGTTGCTTGATTGCAGATGGCTAAAATGTAGAAACCGTTTCCATGTGGCCTAGACTAGCACGGTCTCGGAGTTTGCGGCTGTTACTTTTATCATGATGATGATGCAGTTTACGGTGGTATGGAATTGCTGCGTTGTGACAATGTGGTATTTTGTCTTAACGTCATGTGCTTGAAAACTGACCTTTATAAAACAGACTTCTCAATTCACAACACAAAACCCGCTGGTTGAACCGTCGTCATTAAAAGCCAAGGAGATTTTAGCAAATCTTCAGACATCAGTTTACCGTCGACGACTTTCGCTCAGTAAGCCTTAAATGCATCAATTCCATAATCGTGTGCTTTTTGTGGGGCTGGAGGATGATGCCGCGCCACAAAGTAGCTTGTTAAGCTATTGTTCAATCTTTTTAAAGGGGGTTTGTTTGCTAACAACATTAAATGCTTATTACAATATCTCAATGTTATTAAAAGGGAAGAATATCAACCATTTTGGTACAGATTTGAGTGAAAAAGTAGTAGTAGCACATGCTTTGCTTAAGTGGACCGTGTAAATTCACGTGGTGGGCCAGATGTGGCCCCCACGCCTCGAGTTTGAAGTGTATGCATTAGCGTACCAAACGACAACTCGACACATCAGAATATGCTCGAAAAGGCCATTTATTTCCGTACTCGCACATGATCTCAATCCATGAAACACTTGGGCAAAGTCCTGCCTAATTTCCACATTTTGACATTCCGACGTTTTGAATTGAACTCGCCAACTGAATGAAGCTTCTGCTACGATTGGGATTGATCGCGACGCACCTCGACCTGACAGCGGCCTTCTGGGTGAGTTGAAGAAGAAGAAGAAGACGAGTTGACTGTTGACTGTGTTTGAGTCTTCCCATTAACGCTTTCAATGTTTTGGTTTTTACGCTTGCATGATTTAAGGTTGTTCAAGTGTACAGTTAATAAATGTTTTAGGATTGTGTGTTTTTTGCCGCCCTTGAGGACTCGCACGCTTGCCAGAACTAAGACGAGAGCGTGCCAAATCCTCCGCATCCCGGTCGCCGCCTCTTCCGGCGGGCCTCGGGCCGACGCCGACCCGGATCGCAGGGCACCTGCGGCAAAAGGAAAACCTTTCAGGTTCACATTCTACACCTCTTCGAAGAGCGGAGATTGAGTCCACGCTGGCGCACGAACGTCAGGTGAGCCTGAGGCAATGCCAGCCAGCTTTTTTTTTTCCTCTTCTCAAGGAAATGATCACGTGTGTTTTATTTTCAGTGTGATGCCATTCCACGAGCGGTCTTTTTCATTTCCTGTGCATTTTCCACGCAAACAAAAACAAAACAAAAACCTGCCGCTCATCTGTTGTGGTATACAACTGACTGTAAAAAAATCTTTTTACTTTTTACTTTTATATGCAAGTACATTTCACAATCTCTAACTTTTTTTTTTTTTTTTTTTTTTTTTTTTTTTTTTTCCCCCCCATTTTGCTGAAGGAGCTGAATCAGCACTTGTTATTTATTTTCCTTTTTAAATCAAGGGTGTGGGCACCTCGGACCGAATGTGCATACCCATTCCTTTTTCAGTTTGTTGTCTTGCAGCTTTTTTGGTGTCTGAGTGGGCACCGCCCTTGTTGTGTGATGTCAGTGTTCTTACTGCGCACTACATCAAATTTCCCGTTTCCTCGTCAGAATGTCATCCGTTTTACGACTTAGCAGTTTTCCGGAATGCAGCACTGGCAGCCATATTTGGCCTCTCCGAGCCAGCGAGTCTTAGCGCGCTGATCTGCCGATGAAACAAAGGCGTGCCGTGAAATGAAAGGAGCGGAAAATGGACAGGGGCATGCGTTTTTGTTGTTGTGTTGCCAAAAGACGGTTTACAGAACAATTACGTCACCCAGTCCAAATCTAGCAAATACAGAAAATCAGCATTCAAAGCAATACTGTTCTGGGGGAAAAAAAAATGCCCTCAAGTGGAAGAAAGCTTCAAATTAAAAGGACAAACTTATCTTTGCAGATGCTAGAGGGGAGAAAAAAAAGCAGCACGGCAATTTGAATCGCAACCACGGCGAGTCGAGGATCAGACGTTTGAAGGTGCTGAGGTCCCGGCCAGGCAAGATCAATTCACGCAATTTCTATGAAAGAGAAGCATAACACTTTTGGGAGAAAGTCTGTGACTAATCCGTCAAATCTGATAAAGGTTATTTCAATGTTGAGCCAGAGCAAAAGAGCATTTCTAAAACAAATCTACTGTAACCGCATGCATTATTTTTTTTTCTGCCTAATGGCACCGTCGATCTGTGCCTAGCTTTATTTCTGCTGTATGCGGATGAAGATGAGACATTTGAGTTTTTCCGGGGAAGATTTTGTGCATGGTGTTTTCCCTGCCTGTGTAGATCACTGACATCAATCAGCAGCTGAGTCTGATTAATAAAGGTAAATTTCCGATGTTCCACATTATAAAGCAAGAACAGTGACTAAAGATAGAACAGTGACTACCGCAGCAGAATCATTCTTTGCAAGAAAATGCACCATCCCGCACCGCAAAAAAAATAGCATTGAAGTTTTCATGTCGCGGCCATCGTCGTCCCCTGACCGCAACCCCATTGAGAACCGGTGGAGCATCTGCAAAAGGAAGCTGTACGTATGAGGGTGGACAGCAGTACACCTCCAAGCGGCATCTCTGGGAGGGAAGCCTTACATCCTCAAGTGACATCCGAACAGAAACTATCAAATTACATGTTCGATGGCTGTGAAACGAGGCGAGTGTGGTGAAGGACCCGAGTGCAAAACACCGAACCGCCAGAAAAGTTGCAAAGGATGTTGATCATTCATTCAAGATCAAGTGTGACGGGTCAATTCAAAGCCAGGATGCAGTGCACTTTAACGTCACGGTCGAGAGGGTCAGGCTTTGAAGATAGCTTTGTCTTGGCCAAGGTGATGCAATGTTCCGCAATCCACAGACAGCAGTTCAGGAAATGCTCGGATTTCACTGTCGTCTTAATTCACGATTCACGGGGAAACTCGCACCTTGCCGTCCTTGTCGCAGAATCCCCAACAGCCACGGAGCCAGAAACGGGCAAACGTGATACGGCCCAACTCCCACTACGTCGTGTTTCTGCGTCTTGCATGTATAATGTCCGACACGCTGACCCTGATTGCATCATCAACGAGGCTTGAAATGGCTGACCGATTGGCCGTCTGTCATGGCAGACCGTGACAGGATGAGAGCATTATTAAGGTGCTACTGAAGCGGCAATGGTGAAAAGGTATACGAGTGGCCAACGTTCCAAAAATCCCATCAAGTAGGCTTCTAGCCGTTTTTGGCTTGCGTGGCTGTATCGTGGCTAGGAGTCGCATCTTTTGTGTTTGAGATTGTTTTCTTCTGAATTCACATTCAACTGGATGCCACCAATGACGCAAACGGAGGCTAAATGCCACTGTCGGCACATTTTTGACGGGATCCTAACTCTACTTTTTTTTAGCTTCAAGTCCTTCAATTTGTATCTGTAAATTAGTTGAGTCTTTCTGCAACCAGAGATAAACATTTGGTTCGTGACCAAAAAAAACAACAACACAGGAGTTGTTTTACTATGTTAAAATGACTCCCCATAAAAGGAAACCAAAATGACTACGCCATTGTATTTAATAGTTACATCAAGCGGGAAGACACACAATCCAGCTTCTTCCTCAGCCAAGCAAGAGTCACATGTCTTCTGTTCTGAAGGCATGACTTGAAATGTCACAGTAATCTGCCGAGGGAACATTTCTTGCCTTGTCGACTTGGAAACTTGCCATCTAACCGCATTCCCTTCCCCACAGGTGCCATCTGACACAAACCGGAGCAAACGGAACCGCCGAAAAGGCGACTCACGCATGAATCCAACTACTGTTCAAGCGCTCGTAGATTCATTGATACTATCGCAGTTTAAAAAAAAAAAAAAGTTTTTGTATGTAGGTCATGTGCAGTGGAAGAGCGCTGCCAATCATGTGACTATCGAAGATCAAATGTGCGCTCAAGGACACATTCATTGTGTCTTGTGAAAAGAAAAAGAAGATCAGAGAGAAACGCCATCTTGAGCTTTTCATCTTGCTCTTAAAAGGCCAATTGTTCGTTTGTTGGTGTCCGCACGCATGCGTCCAAACTCAGAGCAACGGACTAATTCATAAGCAGCAGCATATGGCGACAAGTTCCTGATATTCCATTCGTCATGTTTCAGTGATTAGTATTTGTTCAAAAGGCTGTTCAAATGAAACAAACATGTGCCATAAACACATGTACTCCTTTTGATTTACTTTTTTTTTACTAGGATCATTTACACACTGGCATATAAAGACGTAAGGATTTTTTTGGAGAACTTGCGTAATGAGAAGCATGCATCACCAATCGGCTTCCAATTCTCCTCTTCCATTCCCCAGCGAGCATCGGCGGGCTGTCGCGTCATCGGCGCGAGCGATAAATACCGTACCGCTTCACGTCTTCGCGACACGTGCTACAAACGACAAACAAATTCCGGCGTCGCCACGGCCTTTAACTGCAGTTTGTTGCTCGATAAAAGCGTTGCAAGTTGTACGTTTTTCTGCCCGAGGGAGCTTTGGGCATACGTTGGGTTCAAAACTCAAAAAGCGTTTCACAGCTTTTCCACTACACGGTGAAAGCGGCAGGAGCTCGCTCGGCCCTTCTCGCCTCGCTTCGCGCCGGCCGTGCTGCACTTTCAAATATTACAGCTGCTGCGACATTGCTGCTTTGAACGCCTCAATTAGAACGATACGGGCTAACGAACCACTCTGGAGGAGGACGAGGCTCTCTTGCTTTTAGTGCAGGTTGAAAAGCACTGCTAACGAGTACAGCTGTGCCGAGCTGCATATTTTATGTGCAGCAGAAAGGGTGCTGTTTGTTTGCCGGAGAAATGTTTCCAAGTGGAAAAGTGCTGTTTGTTTGCCGGAGAAGTATTTCCAACACATTCCCCGGCTCAACATCAGGGTTTCATTTAGACAGGGCAAACACTAAATGGACACAGATGGATTGCGCAGTTGCCGTTTAATAGCACCTGTATTTTTGTCAATGGCGCATCTACGGCGGGTGCAATTTCTGGCGTATCCTGATTTTTGTGTGAGCGCGAAGCTCGCTGCGCATTTCCAATTTGGCAGACCGATCTGCGACAAGCTGGACATTTCGGCGCAACCAGGGTGTGTCTTTTGACAATTTGGTGGCAGAAAGTCTTAGCCCGGCACAGTAGGTAGACCAGCTGGCCTAATACGAGTTTGGTGAATTGGATCGGTGCGCAGGCAACAGATTCGCAAGCACAGCGGACGGGCGGTAGATGCCAGACGTAATCCATTCATCGAACGCTTTATTATTATCCTCATCATTGGTTTTTAAATCGTGCCACTGGCAGCTAACAATCGGGGCGGGGATAGATGCGTGATCTCCGTGAACATATTTAGGTTGCCAACGATCATCAGCAGCTCGTTGTGTACTTAATCAGCGTAGCCGCTCAGCGGCCGAGAGCAGCGACGACGCGTCATCCTACGCGCAGAGACCGTCATCGCGCGGCATTTCAAGGGAATGAGAGGAGCCGCTTTGATTGGACACGATTGAAGTCGGCTGTGTTGACGCCACGGCGGCGCAGCCCGGCCTTCTTAATACGCCGCCTCGCGCTCGTCTGTGAAATGACCACAACCCCGTCTAAACCGCCTCCGCGCAGACTGACGCCACCCGCTGCGCCGGATGTAAGCCGGTCACAAAAAGAGAAGTCTTCTGGTTAAAATGAATAAATAAATAGAAGTTCATGCAATAGGCTGTTTGTGTATGTCGCAGCTTACACACACGAGAGAAGGCGGGAGCGTGATAATCAAATTGCAACCCAAGTTAAGTTACAGATGAGGGAAAAAAATTGAAGTCAAACATTTCCTCATTGCCTCGTTGCAGTAAAAATGCGATTATACTGTGACATTGTGTGCGTGTTGTTTTTCTGGGGGGAACCTTCTAAACCGTAAACAATTTCAAATATACAGTACATCCGGTAAGGACTTGGTGCGACAGTTAATTTGCACAGCTCTGATTTGTTTGAACTATTTATTGCTCGACATCCCAACGAAGCACCTTTGACAAGAAACGTTCTCCCTTCTTCTCCCGGACGTGGACCTCAGCACGTATATACACGTCTAGGAAACCAATTTCCCGTTCACAATGTTCGTTTCCGCGCATGGCAACGTAGCATAGCGCAAGGCCGCTGACTCATCGGTCACACAAAGGTCGCCCACAATACGTACAGGTACAGCAAAGACCAAGTCAATCAAATACTAAAATCACTTTTGATAACACGAAATCAATGTCATGAATATGCAAAACAATGTCTGCAATATGAATCATACAATATTCAGTTACAATGATGTCTTGTATGAGGTTAACTTTAAATATCACATGTAGGACACGACTCGACGGGCGCCTTCTTCACGCGCGAGAGAAATCCGAACAGAGGTTTGGTTGTGAGAGCAGATTTGGTTAGGTCACACAAAAATAAACAGCTGGAAATGTCGCTCCGCACACGCACACACAGGAAAAGTACAGATTGCATGGAAACAAATCTTTGGTTTTTTTTTCCCCCCGTCCTGCATCCGTTTGTGTGAGTGTGAGCGTGTATGAAATTCTGTGTCTATGTGGGGCGCGTCTAAAAAAATAAATACAAATAATAATCATCCCCAGCACCACGGACCACTCGATTAGTGGAATAAGAAAGTGGAGCAAAAAAAAAAACTGTTTGTGGCTCTTGTTGAGTTATCACAAAAATAGAGGTCATGTTAAGTTTTTTTTTTTTTTTTTTTTTTTTAATAAAATGACCTGATAAATTTAGTCACAAAATGTGTCACAATTGAGATTTTGGTGGTGGTGGCAAAATGCGGAGGCAAGATGTAGTGGACTCGAATGCCGGCAAGGTGGGAATGCAGTTGTCTTTTTTTTTTTTTTTTTTTTTTTAAACACACTAATAAAGAATAAAGACACTACAATCAAAAACCTAACCTGATACGGGAATCGTGACTTCAGCAATAACGCGCCAACACAAACTGAAAGAAAGCAGGGAAGCAAATACAAGTGAACTAACGCGACAACGAGGCACACCTGGACTTGACGCGGCTGATCGGGAGACGCGAGGAACAGGGCTGACGAGAACAGGCGGAAGCGAAAACCTAACGAGCGCGACGAGACTTCAACGTGGAACACAACGGGACACAAGATGGAAGAAAAGGACACGAGACGGTGTGCACACAACTACATTGTCTTAGTTGTTGCCTTTTTACTTTCCGTGGTATTTTTTTCCCCAAAAAAATTCCCCCAAGTAAATTGTTCATTTTCCCATTCGTATTAAGGTGGAAAAATGAAATGATTCATTTTGGCCTCAAGTTTGCTATCACAAAAACAACAGGGGTGTGTAGACTTTCTATCCACTGCAGATTGTGATCGTAAGAGTAATGAAACGTTTCTGCCGAGATTTGTTGTGATTTTCAACTTGTCCCGTCGGGGTTGACCACAGCGAGTCACTCGCAAGAAGTTTTTACAACGCCAGATGGCCTTCCGAATGCAACCCAACCGTTTTTTTTTTTTTTTTTTTTTTTATCCGGACTTGGGCACAGCCGCGGCGGGGAATCGAACCCGCCTGCAACGTCTGCACGCAAGGCGGCAGCGCCTTCCTGCAGAGCGCCATTGAGGCAAATGTCGTCCTTGTTGTCTCTCGGCAGATGAGGACCAGCAGACTCACGTGCCGATGGTTTGGGGCGGAAGGGATGATGGGGGCCAGACGGAAATCGTGTCGCGGGAACACATGCGTCACACCCACAATGTGATTGGAAAAGGTTCAGCTGCGGAGGAAGGCCCAAATGAAAGCAGAAAATCCGTTTCAAGCGACTCGACGTGCTTACGTTGATCGATTAGGCCGCAAAATGTTCACATGAGCTGTATGGAACATTCCATAGGTGAACTGATGAATTCTTAACAGGTGAGAAAATGATGTCCTCTTTCAGTGGCTCTGTTGTCAATTATAAAGATTATTGCTTTAAAACAACTCAAGCCAACAAGAAAGAAAAAAAAAAAAAGAGGAAAAGAAAATCGACACATTATGGTCAAGTCTATTGGAGCACAATTTCAAAATATGATCCTTTTGCGCAAATCTTTGAGTCCTCTGAGCCTCGTTTATCAAAGAGTGCGTAAAACAGATTCGCACGACCGAAATGTTGAAGGTGTGTTAGTGCGAAAATAATCACACAGTAGTAAGTAATCAGTGTTGATTAATCCTACCTGTTGTACATTTCCACACTCGCGGGCGCTGAGCCTCATTTGCATTGGGAAACGCCTCCAAACGACCATATATGGTAGCGGCAATCCTTTTAAGAAATCCAAAATCATGGCAAAGAAAACGGAACATCTCCGAGACCGACACTGAAGACACAAATGACGTGGGAGAACGTATAAGCCCTGCTGTGAATTGGATCCAAGAAAAGAAATGGTCGTGCTCACACTCGATGCCAAAAGACGGCAATGATCTTTGATTAACTGGAGTAGGACAAGCAAGCGCTTTCACCTACGACTTCTCGGTGAGGGCATGCGACGTCTAACCGAGAGAGGACAGGAGAGGAGCGGATGTGGGAAATAAGCAAGCATGCTTAATAATCTTTGTTTTATCAGGATCCATGTTGATTTCGGCCAGTCTGTCACGATTCGAGGCTTTTTGGTGTGTTGGCGGCAAAAGGTGAACCCGAGTGCAGGGAAGCAGGAAGGATGGATGTACTCAGGAAAAAAAAAAAAAAAAAGATTGTTTCAAAGAAGGCAAACAAGGCGCGTGGAAGCAAACACCAAATCAACAAAGTCCCAAAGACAAAGTTCAAAGTGTCAAACCAACATTGGGAAACGAAACAAACAGCTACAAAACAACAAGGCGACTGACGTGACGGCTCTCCGGAAATACGACACGTGACGACAACAACGATCCGACGCAGAATGAACAAACTCGGGCAACTAAATGCAAACAAACCCATCAGACAACGAGGCGCACCCCGGACGAGACACGAGTGGCCGGAGGGAGCCGATGGGTTGACACCTTTAGAGGGCTGACGGGACATGAACGTGAGACACAGCGAAACTTGACAAAACCACAAAGCAAACTCAATCTCATCAAAGGCGCTTTTGTAACACAATCATCAACAAGTACACGACAGTAGTGTCAATGAGAGCATTTGAGTAGTTAATGAGAGCAAAACACGTGCGTATGAGAGTGTTTGAGTAGTTGTGTGTGTGTGAAAGCATTTGAACAGTAAGTGTGAGAGCTCGTCATGTGAGATGTTGAAATCACAGGAAAATCTGTTATTTCATTACACTTGCTTTTTCTTTTAATCGGATAAACAAACAACTACAAATGTTGTTCATAAAGTGAATAAAAAGAAATAACTCACATTTGGCGATCTGTTTTTCATTGGACAACTACATAATGAGATTTGAGATTTGATTTTATTTTTTTAATTAAATGCACATTAATGAACACTGATTTGTGTAAGTGTGACGCAATTAGCATAGAGCTACTTGACATTTGTGGTCCATAAAAAACAGACGAGACCTATCAACAAGTGCATAAAATCATTCAATAAATCACACAATGTGCCTCACTTGTTAAGTGCTTCAATGTGTTTGTGAAGCGCTAGTTTCTTGTAATTATTTCGACATAAGTCACTTAAAATACATTTGCAGGAGAGTCGAGAAGTCTTGGGCCTCGACCAAGACATGCGGAACGATCAAAGATTCACTCGCTCGTTCACGATAAACAGTTGAAGGCTTTCCCTCCAAATTTCCTTAAAAGCGCCAGTTGACTCAAGATCAGCAGCAGAGGATGCGACGATGCAATTACAGTCACGAGAAGGGGCACACCCTACATGACTTTTTTTCAAACATTTCTACAATAACTAAATTGTAGAAATTGCATAATTAAAACAAGCGATAGAAGAGGCAGTGGACCTTCAAATGAATTTGTGAAGAAAGCTTCTTTAATGGATCTAATAAAGTGTCAAGTCATTCTTCCCGCAGGACAAAGGCCAACTGTCCTCTCGTGACCCTTTGAGAGCAGGACACACGCGACCTCCGTGCGCTGCCGGTGGGCGTACGATCGAGCGCGGAAGATGTGCCGTGTGCCCTCGTGATGACACTCAAGGTCATAAAGTTGTAACAAGATGAGCCTTTGTCAACGGGCAATCTGTAAACGAAGTGCCTTTACAAGAAAAAAACAGCAGTTCAGTAAGAAGCGGCTGCGAATGTTCGGCCTGTATTTTCCTGGTTTTCGTGCGAGCGCGAGGCTCGCTGGCAAGATGCGCCCGGTGGACTGGCAATTTGGTGGGAGAAAGTCGGTCTAAATGTCTACATTTGATTGGGCGCACGCATCGGTCCGCGAACATTTTGAATCGCCAGCAGTTCTCACCAGCTTATTTTGTATTTGCTCCGGCTAGCCGTTCGAGTTGCTCCGGTCGCGCACGGGCGGCCGCGACGACGCATCGTCCTTTTCCGCACAGAGACGTCGTCATCGCCGTGGAGACCGTTTTTGCGCCGCATTTCAAGGGATCGGGAGGAGCCACGGTGATTGGCTGCGAATGAAGTCGGCCGCAGATTGAGCGGTTTTGCCGAACTCCGCCGGTCTACGAAATTACCGACATCGCTCTAACCCGCCCCTGGAGCACAGTTGCTGAATTTATACTGGTCACGAAAATTGGGCCCTTTATTTTGAAACCATTGGGCCATTTGTCCAATATAGAATACATTTACTGGACTGCAATTGGAAAAATAACTTGCGAATCGGTAAATCCGCTGAAATGGGAAATGAGTGAAGATGTTTGGGTGTCTCAATGTGCCCTCAAAAGTTGCAGTAAATGCAAAACTCGGGCTCCTAAGAAGCGCTGGAGCGCGAATGCTGCTCTGGTGCTTTCTGTGCTTTTGTGTGTAACGGACGTCTTTGCGTCTTTCTGCTTGCTATAAAGAGCAAAGGTCTGAAATAATGGAGGGTGTGTGCGAGGGTGTTTCATGGCTGCTGGGCTGAAGGCCAGCTCACAAGGCTCATCGACTCAAATATTCGAGCACATGCTGAAATTGTAACGTTTCACTGAGGCGCTTAACGGGTAATGTGAAGCATCTGCGTGCAGTTCCAAGGTGGAGCAACACTTTTCACCGCCGTGGAATCACAGAGGGAATATTTTCGGATCGACGGTATTTGGCTTAGCGCCGTCCTCCTCTCTCAACACCTGACCTGAAGTTAAACGGGGTCGGGCCTGGACGCGAGACTGGCCGGCGATTCGACATCGTCGGGGTTTCGACGTCGCAAGAATAGCCGAAGGCTCTGGGTTTGAATCGACGTGATGGCGCCGTGCTCGAGTGGATAAAAAAGAAAAAAAGACGTGCGCGCTTGCTTCGTTGAAGACTAAATTGCCGGAAGTGTACATGTGCGCGGGAATGGTTGTTTGTGTTGTTGTTTGATATCAGTGATGGCTTTTGTCTTCTGGAAAGCTGCTTACTCTCAAAGAAAGAACACGACTTTGGCAAAGGCTATGACCCAGGATGTACAGCAGCGATACAACATTTATATTCTATTTTGATTCTAATTTCTCTTGCGAGGGCCATGTAATAAAAAAGCAGACCAAAAAAAAAAAAGAATAATCATCATGCAAAAAAGACACGAGTCAGACTTCTCCCAAATAATGACTTTCCTAAACTTGGATTTGGATCAACAATGTTATTGAAGTGACATTTTCCCAATGTACTTTTATTCGCGTGTACTTTCCGATACTTTTTTTAAGTTTGTATATGGATATGTGTACAAGCTCTTTTACACATCATTTGCTTACTCAGAAACTGTTACTATCATTATATGAGAGAGCATCTATATTACATAGGTACTCACTAGTACACATGAATTTTGCAATTGAATGACTACATCACTACAACCTACTAGATCTGGTTCGCCTTTTTATACCCTGCATCCCTACGAAACGTTTCATTCTTGTCACACCCCTTATGAAGAATGCAAATTATTGATGAATACTAAATACATTCGATTATATAGTTTGCTCTAAAAAGGCTACACTTCATTTAAAAACTGCCAAATCCAAGTTTTCACAGACCTTGGAAGTATTTTGCACTCACAATAAAGCCTTTGTACTGGCAGCATGATAGTTGGAGCTGTTTTTATTTATTTCTTTCTTTATTTTTCCCCCCTTAGATGGAACTGGTGGTTTCGTCAAGACAGGGAGATTTATGAATTGTTCCAAATACCTGTCAATTTTGGCGCAAAACATTTTTTTCATCAAATAAGATGGTACGACAAATCGAACGCATTCAGCCAAAGGAGCAAAACAACTTCGCTCTCAGAGCTGAGAATGAGATCCAAGTAAAAATCTGTGGGGTGACCTGAAGAGAACACAATCAGACCAAAAAAAAAAGAGTTACCTTACTAACAGGCCCCTGCTAAAATAGATTCTCATTATTTTTTTTTAGATTTTTGTACTTTACCATTTTGAAGATCTGTTTGTTGAATATTGTGTAACTAAATGTGCATCTGGTTGTGTGACTTGTCTTATGTTATGGTCGAGCATTACAAGCAAGTAAATAACTTGGCAATTATTTTCCTTCTTCTTTCGAATCTACCAGATGATGATGGTCTATGCTTTCGCTCCAGCCACTTATCTCAAAGTCTTTATTTGTGTTGTTTGAGCACGCTGTACGTGAAACCATCGGTGTCGTTCGACGACATCAGGCTCCCACGGACGGTAGAGCTGATCGCAGGGGAAACATCTTCCTGTATGTGCAAAGAATTAGTTGTTTGTTATTCTTGCTAACAGATAAACAAACCCGACACACCATTATCCCCCCAAAAACAAAAAAACACCTCTCCATTGGGCACTTTCACACTTAGTGGAGGTAACAACAAAGGTTTTGAAGATTTAAACACAAAAAACAATTCCCTATATTTGAATTTGGATTGTACTCTTTTCCTGTGAAAAGGGCAACTAGCAGTTGTCCTTCCTCTGCCTTCCTCCACGCCTCCTCGAGATCAAATGAGGAGTGGTTGAGGAGCCAAGATCCAGCCAGCTGACTGAGCACACGCAGGCTCAGCCATTAAGTGGACGGAAGAGGATGAGAGCGCTTCTGGGGAACAGATCCGGAGCTTGAATCCCGCCTGACGAGGCAAGCTGCTGTCGGAGATGACCGAGCTGTCGCTTCACCGACGGCCTCCCTCAGATTTCAGGAATTCATCTCCGCTGTGACAGGACAGCGGGGACATTTGAACTGAGAAGTTCGGATTGTGGATCGTTTCTACTTCAGCAAGGAACAAAGTAAGTCGGAGCTTTGCTAATTGCCAGGGGTGTCCTAAGTAATGACATTTTGTGTGTGGTTTTGCTTTTGATAACCTGTTCAGCTGTTTGGCCATGCAAAATGGAGGTTCTTTCTGCCTTTTTATGCTGGAAGTTTTTCTGTGCAACAGGGGAATTAGAAAGAGGCCCTTTGTGGTTGTTTGCATTGTGATCAATATTGGAAACTCAGTCAGACACAACAAGGGTTGTCAGGGGACAGACAAAGAAAAGAGTACAGTGCAAAAATGAAAAAAAGACAAGCAGCAACAGAGAATAATAGCAGAATAACACAGTATATGACTACAATAACGTTACATCGGAGTCAGGTTCTTATATGTAGAGGAAAGGCAGTGTGACACCCTGTGACATAGAACACAACTACTAGCAAACAGGACAGGACGGGTCAGAACAAGACGGACAGGATGGGTTGCGATGGGACGCGACGGGATGGGTCGGAACAGGACGGAACCGGTAAGAACAGGACGGGACCGATCAGAACAGGACTGGACTGGTCAGAACAGGACGGGACAAGACAGGACGGGTTGAGTCCGGACAGGACGAGTCGGGCAGAATAGGACAGGTCGATTCAGTACGGGACGGGTTGGAAAAGGACGTGTCAGAAAAGGACGGGTCCGGACGGGTCAGAAAAGGACGGGTCCGGACGGGTCAGAACAAGACGGACAGGATGGGTTGAGATGGGACATGACGGGACGGGTCGGAACAGGACTGAACCGGTCAGAACAGGACAGGACCGGTCAGAACAGGACGGGACTGGTCAGAACAGGACGGGACAAGACAGGACGGGTTGAGTCCAGACAGGACGGGTCGGTGCAGAACAGGACAGGTCGATTCAGTACGGAACGGGTTGGAAAAGGACGGGTCAGAGAAGGATGGGACAGGACGGGTCAGAACAGGATGGACAGGATAGGTGGAGATGGGACAGGATGGGTCGGAATAGGACGGGACAGGTCAGAACAGAACGGGACAAGACAGTACGGGTCGAGTCCGGACAGGACGGACAGAATGGGTTGAGATGTGACAGGACGGGACGGGTCGTAACAGGACGGGAGAAGACAGGATGGGTCAAGACAGGAGAGTACAGCACGGGTCAGGACAGGACGGGTAGGAACAGGATGGGAAAAGACAGGACGGAACAGGATGGGACGGAATGGGACGGTACAGGACGGCACGGTTCGGGATGGGACAGGACTGGTTGGGACGGGACTATTAGACGTGTTCAACTGTTTATTTTATATGCATGTTTTTCTTAAACAATTTGTTAAGCCATCTGTCATACCGATCCTATTCAGCATCAACCTGCTTTAATACAGGCCTCTCAACGTTTTAACTTTTTAAATAGAAGAGGATAATTTCTAACTAAATTCAGCCTTTCATACCCAAATTTGAGCCGACTCACTCACTGTACATCTAATTACTAAAAAAAAAAAAGAAAGAGAAAATCTAGGAATGCAAGTAAATAAACATCATCTGAATAAAGATTCAAGAAATAAAATGCTTTACAATTGTTATTATTTTTTAAAAGAATTCACAAATAACAATCATCATTATACTTCAGCATTCCAAATACAATTTTGGTAAAACAGCCTCCCCATTCTGCTGCATGAAGAAACAACGCTAACGTTTGAGTAATTAATTATGCATCACGGTGGTCTAATTTGTGTAATTTGTGTGTGGGCAATTGGTTTATAGTATATTTGTCCTAATATTGTATATACTGGCCCCAATGAATGTGAACTGTGAATGTAGGTCTAAAAACAATACCGCTGCACTTCTTACATAAACAATCACTCCACCAACTGCAGTTCTTGACTTTGTTCATGCAGGATGAATGAAGAATAGGAGCTGAAGTGTGCACCATCTGTTGAAGTCGCTGTTCTTTCTCACTTTTAGGCATTCACGTCAAATAGCCAATCAAACGCCAGGATGAAGAAGAGCTTTTACTATTTGGGCTTCCTCCTGCTGGGCCTTCATTTGCTAACAGCCAGCGGGCAGCTGGAACCCCAAAAACAAATGCCCCCCGACCCTCTTACTGCCACACAAAGACGTGGGCTCGTCGAGCGGGACGTGCAGGGTCCAGTGCGGCCCAACATCAGCACGCCACGCCGTCGATTGCCCCCCATGTGCAGTGCGCCCACAGAAATCCGTGACACATTCAAATACATCAACACGGTGGTGTCTTGCCTCGTGTTTGTGGTGGGCATCATTGGAAACTCCACACTTTTACGGATCATCTATAACAATAAATACATGCGCAACGGGCCAAACATCCTCATCGCCAGCCTGGCTCTTGGAGACCTGCTACACATCGTCATTGGCATTCCCATAAACGTTTACAAGGTGAGCCCGAATGTCAATTCCAATTTCAACTACTACTACATTACTCCCGTAGAGATTATTATTATCTGATGCGAATACATACTTAGATTTCAGTGTTGGGCCGATGAAAAGTACTTGGTTACAATTGCACGTGACTCTTGGTGAAAATGTAATAGGAGTCTATTTTATTTGGTGACATTTTGATGACTTTTCTTCATTTCGAATGAATGCATCAACTCGACCCTTGGATGTTTCCTCCAAAAAAGAAAAGTGGATGAAAACCATGGATCATTACTTGGCAATTAACCACATATAAACTGATTACAAAACATGATGAAATGTAAATACATGATAAAAATGTGTTTATTACATTATATGTGCACAGCATGTGGAAAACATGATCGCGTGTTGACATAATGACAAATGTGACCAAATTTAGACAATATCACTTCATGCGACAACCCGGAATGGTCCAGAAAAAGTACAAAATTATGAAGATAAAACTGTTCAAAAGTCAACGTTCTTTTTTGGTGCTTTCTGTGCTGCAAATCCTTTGGACACTTTTAAAGATTTACACTGGCATGACAAGTGCGCCCATTTCCAAACCTGAAGGGGGATTCTGCATAGCTTTTCTTAATGTTATTATTTCCACTGCTTCCTGAGCCCCTTCATTTCCCATTTTGTCTCCGGCATGTTATTAGGCGAATAGTTTGAATATTTTGAATGTGCGTGCGTGTTTCTGTTTTCCATGGGGAAAAGTGTTTATTTAAGTGAAGGGGGGGGGGGAGGTCACGAATCGAGCTGCCACTCCAGTCCCAGGCTTACTGTACCTCACAAACGTCTGACAAAAAACATGGCCGTGTTTTTCGAGGGGTCCGACACCTGAGCACAATGAGGCTCCCACGCGTGTGGAGTCTGCAGTGCCTGGAGCTGGGAAGAACAACACAGAGCGGAAGACTCGGCTTTAGTTCCTCCCGTGGTTGAACTCTGACCCTTGAACTCTCTCCCCGCAGCTCCTCGCAGAGGATTGGCCCTTCGGGGTGGCTCTGTGCAAGCTGGTGCCATTTGTCCAGAAAGCCTCAGTGGGGATCACAGTGCTGAGTCTGTGTGCGCTGAGTATTGACAGGCAAGCCCACCTCTCAAACACGCGCCACCTCGCGTACCCCCTTCGTCCCGCTTCTCACGTGAGCCTCTATTTTCATTTCCTTGTGCTGCATGCATCAGTGCTGAGGGGGAACCTTGTCCAGGTAGTGAACTCTGACATTGCACCTCTGACTCCCCTGTAAATGCATAATTTGTACACGGATTACTGGATGTGAATTATTATTAGGTTGATGGACTTTTGTGCACTTGGCAAATTTTACTTGCAACGCACCAGCCGCTGAGAGTTCGGAGCCGCTCAACTTTTTTCCTAGCCGCAAAAAAATGCATATTTTTTCCCAACCCAAATTAGGACTGACGCAAATGATGATTTGGATAATCGACTAGTCACCGATTTATTTTGGCAATGAGTTGACTAATCCGATCAAATGCAACTTGTAGCTCAAGCTGCTGTTATACAGCCATCATTAACTTCCAGCTCGAAGTGTTTGCTGTATGTGCAAACTAAAAAGGAAAATCATTACGATAATAGTATACTTAACTTTTAATAAACTTCACCGCTTGTACCAGCATTCCTGACATGTTTTATGATGTTTAAGAAGATGATAAGATAAAGAAGGCAATACTATGGCCTTCAGCATTTGTAGCTGTATATGTTCGGTGCACTAAATGAAACCAAAAACTATGCACAATCACGTTCAATCACAAAAAGGGGGACTGGGAATAACTGAAATGTCAGTGAGAATATTTTGGGGCTCTTTTCAAATGTTCTGTGTTAGCATATGCTTTGCTGTTGACAAAAAAAAAAAATATATATATATATATTTAAACCTCAAGAAATTCGGTTGAGAAATGAGTAAGTTCTGATGATGTTCAATGCCCCTTTGATGGGAACGTTACCCCCACCAACATGGCCGCCACGTAGGCACGGCGCTTAGCCAGGTTGCTGTGTGCTAAGGCTAATGAAATCGTCATCGTTAGCCTTAAGCTAATGTTAATTTTTACAGCTTTAAGCAAGTTGCTTCACTAGCGGCAAACTCGGCAAATAGCCGACAGAGATGACCGTCCCTGTCGGTCAGTAATCGAATCGGTCGCAACGTGCTGGCTGTTTAGAGGCTCGACTTTCACTGTTGCGCTGCTATGAAAGGCAAATTGCGTCTAGCAAGGTTTGCGTCACTTTCCTCGAGTATTTTTGGGGAAATGCTCAAACTTTTGGGCTCCGTTGCTAACGGCCACTAGCCCCAGCTTACGTCGGTTAGATCACGGAAGGCCCGAATGAGCATTACTGCGCACGTGCATCATCACGGAAGGCAAACATCTAGTGGAGGAGTTTCATGTTAGGGTCAGATGACAAGATTTTTATAACTCAATCAGAGCAGTTCACAGGTAGCTTAGCAAAGAGGGAACAGCAACGTTGTACGTGTTGCGCAACTAAAACTGCATGTATTGCACATGTAGAGATTCGATCCAAAGATACCCCACACGAGTTGTTCTTGTTATTTGTTAGTTAGCCGCCCAACTCATGTGATGCGCCGGATCCGTCAGGTATCGCGCCGTGACCTCGTGGAGCCGAATCAAAGGGATCGGCGTTCCCAAGTGGATGGCTATCGAAATTGCACTCATCTGGATATTATCCGTCGTGCTGGCTGCGCCCGAGGCCGTGGCTTTTGACATGATCACCATGGACTACAAAGGAGAGCACTTGAGGATCTGTTTGTTGCACCCCATGCAGAAAACAGACCTTATGAGGGTAAGCCATAATACACGGAGCTTCACAAACTCTGTTCAGAATCGGAATCGGAATCGTCTTGATTTGTCACTGCGTCCAAAAACACCCAAGGAATTTGTCTCCAGTACTTGGAGCTGGCACAGCTGCACACATACTGCTGACCTGCACGTGCACGCGCACAACAACACTTTGTCAGACACGCCACAAATATATGACGATGTCACCTAAGCCAAGCACACGCACTGCCGCGGCGACAGTTTCCAGGTCGGGCCGAGGTAACGTGAAAACGTGTATCGCGGGAGCAATCGCTTTCATTTGCGGCGCAAAATACCGAAATGTAAATCGAGCTTCATGTCATCCATTGCTATTCAAATACCGAAGTGAAATGTTTTGCGTAAAGGGAGTGTGTATTTGACACACACCCAGGTCACAAAGGCTTGCTGATCATTTATTCCTGGCATCACAAGTTCTTTTGGAATGCGCTGCTGACTCTCCGTGTGATTCTCCGTAGTTTTATAAAGCGGTGAAGGACTGGTGGCTGTTCAGTGCATATTTCTGCCTGCCGTTGGCCTGCACTGCCATTTTCTACACTCTGATGACCTGTGAGATGCTGAGGAAGAAGAACGGCGTTCAAATTGCTCTCAGTGACCACCTCAAACAGGTTTGTTCATTGCATACGTTCGCGTGGGATTCTTTTCAACTGCCCGCTGGGTGCAGAGGAAAGAATTGGCGCGATTGCGTGGATTTATTTGACTGTCGATGCAAACTGCAAACCTCTGCGATGGAAATTCGTCCTGGCAACATGATTGTACTCGCTACAATTATTATTATTGTTATGATTATTTTACAAGTCCATGTCAGATTTCTTGAGACAAAGTTGTTTCAGTTTGTCCTCGACGTGTGCATAATCCCCGATCACAGTGATTGTGTTTTAAGGTGCAAAACCTTTAGTCACAGGTACAGGAACTGAAAAATATAGTTTTATGCTTTACAATTAAATCAACTCATGAAGACCTGAGTATTTTTACCATTCCATTTTCTACACGAGCATAATAATTCTCAAATGATCCTTAGTCCCCATCACCACAATGTCCTATGCGTTTTTCTTCACTTTCAATTTGATTCCGCGGGCCAGATTGTACTCCATCGTGGGCCGGTTTTGACCGGCGGGCCGTACGTTGGACACCGCTGGTTTGAACCACTCAGATAAAGTTTCTCCGAATCCCATTAAAAATAATATATCTTTTTTAAAATGATCGAAGTTTCTTTGCGGTCACTCGAGGAAAAGAAGTCATCCCGAGTGGGTTTGGCACCAAAATGTCCTTTTTTTGGTTTTTTTTTTTTTTTTACTTCACGCAACGGTAAAAAACACAAAATGACCC
Organism: Phyllopteryx taeniolatus; assembly: GCF_024500385.1. Taxonomy (NCBI): domain Eukaryota; kingdom Metazoa; phylum Chordata; class Actinopteri; order Syngnathiformes; family Syngnathidae; genus Phyllopteryx; species Phyllopteryx taeniolatus. Next base: position 20,191,067 of record NC_084515.1, on the reverse strand, counting down.
AAATAAGACTTTCTTCGCTCCAAAGCGGAAACCAGACCGGAGAATGTGCCCTCTTTAGATAATTATGCCGTTGTACTTCATTCCAGCCGAACACGAGACTTCCACTCTCGTAAATCTTTTTGATCAAAATGCGCTTTGTGAGCCAGAAGTCATCATGGGACTCCCCAAAAGAAAAACATCTTGTTTTTGTGAGCAGCGACGGGAGGTTGCAAAGACTGTGTTCTGTCTGGTTCTGGTCTTCGCTCTGTGCTGGCTCCCCCTCCACCTCAGCCGCATTCTAAAACTCACCATCTACAACGAGAAAGATCCGAACCGCTGCGAGCTGCTCAGGTACGTGATGACCACACGAAAGTCAAGTGCGGGATTCATCATACAAGTCATCTCCGCATTTTGCAGCTTCTTTTTAGTCTTAGACTACATTGGCATCAACATGGCGTCTGTCAACTCCTGCATCAACCCCATCGCCCTCTACATGGTCAGCAAGCGATTCAAAAATTGCTTCAGGGTAAGCCAAAGCTTCATCGCAAAATAGTCAACACAGCCCTGTTCAAATGTCCCCTTTTTGTGATATAAAAATGTTCCATGGTCCGATTAAACCAAGGCTAACTTTTGAGCCTCGATTCTAAAAGATCCAGTACGTTTTGGCACAAACACGGCACTTGGCCGCACATCACCACAATCAGACAAGTGAAGTGCGGTGAAGTTCGGTGGTGGCGGCGTCATGCTTTGGCCTGCTTTTCTTCAGCTGAATTAGGAACAGTTCCAAGGAGCAGTCGGTGTTGGTGCAAAATCTTCAGGCTGTCTGGAAAAGCCTACTAGAGCGTCTGAAAATGTCGGGGTGCTTTAAACGGTGGCAGATGTGTGCTGACTCCCTTTTCCTTCTGAACACAGCCACATCCAGCTATAAGAGGGTGTGCACACTTGCGAAACTGCATTATTTCACTGCTTTATGTTGCCTTTCCCTCTCGAAGCGATGGAGAGAAAAAAAGATTCCATGGAACTGTACGGGTCCTAGGTCACATTCATCGTTGAAAAACTTTTGAAGTGATTTTTATTGGTCTCTTTTTTGTTTTTTGTTTTTTTTTTACATCACAAAAAGCACGCCGTTTGGACAAGGGTGTGTAGACTTTTGATATCCACTGAAGGTTACTTATCTTCTCCCAATCTGACTCCCTGCAGTCCTGCCTGTGCTGCTGGTGCCTTCCAGCGGAGATGCCGATGACGGACGACAAGCAGTCGTGCGTCAAGCTGAAGGTGACCGAAAGAGCTTCCGACCAGAGCAACTCTCGCGTGACCAACAAGTCCACCACGGCCTGAATTTCGGAAGCTACTCCCAAAAACCAGGTCAGAAGAACGACAAGGTTTGTACCAGCCGACGAGGCCCAGGTTCATCCGCAACATCGCAGGAAGTCTTCAGACTCCGAATCAGCTTAATTAAACTCACGAAAGCACAAGAGCCGTCAGCTCTGAAGACGGCAAAATCGTTATCGCTCAAAGCGAGTAGGTCGCGCACGTAACGCTCCACCGAAGCAATTCGAGGACGACGACGACGTGTTGTATAAGGACCTCACTGAAACCGAGAGAAGAAAAAAAACACGCCGGTGGGGGTTTGAGCTCAAAACAAAGAAAGTGCAAGTACGAGATGTCCGCACGGTACACTAGTACACGGTATGTTGTCGGAGGTTCCTCTGACGACACCAATCGCATTTGATTATTGCATCGCAGTCTCGGTTCATTGTCCCTCGGACCCCGACAAAAGAAAGCAAGTACCATAAGGGGGAGCACTGCTTACGGAAGGTCTACTTGGAGAGGTTGTGTGGATGAATCCTTTTTTTTGCCTTTTTTTTTTAGGCGGACGTGACTTTTCTGGCTCTCAGCCCGGGTGACGACAACGACAGCATTGCGTGGATTGACAGCGTGAGGTTACCTTTGTGCCACTGTGTTGCTTCTTTTCAACTTCTGACTGTACTACTGATGTACTATTACGGTGTGAAGAACTTTCAGCTGTTTTATTATCGTGTTTGATATTATTGAGCCTACTCTTTCAGGTTTTGTTCATGTTTTATCTCCACATTTCAATCTGCTTCATTGACGTTGAGTGCATGGGACAGGTGGTCAAAGTTCTTCAAATAAACATAGTATGGGTAGCTGTATACGGGTCATTTTTATATCATTTGATTCATAACGGTAAGGACATGGTCCACTTCATTTTCATTTTGAAAATCAATTCGAGTTTTGGAATTATTGGCAGTTGTTATCCATCAAAAGTTCCTAATTCATAAAATTGGTCATGCTGCGAAAATGTCTTGACCGTTAGGTGTCTGAAATAAACTTTCGTGATTTGCAACATGGCGGCACGGTTAGAGCGTCTGCCTCGCAGTTCTGAGGACCGGGGTTCGATCCCCGGCCCCCCCCCCCCGCCCCCCTGTGTGGAGTTTGCATGTTCTCCCCGCGCCTGCGTGGCTTTTCTCCGGGCGCTCCGCTTTCCTCCCACATCCCAAAAACATGCATGCTCGGTTCATTGACGACTCTAAATTGCCCGTAGGTGTGAATGTGAGTGCCAATGGTTGTTTGTTCGTATGTGCCCTGCGATTGGCCGGCGACCGGTTCAGGGCGTGCCCCGCCTCCTGCCCGATGACAGCCGGGATAGGCTCCGGCACGCCCGCGACCCGCGTGGGGCGAAGCGCGACAGAAAATGGACGCATGGATGGTTTGCAACATGTTTTTCTGAAGATGCTACTGACATTTTTCGATGACTTAATTGAGCTTTTCCAAGAAAACTAAGAGCAATGCAATTTTGGTTCTTTGTCATTCAAGTTGTCTTTCGCGTTAGCGCCTCATGCCGATGTCGCAATACGCCAGAGGGATCTGTGATGAGGCAGCCATTTTGCATTCACGCAATAGCAGACAGCAAAATAAAAGCTATTTCTGAGCTACGAATGAATATGTACGAATTTGTGAAAGTGGCGCAACTATTGCTTGTCTTTACCGTTACTACGATTGTGCAAAGACAAGGGTGCAATGGCTTTAATGAGGAGCTTGGATCATTTCCGCACTTGTGTGTGCAGAGTTCGAAGGGCAACAAATTGTGCAACTCACACCATTTTTTTTTTTTTATCAAGCCGTTGGTGTCTTTACTGCACTTTTGTCTTTATAAAAAGTTATAAAAAGAAGTGCATTTCAATCGGGATTGCCTTTGCTATCAATGCCTAAAATTGGAAATCATCCAAAACATTTTGAAAGTGGGACTTTTAAGCGCGCCTGTTTCAGCATGCGAGAAAATTGAACAAATGATATATCAATGACCCATACAATGTGTGTGTGTGTATATATATATATATATATATAGTATATGTGTGTGTTAAAGTAGTCTGTTCGTGTAGATGGTAAATGTTTCAGCGTTGTCTGTTATTGTGTCCGAGCGAACGCGCTTGTGTGTGATTGACTTAAGCGTGAAGGCAGGCCGCATCATATGATGAGCGGGCGAACACAGAACCTTATTGTGATCTCCCTGTCTTCCTCTCACTTCTCAATGACACGCGCGCACGCAGATCTTTGCGGCTCTGACTTGGGAATGTTCCCGCAGGCTAATCCAGTGTCACGCATGTCACATGAACGGCCGCGGAGCCAAAGAAGCTCTCGGTCCTGTGATCGCTCGGCAGCCCTCCTCCTTCTTGTCTTTTACCTTTTCCAGGCCGAACTCTTGGCATTCCCCAAAAGTCATAGAATAGTTCATATAAATAACAGACAGTCGTTGTTTCTCCCTTTGTTTTAATGCAATGCAATAGTGGGGGGGAAATACATATTTGATCAACTTTCTTTTTCACACAAAACATTAAGAACAACTTCAGAATTTTTAAGAAAAACCGAATTTGCTTCACCTTCTCATCTACATGTGTGGAATATAACTGCCGATTGTATGTATCTAAAGGCACAAAACTCTAAGTCACGTGTATTTGGGAGGGACAAATTTAGTATTGGACTTTAATATGAAATGAATCTCGGAATAATTTGAACCCCATTTTCCCAAAACAGGGACAACATCTTGTTCTTCCGATCTGTTCCACATGCGCCCCAAATGTGATGCTAATCAAGGCTACGGAATCACAATCACAATCATCTTTATTTGGCAAGTATGTCCAAAAAACACACAAGGAATTTGTTTCCGGTCGTCGGAGCCGCTCGAGGACGACAACAGAAAGCCCGTTGGCGGAGAACACTTTGGAGACAGAAAAAAAAAACAGTCCCTGAGCAATAAAGGGTTGCTTGTTATCTGGTAATGCCGGTACATTTAAAAAAAAATTTTTTTTACAATTGTGCAAAACGATGCAGAGTCCTCTAGCACTTTGAGCACCAATATTGCAATATTACATTTGCATATACATATACATATACATATACATTTGCAATAAGAAAACAACATTTGGGAGGTCTACAGACAATGTGACGTAACCATATGTGGAGTATTCCTACATTGTCGTCTGTGGGTTTATAAATGCAAGTATGATTGAAAAAAGCTGGAAAACAATTCCACTGGGGGATCAATTCTGGGCAAATGTATTTTAGGATATGTTGGCAAAAGTATGCAAATAATGTCAACATGGGTAGGTCTCAATAGTTGTTGTTTTAAGAGCATACATGATTGCTGTACATTGCTATGATAATAAACATGAATGAATTCATATGTTGCAGTGCAACTGATGAACCTTGTTGTTCAGTTTGTTCGGTGTACTTTTTTTCCCCAGACAACAATAGTGAGGCGCTCACCAAAATGATATTAGTGCAGGCTGCGAGTGTCCGCTTAAAGACTGAAATATACAACTTAAGCATCGCATACATTTGCCTGCTGTTGTTTTACCACACACACATACACACAATCGATTTCCCCCCCCCCCCACCTACGCTGTCCAACTCCAAACATTTTTCACATTTTCTTCCCGGACAAGCTAACATTTGCTTATTTACACAACCTGATTTGCTGACGACTTTCCAGATTATTCAGCTGCATTTGACTTTGCGCTCGGATATTTGGAGAAGCAAGAAGGTGTCCTTCTGTTAACCTTCTGCTGAAAGATGGTTTATTGTTGGACATTTAAGCGCTGGAAGATTTAAAGGTGAGAGACATGAGCTGTCTCAGAGGGGGGAGAAAAAAAAAACACCCTCCTTTTACCTTCACTGGCTCTGGAAGTAAGTTTGCCTTGACTCGGGGCCCACCCCATCTGCCAGAAATGCAATGATTTACAAGTAGAGCTGACAACAATATACTGGAATCCTTCACATCTTTTGATATTCAGTCCGGGTTGATGCCTCAAGAAGTCTGGCAGCAACATTTGGGAGGAACAAACGCAGTACGCTTCCAGCAGGGTGCAAGCGTACGCGCACACGCCTCAAAGCCGCTCAGCTATTTGGACGCACTTCAAGGGGAAAAAAATGGTGAACCGATGTTGAACTAAGCTCAAACAAGGGCCTCGCATTGCCCAAAAGCAGAAAACACAACAACTATAAAGGCAACATGGATGTCGGATGTTTTGCACACATTTGTAATATTTTCACACTGTTTGTGGTCCAGACTTCCCACGTTCAATAAGTAACATTTTTTCCCATGCGGGGAAGCAACAGATTCCAAAACACAGACGCGCGCGCATGCACGCAGTCCAGCAGCAAAATGAGGCAAAAGGAATTCATCCGGCTGACATTCCGTGGCTTCCTGAGCATTTCCATCCTTTATCTCTACATCAGGAGATGTTCTAACTTTTCAGCTTTTTAACCAAAAGAAGACTCACTTTAATTAAATAGCAGTTTATGTGAAAAGCCAGTCATGGCAGGAAATGAGCAGGAGAAAAGAAGAGCAGGTCAACGGGGGGCAATTTGTGTCATCTGCTGGCCACATCTGGGATGAATGAAATCCAATGCAAACGGCATATTGAACATTCTGCCTTTAAGAAGAGAAGAACGTTTTGTTTTGTTGGACACTGTCAGAAAGGTTTAATAATGTTTATCCCGAAATTGCTGTCTGCCGTGTGTAAAACTGCATCAAACTGAGAGCGGATTCATTCATGGAGCTCAATCAGATAAAAGCGCCTCAAGTTGAATGTTCTATAGTACCTGGAAAATGGAGGTTTGCATATTTGACAGCCAGACTGTTTGGCTCGCAAGTATCGTGTGCCAGATTTAAAAAAAATTGCAACCCCACATTTTTCATGATCAGAATCATCTTTATTTGCCAAGTATGTCCAAAAAACACACGAGGAATTTGTCTCTAGTACGACAGTAGGCAGCCATTTTGACAATACTTTTGAGACATAAAAACACACTACGGAGTCACTTTAATGGCAAGATGGAAGAAGCTGTGGGAATGTCTGCTGCTTTTAGTTGGCATCCATGAAGGAGCTGGAAGAGGTGGTGACCAGGATGTGGAGGCTCCAAGAGGATTTTGCATGCGTCTTAGTTCTGGCAGCGTGCAAGTCTTCAAGTGCGGGTAGCGGGGTACTGACGGTTTTTACGGCAGTCCTGATTGTCCGTTGCAGTCAAAGTTGGTGCTTTTTTGAGGCAGCACCAAAGCAGACCCTGATGGAAGAACATAGGACCGAATCGATGACCGCTGCGGTGAACTGCCTCAACAGCTGCCGTGGCAGGCCGTTCTTCCTCAGAGGCCGCAGGAAGTACATCCTCTGCTGGGCCTTTTTTGAGGATGGATTTGAAGTTGGTGTCCCACTTCAGGTCTGTAATTCCCAGGAACTTGAAGGTCTCGACGGTTGACACAAGGCAGTTGGACAGCGTGAGGGGCAGCTGTGGCGAAGGATGCTTCCTGAAGTCCACGATCAACTCTACAGTCTCAAGCGTCTTCAGCCCCAGGTTGTGTCAGCCGTACCCTAGTTCCGGCTGCTCCGCTTCCTGTCGATATGCAGACTCGTCAGCGTCTTCGATGAGGCCGATGACTGTGGTGTCGACTGCAAACTTCGGGAATTTGACAGCCAGGTGTGTTGAGGTGCAGTCGTTTGAGAGAGAAGAGCAGCGGAGAGAGGACGCATCCTTGGGGCGCCCCAGTGCTGATGCTGCGTGTGGATGAGGTGGCCTCCCCCAGCCTCACCTGCTGTGTCCCGCCCCTCAGAAAGCTGTAAATCCACTGGCAGATGGCAGGCGAGACGCTGAGCTGGAGAAGCTTGGAGGAGAGGAGTTTGGGGATGATGGTGTTAAATCCAGAGCTGTAGTCCACGAAGAGGATCCTCGCATAGGCCGCCGCGCCGTCGAGGTGTTCTAGGATGAAGTGCAGTCCCATTTTGACTGCGTCGTCCGCAGACCTGTTCGCTCGGTAGGCAAACTGCAGGGGCTCCAGCGGGTGACCCGTGACGTTCTTGAGGCGGTCCGGCACGAGACGGTCGAAGGACTTCATGACCACAGATGTCAGGGCGACAGGCCTGTAGTCATTCAGACCCGAGATTGCGGGTTTCCTGGGGACTGGGATGATGGTGGAGCGTTTGAAACAGGATGGCACTTCGCACTGTTCCAGACATCTATTGAAGATCTATGTGAAGACTGGAGAGAGCTGGTCCACGCAGACTTTGAGGCAGGATGGGGACACAAGGTCTGGGCCTGCCGCTTTGTTGATCTTTTGTTGTTTGAATGTACGTCTCACATCCTGTTGGTGGATGGTCAACGCGGAAGTCGGTGGTGTCGGGTGTGAAAGTGTCTTTTTCAAATCTGCAGTAGAAGACGTTCACGTCGTCAGGGTGGGATCAACTCCACACGGGCGGGGCCGGGATTTGAACCTGCAACCTCAGAGCTGTGAGGCCGATGTGCTAACCGGTCGTCCACTGTGCCGCCTTAGAAATAACATGTTGAAAACAAAACAAAACAAGACTTTTTAAAGAAGAAAGGAAAGAAATGAAGAAGGAAATAAAGGATACTCAGGGTGGTAATGCCACATTGAGCCGCTAGGGAGTGTCAGCGTCAGTGAAAAAGGCTGCCTGCGATTCTGTCTCGAGGAAGAACGCCACTTTTTCTCATGATGTGTGTGATAGGATGGGAGTTAGCATCTTCCTCAAACGTGACTATTGCTGATCACGAAAGAGAAACCACAATTTTCAACGTTAAAATATTGGGAGAAAAATAACACAGTGTCCCATTGTTCATACCAAACCACAGAGACGCACAGTGTGTCTCTTGAGACCAAATTGCAAGTCGGTTGCTTAGCTCGCTGCTTTACATTGCAAATACGCCCGTGTTTACATTTGCTCCACACTGACAATCGTTACTAAGGGTTACCTTGACTCACAACACAGGTGACCAATCAGAACTCACCTCAGTTCAACGGAAAAAAAGCGAGGGAGCAAGATCTGACAAGAACTGCCAAATCTACACGAGCGACACAGATCTACAGTCAGATTCACTTTTCTGAATATTTCCCAATAAGAAGCTGAAGTGCAACCATTTCCTTTTGTCTTTTGGATCCTCCGACCGACCGCTGAGCTGCCGCATAGATACAAATTGACACAAAATAGGTAACCCTCCTGCTTATGATTTGATAATCATACTTTTCTTTTTGATTGAAAAATGACTCACTTGTACTAGTGTAGCTTGGATGCTATGCGCTAAAAGGAAAGTGAAACCAGTTTTCAAAGCATGCGTTTCGGAGCATGGACGTTGACATTTTGAACATGCTATTTTTCAAAAGATGCGCCTATACGCAGACACGCGCGCTGCATGAACATCAGGAATGTTGTAAAGCAGTTATTGTACTGCGAGCGCGATTCCCTGAAAGGCATATTTCACGATGTTCCTTTAACGAGACGCGGGGCCGACAGCAGGCAACCGGAGGACCTTATCGGCTGCTCCTACGCTTTGCCATCCTGTTATCATCGCGGCCTAGTTCGCACGCGCACAAGCTCTCTCTCTCTCTCTCTCTGTCCAACAAACCCGCTGGTTCGCTCGCCCTCACGCGGGAGGAATGAACGTTGCGGGGCCTTATCGGCGTCCCGTGGGGGCCCGGCGGCCACTTCAAAGTCTCGGAGCCCGGCGCGAAGGCCGCACAGAAAAACCTGCAGGATGTGAGCAGAGTACCAAACAACAAAGTCGCCGGAGTCCTCTGACAGGCCGGCTAACAATCAGTTCGCAGGTCGCACAATAGCGGTTGAAAACAGCTGCCGCTCAAAAAAAGAACAATGGGAGAATTAGTCATTTGGTCCGCAGCAAAAAAAACAAAACAAAGTATAATCCTGGTTTGTTTTTGTTTTTGTTTTTTTGGAGGGGGCTGCGCTGATTATGCTTCGTTAGTCGCGCGTTCATTGCCGCTGAGATAAACATGGCGGCTTGCCAGAGCCTGAAATCCTGGTCAGAAAGAGGAAAATAAGCTGTTAATTCACCTAACCTGCGCTAACCACCGAAAAGATGAAATGTCATTTGACTTTTACAAGGAATGCAACTGCTGTACGTACATGGTCAAAAGGAACAAACTTTGAAAGTACTGCCAGCCAAACATGAGCGGAAGTTGCAAATGAGAATGCCATTTGCGGCTAAGAAGATGATGGCGGGCCAACTCAGGAAGTGGTGCCTGCTAACTGCGCTGTGCTTCCTGTGTGATAAGTGACCCAAACATTTTGCGCAGGCTCCATCGCAACCTGCACTCAAGACGCCCTTTTTGAAGCTTTTGGTGCCAAAACATCAAGAAGTGTGACGCTGCTAAGGTTGGGGGATTAACAGAATTCAAATATGACCGGAATTCATTCCTTACCGCTATTTTCCAGGAATGAGAGCTACTGTGTAGCGATTACCGCGGTGTGAAAAGAGCTTAAGGTAAGGCGCAGGTGTTGCCACCATGTTGATGAATGCTCTTTTAAAGTTGCAAATAAGAAGCATCTGTGCAACAGCAGGAGAGACTTGAATCCCCAACGCATTTCAGAATTATTCAAAGGCGGTAGATTGAGCAGCAAGGACGATCGGAGGACTCTCGTTGGATGATTCCAAAACAACCGGGTTGATTCTAAATGTTCAGGAATGCGAATGGGGCGGCTGGGGGGGCCTTGAACGTTTGGAGTTCAACGCCAGCTGCTTCCCCAGCGTTGCACACGCGCACCGCAGTGCAAACGCTTCCTTCCTGTCGGTGGTTTGACCTCTTTTTTCGAAGATGCAAGTGAGATGCGTGATAGTCAGAAGCAGACTTTACCGTTTTCGGACGAGCAAATCAGTATGCAATCGGTGTCTATTGTGGCTCGACTCTACTGTGCGTTACTAATTTCTCTCTTTTTTTTCTGACAGTTTCCAGTCTGACCACGGGACGACACATTTCATTGTAGCGACTTCCCCGTCCAACGCTATTTCCTGTGACAACTTAGTCTTACGCTAATCTCGCATGCCTCCGTTCGCTGTCGAGATGCCAGTAGCATCGCTTCCTGTGATATGTGTGCCTCAAGTCGACCGCAACTGTCCTCTGTTATTCATCAGCCCGAGAAGTGCATCTGCCCATGTCGAGACGAGGACACCTTTGAGTTGTCAAGAGGACGCTTGTGATGCGATAGTCATCTAGTCGGATCTGCAGGCGCGTTTGGCATTTTCAGCCATGCTACAACAATCAGAGCTGATTTTCGACTTCGCCAGCGATCATGTTAACCTGTCGGAGGTAAGCAAAATGTTGAGCTCTGCGTCATTTGGAAGTGAATTTCAAAGTATGACTTTCAGTATGCGTTCTAAACCGCACCAAAGTACAACAGCTACAATTAGCTGTTGTATTGTTAAATGAATACGAAACTAATGTTTGAAAGAGACTTTGCCCCACGTCTCTGTGTGTACACTTGTGTTTATTACTGTTTTAGTCTGGGCTTAATTTGCAATCGCACTGCAGCGGGGCGGCGAGGCGGAAACGACCGACAGTTTGATGCAGCGCAGCACTTCAACACTACTGGAAAATAAGTGTTCGACTTAAGACTCTCACATTTTGCACACTTACCTAATGTTGGGGCTCCTACATTCATACAGTATTATTCCCCTAACATTTCAGTAAATATCGATTGTATTTTTTCATGGACCCAACGGCAAGGAAGAAATGACGCTTTGCTACGATGCAAATGAGTCAGCGAGCAACTGTCGTCTCAAAATAACCACTGGCAACAAAAGTGACTACACCTCTAGGTGAAAATGTCCCAATTGGGCCCAATTACCCATTTTGCCTCCCCGGTGTCATGTGACTCATTAGTCTGAGGTTAATTGGAGAGCGGGTGTGTTTATTTTTATTTTTTGTGTAAGTGCTCACACTCTTATATTGGTCAAATGACGTGCAATCTGCAAATGACGTGCAAAAAAGTCTCTTGAGCATCTGGAAAACAAAATCTTTACCTAAAGATGGCCTGGACTGGCGATTCTGAACGTGTGGTCCAAACGCGGGCTCCCTTTAGTGGGATGCCAAACAATCACGGCCTAGATACACTTCAGTTGTATTTAACTTTTTTTTTTTTTTTTAGCACAATACATTTGCATTGAATATTGAATAACTTTGTATTGAAACTTTTATCTCGGTACAATTTTAATTACACTTTTATGTGCTATACATTTTAATTGAATCATTATTTACGTTCATTTTCTTCCATTTCCATTGTAGCCTGGTGTAAATGTTCACATTAACTTACAATAAGACTAAATACGGTCTTGTTTTTGGTGACCACTTAGGCCTGCTATGCTACTGCATCTCAATGTGATAGCTGTTTTTTTTTTTTTTTTTTGGGTGGTGGTATTTGGTGTCAAATGTTTTGAGAAACCCCATCCTAGGTTATAAGAAGATTGAGTAAACCATAAACGGCAACATGTCGCGACTGTGACATATTGAAGCAGTGCTGGGAAAAGAAAAAAAACAACACAAAATATTGATATTGGGCACAATTTGGACTTGTTCACTGAAGGGTGCACACACTTTTGTTGCCGGCAGTTTATACATTACTGGTCGTGTATTCGTTATTCTTAGGGCTACGTAAATGTTCAGTTGACTTAATTCTTCCCGTTTTGTTGTCCCATGAAACGATATACTGTAGTCCAAAATGTCCAAAAGAGCAAATGTAAGGGGTGCAGCCTACTAAGTGTACATGATGTCAAGTCACAGCGAATGTTTTTTTGTCCTTTGCGCAGTTGGGGCTTCGCTCGGATTTCCCTGCTGTGCTGGTGGAGCAGATCGCATATTCGAGCTTCTTGCGTGACGAGCCGCTTCAAGGTCAGTGGCAGCTTCGAGGTCACCTGACTCGTCCTCGTCGAGCAATTCCACAGGCTGCTGTGCGCACGCGCACTCTGGGGCCAACCCCGCCCCGCCTCCCCGCCCAAGGACCGCCCCCACGCCACCCCCACCCCCCCACCCCCCCTCTTCAAAGGTGCAGGAAGTTCAACTCGGCATTTCCAGGCAGAGGCAGCCCGCAAAATGGCACTGGAATGTAGACTAGGAGCGCTCGAGCCGAAGCGCGTTTGCTGTCGCTCGCTCGTCATCAGTGCCGCGTGTTGAAAGTAAGTCCCGCGGAAGTGGAGCTCGTTGCCGGGCAGCTGGCTAGGCTAAAGCCGACGTTGCTAGCACGAGGGCGGCGCGCACAAAAGTCCGTCCAACAGCTCAAAAGCTTCAAAATGTTGACGTTTTGCATCGTCACGAGCTCTAAAGGGCGTTGTGACACGATTCATGTGGAACTTTGTTGAATACTTGAGTTTAAGTATGATGTGGTTCTACTTTACAGCGGTGTAGAATTGTGCACTGCGTATGATGGCAATACCGATGTTGCTCTTTGTGGCGTTGTCAAATCAATGCCGCTCACGATTCTCTGCGTCTCGTGGAGATTGAGCAGGTGTTTTGGCCAGTTGGTAGACGTGCTCACGACTTGACCACAATACAGCCTGTGGTGTCTCTCTGGGATTGATGGAGGAGGCTCAGATGAGGAATTGTCACCGCTTACAGCAACTAGACAACAATGTCTCTTGTGGAATGTACACCGCACCAACATTGATGAAACAGTTGTCCTCTCTGATTCCCAGTTCTTCATCAATATATGGTCCGCCTGCGCACTTGAGAGCGCTGGAGGCAACGGATGGCACGCACGACGCAGCGTCCGCAATTCACAGTCGATGCTGCCCAAGTGATGCGTTCCTCTACTCGGCGTCCTCAAGTCGTATCTTCAATGACGGACCGTTCTGGACGTGAATTCATCTCTTCTGAAACGAGAGCCTTTTGTGTACTCCGTTGGGACTGCGCCAACACGCTCTTTGTTTAACCCACATCGAAATCATCCAAGTCTGTGAAAAACACACAAGAAATCTCCGGTAGTTGGAGCCGCTCTAGTACCGCGGCAGACAGCCATTTGACAGCAAATACTGTTGTTGTTCAAATGGTGCAGATGCTTCTCAAGCACGAGTGGCCAGTGTTTGTCAACAACAGATATGCAAATAGTGCAGAGTGATGAGACGACGACAGCAGGTGCATGAATAATGTAGACGTGTGCGGCGGCATGTTACAATGGAGTTGGAAGTCACCTGTTTAAGAAGTGAATGGCAAGAGGGGAGAAGCTGTTGGAATGTCTGCTGGTTTTGGTTTGCGTTGTTCGAGAGCCCCTACCTGAGGGAAGGAGCTGCAATGCCGGGTGCCCGGGATGTGGCGGGTCCGAGAGGATTTTGCACGCTCTTGTATTAGTTCTGGCAGCGTGCAAGTCCTCAAGGGTGGCTAGGGAGGTACCGACAATTTTTTCAGCGGTTTTGATTGTCCGTTATCGTAAACCTAGACCGGGATCTTCTTAGAAGAGTGAGCAGAAATGAGGTCAACCCCATCCTACCGAATAAATCATTTCAATGCGGTAACATTTCAGTTTGGATGTTCAGAGAAGTGGGAACATATTTTTGAGGGGGGCGGGGGGGGGGGCAATGCAAAGCTGAGATTTTCGCTTCTTCGGCGGACTGATCCACAAGTCCTGCTTGTTTCAAACAAAGTGAATTCCGTGATCCTCTTCTAGCATCTCACCTATTGTGGTTATGCGCTGTTCTTCACGCTGTGCTCTAAAGTGGAGGAGCCGACCGAAAGTGGAGACGAGGAGACCATGGAAACACTTGTTGCTGCAGACTCACTTCTGGACTTGGACTGTCCTGATACCCTGTCGCTGGAACACTACTGTAAGTGCGCTGTCAACACTAAACTCCCATTAGCGGTCAATAAGAGTTTGCATACCCGTTTTATATTGGTATTGAAAGAAGCACATTTGAAACAACAACTCCTTGCTCAATACGATTCATTGATGTATTTTTTGAAGTGTTCCTCTTTATAAGGTGGGAGAATCTCTCTGAATGTTCTGAATTCCTGTTTCATTGTTTCTGTCGCATTGAGCAAAATAATACTGCCCCCCCCCAAAAAAGTGCAGTGCCAAAGCAGAGGTCTTGAGGGATGCGGCTCAATTTCCTCCTCCTCCTCCTCCTCCTCCTCTTCTTCTTTCGATTGAGAACAACAGACTTGTTGCGTTTTTCTGGCTGAAAATTTTACCTCAACCGATTCAAGATGTGATGAATAAACAAACAGTATTACCCTGTTATGATATTTTGAGGATATTTTTTGGCTCCCAAATGATCCTCACTTTATGTATACAGCTCATGTACACATTATGTGTTAGGCGCCCGCGAGACGTTGTACATCTACTGCAGCCATGTCAAAGCCTGGATTGACTCGTTCTCATGTGTCAGGTTGGCCCACACGTCATTATGCACTTCCTTTAATTTCGTTTCAGGTATTATTCAGACCGACGTGAGGCCATCGGGCTTTACAGATTTAGTAATCAGTCCGCGGCTCGCCGATTGACACAGGAGCAGCGTTGCAAAATTACAGCCCGGCCAGAAGTTTTTCTGTCCCCAACTGCCGCTCGGCGCCAGTTTGCCAAGCCTTAGCTTTTGTCGATGCAGCGTTCCAGTGCAGGCCTCTGGATGGACTTTCCCTGGCTTTGCACAAACGCCTGCTCTAAGAGTTTGGTGTTTTCATCAGAGTTAGTGGGAGCAGGCCTTCCGCTGCGTGGTTTGTCAAAAACAGATTCTGCTTTGAGAAGGAAAGCCTCAATTGTTCGACGCATTGTGACGGCCATCAAACTGCGGCCGAACTCCGGTCGGTGACAGAAAAACTTGTTGCGGTGCTCCTCCGCTGTCGATTGGTGAGCAATGGGCAGCAGATGAATCGCTTACAAAAAGTGCAAAGCCTGAGCTGTAAAATGCAGATGGCTTCACATCTGTCCAACTGATACCTGAAAACAAAATTGAAAAAAGGAAGCATGTGGTGACTTTTGGGACGCCCTGCAAAAGAGGAAGTTGCCCTCATCCAGCTGCTCTGCCTCTCGATGTCGGAAGGTGTTGCAATTATTATCGTTAGTGCAGCAGGGTGAGCAACAAGACTGTCGCAATAAATCTGTGTCTGACCTCCTACAGCCCAGACCTTTCTGCCAGCGCTGGGCGATGTCATCACTGCTCCTGTCACTCAGTTGACTTTGTCTGCAGAGGGGATTGTGGGAACTGTTGAAGAGCCAGAATGGCACACGTTGCACACAATGGAACCCGCGACACAGCTGCAGTCCAAACAGAGAAGTCAGTATCTGCTCTTTTAAATGAGGGATGTCTGTGCGATCCTGTCAAATAGCAGCTAAATTACCGCTTAACCTTGTAGGTAAAAAACGACATCGAAGGGCGGAGTCTCCTACTCCTGACATAAAAGTGAAACGGGATAAATACAATAAAGGTAAAGCAGAACCTCAATATTTGAACGACTGAGTCTCATACAGTTGGAAACAAATGTCTGGCAAAAATACGCCTCGAAATATATTTTTTAAATGATAATTTTGCTATGGGTGTCTATTTTTAAGTACCCATCATGACTCTGTTGCATCTGTATCATTTACACACCTTGTTTTGGTTCCTCAGGTGGAACCACGCTCTACCTGTGGCAGTTTCTGATGGAGTTGCTGCAGGACAGACAAGTTTGCCCCCGCTACATTAAATGGACCAATCCCAACGCAGGGATCTTCAAGCTGGTCAACTCAAAGGCGGTGGCGAGACTCTGGGGCAAACACAAGAACAAGCCAGATATGAATTATGAGACCATGGGCCGAGCACTCAGGTACAGTACGAAAAGCAAAAGTATGATTCAACAAAATCTCTCTATGTCGTCTGCTTTGCCTAAAGATCCCCTTCCATCAAAATCTTTCGCACACCGCTGGAAGTGCATTTCCGGGTTTGGAGCGAGCGGCCGCCACCTAGTTATACAAGTAAAGTATTAGTGAGCATACATGTGTTGTGGTTTACAACAGTACTGAAGTATATTTCAAATTCATAATGTAGCTGTGAATTAAATAGCAAAGCTTGAAGTTGAGAGATGAACACCGGTTAGTTGGAGTGATTGAAATATCCTCCTCCCTTTTATTTCACCCACGTCCCCTCCTCTGGGCTTGTGAGCAGTGGGCCGGCTATCCAAACCCTTGGTGAATTCTGCTTCACGATGATAGCAAGATCCAAACACGAGGTCGCTATGAACGCTTGGCTGCCGAGATAGTGCCAATGGACAACAGAGCAAAGCTGTTTTCCACATTTTAATTAACCAGAGCAAAGCTTATTTACATGTCGTACATGAATAAGGAAGCTGGCTTTCTTAACAGCCAGGTGAAAAAAACCCACTAGAATAGCTTGAAAAAAGGACATTCTGGGCATTTTCAACCCAAGTTATTTTGCCAACCCTGTAAAAGGAAATCATAATTATAAAAAATAAATGAAAGGGGACCTTTTAAGTATGGTTGCCATGTTAATTCTGACCATGCTGTGCTTGTGTACTGTAGGTATTATTACCAAAGAGGCATCCTGAATAAGGTTGAAGGCCAGCGCCTTGTCTACCAATTCACCTCACTCCCCAAAGACATGATCTACATCACGGACGACGACAAAGAGGAAGAAGAACACGATGACAACAGTGCTAATGATGGAGTGAGTGAGGATTCTGATGACAGCACAGTATCTACAAGTGATCAATCGGTGAAGGAGGAAGATTCCATCCCACCAAAGAAGACGTCATTTTGCTCGGTCCAGCGGATTAGGCCGACTCGTGACACCGTCCTTCGACCCGCCAGCTCCAGCCTCATCCAGGAGCAGCATTTGCCCATCGTGTCTGCCGAGATGTTGCGCACCCTTCAGAACCTGCAGAAGGTCCAGTCCCTCCAGCCGGCCGGTCGCGCCTCCGTCTTCAAAACGGCTCAGCTGCTGGGGAGTCTGTGTGAGCAACAGGATTCCCAGCAAGGAACCAAAGCTTCTCAGGTGGAGATCTCGAAGCTGGTGCCTCGCATTGGCTCTGACCAGTAGATTACAGAGTCGCACACACACACACACACACATGCACACGCACGCACGCACACACTCACAAAGTCACTCACTCCACTGAGCTGCATTGTCAGCAAGCGTTTGGATTTGAAAGAACCAAACCAAAGCCCGTAGCAGATGACAAAAGCTCCTGATGTCCTGAATGGTCCTCTCAGTCCCTTGTATCTGGTAAATGCACAAGAAACCAAAGACATGCACTGGAACCTGCAGCGTTTCTGCACGCAGCCCCTGCTTGCACTTCTGAGCGGCACACTGTGCTCCTCCGCCATGATTCTCGCTCCGTGTAACCTCTCTCGTGCTCAATCATTCCTCTGCCTTGACAATGACTTTGCACTAAGTAATGTTTATCCCTGCTGTACGTTTCTTCTTTAAGTGCCTGATGAGCTCAGTGTATCCTGTCCCTTCTTACTCTTGCTGAGCGTAGTAAGGGAAACATTCCACTTTTTTTAAGATTATGGAATTATGTTTGTGTTTTGAATTGCTAAAAATAAGGGATCACTGTTCGAGTAGTAATTTAGCACTGCTGCTGTTAATATTTGAGGTACAGTATCTACAGCAGACTCCTTTTTGTTTTTGACAATCACGAGTGATCTCGGTCTTTTATTTAGCTACTGTGTCGCCTGTAGTCACACTGCAACTATGGAGCTTACCTGCTATGCACTTGTTGTTTGTTGAACCTTATATATTTGCCTATTTGGAACTCTAAAGCTTTGATATATTTACTTATTGTGTATTTACTGTATGTCAGTGAACATGCTTGACTTGTGCCTTGTTGCCATTTTTTCTCTCAGGTTTTGTTTTGCCTATATGCAAAAAGTAGAATGGCTGGCCTTTCATAATGAAGTAATGAGAAGGTCAATGTTTTGTTGTACAAGTTTTATTACATTTAGTTTCTGCCTTTGTTTGAACCTCATTAAGGCAGCCCACAAGTTTCACAGCACTCCTCACAAAAACTGAACTCAAAAGTCCAACTCAGATGGTGGCGTAAAACAACTGCCTGTGCGCCCCTTGGACCCCTATGCAAAATGTTTTCTACTTCTTGGAGTCATTTGGAATCCTGTCTGTTTGCGTTATGTTGAGATGTCTCGATTCAATGAGTTTAAAAGATACGGATTTGTAAGAAAAGATACGGATTTGTAAGATTTTAGCAGAGGGAATTTGGCATTTGTTTTGTTTTGTCTGCTTTGATGCAGTTAAAGATAATGCTCTGCATTCATCAAATAAATATACTCTGTTCAGTTTTTGGTGTAAAATGTATTGTTAATTCACACACAATTTGATGAAAAGTACATTTTAACATCTTTTCTGTAACGACTTTGGATTTGAAACCTCTTGCTGCAGACAAAAAAAAATACTGCTAGTCTTAAAAAAACTTATGAGCTACCCCTTGAGATGAGTCATCTCGTTTTAGGCATGGCAAATTTGTTTTTATAGCACATTTCGTACACAAGTTAACTCAATTTTCTTTACACGATTAAAAGAATTTAAAAACAAAGTACAGAAACATGTCAGGTAGCTAAAATTAAAAGAGGAAGTGGAACTACGGTAGATGCTAGTTGACAAATTTGAATGCTTTCGAGGTGCCGAATCCTCCATTTAATAGACACTATTGCTCTTTGTAATCACTGGAAATGTTCACAAAGTCTGAGCTGCGTTTTATGGAACTATTGCGCTCTTTAATCAAGAAAATCAAATAATCACAGGGTATTATTAGTGAAATATATATCCCCACAGACTAATTTTGAGTTCTATAGAAAATACACATTCCTATTTTTACTGCACCTAGCAGGGGTCATTATGACCATACAAGCTCATTTATGTATTTTGAAAAAACAAATACTTTATGGTTGAGGAAACTAAAACAGTACGAAAGAGTGGCTGAATAAATACTACCGGTGTATTTAAATGTGATCGTATTACGATACTGTAGACTTTTATTGTTTGCCTCACGACAGCCGTCATCGTTGAAAGCATGTGGAGAAAAGACTCACTTCCGGCGTGTAGCAATTTCAGCGGAAGTTGCGTGACGTCACGCTGAGGTCTGCTGGCGAGAATATTCTACCCACTGGCAGTAAAGCAATGGCGACTCAACTGTAAGTCAAATTATAGTCATAAAACAACATTTATCTGCCTGCACATTTTGGCATGCGTTCTACTATCAGCTCTCTAATTGCTCTTATTTCCTTCTGGTTTAGCCGTTTCCCTGACAGCCTTATTGACGAAGACCCGCAGAAAGCTCTCGAGGTAAACATTAAGGAGCCTGCTTAAAGGCGTTGTAAACACAAGATGAATCGTATCTTTGACTTGCAAGTGGTCGTCGTGCGACCGACTGCTTAACTATTTCTTAGCTTTACGAGAACAAGAAAGTCAATGACGCACCGAGGCTAATGTTAGCTTTGGACTTGATTGGTTTTTTTGCTAGCTTAGTCAGCAAGGGTTACGCTGTCCCCTTGTTGTGTTAATGTCCGCTGATAAGTGTTTTTGCTTGAGTTTATAATCTAATTTCACATGCTGAAAATCAATTCTGGGGTTATTTTAAGATTTCGTGTGCGTAAATAAGTGAGGTTTGCTTCAAGTGAGACACATCGCCATGGTAACTTGGGCTGCAAACAACGTTATCCTGAGTGTGAATGTCAGACGAACAAAAAGCATAGTTTATGTAAGTTAGAAAATTTTATTTATTGTAGCACTTTTCACTGGAAGAACTCTCAAAGGCCTTCAATAGTTCAAGTCATACGTATGTAAAATACATAATTAAAGCATTTTACACTTGTTACTAGGGGGAAAAAAACACAAATCAAAATAAAAATCCAACCGAATCAAAATGAAATCTAGTCTTACTTTGGAGTTCCTGTCGAAACAAATGTATTTGAAACCGCTGAAGAGGCTATCCTGAGGTCAAAAGGAAAAAGTGCTTTCTTCCAAGTGACCTATGACGCGTTGAAGAAAAAAGTGCAAGATTTTTGCTTTTTTTCCCCCCCAGGATTTATACTTTTGCCAACTCCTACAGCTTTCATCCGATTCGCTTCAAACCTGGTGTGTATCATCGCAACACATGGGTTATTTAAAAGTTATCAAAAGCTTTTTAATCCAACGAACTATATGACGGGGCGGACCTTCAAACTTTTCATTCCATATTTCGACACAAAACCAAAAATGCCTAAACTCCGTCAAAGACTAATTTGCGATACGTTTCACCTAGAGCTACAAACATGGGCTCACACCTGTATCGACCCCGGACGTACAAAATCTTCAGAGGCACGGGTCCCCTAAACCCAAGAGAAAGTGACCTGCGACTTCATAATCGTAAGGGTCGACCTTTTTTGCACGCTTGCAGATGCCCTACTTAGAGTTCATCAAAGAGCTAGTCATGGTACGTCACACCTACACCTACCAAACTTGGCAGGTACGTGCATCACCCAGATACCTACAAAATTGTAATTAGAACCCATGTTCTAAACTCAACTACGACCTTTTAAAGCTACACTTTTAAAAAATGTACAGGTGTCACGCTCTGCAAACTTGTCCTACAGGTTTCATCCAATTGACTTCAAATTTGGTCAGTACCATCTCAATACCTGGGACATTAAAAGTTATCAAAAGCTTTTTTTTTCTCGACATACTGTATGACGGTGACGGCTCTTCCAACCGTAGCTTTTCTAATGTCGCCACAAAACAGGACATGGTGACAGTTCATCAAAGACCTATTTGCGCCTTGTTGCACAGACGCCTATGAAGATTCCTACACGCTTGTAGCACCCCAACACGAACAAAATTGTAATTATAACCCATGTCCTAAACTCAACAGAAAATTATCTACGGTCTTTTAAATGTAACATTCACAGTACTTAAAAGTACTGTAAATGTACTGCAGGATTTTCAAAACTGCGTGCGTGGGTTGCGCGCGAATATAATGGCAAACTGCGCCCAGGATAGCTGCAGTGACGTCAGCGTGGTCGCCGCCCGCGCGGGTATACAGAAGCCTTTACACATGTAGCAATTACTAATCAACTCACTTGAACCCAGCCAGCATTTAGAAATGAACTCAGTTGAATCTGAATCATTTCTTTTTGAAGGCACTGAACGACGGCTTGCAAGGAGACTCTGACAACGCCGAGTGGCTGTGTCAACGCGCCTATGCCTACATACTTCTCAAAAACTACAGCTGTAAGTTTGCATGTTTGAAGCCTCTGTTTCAGGATTTTGAAACATTACTTTTAACTGTAATATAGTGGGAACATTGGCTAGCAAGAACAGTAAATGTATCGTTCAGTTTTTCCTCAGTGGACACTACAGAATAGAGTATATCTGTCATTTTCCCTTGAGTACTACCAGTTTGTATTTATGAAAAAAAAACTAAAAAACTTATTTGTGTCACCTCTTTCCAGGTGCTGCTAATGATGCCAAGAAAGCGCAGCAGCTGAATCCAAGCCTTTCTCTTGCCTTCCTGCGAACAGGGTGTGTACTGAGTGTGTGAGGCTGTGATACCGAAGAAGAGAGGTTTAAATTTAGGTTGAATATTTTCAAGAAAAACAAACATTTTCACAATAAATATACAGAGTGCCTGTAGCCAGTAAAGAATTACAAAGTTATCAGTGCATCTCCTATTTAACATGACTCATTTTGCAACCACGTTTGTGCTTTATTCAGTAATATTTAATTTTACATGTAGTTTAGGGACCTCGTTCTGTAAATTCTTCACTCTCCTCAATCATTTGGGCTGTTTACAACAGTTTTTGTTTCCTCGCCTCCAGAATAGCCGAGTACCACCTGACCCACTACGAGTCAGCCCATGCAGCCTTCACTCAGGGACACCAACTGGATGGTGGGTAATGTTTTTGCAACCATTGGTCCGTCTGTCGGCTTTCATATGATGCTGGTCTACCCTTTGCAGCTGTAACAGATTCAACTCTTGTGGGAAGGCCTTCAACAAGGTTGAGGAGTGAGTTTATGGGATTTTTTTGCCCAGTCTTCCAGGAGCACATTTGTGAGGTGACACACCGTTGAACGAGAAGGCCTGGCTCACCATCCGCTCCAAATCAACCCAAAGGTTCAGGTCAAGACTCTGTGCTGGCCAGTCAACTTCATCCACACCAAACACTCTCATCCGTGTCTTTATGGACCTTGCTTTGTGCACTGGTGCACAGACATGTGGAACAGGAAGGGGGAATCCCCAAACTGTTTGCCTTTCCAAAATCTCTTGGTATGCTGAAGCATTGAGTTGCTTTCACTGGAGCTCATGGGCTAATAATTTGGGCATTTCCAACTTGGTGGGAACATTTTGGAGATGGCCCCTTCCACTTCCAATATGACTGCATCGGTGCACAAATCACATTTCATAAAGACACGGATGAGAGAGTTTGATGTGGATGAACTTGACTGGCCTGCACAGAGTCCTGACCTCAACTGGAGAGCACTTTTGGATGAATTAGAGAGGAGACTGAACCAGGCCTTCTCGTTGGCTCTTATAACTGCAGAGGGTGGACCAATTTCATATTAAACCCTATAAATTAAGAATGGGATGTCACTTTCGGCTGTTTTATTTCAGTGATAAGTCTTTCTGTTCGAAACCGAAAATGCACTTGTGCCATTATCAGCCGAAACATTTCGGTGGGTGAAAATTTGGTGCACCACTAGCCTTGACAGAGTTCTCTTGTGTATAGCTCTTATTTGAGAAATTGAGTCTCTTTTTGTTTTTGTTTCTGACAGTTTCTGACAAATCATTTGAGATTTGGCTCAAGCGATGTGAGGAAATGTTGGGTGGTGAGTATTATCCACAGTGTTATAAAATTTTGTTTTCAATGTGCATTATTTCGAGCACAATAGACTTTTTGCTACTTTTTACTCATGGAGGAAATGTACATTTTGGATACCTCTGGAGCGCCATGTCGGCAGTGTACCGTGTTTTCACGACCATAAGGCGCACCGTATTAAAAGGTGCAGTCTCAGTTACGGGGTCTATTTCTGTATTTAACACATACATAAGGCGCACCGTATTATTGGGCGCAGGCATGGTAAATCATATGCTAGCTTAAAACAGACGGTAGCATGCATGCGCGCTAAAACCATGTTTTTAAAAAGGCAGCGGAACCAAAACTGAGTTTGCTTGTACTTTATTGAAGTATTTTAAAATGTACTCACGTTATTTTTTGATGAATCCTCATCCACAAAGTCCTCATGTTCTGTATCCGAAGCTGGGCAAGTTCTCCATCAAACACGCCAGGTTCGAGTCAGTCTCGTTGCCGTGAAATGATGCCGGCTTTTACGAAAGCTCGAACAACAGCGCAAGCAGACGCGTTAGCCCGAGCATCCGCATCCATTCACAAATTGTGGCGTAACTTGCCCGGCGCTGCCTCCTAGTCTTAGTAAAGCTGTGTTCGCCATCTGTCATCCATGGCTCCCACGCCGCTTCCAACTCGGTCCACCTCGCCCTGTTTCCCCGTTTTGTTTTTCATTTTTTTCCGCGGAAACTCAGCTTCGTCTTCTTGACTTTGCGAAGCTCGTTTTCCTGCTTCCTCCACTTGCGAACCACTACATTTTTAATGCATCTCAAGATTCAAATTAACCTTGCTGGTTGCACTCCTTAACCGAAGAGCATTGACGTCCGTATTATTGGGAAGCTTTTATTTTGAAGGTAGCTTTCGCCGCGAGTTGGCGACTTATTACCGTAATGCCTAGTATGAACAAAATTAGGGGCGCCTGGTTTGATTGCTACTTTACGGGTGGAGGCTGGCTTGACCGGCGCTATATACCTACTGGGGGCGTGCCTTTAGCGTCCTCCTTCACACGCACCCTTCCCCCTTTACGTCTGCATGCTGTCCACTCAGCCACGTCTGCTTTTCCTCTGTTTAAGCAGCGTGTCGGCAGGAAATGCTCCCAGTCAGTCAAGCGGAGCGCTCATCACACAACATCATTTATAGATTTTGGAACTCTGTGCACACATAAGGCACGCCACATTATAAGGTGCCCTGTCCATTTCGGAGAAAATTTAAGACTTTTAAGTGTGCCTTATGGTCTGTGAAAATATGGTAGTACAAATCCCAATTCCAGTGAAGTTGGGGCATTGTGTAAAACGCAAATAAAAACAGAATCCAATGATTTGCAAATCCCTTTCAATCCCTTTTATACATCTGTAGAAGGGTTTTCCTATTCAATTGAATACACTACACAGACAAGATATTTAATGTTCTAACTGATAAGATGCTTATTATTGTTTTTTTGTTTTTTTTTGCAAATTGACCCATTTTGGATTTGATGTCTGCAACATGTTCCAAAAAAGCTGAGTTGATTGAGTTGATCAACAGTCCGGGGTCTCCGTTGTGATATTTTGCACTTCAAAATGCACATTTTCAATGGGCGATGGGTCTGGACTAATGGGAGGCCAGTCTAGTACTCACACTCTTTGACTAGCAAGCCATGCTGTTGTAACGTGTGCAGAATGTGACTTAGCATTGTCTTGCTGAAATAAACAGGGACATCCCTGAAAAGGATTTTGCTTGGATGGCAGCATATGTTGCTCCAAAACCTGTATCTACCTTTCAGTATGAATGGTACCTTGACAGATGTGCAAGTTACCCATGCCATGGGCACTAACACACGCCATAGCATCGCAGATGCTGGCTTTTCAACTTTGCACAGATAACAATCGAGATGGTCCTTTTCCTCTTTGACCAGGACGACAACACGTCCATGATTTTCAAAATCAGTTTGAAATGTGGACTCATTAGACCAAAGCAAACATTTCCACTTTGCGTCACTCCATCTAAGATGAGTTTGTGCCTAGAAAAGCCGGCCGGTGGCATTTCTGGTTGTTGTTGCTATATGGCTTTCGCTTTGCATGGTAGAGTTTTAACTTGCATTTATTTGTAGATGTAGCGACCAAATGTGTTAACTGACAATGGTTTTCTGAAGTGAAGTGAGCCTATGTGCAATATCCTTGACACAATCATGCCAGTTTTTAATGCAGTGCCGCTGAGGGATCGAAGGTCACGGGCAGTCAAAGTTGGTTTTCGGCCTTGTCGCTTATGTAAAGAGATTTCTCCAGATGCTCTGAATCTTTTGTTGGTATTATGGACCATAGATGATGAAATACTGGAATTCCTTGCATGTTCAAAACAGCTGTTTTTGAGCATTCCTCAACTTTCCCACTCTTTTGTTGTCCTGTGTTGCAAGCATCTAATTCAAATTGAGAGAATGTTTGTGAAAACAAAAACGTTGATCAGTTTAAACATTAAATACCTCATATTTGTTGTGTATTCAATTGAATATAGGTTGAGAAGGATTTATAAATCATTGTATTCTGTTTTTATTTACGTTTTACACAACGTTCCAACTTAATTGGGCTAAGCCAAAGGGGCTGCCGCAAAGTATTACAGGGTGTGCATATTTATGCAACCAGGCTATTGTACTTGTTTCTCCCCTTTAAATGCTTCGTTTTTCAGTTAAATTGTACAGGTTATGACTCACAAAGTTTGAAAAAAGTTTTGCCATGATTTGTTTTTCTGACATCACAATAAATATAAAAAACCTGCAATTTGAACAGGGTTGTTTAGACTTCTTATATCTGTACATCCATAAATCTGCTGAGGCAGAGCTGCTTGGTTCAATGAAAACTGTATATCATGTTGTCAGGACCATCTCGGGTAAACGACTTGAAAAACGTGCTTCATGGTTCTCCCCGGGGGGTTTGTTATTCATCAGAGTTAGAGAACCCCAATTAGACTGAAGCCCTTCATAAGCCCACCGAGACAGCAGACGAGCACCAACCCTCCTCCGTGACCTGATTAAGACAACATAACACGCTTCCTATCGTTGTGTTCTCTCTGTATGTTGATGTCGGTGAATAATGTATGACTGAACGAGTTGGGATCAGGCTTGCTCGGGTTGTTTATTGGGCGTGGATGGTCCGGTAAACAAACTGGTGGCAAATATCTGAGTGCTGTTGCTCATTTGTCTGTGTTTGTGCTCCATTTCTTATCTGTTAGCATATCCCTGCTGGGAGGGGGGTGGGTGTGGGTGGGGGGGACATCGTGGTAAAGGTAGACTTGAATTGTTCAAAGGTTGATTGAAATCTTTGCACATGCCACACAAACAGATGTTCTTTTTTTCATCCTGCAGAGAAGACGCACAATGGCAGTGCTGACGCGGTGAGTTTTTTCCCCTGCATTGCCGCTTGGGGGCGTAGTTGTCATGCATCAATAACACAATTGCTCTCTGTACAGCAGCCCCACAAAGCTTATTTTGTTTTTCTCTTCAATGTTTTTGTACCTTGTTTCTCGCTAATCAAAATGTGGTTCTCTTTATACATAATTGCGTCTACATGATGCAGCACTTACCAGCCGTGCCACATGTGAAGTAAGTACCAGATATTTATGAAATTTTTTTTATTTTGATGGAATTTGTTGATACCGTCACACAGTGATTAATAAGCCTATCCACTGTCAAATTGAAGAAATAGACTGTCTGGCAGTAATCTCCGTTATTCGCAGGGGACCGATCTCTACTGAAAATTATGAAAAACACACACACAGTTTAGAATTGCCTATATTAACAGTTGACGCTGTAAATATCCCCAAACTCTGATCCTAAAACTGGGTAATGGCAATTCAAAAGTCTTACAACATTGCTGCACCCTTAACAATAAAAGTGGCTTCCAGTTAGGCACATACAACCCCAATTCCAATGAAGTTGGGACGTTCCATAAATAAAAATAGAAAACAATGATTTGCAAATCATGTTCAACCTATATTTAATTGAATACACTACAAAGACAAGATATTTCATGTTCAAACTGATCAACTTGATTGTTTTTAGCAAATACTCATTAACTTAGAATTTTATGGCTGCAACATGTTCCAAAAAAGCTGGGACAGGGTCACCTTTTCTTTGAACAACATTCAATAAATGTTTGGGAACTGAGGACACTAATTGTTGAAGCTATGTAGGTGGAATTCTTTCCCATTCTCGCTCGAAGTACAGCTTCAGCTGCTCAACAGTCCGGGGTCTCCGCTGTCGTATTTTACGGTTCATAATGCGGCGCACATTTTCAATGGGAGACAGGTCTGGACTGCAGCCGGGCCAGTCTAGTACCCGCACTCTTTTAGTATGAAGCCACGCTGTTGTAACACATGCACAATGTGGTTTGGTATTGTCTTGCTGAAATAAGGAGAGGTGTCCATGAAAAAGACGTTGCTTGGATGGCAGCATATGTTTCTCCAAAACCTGTGTGTACCTTTCAGCATGAATGGTGCCATCACAGATGTGTAAGTTACCCATGCCATTGGCACCAACACAGCCCCATACCATCACAGATGCTGGCTTTTGAACTTTGCGTCCATAACAGTCCGGATGGTTCTTTTCCTCTTTGGCCCGGAGGACACGACGTCCACAGTTTCCAAAAACAATTTGAAATCGGGACTCGTCAGACCACAGAACACTTTTCCACGTTGCGTCAGTCCATCTTAGATGAGCTCGGGCCCAGAGAAGGCGGCTGCGTTTCTGAGTGTTGTTGATAAATGGCTTTTGCTTTGCATAGTAGAGTTTCAAGTTGCACTTACGGATGTAGCGCCAAACTGTATTTACTGACACTGGTTTTCTGAAGTGTTCCTGAGCCCACGTGGTGATATTCTTTACACATCGATGTCGGTTTTTGACGCAGTGCCGCCTGAGGGATCGAAGGTCCCGGACATTCGATGTTTGTTTTCGGCCTTGCCGCTTCCATGCAGTGATTTCTCCAGATTCTCTGAACCTTTTGATGATATTCTGGACCGTAGATAATGAAATCCCTAAATTCCTTGCAATTGTACGTTGAGGAACATTGTCCTTAAACTGTTGCACTATTTTCTCACGCACTTGTTCACAAAGAGGTGAACCTCGCCCCATCTTTGCTTGTGAATGACTGAGCAATTCAGGGAAGCTCCTTTTCTACCCAATCATGGTGTCCACCTATTCCCAATGAGCCTGTTCACCTGTGGGATGTTCCAAACACGTTTTTGATGAGCATTCCTCAACTTTCTCAGTCTTTTTTTGCCACCTGTCCCAGCTTTTTTAGAATGTGTTGTAGCCATGAAATTCTAAGTTAATGATTTTGCTAAAAACAATAAAGTTGATCAGTTTGAACATGACATATCTTGTCTTTGTAGTGTATTCAATTAAAGATAGTTTGAACATGATTTTCAAATCTAATTTAAAAATAAATAAATAATTCAAACTATTTTTCAGACGATAAACAGAAAATGTGAATTTGTGAACCGTGAATAAAACCTGGGATAACTGCACATTTAATCAAATGTTCATTATGCTCTTTTCTGAGCTTGTTTATTTTTATTTTTTTTATTAAACTACAGCTAGTAGTCTAATATAGCCTTTAACCCGTTTGAATGTATTTGAGATCATTTGTTTGTTGTGTCTCTCTGGCAGACATGACTGGTACCAAACCGAATCTCAAGTCATCATCTCAGTTATGGCAAGAAATGTTCCTAAGGACGGTGTGTCCGTCAACTTCATGGAAAAAGAGGTATGCACCCCCTCTTTAAGTTTGCTTTTTAAACATTTTGAAAGTCTTTTTACGTGTGCGTGCAGCTTTCCAGTTATTGGGGCATCTGATGCATTACAGATTTGATTTGCTGCGACCGTTGAGACAGAAGTGGCAGAAAGTGTGACTTTACTGTCTGTGACTTGAACACCGCTACATATTTTTCCACATTCACACACACACACTCCCCGCAGGCCAGCTATACTTCTTAGGGGTGTCTTGTTAACGTTGCCCCCAAAGCACAGATCTAAGAACAATTTACCCTCTTCACATTCGCCAACCTCCTAATTGTCTGAAGATGGAGGGTGCAACTGATCTCTGAACAACCCCATTGCCCCCCCCCCCTCAGGGACAACAGTCTTTCGCTGCCTTTTCCACTCTTCCCGTCTCTCCGCAGGCTAACTGCAGGGCACCCCAGGGAGTAGCTTTGTCTGTCTTCATATAATATGAGAATAACAAATGGAGTTTACCCCCAAGAAATGCTCGTTCTAAATCACATAGTCACAGCTCTGTATTTCGCACCAAAGCTCCCACTGTGGTGTGGAGGCAGAGACGTTCACGCTTTTATTAGGTCACTCACTATATACAAAAGAAATTAAAGATGAAAGGCGAGAGTTTCATTTCTTTTCCCTGGTGGATGAATGTGCTTCTGTATACCTACAGAATTCTTCATGCAATGAATATTAACGCTCTGCTTGTTTTAAAAATTGCCTAAAGCGTCTAGCTAACTGTCTAGGCTTTTGTCCCAGATGAATTATTTCTTGGATTCATTTAGGCCTGATTGAAGCTGGGCCACTTGTGTGTTTTGCAGCTTTCAGTGCAGAGCCAAACTACAGCCACGATTACCCGCTTGTGTAGAGTTTCTCGTAATGTTCTATGTACGGGCAACTTTTGTTGTGTGATGAGTGTGGGCATTCGGGACAGTGACGAGGTTGTGTCGCTGTAAGCCAACAAGCCACCGTCCTCTCCCAATGAGTGGCAGGCTGCTAGGAGCTGTCTGACCCTCCATCGTCTCAAATCACTTTGCGGCCGAAGGGGACAGTAGCAGAATTCTGGCCGTCGCGCTAGCCAGATCAGATGTTTATTCTCCGGAACATGCTGACGTCTCCAAACTGTTGAGTGCTTTGAAGAATGTAACATCCAAAACATATTTCAATTTTCATCTGATCTGTACGAGTGATTGTTTTGAAAATATAAGTAAAATGACATTTTCTATGGGGTTTTAAAATTATATTTCTTATTTTATATTTTTGTATGTGTTAATTGGTTGCATACTGTCAGACTTTCTATAGAGATCCCAAGATGTCGTTTGTCTGTGTAAACACCTGACATCCTTGTGGTTTCTGTAGCTCTCAGCCTCAATAAGGCTGGCATCTGGGGAAAACTACAACCTCAACCTCTGCCTTCTGCATCCCATCGTACCACAACAAAGCAACTTCCGGATCCTCACCACTAAGGTATGCCGTTTGTTTGTTTGTTGGCAATAACAGAGCACAGCTCGGGTTCTGGCCGGGGGGCCTAGTTCCTCCCAAACACACACTTCCGGGTCTCGCCGCCTTTGCCCGCATGAGCATCGAAGTCCCCCAGGAGAATGACGGAATCGACTATTCCGCTATATAGGAATAGTTGAAATTTGATGTACCGCTGTATTATAGCGATAGTAACAGAAGGTGAGAAATTATTTAGTCGACCGAAGGCGATCTCATTGTCCCAATTCTATATTTCTGATGCATTGCACTCTTTTTTTTTTATTTTTTATTTTTTTTTAAGCACTTTTCAGAGTAATCACAATTGGTGATTTAAATTTTGGTTGACAGGCAAAAAGCAAGCACTTATTTTGGGAATTAAAAGTTGTAAATCACATGTCAGAATGATGATTTGCAAAAAGTAGATATAACCTGAGAATACCAGACAAGAGATGCCATTTTTTTTTAGCCTCTCCATATCTGACTTGCAGGTCTTTGAAGGCATCAAACATGAATATGTGAACATCTTTTTTTCTAAATGTTTTCGAACATCCTTCATTCACTGAAACTGAGACTGATCATTACTTGATTGATCATAACATCATCTCTTTAAAATGTTGCATTTAAAACGGTGATTGGGGAAAAAAGCCGCCACTGCCCTTGGTTCCTTAATGCTTTCTGGTAAAGCTCTCTGAAGAAGAAGAAATGAGGAAATCCTCTCTGGCTGTACGCAGTGAGTTCTGGGATTCGCTCTTATATACATTACTCAAATCCTCGGTCCCGCTCGCACGGGCATTCAGGCTGTACTCGTTTCAAGTTCCTCAGCACTTTTCCAGTGATTACGGGCCTAATGAGCGCAAAGGGCACCGTTTTAAAACTATAGACTAATTAGGGGGTATTGAAGTTTGATGTGGGCTAATGAGAGTGTGTAGATTCATTCAGTTTTCCTGCTGTCAGGGTTCATCTTGAGCAATGAGGACTAAAAGCTGTGTTCTGGACATTTTATTTGTCTTTTCTTGACAGAACCATTTTATTTTCCAAAGACAATGTTCTGAATAATTTGTTTCCAAAAAGTTTGTGCTGAAAGTAGTGATGCACCAAAATTAAATTTGTTAGCTGAAACCCAAGGCCGAAAACCGAATCACCAAAATAAATTATGCCAGTTATTCATAAAATTGCATTTATGGCGATGGCTGTGTATACTAACCTCACTAAAAGTCCTATCCTAATATTTTTTTCATATCAGTTTATTGAAAGATCAATTGTTTTCCTTCTTTAATGTGCTTTTACTGTTAACATTTTGATTTCAATATTTATTTTCTGTCAAAGGTTGAACAGTTTGGAGTTATTTTGGTTTTGTAAAGTCTCACAAGAAACAGAGTAGTTTGCCACGGCTGCAGCAGCTAAAATGCTTTGCGCACCAACCTCACCTGGCATGGCTCTACTGACGCCACATGATTGGTTCAGCACAGAGCAACTCTCATGATTATTGGCTATGCGCATCGTCTGTCAAAACGTGGACAGATGCAATTTATTGAAGGCTGTTGACCGCATCTCAAATGTTTATCAAGGAAAACAGATTTTGAGATATGTGTCGCTATTGTTTTGCTATCTCCCAGCCCTAATAAGACAAATGTTATGATGGACACATGTTATATACACACACACGCACGATACAAAAGTATTAATTCACCTGCCTTGACTCAGATATGAATTTAAGTGATGTCCCATTCTTAATCCATACGGTTTAATATAACATCGGTCCAGCCTCTGCAGTTACAATATCTTCAACTCTTCTGTGAAGGTTTTCCACAAGGTTTAGGAGTGTGTTTATAAGAATTTTACCATTTTTTTTCCAGAAGCACATTTGTGAGGTCACACACATTTGTGAGGTCACACACTGGTGTTGGATGAGAAGGCCCGGCTCTCAGTCTCTGCTGACCTCAGGTTGAGGTCAGGATTGTGCAGGCCTGTAAAGTTCATCCACATCAAACGCTCTCATCCGTGTCTTTATGAAACATGATTTGTGCACTGATGTAGTCATGTTGGAAGAGGAAGGGGCCCTCTCCAAAGTGTTCCCACAAAGTTGGAAATGTCCAAAATATTCCCCCCTGAGCTCCAGTGAACTCCAGTAAGTCTGAATACTTCAGCATACAAACAGATTTTGGACAGGCAAACAGTTAGGGGATTCCCCCTTCCTGTTGCAACATGTCTGTGCACCAGTGCACAAAGCAAGGTCCATAAAGACACTGATGAGAGAGTTTGGTGTGGGTGAGCTTAACTGGCCTGCACAGAGTCCTGACATTAACCCAATAGAACACCTTTGGGTTGATTTGGAACGGAGAATGAGAGCCAGGCCTTCTCGTACATCATCAGTGTGTCACCTCACAAATGTGCTCCTGAAAGACTGGAACGTTCCAATAAACGCATTCCAAAACCTTGTTGAAGGCCTTCCCACAAGAGTTGAAGCTGTTACAGCTGCAACGGGTGGACCACCATTATATGAAAGCATATGGATTTAGAATGGGATATCACTTCAAATCGTCTGAGAGTCAGAGCAGGTGAGCCAATACTAATAGTGTACTATTAGTTTTAAAATGTCTAAATTGTAAAATAATAAAAGTCTGAAGTAAGCAATTTCTCCCTCACAGAGGTCAAAGAGAAGAATGTGAGCAGCACAGCATTGTTAGGCTCTCCTGGAGAATTTACTAATTAGTTGCAAAGAATTGACTAATTAGTTGCAAAGAACTTTCTCTTCCTGTGTGCACGTCTTCTCCAACTTGCTACAGAGTGCTGAGACAAGTCGAACCTGCCCCAAAAAGCACACTGGATTTTCCATGGCAACAGCGTACACTGCATACCAGAGGTGCACGTGTGCTGCAACGTCAATGAGGGCCCAGTCAGAGACACCAGCTTAGTCAGTTTAGACTTCCACTTGTCCATCTACAGTTGGGCTTCCTTTTTTTTTCATAAACCTCCTTATATGCCACAGTTGACTTTTTCTTCTGTTCGTCTCCGAGCCCCCTCACAACACACACACACACACACTCATGCGCCTACCGTGAGGATAACGCGGCAGTGTGTTCAAACTCTGCAGCTCTCCCACAAAGCTCTGACTGTGTGCTTAGTCCACTGGGCTCCTCGGGTACACGTGGCCCTTAGGTACACACACACACGGCCCTCATCGCTGACTGCATTCTGAAATGACTAAAAATGTCCCTAATAAGTCTATAGGTGGTGTGTGTGCACGCTTGCCTGACAATGTGAGCGAGCCCCACAACCTGCTGTACTCTCAAAGCCTCATTTCACTCTTCTGGAGCAGTTTGACTTGACTTTACTGGGTGGTTTGGGCGGTTCAACTGGAAAACAGTATCAGCAAATCAAGATTGTCCACATTGCGTACAGTCGTAATGGACTTTTTTTTTTAGAACGTACAATTAGGCCTCGCGATAATTACTATATTGACTTAACGTTCAATAAATAAATTGGTCACAATAGTTTTTCCGGGCACGATAAATTGTCATTGTCGTGGCGAGCCGACGGAGAGTTGGACGGCTGTGTCGTTAGTCGCTAGTGGGCTCGTGGAATGCCGGCGTTGGCCGTGTCCAGTACTGGGTCCATGTGCAGCGCATAACACACAACAGAGACATTTAATGCAAAGTTAACTTGTTTATCAAACATAACCTCAACACCATGTTGTACAGCGAATGTATTTGATTGATAGGTGAAGGGCTCGTCTCCAGAGCCTTCAGCGGACCAACCGCACAGTCTGCGCGCCTTATTCTTCATGATTTCAGATGCATTGAAAAAAAAAAATAATAGCCATTTATCGTGACAGTCTTTGGGAAAAATATATTGTCCTAAAAACAATTGTGACAGGCCTAGAAACAGTTGCTCTTTCTGATTTTGTATTAATACTCCAATCTCCATGCTGACTTTATGAAAGGGAATTTATCAGAGGGAGGCGAAGCTGGGAATACATGCACATGCTTGTGCGCACACACAAATATGAATACAGGGGCTAAACAGTCATCTTTCAACACACTTGTGCCATTCCAAGTGTGTGTCGTTTGTAGCACATTATCGTCAGTATGACCTCTTCCTGTCCACCACCACGACAGACATTCCAACCGCAGGGGTCACCGCCACAACGGGGAGCCAATTACACACCATTGTGTTTGATCAGAGCAGACGGCTGATATGTACGCATGCTCGCACACACAAATGTACATGCAAACATTCAACACAACTTCAGCAGTTTTGTTGTCCATTCAGTTCCAAAGTCATCTCTACTCTGCAAATAGCTAATAGCGGATGTCCCTGTTAGTCCCATCCCTATCAGTGTCCAAAAATGTAAATCTTTTTTTTTTCATTGTCTTTCTAGCAGAGGCTGTTTTGAAATCCGCAGGGTTCTGAAAAAAAGATTCATAGGAGGGGGCATTTGACAAGCGACATGAGACTCCAGTGCCACTCGGTAAATAGTGCGTGTGTGTGTGTGTGTGTGTGGCCGCGTGGCCCCGGAGGTCCTGAGGGTGGTGGCCCTCCATGTGGCTCGGCTGTCACATCCTTTACGGGCCGTCGCTTCGCCTGTCACACACACGGAAACGCACACAGCGCCTGACCTGCCATGTCGTTAGAAGCCAGGAAACGCAGATGTGGCAGCAGATTAATGTTGTATGGCCCAGGAGCACGCACACGGGCACACGCGCGCACACATAAGGTCCACCGCATTTAGCACTACAGAAATATTTAAGACCCTGGTGCCACCTGAAACACTGGCAGGCCTTTTTCAGATTGATTTGGTATTCATGTTATTAATTTGTGCTCTTCAGATGTTTTTTTTTTTTTCTTTTCTAAAATGAGCAACAGACATTTTTATTATGTGAAAGAATATGAATGACATAGAATTAGCAACATTTGTAAGGTACAGGGGTCATGTCCCGGGCCTCCTGTGTGGAGTTTGCACATTCTTCCCGTGCTTGTGTGTTTTCTCAGAGTACTCACGATTTCTTCTCGCGTTCCAAAAACAAGTTGGTGTAATTGGAGACTGGATGTCTACAGTATGTGCCCTCCATTTGACTAATGACCAATCCAGGGGACCCCGCCTCTTTCCCAAAGTCAGCTGTGATAGGCTTCAGCTCCCCCACGACTGTAGTGAGGACGGGTTTAATAGAAAATTTATATATGCGACTTATAACCAGTGTGCCCGTTCGACCGAATTTTACTTCCAGTTCCCTTTTTTTTGCACACTGGTGCATCAAATGATGACCCCTAGTGGGACCTAAACCAAAGACGCACACCAAGATAATTTAGTCAGGTAGCAGCAGTCAATCCCCTCCCCACCCGCCCCGCCACTCTGCGTCCTCTTCACACTTGTCCACCTCCAGCTCCCGCTCCAGTCCTGGCACCCTCATAAATGAAGCACTACATTGCCCAGCAGAGCAGAACTGTTCCCTAATTGCACTGACATAAGCAACATTGCCTTGCACAGGCACACAGATGCACATATCAGGCGCACACGTCATTAAGGGGTGGTGGCGCTGGGGTCACATTGGACTGTAGCTTGCGTGTTTCGCTAGTATGTGCGCTGTCAGGCCAGCTCAACGTTAAATGCGTGTCCATGCCAGCACTCGCCACATTGTTTTCTTCCTCATGCGTGTTTTTCTGGTGTAATGATTTGG
The DNA here is from genome assembly GCF_024500385.1 of Phyllopteryx taeniolatus. NCBI lineage: Eukaryota > Metazoa > Chordata > Actinopteri > Syngnathiformes > Syngnathidae > Phyllopteryx > Phyllopteryx taeniolatus. The sequence goes on along the minus strand of NC_084515.1, from coordinate 20,155,047 downwards.
ATCAGATGCGCCATAATGCCCCCATGCGCGCGCACACACACACACACGCATATCCTGCTCATGCCATCTATCTCACTAGCCCTGTGGCTGACAGGCATCTCGTTAGTGCAGTATTGAGCTGTGCCCTCGCATATCCCCGACGTGTCGTTCTCTCTCCCTCTCTCTCACACACACACACACACACACACACACACAAAGCCAGAGTCGCCGGTGGCTCAGAACAGACAGACTCTTTGGCCTCAATAATGATCTGATGTCATGTATCTTCAAGATGTCATTCTAATAGAAGTGTTATTTTTGTCCCCACGCACCAAAGAAAAACATTTTGTTACACATTATCTCCCTTCATCTGTCAGGTGGAGATGAAGATGAAGAAGACAGATGCCATCAGATGGGAGAAGCTGGAGGGAGAGGGACAGGAATCCAACGTCAAACACTTCGATCCAAGTCAGTCTATAGTTTTTGCATTTGTGCCATCTCCACTGACTCTCAGCGTCTCCTACCTAACCCTCCTCTTCATTCTCGCTCTCTTACTCGCTCCCTCCTCATCCTCCCTCCCCCCCTTTCCAAAAATCATTGTGGACTAAAATCAGAGTGGGCAGTCAGTCTTCTCATTCGCGTGATGGCAAGAATGTGGTCAAAAAGGAGAGTTGCGACAGCTTAATATGACTCAGAATTTTATCCCACACATTCCATTGCCCAAAAGGATTAATCACTTCTGCAAACACGTTCACAGATGGAGAAGTTGAAGTGTGCAATCAGACTATGCGTTGCGTTCAAGGAGCTCAAGCTCGTGCCGTGTTTACTACTGTCACATTTTAACACCAGCATTGACATCCATATTATGAGATCACACTGCTGTGTGTCCACACATGGCCCCAATATGTCGACTGCTTATTTGGGCCTTATTTATGCAAATCTGCGTCTGGATTACATTCATCACCCTTCCCATTCATATGTTATTGCAGGCTTGCCAGAAAAACAGAAATCAAATGATGGGAGCCCTCTCCATTGAAATGCAAAATGTGGGGGGGGGGGGGAGTTTTCTTAACCAATGTGGGTTAACGAATAAATGAGAATCTAAGCGCTCAAAACTGACTTTGATTTGTTTTGTTATGATTAAAGCTAATAATCTGTGTTAGTAATTGAAGACCCCTGTGTTGTGAAAGCCCCCCTGTCCTAACGAGCGTTGTTGTTAACAGATCAGTACCCGACATCGTCCCACCACAGCCGCAAATGGGACAAGATGGTGGTGGACATTAACGCGGAGGAAAAAAACGAGAACTTGGAGGGCGACGCGGCGCTCAACCAGCTCTTCCAGCAAATCTATGCCGATGGCTCGGATGAGATCAGGCGCGCCATGAACAAGTCTTTTGTGAGTGCGACTGTGTGGCCCTGCATGCCTTTTGCCTTTTGAGGCAGCATTAAGGATCTAGTTGTCACACAACCAAATTCGACCCTTCTGACAAACACGAACATCATTTTCCTTCCCTGACTACGGAGGATTATAGCACAACAGGACTCCTTCCACGGAGTCTGTTCTCATCAGAATTTAGGAGGCTTTGGTTTGAAATGATGCACTGTGACAAAAGGACAAAACGCAAAAAGGATGTATTGAAAAATTATGTCTCCTAGCAAAATACATTGGAAACTCCAAAGAAAGCCCTGGAGGTAATAAAGTAGTTTCCGTGATGACGCAATAGAAGGGTACCAGTGATGGGAAAAGCAAGATATGAAAACGGAGAACGGAACGTTTGACCCGGCAAGGGATTGCGCTCTGTGGTAAGGCCTGGCCGATTAATCGACCATAGAATAATATTCAGTTGTCTTCTGATCTCCAACTACAGGAAATGTTTGGTTGAGGTTATTGCTGCCAAAGGGTCAAGGGTCAACTAGTTATTAAATCCAAGGGTTGACTTACTTTTTCCTCCCAGTCCTGTCAGTTTACAATTTTTTTTTATAAAAATCAGTTTAAGCAGACTGTTTATTGTTGTGATTTAGGTGAACATCAGACTACGTTTCATGACCAAATTCTGCAGAAATGTAAGAAATTCCAAAGGGTTTACATACTTTTTCCTCCCACTGTTGGTATTCTTAAATATTACTTGAACCACTATTGTATTTATTTTAATTCTTTGTGTTTTACTGTATTTGTTAAAAAGGAATTGTACAACCTATTTAGATTTGGATTTTTTTATTTCTATGTTCTATACAAAATATGTATTTTATGAACAAATGGGCGTAAGATAATAGAACATTGCCCTTACTTTCCTGTAATTTTAAGGAAAAATGCTTTATCGGCATTAATAGCGGCCCAAAAAGGGAGTTATTTATTCATTATATATTTTTTTAAATTAATCGGCCAATCGATCAGTTATCAGAATTTTTTTTTTCCTGCCAAATATCGGAGACGGCATCCGTCATGTATCCCTACAGTGTGGGAAATTGGAACAAGAGCGGTCAACCGGCATCACGGACCAGATTGTGTTCGACGTGAGAAGTTCCACAGTCTCGTGCTTTCCGTGGAATGTGTTGCGGTAATGTTTGACGTTATGCTTGGAGCACGTCGCTGCAGGGGTTTGCGTGGTTTCCTACTAAATTCTCATGAGGTTCTGATAAACGGACGGAGGCATACGTGCAGGTCTGCTACCTAAACCGAGAATCTGGTGCAGGTTATTTGAAGTAGTTGAGGAGTTGGCTGGATACAGTATTTCCTTGCGCATGCAGTGTTTAGAAGAAAAACTTTTGGGCTTTTCCCATATGAGTCAGTTCATCGGCGTGAAGTGCTGACTGTCATCCGACTGAATCTTCTGAGTCGGTTAAGCCCGCAAGTGTTTAATTTTTTATTTTTTCCCCCTCTTCCTTAACGAATAAAAGCAATACTGCTGTCGTCAACTAATTTAAGATGCAAGCGTTTTTGAAGCAGAAGTGTTGTGTAACTAGATTGCTAATGAAATAGCTGCCCCATTCCACTGTGGTCATTTAATTTTATTTTTTGGTTTGTGTTTTTTTCTTTGCATGTCCAGACGGAGTCAAACGGTACAGTCCTGAGCACCAACTGGAAAGATGTGGGCAAGAGAAAAGTGGACGTGAGCCCGCCCGATGATGAGTGGAAGAAGAACTGAAACCCTGCCTCGCTGTTTCTCTCCCCTTTCTCTTTTTTCCCCTCAGTTTGACCCGATCGTTCTCTCGCTAACCCCGTCTTAAGTTCGGCGGGGGGGGGGGGGGGGGGGTTTCGAAACGTCTCACTTTCCGCCTTACGCGGCGCTTTCGGAGCCGTGGCGTGTTCGCTCTTTCCCCCAACCGGGACAGTTCGTTTCAGCTTTGCGACTCACCACTCTGCAGTTTGGAAGAGCACACTGATGATGTGGAGGATGGCTATTGGTCAATATCGCTATAAAGTGCCTTTGGTAAACATTTGCACACAAAGATGAAAAGTTTGTTTATTTTATCATCCCCCCCCCGCCTCATTGGTTCTATGTGATTTTGACATGCCCCACATGCTGCTCTGCTAAACTGTGTGTTGTAAATGCATCAAGGATCAATTAAAAAAACAAAAACATGGATATATCTCAGCAAATTAGAATAGTGTCAAAAGCTTCATTTAGTCTGGTAGTTCAATTCAAAAATTGAAACTCAAGAGAGATGCACTACACACGGAGTGAAATAGTTCCTGATTGTTTTAATATCTCATTTTGATGATTATAGCTCACAGCAAACCAAAACCCTCCAGTAACTCAAATATTACGCAACAAACAATCAAGAAACAATTGAAATGATTTTTAATGTAGAAATTAGGCAGGAATTTGCCCTCTGAAAAGTATTTTTCCAAGAGGTTCATGAAGCTGTAAAATGTATGAGTACTGAAATTAATATTCTAATGTATTAAGATGAACTTGTAGTTTTACTATCCACAAAAAGTTATTGAATAAAACGAGTCATTTTGATCATGTATATCCTATTCTCATAATCATATTGAACATTTTGCTTGTGTCCCTGAAATTGCTGTCCATCCTGTCATTATGGGATGGCTGGCTGGCCGGCCTTTCTCAAATCCGGTTTTGAGGGAGTGGCGTTACTACTAGCAGCATCGTGTCTTTCTTCAATAGAGGCCCAAACTAAAATATTTACATTTCTGCTTCCAAATGGTCATAATTGTGGAGCTGAATGTTGTCAAGCTTAACACGTCCACTCCGTCATCGTGAAATATCAAATGATGATATCAAATCTTTCCAGGAATTCTTACTGTATGGTGGTGCCCTGAGATACGAGTTTAATTTGTTGCGTGACCATGCTCGGAACTCCAATCCCTTGTATCTCAAATCAACTTTTCCCATTGGAATGAATGGAGATGTCATCAATCCGTTCTTGCTTCCCTCAAAGAAAAACCAAAAAAGTTCTGTAATGTTTTTAATATATCTACAATATTGTACCTTATAAAAACATACAATAATCACAACTTAATAGAATTCAAACAGTTTTGGTCACACTTGGCATCAGTTGAGTGGCCAGTGTGCTGCTGTCTGCCTTGGCCACCTGAGGGCAGCATAAGAGACGGACGTCTATACATTAAAGACGCCGCAGTTCCTCGCAAAGGATAGAATATATTACTGTGTGTGCTTTCTCCATGTGTTGCAGCACCGTTTGTGTTCAAATCTTAGTTTCCGTAAACCTTAGACTATATTAACCCTTACGGCGTAACGGGCCAAAACCTCCAATGTCCAACTTGGGTCAACTATTTGTCACTCCCCACGCGGGTCTGTTGTTTTTACAAATTATTGACCAATCGAAAGTGTTGAAAATGACTTGCTCTCTTTGACGATGCAATGTTGCGCAACACACATGCTGTTTTTTTTTTTTATTTTGGTGTGTTTGTTTTTTGGAGATGTGTGTATTCCGATCAACGCCAGCGACGTGCGTGTCCATTATGTGTTAGAATTAGCATTAAGCTAGCAGACTAAAGGCTATGCTGTTTGTTTCAAATACACATGTAATTCTCCTATTTTGATGTGTAGTTTGACAGTAAACTTGGAGAGTGGCATTAAACGGCTTGAAACCTTTTTTTTTTTCTTTTTTTTTAAAGAATTTTCCATTATTTGCCAAATTGGGGCTTATTGTGAGGTGAGTTTTGCACTCGCGAGACAAAGCAAAAAAAAAAAAAAAAAAAAGGTTTGCCGCAAATCTGTGTTCACTCGTTTGTCGAAGCGCCACTGTTCGCATTTGTTAAACCGTATGCAGCCACCTTGCGACCTGAATTGTATCGCTCACTGAAGGTGCTCATTAAATGCTAACATTAGCCCAGAATTGTCCACCCTGTCAGCAAGCTCGCGGATTTTGCTGACCGTACATTGTCTGCTTGCTGTCAGGTTAGTTTCTTGCTTGTTTTTGAAGTGTGGGAGTGTGACCCGTATGCATTTGTAAGAAGCTACTTAATGCAATAAATGAAAAATGTCAACTTTTTGGGGGTGTAGACTCAAAGGCACCTTATGGTGATAGTGACTCTCATTGCTGTGTAAGATGCATACAGTTGGGGCCACAACAATTTGACTTTTTGTGATGTTGGTTGGAAACTGACTCTCAATAAATTTGAATACTGTGGGAGCTTGATTGCGTTTCAGCAGTGCAATTCCAAAAGTGACGCTCATAAATGACCTCGGTTGGGCAGCTTTGAGGAGGATGAGTGACTTCCGCTTGAAGATGTGGGACTCGGGGCCTCAGTTCCTCAAGCGCAGGCAGTAAATGCTCGTTTATCGGCGGGCTTACGTCCCAGAAAAGATTTCTCAGTAGCGTATATGCATTTCGGTGCCAATTTGGGATATTTTCGTGAGTTGCGGGTGTTCTATTGGTCCACTTGGGTTGACACTATGCGAGTACTTGCCTATAAAGGTGGGTGTGCCAAGAGCCCTTGAGGGCCATTGCCCCTTGCCTCACTCACCCTGACGCTCCTGGCAATGTTAGTGGGCTTAAAGCATTCTCAGAAGCCAGAATTCATTGCAGTGATGTTTTAAACTACAGTCATGCCGTTCAACAAAATCAAGCTCAATGTTGCGCTTGCATGTCTTCCTTTTGACATTGTTATGAGCAGAGGTGGGTCAAGTACTTGTCAGAGTAAATGCCCTGTAACTTTGACTTTTACTTGAGTATTTATGTGAAGAAGGATGCCGTTGGTTACTTTTATTCATTCATTCTTGCGTTTTACGCGTCTTATTTTTAGACTCCCATCTTCCACGTCCGCATAGGGCGCACGTTGCGCCAATCAAACGAGATCGCCAATGTCATTTGACTCTCAATTCACCAATCAGACGACACAAGGCAGTCACATGACCGCGCACGTAGCCTCCACGAGCCAATCAAAATGACTCATTTGGGGGGCGGGAACAACCGCGCGTCTGTGTTTATTTTACAGACTCCAAAAACACACAACAGCTTTGTCATGCAGCTCTTCAATTGTGACTGGCCAAACTTGGAGATTTCAGCCCACTTCTAATTTGAGAAAGCACCTTGCGGTAAGTTGCAGATGTTTCTGTTGTTTTGGCAGCGGATATGGCAACCTTAGCCCTAGCTTACGGTGTCGCACGCACGCACAATCGCTAAGTCTGGACAGCAAACAGCTTCTTCATCAAGTCCTTTAAATGTTTCTGTAGAGCCCGCTGCGTATGTCTTGCTGGTTTTTGGCCAGTTAAAAATGGAAATGGTGGCAGGTGTGTGTCGACTCCCATATATTATTTTTATATATATTATGTGATTTTCATGCTCTGATTTTATTTATTTAAAAAAATATATATTTAAATCAATAGTTACAAGTTACTCTTTACTTGAGTATTTATTTCATTGGGCGCTTTCTTACTCTTGCTCAAGTAAATATTTGGATGACGAGTCTTTATTATTCTAAAGCAACAGTACTCTTGAGTACAATATTTGGCTAACCTACCCATCTCTGGCTTATGAGTAGTTATGATATGAAATATTCATCAGGCTAAGGTTGGTACACTGGGTGGGTAAGGGACCGTCTCGACATGACGTGTGCAAAAGTACTCGGCAGTTGTCTTGTCACTTAAACTAGAGAAGACGAAATGTGTTAGTTCCAGACTTGGCCAATGTTTACTGGCGCTGCCGCTCAGCCATAGACTGAGACACGGATATACAACATGAGTGGATACAACCAGTAGATGTGCCCGTGCCTAAGTGATGGCCATGTTGAATGTGGCGATATTTCATCAAAAGGCAATACATTGACATATGGTGGCCATGTTGAATGTGGCGATGCATGAGGTGGCGACCATGTTGGCAGGCGGTTCTATCCATTGTCACGGAGAGCGAGCACATGGAGGCGGTGTTAACTTGAAGTGGAATACGACACACAAGTCTCTATAGTCTGGAACATGCTGTTTTTGGTAACGGTAACAGTGTTTGTTGTTGTTGGGTCAAGCCATTTTGCTACGGCAACAAATTTGTAACTTGGAAGCGCACATTCCACGCGGCTCATGAAAACGACTCGCCTTCGACAACAATATCACCACCAAGCACACCAGCGCTGTAAGTTTGGGTACAATTTTAAACTTGAAGCTTTATTTGTATTTATTTACAATAACTTTGTACTGGACTGGCTGTTTTAGGACACGAAAAAAGTACAAAACTATCGTACTGTACAGTAATATGGGTGCATATGGCCTCAAAAAAAAAAAAAAAAAGTGGTTCAATGTACCTGACAATTAGCTATAACGGACGACCCCCCGCCCCTATGAATTAGTCTGTTAAATCAAGGTTGCACTCTATTTGTGAATTTATTTCATAAAGCTGAATGTGGCTTGTATTTTAAATGGTGGCTTTCTGGTCATGTTTTTGGGGACTTACCAATTGCATGAGTTGAGGTTGCTTTATCAGCTAAGAATAATAGCCCAGTTGACCTAAAGTCACATTAAAATCATATAGCCAACAAAGCTAACTGTATCAGAGATGTTAAGGTGGGTAACCTATAAAAAAAAAAAAATCAGAAAATGCACTGAATCCGCAATAGGTCAACCGCGGTAGAGCGAGGAATTTGCGTTCTCTGAAGCTGCGACCGTGATTGGGCCTCCGGGGCACAAGAGCGTTAATATGGATCAGCCTCCAAAGTGTTTGGGCAAGCCACACGTGAAATTCTTCACACATTCTTTCATCTCCAGGGATGATCAAATGCGCATTTGTGGCTCAAGATGGAAGTCAACACACACACACACACAAAACGCATTCATCCAGGATCGTTGACACACACACACACAAACGCCACCCCCGACCCCAGCCTGAGGCGTCACTGTGACATCAAAAGGAGCGAAGCGCTTTGCATCGTGGGTAAGCTCTGCTAGCGTGACGGCTACGCACTCTTTAGTCTCGTTAAAGAGTTGGAGAGATGCAACTCTGACACGAAAGAACTCTGGGAACTTCTTTCTGTGCGGCCGTTCACTGACGCCACGCGTCCCGAAAGCAGAATGTGCTTTTGATGTGAAAGAGAAATGAGTAGCGAGTACCGCCCACAACCGCACACTCACAAGAAAGCAAAATGCATAATGAAACAACTACAGATCAGATCTGACCAAAAATGTTTATTCTGTAATATTGCACTTTGAAATGCGGCTAAAAATACATTTAGATGAAAGCCCCTTAAGCGTTCTTGAGTGGAAGATACTACTTGTGCAGAAAAGGGGAGTTACAGGGGTCAGAAATATTTCTCGCAGGACTTGAAGAGTTAAAAGATGCTGACTGCTGATAGTAGAATGTTGCATCCTTTAAATTTATTTACAATCTTCGTAATATATGCTTTATCCTATAGCTAAATAAGTGACATGATGTTATTCAAAATCATTCCCCGTGACAATATTTAATTTCATTGAAAATGTTGAAAAAGATTTTCACCTTGTGAGTGAACTTTTTTGCAGTGTTCTGTCTTATGTCTACTTGTGGCCCAAAAACCGCTCACACCAAATGCAGAATATGAAACTCCGCCATACCCAATCTGGCTTCTTTTTATTCGTCATCTCCCTCACCTTTCCGAAACGAGCCCAATCCCCCCCCAGCCGGCCGAGTCTCCGCCACGTTCGGGGGGTCTGCGTTTACACGATGCCCAGGATACGCGCCACCCACCAGTTGCAAGGCATGATGACCCGACAGGCCACCCGGCAGCCTCTGTAGTGGTACGGCCACGGGTGGTAGCCCCCCAGCGGCTCGCAGATCCTCTGGCAGTGGGTGTAACTGCGACGGCACTCTCGGCAGCAAACGCCCTCGTGGTCCAACCTGGGGTCGATGTTCATGGTGTCCTCCCCCTCGAGGTTATTCTAGGAGGAGGCGGAGGACTGAGATCAGCGTGCCGTTCGTGGGACGCTCTGCATGCAAACCACTCGGATATTTATATACCCAACAGAAGTAGAAACAACATTTTTCATGAGCTGAACTCAAATATTTGTGTCCATCCAAAAAGTCTCAAAAGGCCTCCTGTGCTTCTCCCAAATATTGTCCACAAATCTCTTGAAACGTGTGTTACTGAGCACTTCTCCTTTGCCGAGATAAATCCTCCACTTGACACTTCAAGAGGCCAATGAGCAGTGTTGGGGAGAAACTAATTACATGGAATGAGATTCATTTATCGTCATTTAATTACAAAACGTAATCGTAATCCATGACATTACCGGGTGAAACTGTGTCATTAAAAGACAGTTGCGTTTGTGAATTTACATGACCGCAAATTTTGTAACATTTTTCAGATTCGTTGTTTTTTTTGTTTGTTTTTTTTTCCATGTCACTTCCTCCTTCTAAAGCTGACACTTGGGATTGGCTCGCTCTGGTCTTGTGCCATTCTGCCTTAGTCTCAAACATGACATATTTTCCCAAATAAAAATAAAATAATAAAATAAAAAAATTCTGTGAGAAAGTCTCGGCGCAAAGCGTCCTCGGGTCGACGCGCATCCGAACGGACAGCCGCGGTCAAGCATTTGCACGCGCGTGACTCACCTGGTAGGGGTTCTCGGGGTTGAACTCTGCCTCCACGTCCTCCTCTTCCTCATCCCCGGGCGCCTGACGGCGTTGGCGGGGGGCGGCGCCCCTCGTCTTCCTCCGTCCGCCTGCGCGACATCACAAAGTTTAGAGAGCAGAACGGCGCTGCTGCAGGACGCCGTCTGATCGCTAACTTTTGGCACGCTTTTGAAATGAAAACACTTTCAACCTCCTCGAAGGATAAAAAACTTTATACTAGTTCCATTGGCAGTGTGTTTGTCCCTAAAATAAGTGAACAAATTCTACCTGGTATAAATTGACTTGATAACATTCTTTAAAATAAGTCTTGCTGAAATTTTCGAAAAGTCAAAACTGTAAACTGTAAAGTAAGTCCAGTCAGATGTTTTCAGTAGGAAGAAGATCAAACATTTTGTGTTTTTGCGTTTGTGTCACTTGCTGCAAAAAAAAAAAAAAAGTCTACATTGTGTAGCGTTCAACAATAGCATTCCTCCATGTTTTGACGCTAATCTCGAAAAAAAAATGATACGTATGACTACTTCAAACTCGGGAAATATGACAACCATCGCCCCAAAATGTTTGATTTTATGGACATTAAGAGATGCTCATTATGGACAAAAAGCTTAACGTGGCTTAATGTTCGGAAACTGCCATCAATCATCACCAAAAATGATGCGAACATCTCTACAAGACTGTAAAGCCAGTAGCATGGCTTTTGTGCATGTCAAGCCTTTTCCTATAGACACTCACTAAAAAGATTGAAAGGAAAAAGTATCTTCATCTTAATCGCAAGTAGAAACAAACGGAGTCTGCTTCAACTCATACCATACAAACAATTCTATTTCCAGATTTGTCTTGAAAATAAGTAAAAAGGGAGAAGAAAAAAAAATGAACCCTTGGCTTTAATAAGTGGTTGACCCTTGACCTTTTGCCAGCAATGACCTCGCGCAAACCCGAGTTGAGATGCTGTGGCTTGCAGACGCCCCTGCAGGAGTGTTGCGGAACTGCAAGAGGAACGCTCGGAAATTGTGATGTGGGAGCGATTGCCGGAGGTTATTCAAGACAAACGGTTCTTTGACCATTTTGGTGACGATTGATGAGAGTTTTGAGACATTAAGCCACATGAAGCTTTTTGAGGCGCTTGTGCGCTTGTGCTTACTGGTAGAGTAGGTCGGACGGAGCCAGAAGATGGGCAGATCTGCGCACAAATCCCTGATCTTGTCGCTGAGGAAAGCGGCGTCCGAGAGAGGCGCGCCGGCCGCCACCCACACGAGGTCGTCCTCAAACTTGGCCGGCATCACCTCGTCCTCCTTTGACGACAGTGAGAGCAAATGAGCCTCCGACCTCACGCGATTTATCGCTTCCGCCCTTTCCGCGAGCATTCCGGCCCCTCCGTAGTGCTTTTTACTTTCGGACCGACTTCCGTCTTTTATTTGGCCAAGCAAAAAGAACTTGCTGGAGGGGAAAATAAAAGGCGCAATCGCTGACGAGAGCTTATTTGAGCCCTAACCCTCTGTGGCGGGGGTCTGCGCCTTTGAACCATACGCACTATGCCATCGCTCTAAATGATAGGAAATGAGCAGCCATGAGAACATCTCCCCCGTTTACGCACACCCCAAACAAAACCATCATTTTGAAGGCAAAGCGCGACGGGGACACAATCAGATGTGAACTAAATGATTTGTTCGTTTAGAAGTTCGCAATGAGAGCAGCCAATGGCTGGAGTGGGTGTGCGCACTGTGTGTGTGTGTGTGTGTGTGTGTGTGTGTTCATGAAGTCAATTGTGGTGACGTGGAATTAAATGCGCTGCTGTTCGATTGGTAAACACGGAGGACCGAAGATGGAAACCGAATATTTGCTTTTACAACAATCGGGTGGCGTAAGATTAATCTCGCCCATTTCGTCCTCAGCAAGTCGAGCCAATATCGACTTCGGTATCAACGCGTTTCCGACGATACGAGGGCCAGTCGAAAAGTAAACGAGGCCGACTCGATGTAGCAAGTAACAATTGAAAACGTTTATACACTTCTGAATTCTGAATTCCTTTTGTTCCAAACAGTACAGCGTCGCAACATTTGAGTCACTGCCTAAACTTTTGGGGACAGCTGTACTTGACTATTTTGTTGTCGTTATTTTTAGGTCCCTTGCATGCAAATGAGTCACACACGTAGACGCGGAGAGGAGAATCTTTTCTTTTCTGTCTTTTGCACGAAAGGATTGTGCCGGAAAGTCGTTCTACTGCCTGAAGAGAACACGCAATTGAGAAGCATATGCAAGAAGACACAAAGGGCCGACCCACCAGGTCGAAGGTCGCGGAGTCCTTGTCAAGACGCTCCACGTCGGGCAGGCGGGCCTTCACCTGGGTCTTGATGAAGCACTTCTCGCCCCCTGAAAAGCGGATCCCGGTGATTCCCTGGGGGGGGGAAACGAGTACGGTTTGATTCCCGGCTGCTGCGTCCGGACGACTTCAACAACATCGGAAGCCCGAAATGGCCAAAATGTTCGAGTCCGGCAGATGAGGCTGCAACATCGAACTCCAAGATGAAGAAGATCATCTCGGCAAGTAACGTCCTCGAGGGTCCTAGTTGACCCACGATGGTCATCAGCGCGCGTTTGAGCTCGCGATTCAGAAAACGGGATTTTTGTGCCGCCGTTCCTCGTACGCACGGGCGCCCTGAGGTGTCTGCTCACGCACAATCTCAAAATCGTGGACCTCCACGGCCTCGTCGGCGCCGCTGCCCGTGCTGAACCTTTCCATGTTGTTCTCCGTGTCGATCTCCGCGGTGCCCTCCTCCACTTTGCCGTTGATGCTCATGCTGTAGTGGACGTTGTAGACCTGCACGCACGCACAGACGAACATGTAAGGTGTGAGAGTCGGCCCCACCCGACCCGACATTGCTTTCCTCCCGAAGAGCGAAGCCCTTAGCTTATTTCTAGAATGAAAGATGTTTGCTATAGCACATTTCAACATGACATCACACGTTCTTCCAAGTGGCAAAGTGGTAGTTTGCGTGACGTGTCGGTCGAAAAGAGGACCTTACGTGAGGTCAATTTAGGGATAGGCCGATTTTCGCGATTTTGATGCAGATCGGCCTCTGTCCTTTCTTTTTTTTTTTTTTTTTTTTAAATCAGACAGCCGATAAGAGATGAATTCAAAATTCAAAACTGGGTAAACGTCAGAGAACTATTCATCGATTCGTTGAAGTTTTCAGCCAACGTTGAAAGAGATGCGACCGACTCCGGGAACTCCCCGCACTTGCGCGGGGCGGAATTCCAGCTCGGAGCGCCACCGGAGCCGCTCGTACTCATCGGCTTTGCCCGTAGGTCCCGCTGGATCCGAGTAGATGTAAAAAAAAAAAAAAAAAAAAAATGCAAATCTCTCGGGGTTTATCCGGTGACGCGGCTCCAAACCCAAGCACTTTTCTTCCACTGTTTCAGTGCAGGTCACGTTTGTGTCACCCGGATTCATGCCGGCACCTGAAATGGTCTTTACAGGCCACCCAAAACCGTTCCAAATCTGCACTTTCCCCCTCTCCTCTCACACACCTCTTGCCCCTGGAGCATCAGCTGGACCAGAGAAGTCCCCCCCCCCCCCCCCCCCCCCCCCCCCGCCCACCCCAGTCTACCCGGACTCTCCACATACAAACAACGGCTCCATTCATGCACTCCATCGTGAAATATGTCTTGTTTAACTTAGAGCAGTGCGTTTTCTTAGCGTGCCAAAAAACAGCCCCCCCCCCCAGAAGCCCCAGTTAATGCCCAATTCAAATGGCTAAATTTGTGCCTTTTTCCTGGAATTCTGCTTTGTCGCGTCAACTTGTTCACATTTTCAAAAGTCGAGCTCCTCGTCCTCCCGCTGCCGCAAAACCAACTGGCAGAACAAACTTCGCATCCCCTTTAAGCGGCTCGTCGTAGCGCAGGCTGAAACTCACAGGGACGGGCGTCTTACGTGTTTGTCATTGTTGTTCCAGAAGTAGAACGCTCCGACGGCGCCCAGGAGGAGCAGCAGGGCGCCGGCGACCAGCACCGCGATCCCGGCCTTGAGGACGCGCCCGGCGGCGGCGGGCTTCGCGGCCACGGCCGAGTAGGCCTGCGAAAATGCACCGAATCGTCAGAAGCGTTTGAAAGTAAGTCTATTACGGCGGATTTAAGACCCAAGCCAAAGTCGACTCTTACCGGAGGCAAGAACTGCCGGAGGTCCTCCGATCCCGCCGAGGCCATCGCCGCTTTCTCGGAGTTCCCGGCCATGACTGAATCCGACACCTGAAGACTCGCTCAATGGCTCCCCCTCCTCTCGCTCACTCGGTCTCTCTCTTGCTTTCTCCTTCTGAGTGGGAGGAGGTGGGTCTGGGTCCACCTCCACCCACCCTTCGCAGCTCTTCGGATCTTTTTTTTTTTTTTTTTTTTTTTTCTTCCTTCATCATCGCCCGGTACCCGTTTTGCATGACGTGTTAACATTTATGAAGAACCCTCCATCTGAGGAAAATGGGATTTCTGTCGCTTCTGACCCAGACCCTTTTTCAGACCCTCGTGTAGCCGCCTTTGCGCATGTTCCGTTAATCTTTGAAGCGTCGTTGAGGAATCTCCCAAAAAGATCGGCACGTCCAAAATGAGTTTGGCACGCCACCCAAAGCAAATTCAGAAAATGGGGGCGGTCGACGTTTCCCCGGCCCCCCCGAAACTGCGCTTAGCTTTTGTTTTTTTGGTTTTCCGACTGCATAAACACTCGAATGAAAAGTACGACACAATTATTAAAAACTTCCACTCAAGGAGCACAACATTGGCCCACATTTCAAGTCAAAACAAAACCCATTTTGCAAAACAATACACAAATATTGATACAACTGAATATAATACGACACGACACATTTTGATTTGCAGAGACGACACACATCGTATCGATTCGAGGCAGAAGCGTATCACGAGCGCCAAACGAGCACAGCTACGAGCCGTCGGGTGCGCCGACACCCGATTTGCGTAATTGCAGACGCGCCGATCGGGGTCGAAGCGCCATAAAATGCGGCAGGTGTGCTCGGCGGGTTTTGCGCCGGCGCCGCAATTGTCTGGCCGCATCCGGCTCGGCGGAGGGAGAAAGTCTTCATTCTTTTCAGCTTTTCTTTTCTTTTTCTGTAATGGATCTGAGGTGTTCTGCGTGCGTGCGTGTCTGCTTGTGTGAATTGTGTGTAGTGTTTTGACAAAATGAGGCCTGTTTTGAAGGAATTGAACAAAACTAACTCTCCCACCTTGTGACCCTTTCACGCCGCTCTTGTAATTGACACCATTTTCTTTTCCTACGTTTTGATGTCTTTCAAAGAAGGTGTGTTCAGAGTCATTCATTGTTGTCTTCTATTTCATTCAATGTGGGCGCAGGTGTGTCCGGTCCCAAACGTCCAAAAGCGCGACCGGTCAAGCGAGAAGCAAACGTTGGCCGTGCGGGCTCTCTCTCGCCATCGCCACGACTTGCGTCTCGTTTCATTGGCAAACCGCTATTGATGTGACAATGACCGATTTGATCCCGACTTATTATGATTGAATTAACATGAAAGCGAGCGCCAGCGTGACGCGAGGACCTCAGTGCACAGGTGCGGTAACAGCGACACCTGTCGGCCGGTGTGTGTAATTCTCCAAACAATCCTGCTTAAAAACCACGTTTTGAGTGCAGTGCTTCAACGTTTATTGTCTTGTCGCAACTTTGTGATGATAAAAACCTTTGAGAGCATTCCATACACGGTTATCAACTCGGCTTACAATGTCGGAGTCCTGCGGCCGAACGCGACTCGGGAGGTTTGAAATAGAGGCATGCTTTAAGATCGCCACTTCATGATGGCTTTTATCAAAAATAAAATCTCTCTATGTACAAAGCTTGCGTATAATACAGTTCACGTTCAAACCAAGAAGAAAATCTGAGAGCGACTGAATCGCATAAAAAGCTTTTCCACCTCTCGCTGTCCAGGGAGCCCAACTGAAATCTTTTGGAATAGATTCTTGCTCAGGCCTCCTCGTGGCTGGCGGCGTACACGGGGATCGTCACGTCGCCGCAGACCTCCTGGACCCTCGCGGGCCGAGCGGGCGCGATCGTCACGTAGTCCAGCACCTTCTCGTACACGCTCTGCAGGCCCACCGTTTTGGGGATGTGGGCTCGGTAGTAGTTGTTCCGAGGCAAGGAGGACGCGGTCGGGGCGGGCGAGGGCGCCGCGTCGGCTCTCGCTGCCGAGGGGCTCCAACAGCGATCGGAATGGCCCAGAACCCTACACTCGCTGGTGCACGCCCACAACGCTAAAACAAACCAACAACAAAAGCAGAACAGCAGAAGTTGGCTTCGGATGCAAAACGTGTTACGCCGTCAAGTCAGACAAGTGTGAAAGCTGCGCCAGAAATCCTTTCAGTCTCCGCCCCCTCGCCTGCTGAACTGGGAGAAGGAACGGCAGCGGGCGCAGTTTGGCGCCTGTGGGTTCAACTATTTGTGGATTGAAAACAAACCCAAAAATCAATTCAATAGTAACAAACAAACAAAAATGCCTGGTTTCTGTCTACAGATCTATACAATTGATTCCCCTGTCAATCGAGCTAATCATCATGAACAACCAATAGGATGCCTGATGGGGGGATGACAAGGCGGATTGCACAAACGTGCGTAAAGTGTTGATGTTCATGCACGGAGCTGCCCAAGACGAAGAGAAAGCCTGAATCTTGAAGTGAAGTTTGGCCCGCTCACCATTTTGAGCCCCCATCGGGGGAACAGATGCGCCATCTTTCTTCAAGCCTGCAGTGTCTGCGCTCACATCGCTGTCGCTGTCATTGAAGTCGCTGTCCCCCTTGCCGCTGTCTTTGCCGCTGAAGGCCGGGTCCCTGGCAGAGACGGTGGCGTAAGAGTTGCCCTTCCAGATGGCGACGGGCCTCACGGCCTCCTTGGCGCTCCCGTAGCCCGGCAACGTTGAGTAGCCCTGCAAATGAAATGGAAAGGAGAGTGAAGTTCTGCGTATGCCGTCCGTCCGTTTTCAACGACATTCGCGCTCACACCGACGGACAATTGACGGTCTTCACTGACGCCCCCAAAGGCGGACTCACCTCGTGTTTGTTGCCCCTCGGTTTGCCGTTTGGTTCTGAGTCATAAACGCAGGGGACCTCGCCGCCGTCCTCTGAGGCCGAACACACGTCGTGGGTCTGGCCGCTGTACGAGCGCCCCTCGAAGCCCGCCGCCGCGCGCACGGGGAGAAGCGGGTTAGCGGCCACCCGCTTGCCGCCCCGTTCCGGCGTGCCTTCCTCCCCGTAGGAGTCGCCGTCCTCGCCGCTCTTGTCTCCTCTGTGGCGCTTGCAGGTGGTAGCGATGATGATGATGGCGAGGAGCAGGAGGGTGCAGCTCCCCGCCAAGACGACGATGATGACCACGGACAGGTCCCACTGCGCGGGCGCGCCGCCCGCCCGGTACACGGCGCGGTCGCTCGGCGGGGAGCCGGCGATGATTAGGAAGCGCAGCGTGGCGGCGGAGGTGAGCGCGGGCCTGCCGTTGTCGCTCACCGTCACGGTGACGCTCAAGGCGTCGTCCGCGTCGTGGCTGAGCGAGCGGTTCAGGTAGACGTCCCCCGTGAGTTTGTTGACAGAGAAGACGGAGGGTTCACCGGCGGCGGCCAGCCCGAAGGACAGCTCAGCGTTGACGCCCTCGTCTGCATCCCGGGCCTCCACCCGCGTGACGACGTAGCCTCTCGGCGAGTCCCGGGGCAGGACGACCTCGGCCGAGCCGTTGTTGAGCGCCGGATGGGTGATGGCCGGCGCGTTGTCGTTCTGGTCCACGACCCTCAGGAAAACATTTGCGCTTCCGGTCAGGGGCGGGGAGCCGCCGTCGCTGGCCGTGATCCGGAGTTCCAGTTGCTTCATTACCTCGTAGTTGAAGCTCCGTAGCGCGTAAAGAGACCCGCTGGCGGGGTCCATCGACACAAAGGTGGAAATGGGAGAGCCCATGAAGTAGGCGTCCGCGAGCTTGTAGGTGACCTTTCCGTTCGACCCCGTGTCCATGTCCCGCGCCACCACCGTGGTGACGTACGCACCGGGCGCGTTGTTCTCCACCACGGCCACCTCGTACGCAGGCTTACTGAACACCGGAGCGTTGTCGTTCTCGTCCGTGAGCCGGACGGTGTACTGAGTGACGGTTCTGAAGGGAGGAGAGCCCAGGTCCTCGGCCACCACCGTCAGGTTATACTCGGGGATCTTTTCACGGTCTAACGGGCCGGTGCTCACGATCACGAAGCTGTCCTCGTAGGCTTGCTGCAGTCTGAAGTGATCGTGCCCGTAGAGGGTGCAGCGCACTCGGCCGTTGGCTCCAGAATCTCGGTCCGAAGTACTGACCAGAGCCACAAAACTCTCCCCGGCGGCCGCCTCGGTGATGTAGGCTACGTCCGCAGCGATGGACGTCATGGGCGTGATGGAGATCTCCGGCGCGTTGTCGTTAACATCTTGCACCTGAACGACGATTTTGCATATGGCCGGGCTGGGGTTCGGCCCCAAGTCGGCGGCCTGGACGTCGAACTCGTACGTGTTCTTACTTTCGAAGTCGATGGGGCTTTCCAGGGTGAGCCTGCCGCTCTTTCTGTCCACTTTGAAGAGTTGGCGGATCTCCGGGGGAACCTGGTTCCCGAAGCCGTACGCCACCTCGCCATTCAGACCTTCGTCCGGGTCCTCTGCATTCAGGTCCAGCAGCAGGGAGCCCACTGGGGCGTCTTCTGGCAAGTCCACGGAGAAGCTGTTGCGGTCAAAAACGGGGCTATTGTCGTTGTAATCTTTCACCTTGATGTTGACGCGCGTGCTTCCGGAGCGGGACGGGTTCCCGCCGTCCACGGCGACCAGTTCCAGCGCGTAAGAAGCCCGAGTCTCTCGGTCCAGCTCTTTCACGAGCACCAGCTCTGCGTATTTAACCCCGTCGGCCCTGCTCAGCACGTCGATGGAAAAGTGACTGTTAACTGAGATCTGATAGCTTTGGATGTAGTTCAGCCCGACGTCCTCGTCCACGGCGAAGTCCAGAGGCACGCGCGTCCCCACGGCGGTGTTCTCGGAGATGTCCACGCTCGACTCCTTGCGAGGGAACTCCGGGGAGTTGTCGTTGATGTCCTTGACCTCCACCTCGACGTGGATGAGCTTGAACTGCTCCTTGGAGAAACTTACCACATCGAAAGAGATGAGGCATCGCGGGGTGTGTTTGCAGATGCGCTCGCGGTCGATCCTCTCCCCGACGCTCAGCTGCCCGTCGCTCTCCCTCAGTCGGACGAAAGAGGAGTTGAACTGTTTCATCATCCGGAAACCGGACCGGGAGCCGGCCGAGGCGGAGGAGATGTCCTCGTTCAGGTTACCGATCGCTGTGCCCGGGGCGTCTTCCTCCGAGGTCTGGTACTTGACGGTCTTCGCCTTTGCGAAAGCTGCCAGTCTTGTGGACGAGAGGACGAACAACAGCAGCCACCTCGTTTCCCTCATTTTTGCACTTAACATCGATGTCGGCAATATGAAGAGAATGAGAATGGAAAAACAAAAGTCCTTCCCAAACACTTCCCCACTCAACGTACGAGTCGGAAATGTTGCAATTGTCTGTGTGTGCGTCCTGGATGCGCTGCTCTGCCTTTGTCTCGCTCTCGCTCTCGTCCTTCCCCCGTAGGTGTGCAGCTCTCAGCGCAAAGCGAGCTGCAGTCTCTGCAAAAGGGTTTATAGGGGCGGGCATGCAAATGAGCCGAGCTTGTGGCCAATCCGGGCTGCGACGGGGGCGGGGGGGATCGCTTCTGAAAGACCTCTAAACCCTATCTCGAGAGTCCGAGACTGTCGAAAAAGCTCGGCGTGCAAAATGCGGGCTAAATTCACGAGGTGATTTAGGATGTGCTGTAGTTTGCGGGGCTCGTTTACGGGCCCGAGGCTGTTAAATGAGTCGGGGGGGGGTGCAGGGAGGCGCGGTGTCCCTGAGCTAGAGGACAAAAACATTTGAATAAGGAGGATGCGAGGCACCCAAAGATTTATGTGTTGACATTGTCGCTTCCCCACGCACGTGTCTGCGCTGGGCACTGGCGGCCTTCTGAAGTGGAAAGATAACGGGCCTCGTCCAACCGCGTTCCTCGCGGGTGCTTATTATCCTGAATTGCAGTGCTGGGGAGTCAAGAATTACGTGCGATCAGATTTCATCACAAAATGTATGGAAGTGGGATCCGTGACACTCACTGGGAGAAAATGTCTCATTGAATTCAAGTTGCTCTCCGACATTTCTGTGATTAAAATTCATTCGTTTTCCACACCGCGGGTCGCGGGCGCGCCGGCGCCCGTCCCGGCTGTCGGTTCACCCCGAACCGGTCGCCGGCCAATCGCAGGGCGCCTAGAAACAAACAACCGTTGGCACTCACGTTCACACCTACGGCCAATTTGGAGTCTTTGGGGGATGTGGGAGGAAAGCGGAGCACCCGGAGAAAAGCCACGCAGGCACGGGGAGAACATGCAAACGGGCCAGGCCGGATTTGAACCCGCAACCTCACAACTGGGAGGCAGATGTGCTTCACCAGTGATTAAAATTTTTGTTACATTTAAAAAATGAAAGAGCTGATTTCATTTTTTTATTTTTTTATTTTTTTTTATCCGTATCACTTCCTCCTCCTCAAACTGACGCTTGTGATTGGCTCTCTTTGGTCATGTGCCATTCTGCACTACGTAGTCTCAAACATGACAAATGTTTCCAAATATGATATTGAAGTAGTCACTTGTGGTGCAATCTATGAGTTTGACTTCTGAATACTTTTATTGTTATAATTGTGGACTTTTTCTGGAACATTCTGGCTTGTTGTATGTCGCGATATTGTCTAAATTGTGCACATTTGTCATGAGGTCAACATATTATCATGTTTTCCACCTGCTGGGCACATTTAATGCAACCAAGACATTTTTTTAATCATGCATTTTACATTTGATGGTGTTTTGCTCTCAGTTTATTATTTGTGTCATTAACAAATGTGAGGGCAACTCCAACAAACTGATCTGTGATTTGAATCCACTTTTTTTCCCCCCCAAGAAAACATCCGCGGGTCCCGTTGATGCTTTCACTCAAAATCATGGAAGATCCTCCAAATGTTCTCCAATTATAATGATTGAGATTCATCTCTTGTAATTGTAAATTCCAAAGTCATCTTCCCAACACCGCGGAATGAATTGCGAGAGCCGCGAAGCATCCACAGGAATGCGCTGTAACCGGTGGGAATGTCCTCGTTTTAGCGCTGGTTTTATTCCATCCATTTCCGACTATTATGAAGCGTGGCCCCGCCCCCCGGTGAGTTGTAATCCAATAATTGTTTGCCTATCACCTCCTTTCTTCGGCGAGCAAAAAAGAAACGTCGATCTTATTAGAATTTGAGATCAGCTCACGAGACGTCTCGTGTGCCAGAGAGTTGTTCTTTGTGTCTTTTTCATTTCTCGGAGCCGCCGTAAAACGCGACCCTCCTCGGCCTCGCCTGCAGCTGAAAACGCGCACGCGCACACGCACACGCACGGCCTTTTACGAGGGAAGGCGTTACGAATGGGATTCGGCCGCAAGCGCAGCTGGGAATTGATCAGATTTGAATGCGGAGATGATATCAAAGGCGTATGAAGCCCTCGTTAGCGGTCGGGCCACAATGGCGCGGCGGGGGCTCCCTCCGCGTCGCCATTGTGGCCCCTGAGCCGGTCCGCGGGGACCCCGACCCCCGAAGCCCCCGCGGAGACCTCAGCCTGACTGGCGGCATAATCGGCCCCCCTTCCTCCCTTCCCTCCGTCCCTCCTTCGGGACAGCGAGATGGGAGATGAATCGCTGCGGACGTCAGGCTCCCACCTAGTTCAAATCTATTTGGATCACGGCTCTTCGGGAGACCTTCTCGCTCTCCTCCCCCCTCACGCGCACGAGCGCCTTCCGCAGCGGCAACACTTGCCCTCGCAGTCCGAGCCGATATCGCTCGGCGCAGTTCCACAAAGTCCTGCATCCGCTTGGAGTGCAAGTTTGAAATACTTATGTCTCTTTTGTAGAAGTCAATCCAAAAGCATCCGCTTGTAAACACCCACAGTGCAGCTCAGCTTCTGGCCATCGGAAGCGGTTTGATTTGAAACGCAATCCAATCTGTTCCTGTTCAATATCAGTTTACCGTTGCCTGCTTCTGGCTGCTCTGCGGGACTCGAAGGGTCGCCAATGTGCAGTTTTTGCCTTTTTACTACCGTAAAAGGTCGTGCGACTTGCACGCTCGTCGGCCGTGCGTCAAACATGACGAACGCGGCTAATTTGAGGGGAGTCTGTCTTGTCGGTTGTTCTCAAGCGTTTGACGAGACTCCTCGTGTTGCTTCTTCCGCTCACTTTCATTGTTTTTCGACGCATTCCAGCTCTCACGCGCAGCAATCAGATGCAAATGAGCGAGCGGCGTGCGTGCGTGCGTGCGCAAAGCTGCATTGGAAGGACACGCAGCCGGGACAAAAGGGAGCCGCAGTCACGTGATCGCCGCGTCGCGCTGGCCCGTCTGCACGCGAGTCGCACAAAAGCAGAATTAGAAAGCGTCCCCAAATCCCTCCAATCTTCACGGGGCCTATTTGCATTTTCTTCGACATAAATAAAGCCGTCTTTTCAGAGGCCATCTCTCCGCCATTGTGCTCCCATTTGCTCTCGCCATCGGGAATATTTTGGGGCCGCTCGGCCGACGGGGGCTTAACCCTTTCAGATGGAAATCGACGATTTGGCCTCTTTTGTCCGCCGCAGAAGCAGCGCGAGGCGGGAGGGGGCGGGGCATGTCGAGACCTCAGCCGAGAGCGGACGGGGGGCGAAAAGATCGATCGCGTCTCCCCGCTCTCGGCTGAGCTTCGCCTAACTCGCGTGTCGTCGCAAACGGATCACTCCTAATTGGTTCCCGCCACTAATTCTCCAATTAGCGCCTCTCTCGTGCACGTGTGAGTCGCGGCCTGGCCGGCAGGAGGAAAATCTTTAGCCGTCAACGCAGCACAAAATAAAAAGTCTTCATTGAGATCAAGCACACATTTGTGCGCACGTGTGTGTATATGTGTGTGTGTGGGGGGGGGGGGCCGCGATTGTGGCTAAATGGTTCCGAACGTGACGTCGTAAACGTTTGCAGTGACATATCCAAAGTGAGGAACTTTGTCGTGAAAATCGACCGAGAATGTCGAATGGCAAATGTTGGCGCTTTTCGAGCACAATTCAGAACGCGTTCGCCGGTTTTCCTTCTGGTAGCCGACAACATCAAACAATTCCTTTAAATAAAGCCGTGGATGGGGAATATCTCGCTTCTCCGGATCCGTTGCCTTCGTCGTCGATGCTTCCCGGTTCGCATTCGTCCATGTTGCCGCTCTCCCGTTTTTTTTCCCACATTTGAAGTCCATCAGATCTCAAATCAATCAAGATCTCACAACCACAGTTGACGTTACCGCTCTCGAGTTCCATTTTTTTATGCCGTGTTTTCATCTTTTTTAGTTTTTGATTGTGACACAATAATAGAAAGTAAAAAATATCTGTTTTTAAGAGGAGTAAAAGTAAAAAAAAAAAAATAACCAGAAAAGGAAATAGTCAAGTAAAGTGCAAATAGCTGAAAAACGGAGTTCCAAGCACAATGAAAATGAAAAATGTTTGCCTGCCAAAAGGAACGGGAGCAGAAGGTTAAAAAAAAGAAAAAGAAGAAATGGGCAGTTCCCAAATTCAAGTCCGGCTTGAGGAATTGCAATCAGATCGGCAGGTTGATCTTCAAAGAATCGGTGCCCCCGCCTCGTGGTTTTGAGGTTCTGGGTCGGAATCCCGTGTGGAGTTTGTGCATGTGTTTGCTCTTCCGCGGCTTCCTCCCACGTTGTATCATCCATCGGAGGCGTCAGGCAGGCTGGCAAGTCACCCAGTACAAATAGTGAAACCGAAATCTGACAGTTTCCTCGTCTATTATTCTGCTTTCCGGTGTACGCGCGCGACACCCGTTCGATCGGAGCGGCCGTTTGGCAGTCATCATTTTGTCTTTTATCGAGATGGACGTCTGACAGGGCTCCATGTAAACCCGAACCAGAAGGAATGGGAACCGTTAACGACGATGACGCAACAGATGTGGAGAAGCAAGATATTCCCCAATCCGTGGCCTTTTTTAAAGGAATTGTTGGATGTTGACGGGGATTCGTTCTGATCGCAGAAATGTGCAGCAAAAAGCTGATGAAGTTTTCTTAAAAAAAATAAAACATGACGCAACATAATTTATTTTTTTTTCTTCCTTACAGCCCGACCACTTTTTAAATTAATTATAGTGATAAACCTTTTTTATTCAATGGCACCAAGTTTTTAATACTCCTACTTGCGTAAAAAGTGTGAGTAATTTTCCCCCTTCTGATGTTTGGTTAATTGAATGAACAGCCTAAAAACGCTGACGTCACAAAAGCTTAATGTCACGTAATGTCCGAAAAGTGTGATCAGTCATGACCAAATTGTGTGTAGACATCTCTACTCATGCCACTACTTCCACCTAAAAAAAAAAAAATTATCAAAACAATGACTCGTATGACGGATGTTGTCCACGTTAAGCTTTTATAAAGCACTCATGATAGAGAAAAAGCTTAATGTATAGAAAATACAAATCTGAATGCAATTAAGATCTGTAAGACTGAAGTTTACTTTTTTTGTTTTTGTTTGATGTTTTGTGTCACATGTTCAAGTCTCGTCCTCTCGTTTGGCTTTTGTCCGCACCTGTTCTCGTCAACCCTCTACCTCATGTCAACCAATCGGCTCCCTCCAGCCACTGTTGTCTTGTTTAGGTGTGCCTCGTTGTCCCGTCAATCTGTTTGTCTTTAGTTTGTCGGGTCATTGTTGTTTGTGCAAAGTTGAGTTCTTTCTGGTTTTGTCATGTTCCTTGTTGTGGGGAATGTTTTGTTGCCTTGTGTTTCTTTCTTACTTTGTTTTGGGATTTTGGCGACTTTGTTAAATTAGTTATTTAGATTTGTCCACATTCCTTATTTGGCTTTTTGGGTGTGTTTGAAAATAAATCCTTTTGTTGAGATTCATCCTGCCTTGCTTTTTTCACCATCGCCACAAAATTGTGACATTTTGGACATTAAGCTAGGCGATGTTAAGTTTTTTGAAACGACTAGAGAGTGGCTGGAAAAGTACAGAGAAGGTCAGAAGGAGCTACATTGTGTCTTTGTAGATCTTGAGAAAAGCCTACGACAGAGAGGAACTGTGGTACTGCATGCCGAAGTCTGGAATGGCAGAGAAGTATGTTAGAATAATACAGGACATGTACGAGGGCAGCAGAACAGCGGTGAGGTGTGGCAGAGGAGTTGAAGGTGGAGGTGGGAGTGCATCAGGGATCAGTCCTGAGCCCCTTTCTGTTTGCAGTGGTGATGGATAGGCTGACAGATGAAGTTAGACTGGAATCCCCGTGGACCGTGATGTTTGCTGATGACATTGTGATCTGCAGTGAAAGCAGGGAGCAGCTGGAGGAACAGTTAGAAAGATGGAGGCATGCACTGGAAAGCAGAGGAATGAAGATTAGCCAAAGTAAAGCAGAATATATGTGCACGAATGAGAGGGGTGGGGGGGGGGGGAAGAAGAGATAGCAAGGATGGAGGACTTGAAATACTTGGGGTCAACCGTCCAGAGCATTGGGGATTGTGGGCAGGAAGTGAAGAAACGGGTGGAGGAAGGTGTCAGGTGTGTTATGTGACAGAAGAGTCTCTGCTTGGATGAGGGGCAAAGTTTTATAAAGGTTTATTTATCGGTGGTGATGAGGCTGATTGGAGACAGGTGCAGAAAACAGAGAAGCTACAATAATGGAACTGCAGGCGGTATATGACTTTTTTTTTTTCTTGAAGCGTTTTCCACTGTCCGTAACCGTCTGTGTCTAATTGAGTGTCTGCAAACTGTCTTTCGCCGACACTCCAGCCAAGTGGAGACGAGTATTAAAAAAAGGCAAAGATTACTTCCGCTTAAGACCGCGGTAACTTTACGCTCGCAAAATTCTGATGGCGAACTGAAAGCGTCCGTTGCGAGGCCGCTGCGAAGAGCGCGGCGGCGCCGACTGGCACCAGAATGCCGCCATGTTGAAAATGTGCGCTTGAC
The DNA here is from genome assembly GCF_024500385.1 of Phyllopteryx taeniolatus. Classification (NCBI taxonomy): domain Eukaryota; kingdom Metazoa; phylum Chordata; class Actinopteri; order Syngnathiformes; family Syngnathidae; genus Phyllopteryx; species Phyllopteryx taeniolatus. Next base: position 20,128,994 of record NC_084515.1, on the reverse strand, counting down.
TTGAAGATTTCACTTTCAGTTAACTCCCGCTCCTCTCCGTCAGCCAGGAGGCCATCTGTCGCTGTCGCTGATCGCCGCGAGACTTTGAATACATTTCTCCCGACACACAAAACGCTTAACACCTCATGAATACAACCTTTTTTACACCCACACGCAGATTGCGGGAAACTTTAGAGCCGGCGCTGTAACGAGCGCAAAGAAATCCGGGGGCGGCCACGCCCCCTTCCTTCCGCTCCATTGGCCGGCATTGTGCACGGGAGGGCGCAATCTGTGCGCCGGCTTTCTAATGACTTTCCGATGGTGATTTAAAGGCTGGCGCGGCCCCGTCCGTCCCAGCGCATCTTAAACAAAAACAAACTCCTCCCGCATTCCCTTTCACTGCTTTTGAATGTGTTGTCCTTTTGTTCGGCGCTGTTTGCCCTCGTTGCGATTCCGGCGAGGTCAGGAGGCGCCCATAAAGATTCGCGCATCAGGGCCGGGTTCAACTTTGCCCCTTCCCGAGTCTGCGTGCTCGTTCGGGGATCGAGCAGAAGAAGTTTGGGCGTGCGTGTGCACGTGATGCGGGAGCCAACGGATGAACGGATGGGGGCGGGGCAGACATTTGGAAATCACGCATGTGCCGTTACGTTATGGCCAATTCTTGCTTTCTTTGTGTAGATTTCAAAAATTCTTATCAACACTCGAGTGGGGCTACGTCGTCGATCGATAGAGGAAGTGATATTTGGAAGACAAGTTGGGAGTCGTTTGCGTTTGGGCCGATATGTGTCCGTCTGGTGTTCTCTTTGTGAGAATGCGTGCGGTGTGTGTCTCTTCATTGCATGCTGGATTTATTCATTCATTGCAGCATGTTGCAGCCACTGGCCACTCGCGCCAGAGTCGCATCTGCTCCACTTGCACACAGACTGAGGACTATCTGCAACATTTGCACAATCGACATTGTCCCAGATGATCGTGCTGTACCGGCATTACCAGATAACTAGCAACCCTTTATTGCTCATTGCTCCAAAGTGTTCTCTGCCAATTGACCGTCTGTTGTCATACTCGAGCGGCTCCAACTACCGGAGACAAATTCCTCGTGTGTTTTTTGGACATACTTGGCAAATAAAGATGATTCTGATTCTGATTCTGATTGTATCCACAGCTGACAGACAGAAATAATGGAGCGATCTTTCATTTCTGAACAAACTCATATTGCAGTTTTTCCCGGTTAATGAGCTATTTGAGACTAATATGATTTTCATCCTTCGTCTTGCGTGCCACTTTGAGGAAGAGGGCGTCTGACCTTCTTCTTGACCAAAAAAAAAATGCAAAGTGTCGTTTCTATTTTTTGTTCAACAGAAAACACCGGGAGGAGAATCACGAATGAAATTGCAACGTAGCACATCGAATTTACGTGAACGACATTCTGCTATCGCACCGTCTGTTGTTTTTGGGGCGAGGCGTTCATTTGGGAATCGTGACGCTCGCCTGTTTCCAACGAACCTGCTCACCTGTGGAACGTTCCAAACAGCAGTTTTTCTTTTTCTTTTTGGGAGTACTCCTCAACTTTCCCACTCTTTCGTTGCGCCTGTCCCCGCGTTTTTGGGGGGAATGTGTTGCGGGCTTCAATTTCAAGATAAGAGAACATTTTCACATACAAAAAAAAGTTGGAACAAGAAATATCTTGTCTTTGTCGTGTATTCCGGTGAATAGAGGTCGCAAAGGATTTGCAAATCATTGTATTGTGTTTTTATTTACGTTTCACACAACATCCCAATTTCATTGGAATCGGACTTTTTACAATGCAAGCGTGTTAAATGCTGCCGACCGCTAAAAAATGGCTGCTTGTACTTTGGGCAGCCCGTATTGAAACCATGCAAACTTTTTTTTAAACCTTTTTAAGCTAAGAATCGGAATCGAGAATCGTTTGTTACCGGAATCGGAACCAGACTCGTTCAAATTCAAAGGATGCCCAATCCGAGCGCACGGCAGCGCAAAATCGCAGGTTGCGGCTGATCAAAACGCACGTACGCTTTCACTCGCACTGAAAATACATTTGCGGGTTTGAAGCCAGCGAGAGACGGAAGGACTGCCGCGCCGCCCCCAGGCTGTACGAAAACGGTGTACGGAGTGTCAAATATCGGGCTTTACAACAAGACTTGGCTATAATTATAGTTTATAATGTGCCTGCGGATGAAATAGCGAAGCTCGTGGCCGTACCTGAGCGCTACGTTGAAGTGAAAGCGAGCGAGCGAGCTTCATTTGAGATATCCGCACCCCTGATTTTGAGTCTCGCCCGCATCCACTCTTTAGCAACCTACTTCTTCCTTAACTATTACTCTATCTTTTATATTTTCATAAATGTGATAAAGAACAATATCAAAACTCGATACAGGTGTCCATACAGGTGTGAGTCGGCAATTTTTGTTTGTTTGCGAGTGTCCGGTCCAATCGGGTTGGAGCGCATCGCACAGTGTGTGGCGGGCTTACGTCCGATCGCATTTGGTACAAAAATTCTCGAGGGTTTGCATACTTTTCTCGAACGAACAAACATTTGCACTTACGTTCACACCTATGGACAATTTAGCTTTTCAGTTAACCTGCACGCGTTGTTGGTGGAATGCCATACTTGGGGAAATCCCATGGGGAGCTCTGTATTAAATACAAAATTGAAAAGCACCGTAAGTAGATGAGGAACGGTGATACAATAAGAAGGTTAATTTTTGGGGCAGTTCTGTGAAGGGCAAGTTCCCTCGCGAGACTTGTTGAAATGTTGGACTCTTCCTGGTGTGTGCCAATAATTTGCCACAAAGGTTTTCTTTTAATGACACGCGTGACGGACGTACACAAAGCTTACGGCTTTGCCGCCGAATGATTTTCGTCACGGATCAAATCTTACTCGCTCCTTCAATCCGCTAACCTACTTTATGGAGTCAACTTGTCGCGTGAGACGACGGCAGAGCGCGTTGACTGCCAAGGTGGAAATGCTTCCCAAACTATTTGAGAAGAACAACAACTGGCACTCTCACGGACTTTGTAATTCCTCTCTCTTATCTGCCTTGCCATCATCTTCCCTTCTGCCATCTCTCTCTCTCTCTTTCTCACGCTTTCGCTGGCTCGTTTCCAGGTCCCGCAGTGCTATTTGGAGCGTGGCGCGAAGCCATATTAATGGCACTAAAGAGGCTTGTGCAGGTGACACAAGTCCAGCTGGCTGCTTGGTCCCTTTCGCCACCCTTTATGGATTCGCCCTCCACGAACAACACTTTGGCTTTCTCTTTGAACGACGCGCTCGTAGGAAACCATGCAAAATACGAGGGTGCGCCCGGCGCACGATCCCAGGATGCGCAGCGACCGCGCTGTGAGCGTCCTCGCCGCGTCTGCCGGCGACACTTTGAAGGGAGCGCCTTGAATTCCTTCGGGAATAAACACGCGCTCAAGACGAATAACTAGGCTGCGTTCAACCGATAAGTCGCGCGCAAAAATATGTCAGCGGCTCCGTCCGGTTCGTTCGTTGGGGCCGAGAAACGGCCGATCGGGTGATGCAGTGACGACGACGTGGCCACCGAAGGAAGGGCGCAGGACAAAATCATCTTTCGCGATCGGCGGCATCGCTCGATGGCGACACTCGGCAGTAAGGACATTTGCCTCCAGAGGGCGCTGATGTGGCCTGTCAAAGTCCTCACGTGTCGTCGTCATTTACTCCAGTAGCAAATTGCACTTGTCAGAGTAGTTTGAATGTAACATACTTTTTACTTGCGTATTTGTGTTCAGAAGAAAGGGTACTTTTACGCCGTTACAGTGATGATCATGCCACTCGCCCCTTTTTTTATTTTCAGACTTTGCCTTGGACTTCCGCATAGCATTGTTATCGTGGTGAAGCTGGAATTACAAAGCTTTGATACTTGCTCTTGGTGCTGTGCCTAAACGTTTGGCTGGTGAGCTCCGACAAAGCGTCTTCACACCAGCTCGGAACCTAAATGGAGGTACTCGGTCCCCTTTGGTCCGAGTCCCGGCAGACCCTCCGCGCGACGCCCACGTCGTCACGGCGCTCCCCGCAGAGGCCTTCTTCCTAATTGCTGCCTTCGTTTCTTCAACACTGCCTGCCATCTTTGTTTGCTGCACTTGTGCGAAGCGAAGAAAACAAAACAGAAAAACCTGCCTTTGCCTCATCAGTTTGTGTGCCACTGAGAAAGCGAGCGAGAGAGGAAAACAACTTTAGAAATTCAGGCTTTTGTTGCTGCCAGAGAACAGAAAGCTGACAAAGTTTTCCAGCGGCAACCGTGAAGTTCTGCCTCATTAGATCGAATAGCTGTTCTAAATTCAGGCTCTCTGTGGGGCTAACAAATGCAATGAGCGGGCCAAATACGGTTTGTTCTGCCAGAATTAGGGTCTTTTTGGGGGGGGGGGGGGGGGGGGGGGGTCGACAACAAAACAAATATTAGCATTGATATTCACGGCAACTGAAGGGAGAAGAAAGAAGCGAGCCGCTCTCGACAGTAAAGTCAAACTTTCAAACGGCCGGTGTGCGCCATGCGGATGGTCACGTGACCAAACCTGGAAAACGCGTTCGCGGACTTCCTGTTTATGCTAACGCTAACGAGCATGTCTACGCTTCGATGATGTTTGGAACCGTACGAGCTAAAAGTTGCTTCTCTTTATGGCCGGTGTCTTCCGGCTAAAGTTAAATACATGTATATCATTTATTTTATACAATTATGATGTCATATCAGTAAACGTGAACGAAGCCCAAACATGAAATCTTTGGTGACATCTTGTGGTTAAAAAACAACAACAACGGCAACGTAGACGTTTAACGTTTCTACGAGTGCTTCGTCGCGGTCTCCTTTGTCGTTCACCCGAGCCGGGAGGGAGTGCTTCGACCTGTGGAAATTACTTGTGCATGTACTGCATTACAGCGGATATAAAAAGTCAACACACCCCTGTTCAAATGCCAGGTTTTTGAGATATAAAGGAAAAAATATGACCAAGATTAGATTTTTCCACCATTATCGTGACCTATAACCTGAAAAAAATCAACAAGTGAGATAATGTCATTGCATTAGTGTGCACACCCTCGTATAATTGGGATGCGGCAGGTTCCAGAATGAACCAATCACATCCGACTCCTGTTTAAAGTGAGTACGCGCACACCTGTCGCCATTTAAAGTGCCCTTGATTAACCCAAATAACGTTCACATGTTCTAGTAGGCCTTTCCTGCCATTTTTTCAGTCACATCTTACAGCACAAAGCGTGGTGCGCAGTTTCCTCAGCATCAGAGGGATTTTATCGTGACTCCACTCGTGAGATGCAAGCTGTTGCTCGGCCGATTTGTTTATTATGATTATTATTGTTTTATTTCTTTCTTTATTTGTGCTTTGACTTGCAAGCAAACATTTCCGATGTAGGTGGTGGCAGTGACCTCGACTCACTTCACAATAAGCAGCAGTTTAGTAAAATAAAAATAAAATAAATACACCACACTTTGAATGATCGCTAGCTTAATGCTAACTAGCGATGCAAAATTCCATAGACAGGCTAATGAGTAACATCTGTGTGGCAACGGACATTTGAACACAAATGGTGCGACAGCACATGTAGACAGACAATATAACGATCCTCGCAGGCATATATTCTTTATCCTCTGCAGACAAACAACTACTATTACTGCATCTTACTTAGTTGGAATACTCTTCCTTATTTGTGTGTTGTGTGTTTATGTGTGTACACACCAGAAGGAGCGCCAATGTGCTGGAACGCATTAATTGCATTTTCATTCATTTCATGCGTGTGTTTTGGGTAACAAGTGTGCTGATGGAGCGAATTATTCTCGTAAATCAAGGAACTGAGATTATATGAAGTATTTATTGTATTTTTAAAAGAGGCACAGATTTTGCAGAAGGTAGTGAGTGGCAGTGAATTTTCATAAAAACCCACCGACTTTATGAACACATCTCCAAGTGGTGCAAAAAAAAAAGAAGAAGAAAGAAAGGGGGATGAGGAAAGCATCTTCAAAGTGTCACTTTCATGTGCGTGTCCTAGATCCTACTTGATATTCTTGTGATTGTACAAAGAAAGCGAGTCGGGCTGCGGCGCTTTGTGGCTGAGATAATGGCACAATTCGCACTGTGTCATTATTTTCTTTTCTGTCGCTGTTATTCATTAGTGGCGCTATTTCATCATTAATAAGGCAACGGGGGGTGCTCTTTAGGGATCCTAATGAGAATGTCGCACGCGCTATTAGAGGGAGGCGTTTCGCTGCAGCCTTCATCGCGTGAAGAGATGCGCTCGGCTCGGTTATTTGTTGGCAGATGGACGCCCGCCTTCACCCCTGACCCGCCGCAGATGTCCCGAGCTCGGCCGAGCAGCGGAAAATCACTAATGCGCCGGAACCGACTCGGTCAATAGGCGGAACAATCAGGCGCGTTTGAGCGCCACTTCTGGCCGCGCTTGTGCGTGAAAGTGCGAGAGAGGCCGCGCGGCGCCCTTTTCTGCCCTGAATGGCGATCTGGTGGTCATACATACATGAGGAGGTTAAGTGAGCCGTCAGGAACAAATGTTTGCATTCGTTAAGTACGGCCAACGGCTCCCCGCCGTGAGCCCGCAGTCTGCCATTTGGCCTTTGGGCTGAATTTCAATGTTTTTCTATCATTTTGCCTCAAGTCGAGTGAAGTCTAATTAACGTCAACATTCTTCCGGCTGCACTGTTAGAATTCACGCGTGTGCGTTTAAAAAGAAAGAAAAAAGAAAGGCACACTGCCATGTCACACCTTCAAAGGTCATAAGCACAGTGGGAAGGAGCAAATACTTGGTTACTGCACTCATAGATGTGGAGGCGTCCGAACTTTGAATATTTCTTTTTTGTGGACTTTTGACTTTTAGGCTCCTCCCCACTTGGAAACACACAGATATAGTATGTAGCTACGTTCTACCCCTTACTTTGTCAAAAGAGACTTGTTGATTTTTCAACGTCCGCAGATAACAACACGACGTCAAATCAACCACGGTTGGGTTTCCAGACCATTTTTGAATTCAATTGAATCCCAGCACCCCTAAAATTGGAGAGATTGCTCACTGTTATTCAATTCTCACAAAAGTCCATTTTAGTTCATGTGTTTTACATTTGTGCATTGAATTTCAGAAATAAGTCCAAGATCCATTTTTGCGGGGGTATTGTCAGTACTCGCTGGAGGCTGGTTTCCTCCAGCAAAAATGCATTCTGTTTCTGCATGTGCAGGTTCATCTGGAGGAAAATGAGTTGTCAAATATCTTGCTTTGATCAATCCACTCCATTCCGCTCTAGATTTAAAGAACCTTCACGATATTTTCCAGTTGGTCACAAAAAGTGACGTTCCCAAAAGTGTTATGCTCGTCTTTCATAAATGTGGCAAGGAGATTGCGTTGCAATTGTACAACAAAGTGGAATTGATCTTGCCTGGCCAAGAGCTCAGCGCCCCTTAACCTCTCATCCTAGAATCGCCCCTGGTTGAGATCCTGATTGATTGATTGATTGATTGAGATCTTTTTTTATTATCAAAACAGGGAACTAAGTTATCAAAACAGGTATTGTATAATTAACAGTGATTAAAATACGTTTTACTTTTCTACTTGAAAAAATGTACTTTTTTTTTTTTTTTTTTTAATGTAATTGAATTTAATTGTAGCCTACTAATGATCGTACTTCTCGTGTGAGTACGTTTGCCACCGCTGTGCATTAATATGCAAAATGTGTTCAAAGCCAATAAGCTGCCACCGGAATTCCTGAAGAAATGCGACGTTCGGGAGGCTCTTTCCACACGCAATAAACATTTCCACTCCCACACGGGGGGGGGGGGGATCTCGCGGGCAGGTGTTAAATTTCAGCTCTTAATGAGCCACATCAGACGCATCAAAGGAGCGACGTGCAGAGCCGGCGGACCATTTAGTCCGAACCACACAAAAGCCACTGGAGAGTTTTCCTCGCTAAACGGAGCGGAATGGGTCCTTGCCGCCCGCGGGAGTTTTATTGTAGCCGCAAACCCCCGCGGGCTGCAGCAGGCTCGCCGGCCGCGCTTTGGCTTCTAACGAGACAGATGAATGTTGCCGAGGCGTGGACGGGATCAGAGAAACGCACATTTGAAAGTTTATTTTTTTTTTTTAGGGGAGAGAGAGAGAGTTTGACATCAAGTGTGCCCATGCAACCCAGGAAACGCCACAGCGTATCGAGATCCTCTTTCATCACGCCATCATAGGTCCTTGGCACCGAGTGGCCACCAAATGGTGCAAAAGCAAAACTTTGAGGTTAGACAGGACTTTGGCTTCAGTACAGAAACAGCAATTAGGTGAGTTTTTCGACGAATAACAGCGGATCGGTTCCAAAGAAATAATCTGCGAGTAGGTGAGTTGGAATCACAACGATACAGGGCACAATTTCACACTTCCTCGGCAATAGTGGGAAGACGTGCGCTAAGGCAAGCCGTTCACTCGCGAGCACATGGACTAAAACCTCATCTGTCCGATCAAGCCATCGTTCCTATCGCCCATTATTAGCCGTTGCACTGATGTATCGATTTATAGTCCCGCGATCTGTGCTCGGCAAGCTGGCCTTTCCGACGAAATATACCGATTTAGAATCAATCGTTTTGAAAGGTAATCAATCAATCGTATCGATACTAGGAAATAGCGCATTGGATTTACACACAGTAGACTTTGTGTGTGTGTGTGTGTGTGTGAGACTCTGTGCACATTGAAGCCTTTCAAGCTAGTTTAGCTGAGCTAGCCGCTAACATCCAGACGCGTTTGTGATCAACACATCGCTAAGCAGAAATCAAGTGTGAGAGGAGGAACTTTACCAGACAAAAGAGAACAAGCGACTCCGTTAACTGTTGGACGTTGTTTTCGAGCTCGTGTTGTGTTACAAAGAGCAAGTTTGTGCAACGTAACAATATTCCTACAAGCTTTTCCTTGTGGAACCTCACGGTGCTTGGTTTCAAGCCGTCAGTATTTGACTGTTTAGTAAAGGAAATCTCTTCGTGGAAAAAAAAACAGTATGAACCAGTAAAAACATAGTTGAAATAATATAAATAACAATAAGTGGCTGTTTGAAAACGCTAAGGTGTTGTGAAACGATTCGCGGAGTCTAGTGTTCCCGGGATGCCCACCTGTGTCTGAACTTCGGCTTACCGACGCGATCAAGGTGTTTATTGTCCCAGTTTGAAACCACCATCAGCCCCCACTGTAACCCCATCACCGCAGTGACCTTTTATCCACTTACGCTGATGAATACAGCAAGGAGACAACTTAGCTATCTTGTTCTTGGCAAAGGAAACCGGTCCTGAGGCGGAGGAATAACATATTTGAATGATGAAATCCCGCTTCATTCCATTTGGCTGGCAAATTCCCTGAAATCTTACATCTTAGCTGGCAAGACTGGGTTCGTGGAAATTAGATGGAACTGTTTGTGAGCCCGTAGGGCTGATGAGCGCTTCCTTATGCATATGCGTGTCGGCTGTAGGTGGGTACATGCTTGTGCGTGTGTGTCTTCACTGAAAGGCAGCAAATGCAAATAAGCTCATGTGACCAGCTGGAGGGATCGTGTTGATGCTTTACTCAGGCTTGAGCAGTGTTTTACACATCATCAAGGCTGAGCAGCATTCGACAAATCAATAGGCCTCACGTGAGATGACACCGAGAGCCCTGCCCAGCCTGAGGATGAGGTCGAAGGCCCTGTACAGTCGGGGTTGTGTGTACAAAGTGTGCAAACTTTTACTAAAATAGGGACTTTTGTCCAGGCTGGAACCAATTATTCAGGTTTACATGATTTCTTATGGAAAAATATGTTCAGTTTACAAACCCCATTCAAGAATTGAAGATTGGAATATGTCTTTACGTGAAACTGGTCCGTGGCTTATTGCATCCAGCAGTCAAGTCCGTGGCTCACTTCTGGTCTTCGGATGCTTGTGACAATAGGACGGGTGAGACGACGAGGCGCGGGTCTGCCACGCCGTGTGGATTGTCAGAAGGACGACGAAGACGGGGGCGGATTCTCTTTTCCTGGCTGGCTCGCCATTCTTTTGTCAAGTGCAGGAGACCGGTGGCGCGCCTCCAAACAGTGGCCTACTTTGCTGCTTTCGCTCGGGATGGAAATGTGCTCAACTTACTTTGCGAACGTTTGCCTGATTTGAATTAAAGTTGCATTTGCGGTGACAAAAAAGCGCTCTTGTCTCTACCTCACGGCAACAACTCTGCGCATCCGCCCTCTTTGTGTTTGTGTGTGAGGGAGTGACAGAGAACTGAAATCCATAATTTAACTAAATGCCCACGAGCTGCACACAGCAACACTGATTCAACACGCTTCTCTCGGGTCTCACATGAAGCAGTTCTCCAGTGGGTGTTTGAACACACACACGTGCACACACAACACACACACGCTCGCACACACATACATACGCGGTGACACAAAACAAGTCAAACTATTCCTGTTTTTTCAATTGTTGCTCATGTTACAGACTGGATTATTGTAGCGTATATGACTTGTGTTTTTTTGTCTCAGTGTGTGTTGACCATGCAGCACACAGAGAGAGCATTTATAATGGAGAGCACTTGCACATATTCATTTTTTTCATAATAACATTGACAAGCGCTTCAGTGGGCCCCTTCCTCGTCCTTTGTTGTGGTCCCTCACCTCTCTTCCTCTTGTTTTCTTCTCCTCCTCTGATGTGACAGCTTCTCATCCTTTCCAACATTTTTTAATTGCCCGCACACAGCAATACGCTGCCTTCCGGTGATACAAGTATTCAACCAGGATATGCGGAATGTTTCTTCATTTCGACCACTCGATTCCACCATACTTTTATCGTGGCATTCCTCACTTTTGCTGCATTTAATCATAGCTCACTGTTTATGTTGTCAGATAGGAGCTGGCATTTTGCGGAGCTCGGAAATGTTTTCGGTGGGCGGAGACAGCGCAACTGTGGTCTTTGGATTAGAATGACAGAAGCTAGCTGTTGCGCGTAACTCCTATTCGAGAGCATTTTATATGTTAGTATTCAAAGTATTTGTCACAATCTGTGTTTCTGTCGTTTTGTTTCATATTTGTGTTTACCTGCGTCACGTTCATGTTTTGCTCGTTAGGTTTTCGTTTCCACCGCTTCTTGTTAGCCCTGCCCCTTGTATCTACCAATCAGCTCCCTCCAGCCACTCGTGTCTTGCCCAGGTGTGCCTCGTTGTCACGTCAGTTAGCTTGTATTTAGTTCCCCGTTCTCGTTCAGTCTGTGTCCCCGAAATAAGTCCACGGTCCATTTTTGGCATTCTTGGGGCTGCTTTACTCCAGAACAAATGCAAACTGTTAATGTGTATTTCGAGGTGCTGCTTGATCAAAATTAGTTCCTGCAGAAAGTAGTCGGGTTGCGATATATTTGTTTTATGAGTCCAATCCATTTCTCTGTTGCTGTGGCTCAACATTTCAAACGACCTAATTGAATTTGATAGTTTAGGAGGAGACTTTCTCAATAAAGGGTTGAGCTTCTCTTTCATAAATGTGGGAATGAAATTGTGCGGCCAGGAGCTCAGCGCCCTAAACCTCTGACCGTCGTCTCGGCCCTGCTCAGAAGTCAAGCTTGTCCCATCGCACCTCCAACGCTGCGTGCGATTCATGAGCGTTCTACATTATCCATCCCTGTTTCACTTTGTTCGCTCCGCCTCATTTCCAGTCGCATGTGCACACACCACCGCCATCCCATTAGCTCCAATATTTCATTAGCGTCATAACATTTGCCAGAGGCCTTGTCTGACCGAGAGCAAAACATTCCCTCGATGTCGGTCGATTCCGTTTCCGATCGGTGACGGTGCCAACGTGAGTGTAAACGCTCGCTTGTCTCGACATTACGTGTGCCCTGTGATGGGCTGGCAACCGGTTCGAGGCGTCGTCTGCCTTTCGCCCGAAGTCCGCCCTGCATGTTCCACAGGTACCAAATATCCACAGGTACCGTACATAGGAAATTGCTAACTGATTCATTTTTTGCAACAATTCGATTCATATTACAAATCACGGTTGCCGATTCAATTCATTTTGGTTCATTTACAACGATCCGATCCGAAACGATTCAGTGGACGGAAATCAGTTCAGTCACCTTTTAGCCAGTAATTCATCAAATAAATAAATCTGCAGATCGGACACCGCGGAGCGTTTTTGGAGCGTGCCGTTGGGTTATTCCGAGCGCCGCACGCCCGCCGCTCTGACTGAGGAGACAGGCCGGCGGGAGCGGCAGGCGGGACGAGACGTTACCAGGCAGAGCTGACACATTCAATATGGCGGACGAGTCATTCACGCGCACACAATGGTTGACACGTGAATGACAGGACGGCGCCACAGAGGGGCAATAAATGGAGGCCAAGCTTGGGCAGGAGGAGCGCCAAGTACGCACGGTCGCTCGTGACGTCTCACTTTGTCTGCTGCGCGCAGGCCCGTCTTTGTCTCCATTTGAACGGGGGTCCGTCGCCCGATCTGTGCCCGACGACCTCGGCGGATTTGCGATGATTTTCCAATGCCGATTGCGGTTTTTTTACGGCAAGAATGGCTGCCTTAGTCTTGTTCAGTTGGCTTTCAACCTGCAGTACGTCACGACTCGAGGGGATGACGCAATGCCGATTATTGGAAAATTCCATTTTTTTCCCTCTCGCTATTAAAACTATTTAGGGCTACTCCGCTCGTGTATTTGAATGCTGCTCATTATAGAGCGCCAATTCTTTTGGGAGGTGTCAAATGTTTCAGAACTCTCCTCTTCGCCCGCCTCCCATTCAGCTGGATTTTTCTCTTTCTTCGCTTTCGAGCTCGAGCCGCCTTCGGCACGTCGCATCTCCGCGTGTAAGCGCGTGTCGGAGGTCGACGGGGACAGTCGGCGTCGGCCGCAATCGGGCCTCGCGTGCGCTCGCCTTGCGTATTGTCCGGACACGTCACCGCGGGAGCTTCTGAGGCATCCGTTCAAGTTCAAAGCAATTCATCACTTCAGCCCGCCCTCCCTCCTCCTTCCCCCCCCCCCTCGCTGTCACAATCTCATCCTTCTGCTCGCCTCACTCCGCTCTCACTCCTCCGTCTCCATCCATCACTTTGCCCTAACTTGAATTATAATTCAAGCGGGATTACTTGCTCTGACCGAGGAGGTTAACATTGTGATGCAGAAAGGAGGCTGAGGTGGTCATACAACTGTGATGAATGAGGCGCTTTGAGTCGTGTTGATATGAACTTGAAGGGGCAGCAAATAGCCGCGCTGTGACAGTTTATGTAAAGAAACCAAAACAAATGTCAGCAAAGCTGGCAAGGTTGAAGTCAAGCACAACACTGGGAAAAAAAAAATGTGCTTATTTGAAACTTAAAAACTTGAATAACTTCGTTATTATCACTGTTGATTTTCACTCACGAGGAGAAATATTCTCTCCTCTTGGCTGTATTACAGTCGTCTAAATTGTCCATATTTGATTTGATGTATGTTTTGCTCAAGAAAATGAAAGTGGCAGCAACTGGTAAATAGCTAATTGCCTTTGGAACGCCCCCTGGACACGCCCCCTCGTTTCCCCGTGACGTCGGCGGCAGACGTGGACGCCAAATTCGATGGATAGCCGCTGCGCACCCGACAGAACTTTAAAAGCAAACACCGGTGTCACGTCATCCATTTGAACTCTTTTCAAAGTTCTTACAGGCATTCGTGATCCAATCAATACAACATTGAGCTGACGAAAGCACTTAATTTATGTGGAAATTAATCTGCAAGCATTTCTTCAATGAGGCATTGAAATGATCGATTTAAAAAAAAAAAAAAAAAGCCAACTATGTTGTTTTGTTTTACTACCTCTAGTTTCATTCGTTAATGTCTAAAAAATAAATTCAAGATGTTCAATACAGGCATTTGAGTTACACGGCAGAACAGTCAGTGGAGGCGGCACGGTGGGCCGACGATAACTGGGAGTTCAAACATGAAAGTTGGCCTTAATAACTGACAGCTCTCAAACACACGTCGCACGTGCAGTCGCAAGCTCGCCTCCGAAACTCGCCCGCGTGTGGTCCGGCCTTGACGGTAAGAAGCTTTGCTCGCCGTAAACTGCGTGCGGTTGGATTGGGTCTTGTTTTTAATCAGTGGGATTTTGCAAATGGCCTCGGGCTTCTCCCAGGGACTAATTAGTGATGTGGCTCCAGCGTCATAAATAAACGCACGTACGCAAACATCAATGCGACATCAGAAACACAAAGAACAACAGAGCGGAGAGGGAATTTTCAGATTCAATGCTGCGGCTCGATCCGTGCCGCTGCTTTCTCTCCTCAATTTCTGCACTTTGCACGATGTGACCGAGTTTCCGCTTTGTGTTCCCGTCTGTCTCTCGCTCTTTCTTCCCTCCTCAAACACACGCGCACGTGAGCACGCACGGCTCCCCCCCCCCCCCCCCCCGGTGCGACGCGTTGACAGCCCGCGCGCAAGCGAGAGCAGAAGGATGACGGCCTCCGAGAATACCCCGGGCTTTTGCACGCAGCACCTTAATGTGCGCACGCGCACGCACCTACACACATTCTGGCTGGCTAAACCAGAGAGATTAGCAGCTCATTACCATACCGCGGGGGGCTGTGCACGAGGGTCTGTGGGGGTTTCCGATGTGTTTCTGCGTACGTGTGTGCGGGCATGCGCCCTAACGACAACTGTTCCTTTTTTTTTTTGTCAGCGTGGGCCGGAGCGGGCGTGTCTCTAATCAGGGTGGGGGGCAGCCAAGCGGAGATGGCGGAGAATGACTAAATATGCTTTAATCACCAGAGATTCCCCTCGTTAAGCAGCTCCGGCAAATTAGCGCAGGAGAGAAGGAGGCCTGCGCGGACCACCGCAGAACAGATGCGGAGATGATCCCGATTTGCTTTTGGGATTTAGCGCATGATGTTTTCGGCGTGTTGCGTTTAAGTGGAAAGTAGAACGTTGTCTTTCGTTACGCCACCCGCTCCCTCGAAGTCATTCCAACATTCATTCGGACATTGGAAATGAATTTCCATCTCCGGTTTAACTGCACGCTGGTGGATTTCCCCTCCTGCGCAACCATTTTTTTCTTGTTTTTTAAAATGATCATTTGCGCGGCGGACGCGTCGGGTTTGCGTACAACGCTGACCAAACTCATTTCGGTGTCACAAATCGTGCTCCGAGTTCCACCTGCCCGAGTCGGATCGAAAGAAAATGTACACTCGCGTCAATGAATGTGTCTGGAGGGAGATATTAAACCAAGTCGAGCGGCTGACTCGGCGAAAGCGATCGTGAATAGTTTGCGCGCATGTGCAGAATGAAGAGCAGCGGAAAAGGACTCACTTGAATGCTGCAAACTTCAAGTCAATCATCAAAATCTCTTTTTTCAGCGTATGCCGGCCCGTCCCTGGATTGTGTGGTGCTGTGGAAGCACAACATTGTTCAGCAGTTCTAACGTTTTAAAAAGCAGAATACAGTACTGCACGTCAACTCGGTAAACTCTCCAGAAGGTTGTCGGTACCCAACCGGCGGTGTTAGTTTCTCACTTTACTCTTGCAGGAACATTTGCGTACGGCCCGAGAAGAAAAGGAAGACATTAGAAGAGCAACGGAAGACACCGGCTTGCTCGATTGACGAAAGGGCGGCGGACGACGTCGTTGACAACAGCAGACGCATCCCGCGCCACAACTATTCCAAAGCTGACAATCGCAAAGTGGCAAAGAGCAAAGGGGAAGCGTGTCGTGTGTCCGCGCGTGTGCGTCACGTGCTCACGGCGCACCTCTTCGCAATCCGAAATCAGCGGATGGAGAAAAGAGAATGCATTCAAGTCGAGTCAGCCGCCCACGCTGGGCCGCACGGCGATGAGGAGGACGAGAGGAAAGGAGGGCGCACGCCGCACGCGACCGAGGAGTCCGGGTGGTCGTCGCGGCAAATATGTTCGCCCGGCAACAGTTGACCAATCGTGACTGACCTGACTTTGTTGAGAGGTTTGCCCGCCTCGCCCTTCCCTGGATGACTTTTCTTCATTTGAACGAATGCTTCAACAGGACCCTTGGATGTTTCCTCTCAAAAAAAAAAAAAACGTGCATTAAAACCACAGATCGTTATTTTGGAATTAACCACATATTTGTTCTTGACACATGGAATAAATTGATAACAATGTAGTGATGAAATGTAAATACATAACAAGAATGTGTTTGTTGCATTATGTATGTACAACCACCATCCATACCCTGTTGACCTAATGACAAATGTGCACTATTGAGACAATATCGCTTCATATGACAACCCAGAATGTTGCTGAAAAAAAAAGTTATCAATTCACGGCAAGTTATAGTTAAATTATAAAAATGAAACTGTTCAAAAGTCAATCTTCTTCGATGTGTTCAAAACTATTACTATGAGTCTTTCATTTCCCTAATCTCAGTCAAGATCATATTTGGAAAAATATGTCATTTTTGAGACGACGGCAGAATGGCACATGACCAGAGAGAGCCATTCACGAGCGTCGGCTTTGGAAGGAGGAAGTGAAATGGGGAAAAAAAAAAAAAAAAAAGCAGAGCTTTTGCAACTACTTTCCAAATGTAACGAAAATTGGGATGAGTTACATTTCCAAATGTAACTGAAATTGAATAACACATGTTCTCCCAGTAATGCAGTGGATTACAATTACATACAGTTTGTAATGAAATGATGTCATCTCGTTACATGTAATTAGTTGCTCCACAATGCCGGCAGTCATCGGGTGTATATAATAAATGCACGCCATTCGCAAATATGGAAATCATGGTCAGAGTGGCTTGGGCCGGAGCGCGACCTCCGCTGCTCCATCCTCATCCAGGACCTAATCCATGCGGCGCTAATCTGGTTAACTAGAGCTGTTTGTGAAATGAACTAAAGCCTAATCTAATTCCCATTTAGCACTCATTAAGAGATTATTGACCTCTCATCCAATTATCGTCACCATCCAGCCTTGTCAAAAGGCAAACAGCAAAGTCGAGAATTTGACGCGAGCACCAGTTCGAGATTATGTGCGAGCGCCAATAAAGCGCGCACACGTGCACACTCCACCTAAAGCGTTTCGCTGTCCGGAATGTCAGCGGCCATCTCGCCCCATCATCGCCTGTCACACAATGAGCCCATGTCACAATGTAGCACAAGTGCATGTGTGAGTGTGTGTACGTGTGTACTTGTGAACCAGTGGTACTGGGGACCCTGGTGTTTTTGTGTGTGTGTGTGAGAGAGAGAGAGAGAGAGAAACAGAAGATGAGCGAGGGGGGAGCCGAAGCAGGGAGGGGTTGTCCTTGAAGGAGGACAGAGGTGTTCATCTGGAGCTAATGTGACAACTGGAACACGCACACACTGCATTGCATTTCAGATAAAAAAAAAAAAAAAATGAATCCATCCAACTAAATGTGTTTGTCCCGTTCGAGGCGCCTTTTATCCGAGCCGTATTAGAGAGCGAGAGCGCGGCCGTCCCGGCCGGGCTCTGCAAAGGTTCCTCGTCGTCGTCGCCGTCGTTATCATCAGCAGCAGCAGCGCCTCTCAGATGCGCAGCACACGCGTCTCCATCTTCTTCCCTGGCATCTCGGCGCTGCCGTAATCCCTCATTGATGTCTTTGGCAGAGTTCAGCGCGTCGGGCCTTCCGGGTGGAGGGTTAAAGACGCCGAGGAACGCCTGCCAGAGTTCGCGCCGCCGCCGAGCGCCAGAGCTTATTCCGGAATTGATTTCAATCTTTGATGCCGGCTTGTTGCATTTGCACAGTTTCTATTCGGATCGTCCTTTTGTGAAGGGTACATTCAAAAGCTTTTCTATACAGTATACTGTACAGTAGAAGCAATTCAAATGCATTTCCACGGCAACATGTCTGCATAGAACACGGGGACAAATGAATTCACCTTTTTCTTTCCCTCCCTTTGAAGTCTGTGAGGGGAAGTTGAGACTGGAAGGCAGAAGGAGAAGGAGAAAGGGGGAGGAGAAGGGGGGAGGTGGGCGTGAAAAGTGGGAACAACACAGCAACGCTTTTACCTCCGCTCAGCCAAATGGCGACCTCCTGCCGCTCCGCGCCGCCATCCCCTGGTGGCTGCAAACGTCTCTGCTGACTTGACATCCAGGACAGAACGCTGATAGCAAAACTGCCAAAGGTATGCAACCTCATATCGTACGTAAACGTTGACTTGAAGTGGATGCGGGCATAAGAGTGGCAATTCGAAAACACAAGCCAAAATGATGGCTTATTGTTGGGATATGAGCCATATTTTCAGAAATAGATGCTCCCCAACGGATCAAAATTGGCTTTAGAAATCGAGTGTGGCTATTATTTAACGGGGAAGATGGCGCGATCGGCCAAAAACAGCCCCTCCACTTCACGAGTCCCGTTCCCGCACTGCGTACCGATTCCCGGTTTGACGGCCTTTGTATTTGCCCGTCACCGGTGCCCTCGTGCGATGGCGTCACGACGACAAAACTCCGACAAGAAGAAAAGAAAACGGAAAAGCTTTTTAATATCATATATAATATTGTGTACTATCATCGTACACAAATTAGCACAAAGGAATATGAGCCTAAGGCACAGGTGTCAAACTGGAGGCCTGGGGCCAGATCTGGGCCACCACCTCATTTTATGTGGCCCACGAAAGCGAATCGTGTGCATCGACTTTGTGGTGGACAAGGAACCAAACAAGAGCTCGGTGAGGTCTGGTCGTCACGTTTTCCACACAGCCGTGACGGCTTTATTCATACGCACATCTACCAAAAAAGCAAAAAGCAAATTGAGACACGCTTGGCTGAACAAGATAATCACGTACATTCCGAGAAAGAATGTTCAGGTTCATGCTGAGGAGTCATTAACACTCCAAGGGTTTAGTCATGCTCCTGTAATCGCAATTTGGAGCTTTTATGTATTCAACCGTGCGGCGGGGAGCCCAATCTCCTTCTTGTTTTGCTTCATAAACACTCCACTCGCAGGCCACCTCCCTCGGAAACGTAAACAGCCGCTTGCACTCCTCCGTCTGAAACCGCACAATTTCTCCAAGCTTGCAGTGAGAGAGAAGTGCAAACACACACACACAGAGTGCGGCGTGAAAAGTGGGTCAGGCGCGGAGAGGGGGCTTTAATGCCGAGCACAGAAACGGATCTACATATTCATGTGGGTGGCTATCAACATGGCAAACACGCACAAGCAGACCGGCATGCGCGCAGATCAATAAGCACGTGCCATCCCGCGCCCGGCGACGCGTCAGCCGCATTGCAACGGTCGCCGTTCTTCAGGGGTCGCGTGCGTTCTTCTCATTCGGGCTCGGAGGCCGAGATGAGCCCCTTCCTCGTCGCGCCCCCCCCCCCCCCCCCCCCCGCCCCCACCCCCTCCCTTCTCTGCTTCTCCTGCGGCCGTCGGCAACGCGAGGTCCCGCTCGATTTCTCAACGCCTTTGTGATGAGTCGCGGGAACCGGCAACGGTGATTTTGCTTCATTGTTTGGAAGAGAGCTGGAAGGAGACACAGCGAAACGAGATGCAATGAGAGGAGGAGCCCGATCTTGCTCGCGAGATCCAAAAAAAAGTGGATTTCGGCCAACAACGGTCTCCTCTGACAAAGCGTTTTCTGCGGGAGTGCAGAAGGAGGGAAAGTGAAAGGTTGTAACAAAGCATTCGGCGAGCAGATAGCTCTGACAGCCGCTTGGGGCTGGGGGGCATCGGGGGGGGGGGGCGCTTCCCTTTGAAGGGCGCGACGGTTGGGTGTGTGCGTGAGTGCTTGGGGACCTGCGCGGTGAGGACTGCACATTGGGATTTCTTTCGGAATACTAATGCGTCTTTGATCTCCTCTGCTTAAGAAACACCCTGCTGGGATGGCGGGACTGCTGGGCACGCACGGGCACGCACGCACTCTCGCTCAGGCCTCACACGCATACCCGCACTCATAAACACACTCTGAGGCATCTCATCTTCTTCAACTATCTCCAAATCCATCGAGATCCAATTACAAAGATGGAGGGTATCTGTTTTTGCCAGTGCATCCTAAAAGACTCCAGATTCAATTTTCATGTGCAGCCAAAATTCGTTGATTCAACACAAATGTCTTTTTCGTTCTCGCAATTGAATGTAATGTGTTTTAATGGCGCGTGTGTTAAGCGTTGCCGTCAAATGTTCTTTTCGGCGTCATATGGAGGCTTCGGCTTTTCGCGTGCCGATCCATCGCAAAAGCCGACAACGCGCAAACGCTCCGACTTGGCATTTCTAAGAAAATTCTGCAGGCCCGCGTTTCCCTCGCACGTTCGCCGGTTGCAGCGAGCGAGCGCGAAAAGCTCGCTGAGGGCATCAATAAGAAATCGCACTTCAACCAATACTTTTGGCAATATAGTGTATTTCTCTACCTTTGCATTTGTTTGATCATCTTTCGCTACACTTGTTGATGTTTTTTCATCTGACTCAGGTGACAACTGCCGTTGTTGTAAAGGTCACCACCCGCGACCCAAAGAGAACATCGAAAACGGATCGTCCCCATCATCATCAGCTCTTTTTCTTTGCAAGTACCTGGATATCCGATGCCCCTTCTCATCCCGCATTTCAAGTGTGAAAAACAAATTTGGCCATTTTTGGAAATGTCTCCCATTTTTGGGAAATGTCTCCCATGCTGAAACAGCCACGCTGCGTTCCAAATTCGAGGCATTGATGGTCAATGCAATTCTTATTGACAGCGCAAATGGCGGCGGCCCACCGAAACACTCGTCTTGCATAACGGTAAAGACATAAACCGCTTTGTAAAAAATGCCGCGAGTTACGCAATTTCCGCGTTGCCCTTCAAACTCTGCGGTCACGAGTGCTTAGGTGAGCCCAACGACTCCTTAACGCTTGTCTTTATACAATCGGAATAACGGCAAAGACATGCAATTGTTCCTGTCACAAATTCGTACATCTCTAGTTTTGTACAACCGACAGTAAAAATACGGTTTGACATTTTGACTTGACAATCAGTACTTGTACTTTGACTTTTTGACTTTACACGAGTATACGTACTTCTAACTGAAGTATTCTGATCATTAGGTTGTGCTGGTAGACACGGAGTGTCTTGTCCAGCGCGTGTGTAAAGATACAAAACTACACTGGAGTTTTGGCACACATCAGGTAAGTTATTGATTTCAAAAAGAAGATATTCGAGTCAGCTGCAGTTTCCGGTAGGTGGCTTGTCTCTCCAAATTCCCGAGAAGAAATGTGACACAAACGCTTAAGTGGACGCCCGCCGTGAAAAAGGCGCGTGTAAATATATGGCTTGTGCGTCGACAGCGCCCTCTGGCGACGAGATGTGCGCGTGCTTGCGGGGGGGCGGGGCCACTCTCGCTGAACTTCCTGCTCGCTCGCTCGTCTTTTCCTCGAGCCGCCGCCATGTGCGAGGGGCTGCTCGCGCGTCTCAACGACCCGCAATACGTCAACTGGCTGAAGGCGGGCAAGTGCCTGTACATCGTCAAGGACGCCTTGCATCCCTACGCCGATGAGCGCGTGCGACTTTTCCACCGAGCTTTGCTCCGCGACGAGCCTCGTCTGCGGCGGCGATGCCCGTGGGCGTGCCGGCCCGCCGACGTTAAGGTGCGCAAAGGTCAACGTCGGTCGTCACGCGCTCGAGTCGTGTTGCTTCGTTGTCTTCGAAAGAAAGAAAGAAGGAAGGAAGGAAGGGAGGGAGGGAGGGAGGGAGGAGGAAGGGCGGCGGGTTCTGCACGAGCCAATCAAAACAGCAAGGCTAATTTAGCTAGGCTGTGATGATCTTTTCCCCCCAAATCACAATCAGAATCATCTTTGTTTTGCCGAGTATGTCCAAAAAAAACACACAAGGAATTTGTCTCCGGTCGTTGGAGGCGCTCGAGTACGACAACAGTCAGTCAGTCAATTGACGGAGAACACAAATGTCAATCAGTCGAGATATCGAGAGCTTCTTTGCGGCGTCTTAAACTGTGTCGTCATCGCCCACTTTCAGGAGTCAAAAGTGCTGTTTTCAAAGAGAGTCACTCGATTCGTTTGACGCCTGTGCAGCTTTCCAGGGCCTGCGACTCGTGTTTGCACTGGAAGTCCGAGATCGTCAAGCACCACAGGAGACCCGAGTCCGCCCTCCACTGGGACAACTGCGCTCCTTCTGCGTGGCCGACGCACCACTGGGAGCTGGCCAAGGTCCGTGCAAAAACACCACATTGGCCCGCTTCGCCTCGTCGTAAACCTTCTTTTCCAGCTCTCGATCTTGACCGTCGACGATGCGCCGGCCTTCTCGACGTCGACGAACTCGTGCTCGCGCCGTCGTTTGCGAAAGCAACTCGAGGCATTTCGAAGTCGGTGGCCAGCCCAGCGCCGTTTGCAAGCGAGAGCCGATTGACGCGCCAATTAGCTCTCATAGTAACTTACGTTATTCATAATAATGATTGATATTTATGCCAGGACACCGATCACGGGCAGGATTCCTCTCGCAAAAATGAGGAAACCGATCAATATGAATATGCAACACTTTATTTCAATAAAGCTCTGCAAGTGTTGACGTTCAGAAATGATGGCTTCTGTACCGTTCCTAGGAAATCACAATGGCCCAAGACGGGTCAGAAGTACTCGTGTGGCCCGCAGCACAGAATGCGTTTGACTTCCTCAAGTGAATATTTGGCAAGTTTCACAAATGAACGGCAAATGCCGAGCGCCAACTTGAAGTTGGGCGGGAAACAAAAACAACAAAAAGAGATGCAAATCCACTTTTAGCGCGCCTATGGCGTACTTTGCTCTCGGAAGGTTAGGCCACTTGATGAAATGTCGCGCTCGGACGCTTTATTTTCTTCGGCCGTCGCAGGTTGTTGCTCAGCGGACGGAACGCTTTAAAGCTCGCGCGCACGTCCGCTAATGACGTTTAGCCTGATGCGGTGCGAATGCGGTGCGCCAGCGAGCCCACCCGGTTGGCAAGAATTCAGAAGCCAAATTCCAACCACAAGCTTCCGGAAAGTTGCCATGTATTTTTTTGTTTGTTCCGCCAGGCTTACATGCCACGAGGTCAGGCCCGCGTGAAGGCGGCGCATGACTGCGATCCCGCCGCTCTGCTCAACCTCATCAACTTCTGCGACTGTTTTGCCTCCGTGACCTCTAACCCGGCTTGCGTGACAGAGGTGAGCGTCCCTACAATGCTAACCTGTGCAAAAAAAACAAAACAAGACAAAAAGAGCACTTGGCTTTTGTCATTTCACGAATCATCGTGCCACTCAGTGAGATAAGTCGTCGATGCCACGTGGGAAAGTACCGCAGTTTTGATTCGGGCCCGATGAGGTTCGCTATAATTCCTCTCGTTCGAGAGATTGTTGGTGTCGTGCTTCACCTAGCAGACACGGGCTACGTTACGTTCGCTGCCAATCGCGAGCTGAGCGTAGCAAATTCACCGATTGCTCAACGTTGTCGATCTAACGCGCCGTTGCGGTTTTTGTGCTTCCGTACGGCGCGTGCGTTGCAGCTGCTCAGATTTCGGAACGAGTTGATGCATTCTGCTAACCTGCACGTGAACGACACGTGGATGGAGAAATTCCAGCTGGCGCTGGCACGTTTCGTGCAGCTGTTCAGCCACGTACCCGACATGGCGCTGGCGGAGGTGCGGCTAACTCGGGTGAGCGCGTCTGCGTTTCTTCGCCACCTTTGCTACGATAGGACACTTTTTCTTTCAAACCTTCTTCTACTTTCTGGCACCTCACGACGTCTCGTTGCAGATGCTAGCAGTTGATTTGTCAATATGTGCGACCGACGCCGTGGATTATACTGGCGTGGCGTTAGCTGCGGATTCAGAGGATTACGAGATCTGGCCCCAACTAATCGCCCAATGGGAGGCGGCCTTACTACAAGAGAGGCTGCGGGAGTTGCGGCGTTCGGCTGAAGACGAAACCATGGTGAGGAAATGAAATCGAGTGCGGCGTCTCTCCATCGTCCGAGGTTTTATTTCTTCATGGGATCGATGTTTTGCTCACTTGCGCTTCTGTGCGTAGCTTCCTTTTTGCTTGATGCGTTATTAATACCTTTTTTTTCTTTCGCAGGACAGCGAGCAGCTGATGATGCTGAAGGGTTTCCTGCAGGAGAACAAAGATCTCAGCGCCAAGTTTTCTGCCGAGCTGCCGTCCGTCGGCACGTCGGCGGCCGGACGGAGTCAGAGCTGACGCGCGGTCGGCGGCTGATTGGGCGATTGTCTACGATCTCGCCAGTAGGTTTTTATCCACTACGTTCTTAATTGGGCTCATTGTGTGCGTGTAGAAATCTGAAGCAGAAAAGTCCCCTTTGCAGCTTTATGTTCTGCACTGACACGACTACGGGTTCCCAAATGTTTTTCGATACGTTGTTGAATCAGAGGGATGCCGAAGAGCTTTTTTGGTCTCCTTGCTTTCCGCTGCCATCCATGTCTTTCTCGCGCTATTGCCTGTATTGCGTTTTCGTCCCGTGCTGTGTATATTACGCAACTGGAAATGTTACGCAATGCGAAGCATTCCTCTACCAATGCTAAAAGCAATAAGAAGTATCATTTCTATCAAATGTATTTACCGTCATAAGAAATGCCAATCAAAGTCGACACCGCAATCCCGACGCGGGTCACGGCGATGTTACGAGTTGCTACTGGCATTATTTGAACATGATTCAGTCCCGAGTGGTTTGCACGTCTGCCTCGCAGTCCTAAGCTTGAGGGTTCCGACACAATTTGACACCATCGACGCGAAGGCGCGTTCGGTATCGTACATTCGGAGGGGCCGGCGAACGATTTGTTTGGGAGTGGCGCGCTCTCTCAGCGTTCAGTTGAAAAATCCTTTGAACTGAAGAAAAACCTGTTGTGTCACTTTTACCAACTTATTATAGATTTGGATTGACGAACCTAATTCAATGTTGCAAACCACAATTACAGTTTATTTTCAATGAATACAACGAGCCCAGGTTTTGGAGCTTTTCCTTGCCTGATTGGGGGTTTAGATTAGGGGATGTCGTCAGTCTTTGCCAACTGCGGGGCCGCGACGCCCTTTGAGACTTTTTTGTGAGTAAGGGCGACAAAAAAATAAACTTGACTAGTAGAAATGTTTATCTCTAAACACGTGAACGATATGGACAAAGTCATTCTAATCATTCCATTGTTGCGATGAAAATGACTTTATAACTCTTTCTCTGTGTCGTCCACCACCGTGATCTCCTCTTCATACTTCGCCGACGTCGCGGGAAGATAAAACTGGAGGAAAACAAAATCCATTTCACAAAGGTTACATTTTTTTCGAGTGGCAGCTGAACAGCCCTTGTTGAATTCTTCGATGTGTCAGCGATTGCGCGTGCGTAGACGTCCTTACGTCGAATGTGTTGTTTCCGTCCAGGAAATATTTGTACTTTAATGGGGGGAGAGGAATCGTGGGAAACAGAACCTTCATCACCCTAAAAAACAAACACAGAAAAAAGTCTTTTGTTTTTCTCCTTTCTTTTCAAACAAGTACTCAAGTACTCAAACAAGAGGTGCATCCTGTCATACATTGCTGTAAAAAATACTTTTTATTTTGATTTCACTTAAATGTTTCAGATCATCAAACCAATTTGCATACCAGAGAAAGATAACACAAGTAAATATAAGATACAGTTTGTTGTTATTTGTTAAGGGGGAAGAAAATCCAAACCTATTTGTCCCTACGCAAGAAAGCAATTGGCCCTTGAACCAAAGACCCGGTTGTGCCGCCCTTGGTTGTAATAGCTGAAATCAACCCCCCCGCCCCCCCCATTCTGAGGTAGACCTGCTCGTTTGTTTCGGGTCGTCGTCCTGCCGCAACCGATGGCCGGACGTTTGCCTGCATGATTTTCTAGTAGGCGGCAACATTCGTTGCTCTATTAATCACGGCAAGTCGTCCAGGTCCCGAAGTAACAAAGCCGCCGCCGTGTTCGACTGTTGGCATGATGTTCTTTTGATCGGATGTTGTGTTATTTTCATGCTTCAGATGGAACAGGCCTCACTTCTAAAAATGTGAACGTTTGTCTACTTTGATCCGCAGAATATTTCTTCAGAAGTCATCCGGATCTTCCATATGTTTCTTGCTGTTTTGCCTTTGTGTTCTTTTTTGTTAGTACTGGCCTTTTGTTGCCCACAGCTGGATAGTTGTCCTTTTTTTCTTAATAGATCAAATCATCGTTTACAAACTGCATTTTTTTCAATGTACGTGGGAGATATTAAAATGGTCTTGATGATCCAGACTGTTTACAAAGCGTCTTCAATTTTCTGCTTGAACACAGACAAAGCTATTTTGAAATGCTCCGAACGGGAGGAGCGAATCACTTTGTCGATGTTGCGAAGAGCGCCATAACGTGCGTGCGTGTGCCGCAGCTGCCATTATGTAGCTCGTCGGACGGCGAACAAGTTGAGACGAAATCAACAGCAAGCAAAATAGCTCTTGACGATCAATGACTTAATTAGTATGGCTTTACCTATCAATCGCCATCTTTTAATTTCTGCACTAAATATAATATAATACACCACCTCAGCTGTTGATGTCAACGCTATGTTTTGCGCATCGGCATTTACAAAACGAAGTACGCCCGCGCCACGTAACTCATTTGCGACCTTTCGCGTTTGGGAACCAAGGCGCCGTACCTGAGACGGTGGACCCTCAGGAGCCAGAACAGAGTGACGAGGATCATGGGGATTCCGAGTGCAAACGGGACCGTCCGCTTCATGTTGAGCGGATCCAATGACCTTTCTATTGCTGTCGAGAAAGATGCAAATAGTGAGGCCACAAACCAAGGTGGCCTCAAAGAAATGCTCAATTTGATTGTATTTTATTTTTTTAATTATGGTTACGGATCAAGCCGGCACGGCGGAAGACCGGTTAGCGCACCTGCCTCACTGTTCTGAGGTTGCGGGTTCAGGAGTTGAAACGTACCGACAGTATTGCTCCACTGGCTCCATGATCGCGATCCTGAGCAAGCGGTCGATTTCCGGGCTCTGAGCCTCACGCTCAAGTCGGACGTACGATCAACGTTGGGGATCGTGTAAGTCAGCTCGCCCCTCTCGATTGTACATTTCTTTTGTTGACCGGCCAATGGCAGCAGTTAATAGAATAGTCTGACTTCTTTGCAGAATGACATTTGGCTGCGTCTTTTTCTTGGACCTACCTGGCGTCCCACGTCCAGCTGGTACTGGAAGCACGTGGGGTTTCGGTGGGCGGCCGCGCGCGGCGCGTCCCAGGTCACCGCCAGGTCGACGCCTTTGACCGAAGCGCGGACGTTTCCGGGCGGACGCGAAACCTCTGCCGACGCAGGACGACAAAACCTGTTTGCTCTCACTTGAACACAGCGTCAAAGTCAACAAGTAATGAAATGAAGTCCAAGTGCACAGTTTCCAACCCTTTTGTCCTGATCTGGGATTGTGTCATGTTTTCTCTGCGGCGCTTTTTTTTTTTTTTTTTTTTTTTCTTCGTGTCACGTCTACTCGCCGGGTTTGCGTCCCCACCTTTTCTCGTCCACCCTGCTTCCCGTACGGGTCCACGCATCGGGTCCCCCCGGCCACTCGCGTGCCTCGTTGTCCCGTCGATTTGGTTGCCTGCTTGCTTTCAGTCTGTTGTTTGTGCGCTGTTGTCATATGTTTTGAGTTTCCTCAAGTCCTGTCATGTTTCTTGTAGTGGCGACAGTTCTGTTTTCTAGTGTTTCTTTACTTTGAATTGATTTTTTTTATTTTTTTTTGTAAAAAATCCTTTCAGTGACACAATGTCGCATTTGCAACGTCACGACAGGGGAACACGATGGAGTTTTGTTTTGTTTCTTACCGATCGTTTCAGCGTCGTACCCGTAGCCGTACACGACCCACCTCTGGCGCAGGGACACGTTGAATTGGACCGTGACATACAACAGCTTGTCATCCCTCAGAGCGATGGACGCCGATCCGGAATGTTCTCGAGACGTCGGGCGAAGCGGGCGAACGGTGCCGTTGTTCTCGCAAATGCTGCACGTTAAGGAAGAACAGAGGGGTCGCCGCTTGTAAATGTTCGTTTTCACCACTGGCGGAGCTGCAGGAAACGGAGGCGATACCTGATGGAAACATAAAGCCGAGCGTCCGCCGGCAAAGCGGGGAAGGCCCACGAGCAGTTGAGCACGTTGGTTGGGTAAAGCGAGCAGTTAAAGGTTTCGTCCTCTTTGATATACACCGTGTCACCGAAATCCGCTTCTGAGGAACTCGACACTCGGAGCTGGGGGAAAAAAATGCATGCAAATTGAAGCTAAGTGCACTCGCACGCGCTCGGAACTTGGAAGTTCGGACATGCTTCTTACGTTATCGATCGAGTTTTGATCCCGACAGGCGTCGACATCGCTGGCCTCTGTTGAGAAGGAATATACGTTGCGGTGGCTGCAGCTCGTGACGCCGCCGCAGCGCAGCGTTTTTTGTTTTTGTTTTTGTTTTTGTACCTCTACCTGTGTTGTTTGTGTCTTAGGATTATTGTGCAAAACAATGGACCCGTTCCCATAAAAGAGGCAAAATAATAAAGACTGAACCTTTCACATTTGTTTGAGTTTCCACAAAAGAAGAATGTAAAAGTTTGTCATTAGCTCACAAGTTTGGTGCAGGAGAAATTCCCCCCCCCCCCCCAATTGGTTCCAATGTTCTTGGAGGGATTGTATCAATTTGAAAATTGCCAAATTCAAGTTGTCGTCATGCTGGTTGTATCCCCCCAGATGGTGACCCTTCGCTAGACTGCACACGCGGTTTATACTGTCGTTGCCGCTCATGGTGCGTGCGTGCGTGCGTGCGTGCGGGGATCGGTGGTCATCTACCGCTTTGGAAGGCCGCCACAATCAGCAGACCGCAACAAACGAGTGCTTGAGCCCGACACAACTTCATCGCCGACCTGCAAGTGCGCACACGCACGCCGAACAGAAAAGAAAGACAAAAGACGTTCATGAGCGCACACGCACAGTTGCTGCGTTAGCCGACGCAAAATCATTTCCTGCAGCTTTTCTAACTTCCCTTTTGGAAGTGTTGCCAGAAACAAGCCGTCCGTCAGTCGCTCTCGGCGTCCACAAACGCCGAGAGACAATTGACCTGCCGACCTTCCTTCCTCTTGCTTCGAATTGTGACTTGGAGCCGACGCGCGCGCGTCTCCGTCCGTTTGCCGAAAGCTTCGTTTAGCGAGCGAGCTCAGTTCAAAAAGTCAACGTCACGTCGTAAGGAGGCACGCCGTACGCTCGGTTGGAAATATTCGGATGATTAGAGCTCACGGCAAACGGAAAGCCCAAATTGGCCATGTCTTCAAAATACGATCTTACAGAACAAACCGTGGACGCGATTTGGAAAGTCCACGGTTTTTGGAATTTGCCCTGTGGAAAGTAGTTCACGAATGATTTTAAAGTACGAGTGCGGACACGTACCTGTCTTCATATGTTGGAGGACAACGCAGGGACGTGTGAATTGTGGCAATTTAAAAGCTCTTTTTTTTTTTTCGAAAAAGCTGTTACCTCCCGCTGCGTTGACCTTCCTTCGCTCTCTTTGACGGAAGACAAAGTCGCCTTTCTGAAGAAAGGAGAAGTAAGTAAGATTTGTCACGCGTGTGCCGTCAAGAGTTTCAGGAAACTTTTGGGTCGTTTACGAGGACAGCAAGTATTGGCATTCGCTGAAGAATCGTTACAATGAGACCTTGAAAATGAAATGAAAGGAACAAGTCAACAACGTGTGTGAATCTGCCGTTTGGACTCAAACGCGTCCCGCGACGTGATGTTTGTCCCGCTGAAACCGAGACCGGATGAGCTGACCTGATCGGGAGCTCGGAAGGATCGGAGAATCGGGAGCTCGGAGGGATCGGAGAATCGGGAGCTCGCCGCTTTGACTTTGAATGGTCGAACTTGTCACCTCTGCGGGAAGCGGAAATGGAGCCGAGATTCAAACCCGGGAACTCTTGACTGTCAGGCGGGCGTGCGAGCCGCTAGGCCGCCCCCCTGGTGGTTCTCAAAGTGTGGCACGCGGGCTCCCTCGAGTGGGACGCGGACGAACCGCTGACCGATAACGTTCCGACTGTGTAACATTACACGTTCAATATACGTTTTAGGAAACAATTTCTGCCTCGTTTTGGATGAGCACTTAGGCCGACGACGTCGCAGATGCGGATGGCGACAGATGTGGTTTGCTCGTCCGAATCGGCCGCGACGAGCTTCGCTCCGACCGACCGATCGGAGGACAGAAAGACGGCGACGTCACCGAGGGCCGGCCGGCTTTCAAATCCGAGCCCGTCGCTAATCTGCTTTCCGTTAACGTCGAGCTCGCGTGGCGAAATCCGATCGGTCGGCCGAGAGAAATGCTACGAAAGGAAGCCTGTTGGGGAACGGTTCCTAAAATGTCAAGGAAGAACGATTTGCATTCTAATGAGCGTTTAATAATAAAATAGACATCCGTGCTCCAATTCTGAGCCGCATTCTACGCACGTTTTGATGCGTTTATATGTATAAGAGGACATTTCTATGCATTTTGGAGTGAACTCATTTTACAATTATTTGCTTTACCGTAGACCACCGCTGTCAAACTCGCAGGCCGGGGGCCAGATCCGGCCCATCTTATCATTTTATGCGTCCCGCGAAAGCAAATCGACTTGTATGATTCGTGCTCAAATCCGTACCAAAATGTCAAAATGTCGTACGTGATAAATAATAACATTGAGAGACAATCTGTCGCGACCGAAATCTTTGGTGACGATAGTTCTGCAAATGATTCTCCTCGAAGGCTTCTGCTTATCCGCCAACGAGTTTGCGTGTGGATATGATACGATGAGGTGATTCCATGTTTCGTTACGGCCCCGTGAGGGAAAGCGTCACGCAACAAAAGTGAGTTCGACACAAAAAGACGGTTTGTTTCAAATGAGAATTTGAACGGTTGCCTTGGCAAATGCAAGCGCGACGGCGGGCAACTCTATCCGAATTGGCCCGCCCACTTGCACGCCACTTTACGGCACTCGAGCCGCGGTTGCCATGACAACTCCTCTGTCGTCCCTCTGCAAGCCGGACGAGGAGAGCTCGAGGCCTGCGCCCGCTTTTGGCTTCGGGGGTCCCGGGAAGTGCGTTCTCTGCCGCCGCCGGCAGCAATGGAGGCGCCGGAGAGGAGCGAGAAGGGAGGCAAGCTCGCCGCGGAGACGAGAGCCTCCGAGGAAGCGCTCGCCTTCTTGGCCGGCGTCGGTGGGTCGCCTTTGCCATTTTGGGGCCTTTTCTTGCGTCGCGGGCGAGCGGCTGTTTTTGGCACCCGTCGGAAGAGTTGCAAAAATATTTCCGGAGGCGGAAGTGGTGACGTCAGCGTTGTTCCTAAAGATCAAATGCAAATACTTCCGAGTGGAATAGACTCGTGCGTGTCCACAGTTTTCCATGATGTTTGGCAAATGAAGCAGTTTTTGGGGTTTGTTTTGTTTTTTGCACGGGTGCCCACTTTAGTAACTCGAAGAATCCGAAACAATAAACGACCAAAAGCTTCGGAAGAAATGACGTCATCGGCGGGGGGGGGGGGGGGGGTTGAAAATTGTTTCAAGGCCAAGAAGTCTTACTTGTGACTTTGGAGACGCTCCTGACAAATTGCAAAAGCGCCATTGGACGATGGTCCGTTTGTCCTCCGAAGGCCGACTCTTTCCTTCGCTCCGCAGAGCCCGAGGAGCTGCCGAAGTGCGCGTTCGCCGACTCTCTGACGACGGCGTCGGAAGGCGGTCGAGACTTGGGGAGCTTCCGCGTGTCGGTGGAGTTCGCCCGCAGAGCGGGTCGGCCGTGTTTGCTGCTCCACGCGCGCAGCCGGGGCGCCGTCGACGACTCCCCGTGCGGAACGACGCTGACAGGTGACGGACGGGCGACGTTTTGTTCGGGGGCTGGCTCTCTATTTATGCCGTTTTATTTTATTACATTGCTGTAAGTGTCTTTGTTTCCAAACATTGAAATCGTTGTGGTTGTAGTTGCAACAGATTGAGCTCTTTCTAACATTTTGCCCCCTCGTGCAGCTAAATACTCCGTTAAGACCAAAAACGCTCTCTGGGTCTTATTGGACTGTCTCTAATTTGGTTGTCTCTTTTTTTTTCTCCCCCCTCCACGTCAGTCTACCTGACCGCCGACCTCGAGGTGCTGGAGGAAGAGCGCCACGAGTACGTCGAGGCAGGTCACCGAGCGTCCGCCGGGAAACGCGCCTCCCGAAACGCTCGTAAAACGCTTTGCGTGCGTCTTTTGCAGCTCGACGGCCGCGTTTTGGACAAGCGCTGTCACATGGTGCGACGGGACGGACAGATGAGCGTCGATCAAGTTAGCGGTGTCGGAAAGGTGAGCGTCGAGCCGAGCGAAGGGTTAAAACGTTCTCGAGGGCGCTCGGGGCGACGGGGGGCATTGGGCCCGTTTGTTCGAGCGACCGCAGTTGAATTACAACCCTCGACGACGACGTCGGCGTTTTCCCATCCTCTCGTCGGTCGGTCGGCGCAAGAGTCGCCACGGCAATCGGAACGCGTTTGTAACGTTGTTGTTGTGCCTTGCCCGTGACGCAATCTCACCGCCGAATGTTTGCGTGTGCGCAGGAGGTGACGAGGGACAGCGTCTGGCATCCCGCGGCCGCCCTCCGAGGGCTCGTAACCGAGGGCTCCAACTTCCTGCTCATGCGCCTGATGGCTTTGAGGAAGAAAGTGCCGGAACACATGACCTTCCTCTCCTTTGACAACAAATTGCGCATCAGCCGCACCACCTTTGTAAGTGATCGCAAACCTTCCGGTTTCATGCATTTTTTTCATCGGGTTCGAACGGCGTTTTAAAATATACTATTATACTCGTTATACATGTGTTTCCAGTGGCTATTTGTAAACAAAATCAATCTTTATTCTTGTAAACGTCGCAACAACAACGGGAATATGCGAGTGGCGAGGCGACGGCGGTTGACAACCGGGACTAGTTGTCCGAGGTTAGCCCGTTTGAGGGCCGGCGGTCCTCCGACGCTAACACGGACGGACGGGCGGGCGGACGATTTCGCGGAAGTACTGCGCGTCCGTGCAAATGAGGTCGAGGACGAGACTCTGGTCCAAATAGTAAGTGATGTTAAGCGGTGCGGCGTTTGTGTGCGTGATCAGCGAGAGCTGGAGCAGAAGCGGATGGAGATGAACGGGCAAACTGTGGACCTGTTCGGCGTGGAGAGGATTCTTCATTCCGTGGATGAAAGCCCGACGACGTGGCACTGCTACTTTTTGCCCGACGGGTAAGAGCCATTCCCTTCCGCGCATCCGCAGCCGACTCGCAGGGTCATCACCGAGAGAACGTGGGAACATTGGCACGCGCCTTTATACCCTTCCCGCGCTTGATTGGTGAAGAATTGATTCAAGACTCGTTATCTCCGCAACATTTAAATGGCACCATTTGAGCCATGGAATTCAAAAGCAATGATGAATAGAACGCGGCCCGGCTTTGTGCGATCTTCCAGAGCCAAGGTTTTCGAAAGAGAACGTCGGACTGCGCTCGATGCTTTTGCATGTTAACGTTGTTGTGAAGGATCGTTCAAGCGAATGCGGAAAAACCTCCAATCCGCCTCCGGGCCACGTCGCGCTTGTCCTCGTGACGTATACGCCAAGAATATTTTGCCTGTGGCCGTTTTGTCAGGCATCTTGCGAGCAGATCGCAGGTGGGCTCTCCGGTCACGATGAGGTTACTGCAGCTGCCGTCACAGAACGAAGAAGGTAGCGACACCGTCGTACGGCACGCCGTACTCATTCTCGCGGCACAGGCTTTCCTTTACGTGTTGATTTTTGTTTTCCCTCAAAGCTTACGAGAAAATCCCCTTGGTTTGGGAAGAAGACATACAGATGCGCTCCAAGTTCTTGGATCGAAAGGTAAGAATAAATGTTCAGCTAACGGTATCCAAATATCTCGCACAACATCATCATAACTGGGGATGATATAGTCCAGAACCACCTGGAATAGTTTCAAGTCTAAACACACTTAACACCGGTTCAAAAACTACTTTGGGAACGCAAAAGACGGCGAAAACCGCGTGAGTGCCCGAGTGTGTCGCCGGCGCGCGCAAAACCCCTTCGAATGTGTCGCGATCGCTCGCCGAATGGTGGCGTTTCATTTTCAATACATTTGTCGCCTGCGGACCAGGCGCCGCCCCCGGGCCTCGGACCGGCGACTGGATCGGATTGAGTTTTTCCAGTCGTGTCGCAGAAAGGTTCAATATTCATGTTATTCAACTTTGATTTATAATTGTGCAATATATGTTGACTTGGGTTATGTTTGTGTGATATTTACATTTGTTTGATGATCATAAACTTTAAAGTGGTGAAACAATTCAAAAGGAATCCGATTTTGAGAAGGCGGCCGAACGTTTTTCGCGGCGCGGCGTACAAGTAAAAGAAAACAAGAAATCTCCCTGACGCTCGCCGTCGTAGTGGATCGTCTTTCTGAAGGAGCGTTTATTCTTTCGACCGATCCGGTATGGAGTCTTAGCCGTGCGCTAATATTAATATTGACGCTATCAATGCTAATACTGCGGCCTCGCGCATCGTGCGGAACATGACGGCGTTGATGCGAGCAGATTTGGAGACTTTGTGTGTTTGCGGCGTGGTTGCAGGAGGAGCTGAAGGCTGACCACGCGTCCTACCTGAAGGCTCACCCGGAGATCCGTGCGCTCATTTCGGACTTCCTGCAATTCCTGCTGCTCAAGAAACCCGATGATGTCTTCCAGTTTGCTCGGGAATATTTCCTCCCCTTCACCTCGGACGGCAGCCCGGACTCGTCCAAATCTGCTCTGCTCACTGAGTGACATGGAATTAGGATAGGATCCAAATAAAGCCAGTTTCTCACATACCTCCCGGTTGTTTGGAGGTTATTTCCGAATTTCTGAGTGTGTGTTTGGGTCGTTGCACACTCAACTGCCGTCCAGTATGATTGCGAGAGCGCAGAAGAGCTTTCCGTCTCGTGATTGCTTTTCGTTGTCGGGAGCGTGAGCGAGGTTTGAAAGGGAAAGGCTAGACCGGGGTCGCGGTCTTTGGACCGCTTCCTGGAAGACCTTTGCTAAAAATGCGAGCGTTGAGACGGCTCAATTCACATCCAGATTTAGCTTCCTTGGGTTTAACCGCAGCGTAGACTTCAAATCAAGATCACCATTTGACAATTCAGCATCGTGACGAGAATGTCGGATTCGAGTGTTGACCAGAGTTTTTGATGAGCCGTGCTGGGAGCAGCCAGCTACAGAACATGCATTGCGATCGTGTGTTCAATAGAAGAAGGCAAGGAAACAGTTAATCAGCTTGAAAGGACAAAAATGTTGCTTTGAATACACGAGAGATTCTCCAGAGAAATGTGTGCAATTTTAAAATTTCCGTTTTTGTTTTTGGAATGACTAGGGTTCAATTACGGAGGCCCAGACATGACATGTAAAAAAAAAAAAAAAAAAAGAATACTAGTTCGTGCGCACAAGCTACTCATTTGTATCTACAAACTACTACTTCGTGCGCACGAAGTAATTGTTCGTGCGCGTGAAGAAGCCGTGGCTCCGTACTGGCCTGGAGGGTAAGCAAATCGAGCGCACTTTCACGGACGGCCGAAACTGCAAGACACACGCGATAGCGTCAGGGTAAGTTTTTCTTATCATGTTCTAGGCAATATCTTATTATTCTACATTTAAGCAGTTATTTGATTGGGTCTATGTTTGCTACTTTGTTGCAGCGAGTAGTGGACTACTCTTTGTGTGTTGGTCGGAACTGCAACTCTACCTCGACTTTCAACTTCGAAAGAGGGTGCGCTCGATTTCCTGACCCTCCTGTCCAGTATGTACTTCGTGCACACGAAATAGTTCATTATAGTAGTTTGCGCACACAAAGTAGTTTTTCCCCTCATGTCATGTCTGGGGCTCCGTATTAAATAATAGGAGGTTGTGAAATGGGTTCAACCGGACCCACACTCCTTTTCGGAAGGTGGCGCTAATTTGCCAACCGCCAACGGAAGAAGAACTTCCGCTGCGGCTCGACTTCTGTGTACGTTTTAGCTTTACCGAAGCCTCGACACAGTACGCCCATCGCTGCTTTAAAGCACTAAAACGTCATTCATTTCATTTAATGTTCGGTTAAATTCCTCTCGGTGCGCCTTGAAGCTTCTCGGCCTCGTTAGCTTAGCTTATCTTATCTTAGCTAAGCTAAGCTAGCTAGCCGCGCGAACAAAGAGACGCGTTTGTTTTTGTTGCCAACATATGGCCAGACAGAGATGATCAAGTGTGGACGCTTCGGAACGATCGAGTCGAAATGTGCGCGAACGCGGAGAGACTTTGTGCAATAAAAGAGGAGGACGAGCGTGGAGTTGTGCTGCACACACGGACGCGGGCTGGTTTGTACACTTGCTGCTTGCTTCGTCACTAACTACTTTGAGTGGCCACAAAAGAATCGTTCCCGTGTTTATATTTGAAGGTCATTTTGTAAGAATGTAGTTTTCCCTCTTATTGTCTTGAAGTTTCCGCCTCTTATTTGAAATTCTTGGAGCAATTTGTTGCATGTCAGAAATATATTACCGTTCAATACTTGTAGGTTGCCAATTCCACCTTGTTCCCATGTGCTCAAATGAAGCACAATCTCGAGATCTGGGGACCTGATTGCGGTCTACGGGCCCCACTTCTAGCCTCATTGCGGCCTCTCCATCTGATCAGCTGTCGTGCTCGCTTAGCTCAACAATAGTGGCTAAAGTTGGGAGCATTTAACCCCACGCTTATTTTTCTGAAGAGTCGATGAATTCATTCTATTTCTCTTACTCTTTAAATAGAAATATATTGGGGCAGATCTAAGGTTTGGAATCACTTTAATGTGGGTTTAAATGGAATCATTGAGTATAAATAGTTGATCGGAGATGAGGTTTTCATGCTCACCAACGTTCCTTTCTGGAAATGCACAAGTCACAGCATGACTAACCAGTTTTTCTTCATGTCCTGCAGACGTCGGTGAAGAATATCTTCGTCCTGAGCAACAGGAGCCAGAGTCGTCCTGCGTTAAAGAAGAGGCGGAAGCGACAGAAGCCCCCCACATCAAAGAAGAGGAGGAGGAGGAAGAGATCACCAAGACACCATTGACCTTTGTTCCTTTGAAGATTGAAGTTGAGGGTCAAAGTGAGGAGAGCATCGAGGCGGAGCCTCCAAGCAGCAGCTCCAGTCGGCGCGTGAAAACAGAAGGCGACGGAGACCAACGTGGACCGACACAAATCGACGGCCTCATGGCTCCGCTATCAGACAGCGACGACGTAACGTCGCACTCGCCTGACACTGAGGATGACGATGGCGATGATGATGGTGAAGGAGATATGGCACGTCACAACAAATGCTGGGAATGTTCGCAGTGCGGGAAAACATTTAGTTCAAAGAGGACCTTGCACGCTCACGCAAGAACACACACTCGAGAGAAACCCTTCGCCTGTTCAGTTTGCGGTAAAAGCTTCGCTCTAAAGAAACATTTAACAGGACACGCAAGAATACACACTGGAGAGAAACCTTTTGCCTGCGCAGTTTGTGGGAAACGCTTCTCCGTAAAGTCGACTTTAACAACGCACACACGAACACACACGGGAGAAAAACCTTTTGCCTGTTTATTTTGTGGTAAAGGCTTCTCTGTAAAGAAACATTTGACGGGACACACAAGAATACACACTGGCGAGAAACCTTTTGCCTGCTCAATTTGTGGTAAAAGCTTCTCTGTAAAGTCAACTTTAACAACGCACACCAGAACGCACACGGGCGAAAGACCTTTTGCGTGCTCGGTTTGTGATAAAAGCTTCACTATAAAGTCAAGCTTAACAAAACACACACGGACACACACTGGTGAGAAACCTTTTGCGTGTTCAGTTTGTGGCGAAAGATTCACTGAAAAAGGCACTCTGGGAAGACACACGAGGACACACACGGGCGAAAAACCTTTTGCCTGCCCGGTTTGTGATAAAAGCTTCTCTGTCAAGTCAAGTTTAACAAAACACAGGAGAAAAACCTGTTGCCTGCTCAGTTTGGAATAAAAGCTCTGCAAAGTCCACTTGAATAATTCATGTTTATTGCCCCTTGAGGGGTGTCGACTCCCTCAAGTCCCAAGCAGCCACCGCAACACTAATCTTTCGGACTGCGGTTGGTTTTATTGTCAATATTCGAGTTTGTCAATAGTCCATAACTTAACAATAAGACTGCAGCAGCGCAACCCGCACGGCGCTATATGGACGCTGACGTCGCGATGCAGCCGTCATAGTACAATCGCGCTCCGCTTGCGATTTGTTTCCAGGAAGTAGACGCTACCGGATCCGCCCGCTTCCCTCGCAGAGGCTCGGGTTTGAGCCCGTGCCGGACAACATCGAGAAGGTTGGTGATGTCACATGTCTGCCGTCTTACTAGCAACGTGACTCGTGTGGAATTTTCTCCAAAATGTGTAATGAGCACTTCAATGGCTTCTAAAATCCTCCCTAACAAATAGAGGCAAATAAATGAAAACCTTCCCCAAAATAGGAAAAATCACAAAAAAAAAAAAAAAAACCTCAATTTCTCCAGAACCAATCATCTGATTTTAGTGGCCGTTCCAAGCACACTCGGCATTTTCAAATTCATTTTTGGCAAATCTTGCCGCGTTGCTCATCTTATCGAACCGCCTGCTGTAAAGACCTAAAGACGTTTTCGAAGAAAAGGTTGGAGAGAGGTATATTAAAGTACACCGCAGCTGATAAAGAAGACAAGCACATTGAAAATGTAAGAAAAGTCGAGGAAATCTAAGAGGAAATCATTTGCCGCAGTATTGGCTACTTTGTTTTTCTGCAAGTCAACAAATGCAAACTTGTTTTTTTCCACTTCAGCCTCCTTTATTCCCCACGTAGAAAGTGGACCTTTGACCCCCACCTAAGCGGAACGCGGCTCCGCCCCCTCGCGGTCAGGTTCCGCCTCGGCCCGCCCGAGGCTCCGCAGGATGTGCCGGACGGCCTCCCGGTCGTCGACTTCCCGCGCCAGCCCCAGGGCCTCGCGGAGCAGGCGCACGCCGTCGTCGTGGCGACCTGAGCGCAAACGAACAAAGTTAGGTCGCCGCGGCGGTCGGCCGGTGACCTTTCGCCCCACCCGCGTGCAGCAGGACGGCGGCCATGTTGGCCAGGAGGACGTGAAGGTCCTCGTGTCCCGATGCCCGAGCCGCGTCCACCGCCTGACGGATCAGCGCCAGGGCGTCGTCGTGGCGACCCTGCATATCTAAAATGGTGGACAGATCGCTCATCAGGACCAGAGTCTGCGGGTGAGACACACACGCACGTACCGTCAAACAAATTTCATCTATTTGGAAACAAAACACAACAAAGCGTTCAGTTCAACTTCAATTCCTATAGTAATGTGTGCCATAGCAGTGTGTAGAACTAAACACATTACCAAGTATGCCTGTATGCAAATAGCTATTTTCCCCACTGTCTGCATCAGGTTGCTGACGTGGTATCGGTGTATGCAGTACCGGAGAATTAGCATCAATACCCGATACGTGTAGCGGCATCGCTGCGTCTTCACTTGTGGTGCTGTGCGTGTGTGTTTCACGGTATCCTGTGTGTGCGCGTGTTTTTTTTTGTTTTGTTTTTTTAACCTGGTGATGTTGCGGCCCCTGCTCCTGCCTGCAGATGTCCAACGCTTTGCGATAGTCGTCGGCCGCCTGCGTCAGTCGCTGCGTGGACGCCAGGTAGCGAGCGCGCGAGTCCAGACACAAACCCAGCAAGAGACGCGTGTCCTTCCGCAGAACCTCGTCGGCCTCTGGACACGCACGCATGTAGGCGCCAAAGCCACAACAACAACAACAACAACGTGAAGAGGAACATAACAAGAACTTGAAGAACATCGTGCCGACGTATTACGGTCGACGTTATTCACCTGTCAGCTGATCAGCCGGCGTCTCCTGAAGCTTTTGCACTTTGACCTCCAGAGTCTCCAAACAGAACCTGAAGCCGTGCTCGGCAAGCTCCGCCCTCACGCACGCACACAGTAAAGCCACGTGTGATTTGACATGTGCGTCCACAAGCGGCCGGCTGGCGCGTTGCTCACTTGTTCTGCTGGGCGTACATGGCGGCCAGCTTGAGCGACATCTCCACGAAGGCGTTGTCGTCCTGCGAACAGGAAGTCGCTGAGCGGCGAAGGACGGGACGTTGGAGAGCGCACGGAAAGGTGGCTCACCTGCGGCGTCCCGCCCGCCAGCATGTAGCTCATGGCCGCCTTGAAGAGCTTCTCCGCCTGCGGGCGAAGAGTCGGAACGTCACCGCGGCGGGAAGCCGACAGCCGTCGAGCAAACTCGTACTCACCTGAGACAGGTGACCACGAACGTACGCCAGGTTGGCCATCTGGGGAGAGACGGGATTCGAACCCGATCGCCAACAAATTAGTCTGCTGACCCCCGCGCACCAGGCGACTCGCCCTTCCACAACTCACCACAACTGAAAAACTGCGACCCCTGGTGTTCTTATTGGAGAACAACGTTTCGACGGGGTCCTTTTTTCAACCGCAAACAACATGGTGCGATTGTCAACAAGCAGATTGATTCCGCCGTCCGCCCGTGAGAAGTGAAAATCCGCCCCATTTAAATACACCCTGGCCATGTTTTTCTAACATTTTTGGTACTTTTTTACTTCTTTAAAGACATTTTTCGAACAATACAAAAGCAATGGATAGCACAAAATATTTTACAAATGGTATTAAAAATAGAGTAACAACTGTAATAATGTACTTGCATAACTTAACATAACGTGAGTGATGATGATGAAAAAAAGCACTGCAAATAAGCGGGGGTTTCTGTGTATAACGGACCGTGCTCCTCTCCGCGAGAATCTGCAGGCCGAGAGAGGACAATAAAAGTTGGGAGTGGGAATATTTGAGGGGCTGTTCCTCTCACATTCACGCTGGCGGATTTCCATGACAGAGACTCTCCACGCATTGCTTTTTAGCCACGGGTACATCTGCAATTAGAAATGTTCACGTATCGCCCAACACCGAATAAACGGCGGCCCGCTACAGCTCGGCGGCCGCGTCTCGCTTGGTAGGCGCGACCGGCATTTTTCTTGAGAAAGCTCACGTGATACGACGCAGCGTTTCTCATTGGCCGTTGCATCTGCGACGGCGTTTGCCCGCCATTCAAATTTGAAACGACAGCAAAACTAGTCGCGCCGCGGCTCGCTCGCGTCGGCCACGCCCACCTGGCTGTAGGTGTAGACGATGGCGGGTCGGTGGCGCTGTCGCTGCGCGATGACGGCGGCGGCATGCAAGAAGGACGACGCCGCCTCCAGCTCGCCCCTCAGGATGCTGAGCTGCGGGCGAGGTCACACGACAGGCGGAGGTCACACGAGGCCCGAACGCGCGAGCGACGCGTCTCGCTACCTTGGCCTTCTTCAGAAGCGCGATCAGCTCCTCCTCTTCGCTCGCCGCCTCTTCCGAGGAGCCCGACAGCGAGAAGGCTGAAGCCGCACGCGCGTCGACAACCGCAAAAGATGAAGAAGACAAAAGATGACCAAGAACTGTAAATAACAACGAGGAAGAAAAAAGTGTGATCACAAATTGACTGATGTCGGGCGTCGCTGACCCGCCACTGCCGCCGCCGCCACCTTCTTCCATACTTCTCGTTTTTGTCGTCTTCCTGGGCCCTCGTCGGGCTCTCCCGCCCACAGCTGCGATGTCTCGGCGGCGTTCCTCTGCGCTCCGATGACCCTGAACACAGTTTGTCCAATAACGCGAAGATGGCGGTGGGCACGCTTGATTGACAGACGAGCGGCTCATTAGCAAATGCAGCGGTGAGCAGTCAAGGACAGCTTGAGTATTCCTTCCGCCAAATTGTATTCATTTATTCCCAACATTCTGTTTGCTTCTCTTGGCTTTCCGTACACGGATGTTAGATTTTTCTATCCGATCAGATTTCACCCTCCGTGCGTTGCCATGCCGACCGAATCTGCCTTCACAATCATGAGGGGCGGCCCACGGAAAGAGCAATAATGGGAATGTTTAGTTCATGTTCACCAATCGATGACGTCAGCTTTTTTCCATCCTGTTTAGTCGGTCACAACAAAACTTGTTACAGCTAGAAAACAAAAATCTAAATCAGCATGTCTGGCGAGCACTATGTACATAATTCAAAACATTTTTAGATACATTTTTATAGTTTAGTGCTCCAGATGATGTCCTTTGATTGATGATTAGTTTTAGTCCGACGTAAATGTACGCCGCCCCCCGCCCCCCCAACAAAAATATTACGTCATTCTTTACGTTGACCAATGACAAGTGTTTGGAGGTCGAATTAATATTTGTACTTGTACGTGTCGTTTGGCAGTTTGGCGTCACCTGCGCAGCGGAGCGTTGAAGAATCCGAGTGAAGAGCAAATGGAGCCGCTCGGCCGCGTGGAACTCCCAAAAACCTGCACGAAGGCGCACGCGCTCGCTTGTTTATAGACAGACAGTTGCAGGGCGCTTCGCATACTCGCAGCCGCCATCTTGACTGCTAGGACGGCAAGGAGGAAGTGACGTCACGCGCCCACTCGGAAGTGATTTGCATTTGTCTCAAACAAACACAAGCACACGAACCAACGTCAGAAAACAATCAAAAATTGATCCACGTTCAGTGTAAAAATGTAAGCAAATGCAGTTTAAAATATTAAAACATTCAACTTTATTATAAATACAACTCAAACTAAGATTCGTTTCTTTCAAAAAAATCATCAAATTAGCTGTCCAGTTGTTCAGTTGACCAAGAGTGTTTGTCGTGCATATTTTCATGTTGCAGTTTATTCCGCAATTTTGCAGCACAAACGGAGATGCTGCAACTGATGACGTGTGTCAAATGATAATTCCCTCGCGTTGAGCATCGCTTGCATGCCGAACCACTTTCTTTTAAATGTCGACCGATTTTATTAGATCATTCAATTATATATATATATATATATATATAAACATCAGGTCATTTGTAATCATCCTCTACTTTCCAATTTGCAATTTCAAAGGAAAATAAACACAAGCTTGTTTTGACCTCAATGATTTTATTCCAAC
Organism: Phyllopteryx taeniolatus; assembly: GCF_024500385.1. Taxonomy (NCBI): domain Eukaryota; kingdom Metazoa; phylum Chordata; class Actinopteri; order Syngnathiformes; family Syngnathidae; genus Phyllopteryx; species Phyllopteryx taeniolatus. The sequence continues at coordinate 20,086,067 of NC_084515.1, read as the reverse complement.
AGTTTGAGGTTCAGAGGGAAGAAACAGAAGTGAGCTAATTGCAAAGAGCGCCGCCTGCTGGATGGAGGAGATTGTGCGCTTCAAACACGATCACGTGACCGCACCCCAAGGAAGATCTGGAAAAACAACCAAAAGGTGAGCAAGCTGACCACGCCCCCAATGACGTCACACACCGCCACCCAATGAGGTCGGATCAGACAAACGCTTCGGTCCGTTTTTGTCATAGCTTTTTCCCGCCGTGAGAACAAACTGCTGGCGGGTGCGGCTACAATTCGGCCTTTTGTTCGCATCATCTCCGCTCGTTCGCTCACCGCCACGATGGATCGTCGAGATGGCGCCTCCGGGCTTCGACGGGCCTCCGTCCGCATCTGCGACGAGGTCAAAGTTAGTCGCGAGCGCCAGAACGCGATGCGTTTACGGATCAGAACCCGCTTCAGACCGGTGACGTCACAGCCCCGCCCACTTGTGAACAGACTGCCGGGGGAGGGGCTTCAGACGGCCTTTCGGCTCATCACTTCCGCACGCAAACGTTACGCTGCTTTCAAGACAATAAAATAGCAATAAAAGTTCATTGGCTCCTCCCAAATCACTCCAGGATTTCCCGAAAGCGGACCTACCTAAATAGTTCCTAAATGATCCTTTTGGAGTGATTTGGGAGTCGGGAATCATTGAATGATTCCGAATGCAGTCGACTGCGTTCGCAAACAGTTTTCATTCCATCCATCCATTTTCTGAGCCAGTTAGCCTCACGCGGGTCGCGGGCGTGCTGGAGCCGATCCCAGCTATCATCGGGCAGGAGGCGGGGTACACCCTCAACTGGTTGTCAACCAATCGCAGGGCACATACAAACAAACAACCATTTGCACTCACCTTCACACCTATGGGCAATTTAGAGTTGTCAATTAACCTACCATGCATGTTTTTGGGATGTGGGAGTTAACCGGAGTGCCCGGAGAAAAGCCACGCAGGCACGGGGAGAACATGCAAACTCCACACAGGCGGGGCCGGGGATTGAACCCCGGTCCTCAGAACTGTGAGGCAGACGCTCTCACCAGTTTTCATTGCGTACTCTATAATTACTACTAAGCCATTTTTCTAACTGGAGTAGAATATTGAGTCATCAGTCGGCCTTGGCAACTAATGATTATTTTAATAATCGATTAATCTGTCAATTATTTTTCAATTAGGCTAATCAAAGAATTTCATTTAAAAATAAATTTTAAGTTCAACGAGCTCTCCAAACAAACGATTATCAAAATAGTTGTTGGCATATTGACTGTTGCACCTCAAGTTTTACAGTTGGATCTTTATGTACGCCACACTTTCTCCTGCATTCGTTTTTTGTCTTGTTTTTTTAAGAGTTGAATTGGCGACTGGTTGGTTGTTGACTTACTTCTCCCGATGTATCCGCTGTTCCACCATTTAAGGGATAACTTCTGCTCGTTAAACATTTCAACAGCACTACACAATTTATCTGACTATATATTAAGTAGTTAGTGTGGTAATAACTAGTCTTTGTTGAAGTGATTTGATGTTGGTCAAGGACACTATTCGAGTGTTTGAAAGTTCCCACGTGTCTTGAACGCCGCAGTGAACAAAAGAAAACTGGAGGCTAACCTTCAAACTAACACCAAACCAATCAATCCATCCATCCATCCATCCATCAATCAGCCCCGAAGCTTCTTCGCAGCTAGCAGGCAAGTCAAACGCTCCTCGTTCCCCTTGGACTGAACATCGGACCTCGAGAACTTGTTGACTTGCCAAACTTTGTGCATTTACAAAACCGCGACAGGTCACACGAGTTAGCCGCAATGTTGCTAACACCTTGTAGCTCGAGCTTCCCTTCCATTCCAAGCGCAAACAAGCCTGACTAAGTAACCTTAAGGCGTATCAACGAAACAGAAATGTCACCTCGAAGAAGCTCAAAGTTGCCCAATTGTTGAAGGAAAGCAGCACATTTAACGGTGGCCACTTCCTCCTCGCGCGCGCAGCCGTTTTTCTCCTCCTTCGCCTTCTTGCCTTCTTCTGGACGTTCGTAAACGTGACGGCACGCGGCTGCCCCCCTGTGGCCAAAGCGTGTGATGACAACAGGACTTGCGAGCCACAGCCACAGTACTCCCCACCTATTCGCGATTCGCTCGTCACAAATTCGTTCGCTTTTTTTGTTTCAGTGCAAGTTTACGGAAACGTATTGCATTCACTTGGATTAAAAAAACTCCTCTTTTTCTGAGTACTTTTGAAAATATTTTTCTCAGTTTTTCTGTCTATTCCCCCCCCGCCTGTTTTATGATTATTCCCCCCCCTGCTGTTTTTCTGACTATTTTTTTTCTTATGACTAATAACAATACCATCTATGTGACTCAAAGACAGGAGTATATCCCAGTGAATGTCTATTCTCATTGTGAGCTGACAAATACTAGTAAACCGTCAAGCAGGTGCAAACAAACCTACAATGTCATAAAACAAGTTGTGTTTCTTATCTTTTTTTTTTTTTTTACAGAAAATGCAGAAGTAACAAATAGGAAGAATGTCTACAAATGGACTTTTCGAATGTGTCAATCAATGAAAAAATAGCAGAAGTACGACGAGGCGTAAAAGTTGAAATCAATATCGATCGACTGTGACAGGAAGCGTGAGAGCAATCGGAAGAGCAGTCCTGAGGGCGACTCCACCGGGGGCGCTACTCGTCCGGAATTACGCCGCTGTCTGACGTGGGCGTGTCTTGTGCCTTCGCCTCTTCAAGAGCGTCCTGCGATGTCTGTCCGTCCAACTATCTGCAGCACGGCGAACAAGCGCCGAGCACGTCTGCCTCGCACTTCGGAGGCTTCCTCCTGCATTCCGAAGCCGCAGGCATAATTCAACATTCAGAAGACACAAAAGATAGATAGAGAGATATATACACAGGTGGGTAGAGTAGCCAAATATTGTTACTTTACAATAATATGACTCAAGTAAATGTCAAAAGTAGTCATCCAAATATTTACTTGAGTCAGAGTACGAAAGGGCCCAATGAAAAAACTACTCCAGTAAAGAGTAACTTCACAGCATGAACATCCAATCAAATCATGTATGGGAGTCGACACACACCAGCCAGCCACCATTTCAATTTCTCACAGCCAAGAAACCAACAACGCATACATTCGAAGTCGAAGATGGAGTCTAAAAATAGACGCGCACACGCAAGAACGAGTAAATAAAAATAGCCAACGGCATGTCGGTCTTTGTAACGGAGTAAACGATCCTTCTTCACATAAATACTCAAGTAAAAGTCAAACGTCTGGAAGTAGTCTGTTTCTCATTCTTGGCTACTCGCTAATCGCTGCAAAGGGATTTGTTTTAATTGACATTTTTTTGTAATGGATCTATCTTGAAATCCTCTGTAGTGATTCCAAAATGGCCACCGGCCCAAAGTAATCGTGAGGGATTCCCAACACGGCCGGTGGCATTAAAGCGGAAGAGAAGGCGGTTACCATGGCGACCGTCGGCACAGTGCGGTGCGGGCGCGCGTCGAACGTGGCGCGCTATGCAGCTACTGCGTGCGTGTGATGTGAAGAGTTCCGCCGAGAGCGTTTTCAAAGATGGTGTCCCGGTCGTCGAGGGGGACGTTTGTGCGGCGGCTGTTTAAGAGCGACGGTCGCCATGGCAACCGTCTCCTTTGCCCGCCGCCTGCGTGCCAACCGCCCGTCTTGACCGGCAGGCGACGGCGCTCGGTCGTCGTGGCCGCGGGCACTCGGCGAAATGCTGAAAGCTCGAGAAAGGAGACAGGAGGGATGACAGAATGAAGGATGGCAGAAGTAAAAGCGGTGTTTCTTCTTAACAAAAGTACTCAAGTTTGGTGCAATAAAACTACTCTGACGAATACAACTTCATCAAAAAGTTACTTCAGTAAATGTAGCATGTGACTACCCACCTGTGCTTCCAACCAGTCACTGCATAGGAAGAGCATCAGCTGATTTTCACTTCCTGTCCACGCCCACCGTCTCAATTTCACACCATGCGCGCGCAGACTTCCCCCTTGAGATGAGCGTCCTACATTTCTGCCATCAAACGTCTTCTTACGTAAAGCCGCCATCGCGCGCAAGCCGCTTGCGGCCTGTTGCTAGGCAACGAGCCTCGGAACACTCGCCGCCGAACCAGAAACACCACCAGCGCGTCGACGGGGACGAAGGACTCCGGTGGAAATAAGCAAAGAAGAAGGCGGACGTGTGCAGTCGTTGAGGAAGATGAGAAGCTAGAGCGGAAGGAAGGATGGACAGAAAGGAGGAAGGATGGAGCGATGGAGATAAATAGGTAGGAAGGACAGAAGAAAGGATTGAAAAAAGGAAGAAAAGAAAGAAGGAAGAACAGGCAGGAAGGAGAGAGCAGGGAAGAAGGATGGACATGAAGGAAGGAAGGCCAGAAAGGAAAGATGGACAGCAGAAAGAACAGAGGGAAGAAGGAAGGACAGAAGGAGGAACAAAAGAAGGAAGAAGGACAGAGAGGAAGGAAGCAAGGAAAGGCAGAAAGCATAGACAAAAGGATGGAAGGAAGGAAGGCTAGAAGGAAAGAGAGCAAGAAGGAAGGAAAGAACAGAGGGAGTAAGAAAGACCATAAGGAAGGACATAGAAAGGAGAGAAGGACACATAAAGCCAAACGAAGGACAGTTTGCCAGCCAATCGCAGGGCGCTTCTTGGTTCACGGGGTTAAGGAAGACGCGACATCATGTAGAACGCGCGGGTGTGCGCGCGCTCACATATGGCATCCCATATTTTCCCCTCCATTCCTCCACATGCGAGCTCCCCCCTCCAGCTGCACTTTTGCTTCCTTCCTTCGCGCCTGTGCCTGTTGCTAGGCGAGAGCGGGCACCGGCGTCGCCTTAGCAACCAATGCTCACGATGCAGGAAGCCGGCAGGCCAATCGGATCGCTCGGCTTGGTGTTGGGGGACAGAAGGACGGGGGCAGGTTGTCAACGATGGGTCTACGACTTCGACGACACCTTCATCAGCCGCCACGCACGCACGCACGCACATGTTCATGCAACACAAACGCAATTTGGAAGGAAGGAAGGAATGGAGAGATGGAAAGAAGGTTGGATGGAAGTTAGCTATCAGCGCTAACAATGCTAGCAGTGCTAGCAGTGCTCAGTGGTAGTCCTGGACAGAATGGTGCCCTGCGCGACGCCTCGAGGTTTTTGTCCACCCCCCTCCACCCCCCCACCCCCGGCCGATTGTTATGGAAACCAACAACAACAAGTCAATTTGGTACTTTTTTTATTACGACTGTTGCACCATTTTAACAAGTAAACATACAACTTTGAAACTTCAATTTCTTCTTCTTCGTCTTTTCTGTATTTTTTCGGGACCTGGAGCGAGCGCCGCCGGCCGGGATGGAGACACACGGTTGCCATGGACACGCACGCCAGCTTTCCCCGAAAGACGGGACCGGCACGCACATGCGAAGGAGGGCCAGAACACGCAACGCGACAACACGTATGTGCGTGGATGTCACGTGCACATGCGTGCGCACGTACGGTCAAAGGTTTTGGGACGTCAAGTATCCCGAAACCTTCGACCGCACGCACACGCGTGCGCACGTGGGGGTTGTATGAGGTGAAGCCGTGACGGATGAGGAGTTGCAGAAGGACGGTTGCCGTAGAAACGAGCTGCAGTGCGCTGACTGAAGATCAGTCAGGCCGTTCGCACGACATTATCATTGCTCATCGCTCCCAACTTTTGGCCGTTACGTCAATTTGTACTTTGACAACTTCTCCACTTGGACTTTTCATCTTTTAATTTGGGGTCCAGGGCCTTGAGAGAAGTCCCAGTTCTGATGTCTGCTCTCTTCTTTGTGCACCAGGTCCAGAGTAGAACCAGACCAAAACAAACTTCACAACCAGATTAGTCCCATGCAGACCACAACTAAACTAGAATTTAACTACAGTACTACCAGATGAGGACCACCTTTGAACCAGACTACTTCCACACTGGTCCCAGACCGGAACCAGACTAGAACCTGACCAGAATTTGACTGGAATTAGGCTAGGGCCAGATCAGAACCAATTTAGAACCAGACCATAACCAGACTAGAACCAGATCAACCCACCCTAGTACCAGTTCAGAACTAATTTAGAACAGACCAGAACTGGACTAGAACCAGACCAGAACCAAATTAGAACCACACTAGTCCCAGACTACAACCAGTCTAAAACCAAATTAGACTCAGACCGGAACCAGACCCAAAGTAGACAGAACTAGATTAGAATCAGAAAAGAAGTAGACCAGCATTAGTCTAGAACCAGACCAGAATCAGACTAGTACCATCGCAGAACCAATTTAGAACTAGACCAGAAATAGACAAGACCCAGACCAGTACCAAATCAGAACCAATTCAGAACCAGACTGGTCCAAGACCAGCACCAGACTAAAAACAGTCCAGAACTTGACTAAAACTAGACCATAACTAATTTAGAAACAGATAGCAGATCAGATCAGGACTAGATTGGAGCCAAACTACAGTAGTAGGAAACCAGGACCAGATTAGAAACAGACCAGTACCAGACCATGACCTATTTAGAAACAGACTACTTCCAGACTAGTCCCAGGTCAGTAGCAGAGTAGTACTACATAGTACCAGACTAGAACTTAACTAGTACTAGACTGGGACCAGAACCAGGCTATAGTACCATCTTAGAACCAACTCTGAACCATACTAGTCCCAGACCAGAACAAGTCTAGTACCAGGCTACACCACAGAAGGACTAGACTCAACCTAGATCAGAACTAGCCCAAAACCAGATTAACATCAGACCAGAATCAGACTGTAAGCAGATCAGAGTTGAGTAAAGTACTAAAGATCATGTTTCAAACCAGCGTAGAAATGTTACAAATTGTTTTTTGGTTTTTTTTTAGTACAAAATCTACTATTTGACTATTTCAGAAATATTTGACAATTTCGGAAGAATTTTAAGAAAGTTTTGCGTGGGGGCGTGACCAAGGCGATCATGTGATGGCGTGAGATGACAGGCGGGCGTGGGGTCAGGGGTCAAAGTTCATCAGAACAATATTCATTTTGCAAGTTGGGGTCGGCGGGGACGGGTGTCGCTCCAGCGGGTTGTCGGTGGTCGTCCTCAATTCTCGTTGTTATTGTCCGAAGTGGGCGTGGCTTTCTCGTGGGCGTCCACCAATCAAGCTTGAGGGGCGGCGGCGGCGCTTTGATCTTTGCTCGGATCCTTATTGGGTGCGTCGACGGTGGCGTCTTTGGGCGGAGCTTCCGGGGCTGCCGTCGAGTTGGGGGTATCCTTGGGGCCATCCTTGGGCGCATCCTTGGGGGCCTCCGCGGCTTTGGGCTCCTCCTCAGCTTTGGGGGCCTCAGTCTTTTTGGCGTCGGCCTCATCTTTGACAGCGGGGGCCGCCGGGGTCTCCTTGGGGGGCGCGGCCGCAGTCTCCTGGGCCTCGGCGGGCTCGGCGTTGGCCTCCTTTTCTGGCTCCTTGGCGGCGGCGGGCGGCACCTCCTTGGCGGGCGCCGTGTCGTTGGCGTCCGCGGGGGCGGCGGTCTCGTCTTTGATGTCCTTGTCGGGGGCCGCCCCCTCTGCTGCCTCTTTGGTCTTGTCGTCGTTGACGTTGTAGCCCTTCTTCTTCTTGCTCAGTTTTCCTCCCATGGCGGACCTCGGGCGTCTCTGCGCACAAACCGAAAAAAACGACATCATTGGACGCTGGTTGCTAGGAGACAACGGCGTGACGTGAATGTAATATGCAACAAACGTGACAGTCATGTGACATGAAGTAAACGTCACAAACTTGTCAGGTCGACATTTTACATGTACCAAACATGACAATCGTGACAGTCGGTCATGTAAAAAAACCTGCCGTAAGTGTTCTATGCTTCAAATATGGCGTTCGTGTGTTGTAAATGTAACATGTAGCAAACACGAAAAACGTGACGATCAAGTGACAGTCGTGTGATGTAACAAGCATGACAGGTGTATCACATCAAGAAAACATGTAACATGTACAACAAAGTTGTGATGATTTCATTTCACGTCAAGTAAAAAACGTGATGTCGCAAACAAGACAATCAGGTGACATTCGTGTAACTAACGTGTAACGGGAAAACATGACAGCTGTGATGTAAAGGTAACATGTAACAAACATGTAGCGTGAGGTAAACATGTAACATAGATGACAATCGTGTGACAAAAATGAGCTCGCATGCACTAAATGCCCTCCGTGCAGGCCGTACTGTCGCGGCCGCCGTCCCCGCCCGCCGCGCTCTCACACGGGGGCACACAATGGCCGCCTGTGTGCGTGCGTGTGCGTGTGTGTACGTGTGTGTGTGTGTGTGAGACAGAGAGAGATTGACTTTATTATTTAATATTTACAAGCGCGTTTGAATATTACTGTGAGAGCTAATGGTGAAATATGTCCCGAACGGCCGCTCATATCCACCCGACTCACAGCACGAGCGCAAGAAGCGGTGCACGCTGGGAAATGTCAGCGCGCCGACGACGTGACGAGCGGCTTATTATGACTTTGGACTTTTGAATTTGAAGACTTTCAACAAGGTGCATCGACCGCTCGTGTGAAGGAAAAGAGGAAGTAAAACAGGAAGTGCTGCAACGTTGTACTTGTTACTTTGAACAGTAGGCGGCGCTGCTCGAATGTGTTGAAGAAATTCCTGTTCCAGTTGGTTGTAAGGGACCTGTCTAATTCAGTGTTGAGATTTTGAGATTTCGGGTCAGTCCAATTCCTGCTCCAGAGTTTTGTTGTGACATACAGGATCTATGTACGGTAATTCATTCGCCAGTATTTGTTGTGATGTACCAGTATGGGATCAGTCTAATTCATGTTTCGTTGTTTAGTTGTGACGTGCGGGATGCGTCTCATTCCTGCGCCGGCGTTCTTGCGCCGGTGGTTTGTTGCAATATCCAGAATCAGCGCAATTCCTCGTCCTGCATGTCCTGCAGTGTCGACGTGACGCACGCACCACGATAGCACCGTGCTCCCCGTCGGCCATTTTGTTACACATGACAGTAGCGTGCGCTACATCAAAGGAACCGGCAGACGGCCCCTGGCGGAGGTTTTGTCACTTTTTCGTCCTGGAACGCCACTGACGGACGTCGTTACCGTCAACGCCATCGCTGCGACTGACAATTATCCAGCCCGATTATGCACCCCGCCCACCCCCACCTCGGTTGCCATGGTAACATACTGGATGCTTCAAGTGGTGTCGAGAAATCTTTGTGGGCATTCAAAGGAATCTCTTCTCTTCATCTCTTCTCCACGGAATTTTAATGAGTGCACACACACACGTGCGCACACACGCACACAATCCTGGCAACAAGGAACCCGCTGATTTCATTGGCTGCTGCTCACCTGACAATTTATTCAATCTGCATTCTCATTAGAATTTAAACTTCACAGAAATTTCCCCATCGAGGTCAATGGAAATGCCATTACTCCCCCCAAAAACAAACAAAATATTTTCAGTTTTTTTTAATAACGGAACGCCTCGGGAAGAGCTGGATGAAGTGGCTGGGGAGAGGGAAGTCTGGGCTAGTGCCCCCGCGACCCGACCTCGGATAAGCGGTAGAATGAATGAATGAATGAATGGATGGATGGAAAATGGCTCTCTGTTTTCTTGCACTGTATAACAACATTGCGTAATAACATCATTAAATAGAATGAAGGCTGCAATTGAATGCATTGTCCTGATCCTTCTGGTGTGCCCGCCTTGGCCGCTCGGGGGCAGTATAGTACATTTGTCATACAGACAAATGAAGAAGAGTGTCAATTCCCATTGACGTGATTTGCAGTGACTCCATAAGCTGCAATGATATTCGTCATTCTCTGCAGAGGATACAGAATATAACCGTGCGGTTTGTGATATTGTCTGTCTATATGTGTTGCTCGACCTTTTGTGTTCAAATATCTGTTCTAATACCGCCACGTAGATGCTAACATTAGCACGTCAATGCCGTTTTCCATTATGTGTGAGCATCAAGCTCGCAGGTGTTTGGCTCTTCTAAATGCCCCAGTTGTAATTCTCTTTGGTTTCCGTTGAGTTTTAGAGTAAACCTCAACTCGGAGTGGCAATAAATCGCTTAAGGCCTCTTTCTTTTCAAAGAATTGCTCACTATTTGCAATAAACTTCTTCTTTTTGCCAAAGTGCTGCTTGTTGTAAAGTGGTGTGTTACGTTCACAAGATGGTGGCAAAGCACTACGTGAAGCTCCTCAACTCACTTCCACGTAGTTTGGTGGCTCCATGTAGCAAATCGCAAATACGTGGAGGAACACTGCAATGGAACATTCGTTGTGTGTTTAATGAAATGCTAAATAAACAAAAGTATATTGTCATTGAGCAGAATCGAACAATAGAAGCTAATCGGACGCCGTTGGTTTGCTTGCACAAATGAAAAGAAAACGCAATGACGTCATTGGCCGGCCAGCTGTTAGCCTGGTTAGCATTGTTAGCAAGTATCAATGAGGACTTTGTGTTGTCAGCTGTGTTTGTGTGCGACAATCCTATCAGTCGTCTTTTGTTCTTTGCGTTATGTACACACGCGAACAACAATAACCCAAGCCCGAGAACACGCTAACACGTGTTGGATGGATGAAACGGTGAAAAGGTTTTTTGGGGTTTTTTTTGTTCCAAGCGAATATTCCTTGGGAATGATTGTAGTCCAACATGTCTGTGTTGTGATGTATGGGATCAGTCTAATTCCAAAATTACAAAGTATTGTATCATAGGCATGTAATTTAAGGGATAGGTCTAATTTCCGTTAGGTTAAATCTAATTCCTGTTCCTTAGGTTTTTTTCGGGTGGGGGAAAGGGGGACATTTGGGATGGGTCTAATTCCCATTTATCTCATTCTTGCTTCAGTGTTCTGTCCCGACATCTGAGATCCGTCTAATTCCTGCGCCAATGTTCAATGGACATGCAGGGTCTGTCTGAGTAATTTTCTTGGGATTTTTTACTTCTCCAGTGTTCTTTTGCAACATTCAGTATCTGCGTAATTCTTGCTTTTATGTTCTGTTGCTGCGTTGGGATCGGTGTAAATCCTGCTCCAGTGTTCTTTTGCGCCATACAAAATGGGTCTCATTCCTCATTCCAGTGGTTTTATTGGACATACGAGTTCTGTCTAATTCCTGGTCCAGTGCTTTCTTGGGACATATGGGATTGGTCTAAATCCTGTTCTAGTGTTGTGTTGCGACATATGGGATGTGTCTACTTCCTGCTCCAGTGTGACAAATGTGACCTCATCCTCATTGATCCCAAGAAGAGACGTTCCACGCGTCCACTGAGACCGTTCCTCATCTCCTGCTGTCTCGCTTCCGAGGGATCCATCACGTGGATCAATAACATCAAAGAAGTCCGCTTCGCCCCTCTGCCATCCTCCTTGCCATCTGTCAGCCGCCCTCCCCCCTCGCCCGGGCGCCAGATGCCATCAATCAATATGCCGGAAGAAGACTTCCGGTGCGGACTGCAGAATATCAAAAATATGCTCATTTGTAGGTTGAAAAATGTCCGCAATGATTATTGATGGGCTACAGAAAATCAGCTCAAATACCAAGCCACCAATCAGCTGGTGCAACAATTCTACTTCCTGTTTTACAGACCGCTTCTCGTTGTAGTTTTACAAGGATGCTTCCTGGTTAATAGAACTACAAAGATGGCAGAAGGAACGTTACAGTATTAACGTCCATCCATCCATCCATTTTCTGAGCCGCTTCTCCTCACTAGGGTCGCGGGCGTGCTGGAGCCTATCCCAGCTGTCATCGGGCAGGAGGCGGGGTACACCCTGAACTGGTTGCCAGCCAATCGCAGGGCACATAGGAACAAACAACCATTCGCACTCACAGTCATGCCTACGGGCAATTTAGAGTCTCCAATTCATGCATGTTTTTGGGATGTGGGAGGAAACCGGAGTGCCCGGAGAAAACCCACGCAGGCACGGGGAGAACATGCAAACTCCACACAGGCGGGGCCGGGGATTGAACCCGGCTCCTCAGAACTGTGAGGCTGACGCTCTAACCAGTCGGCCACCGTGCCGGCGTATTAACGTTAACGTTATTATTTATACGGTAAATGGCTATGTAAAAAGTTCAAATGTGTATTTACAAAAATTTATTTCAATAAAATCTCATTTTTACTGCAATATTTAAAATGTATGTAACTATATTTCCTTTAAAAAATATATTACAAGAAAGCAAAGCTTGTTAAATGTAGAATTGTTTATTTTATTGATATTCTATTTGATCATTGACAATAAATCCATTAACCAATTATTTAATGAGCTCAATGAATAAATACATTTTAAATGAGAATTGTAGTCAAATAAGAATGTATATCTAGAATGATTTATTTTTATGTTAAAGTAATTGTTAATTTTATTACGCAATTCATTGAAATAATTGCCTATGTATTGTTTCATACAAATAATACATTTGTATGACAATACAAATGTAATGTAGTTTGTTACTGATATTTTGTTGTTTACAATACATTGATGAACCAATTATTGAATAAGATCAATACAATGAATGCATGAAGGAACGTTTTGTGGTTCCAAAATGTTGCATGTATCAATTATTACAATTATGATTGTAATAGTTTACAGTGCGAGCAGACGTGGCCTCTAAACGGGCGTCGAGTTGCTTTTTTTTTTTTTTTTTTTTTTGTCGCTCCGAGCTCGGGCCAGAAAGCAGGCGAGCACACAACAAGACGGGCGGCGCTGAACTCCAAATAACCCCGAAATGAAGATGAGGAGGAGGGCGGGGGGTGCTGACACACTTCCTGCAGCGCAGCGACGACCCACTCGCAACCTCACAAAGTTTTCCTTTTCTAACGTACGACGAAATCATCCATTCATCAAATCAGGCACCCGATTGCTCGCCAGCCAATCGTGCGGCACATACAGACAAACAATTAGTATTCCGCCTCGCTGGGTTCTGTGTGAAAACAAAGGTGGCCGAGTGCTGTTTTGATGCTGCAATGCTGCGTGAAAGCGCCTGACTCCTTTGTATTTTGGACGGAGAGTTACCACGCGTCGAAAGATGCTAAATGCTAACCATATGCTAAATGCTAACAAGCGCGGGTGTTGGGCGTGGACGGGTGTCGGCGGCGGAACGTTCCGTCAGTTCATCGGTGAAAGTCAACAGAGACGGAAACCGCCGGCATACATTTTGTATTCTTCGTGAATGATGGAAATAAGCTTCGCTGTGATTGGATGGCTGTTGTTCAGCATTTAAATATGGGAAACAGCTTTGCTGCGATTGGTCCTCGGGGCCATGGCGGCGTCTTGTGGCGGCCAAGCGTTTGTAGCGACGTGCTGTTTGCATCGATCGTACTGCCTTTGCGAAGCCCAATTGGCCAAGCGGTGGGTAGGCGGGGTGAGTTTTAGCGCACGCGAGATGTTACGTGAAGAGTCACGTGCGACCGCCGAGACGCGCGACGATCTGAACCAGACCTTGACGTACGACGCAAGAAGTTGTGGCCGGTGTTTCAGCATATCAAAGTCGCTCGCCGCTAAAATCATCTTTTCTACTCCCTCAAATGTTAATCGACCTTTATCACGGCAGCTGGCGACACACCGTCCGCTAAATCGACTTCCTGTCCTGTCCAAACTACTTCCTGTTTCAAGGCTCGACCGCCAACTCGGTTCTTGTTGTCGGACTCGTCGGCGACTTGGCGAGACTGAAACTCACGCTTGAAAAAGGCGCCACCATTGCCCTTGCCTGCAAAAACAACAATGACTGTTTCATTATTGCTTATATTGATAGTTTGAACTGCAAATATTTCCCAAACCAGCAATTCTCAAAGTAACAAAGAATCACTCCATTAAATACAATCCAAATTTACATTTGACACATGAAATACAATCAAAGCTAGTGACGCAACAGCTACTGTAGGCCACAACTCACGCCCGGACGCTCACACGCCAACCGGACTCAAGCTCCTGACGTCGCTCTCTAGGCCACGCCCCTTAAAGGCACACATCAAACGCATGAATGCTACAGTACGTAGAGTAGCTGCACTTTACAAAACCATTTGATTTCCTTACATTCTCTTGCATTATGTTTCCATACAACAAAGTTCCTTCTTTTTTTTTTTTTACCCAAAACAAAATGTTGTTTTGTTTTTTTTGCGGGGCTGCAACGGATTAATGGCATTTCAATTCGTCTCAATGAGGAAAATCGATTTGCTTCAGAGCGGGGAAAGCAGAAAATCAGTGAGTCATCGACGCACTCCGAACAAGGTTGATCATTGCATGTAGATGCCACAAGATGGCAGCAAAACACCTTTTTTTTCGGCAAAATGAAGCTCCTACGTTCCCTTTAACATAGTTCCTGGGCCCCGAATGCCACAAGATGGCTCCAAATGAATACTTTTGTTGCTTTGGCCTGACAACAACAATCTGAAAATGGCAAATTGTTGAGTTTTACAGACAGTGACGGAGGAAAAGATTCTTCAAAATAAGGAAATTCGGTAAAAAGGAAAAATTTGCAAATACCGCCAGGCGAACATGCGTGTACGACTATGACGAGTTACAAGCTCGGCCGCGGATGAATTCAACTGAAAAAAAAATTACAGTAGTAATGATGACTCACGCACACACACACACACACACTTCCATAATCATCGCGCCACCTGATGCTTAATTAAGATGGACGCCGCACAAAGCCGCCCTGTTGATCACATGACTCGCGCGCCCTCAACCCAGGACCGCTTTGTCATCCACACGCACACGCGCAGATTGACACACGGTAACACAGCGGGATGAATGAACAAGAGCCAATCACGTGAGCGCACTGCTGGTGTTACCATGGTGATTTCTGAGGGGAGAACATGGCTGCCAACGCAACGTGTCATTTGGACATCGCCAGGAAAATCGCACAAAACGGAACATCGCAAAGGCACACGACAAAACACGACGGAACCTGGCAACAAGGCCAATATTGCACCAGATGGCGCCAAAGTTCTACTTTTATTGCTTTGGCCGAGCACAAAAGCAGCAAATTGAAAGTGCGGAAAATGCACAAACATAAATGGATTCTGATTCGATTCCTGGTTTGGTCAGAAAATCGGCAAAATATATTGATCATTGTTTTCCAAATTAAAAGCAGATGTTTGCAAATGTCTTATTTTGAAAAAACACAAAGATAGTCAGTCTGCAAACACGGAGGACGACAGAAATCTGTATATGTACTGTTGAGAGGCTGAAATTACAATGTAGAAAAATTTCAATTTCAACAAGATCGCGAAAAAATTCATCGATTTTCAAAATAATTGTCAATTAATTTGCTCATCAATTAGTTGTTGATTAATCGTTCCACCTCACATCAATCCAGTGAGCATATGAAGACCGCGAATATCGAATCCGCGTGAATTCAAAAGGTTTTACTTTGCTGTAATGGCCTCTAGATGTCACAAGGCGGCAGCAAGGGACTACTTTTGTCTAAATAAGGCTCCTCTACTCACTTCGGCGGCAAGATGGCGCCAAAGCAACACCGCGGCGCTTTGAGATACGAATGACCCGATTTTGGATTTTTTCCGTGATACGAGTTGTCATCGGGTCGACTTTTTGCTTTGACTTGCGAGCGCAAACTCGAGAGACGAGCGCTGCGTGGTGGCAGTAAATTCAACTCGCTTGACAACAAGCAGAAGTTGTTGTCAAGCGAGTCATCCTTTCTTTGCTTCTATATCTCCATTCTATGCTCCTCCCTTCTTTCTTTCTATCCTCCCTTATTTCCTACCCTCTGTACCTCCTTCCCTCCTTCTTTCCTTCCTTCTATAGACTGACTGAACAATCAGCATCACATGAACCCAACCACACGTATACACAAAAGGATCTCGCGCGTGCGTGTGCGTCTCCCTCGAGTAACGCATACCCCCGCCCCCCCCCCTCCTCCCCTTCCCCCCTCCCCCCCCCCCACAGGCAAGGTGGCATCTCTCCCATCCACACCCTGCGCACACTGCGCATGCGCACCAGCAAACAAAGGACCGCTATACAGACCCCCATAAAGTTGGCGTCTGCGCGAGCGCGTGCGTGTTGCGCCAAACGACAAACCGACGTGGACGTCGACGATGATGTCATCAATCAGCATCGATTGGGTTTTGTTTATTTTCTGTAGTGATTGTGGAGTCGAGGATGGATGTGTTGGGAATCATTCATCCAAAGGGATTTGGAGGCTTGGAAGTATCTGGGTGCACTCTCTCTCTCTCTCTCTCTCTCTCTCTCTTTATATATATATATATATATATATATATATATATATATATATATATATGAGTGTGTTTGTGTGTGTGTGTGTGTGTACGCGCGTATTATGACATTTTCGTCATGTTGAAATGGTGACAAGCGCGTGCGTGTCAAGCGCGTGTCCCCCCCCCTCCACCAGCACGCGGCACACGCCCCTTTTTTCACGCTCGTGCACGTCGAGGAAAAATAAACGAGAATAAAAGATACAAAACCAATTCCACGCGCAACGTGTTTGTTGTATTAAAAGCCAAGATGATTTTGACCTCTTTTTTGTGTGTGCGTGGGTTTTAATTCTGATGCGTCTCGGCCGCGCGCATCTTTTGTCTGCCGTGCACGCGACGCGTGTGTGGCACAAAAGACAAATGTGGAAATGCGCGCTGGACTTTGCCTTCATACTAACACTGCTGCTCAATGCAAGTGCGTCCCGGTTGGGAGCGGAGATGGCGGCTCGGCTTACCTTGTACACGGAACTTGCGCGCGGGGCTGCTGGCTGCTCTTCAGTCTGCTGCGTGCGTGCTTGTGCGTGACGCGCTCGGCTCGGCGCGCGATCCTCGGGCTGCGCGTGCACGCGAGTCTGCGTGCGCGCGCCGCAGCTCGTCGTCGTCAGTCGTGCATCTGTTGAACCGAATGAGAGCGAGGAAAAAAAACGCATCTTCTTCAACTATGTTACAATATTGTATTATTTTGGACATTGCGCAATCGATCGACTGTATTTTACAGCCTAATCATTTTGGTATCAATGATTTGAATTCATAAAGCGCTGAATTTGCACTCATTTTCCACAGTTCAGATGTGACTGATTAGCATTTGCATTTCATTGACTTTCATATTTGACTTGGAAAAAAACATTTTTCATTTTGGGTTGGACGTGATTCAAATGTTGTCAACTAATGTCATTTCCTGGAAAATAGTCAAATCTTTCATTGTAGTGCTGCAGTGGTTATGAAAAGTCTACACACCCCTGTTCTAATGTTTGTCATTTAAATTGAATCATAAAAGTGGGACTTTCTTTTTCAGAAAACACCACACCCAAGGAAGATCAACCAATCAGTCATTTGCCGCGCACACCCCCTCCACCTGGCGCTGACCTGTTAGGCTTGGGCTTCGGGAGCCGCGATAACTATTTTGGAATATGCACCTCTGGAAAATGAAAAAAAAAAAAAAATGCCCATCCCTCGTTTGCTCGCAACTGATTAGCAAACAGAAGCTGAGCGGAAGGACTTAAGAAGCGACGCGGAATTGGCAACATTCATTCAACATTGGCTCGGTACGTTTAGCGCCTCTTTTTCCATTTTTTATGAATCGGACGTTCCAAAAAGTCAAAATAACCCATTGAGATAATGTGCTTGCACAAGTGTGCACACCCTCTTGCAACTGGGATGTGGCTGCGTTCAGAATGAATCGATCGCATTTGAAATGGGAGCTGAGCAACCCCAAATAAAGTTCAGCTGTTCCAGTAGTTCAATTGTTTTATCCTGGTTGGACAAAAACCTGACACACAACAGGGGTGTGTTGACTTTTTATATCCACTCAATGCATTATGCAGACACATTCTGCTTATCAATAGATGTTTTTTTTTTTTACACTGTACATATTGAATGTATTAGAAATCCTCGATCAATCTATGTATATCTAGGGAATTAATATCTGCTAATCAATGAATATGGATTTCCACGTGATGGATTGCAAAAAGCACTTTTAACATGAACTGCTTGCAGTGATGAAGTATGTAATACTAAGTTTGTTATACTAAGTTTCCTTATTGAAAGTAGAACCCTATTTGACATATATTTTAGTTGCACCAGCACGCCCCCTGTTGTTCGCTCCGCGCACACATGGTCTTTTTTTGTGATGTAGTGCCTCCGTACGTACGCTAGATGGCAGCGTCCACAAGTTGTTTTTCTCCCCTGGTGAAGAAGAGCGCAAACCGAAGTCGATTTGCCCTCCAGTGGAGATTGGAATTCCATGACAAAGTTTTGGCTGCATTTGCTGAGCACAAGAAATTAATTTTTTGTCTCATATTGTCAAGATGTGCCCCAAAAAAGACACAAAGGGGGTCATCAAATGTCAATGTTAGTTGATAGGTAGTACTGTGCACGCATATTTGTTAGGGTTTGTTCAATAAAGCCACGGTGGTGTCTATCCTAACCAACCGCGCGGAGCCATTCTAATTGGTTGGAAGTAGCGCTGGTAGGCTATATGCAATTATCTGACAATGTTTACTGTGGACGTTCCGTTGTGTCAGCCGGTTCTGCTTTGCAATAGACTCTTTTCCTATCACCGCAAATTACAGCAAGACTGCGAAAAATCAGCGATACAAAATTCGATTTGTACGATTCCAAAATCGGCAATACAGTGAATCGTGATGTGTCGAGGGACGACTGTTCTGATTTCTCTCATTTTCGGTGTAATAAAACCAAAACTGGCGCCGAGTGTTCGTATTACATCATAGAGGCATGACTAAAGTCACAAGTAAGAAATGAAGTCTTACTCTTAAAGTTCAAGTCCCAAGTTACGATGGCAAAAGTCAAGCGAGTCGGGTTCATTGGGTAAAGCGAGTCATGTCGTGAACTCATACAATCTTCCTCAGCCTCACATACATTCGCGCGTTAGCCACTTAGCACTCAGTATTAGCATGTAGCATCAATGCTATCTGTGTAGCTAGCCATGCTAAAACGTTCGCCATCACACATCAAGTTTTTTTAATAGACCCAAACAAGTCTCGCTATTGACAATGACAAAATGTCTTAACGCCAATTACTGACTGGTTTAGTTTTCTTTCATTTGCCAAGCTTGCATTTGCCGTTCTGGTTTTCACGATTTCATGAAAAACACAATCCTCCAATCAAACTGAAATCAATCTCGCAGCACATTCGCAAAACTTCAGATTACCAACCGAATGGCACGCAATCCTGTCAACAGTTCAGGTACTTAAAGTCTGAATCAAGACGAATCTCATGAATACCGAGTCAAAGTCAACTTTTTCATTTGTTTTAGCCGACCGAGCAAGTCTCAAGTCCTAAGGTGAATGCGGACTCTAGCGGTCCACCTCTGGTCTACAATCATTCCAGCAGGTGGGACGTTGCTATCTTCCATCGGTAGAAGTCCAAACAGGAAATGTTAGTCTTCCGCTTCCTGTTTTGCCTTCACGGGAAGTTTGGCCACGCTGGCGGACGACCAAACAACAACATGCGCAGGAGAAGCGAAAAAAAAAGATGCTTGCGAGATTGGCAGAGATGCAAAAACTGCTTTCAACACGAGCTGGCTGGATGGATGGGTGGATAATGGAAGGATGATGTTGTCAACATGGACTCGACAAGAATTGTTTTCATTTTGAAGGCACTGCAAAAGTGAAAATCTTGATGCTATCCAATAACTTGAATTCTTCTTAATTAATTAGTTGCACAGTATGTAAATCTGCTGTGATCAACAAACTATTGTGACAATAAAACACAAAAGTAATCCGTGTATTTCAAAGAACGCTGTGTAGACCTCCACCAAGGCTCGCCACTCAATTCAGTGAGTCAACGTTCGGTCTTCTTCTGAGAGTCCAGAAATTTCTCTGGTTGATAAGCTCGTGGAGGAAGTCCATGATCAGACAAAGAATGAGTCGCATTTTGTATGAAGCAAATAGTAGTCAC
Organism: Phyllopteryx taeniolatus; assembly: GCF_024500385.1. Lineage (NCBI taxonomy): Eukaryota > Metazoa > Chordata > Actinopteri > Syngnathiformes > Syngnathidae > Phyllopteryx > Phyllopteryx taeniolatus. The sequence continues at coordinate 20,066,189 of NC_084515.1, read as the reverse complement.
GCTGCACGACGAGCGGTACGGTCCGCTGGAGATCATTCTGAGCGTCTCGCCGGAATGAAATGTTCATCTTCCGGGATCTGTCTCACTCTGCCCGCAAAGTGTGGGGACTCGCCAGCCGTTATCTCGGGAGCATCACTTCCGGTCGGGAGGTTCGTTGCTACTTTGCGGCCTTTGATAGTCGCTCAAGCGTGATCAAATACTGCTCAAGTGATTTTTAAAGCAATAGTCACACTATAATAGCTACAAGTCGCAAAACAGTCATGTTACGATCCAAATCCTGAACACAGACACACAAATCGAGGTCTTTTCGTCAAAGATAAAAAACAAAGACCAGCGAGCACAAAGCTAACATTACCAGTCGTCACTCTCCCAGCTAGCTAGCCAGCTATATATTAAGCTTTGAGCGTTGAGTTTGCTAGCTAGCCAGCTTGCTAGCTAGCAAACTCAACGCTTAATATATATATTTTTTTTACCCAGATGGATACATATCCCAATTGGTCTTAATATCATCTGTTGTTTGAAAGTAAATGTTTTAAACGGCTGCTCTTGCTAGCCAAGAGGCTAGTTAGTCACGTGACAATTCAACGGTTTTTTTTCTGTCCAAAAATGTTCATCCGTGGGATCATTTCTATCAACATACATCAATTCAAGACAGTTTATGATATGATGTCATATGGATATTGCGCAAAATAACGATTTAGGAAAAGAAGTTGACTTTTACTTACTCAAGTAGCCTCTTTTGGCGTGGGAGCAGCTGTTTAATGAAACATTTGCATTGAAACAACAGGAAATAGACTTTGTTGATATTTTTTAATCACTATAGATAAACATCTTCCGTTCTATAAATATCTTGTTTAAAAGTCAACGGTCAACATGGCGGCGCCTGCTCGCAAAGAGTCACGTGACGTCTGAGAGTGGAAGTAACCTTTTTTTTTTTTTTATCATCTCCAAAATGTGAATTTTATCCAAAGTATTTTGTTTTTCTCACTATAATAAGTCATGGTTTGGTATAATTATTGGGGGGAAGGAAGAAAAAAAAAGGCGACTTTGGCTCACGGGCGTCATTTGGCGTCTTCTCTTGTTGGCTTGAGTTTTTTTGTTTTTCAACATCATCAGCTTTTAAGTTGGACACAAAATGCATCCAGTGAAGCCTTTGGTGATCAAATTGCAATCTGAAATTGATACTTATTGTTGATTGTGAGTTCACGATGAGACGACGAGCGCTGTTCAACTTGACGCAAATGTTGTATTGTAATACGAGCAATTGTGCACATCAGGTCGGTCTTGTTGACAGGAGACAAGTCTAACCCGGTGTGTGTTTTCTAGTTGAAGCCACACCCCCCCAATGTCGACTCATTGATTGGACTCCAGGTCGGCTCGCACCTAACCGGTTCAGCTCTCGGAGAATCCGTCGCCTCGAGATTCGCTTTCTTTGTCCTCTGTGTCATTTTCAGTAAAAATGTGAAAAGCCATCATCGTTTGCGTGGTATTAGTTGAAGCAGTCTGCTTGCGATTTCGATGAAGATCGGACCGCGTTTGAGGACCAATTGATGCAGAAATGGAAAGAAATTGCACAGGAATGGAACTTTTTTCCTTTTCTTCTTTTTCTTTCTCTCTTTTCTTGTCTTCATCAATGTGTCGTGTCTCACGGGAAACTTTGTTTGGGTTCATGTCAAATGTCACATTTCTCTCCTCCACACGTTGACAGCAGGGGGCGTGTGCGTGCGCGTGGCCGCGGCAGGAGGAAGAGGAGGAGGAGGAGGAAGAGGAGGAGGAGGAGGAGGAGGCGGGACTTGTGCTCGCTCGTTGTCCGCCGGTTAGTCTGCGACTTTCAAGTCCGAAGTTCGCAAGGTTCCGAGCGGCGTCGCGGCGACGAGCGCGCGCACGGCGGGGGGCGCGCACGGGACGCAAGGACGGAACCCAAGACCGCAGCGGAGTTTGGACTTTGATGTGCGCGACCGGAATGATTGACGCGCGCGCGACCAGTCCCTGGGATGAAGACAAACATGGCGAACTTCAACGAGGTAACGGCGACCGACGCATTCGAGTCTTTTGCGTCTGACTTTGTCCGGTCTTCCATTTTGTCCTCGTGAAAGCAAACCGGGCGAGATGACAACACCCGGGACTGGTCGCCAGTCGGTAACAGGGCGCACGTCAAGAAATGAAACGTTACGCTATAACATCACTTGGACGAAAGGAAAAGAAGACTGGCTGGCACATAAAAAAGAAGCCGCGCGTGCTTGCTTCAAGCTGTTGATTTGTCGCGCTCACTTGGAGGTGACTTGAATTCAACATTGTTTGTTTCAGCCCCAAAATATTCAACCAAACTAAAATATTTCATTGAAAGAAAGTCTGCTAACTCATGCTAACATATAATATAAAGCGGCATATTCACGCTAACGCAAATGAGCATAATTGTTTTGGCACTGACAAGTTTTCAAACGAGTTGTAATTTGACACATGCGGCAACGTCGCATCCGGCAATTCTCAGCGCAGGAACTATTTTCCAGCGCGCAACGCAACAACGCGACGTATCGTTAGCCTCACAGCGAAGTCAACAAGCGCCAAGAGTCCGCTTGCGTCGGTTCAACGTTGGTGGATGTCCCGGATGACTGACGACCCGCAGACAAAAAAAAAACAAAAGACATTTTTTGCAAGCACTGAGATATTTTTGGATTCATGTTGGGAGGGTAAATTCAAAACCACTCATTCGGCCAGCGCCGTCTTCCGGTGAAGCGCAGCGCTGCCCGGCGTGTTGCGGCACGACGTGGTACGACGCCAACTCGAAAGTCGGACTTGCGTGCGCACTCGACCTCCGAATACACCCAAGGTGTTCAATTCGTATTATTTTTGTGGGCGGTCCAAATCCCCAAAACGCTTATTGTCGGTTTGTCCCCGCTTACTCAAGAACTTTGGGGCTTTACTTTTTTTCAATGCAATTCTAACGGGCGACAATGACTCGGATTTTCGCCGCTAGCCCGCCAACAGCGGGGTCCGCCGTGTACCGTAAAAGAACGACTGCTTACACATCTGCGACGAGAAAGATGAACTGGTGGTTTCAACATTCAGCTTAGAAGAGGACTTCAGCAAAGTCTTCCAAGGTCTCTTGCGTTGCGTAAATATCCGCGTTGATCTCGTTCAATATTTATTTTAGGCGTGCGACGAGCGCGCTCGACTTTGACCGAGCGATCCGACCGGTTTTTGTCCTGAGGCGTAACGGTTCCCGTTAGCAAAAGTCGGAAACTTTTCCCGCCGGCCGGCTCTTCGCATGTCACGCCACCGACGGGCAAACTTTGGTCTCGTTTCCCTCGCCGGCGTCACGAGAGGAGGACAAAAAAACGTTTGGAGGAAAACGCTCCGCTGCCGTCTCGAATTTCAGCCGCCTGCTTCGCTAATCGGCGTGGAAACAAAAGAGGCCAGGCGGGGAGGAAAGCCAGACTTACGGGGGGGAGAGAACGCAAGCACTTTCAGGAACAGTCTTGTTTCATTCAGGACCAGACTAAAGGTTTCAGAACTGGACTAATATTTTAGGATTCACTTCAGAGCTGCACTCTGAAAAAGAGGCCAGGTGGGAGCGAAACTGGAAGTTTCAGGAGAGAGGAGCAATCAAAAATAGAAGGAACATTTCCTAAATACATGCTGATCAAGTACAACGAGCTAGAACTAACTAGAACTTGACTAAAGGTTGAAAACTACCTTCAGTACTGGAAGAAAGTTTTATGACTCACTTTTGAACTGGACTCATTATTTATGTTTAAGGTTTAGTACTAGCTCCGGACCTGAATTAAAGGTTTATGACTCGTTCCAGAGCAGGACTAAAGATTTACAACTCGTTTCAGAACTGAATTTAACATTTAGTACTAGCTTCAGAACTGAAGGTTTATGACTGGTTTAAAAACTGAACTCAAGGTTTAGGACTCACTTCACAACTGGACTAAAAGTTTAGTACTGGCTTCAGAAGTCAACTTTAGGTATATGATTCATTTCAAAGCTGGACCCAAGGTTTAGGACTTGTGTCAGTGCTGCTCGTTTCAGAAATGAATTTAAGGTTACAAAACTGAACTAAAGGTTTAAGTAAGGACTTGCTTCAGGACTCCACTGATGGTCGGGACTAGCTTTAGTTGGAACTTGACGAAAGAATCGAGACCAGATGGCCTCCAAAGCGGTCGGTCAGCTTTTGACGAATTCGAGAAGCGACGCGAAAGTGTGAAGGTTCTTTTCTGATGAACCCATTTTCTTCAAAGCGTTACGGCACTTCCTTCTCCCGTGCGTAAAAACGTTCACGCACACACAATACACCACAAACATTCTACACAATCATTTCTTGTTCTTCTTGAGTGAAAAAACAGCTGCAACGGCGCCACGGTCGGCTTCACTCGGAAGGTGTACGCGTGTGTGCGCTCATGCATGTGTACGTGCGTGTGCGTAGACGTTGGACGTTTGCAGGTTTTGTTTACATTTGAACATTTGAAACTGTATAGAGGGGAGGGGCATGTTCAGTGTCCCCTGAGGACCAATCAGAGCGCAGGCTGGCCTCAGGTGTGTGCGTGTGTGTGTGTGTGTGTGTGTCCACATCACATCTTCCTGATCCCCCCCTCCCAAAAAAAAAAATGTCAGATTGGCATGTGTAACAGGAAGTGGATGCAAGTTGGACCAAGACCAGGGACCAGATCCAGAAGACTCGGTATTACAGAACTGTGGCAATACTAGCTCTCTACTAGCTTCAGAAGTGGACGAAAGACTTAAGATGAGCATCAGAACTGGACTTGAAACTGAATCGAGACTTGAGACTAGCTTTGACTGTGCCAAAAGAATTTAGAGCAGCTTCAGAAGTTTAGTAAAGATGAAAACGAGGTTTGAAATTGGAGGAAAATCTCCAGACTAATCACAGCAATGGACCAAAGACGAGAGACTAGGATCTGGGCATATTTCCCATTTTAAAACGACCCCCCCCCCCCTCCTGACTTTGCTTCTAGAGAAAGCAAAATCAATGAAATGATTTCAAACATGTTTTGATTTCTGTTTTTGTGCCCTTCTGCGATTGCTTTATGTCTCCTGATACCAATCAAGCTTTGAAACTGATTTTATCCAGCAAGTTTTGGTCCCAACATCAAAAACAAAAATCAAAAACATCAATTTGGTCAAAACATGCACGTGATCATGATCGTTAATGAACTATCATTTTAAGTGTTCAGGATTAGTCATTGTAAAAAATCATGAAAGTGAAAATCAAGGTCTTACGTTTGACAAGCTGCAGTTAACAACCCTGTCAAATTCGAATGATCAAAAAAGTATGAGGCTTGAAAATGGTGAAAAATGGCGCCTCCCTCTCTGCTCTCAGACGCTTTGGGCGTGTTTGCTAAATGCGCGGAAACCACGCCCCGCTAAACTGTCAAATGTCAATCAAATACCACTAAGAAGAATCAGCGTTATTGTCATGAACATGCATGCATGCACACGAAATGAAGAGATAAATCATTCCCCTTCCTCGCTCTTCCACTTTCTCGCTATGACGTGCGCACACTCACGACCGACAACGAGGCGCTCTAAAGCAGCCACGCACCGGGTGCACATGTAGAATGTATTGAAAAACAAATCTATCATTTCACTTGACAGAGTTTTTAAGGCTCGTGTTTACATGCTATCCAAGAGGAAGAACGTCTTTTCAGATTCTTTTCTTTTCCTTTCTCTGTTTCACTTCACTCTTTTCATTGTTGGGCTTTCTTCCAAAAAAAAAAAAAAAACACTAATTTTTTTCCCTCGTACTGTGTGGCGAGTTAACTTGTGTTAGCTGACAGCTGTTAGCAGCCTGGAGGAATTCCAAACGCTGAAAGATGTGAGCCGAGGCCAAACGGGGAATGTTTACGAATCCCGACGCTCCGCTCCAGCGGGCCAATCGGGCGTCGTCTACAACTTCCTGTCCCCTCTCTCTCTTTTTCTGCTAACATTGCTTTAATAAGTCAACGCTGACGCTTCGATTGGCGGCCGCCGGCCTAAACGGCAGCTGCGGTCGGCGGGAAGTCAGCCACTGCCGTCGCCGTCTGCCGTCTACCGTTTTTATTTTAATTTCCTGCTCGGGCTGCATGTGGGACTTTGTTCCCAAAACACACTTTCAATTTGTGGAGCGCGACATTGAACTGCAGCTGAAGGTCTTGTGATGATGTCATCGTGTTGTTATTGTTAACGTTATGACCTCCGCCAAGGAAGGGACAAGCTGAAGCATGAAACCAGACCACAAGCTGCAGAACTCCCCTAAAAGTTGAGTGTGAGCGTGTGTGTGTGTGTGTGTGTGTGTGATTGGAGACGCCTTGGGGTGGGTCTGAGCAACCTATCAGATTGAACGCTAGCCCAATCGCCACTTCCTGGAAGACGAGACAAAACAGCAACAGAGCCCAAAGCAAAGCAAACAAATCTCCATTAGCGCTAATTAGCTGCCGATGCTATGCTGAGTGTGTGCGTGCGTGCGTGTGTGTGCTGGGCTTTGTAAGTGTACACAAAGTTGCTGACTAATGAGCTGCCTAAATTGATTTTTCCCAGCTTTGAGGGGCCAAAAAGGAAGGCCACTTCTTTTTTTCTCCTCCTCAGCCGACAATTCCATTAAGAGCAACTTTTGATCAAATGAAATATTCTTTGACCAGCACAAGAAAGCTCCGTTAAAGTTTGGATTCAACATGGAGGCCACAAGCGATCAGTCAAAGTGTTAAAAGATCATTTCCATCATCTTATAAAACAATTTAAAATCCAGACTTCATCCATATTTATTTTTTAGTACTGTATAAATTTAAGATCTTTAGCTTAGCGAGTTAGCATGTGTTTTAGCCACCTAAATCGTTGAAAGTAACCACCACGGTCACTAAAGTTGGCTTAATGGACAGCCGCTGTTGTTATTTATTGTAACATACTGTAATGGTTCTTCTGGTCTGTTCTCTCGTATTGTTCCTTTTGTTGATTTCGTTACTATTAGTAACACGATCACAATTTCACGCTCCATACTAGAGGACGAAATTTGTGTCGTAATTGCGTGTGAATGCTGAAGAGTTTATGCTAAATTGAAATGCTGTGGAGTGACTTAAATTGTTGAAATCTAGCATGTCAGACTTGAATTTGGAATGGTTTCAATTGGTCCAAATATGTGGAAGAAGGAGGTAAATATGGAAAATATCAAGTTGTTTGGGATTTTTAGTGGGGATATGTGGAAATCTGGGGAATGTGATAAAGTTGCTATCAATGCCTGAATGAGCTGAAAAGTTTGAGGTTGGAATGGTTTGAATCCGGTGACAAATCTAACAGGTCTTTATTTAAAATGTCTGCATTGATTTGGGAATGTTGACGTGGGAAATGTGGAAGAATGAAAAATGTGGGAATTTTGGGAACAAACTGCTCTGAATAGTTTGAAGTTAGAACGGTTTGAATACGTCAAGAAATGTGGAAGAAGCAGGTGAAAAACAATCATACTTTAATACGTATGAAACTATGAAAGAATGAGTTACATTTGGAAAATATCCCTTCAGCATTCAACTAACACTTACACTAACAACAACAACTAACAACTAACACAACAAATGAAGCGATAGCACCTTTCACACTGCCTATTTACACCCGATCGTTTCACGTTTTCTTTGTTCTTCCTTCTTTTGTGGCTTGTGTGTAAAAGGCAAAGGCTATTCATCCCCGATTTTCCCTCCACCAAGGAGGCTGTGTTTCTTCCCTGTTCGACTGACTCGTGGTTCACTTGCGTGTGTGTTTGCGTTGTTCCCAGCATGCCGACTGTTCAACAACGCTATTGCGTGTGTCGTTCCTGCGGAGAACAATTCAGATTCCGAGCTAATTTCCTCCTTCCAAAAAAGTCCAACACGCACAGCTGGACAGCACATGGCGGAACCGACCTGACCGCCAGGCCTCAACACGCGTGCGCACACGCACGCATACTACACCACACACAGACACACACACTTCCACACTTGTGTAAACAGAGTTGAAAGCAAGGCGGAGAAAGTAGGTCAGTAGTTCGTTTTAAAGCTCGTTAGCGCAGCAAAGTTGGTCAGGTCCACTTTGGTCACAGTTGAGTCGGCATTCACACTTTAAACTTGAAGCTCCAATGCAGTAGCTGAAGCTAAGCTAAGCTAACAGCATTGAAGGACCATGCGTGTGTACGAGTTGTTCCCGTTAAATGTCTCTTCACGCGCAACTAAAATCATCTTTGCTTGTGAACAGATGACAAGTAGCTGCAGACGCTAAGCTAAGCTAAGATGAGCTAAACATTAAGATTCTCGTACGCGTGTATCTTTTTAAATAAATGTCTCTTCAGGTCGCTAAAGCCATCTTTGCTTGTGAACAGATGACAAGTAGCTGCAAACGCTAAGCTAAGCTAAGATGAGCTAAACATTAAGATTCTCGTACGCGTGTATCTTTTTAAATAAATGTCTCTTCGGGTCGCTAAAGCCATCTTTGCTCCAACGATTGTGGTTATAAAGAGATGACAAGTAGCTACAGATGCTAAGCTAAGTTAACAGCGTAATAGGAACAAGTGTTTTGTTAAATACATGTCTATTCACTGGCCGCTAAAGTCATGTTTGTAAAGAGATAACAAGCAGCGGCTGATGCCAAGCTAACAGCCTAAAAGAATCATGCTTGTGCAAGTATCTCGTTACTTAAATGTCTCTTCACGTGGAGCTAAACTTGTCTTAGCTCACACAAAAGTCTTTGAAGAGATGACAAGTAGCGGCTGATGCTAAGCTAACATCGTAGACAGAAGTGTTATTTCAAAAAAATAGAGCGCTCAGTGGAGGGAAAAAAAATCTGTTTGAGCTCAAATGAAAAAGTGAAAATTCCAGAAAGGCTGATGATCCTCTTTCAGGCCACACAACCCCCACCACCCCCTTAACCCCCCAACCCCCACCCCGGCAACATTCCATTGTGCGAATGGCCGACAAACGTTTTTTGTTGGATGTTGTTGATGTTTGCGTGTGGGAATAAAAGGACAACAAGGAAGTTGCCCAGCAAGCATCAGAGGGATTTAAAAAGATCAAAACCTCTCCACACAAATCACTTTTTTTTGTGTTAGGGTTAGGTATTACAAGGTTAGGATTAGGGGCTCAGAGTTAAGGCGGGTTAGGGGATTGGGTTAGGTGTGACAGGGCTAGTGTTACGATTTGGGTAAGGCCTGGTACACACACAAAGATAATTAGGCTGTTTTGGTCCCCTTGCCGAACGACGATGACAAACGCCAGATTATTTAAGTTTTGTAAATAAGTAGCGACGTGACAAGATTTCTCAAAAAGGACGATGTCAAAATGCTGAGTCTGGTTGAATTGGCCACTTCAACTTGTGTTCCTCCCAGATACAGCAATCTCCTAAAATGTCCACTGAAAATCCCTTTGTCGTGACTCAGTTGCGAACACAATCATTCACTCTGTAATAACTTGAAGATTATCGTATAAGGTACGGGTCAACTTTTGATCAAATGAAATATTCTTTGACCAGCACAAGAAAGCTCCGTTAAAGTTTGGATTCAACATGGAGGCCAGAAGCGATCAGTCAAAGTGTTAAAAGATCATTTCCATCATCTTTTAACACAATTTAAAACCCAGACTTCATCCGTATTTATTTTTTAGTACTGTATAAATTTAAGATCTTTAGCTTAGCGAGTTAGCATGTGTTTTAGCCACCTAAATCGTTGAAAGGGAAGCACCACGTTCACTAAAGTTGGCTTAATGGACAGCCGCTGTTGTTATTTATTGTAACATACTGTAATGGTTCTTCCGGTCTGTTCTCTCGTATTGTTCCTTTTGTTGATTTCGTTACTATTAGTAACACGATCACAATTTCACGCTCCATACTAGAGGATGAAATTTGTGTCGAAATTGCGTGTGAATGCTGAAGAGTTTATGCTAAATTGAAATGCTGTGGAGTGACTTAAATTGTTGACATCTAGCAGGTCAGACTTGAATTTGGAATGGTTTCAATTGGTCCAAATATGTGGAAGAAAGGGGTAAATATGGAAAATATCAAGTTATTTGGGATTTTTAGTGGGGATATGTGGAAATCTGGGGAATGTGATAAAGTTGCTATCATGCCCTGAATGATCTGAAAAGTTTGAGGTTGGAATGGTGTGAATCAGGTGACAAATATAATTGGTCTTTATTTAAAATGTCGGCATTGATTTGGGAATGTTGACGTGGAAAATGTGGAAGAATGAAAAATGTGATTGTTACTCCTTGGGCTATTCCTAAATAAAGATGTCATCTTCCGACAAATGAAAACTCCAATTTGATTATCCGAAAAATATTTTTAGTTCAGGATTTTGCAATCAAAAAAAATAGCTCCTAGAGAATCATCATTCCTTCCTCTCGTATGTCCGCTTCCATGTTGCGTCTTGTGTTGTTGCGATGTTTCTTCTTTTTCCTCCTTCTTCACTTTTGACCAGTTGAGAAGTTTGTCTTGGAGGACTAGGTTCCTGGTCGTTCGTGGAACAGTGTCGTCACGCGTGTGTTGTGCTGTGTTGAGATTATCGGCAGGCACCGCACACAGGATGAATTGTTATTGAATTTTGATCTTTATGTGTGGGGTCTGTAATAGAGCTCTTAAATTCTTTAAAAAAAATCCTTGTGTGTACCAGTCCTGAGCTAGGATTAAGTATGACCGGGTTTTTGGGTTACTATTGGGTTGGGATTGGGTTCTGCATCAGTGTGACTGGGTTAGGGGGGTTAAGGTTTTTCTTTTGGATTAAGTTCATAGGGTAGCTATGACCAAGGTTGGAGTTAGCGGTTATGAAGGGTTAGGTAATGCAGGGTTATGGGTTTTGGATTAGGTTTGTTGTTTAGGATTAGGGTTAGGTATGACCGGGTTGGGTTAGGATTAAAGACCGGCTGCCGGCTGCATACAAAGAAGGAAGTGCTTAGTTTTAGGGATGACAGGGTTAGGGGTTTATAGTCAGGTATCCAACATGCCTGCCGTCTGGATAAAAATAAGCCACTGAGGAAGTGGTCCAACAGGGCGGAAAAGTGAATTTGACATGAAAGATTCTTTTGATCGTGTTCACTCTTCTGGCCTGCGCAGGATTTGTCTGTTTGTGTTCCAACGTCCTGACTTCCTGCATTTGTTTTTTCACGTTGTCCTCCTGAAACGGCAAGAAAAAGACTTCTCACGCTCGCTAGCTTAGCGTTCCACAACCAGCCAAAGAAAATGCAGGTGCAAAGTCAACGGCCGCGTCTCAAATCCAACAATCTTCACGTAGGAATCAAACGTGCATTCGTATATTTCTAGCATGCTAGCTTTTGTAACACAGTTCCTTCTGTAACCTGCATGAGTTGACACTAACATGAATAGTAGCGGTGCAACAATGAATTGATTAATCGACAGCTAATCGAATATTAAATTCATCAACAGCTATTCTGATAATCGATTAATTGACCAAATCGTCGGAATTTCAGCCTCCCAACAGTAAATTTCTGATTTCTGTGGTGCGCCATGAAAGCAGACTTATTATCTTTAGAGTTTAATCAAAATAAAACATTTGTGAACATCAGGTTTCACTTTGGAAAACAACGATCAACATGTTTGCCGTTTTTCTGACGGCTTTTACGGACCAAACCACAAACTGAATCATCATCAATTTATTTGTACATATTCTGCACTGTCAGTTTGAAATAATGTCCTCTTTTCAAATAAAGGGATGAAAAAAAAAATATTTTTACCCGATTAATGGGAAACATAGTTGACAGATTAATCGATGATTAAAATAATCGTTAGTTGCAGCTCTGCTCATATCACATAATACTGAAAGTTGCGTTTGTTTGGTCAGCGAAGCGCATCGGCGAGACAAAACGCGCACCCTGCTGTCGTCACAGATTCATACGAAAATTTCATCTCGTGTTATTGTTTGACGATGAAGGAGTGAATGTTTGCTCAGCTGCAGCTGATGTTCAAAATGGGGCACTCAGACGTGTCAGTTATTCATATAATAATAATAATAATAATGTCATATTTGCAGAACTAGCCCCCATATTGTGCCCTCAATCAGTGATTCCCAACCAGTGTTCACTTAATTTGCCTGAAAATTATGATTTAATAACTCACTCACTGGCGTGGATGTGTCTCTTTGTCAATTGGAATCCAATCGTTTACTTGCACCGATGAACATATTCGACAAATACGTTTTTCAACATGTAGGTGAGGACGAGAGTTTTGTAGCTATTACTACGTTACTATATACAGTAAAAGTCTTCAGGTCGTGATTCGGGAGTCGGGGAATGATTGCGAATGTAGCGACTGCGTTCATCATTCCCGACTCCCGAATTGCTACAACGAGGTTTTTGATAGAGCAGACCGAGTTAGTTCCTAAAATGCCCACTGAAAGTCCCTTCGTGGTGATTTGGGAGTCGAGAATGAGTGTATGTTATCGAATGCAGTCGCTGCGTCCGAATTGGAAATGGATTTTTATCTTTTGACGATATAGTTGAAACGATTAATCGACTATTGCCAGATCACTACAAATGGATTTCTAGGTCAACGATGTAAAGGGGGTTTTACATATCCACTCTGTGAGATGGCAGCCGTGTTGTAGTCACATGTGGTTGCCGCGGTGACATCCCTGCACCTGGTGTTCGTGTCCCAGGTTGATTGGTTGGACTCCAGTGTCTCGACAGGTCTAATAAATGTTGTTGAGCTACTTCCTGTTTGGCGAGGCAGCTGCTGGCTGGCTTGCATGGTCCCGCGCGACCCTGCAGCTGCCACACACACACACACACACACACACACACACACACTTATATACAGTGCACATACATATTTACATACACACACACACCCACACAAACAGAAATACACTTACAGTATACACGAATAGAAGCAAATGCATACATACACACATTCTCCAACACACATACACACGTAGACACACATACAGACATACAGACTCACACACACACACACACCCACTTAAACAGTGCGCACACATTCACGAGTGATGGGGGTCATTAAACGCGGTCGTAAAACGTTAATCATCAAACCGACCAATCAGGTGACGGCCTAATAAAAATCCGTATGGAAACGGCGCAGCGGCCGTCGTCTTCGATGTTATAATATGTGCCGATACGCATTCCAAGATGGCGGGAGAAGCCGCCGGGAACAAAGACGGTTTTGACCGCGGCGGCGTGCTGGGAAAACAAGTTTGAAGTTTTCACGCGTCAGGTGACGAGCGGTGGACAAAACCCTTCCTGTTGGAGGACGCGCCAGCTGCTCGTTAGTAGACGACGACGACGACGACCTCCCGCGGGAGTTGTGGCCCGTGTGGATGGGAAAAAAGGAAAAAAAAGCAGCCATGTTGTTAGTGGAAGCCGTGCACATCAGCGGGACGTGCTTTCACCTACAGAAAAAATACTTGACAAAACAATGCAAGTATTAAAATAGTTTTTATGATGCAGACTGAAACAAAGACCGACGTACCAACGGTCGGACGGACGGACGGAGGGATGGACCGACTTCCCACATTAAAAAGAATGAAAATTGTAGAAGAAAGGTTGTGACTTGTTTGAAGTTCTTATGAGTTCTAATGAGTTCACCTTCATGAATAATGAAAGAGTCACGCTTAGGTATTGAGAAGCTGAACAGCTGCTATGTGTGCATCAATTATTAACAAAGCAGGGTTCAAAGTTCAGGTCACCGGTCAGGTGGTCAACACGCTGCTGCCGGGGTAACGCATGAAAAAAAAACACAAACACATTTTTAGCAGGAGCCTCGCAGGCCACCTGAAGGGCGACATTTTCCCAAGCGAGTGCCCCGCTGCCCACGCGTCCTCTGGCTCATGGGAAACACACTGGCAGCGTGCGTGTGCGTGTACTACAGTCGTGCGTGGTTCCGGATGCTGCCGCCGCACATGCTTCCATTTAGCTGCAAACAAGCCGACAGAACCAGAACAAGAAGCAGCCTCGACGCTTTGTGTACTTGACATGATTTACGGTTTCCCGGTTACCTCTCAGCTCGTCCTATCTCTCCTCAATTTGTTTGAGTGACTTATTTCAAGTATTTGCTTGTGTGTTTGTGTGTTTTCTTTCTCAGCCTGTGCAGTCCAAACAGGGAGTACAATCAACATCCCCCACGATGCGCCAGTCGAATTAGGGTTGGATATAGGATCCAATTATTCGATGGATGAGTCGATGGGTTGAGCGATTGTAAAAAAAGATTCGATAGCGGCAGCCCTAATTCGAACATGTCGACTTGTCGTCTGATTGATCGCTTAAGTTTCTCGTCTTCCTGTTTGCTTTTCAAGTTCAAGACAACTTTTCGGTTGTCACGCATTGGTGGGAAGAGAAGCCTGCGCATGCACACGCGCATGGACATACATACGCACGCACACGTGCACAAACTACCCAGAATCCTTTGCAGTCATCTGTGAGCAGCACCATAATTGCAACCATCAACATATTCCCAATTTTTACAGAAAAAATTCCTGATGATGCTGAGGAGATTCTTCCAGAACTTTCTACTTGTTTTACACCTCACGTTTCTTCTTCTTCTTCTTCTTCTTCTGTGCTTTCTACTCCTCGATTGAATGACGCTAACTCTTTGTGGTCGCTTTATATTTAGATCGAAGACTCAGCACACAGCGGGCGGTTCCATAACAAACTTTGTGTGTGTACGTGTGTACATGTGCATGTGTGTGTGCGCGCGTGCACATGTGCGGTTAAGTCCTCCGCTGAGGCGAGTTCAAACTACGTCAATTTTCCAAAAGTGCTGACAAGCAGGAAAATGCAAAAGACGTCGCCAGGTGGGCGTGAACGAGGTTTTAGCTTTAGCATGCTGATGCTAAATACACACAAACCTTAAAGTGGAGCCGAGGAGGTCCGTGTGTAAATGACGCCGGGTTTGGAAGAAAAGGGTTCAAGCCTTTTATTTTTTTTCTGTGTTGTTGGGAAGAAATAAGAAATTGGCTGCCATGTTTGTTTGCTGTTTTTAGGGCTACAAGATTATGGAAATGTGATTTTGTTTTCAGATTTTTAAACGATTTTTCCCCTTTGCCTGTAGAAAAAAAATCAATCATCTTTTTTGTTTGTTTTATCCCTTCTGGGATATTTGTTTTTATTCATTTCTCTTGATATCACACAAGCCTTAAACCCATTTTTATAATCAGCATTAACTTGCATCAACTCGTTGAATGTAAAATTGTCCAAATCCTCGTAATTTCAGTCTGTCAACAGTAAATATTCTCTGATTTCTGTAGCGAAAGTAGAAGAGTTTTACTTTGGAAAACAACGATCAACATTTTTTTTTACAGTTTTACCAACCAAATCAGAAAGGGAATCATAACCAATTTATGTCTCTGCATTTTCTGCACTGTCAATTTGAAATCCTGTCCTGTTTTTTAATAAAGGGATGGAATGAAAAACATTTTTTTTTATCTGATTCATCAATTAATAAAAAAAAATCAACAGATTAACCGACTATTCAAATAATCATTAGTTACAGCTCTAGTAGTATGCATATGTAGCCCTCAAAGGCAGTACTAACAAAACCGTTGAACCCTCAGTTCACTGGGGAAAAGAAACCCAAACCGATTGTCGTAGGAACGAGCCCTCAAAACGCTTCAGTAGGCACAGCGACTGGATCCCGTAGCGCCGAAGCGGCAGCCCGGTGGCGTTGAGCAGGCAGGACCCGTGGCGTTCAGCAGGCAGGGACCCGTGGCTTTGAAATAGTAAATCCGTTCGCGTTGCCAACAGTCAAAAGTCCGTTCACGTTGTAAACAGTCCAAAAAATGCTTTTTGCATAACCTATAAATGGGCACCTTGTGTTTGGAAATCTGTGTGATTGCCTTCCTTTCTTGTCAATCGAAAAACAATGTGAAAAGCCTTCTTAATGGGAATTAAAGACGCTAAGTGGCTTTTTTGGAAAATAGTCGCACCAGTGTTTGGAAAAGCGGTTAAAAGCCGCCAAGTTGTCAACACTGACTGTGGCGCGCTTACGACTACGGAAGCTGCTTGAAAAAAATCAAACATCTTGATAAATAAATGGGAATGATGAAACGGATGAATGCCCCAAGAAATGTCCGCAAAACGTTTTGGGAGATGTTTGACCTCCAGACAATCAGCGGCGATGACTGTGGCGGGGGGTTTAGCAAGCATACATGTCAGGGAGGCCGGCCGGGGACTGCCGAGGGGGGCCGGGGGTGTCGGCGTGAGTTTGCAGGCGTGACTCGGAGCGGATTACGAGAGAAGAAAGCACAATAAGAAAGTGTGTCGCTGCTGGAAGGGACAGGGGGGCTCGGGGGCCACACGCTGCAGACAAAGGAATAGGGACGTGGAAAGTGTGCCACTGGAAGACGGGAGACCATCCCCCCCCCCCCCCCCCAAAAAAAAAAGATGCAGCTTTT
Organism: Phyllopteryx taeniolatus; assembly: GCF_024500385.1. NCBI lineage: Eukaryota > Metazoa > Chordata > Actinopteri > Syngnathiformes > Syngnathidae > Phyllopteryx > Phyllopteryx taeniolatus. The sequence goes on along the minus strand of NC_084515.1, from coordinate 20,049,823 downwards.
CCCAGGAATGCGCTTCACTTCCTGTGCCTGTCGTCCAAATCACGCGAGTGGCTCAGTCGACCTTTTCCCAAGTAGCATGCAAACTTATATTGATGCGCTCGTGAAGGCTAAAAGATGCCAATTTTCAGGGACAAAGTAAGCCTACTTCATATCGAACGCTGCTGCACCACCTTTGCACTACACTTCTGTTAAAAGGAAAGGCTCCTTTGGAAGATTTCAAGGCACTGAATATCGCAAAATGTCAGTCGAGAGCTTCAGTTCAAGAAAGGTTGTTTTGATGGAAGCCTTTAATGTTTTTTTAGGGCTGTCAATTGATTCTTTTTTTAAAATCAGATTACTAACACTTGAATTTTAATTAATCACAGGCGTCAAATATACAACACACGATACCACATTTTCTTTGAGATGAAAAGAGAGTTCAGTGATGCACTGCGAGTGACCTTTGTTTTATGGAAAGTCCCATCAAGCTGACTTTTGAAGCCACATTTGCCGACGAGCACACCTTTCGGAGTCTCCTCACTCATCTTTATACTAGCGTAAGCATTGACCTGATCACTGACCTTATAGCGACCTGTGCCACCTTTCAGATATGCATCCGCTGTTAAGGTAAAGGGGCGTGTGTGGTCAAAATCAATTTTGTGATTAATCTGCGTTAATACATAATTAATGTGATCATGTTTTTGTGATTAATCATGAGTTAACACTAACTTTGACAGCTCTAGTTTTTTTTTCATGCGCTGCCACAACTTGTACGCATCTTGATGTCTACATTTACAAGGCAGGGGGACAACTGCACTCTCGTTTTGAAAATTCCTGACATTGTATATTTGATTCCCTTGACATAGCTTGCTATAGGTAGTTTTGTGTAGATACGTTGCAAATGAATATCTTGGGGCCCAAGATTGACCCTTGGAGGACACCACAAATCAGATCTCCACATGAAAGAGGCTCATCTTACACTTCCTGTTGTGTTATGTGAGGAAGAGGATTAATTTCAACCAATTGTGACGGTGAACTTGTGAGGTTTTTGATATGATTCCAACATGGTGTACAAATGACGGCCTGCGTCCGGCTGTCGTTGACCAAATAAAAATGTTTGTTGTTGTTTTTGTTGTTGTGCAGGGTGAGCGCGTTTGGCTGCGTGAAGACAATCAGAACCTTCCTACCACCGTGTCCTCCTGCTCGGGCGGCGTCGTCGTCTTCACCAGCGACTACGGACAGGTCGGGAACGCTATGGAACACGTTTGCTTTGTTTTGCTCTTCATGCTTCACAGTCGCACTACTTTGGATTTTGGTTGTCACATTGTTCCGATAAAAGTGTCGCCAAAACTTTGAGGCCGCCAAGTTTTGCGGCTTTTTCCTCTTAAGGTGTGACACTCCAGGATCCTCACACTGGTGCTCTTTGAAGATTGGACTCCAAACCTCCTTCGAGGTGCGGTGGTGTCGAATGGTCGCACTCTGTCAAGCCTTTGATGTTTGTTGGGGTACCACGCTACCGTTTTGCGCTTAGGACAAAAAAATGTTTTAAATTCAAATACTGTCCTGTTGGTTCACGTTGCAGTCAACTAATGGACTGGTCACCAGTCAATGTCAGGGCACATATGATCAGACGTTAGACTGGTCGCCACTTTGTTGTTTTTCAATTATGCTAAAAGTTTTTTGGAACATGTGAGGGAAAAAAACAACCAAAAACTTCACACAGGAAGGCCCCTCCCATATTCAAACTCAGAACCACTGGCCTGTGAGGCAGACGAGCTGACCACTGTGCACCGCGCTGCCAACGTCCTGTCAATATTAGTGTAAAAAAGACAAAATATTACAACTCAATAGAATACAATACATTTTCGTTTTCTTTTTTTTTTTTATAGATGGCACCCAATGGAAAGTCCCAAACTAAAAAGATTAGCCATTGTGTTAGCTGTGACCGAAGTTGAAAATGAAGGAAATCATGAATAATAGTTAAATTTTTTTAAACAAAATAAAATAGTTGTTTGTTTTTTTAATGATAACTAAATGAAACTACATTTTACGTTTACAAAACTGTGACATTTTTTAAAATATTGCACCTAGGAAATAGGCTTTATTAAAAAAGTATCCTGTATTAAAAATAACTAAAACTAATTATTAAAACTAATCAATACTAAAGAGAAATAAAGCATTTTTGAAAAAATACAAACTAATAAAAAGTAACAAAGCCGCTCTTAAAAACTAATTAAAACTAACTGAATTTGAAAAAAGAATGCTCTAAAATGAAAAATCCCAACCTATTTTAACCTGGCCTGTGACCCAAAAGTGCTGACTTTGCATACCAGGTTGTCATTTAAAGCTAATGACGTTTAAGCTAATGGCCGTGCTAAAACAACAAAGCCGAGGGGCCCCAAGCTAAGCCTAGCGACAGATGCTAACGCCAGTAAATCTATGCCGAACAAAGGCGCCGGACAAGCAGTGGAACGGGCGGCTTTGGGCACGGGATTACGCCCTAACTCGCGTGAACACTGTTGTTGCTTTTACCTCATCGGGAAAGCAAAGTCACATTTACACCAAATCAATTCAAGAAAACACAAACGAAGCGCAGGATTAGCACGATAATACTACTGGGAATACTTAAGGCCCTAATAAGGAAATAATTGATTTCCGTCTGTGGCTGAAGGCAACACCTGACATAGATAGACGGGCAGATGACAGGAAAACAATTATTTCACACTGTCCTTGAAGGCATCATGGACCATACGAGATAGACTACAAGAAAGAGCACAATTTCAGATTGTCCCTGAAGGCAACATCGGACATGGCTAAGTAGAGGACCTGAACAAAGGTTGAATTGTTTTATACTTTTTGTGTCTGCTGCAAGAAGCATAAAGTTTCGGCCTTGAGCGACACTCAAACGGGAATGCTAGCAAAGTTCGTGTGTGCGTGCGTGCGCGTGTGTGAGTGATGGCCTCCCGGGACAGTGAAGTCTTTCTTCAGAGGGAGTCACCTCCAGCTGTTTCGTCACAGCAGCTCATCCAGCAGTGCCAAATCGCCAGACTGCCTGAAACAATAGTCGTGCTTTTTTGCCATCTTTTGGCCTCTATGGAAGTTATAGACCTTTTTTGGGGAGGCGCAAATTACTCGCTAATGCGACAGGGCTCTGTCCCAATACCTTGCAAATAGTGGGGGTTTACTGTAACATGTAACACATTTTGCTTTTGCTTTTGCTTTGCTTTTATTGTAGTCGAACTAGATCTTAAACAATAGTTTGCTGCAGTCGTCTTCCATGAGGAACATTGCAAATGAACAGCTTGTGCCCCAACATTGACCCCTGAAGGACACCACAAGTCAAATCTCTACGTGAAAGAGGCTGATGTTACCCTTCCTCTTATGTGATGAAGAGGAATCATTTCAACTTGTTTTCATGGTGAACTGGTGATGTTGCCAATGTTTTGACTACTCGAGGGCATCGCTCACGACGCCTATCTTTAATGAAATGCATCAACAAAAGTTCAACAAAGTTCCACTGGTCTGTTCTAGCCGGGGATGCGAGGTCTAATAACGATGAAGCTGATGTTACCAAAGCAGGCGTTACATGCGAAGATGTAACCTAACACTCATGTTCAACAAGCAGATATCAACTTTGTAGAAGCTTTGAAGCAAGAATCAAGAAAAGGTCCACACGCCAGCTGCTGTGTTTTTAGGAACAATTCGTGGTGGGGACTACTTACCTGTTCTCCATATGTCACAAAACCTGATACTTTGTTTTGTGTCCACATGATATTGACGTAATTCTGTCGTCTCTTCAAACACACTTTCATGCCATTCTTCTTCTCAGGCTGACATAAAATAAAAGTTGCGATTTCATTTCACAAAAGGCAGATTTTTTTTTATTTTGATCAGGTTTTTCTCCTTTGGTTATAGCAAGAGAAAATTACATTATTTAGAACTAGCTTTGCTTTTTTTATTCCCCCTTCTGGGATTTGCATCATTTCTCCTGATACCAGTCAAGCTTTGAAAATGTTGTTTTTAACTTGCATCAGTTTCCACAGATTTATTTTGTACTTCCTCGTGTCCTGACACATGAAATTAATCAATAAAACAAGCTAGCCTTATCTTCTATTTCTTCTCCATTGTTGTTTGTTTCTCCCAGAATGAAACGTTCATGTGTTTAGGTTAGTTCTTTAAAAAAAGCTGAATGTGGCATTCCACATTTGACCTCGGTGACTGACGCCCTTTGACCTCCTGGTGGTGTGAATTTGACACTTTTTAAGTGAACACCTGAAGGAAGCTTTTCACTCCTTTTTGTTTGCTTGATGTGTCAGTGAAGGCAACACACTTGTGTTGAGAAAATGTCATTTTCATCGCTTGAATCTTGAAATGGTTTATTCAATTTGAATGTGTTTGGTTCATTCCCTCTGATGGGGTGCAGGAAGTGGTACCGAAAGTTCAACTCTTACTACAGACCAAAATATGCCACTTATATATATTTCTGCTAGGCTTTACACGATCAGGATTTTTGGGGCCGATCACCGATGAGCGAGTTTAAAAAAACGATCACCGATCCGATCACATGATGGAGGAATGTGTCTATTTATATGACCTGTTCATTTACTGTATATACTTGTGTACTTAATTGCTAAAAAAAATTCTATTTACAATAAATAATGTATCTGTGTTCCTCTATTTATGGCAGTGAGGCTTAGTGACAGACAGAACAAATGAATGGTCTTCTATTAGATGGCAGGAAGTAAATACCGTAATTGATGTCTCCACTTTTTGCGACATTTTTGTTTGTTGGTGTGCCGTGAGATTTTTCAATTGTAAAATATGTTCCTTGGCTCCATAAAGGTTGGAAATCACTGCTCGAGTCAGATCGTGGATTCTAATATGTCAGTTCAAACCAACATTACAACATGACAGAAATAAGGGCTGCTAACTTACTCTAATGAAGTTACTTTACTTTTAATTAAATGACTTCACCCACACCGAAACTTTAGAGCACGATTCTACAGAACGGCGGCATGTTTACGTCCAACCGTTCGTGCTACCGCTAGCTTGCAAGGCTACATAACATTTGATTGCCTGCTTGCGAGCCGAATCGTATTCAAAGTATACGTGAACATGCCTCAAGCGAGCCGGTGACCGCCAACGCACGTTTTCCCCCATTTTGTTCTTACAAACACATGGCGCGATCCACTCTTGTTGTCTTCGCCATGGTAACGAGTGTATCCGGTCGCGTTTGCGTTGACACGATGAAGCCCAGAGATCGTAAAAAACGGGATGCGGTGTTATCGGAATACAAGGTTTTATTGCAGTCGTCTGAAAGATCGTGAAAAAGCAAATTTGTCTTGTAGTCTGATCCCGGGCATTAGGTGTTGTCTGTCTCAGACGCGTTGTCTGTTCCACACCGCCGGCATTTAAATTATTATATATTTTTTTAATAACTTTATTGGCCGTCAGTTATTTACAGGACTACTGTGCATGATGGCGACGCGGAGTAAATGTCGCGGAGCGGATCGGCGAATTATGACATTAAAACCGATCAGCATAAAATGCTAATTATCGGCCGCTACCGATAAGGCCGATCAAATAAATAAATGTATCGTCTAATTTCTGCATATGTAATGATGCATAAATAATAAATATTTGGAAATGTGTGTGCTCACTTCTATTTTTCACATCAGCAAAAAACGCATAAGCAAGGTATTTTTGAAGATGAATCAAGTGAATAAAGTGCACACTAGTTGAATTTATTTTTCACACTCCTTTTCACTTTTCTAACCTTAATGTTTTTCAGAAATACAGCGGGAAGGGCCGGAGTTATACAACAGTTCTCAGACAGTTCAAGTGTTTAATGGAGAGTTAATAGATTTGTTCTCAAGCCATTTTCAGCACTTTAAATCGGTTAATAATGCGTAAAAATAACAGATGACTTGACCAATTGTATCGATTTGTGAAAAAATAGGAAATTCACCATATTTGTTTTCATTATAACATAATTACTTAGGAATTAATCTGTAGTAACTTCAATTTCAATTGACAAATCAACACTCAAAAGTGACAATAATGATTTGAATAGAGCTACATTCCATTTAACTTCTCTTGCTACGTAGAAGCGAAAAATAAATGGAAAAAAATGATGTCGCTAAAAAGGTACACCAACATACATGTAAATATAAAAAAATATTTACAAAAGTATATCTTACAAAGATGATGTGTTCATTTAAAAGAAGTGCTTCATCATGATCGGGTCTGGATTATCATCAGTTAATAGAAACAACATTTAGTCACGGATGACTCAAATCCCGGTGGCCGCCTGGTTAGCGCGTCTGCCTCACAGTTGTGAGGTTGCGGGTTTGAATCCCGGCCTCGCCTGTGTGGTGTTTGCATGTTCTCCCCGTGCCTCAGTGGCTTTTCTCCGAGTATTCCGCTTTCCTCCCACATTCCAAAAACATGCGCGGTTGGTTAATTGAAGACTCCAAATTGCCCATAGGTGTGAATGGGAGTGCGAATGGTTGTTTGTTTCTATGTGTCCTGCGATTGGCTGGCAACCAGTTCGGGGTGTACTCCGCCTCTGGGAGAGGCTCCAGCACGCCCGCCACCTAGTGAGGAGCAGCAGTACGGAAAATGAATGAATGAATGACTCAAATCCGTCTCCGACCTTCAACATGCGAAGGCCAAATAGCGCATCAGAACGAGAATGTTCCAAAGTCCCAGAGTGCATTTGTGCTATCAGCTCCAATGAAGACAAATAAAAGCAAAAGAGCCTTCAAAAAGTCGCTGAGCGTATCTAAAATGTGTCTTTTGTCGCACTTGATTTAGTCTAACACTTCTGGCTAGAATAAATGTCATCTCGCCTGTAACGTCACATCATGTATTCATATGTTTTTGTGTGTGTTTCAGGTGTACACGTGCAAGCAGAATGCGCTGACGCATCAGAAGTTTCAGGCCATGCACGGCAGCAGCGTGTCGGGCGTGGAGGACATGGCGGCGCTGGAGGATCTACACGACGGCGCCATCATGCACAACCTTTTCCTACGATACCGCCGAAGACTCATCTACGTGAGTTTGCGCACGAGAACACCGGCCACGGTTTTCACTTCAGGAAATCTGAAAACTAAATGCTGGCTCGGACACTCGGGTGACAGCGTTGGAAAGTTCACCTCTCACTAAAAACTATGGGGGCTGTAAGCTAATTCATTGCCGTACGACTTCTTGTTTAAAAGTTATTTCCGACCGTAACAATCCACCGGCAAACGTAACAGCCCAAATCACGATGTTGCCATAGAGCCACCAAAGATGACAGACAATATTCCATGTTTAGGCTTCGTTCTTGTTGGCATATGTCATATGATAAATTCTTTTGTCTGAAGACACCAGAAAAAAATTAATTAATCACGAAATAATAAAATAAATACAAAATTAAGAAAACAAAATTTGGGCTTCAAACAAACGTCATCAAACTGTAGTCATGTTCGTTAGCGTAGCATAACAGTTTGTTTGCTGGCACCGATTAAAACCTTTGAAGAATGATTCTCCTCGTGGAATGTCTCCGAATGCGATGAATTCCCAGACAACCAACAAAGGTTCGGTGTGCTGAAAGCAAGCAAAGTAACAAAAAGAGCTTCCGGCGTGTTCTGTGCTAATAACGTGACTCGCTGACTCGCCGCGTTGTCTTCGCCGCTTTCACTGCATCGCAGCCATCCTGTGCCTCGGAAACGAATATTTTGCAATTCCTCATTTTTCCACTCGGGACTTATTTCGTTCACTCAAACTTGCTGACGTTTGGAATCTCAAGAGAAGGCGAAAGAGTGGACGTTCGAGCTCGGACCTCTGAAGACAAACGTCAGGGGAAGGTGAGGGTGAATGCATTCCGCCCCCCCCCCCCCCCCCGCCCCCCCCCCCTCCCATCGCCGTCACAAGTGGTCAGGGGCCCCCGATTCCTGAGTGAGCCCCTGCTGAAATCAACAGGTCAGAAGAATTTGTCAGATTCCGAAACATTCCACGTCATGCACCACTTATATAATACGCCAGCACGCCCGCGACCCGCGTGAGGAGAAGCGGCATGGAAAATGGATGGATGGATGGATAATATTGTACTTCACAAACACATACAGCAACACATATGTCATTTGGTCACACTTTCTGCCTCAATTCAATGCCCATTGTGCTGCTTGTTCTGGTGTGTACGCCTTGGCCACCTGGGGGCAGTATAATACATACAAACGGATATACATAGAGACGTTGACTATTTCAGCAAATATGTCAGCGAGAGTCTTTGGTATATGAAGTGCTGCCTCCACCTGTGAAACTCGTCATTACAGGCGCTCTCTCGCTCCACCCCCGGTCGTCGTGGTAACGAAAGCCGGACTCGCCATTGTTGTTATGAAGACGCCTGGGAACTGATTTTAATGGTTCGCTATCAGAACAGTAGCTGTTTTTTGTTCGATGTGCATTTTGTTCATTAAATGTGGAATCCAGAATACACACAAACACATCCACAATACGTGTGCGTGTGTGTCAATGGAGGGAGGCAGGATAGTGTGTTGACGTTTGTGTGCCTGTGGACAGGAATGACTGGAATCCGTAGATGAGGCTCCCCAGTCCTGAGCGCAGCTGGCTCCAATCACAGAACACGCGCGCGCACACACACACACACGTCAACACGCTATTCGCCCCCCCACCCCCGCCCCACCCGGACATTTGTGAACGTGCGTGTGGAAAAGCTGTTGGCAGCGCGTCTAGCTTATTTTCTTTTCATTTCATTTCGTTTCTCGTCGCAACTTCAAATCCAAATGTTGGTTAAAGTTGCGCGACGCTAATGTGGAATACGTCCAGCCGACACTGCCCATTGGCACGCGTGAGGGACCGATAGGAGACGTGGTTACACTTGCTTTTACACTTTTAATAGTTTGCGCCCAAAACGCTCATTTCAAATTCATTAGCCTTCAAATTAAAAGGCTTACAGATGATTTGATGCCGCAGAAACCTGTAAAAATACCAATTGCTACTTTTCCTATGAGCCATTTAATCACCTTTTTGACTCAGAAATACATAAAAAAAATTAATACATATATCACAAAGGACTTTTTATATTTTGTTGCGCACTTACTGAACCTTGTAGAGAAACAAGGAAGACATCTAGGAAAGGAAGAAATAAGAGCAGAAGGAAGGAAAAGAAGGATGAATGAAAGAAATAAAGGAAGAAAGGAACAAAAGAATGAAGGAAGAAATTAAGAAATGTTAGAAAAAGGAAGGAAAGGACTAAGTGGAGAAGGAAATAAGGAAGGAAAGACAAATAAAGGAGAAATGATGGTAGGAAAGAAGAAATAAAGGCAAAAAGGGATGAAGGAAAGACGGAACAAAAGAGGAAGCTAAAGGAAGGAAGGATGGAGGGAAATAAGAAAAAAGAAGGTATGAAGAAAAAAGGGAGAAAAGGAGGCAGAAAGGAAGAGCAGAAGACAAATACAGGAGATGAAATAAAGAAGGAAGGAAAAGGGAAGGACTTGAAGGACCAGAAGATGGAAGGAAAGAAGGAACCAAAGAGGGAAGGAAAGAAGGGGAGGATGAGGAAGAAGGGTGGAGGAAAGAAGGATGGAAGGAAAGAGGTGACGAAAAGAAGGAACAAAAGAACAAAGGAAAGAAAGAAAAGAATGGAAAAAGACGGAATGAATGAAAAATAAATTAAAGAAGGAAGAAATGGAGGAAGCAAAGAAGGAAAAAGGAACGAATGATGGAAAAAAGAAAGAAGGGGCAGGAGGAAGGATGGAAGAAAAAAGAAACAAAAAGGAAGGGTGGAAGAAAGAAGGGTTAGTCTGTTAGCACTCGCTCTGTTTTTGTACTATTTGCGCTGTTAGCATTTGTGCTGTCATGCTATGTTAGCGTTTTCTCTGTTAGCGTTAGAACTGTTAGCAAATGTCGGCCTGTGTTTGCAGCTCAGTCAGCTCTGATAGAAACAACCAATAAAAAAAGAGACTGACAATAAAATGCAGCAATAAAATGAAGACAAATATTTGCTTTTCCCGAGAACACGAGAAGATATTTCGCCTTCAAACTGTCACAGTGTCACGTGGAAAAAAATAAAACTCATCAATGTCAGAACAACAAAGCCGGCGGCCGTCCGGCGTAGGCCAAATGTAATAAAAGTGCGGTTAACACGCTGGATGAGCGAGCGCCACTAGTTGGCGGCGTCTCGCCAACGTTTCCTGCCGTCACTCAGGAGACCTTCGCTTTGTTCATCCTCCAAATTCTTTCACATCTGCTCCTTGTTTCGCTCTCAGTATCCCACCATCGCTCGTCTCTTTTTTTTGGCAAATTTCTGCTCGGCTGATCCGACTGACTGCTGTCGCGGCGCCACATGAGCCAAAACTGAGCTCTGTCGAATTGTAGGCGGTCAAAATCTTTATTAGCATGTGGCTAACCTCATTGGTGCGGCGTTTAAAAGCGTGTATCACAATAATGATCTTTATTAGCCTGTTGGGAGTTGTGGCTAATTCTATATATATACATTTTTTTAGGGATGGGCGAGTACCGGTATCAGGTACTCATGAAGGCTGCAGATACTTAAGGCAATCAAATCTGACATGGAGTAAGTCCTCCTCGCCAGTAGTTGGCGCTACACTGTTGCGGTTTGACGCAAATCATCATGCGCGTCAGAAAGAAACGCAGAAGGAAAGAAAGGTCTTTGTTCACAATCATCTGTCATTGTGCTCAATGAAATTTGAAGTATCAAAAGTACTCGTGGTCTCAGGACTCAGTATCAGTGAGTTCTCAAGAGTGAATACTTGAACTGGTATCAGTCTGAAAAAAAAGTGCTATCGAGCATCCGTAATCTTAATTAGCATGTGCACTAGGCTAACAATGTTTTTGTTTGTTTGTTTATTAGCCGGTTAGCAGTTGTGGCTTCAGTGTAACTTTGGCAATGGCACATTCAACTGGAGCTCACATTAGCTTTATTGTTTATGTTTATAGTTTATTTTATTGTTCTCAGCTAACATAAGCATTGTTGGAAGCACTGCAAACGTTAGATAATCCTTAATATGTTAGCCATAATGGCTGACAGTCTTTTTCATTATCCAGTGTAGTTAACATGATTAGGTATTTGTTAGCATCTTAGCATTGTGGCTAACCTGAATGAACAACGCCCCCTACAGTTAAACCGTGAACAGCAAGTGTGTCATTTGAACCCCATTTTTCATGTTTCCAATTGAACTATTGTGTGTTTGTCGAAGCATGTCTGTGGAATGACGCCGTTTGACATTATTAAAAGTGAGACTCTGAGAGGCCACCTTTAATCACATTAACCAATAGGGGGCCTCGTGAAGACAGTCACAGCCAATTAACTCGCAGCCGGGGCATTGCTGTGGAAACTGTTACCAGGCGAAGGAGAGGAGGGCGGGCGGGTGGTCAGGGGAGTCTAATTGAGTCCAAATGTTTGCAATTCTTCAACTTAAGTGGAGATGTTGACTATTTTTCTTTTCTTTTGGTGCCCCAAGATATTTTTTTATTTTTAGATTCTTCACTGCAGCAAGCGGCGAACCTTCTGGAACATTTCTCTTCTAGTTAATTCCACATTCTCGCATTCCATGTGATGGTCGCGAGCAAATGGAAAGCAAATGTGCGTCGTCAACGTTGTCGTCAACCGTTCACACGCTGCTGTTGGCGATTAATCCGTTTTATAGATTACGTTACGTTTGGGGCTGGCCAATTTTTACCCACTTGACTGTGGTTAAAAGTTTGTCATGCACAGTAGCTCCTCTACAATGCTAATTATATTTTGTCAATAAATGTTTTTTTTTTAAATCAAAATCTTCTCATTCTTCATCTTATTCTTCCTTTTCTTGTTCTTCTTTGTGTTCTGTGTTGTTTCTTGTTCTTCTCGTTCTTTCCATTCTTCCCTTGTTGTTCTTCTCCGTCTTCTTCTTGTGTGTTTGAGTTTGCGCAGCCGCTGACGAAAGCGTGGAAGCAAATTGTGGGTTTGGAGCAGGGAAAGGTGGTCAGAGACGCTGATGATGAAGGTTTAATGTTTCCCCAACATCGTCTTTCTTCACTGGAGCCTGACGGGAACTTTGGAGTATTTTTGGAAGCACGCTCACACACGAATGTGTCTTCACGTCATTTGTGTTTGTCTCCTTTTGCTTTGTATGCTGTCAAATTTTCATTTCAACAAATTTTACTTGCCACGCACTTCACTTGAAAATGTAAACTTTTGTGTTTTTAGACTTTTTTTTTTTAGCATGGCAATGATGTTTGTAAAGCTAAAAACATGAACTTTGTCTTGTTAACATCTCAAAATGCAAGTTTAAAAAAAGGACAACGCTAAACCAGAACACGACCAGAACAACAATGATGGAGAACGGCGCTCTTGTCGTCGTGTGTTCGGTTTTTTTGCAACGCTACAAACATTACGCCACACAATACACGTTTGGATCAATAAGAGCTGCGACATCGCCAACTAGTGGCCTGGCATATACATGACACTGTTTTCTGTCCTTTTTGCAGCTCTCTGCATGAATCTTTGAAAAGTTCAAACTAGAGGTGCAACGATGACTCGATTAATTGACAACTAATCGATTATCAAATTCATTGATCGACAACTAATTCATTATCAAATTCATTGACAACTATTTGATAATCGATTCATTGTTTGGAGCTCTTATTTAACTTGAAATTGTCCTCGGAATTTCCGCCTCTCAACAATAAATCTCCGATTTCTGTTTGTGGATTTTCTACACTGTCAATTTGAAATAATGGCCGTGTTTTTTAATAAAGAGATGGAAATTAAAATATATATTTTTTAATCCAATTTAATTCGGCACACTAATCGATTATCAAAATAATGATGAGTTGCAGCTCGAGTTTATTTACAAACATATCCAATACATTCACATGCCTTGCAGTACATATGTTACTTAATGTTGCTGGATCAATAAGAGCTGTGACATTGCCAACTAGTGGCCTGGCATGCACATTACACTAGTTTCACTCCTTTTTGCAGCAATTTAAACAAACATTCGAAGAGTTGAAATGCAAAAGCCATTTTTGTGAATTAAGTCAAATGAGTTTTTATTTCTGGTTCCAGTTCCATGCTCTTTAGTTTTTATTTTGGATATTTTAAGTGAATAATTATAATGAGGCTAATTTTGAAAAAGCAATAAAACCTTTATGAAAAGTTCTATCAGTGAGGTCTTTGATTTCATTTCGTCACAACACCAGACAAGCGGCGAGCTCGTGATGACGTAAAAAGGTTTTAAAAACAAAAATATTGACAAGTGATTTCAATTTTTTGCCCCCAGACGTATATCGGGTCCATCCTGGCGGCGGTGAACCCGTACCAGCCGCTGGCCGGCTTGTACGAGCGAGCCGCCGTGGAACTGTACAGTCGCCACCACCTGGGCCAGATCCCGCCGCACATCTTCGCCGTGGCCAACGAGTGCTACCGCGCGCTGTGGAGGAGGCCGCGCAACACCTGCGTGCTCATCAGGTGGGAATCGCGCCGATGCTTCTTCCTCTACCGCCTCCGCAACCATGACATCGGGATTTCGACTGGACTTTTTAGGAACTATCTAAGGCCACCAAGTTAAAATCCCTTTATCGGGTTTAGGGAGAAATGACTGATGAGTGAATGATTGAATTTTGTTGAGATACAAAGTTCTAAACTTATGAGAACAAAGTCAAAATTGTTGGTGATGTTATGAATCAGTCATATTTTTCCAAGATAAAGTCAAACTTTAACAAGGGAAGACGGACATATTTTAACAGGTAAATTTAAAAGTACAGGAAAATTCCGTCGTGTCATATACACTTAGTGTACCTTGTTGTCAGCTCGGTTCCTTCTGCACCGAAGCTTTACAGCGATGCTTTTTGAGCAAAACAAGCTTTCACAAATGTGTCAAAGCAAACGATTTTCACTCGTTTTTGTCTCAAAAAGATCCCATCCCCCGACATCTTTCCACATGGCTCCCGTGGAGTTTTACAACATTTCTTAGACACTTGAAGCGTTGACGAGAGTTCATAGATCTGTTTTTCTGCCGGCACCTAAAAAAACATTTCCGTTAACGAACTGTTTGACGGAAATGTCAAGTTGCGGCGGACGATCGTCGCCCGGTCAGGTGCGAAAGTCCCGCCGTGGCCTGACGTGTTTTTAGCGTGTTGCTTTTGTTGTTTAAATGTCAGCGAGAACTTTGCCAAGCGAGGCTTGCCTCGGGCGCGCGTCGCCACGGCAACCACGCTGCACTTTAATGAGCGCACTTTTTCATCATGTCACACGCACCAAACGTGGCGTCACATCACGTCTGTGCGCTGACCTTTTACTTTGGGGAATGCTCCCAAAGTCTGTCGGCCACCTTGCAGGGTTTTTTTATTTTTGGAACTCTTTTCGAGTGTTCACTTGTGCTTAAAATGTTGAAAGTTTCATGTCCTTAAACTTCCACGTGCACTACATGCATCGCCTTCCCGTTCTTCCTAAAAAATCATTTTTAAAAAACGTATGCTAAGACGTTAAATGCGCTTCAAGAGAAAACAGCCCACACTTCAGCATTGCAATTCGATCTGACAAAGGAAATATAGTTGTTGTCTACAAATATTATATTGGAATGTTTTTCTTGTACTATTCAGATTTTTGTTTTTTCCTCAAATTTTCATTGCTACTTCTCATAGAGTATTTCAAATGCTCTATTAGTGGAGTTTGGTTGTGTTTGGTTTGTTTAAGTTTAGTATTGTTGACTTCAGTTTAATTGAGTTTAGTTTTAACTTTAGTTCAGTGTAGTTTAGTTTTGAAGTGGTTGACTTTAGTTTATTTTCAATGTTCTTATTTCTTTTCTTTTTTTTTTTTATCGATTTTTCTTTTCCTGATCCTTTTATATTCATTGGCTTTATTTTCATTTACTTGAGTTTATTTTAGTTTACTTTCGTAGAGTTTAGATGAGCTTAGTTTTTGAGTTGAGTTTGAGTTTTGTTTACTTGAGATGAGTTTAGTTTACCTTACTTTTGAAGTTGTGTCTTTTTTTTCTTGATTTTCTTGATGATTTAATTTTGCATTGGCGCATGAATGTGTGTGTGTGAGTGGGTGAATGTGAGGCTTTGTAAAGCGCTTTGGGCACTCTGACGGTGGCGATAACGAGCTATATAAGTGCTGTCCATTTACCATTGACCATTTTTTTCTTTTAGTTTCATTTAGTTTAGTTTACTTGAGCTTAATTTAGTCTACATGAGTTGAGTTTAGCTTAGTTGAGCATAGTTGAGTTTGCATTAACTGATGTTCGTTGGATTCGGTTTAGCTTAGTTTGGAATTGGCGGCACGGCGACCGACCAGTTAGCACATCTGCCTCGAAGTTCGGAGGTTGCGGGTTCAAATCCGGCCTGGCCTGTGTGGAGTTTGCATGTTCTCCCCTGTGCCTGCGTGGCTTTTCTCCGGGTACTCCGCTTTTCTCCCACATCCCAAAAACATGCGTGCTATGTTAATTGACGACTCTAAATTGCCCGTAGGTGTGAATGTGAGTGCCAGTGGTTGTTTGTTTCTATGTGCCCTGCGATTGGCTGGCGACCATTTCAGGGTGTACCCCGCTTCTCGCCCGGAGTCAGCTGGGACGGGCACCGGTTCGGAAAATGGATGGATGGCTAGTTTTGAAGTTGAGTTTTGTTAGCCAGCCCTGCTTTAGGATTTTGTCCGCTGTGTTTGTCTCCATCTAGTGAAGAAAGATAGTACTGTCTCATCACCTCCTTAAAAGACTTTTTTCCAGCAGTTAATCAGCAAGGTAGGTAGGTAGAGCAGAATTTTTCACAAATGTAATATTTCTTAATAATGTACGTCGTGTCCAACCATGTCGTAAGCATATGGACCACAATTTGAAGGAGGCATAGACAAGCGTGTTCCTCAATGTTTGTTTGTTTTTCTCCTCGTTGTTGGTTAGCGGCGAGAGTGGCGCCGGGAAGACGGAAAGCACCAAACTGATCCTGAAGTTCCTGTCGGCCATGAGCCAACATTCTCTGGAAGTGTCGTGCACGGAGAGGACGTCGTCGCATGTGGAGGAGGCGCTACTTGAGAGCGGGTCACTATTCTCTTCTCTATTTTATATCCAGTACTGCTTATTATTATTCATTCAAGTGAGAAAATAATGCAGCCCTATGGGGGGCACACGCCAGTGCAAACTGTAGGCCGGTCCCAAGCCCGGATAAATGCAGAGGGTTGCGTCAGGAAGGGCATCCGGCTTCAAACTTTGCCAAACAAATATGAGCGTTCGTCCAAAGAATTCCATACCGGATCGGTCGTGGCGCGGGTTAACGACGTCCGCCACCGGCGCCTTCGTTAACCTGCAGGGCGCCGGTGGAAATTCAACTACTGTGGGTCGAAGTCAAAGAAGACGAAGAAGAAGAGGTGGAAAGCGGGTTCTTTGGCAGAGAGAGAAGAGGAAAGCACAGAGCCTAGAACTGAATGTGGGGACTTTGAATGTTGGGACTATGACAGGAAAATCTCGGGGGTTGGTTGACATGATGATTAGGAGAAAGGTTGATATATTGTGTGTCCAGGAGACCAGGTGGAAAGGCAGTAAGGCGAGAAGTTTAAGGGCAGGGTTGAAATTATTTGACCATGGTGTAGATGGGAAGAGAAATGGAGTCTGAGTTATTTTAGAAGAAGAGTTGGCTAAGAATGTCTTGGAGGTGAAAGCAGTATCAGATCGAGTGATGAGGCTCAAACCTGAAATAGTTATGGGAAAGAGTAGTGGAGGCTAGACTCAGGACACAAGTGAGTATTTGCGAGCAACAGTATGGTTTCATGCCTAGAAAGAGTACCACACATGCATTATTTCTGTACAGCTACATTGTGTCTTTGTAGATCGAGAGAAAGCCTATGACAGAGTACCCAGAGAGGAACTGTGGTACTGCATGCGGAAGTCTGGAGTGGCAGAGAAGTATGTTAGAATAATACAGGACATGTACGAGGGCAGCAGAACAGCGGTGAGGTGTGCTGTAGGTGGAGGTGGGACTGCATCAGGGATCAGCCCTGAGCCCCTTCCTGTTTGCAGTGGTGATGGATAGGCTGACAGATGAGGTTAGACTGGAATCCCCGTGGACCGTGATGTTTGCTGATGACATTGTGATCTGCAGGGAAAGCAGGGAGCAGGTGGAGGAACAGTTGGAAAGATGGAGGCATGCACTGGAAAGCAGAGGAATGAAGATTAGCCGGAAGTAAAACAGAATATAAGTGCATGAATGAGAGTGGTGGTGGGGGAAGAGTGAGGCTACAGGGAGAAGAGATGGCAAGGGTGGAGGACTTGAAATACTCGGGGTCAACCGTCCAGAGCAATGGGGAGTGTGGCCAGGAAGTGAAGAAACAGGTCCAAGCAGGTTGGAACGGGTGGAGGAAGGTGTCAGACAGGGGCACTGAAGAGACAACAGGAAGCAGAGCTGGAGGTGGCGGAAATGAAGATGTTGAGGTTCGCTCTCGGAGTGACCAGGTTGGATCAAATTAGAAACGAGCTCATCGGAGGGACGGCCGAGGTTAGATGTTTTGGAGACAAAGTTCGAGAGAGCAGACTTGGATGGTTTGGACACGTTCAGAGGAGAAATAGTGAGGATATTGGTAGAAGGACGATGAGGATGGAGCTGCCAGGCAAGAGCGCTAGAGGAAGAGCAAAGAGAAGGTTGATGGATGTCGTGAGGGCAGTTGGTGTTGGAGAGGAGGATGCAGGAGATAGGCTCTCATGGAAAAGGAGGACGCGCTGTGGCGACCCCGAAAGATTCGAGTGAGAAAATGTTTATGATTAAAGAGTTGCCTTTTTTTCTCCCTCAGCCCCATCATGGAGGCGTTCGGTAACGCCAAAACGGTGTACAACAACAACTCCAGCCGCTTCGGAAAGTTCGTGCAGCTGCATTTCAACCAGAAGGGAAACATCCAGGGAGGGCGCATCGTCGACTGTATCCTCATTTTACAACTGCCAAACAGGAAGTGCTGACCCAGCTAACGCTAATGCTAATGAAACGCTTAGTCCATGTACTGGCGATGTTGACTGGCTATTGGTCCTGATTTTGAAGACATGGTCAACAAAATGACATTTTGTCTTATGATACGAAGGCCAAATGAATTTCTCTGTTTAACGAGAGTTCTTGAAGTTAGCAGGTCAGCTTGCTAACGGCTAGTAGCAGCGACACAATAATGAGTTTGTCAACTGTTGTTGACATGAGTTTTGTTTTGTTTATTGCGCAACTCGCTTAGTGACCTATGAGCGAATGTCTTCCAGTGTTGTTTGTGTTTGCATGTAGATTGTGAAAATGTCAATGTGACTCTTTTATGGACCTTGACTGAAACTTCTTCTGACGCCAGACCTCCTCGAGAAGGTGAGATTCTTTGATCTTTTATTGTTCAAACCATCAAGTCCAGTCATCAAACTAATCACGGATATATTTATTTGCTTTATGCACTTTTTCCCTGAGAATAAAAGTCAGGAATTGATTTGTGATGACTTTGTTGTCATTGTATAAACCAAAAACGTGCGAGCAATGTCAATGTCTCGGTAACCAGACAAACAAAGGCTTTGTCTGGACCACGATGTTTGAGTGTGCCGTTATTCCGTTCTTCGTTGCAGAACCGAGTCGTCCGACAGAACGAAGGCGAGAGGAACTATCACATCTTCTACGCGCTGTTGGCCGGCACCGACAACCAGCAGAGGGGTCGGTCAACTCACATGTTAACATAGGATTGAGTCTTACCCAATTCAGGTTTTACAATAGCTTTAAAATGAGTCATATTAATAATAATAATAATAATAATGCGGCACAGTGGACGTGCGGTTAGCACAGCTGCCTCACAATTCTGAGGTTGCTTCGCCTCTGTGGCGTTTGCATGTTCTCCCCATGCCTGTGTGGCTTTTCTCCGGGTACTCCGGTTTGCTCCCGCACCCCAAAAACAAGCGCGGTAGCTTAGTTGAAGACTCCAAATTGGCCGAAGGTGAGAAGAATGCGCTCGCGGCACAAAGCAGAACATCGACGACTCGTAAGGAGAAAAGCTTGTAAATCAAGGTATTGCGTAATTCCGTCGCTGGCGTTTGGCGGAATCCTCCTCGCGTCGCCAACAACGTCACTTTTCAGGGAACCCAAAAATCATCGACGAGAGGAAGCCATTTTCAACCATTTCGATCGGTCGATAATTTGCCCAAATGACACACTCCCGTGGGGACGGACCCATCGTATCTGTTTGTGAGAAAATATGGAATTGAGCACATTTGGATGGCGGCGATATTTGATGATTCTTCCGCGATCCAAAGTGATGCGTGAGGCGCTGAAGTTCGTTTGCGTTGTGTCGCAGAGTCTTTGGGTCTGAGCCCGTCTTCCGCTTTTAACTACTTGACCCGCTGCAGCGGCCCCACCGACAACACGATCAACGACAAAAGCACTTTTCAAGATGTTCTGGTAAGCTCGCGCTGCAGCAAAAACATTTCTATTTCTGTCGTCTCGAATGTTCCATACACCTCAAATGTATCATTCGGAGTTTCTCTCACACTCAAAGTCTTTACAGCTCAGATTTTGCATATTTCCTTCTTACGTAACGTCCATTGTGTTTTCCCAGAATGCCATGCGGACAATGCAGTTCACGGAGGAGAACGTCGGCGAAATCCTGCGCCTCCTGGCGGGAATTCTGCACGCCGGCAACATCGAGTTCATGACGGCCGGCGGGGCGCAAATCACGTCCAAGTCTGGTGGGTTTCCGCAACCTCGATCCTTTCGATTATTTGTAAGCCGTTGCTGAGCGCTGGCGTTCGATTGACAGCTCTGAGTCGGACGGCGGAGCTTCTGGGCCTGAACCCGGATCAGCTGGCCGAGGTTCTGACCCACAGGTCCATGATCCTCAGGGGCGAGGAGATCTCCACCCCGCTCACGGTGGAGCAGGTCAGTGCGCAATCGGGTCAGAAGAAGAAGACAAAATCATTTCGAGCACCTTTCGAGGGACCCGAGGACACGTAAAGATAACTCGGGAACAATTTCAACGTATGCGCTGGAGAATGAAAGTAGGGCCGGGCGATATGGACTTCGAATGTTGCACCCACAGAAATAATAGAAATACTTTTTTTTCCTTCGCAGTAGAAGGTGTGGCATACGAACCGAGCTTTGCCGTAAACAGCGAAAATCTGCGACTCATTGATGCCCTCCATCCCAAAAGCTTCCTAATAACCTATAAGTGCCACAAGGTGGCGCCGTAGCACTACTTGTTGTGGCATCTTTGGGCATTTGAAAAAAAAAATGGTGAAACAGCCAACTCTTTTGACAAACAGAGGATAGGTGAAAAGAAATGCTTCCTCTTGGAAGAAAATGCACTTTTTGTCAAAACAAACACAATCCTTCATGAGTTCATATTTCAAATGTTCAGCAACTGAACATCATAAAATGAGCTGTCAAACCGCTTGGCTTTTCTGTTGCTTGATTCTTTTCTCGCGTCGAGTATTTTTATTTTTTTTAGTGCGTGTGTGACTTGGAAGCACCGACCTCGGGTCAAAGGTTTCCAGCATGTGGATAAATGACGGACTGCCTTTGCGTGACGTACCAAAGATTCACGATTGCCTTCCGCTGGGTTCCCTTCTTGTCATACGCAAAACAAAGTGGAAATGACTCGGCTCATTACGAAATTAAAGTCACTTTTAGTTGCTTTTCCAAAAAAGTCGCCAGAATGGTCAGACAAGTGGTGAAATTTGGCGACCAAATGGCTACGTCGGCAACACTTGACAGCTTCTGTAAACTCGCAGCGAATAAAAATGTGTTAAAGAAATCCTCACCCTGCCAAACGAAGGGACGAACTGGACCAAGTCAAGAGGTTGAGTTTGCGTTTCCTTGCAGGCGGTGGACTCCAGAGACTCCATGGCCATGGCGCTTTATTCGCAATGTTTCAACTGGATCATCCGCAAAGTCAACGGTCGCATCCGAGGGAAAGACGACTTCAAGTCCATCAGCATCCTCGACATCTTTGGCTTTGAAAACTTTCAGGTGCGCTGGCACGCTGGACACGGACGGACGGACACACACACAGACAGATACCTTATTCAATTGTCAAATCGGCAATATTCACACTCGTTTTAAGTTTGAATCGTGTCTCTACTGTTCATAACAAAGTACAAAAAGCAGCATTGAGGAGAGCATTGAACGACATTTCAATGTAATTTAAGCTAAGCAAGAAGAAACCAGAAGATGTGTTTTGCTTTTCTGTTTTTGTGTGTTGCAGGTGAACCACTTTGAGCAGTTCAACATCAACTATGCAAACGAGAAGCTTCAGGAATATTTCAACAAGCACATTTTCTCCCTGGAGCAGCTCGAGTACAACAAGTAAGAGGTTTTTGTTGTTGTTGTTGTTGGTGGTTTTTTGGAGCAGACAATTAGCAACATGCTAAGCTAGTCCTGACCCTCGACCTTCCCGCAGGGAAGGTCTGGTGTGGGCCAACATCGACTGGATGGACAACGGCGAGTGTTTGGACTTGATAGAGAAGGTGAGCGCTTTTCATGACGAAAGACGTGACGTGACGTGGCTGCCGCCAGAGGAGGATGCTGATTTTCCGGGATGCGTTTCCATAGAAACTGGGCCTGCTGGCTCTGATGAACGAGGAGAGTCACTTCCCCAAAGCCACCGACGGCACCCTGCTGGAGAAACTGCACAGTCAGCACTCGGTAGCGCCACTTCCAAACACACTCGTCGCATGTATGCTGGACAGACTCATTGCTGTCGTAAATGGCATATTTTTTTTTAATGTGGGATAAACATCATATTTGAAAAGAAAACACAACATGCATGAAAATGCTTGTCATGTAGAAAACAACATATAATATATGTCATATGGAAGACCACATAATAAATACATATGAATGTAATGAATTGGATTTAAAACGCACAACATATATTTTGTAAGTTTCAGGTAAAAACCTTACAACAATTTCATCAGCCAATATTAGTCCTTTTCAAATTGGCAAAAAATGTTTTTACACATTACAACATAAGACAAAGAAAATGACATGAAAACAAACAAAAAATGGCAAAAAAGATTTTTCTCTCTGTTGTAAAGTGAAACGAATATGACAGGACAAATTGTTGTAAAACAATCAAATTCTTCATTGAGAAAAAGAAGTTATTTGATTCATTATGTTTTTTTCTTTATGACAATAAATGTCATAAAGAAAAAACACTGCTAACATAATTTATGTGTCATAAATATCAAGTATGTCATCAAAGAATTAGTTTTGTGTTTCAGAAAAATCCATTTTACGTGAAGCCCCGCGTTGCCGTTCACTACTTTGGAGTGAAACACTACGCGGGAGAGGTAACGTCATATCATCATCGTCGTCATCATAACCAAGAAGAATTCATAATGGCCGATGTCGGCGTGCAGGTGGTGTACGACGTCCGGGGAACGCTGGAGAAGAACAGAGACACTTTCAGAGACGACGTCCTCAACATGCTCAGGGACAGCCGGTCCGTCCAACTCGAACATCCAAACGGCCAAATGATTTGATTTGATTTGATTTGATTCGATTCTTGATGATCATTTGCGGTTATTGGCCACGGTCAGGTTGGATTTCGTCTACGACCTTTTTGAACTCGTGCTGAGTCGCAACAAGCAGGACACGCTCAAGGGCAGCTGCAAGCACCGAAGACCAACGGTCAGCTCGCACTTCAAGGTCGGTCGCACACACACACACACACACACACACACACACACACACTGTACACGCCATTAAAAGCAAAAAATCAACCCTCCCGGTGATTCCAGGTCAAATCACCCCAGAAAATGTATATTTCTTTTATCTGCCAATATTACAGGCTAAAACTTCATTTTAAATGTCTTCCTTAACCTCTCGTTGTATCCTGAGTCGAATTGACACTGGAAAAATGTACTTTCTTTCAGGTACAAATTGTTTGGGATAAAGCTTATGTTTTTTTTCTTTTTTTTTTTAGGCTTCTACATTTTTAAAAATATATTACTTGAAATGAACCCTTCTGTTGTATTGTGTGTAAATAGACCCAGAAAAATTCTCGGATAAAACATCTGCAAGCCTGATTTTTTTTTTGTCTCTCTTTCGCTTGGCGTCGGGCGGAATCCTCGCATGTCGCACACCCTCACTTTTCAGGGAATTGAAAAAGTGGAGCCGTCGACATCGCGTCATCGTCGAGGAGATCGATATCGATATGAAATTGACCAAATGTAGACATAGGAGGCTTCCGCCCAGTGACAGTAATTCATACATTATCTACACGCGCACAACCACTGAGACTCAATTTAAAAATAGTTTCCAAACTGCCAACACACATTTGTGTGATGGGAGTCCAAAAACAATAAATACACTTTAAAGTGTAAGTAGGAACAAACATCATTCAAAGTCGTACTGTAGTCACGTTGAAGAAAACGTTTTGAAAACAGCAAATATAGGCTTTAAAAAAACAGGCTGTAAACACACACGCACACACGCACGCACACATGCACACACGTCACCAATTCTCGACTGTTGTGTTGCGTTGTGTTTCAGGACTCGTTGCACTCGCTGATGGCAACGCTCAGCACATCCAACCCTTTCTTCATACGATGCATCAAACCAAACACACACAAGGTGAGTCTGGAAGACACACACGCGCGCACAACCGGGAGAAAGATTTCCTGTTTAAGATGCAGCGTCGTAGTTCCTCTCAGTCAGGTTAGCGCTTCGCTTTCTAGCCTCAGCGCTTGACGCGATGCGGCCCGACGCGAGCGTAGCGAGCCGGCTCTGAAAAAAGGATCGTCGGCGGGCTCGTCGCCCCACACGAAGCGATAGAGCGAAAAAAAACGGAAAGGTTTTGTATCAGGTTTTGAAGCTCCACGTATAACATATTGTTACGTTATATGTCCTATTGACTCAGCATCTTTTTGCACAATTGTCAAAACAAAAAAAAGAAGAAGAATTGCACCGGTATTACCAGATAACTCGCAACCCTTTATTGCTCAGGGACTGTTTTTTTTTTTTTTTTTTATCAACGTCTTTCCGTCTCCGGAGCGTTCTCTGTCAATTGACTTTCTGTTGTCGCACTCGAGCGGCTCCGACTGCCGGAGACAAATTCCTCGTGTGTTTTTTGGACATGCTTGGCGAATAAAGATGATTCGGATGAAAGAATTGAATTCAAATTTCAACATATATTGCAAATATAATACAATAATAGAATCAAATGTGTCACTTTTGGCACAATATAGGCCATGGGTGTCAAACTCAAGGCCCGGGGGCCAGATTTGACCCGCCACATCATTTTACGAGAACCGCGAAAGCAAATCATGCTCGTCAACTTCCTTGATTCTGTTCCCAAATTCCAAACTGTCATCATCATAAACAATAATGTTTTTCTGTTACCAAACAACCTTAAACGATACGTGAACAAACTATTATCCTTGTCTTCTGATTTCAAAACGAAAAAATAAATAAATAATCAATAATCAATAAAAATAGCCTGTTTTTCAATTTTGTGCCTAAAATGTAAATGCTGTGTTTTTCAATTTCTGTTGTTGTTGTCATTTTAGAATGAATTCACAGCAATGGCGCTTTTTGTGAGCGATAACTGTTAAAAACGAGTATTTGTGCCGCATACCGAGGAAGAGGAGAAGAAGCGAGGATGCGCGCTTTCCTGACAGCGCCCGTCTTTGTGCGTCTGCCGTATGCAAATGAGCGTTATGCTAATGAGCCCGCGTGCTTCTTAAAGGCACACATGAAGGCACAGTGGAGACCTGTGAGAATCAAAGCAGCCTCTCATTGGGCGACCCCAGCAAAGGGGCCGCCCTCTCTTCTCCACTCCATAATGGCGCCGCCGACGGAATGTGACGTGACGCACGTTTAAAAGTCTCCTCGATATGCAACATCAATAATAATAATAACTGGACTGAATGTTTTGACGGAAAAAGCTTCATTGAAATGATATTTTTTCGAGAGGGACAGAGTGGACAAGGGGACTGAGGTGAAAACCACAGCAAAACAATAGTGAGACAGTCTTGATATTTGAACATAAGTGACATTAGAACAGTAATTCGTAGATTGGGGGTGGGCGGTGAAGACTTGCAATAACTAAGCAAGAGAACCAGATAAGAGAGGACACAGAAGGACAGGACAGGATGTGGGAAAATGAGCAAGGCAGTGTTACTGGCGAGTGGCGCGGTGGATGAACACGATATCACGTGCACGTTAGTCAATTGGTGTACGGAGTTGCTGTGCCGGCGCATCGAGGGGGGGGGGCCCGACCGAGGGGACGCCACCGACCACCCAGGAAGGTCCCAAGCCTCCTCATTTGTCTTCCTTTTAATCAACGTGACAAGCCAAGCCCTTCGTGGCCTAATCTTTATCTTCGACTCCAAAATTATGCTGATCTCAAATCCAAAGCGATGCAAGGCCGCCATCTACAGGCGTCCGTTAGACATTACAGTGGTTTCAAACCTGAATTTCACAGACAAGCTGGGTGAGACCTTCTTCTGGCTTACCCGTTGCAATCTTAACTTTGCGGGAACACTTCGACGAGCTTCCGACTGGAGATGCGACCACCCAAAAGTGTCTGGAGAACAACACCCTAATGCTCCATCCATCCCAAACCGTCGACATGCATCACAAGTAACATGAGCCGTTTGATGGCGCAGATGCCTGACCGCTTCGACCCGGCCGTGGTTCTGAACCAGCTGAGGTATTCTGGCATACTGGAGACGGTCAAGATCCGACGCGCCGGCTTTCCCATCCGGAGACCGTTCCAGGAGTTCTGCTGCCGG
Organism: Phyllopteryx taeniolatus; assembly: GCF_024500385.1. NCBI lineage: Eukaryota > Metazoa > Chordata > Actinopteri > Syngnathiformes > Syngnathidae > Phyllopteryx > Phyllopteryx taeniolatus. The sequence continues at coordinate 20,024,108 of NC_084515.1, read as the reverse complement.
TGGGTGTCCACCCCCCTCGCCCCAACAACACCCTCACCTACCCCCGCCCCCACTCGCGTCCCGTCCGTACCACTCAGACCGGCCCTCGACAGAACCTTTTTTCTCTTGTCCTTCCCCAGATACAAAGTTCTGATGCGTGACGTACTGACGGCGGACGACGACAGGGGGCGCTGCGCGGAGCTGCTGCGACGCTTCGACAACAGCGCCACCCGGTGGCAGATGGGGAAAACCAAGGTGGGTCACGTCGGCTTTTTTTTAATCAGAATCAGAATCGTCTTTATTTAGTTTGTCAAAAACACAGAAGGAATTTTTTCTCTGGTAGTTGGAGCTACTCTAGTACGGCAACCGACAGCCATTTGTCAGAAAATACTTTTCAGACATAAAAACAGAGTACGGAGACTAACGAAAAACACAAAAACATAGACAGTACCAGAGAGCACGTAACCGAGGCGACCGCACGGTTATGCGCAGTGAACACCTGCCGTTGGCGGCGCGTTGGGAACGAAAAGCAAAAATCCACAAGTAATTGGCCTGAAGATTAACAGATGCCAGAAGATGGTGGCAAAACACCACAGGAAGCTCCTCAACTGACTTCAACGTAGTTTTTCTTCCCGTGTGCATCCGAAGAGGATTGACCCCGCGAGGCGCCCCTCGGGCCCTCAACACATCAGTGAGCGAATGAACGGGTGACCCGTGTCGCTAAATGACTCGAGTGTTGTTGTAACCACGGCAACAAAAGGATTGAAGGTGTCGAGAAACAAGGCACCCTTCCTTTAAGCGTGTGTGTGTGTGTGTGTTCTCCTTTAAAGCTTCTACACTTAGAGACCTCACTGGACACTTCATTCAGTTCCCAATTTGTATTTATTTAATGGGCAAAAAAATGGCGTTTGCCTGTCCTGTGTCCAGGACACGTTGACATCATCCAACCCGCAGCGGCAAGTTGTTGTGCAAACGAATAGCCAATTATAAGAAATGTGGAAGATGTGCTTTTGCTCCTCAGGTGTTCCTCAGGGAATGTCTCGAGCATCGTCTGGAGAAGCAGCGCGACGTGGAGGTGCTGGGAGCCGCCATGATCATCCGGGCGCACGTCAGCGGCTACGTCGCCAGGTAGGCGAGCCCGCCTCATCGGGCGTGTTTGGACTCTTTTTTTTTCAAATCTCTCAGTATTCTTAAAGTGCTTCTTGTGTCTCTTGTCTACCAAAGGCTTAACATTGACATAAGTACTGCGAAGGTACCTGAAAGATCGACTTCGGTACACTAACAAAATACAGTGAGCCTTGCCTGCCACAATCGGCGAGTAATCGACTCTCCCAGAAACATTTAGAATTGCCGATAGAGTAGGGCCCGAGCGATATGGATTATTTTCAGGCCGATGCTGTTAGGCGGAATGAAATTCCGATAACCAATTAATCGCCCAAAAAAGATATAATATTCTAATATAATGTATCATATAAATGCTGAAACTTACTAAAAAACGTGGTGGTGGTGTTGTTTGGAATGTTGTCATTTGTGTCAAATTTATATTTAAAAAAATCCAAATCAGCAAAAAAATGGCTGATTTTGATTATATTAAAAGGGTTAATATCGGCCAATTAAATTAGGCGGCAAATTAATTGGTCGGGTCCTACTGCAGTTGCCACAAGATGGCGGAAAAGCACTACCTGAAGCTCCTGAACTCACTTCAAAATAGTTTGCTGGCACCAAATAACGAGAGGGTTCAAATCTGCGAATGTTCAGAGAAAGGAAGTATTTGTACTCGTTGAGTCCTTTTGCCACGCGTGTGCGCAGGAAGCAGTACCGGAGGCTGCTGCGCTGCGTGCTGCTCATCCAGAAGAACTTCCGCGCTTTTTACTGGCGCAGGAAGTTCCTGCTGCTGCGCCGGGCGGCGCTCACGCTGCAGACGCGCCTGCGAGGACAGCTAGCGCGTCGCGCGGTCGCGTGCATGCTCCACAAGAGGAGGGAGGAGGAGGAAGAGGAGCAGCGAAGGAGGAACAGGTTGGTTGCCAACACCGTTTTTCTTTTTGTTGCTGGCAAATCGCGCCGCAAGAAACGACCTCCAAATACAATTGATGACTTTTTTTCTTCACAAAAATCCAATTTCTGATTTTTTTTCTGTGCTTATGAAAAAAATCAAATAACAATTACAAGTTTTGCGCTTTGTTTTTTTCTCCCCTTCTGGGATTTGCCTTATATCTTCCTGCTTAAAAAAAAAATAAAAAAAATTAAAAAAAAAGAAATCCACTAAATTTCTTCCCGGCAATAATTTTTATAATTTTCCACAGAAACATTCAAAATAAATATTTGTCCTATCGGGAGAAATGAGAAAATTATCATGTAAAAGTCTTTCCTTCAGTCAAAACATGTATGTAAACATGAATTAACTAGGGCTGCAACTAACAATCGTTTTAATAATTGATTAACCTGTCGATTATTTTTTTCGATTAACCGATGAATCGATAAAAACATTTTTTATTTTCCATCCCTTGATTGAAAAACAGAACATTAAATTGACAGTGCAGAAAATGCACGAAGATAAATCGATTCTGATGCAGATCGCGGTTTGGTCCGCAACAACCGTCAGAAAATCGGCAAACATGTTGATCATCGTTTTCCAAAGTCCAAGCAGATGTTTGCAAATGTGTTATTTGGAAAAATCGCAAAGCTTATCAGCGACAGAAATTGGAGAATATTTCCTCTTGAGGGGCTGAAATTGTGTTGGAGAATTTGAAGGGTCTCTAAACGATTAATTGATGATCAAGATCATTTGCAATTAATTTGATAATCAATTAGTTGATTAACTGTTGCACCGCTAAAATGTAACACCATAAAATAAGACGTCGAATTGCATGAATGGGCGTTGGGCTGAACGTTCGTATGTCCAAATATGGTCAGTATCAGATTTTTTCACAAAAGGATACTATTGGTCAGTCCCCACATGGCTTTTTTGATTGACTTATTTTGACCAATTATAGACCAATGTAAAGTATTTAAAGTTTTGCTCTTTGCTCTTTTTGACAATGCAATGTTAATTGCTCAACGTACTTTTTTTTTTTTTTTTTTGAGGAGGTGCGACGCCACAAAAAATGTCTCTCGTCAGCTCTCTCACGCAATTTTCTCTTTTGTAGAATTTGTACAAGTGAGGCAAGGTGACCCTAGCTAAATATTGGTGCCATGGAAACACCCACTTCGGGGCAAACGTTTCCAACCTGTGACGTAACGTAGAAATGGCCCCCGTGTTTTGTAACCTAGCTCTTCTTTGTTGGCAGCTGTGTTGTTAGTGTAAGCAGTGCACATCAGCAAGGAAGCCACGATTTAAAAAAAAAAAAAATCAATGATCTGATGTTTGTGTTTGGTATTCACAGAGAGAGACGCCGGCAGGAAGAGGAACAGCTCGCTGAGGAGGTAACAAAATACACCCAACTGGGGCCGGGGGGCAAACAGCCAAACTTGGTCAATACTGTGGCCCCCTGCTATTCGCGGGGGGGGCCAGGCCTGACCCCAAAGAGCCAAAATCCAAGCAAAACGTATATTTGATCAAAATGAGAGTGTCTTTGTACAACGGAGTCAAAAACCAAATAAAATGGCTCATCGGAAAGCAGTCATTGGTATTTGATGCTCTTTCTATAACGTCTTAAGACGCTACAAGGTGCCACCAAAAGCCCTGACTAAGTCGAATTGTTGAAGTGATGCATCTCCACTGAGAGACTACAATTGGCCACGATATAATCCTCTATTATAATATAATTACACGGCTGCATGGAAAGGGACGGTACACAGAAGCGACATATTTGACGCTCGATGAGCTAATGTAGCTTCTGATTGTCAATGTAACTTAGCCTTCTAATCATTCGGAAATGCTGGAGGAAGCGGCTAATATTTTGGTTGAATTTCCCCGCTCGTTGTTTTGATTGTCCTCATGCTTCCGCGAAGGGGCCTGGACTTTGCACGCCTATAAAAGTCGAGCATCAGACCGTGACCCGCAACCTGTCTGTGGCGATTCTTGAGCGTTGGCCTTTTGTTGATCCGCAACAACGCATGGAGCTATTTCAAAAGACCAAAGGACATAGGAAAGTACTGGAAAAAGTTCCTGTGATGGGAAACGTGCAATGGTCATCCTTAGTTGATGAATTTAGGATATTTTCGGCTAACATTCTTTTGAAACACCGTCAACATCAGACGTTGCCTGCTGGACTTTGTCTTGACACGTTCTTGTGATCTTCAGGCGTCCAGGAGGCGCAAGGAGCAGCGTCGAGCCAAAGACCCGGCGGCTCTCCTTCCGGTTCAGCCTCAGCTGGCCCAAGACGACGATTCGGCGCCGCCTGACGGCTTGAAGAATTCAGCACAGACCTCGGACGACTTTTCGGAGACATTTGAGGCGTCCTCGAGCACCTCGGACGAGTCTTCGGCTAAAGAGGACGACGAAGCCGTCCGACCTCAGGAGGCGTCCCAGGTTGAGGAGATCCTGCGTCTGGAGCGGGAGATCCAGTGGCTTCAGATGAAGAAGGAGCGCCAGGAGCTGTCCCTGACGGAGGCGTCGCTGCTGCGCCTTCAGGAGCTGCGCGACCAGGAGCTCGCGCGTCTGGAGGACGAGGCCTGCGAGGCGGCGCAGAACTTCCTGCGCTCGCTCAACTTCGACGAGATCGACGAGTGCGTCAGGAACATCGAGAGCTCGCTGAGCGTGGACGACGAGAAGGAGGACGGGCGGCGGCCGGGCGCGGGCGACGAGGAGGAGGAAGCGGACGAGGGCTTCGGGGCGGACGACGAGGCGTTCAAGGACTCGCCCGACCCCAGCGAACACGGACACTCGGACGGCCAGCGCACCAGCGGCATCCGGACCAGCGACGACTCCTCCGAGGAGGACCCGTACGCCAACGACGCCGTTGTCCCGGCCCTGCCGCCCGCCGCCGTACTCCCACAGGCGCCGCCGCTCGCCGCCGGTCCGGCCGAGGCCCCTTGTGAGCTCATCCCCCCGGACGAGGACTCGGACTACGACCGCGACGACTACGACGAGGGCGCCGTCGCGTCCGGCGGCGGCGGGGCCTTCTCCGACCCTCACGGCGAGCAGCGGTCGCCCGACTACTGCGGCTCCTCTGGAACCTTCACCAGCTCCGGGGCGTACCGCTTCGGCTCGGAGGGGGCGCAGTCCTCGGTACGTAAACCTGTACGGGCAAATTTGTCTACAGCGCTACCTCGACTTAGAAACACCCCCAACTTAAGAGTTTTTTTAGTTACGAGCCAGCTTCGGATACGCCGCCGATCCAATGAAGTGAAAAATCAAATGGAGCGATTACGCAAGTGAAATGTGGGCGAGGAGAGCCACAGTGGCCGGTGCGCTCGGTGAGTTCAACGTAAGAAGTGTTCTGGTCCTTTGTGTGCGTTTCAGTTCGAGGACAGCGAGGACGACTTTGACAGATTGGACACGGACGACGAGCTGTCGTGCCGCCGAGATTCCGTCTACAGCTGCGTCACGCTGCCTTACTTCCACAGCTTCCTGCACATCAAAGGTCGCTCGAAGCTCACGTGCAAAACGAGATCGAAAAAAAGCGTTGCATTTCAAGGGAAACAAAATATGGGAGAAATATTTATTTTTTGGGAGAAAAAGGTGAATGGAAAAAAAAAAAAAGCCTGTCTTTAAAAGAAAGTTGCATATTTGCAAGAAAAAACGGTAAGGGATATATACATACAAATTTTGTATTTTTTGCGGGGGGGGGGGGGACAATTTTTACTATTTTCAAGAAATATCTTTTTTGAGAAACAAAGTTATAATTTTCGAGGCAAGCTGTAAATGGGAAAGAAGATGTTTTTTGACAAAAAATCAAATTTTTGATCCTTTTTTTTCTTTTTGAGAAAAACTGAGAAAAGGTTTCTTTCAAGGAAAAAAAAGAACACACATTTTCAAGAAACAAAGCAATTTTTTTGTCAAAGGTTTGAAAGGTTTTGTCTGTTGTGCGGCGCCCCCCTCAGGCGGCCTGCTGAACTCGTGGAAGCGGCGCTGGTGCGTGCTGAAGGACGAGACGTTCCTGTGGTTCCGCGCCAAGCAGGACGCGCTGAAGCAAGGCTGGCTGCACAAGAAGGGCGGCGGCTCGTCCACGCTGTCGCGCAGGAACTGGAAGCGCCGCTGGTTCGTCCTCCGCCACAGCAAACTCATGTACTTCGACAACGACGGCGAGGACAAACTCAAGGGAGCGCTGGACGTGCGCGCCGCCAAGTTAGTAAACCGCCCGAAAAAGCCGGACCCAAACCGAATGAACGTTCGACGTGAAGTCGCGACCCGGACCCGGAGGACTCAACTCGTCGTGGTCGTTGCCGTTGCAGGGAAGTGATCGACAACGCCGACAAGGAAAACGGCATCGACATCGTCATGCCCGAGAGAACGTACCACCTGGTGGCAGAGACGGCCGAGGACGCCAGGTCAGCGCGGGTTTGGGGCGGGTCCGCATTTCCGAGACCGCAGCGACCGCGACGATGACGATCATCTTGCCGATTATCGAGATGACAATCGTGACGATGAAAATACGGATTCATCCGTGCATGCCCCCCCCGCCCCCTTTTGTAAACTGTGCCAGGCGCAACCTTCGTCACAATTTCCAAAAGGAAAAGAAATATTTTGGAAGTTCACGTGCACTTGGCTTCTTCAATGTTTACACAGAACGGTCCTGTGTTAGACTTTTATCCTCCATATGCACACACGATGTTTTATTGCTCCCAAGTGTGCGGTGACATTCAACGCATCGTCAATAATCTTGAAAAACTCTCAACAGCTACTCGAATTATTTGCCTATTCCTACGTCTTCCTGAATCCGCATTGACAAAAATCGCAATGAAACTGAATCGTTCTGCACGATACTCCACCTGCCCTCGTGATGACGATGATGATGAACATCACGATGATCGTGACGATGATGACGATGTTGTTTCCCCGGCAACAGCGAGTGGTTCAGCGTGCTGAGTCAGGTGCACAACTCCACGGAGCAGGAAATCGGCGAGATGCACGACGAGCAGGCCAACCCGCAGAACGCCGTGGTGAGTGATGCATTGCGGGAACAAAACAAACCGTCATTGTTGTCGCGACCTTCCTTGAGCCGAGGAACACGCTTGCGCTCGTCGTCCTTGTTCAGGGGACGCTGGACGTGGGCACGATCGACTCGGCGTGCGCGTCGGACAATCCGGAGAGGTGAGGACGCGATCGGCCCGTCCGTCGCCCGCCGCTGGCGCTCGGCCGACGTCGCGCCGTTAACGCGTTCTCCTCGCGCAGGCCCGACTCCTTTGTCATCATCACGGCCAACCGAGTGCTGCACTGCAACGCCGACACGCCCGAGGAGATGCACCACTGGATCGCGCTGCTGCAGCGATGCAAGGGCGACGCCCGCGTCGACGGCCAGGAGTTCATCATACGAGGTACGCCGCGCGCGACGGCTGCGCGCAATTCGCAAACGGCGGCAAAAAAATCTGCTTTCAAGGAAAAAAGAAAATCTTGGATTCCCAAGAAGAAAATCAAAGAGAATATTCCGGGAAATCTTGTATATTTCTGAAATGACCATTTTGCTGGAAAATGTGTACATTTTCAAGAAAAAAGTGTTTTGCAGAAAGAAATATGTTATTCCCCAGAAATATTTCTTTCACTAAAAGGGGTAATTTTAAAGAACAAACTCTAATTTTAATTCTAAAATCTTTATTCTCACATTTTTTTAATTTACATTATTAACAAAACATTTTAGAGAAAAGTATTTTTCATGTTCAACAAAAAAGGTGTTTAAAGTTGTTTTGGTGGTATATTTTCAAGAAAAAAGAATTTGTTTTGTTTTGTTTTTTTTATTACAATTTTTTTTCAAGGAAATGTATTGTATTTTTAAGAAACAAACTTGTTTTTAGATGTTCTTTTTATGTTTTGGTGTTATATTTTCAAGAAAAGTACATTTTGAAGAAAAAAACTTCTTCCCTAAGGAATAAATAGAGCATTCTTGAGGGGAAAAAAAGCTGTGCAATTTTTTTTTTCTTTCTACAATTGTGAGAATGATGGACGAGTTGAAACTATTTCCATAAAAGCAGTGTGAATGCTAACTTCAAAGCCTGTTTTGTCTCTGAAGACTTGACGACATGACACCTGCATGTGCGCGCGTGTGTGTCAGGTTGGCTGCACAAGGAGGTGAAGAGCGGCGGCAGCGGCAAAACGCTGCCGCTGAAGCTGAAGAAGCGCTGGTTCCTGCTGACGCACAACTCGCTGGACTACTACAAGAGCTCAGAGCGCGGCGCCCTCAAGCTGGGCACGCTGGTGCTCAACAGTTTGTGCTCCGTGGCACCGCCCGACGACAGGGTCTTCAAAGACACCGGTGAGTGGCGCCGGCCGGCCGCCGTCGCGTCCGCGGGCTCGTGACGCCTTGGTGATTTTCAGGCTACTGGAACGTGATCGTGTACGGCCGCAAGCACTCGTGCCGCCTCTACTGCAAACTCCTGAACGAGGCCGCCCGCTGGGCCGCCGCCGTCCAGAACGTCATCCACGCCAAAGCGCCCGTCGACACGCCCACGCAGCGCCTCGTGCTACGCGTCAAGGTACGCCGTAACCAATCGTGTCTTGGTGCACGCGCAAGCTCGCGAGACGAGACGAGACGCCATGAATACGCCATCTTGCCGGGTGACCTCACTGCTCTTTAGGGGGAAACGGTTGGAGAGGGGAAGAAAACAATCTTGTCGAGAAAAAAGTTCTTTGACAAAAAGTTTCATATTTTTAAGGGCAGAAAATATTTTTGCTGAATTTTCTTGGAGGGGAAGATTTTCAAGATGATGTTTTAATCATTCCCCCCCCCCCCCAAAAAAAAAAAGTTGACCAAAAAAATATTTTTTTTTTTACAAAATAAATATTTTTTTAGTTACGTTTTTGAAGAAAACATTTTTTACTTTTCCAGAAAAATAGTTTGACATTTTCAAGAGAAAAAGTAAATTTTTTTAAGAGAGGAAGCTGTTCTTTTTTTTTTCCGGTCGGCTGATGTTGTGCATGCGCGTGTGCAGGAGAACAGTCTGAACTCGGAGGTGGTGGATCAGATCTACGAGCGGAACCCCATCCTGCGCTACAGCCGCCACCCGCTGCGCTCGCCGCTCCTGCCGCTGCCCTACGGAGACGTCCACCTCGCCGGTGCGTCCGTCCGTCCGTCCGTCGCCCGGCTCGCTCGCACGGCGTGACCTTTTTTTCGCCGCCGTCCTCCAGGGCAGAAGAGCGAGACGTACGGCGGCCTGCGGGAGGAGGCGCTGAAGGCCTTCGAGCGGCTGCGGCGGCTGGAGGGCGCGGACGACCCGGCGCCCGTCATCCAGGACGTCCTGCGTGCGGGCCACGAGCTGCGAGCCCTCCGGGACGAGCTCTACTGCCAGCTGGTCAAGCAGACCGTGCGCCCGCCTCGGCGCGACGGCCCGGGCGAGCTGGCCCGCTGGAGCACGCTGGCGTGCGCCGCCTGCGCCTTCCTGCCCACCAGGAGCGTCCTGGCGTACGTCAAACTCCACCTTAAGAGGTGCCCGCCTTTTTTTTTTTTTTCAGTCTCACTTTTCTACTTGTTTTCTAATTTCCAAATGTTTTACCACTGTTGCATTTTTCACTTTTTGAAATGTCTGAAGACTTTTTTTCACACTTTTTCTTCATCTTGATGTTTTCACCTGTGTCACATTCTCTGGTGTCCCTCAGGGTTCACCTTTTGCCTTTAAAAAATATTTATGTCCCTGTTACTTTTTTCACCTTTTCACTTGCGTCCCATTCACTGGCGTCTCCCAGAGTTCTGTCCCGGGCCCCCAACACTAAAGGTCGACTAAAGGTCAAACGTCTGTCCGTAGGACCCGAGAGGCGTTCCCCGGCACGGAGCTGGAGCGCTATGCCGCCTTCGCCCTGGATGCGCTGAAGAAGACGCGCAGGCGGGAGAACGTCCCGTCGCGGGAGGAGATCCGGGCGGTGGTGGCTCGGCGGGAAATGAGCACCACGGTGCACTGTCACGGCGGGGGCCGCTGCCAGATCACCTTCGACTCGCACACCACCGCCGGAGAGGTGAGACGCCCGCGCTGTCGCCATCGGTACGGAAACACATGAGGATGGCGACCCCAAGTGGACAGAAAGAATATCTGCACCTCACGTGCATATAGAGTATTTTGCTATATTACTTTACACGATCAGGATTTTTGAGGCCGATCACAAATCGGCAAGTTTTAAAAAAAACTTATTGGCCGTCAGATAGTTACAGCACTGGGCCACAAGACACGTGACGAGGCTAAAAATAAACTAGCTTTTGGATTCATACGCGACGAAGACGCGGAGTTAAATGTCTTGTGCGCAGCCGATCGACGACCTCATTGATAGGATCGGGGAATGACGACATGAAAGCCGATCAGCATAAAATGCTAATTATATCGGCGGATACCGATAACACCGATCAGGTCGGCATAAAGTCTAGTATTATATGTATGAAGCTTTAACAAATATATAGAACTAATATTTGGACGGAGTAGAATATTATGAGAAGAACAAACCTCCATGTGCTCCTCATCACACAGACCACAACGCAAACTCACCACTTCACTTGCAACGCTTTGTGCTCTTCACTTTTTTCTACTTTCCTCCCAGTGTCACTTTGACCACTTTTGGATTGTCCATGAACGTGTGTGTGCGTCAGGTGGTGGAGAAGCTGGTGCGTGGTCTGGCCATGGAGCACAGCAGGAACATGTTTGCTCTCTTCGAGCACAACGACGACGGCGCGGCAGTGGCGGAGGAGAAAGCCATCGAGAGTCGCACCGTTGTCGCCGACGTGCTCGCCAAGTTTGAAAAGTCAGTCGGATCCTCATCGCACTTGTTCT